>NW_027332226.1:10005000-11268500 GCF_041222505.1 Epargyreus clarus | reverse complement strand
TATGTGTATATTATTATGGTACTTACTTAGTACGTTCAGATTTTCAATTTTTATGATTCATTTTGGAATAATTGATTTTAATTGTTTTACTAATAACATAACCCCATCCAGAAGTACCCCATTACACCTTAGATTAAAAACAACTATATAACCCTTCTGTACTAACATGCAATTCTGCACTTTAAGCACATCTTAGACAAATCTTCAGCGCTACAGCGGCTGGAAGGCGCAAAACGTAAGGGGTACCGGCGCCACTCAGTCGCCGCGGCCGTCTGGCACAGATCTACTTTCCAACCCCTGGCTTGCTGCCCCTTTCAGATTCGGGTGCACTTATCTATTTTATATTTCCCGACTCGGTTTGCAAAATGGTATAATGCACATTTTTCAAAAAATCTGATTATGTTTATAAGAATAAGGCGCTTAAATAAATACTTATTAAAATACTCAGATTTCTTTCTTTAGAAATTTAGATTGTACACTTCACTTTTTACTATAATATGTACTTATTACGAAATTATTTTGATTGTGTTCGAAAAGTCATATGATATTAGTTATCTGGTAATTCTACTTCTATACTACCCAAATTTTACCATAAACAGCCCTGTTATAGCTATCCTCTGCCACCGGCCAAATGGAGGCTTCATGTACGTAATAGTATAACTCTATAACAAAGGTAATCAAATTACCTGTATTATTACTGGTAGTGACGAGGGCATAAAGGACTGCCACTAACATAATGTACTAAACAAAGCCGGATTTGGGAGCACGTGGGGCTCTAGAGTCTCCCAAACAGAGGACGGGGGCCCCTCTAGAATAGAGATAAAACATCCAAATTTCGACGGTTCGGTGCCAATTATATTTTGTCAAACAGTATGTTTCGCTTGTTGACAATAGAAACTTGCAACTAAAAAGGTAATTAATAATTAAATACTACATTATTTGTTGAAATAATTTTACCATCAGTTGGACTAGAAAAATAATTTCACGAGACTTCTTGTAGGATCATACTTTGTTAATATTCTATTACACATAAAGATATATCTTGAGCTCAATAGTACAAAGAAAATACAAGCAATTCTAAGCTTATATTATTTCCTATAAATTGAAAATATGGAAAACATTTTAAGCGGACAATTTCTCATTCCCTTTTATCTCACGGTTACTTTAAGTCCGTTTGAGCCTTATGCAAATCGCTTGTTTCATATTTTCCGCCATAATATTTTACTAATAAATTATATTAATGTCATATTTGCAAATAAATACATATATCGGTTGATATAATGGTTTGAAGGTGGTAGAACCCTCTGTGGTTCGACTACGGCGGCACCACCGCCACATCTATTTCTGCCTAATAACAGCAGAGCGCTGCTGTGTTCTGGTTTAAAAGGTGAGGTAATGGAAACACATTTTTCCAAGGCATTCCAGATTAGTTCTCAAGAGTGGCGGTGCATCTGCGCGCGACCTCGGGTAGAAAACTAATCTAATATCTGGGATTAATTGCAAATGTCCATAGGTGGCAGTAGCCACTTACTATCAGATAGATTCCATGCTCCATATTATCTTTAACACATTCAATTAAAACTACATACATGTTATATTATAGTTTTTTAAAACAAAGGAAAACTGAATTTACGGCAATAAGGTACTTAATTGATGTAATATAAAGCACTTATTATTTCCCTTAATATGTTGCTCATACAACTATACAAGTGCATAAGCAAATGGAAACAATTTAAACTTTTCCATTACACAAGTTGTTCAAATTGCATACTATAAAATTAACTCATGAAATAGCTTTATTAGCGAGAAATGTTCTATTTACTTTCATAGTGGAAATAAATAACAAAATAAGGAACAAATAGAGACTCGTACTTCTAAGAGAAATAATGAGGGGCTATTTCTTCGTAACGTAGCGAAGATGGACAAAATAGTTGGAAAATATCCGTAATAGCGTCTCTGTTGAGCTCCTGCACACTTATTGGTACCAATAATATTCGTTTGGTAAAGTCATTCATCAAAGTCTCAGACGTTTGCATTTATCATCATCAATCCGCAATCAATCATCACTAGACAGTGGAATAACCTAATTCGTCATAAGACACATTATTGGTTTATTTTTAGGATTCCGTACCGAAAGGATATATTTATAAACCTCCCTGAGACCCCTGTCTGCTTGACCGTGTGTCATAGGGCTATTTCTTGAATCCTTATAGATAGACACGTGACATGTTATCAGTGTGTATTATTAGACCGCTAAAACAACAATTAAACATTTTTGGGCGATTTTCGGTTCATTTATTAAACCATAATAAACACGCTCAATAGACACTTTCAATGTACACAATGCTTGTATTTCTAAAGCTGTTATGACCACAAATATGGTAGTATTTGTCATAAAAAAAAACAATAAAAAAACAAACTCAGTGACACGGATATTTCCGTAATTTAAGTTATATTTTCTAATCGGATATTTTTATAGGTTTATTGGTTACATCAAAAATAGTATTTGTGTAAATAGTATCAATTTAAAGTACAGAATATATCTGAATACACCCTAACGATCCAAATGTTAAAGACATGGCCAAACAGAACGCGTATTGTAGCGCCGTGCTAGGCTTAAGTTCTAGTAGTAAATCCTTGGTGCTACAGACGCCGCGCCGTAGCACCGAATTGTGTTTTACCACGGTACAAATATCTATCTTATACTGTGGTTGTACTGAGTTAGTAGTAAGCAGTCACACAGAGCGCGTACGCTTTTAGCTCTTACGGCTCTAGGCGTTCATGTCTGTCCCTGTAGTTCCGGGCCCAGAACGTTCACCGGGGGGGTTTTAGTGCGGTAAAAATCCCACATAACCCCGTGTCGATCCCATGGCACCGAGTACCTTTTGAGGGTGTAGCGACTTCCCGCTACTCGTCAAGAGATGGCGCTGCTGAATCACGCTATCGAAGTTTTCTAAACATCTTGCATATACAAGCTCCGAACTGAGACTGACGGAGCACGGCCGCTCCCCGGGCATGATCACCTAGCTCGGCGGGACATCTCCCTTTGCCAAAAAGGTTTACCCCTCGAAAAAAAAAGGCGTTCATGTCGCCGAGCGTTGCATTTTTTTTAATTTGCATACTAACGTCATTATGATTTAACTAACTACGAACTCAGTACACAACTCAGCATCAGGATGTCTAGCGTTTTTTAACGCAGCACTAGAATACGCTTTCTGTATGGCGACGCCTTAATGGTTCCTTAAAAATGTTAGGTTAATAAATTACAATCTGTTTTATCCTTTTAATGCGACTGTGAAGCGAGATTGCAAAAACTTTAATAATTAAGAAGTAAACAAAAGAAACAAAAGTACTTAGTACACACAAATACACACATTTACATACATAAAATACTGTTATATGTGCCATGTAGTAATATCATTTCCCATATAAAGCCGGTACCATACGGTGCAAAATATTGATGATTCTTGTCGATCAAAGATTAGTTTGTCAATTTCTATACAAAATTTTTCAAGTACCGATCTTTAGTATGTGAAACATGATATAGATTGATTAATAACTGCCGGGGATAGTGCGATACCGTCCACATGCAAATAAAATACAAACAACAGACACTAAAATTCATTTTTATAATGGATTTCCACTAAAATGGAATGGATATAGTGTATATTTATTAAAAAATCGGACGCCGCACTCGAGTGACGCATAAAATTGTACAACCTTCAATAACTTTTAGTTTTTTATCAGTTTCATGTAGGAAACACCGCCCATGGACACTAGTAACTAACTCCATATACCTATATATATACCTGTAGCCGATCACAGTTGCGTTACCACTACTGAAGACTAAGCCGGTTGCTTCATATCATATTGCAAGTCAGGCGGCATCCACAGCCTTCCATTAAAATGCGGAATCGCTTCATACTAGAAGTAGGTGTTGCATAAAAGCAATAAAAATATACTTTTGTAAATATATTAGTCTGTCCCTCAATAACATTATATCTGTTTCTTTTACTGTGTACCTACGCTTTACATGTTAGTTTGTCCCTTAATAAAAATATATATCTTTCTCCTACTGTGTATGCTTTACATATTACTAGTTTTTGCCCGCGGCTTCGCCTGCGTTTAAAAGAAAATAATATAACATACTAACATACATAAAACAGAAAATTCGTACGTTCAACTTTGCTAAAGATCATCACTTGATGAAATGAATTAATATCGATTAATATAATCGACTTTTTGGTCCAAAAGATCGATTCTCCGATTAATCGATCGCCATCCCTAGTTCCCGTGGGATTTCCGGGATAAAAACTATCCTATGTCCTTTCTCGGGTTTTAGACTATATTTGTACAAAATTTCATTAAAATCGGTTCAGTGGTTTAGGCGTGAAGAAAAGACAACCAGACATTAGACAGACAGACAGACAGACAGAGTTACATTCGGATTTATAATATTAGTAAGGATAAGGATTTTGTCCCTCAGTCAAAATATAACTCTTTCTTTTACTGTCTATGCTTTTGCATATTAATTTGTCCCTCAGTAAAATATATATCTCTTTCTCTTATTATGGTTTACTTATTAGTTTGTCCCTTAATCTTCATTACGTTGCACGTTGCTTTCCGAGCTGCAGGCAATTCGATAAGCAAATGTTTGTACACCGTCCACTTCCATCGCTGACCTGATTCGGTACGATTAAATCGATTTATAAATGAAAATTGGTTACTGTTTCCTTTAATTGCAAAGTAATACTCACTAACAACAAACTGGGAATTAATTGAACCAATTACCAAAAGTATTGTTCATACAGTAATCGAAATTCGATTATCATTACTGAACTGGGAAAACAAAATTATGAAATTGTATGTTTCCAAAACTTTTTATTGACGGTCTCGTCAAAGTTACGAAACGGAAAAAAACATCGATTGTAATATTAAAAAACGGTACTGATCTTTGTTGTGTTTCCTTGTTTACATGGATTTTCTCACTCTATTAGGAGCTACTATTATAAAATAATAAAATACTTATATTGTTTGAGTTCCTTATATACGTACTTGTCATTTTTTTTTGTTAAATCGTAGTAACCTTGTAGTAGGCATCATTATGAAAGAGAGATCTTTACACGATAAAAAAAAACTATTGCTTACGTAGATAAACAGTATTATTACAATCGCATCAATGAATTTATAATAAATCACGTATTCATTGCGTGTAAACAATTTTATAAATATTTTCTACCAAGGATACATCTATACATACAGATTTTGGAATATCTGTATGAGTCAAAGTTGTCACATTTGTATTTTTGGGTTCCGTACGGAAAAACGAAAATACGGAATCCTGTTCTGTACGGAATCCTGTTCGGAAGCTGTTCATTTGACGCGTGTCTAACCTTCAATCACAACCAAATCCCTCTGAATGCACTGAACCGATTAACGGTGGAAACTCACGAAGCATTTCCTCCGCCTCCGCTGCGGATGCGGAACCGCTACACGCGTTATAAAATCTAGGCAACGAAACCTTTTCCCTTTTTTCGGCGCGATTTATTTCCGTAACGAACGCGGTTGTCTGTTTTCGGTGTAAAGATTAGCAACTTGCAATGAAATTGTTCCATCCGGCTAGCGATAGTGTTAGCGTCGACTTTGTAGGAATCGTGCGGCGGTTACTGCGTTCTGATGCGTTTTGAAGTAAACGCGGACGAAAACGCTCTGTAAGTTCTCACTCAAAGTTTAAATACTTATTCAATGCATATAAATCCCCATCACAATACATAAATTTGGGTACATTATTTTGTTAAGCTGTAGAGTCGGCAAGCAAATCCTATCGAATACAATACATCAAAAGGTATTGTTCCCCGAACTGAAGTGAACTCTGTGCGGTAATCGGCTGCCGTTTCAACGCATGTAATTAATGAATATCAATTTCCCTGCAATGTTGGCATAGCGCCGGGAACACCGGAACACGCAATCCATTGCTAAATGTTTCTAATTGCGATCACACTATATCACTGGTTTTCTTACAATATAGGAATAGCAAATAAGCTCCACCTGATGATGAGAGCCAGAGATGACAGTTTTTATATATTATAGGACTAGCAGACGAGCATGCAATTCATCTGTAATCAATCCCAGATAGGAATAGATATTCCTACCTAAGGCCGACCAAAGATGCGCCGCCACGCCTGTGGACTAAGCTGAATTATATTAATTCTTTAAAATAATTGACATGTAAAATTAATTCTATCTCGACAATGTTACAATAGATATAATTTTTTCTATTAATTTTAAAAATTGTTTAATAATGATAAGACATTTCGTGTTAAAAAAATAAATTTGTAAATATTAAATTGCAATACCCTAGCAGGGTGCATGCTTGCACTATACTTAATTTGTAAGACCTATATAATAATAAGCATGAGCAATAAATAATTTGAATTTGAATTTGAATTTGAACGCCTCGAAAAAGTATGTCCCCCCGACCACAGCCTTCAAACAGAACACAGCAGCTCGTAACACTGCTGTTACTAGACATAATAGATGTGGCGGTGGTGCCACCGGAGTCGAACCACAAAGGATTCTACCACCTTCAAATAGATTTTGAATACTAATTTTATATATACAAACGAATTTATGCAGTCAGTGAGCCAACAAAGTGGAAGAGCTCTCAAAACCTTCTAAACAGACTGGATACAAATTATATAAAGGAATTTATAGAACTGAATTCTCTGAAAGTGATTCGGGGTTACCGAATAGCCGGTACAGGGTGCAACCAATCTGTTCGGTAAATATTTGCAAACGGAATCACACTAAAGCCGAGCTCGGACTATTTCAGTTAACTCCATCACTATTTTGATATATTCCATGGTAAGAGTTAGTAATTAATTAGCAATCCTAGAAATAAAATGTATTTTATTATAGTAGATTATTAGGGTTCCGTACCCAAGGGCTGAAAACAGAATCCTATTACTAAGACTTCGCTGTCCGTCCGTCTGTCACAAGACTCTATCTCTAGAACTGTAATAGATAGAAACTTGATTTTTTACAGAGTATGTACGAGTATAACGGTGGTCGCTATAACAACACATACTAAAAATAAAAAATTGAAAATAAATGGGGGTCCATAGATTAATAAAGATTACTCACTCCTAACAAGAAAATGTACCCAGTTTTGAGAATTGAAATAATTGCGTAAAAAAGTTTTGCCACGTCTTCGTGCTAAAATGTCCCTAAAATATTTGAAATAATTATTTATTTATTATGTAAATTATTAAGTAATGTATGTATGTATAGTATTAGTTATTTATTCGTAAATTTTCTCTAAAAATGTTTTTATTTGTCAAGAATTAAAAAAAGAACTTACTAATAAGCCCTTTGTGGCTTCATTCAATTTCAAGGCGGCGAAGTATCTTTATTAATCTATGTGGGGGTCGCTAAACAAGAAACCGCTATTTTTGGGTACAGAAACCTAAATAGGTATCTTTACCAAAAATTACCTACACTTTTTAAAAATACCATTTTCCCTGAGAGCAGATTACTATTGAACGAGATAAATGACTACATTTTTTCTTCCGAAGCACCGGACGGGGAGTAAGCAATCATTTGCAATTCGCAAATTCCGCTATACGATCATTAGTTCACTTTATTTTATGTAGGATAATTACGACCCCCATTTACAGCGTTTCAAGTTAAATTTACAAACAATTTTTAGGATAGTCCCACGAATTTTAAAATAGACAAGTGTTAAAAATATAATATTCAAATTATTTAATTACAACTTTATTTTTAATTAATTATTTTGTGTTATTTTCATAATGTGTTATTTTTATAATAATAAGTGCTCATTTATGTAGTCACTGACTGGTACGATTGTACGTTAGCATAAAAAAAGAAAAAGAACGCTCTTGACGTTTGAATTGTATTTTGCGCGGGAATAATAAAAATTGTAAAATGGATTAAGAAATAGTTTTATTCTATTAGAAGTAAAACGATCGGTAGGTTCTAAACTTTTAGTCGATTTTTTTTCCGTACGACTTGCGGTCGTTTTGCGGTGTTTTGCGGGCGTTTCCACACAAAATCAAACGTAACAACACAAAACAGTACCCTTACCAGGAGTTTTGACGTTTTGACAAATATGACTGTTTTGGTATTTGTTTACGGTATTGGCCCATACTACTTCCAAGTTCTGACACAATCCGCTAGGGGCGCTGATTGGGAATTATATGGGCAAATACGTCATATACGTAAACAAACCAAAACAGTCATATTTGTCAAAACGTAAAAACTCATGGTAGGGGTATTGATGCCTCGAGAGTTTTAAAATACAATAACTATTTTGCGTTTACCTCCAGCCAAAAGTAACTAACTGGAATTATCTTACAAGTTGTTTTTCCAAGTGAAATAATCTAGATTATATTAAAACGATTATATCATATCGTAGGAATAAGACGAAGCAAGCAAAATAGCTTAGGTACCTACTCATTTTAGGCAAAAGTTAAACTAATTTACTAACAAAATTTTGGTAATACCAAATTTTTGTCTCTATAAGTTTTCATCAGAGTCATAGATTAGTAAAGATTACTCACTCCTAACAAGAAAATGTACCCAGTTTTTAGAATTGAAATAGTTGCGTAAAAAAGTTTTGACACGTCTCCGTGCTAAAATGTCCCTAAAATATTTGAAATAATTATTCATTTATTATGTAAATTACGCAGTATTAGTTATTTATTCGTAAATTTTCTCTAAAAATGTTTTTATTTGTCAAGAATTCAAAAAATGAACTTATTAATAAACCGTTTGTGGCTTCATTCAATTTCAAGGCGGCGAAGTATCTTTACTAATCTAAGATCAAAGTATAGTAAAAAGCTTAAGACGTTCCTAAAAAAATGTTAATCTAAATATGTATTTAAATCAGTCATTTCGCTTTCAAATTTTACCTATAGAATATCAGAATTAGTCTTTTTAAGTAATAATTAATTCAAAATAAAATTGAAGTCTACTAATGTTTTCATTTGAGCCCAATTATATGAAATTTAATGCAATAGTAATTTATGGACTTAAAAGACAGTTAATGCTGGCTTCCCACGGTCCACGGTGATATCACAAACGGTCACAAACTAACCGCTATCTAGTCTGTAACGGTGCATCGGATCTCCCACGAATGGTGAAAAATGCGTTGCGGCCTACTTTTTTTACTAGTAGTGGTTGAAACGCGGTCTCTCAAGGAAGGTCAAGGGGTCCGAGGTTCAAATCGTAGGCATGCACCTCTAATTTTTTGAAAGTTATTCGCGTATCATATATTAATTATTACTTGCTGAAGCCTGCATACCTGGGAAGGATTCTGGGAGAAGACCCGTGATAGTTGATGATGACCTTATTTTTTGCATGTGTTTCACTATGCATTTTTAGATAACAATAGCTTCGAATCACAAGCGCGACAGACCGTCAAAGACTGTTGGAAAAATCTTGGTGCAAACCGTGGCTGACCTAATCTGAATCAGGGACCGTAGGAAGCCGTCATACGACTAAAGAAAATTCTAGTTATTTCAAGAGCGTACTAATTGGCATTTCACTATTTGAATTGAAAACTGAATACATCTAAAGTCAAAACACTCAGGTCTTGTTCAAAAGTATATTATGAATACATTTTCATTTGAAAATAAATAGTAAGAAGATTTTCTAGAAAATTATTAATTTATTCACACTATAATATTCTAAGGGCACATTGAATACTTCTGTTATTTTGCAATCAAAGAGGAGCAAGTATTTACGTATTTTAATCAATACATAAGAACGTTAAGTTATATATTAATAAAATACCCATATCTATTCATTCATTAATCACCTCCAAAATCCGCATAAAAGAGGGAGTTGTCTTTATACAAACAAGAAACATGTAGAGATAGACTGACAATCCATTAACAAAGCTATAAAAATACACGTAACAATGTTAGAAATAACCAATATATCTAAATTCATATGTTTTTAATTTTATCCTATTTAATCTGAATTATTATCAATTCAATTATGTTCCAACAATATTTCGTTTAACTTTCAAATTCTCATTACGGGGCGGAAAGTGCCTTCTGTAAATTTATTTACCGATTAACCCGAATTAAACGATTAATTGAATTAAAAAAAAATAACATTTTATCTGTGCAACAGGAATGATTCTATACGAATGATTCTATACGAATCATTCCTGTCATTTTGTTTTTGGTTTTAGAAACTTTATTTGACATTAAGAATTCACTTACACATACACATTCACACAATTCACTTACTTGAGAAACTTAAGTATTACATATTAGTTTACGCGTACATGAGCGTGTGTAGGTAGGTAGAATTACATTTGTTAGAGTTATTAGCCATCTTAAGAAGTGGGTAGTAAGAGAAACGTATACAACACGTCGAGTCAAGAAATAAGGAAGTGTAAGGACATAAAGCTACTAGATGAGGCTCGAGCGATGTTATTACCAATGCTGTAGACACGACAAAAATGATCTCGGTATGTTGTATTTGTTTGTTGGTTGTATGGTCGTCGGTCGTGTATTGGACCATAAATAAATAAACAGTGCGGTATGTATTTAAATTTTCAAGCAATCTGTAACGTCTGCAAAGGTATAAAAAACCCTTAAATCCTCTTATCCGCGCCATAACAGCACACGCTCAGGCGCGCAGAAAAACGATAAACCAAGCGAAATCTCAACATTACCTGGCGCGCCTGGATGAAATATACGTAATGAAAATATATCGCACCTAATTCAGAGCTAGATCGGCGTGATGAAATTGAAATTGCAATTGGAGTGTGTAATGACGTTTGGGAAAGTCGCACACTGAAAATAACGTAAATAAATACATATACACAGCCGCGCGAACGCAAATAACTTAGAGAAATAGAGACGGCCTCAAGCACTGGTGCTGCTGCCGAACCCCAGCCCTGAGTAGTTAAAATACTGGTTGAAAAACTGATTTTGAAGCAAGCACTTTGAAAATTATCATTTACTTTCCGGTTAAATATAATAAAATATCGGTGTCGTAATTTTTGAAAAATGAATCCCTGATGGGATTAAATAGGTAAGGGTTGAAAGCGAGTTAACTTTATGAGTAGTTAGCCTGCCGATCTCCTAGAAAATCTACAGTTATTAAACTACTATAGTTAATCTTAAAACCAAAATATTTTTTCGCTTTGACGTGCATATTTCTGAAATCTGAAACACGAACATAAAACACGACTTCGTATCATATCAAGTATCCTCAGTTAACACTGAACACGTAACGACGATATATTTTTATATTCACTAGGCCAATGTAATATAATCAGAGTACTAATGTATACTCAAAAATAGTTTCGCTTACCTATTGTTATTGAAATGTAAGGTACATTTAATTCAATTGTACTTTTACATTTTGTTTATTTCCTGTATACGTCGCTCCTTTCCACAGAAAATGGGACGACTTCCCAACGTTACGAACGTAAAGGAATAACCAATCCGTTTTTAGAAGCGTACCTTAACGCCGTATTCGGAAATGAAAATTGTAACAAGAATGTAAGGAAACCTACACACTTACGTAATAAGAACGTTAAACTTTATTAAAAGAAATATCATACCAAATCAAGAAATTACATTTTTGCAAAAAAACCCATGTTTATTTGAAACTGAGAGGATTTGTCATGAAGCCAAAAAGATAAGGAAAGTCATCAATGGCAGCTCCTTGAATTTGGACTCTTTCATCTTGACAAATTCAATACTATCACTGCAGATTAACCCTTTGGCGTTCAACTCCAGCGGTACCACCGCCACACCTACTTCTGCCTATTAACAGTAGTGTCAAGCGCTGCTGTATTCTGATTTGAAGGGTGTGGTAAGAGAGACATACTTTTACGAGGCGTTCCAGCTTAGACCTCAGCGCATCTGTGACCGACCTCAGGCAGCAATATCTAATCCTATCTGGGATTGATTACAAATGTCTATGGGTGGCCGTAGCCACTTACTATCAGGTAGAGCGCATGCTCGTCTACTACTCCTATATTAAAAAAATAATATGAATAATTAGAAATATTGACTTTTTTATCATGTGCTGAATTATTGTCATTCGAGTGTAATCATATTTATAAGAAAATAAATTTCGGTGTGCCCATTCTGTCCTAAATATTACTTCTGTCCCCATAGTATGGCTTTTTTATGTTTGATCCTTTAGTTTGGTCGAGACGACAGAGGCGATCGTTGATATCATATTCGTCCTGGGTATACTTTTTTTTTATAATATAGGAGTAGCAGGCGAGCATGCAGTCCACCTGATGGTAAATGGCTACTGCCGCCCATGGACATCTGTAATTAACCCCAGATAGGATTAAATATACCTTATTTTTTTCTTCTCGAAAGGGGAAACCTTCAAAAGGTACCCGACGACGTGGGAGCGACGACGGGTTATGTGGGATTTTTAGCGCACTAAAACCCCCCCGGTGGCCGTCCTCAATGCTTGTTGGAGAACTCCGGGATCTCCAACGGAACACAACCGGAGCCCTCCAAGCGCGATGCCCAACAGGCTCTACCCTGGGGGAGCAGTTTTCGCTCCTCCCACACCATGTAGTGTTTACGACGGTATGCGACCACACATACCGCCGTCCTTCCCGGGGTCGCTTGCTGGACGGTTCGAGCTCCCACTCTTGAAGCCCGCAACCCCGGAAGCCCCCTTTTAGTCGCCTCCTACGACAGGCAGGGGATACCGTAGCCCTAAGGATTAAATATACCTACCTCGGAAAAGTATATCTCCCTTACCACACACTTCAAAACGGAAAACAGCAGCGCCTAACACTGCTGTTATTAGGCAAAAATAGGTGTGGCGGTTGTGCCGCCGGAGTCTAACCACAAAGGGTTCTACCACCTTCAAATGTGTAGTGTAATACATCTACGTGCAGCGCCTCTAATGGATTATCTAAAAATTAAATTTTGTCACTGTAATGTATCTGAGTTAGAGTTGTTGATCATTGAGGGAGCTTTCGATTAAAAAACTTTGTATTTGTACATAATTAATTATTTTTTATTCAAAAAAAGTATGCCGGCCATTTTTTACGTTTGAGCAAAAAGGCAAGTATCTATACCTAAAAAAGTTAAGTAGGGCTGTCATGTGTCAACTGTCTAATAAGTTTGTTGTGTCAAGACAATAGTGTCACTGTTAATTCTACTTACATACGAAGTCTGGAAGTCGTATTTCAGAAAAATGGCTTCGCACCTGCCTGCGACCGAATTGCTGAAACTAGGAAATGAAGGAAGAGACATACCATTCCTAAATAAATACTGGCCCTACATATTAGGGGTGCCGTTCGGTATATGCTCGGGAATAATGGTTAATTTTGGCACAAGGCGCCCTGTGTTCAGCGGTAAACCATTACATAATAAAATAACAAACATAATGATGCACGTTCCATTGAAAGAAATTGTTTAAAATATAATTAATTAATAAAAAAAAATATTGATGTGTACGTATCATGGACCTTATTATTTTAGGTATTCAAAAACATATGCTTGGTGTGGTGGTCTGGACGCTCGCGTTAAATTACGCGCAACAGAAACGAGACGATTACTTTGCGGAGAAAGATGCAGTTTATAGACACTACATTGAGTTACACCCAGAAGACTTCCCTACCCCTGGTAAGAATTTGTCAGGCTAGACCTTAAAACAATTTTTGTCTCAATGCCTAAATATTGATTTGAAATGCTAAATAGTATTACCATATTAAAGATTTCAAATTCTATTCTATTTGTCTTCATGGTCATTAATTTATCACTACATTTCATACTCCATGAAATCTGATTGAAATCTAAATTATTGAAAGTGACAATATTGTAAGATCACATTTAACTAACAATTTGCGTTTCAAACTTTATTATTCAACACAAGATTGTAATACACATTAATGTTTTGTTTTTATTCTAATAACATTTAATGTATCACTTTCCAGAAAGGAGGAAAATCGCTGACATCCTGGAACCATGGGTGCCAATCCGCTAAAAATCATTGAAGCCATAGATAATATTAGAGCAAGTAAAATGTGATTAATTAAATACTGTATATTATTGTTTCTTTACATGATCATTAAAGAGATAAAGGGCTTAGTAATAAACTACTAAGGAAATATGTTTGATTCCTTATTTTCAGTTTTTTAAGTGTATCTAAAAGTAAACTCACTTCAGTAAGAGTACAGGTGGTAGAACCTTCCGTGGTTTGACTCTGAAGGCATCACCTCTGCATCTATTTCTGCCTAATAACAGCAGCATTCACCGATTCCGTGCGAATGTGGCACAACTGTGGTGCCATCTGCACGGAATCAGTTAATAGCTGCTGTGTGGTTTGAATGGTGTGATAAGGATTGTCAGAGGCATTTCAGCTTAGTCCTCAGGTCTAAATTAGAACTTACTTGAGGTCCGCCACATCTGTGGCGGACCTCAAGTAAGTCTAATTTAGGGTTGATTACAGATGTCTGTGGGCAGCAGTAGCCACTTGCCATCAAGTGGACTACACGCTCGTCTGCTAGTCCTATATATAAAAAAGACTAATTAAACCTGAAACCTTTATTATATTTAGGTATAACTACAGTGAATCTATTTGAAAATATTATGCATTAGACACTTGATTTCTTTCTGCTTGGCACTATAATACACTTGTTTGCAGTCCAAAAATAAAATAAGAATATACTGTAGAGTATTAATCAAAACACAAGTGATCTTATAAAATGTTTTATTACACTGCAAAATGACAACATAGAAGTTCGGTAAAACATCCTTCCTATTATATAATATATAAACTATTATATATAAACTATTATATAATATATATAATTCTTCTACAGCTTATATGTTTTTGTCATATTGACTATATGTAGATGAAGATTGAGATCAAATAAAGTTTGAATTATCAATAACCATGTTTACAACATTGCTTTGATTAAAAATTATTTTATGGATCGATAAAGCCAGATTAATATTCTACAGGAATATAGATATATTGTGTTAGGTAATGTGAGGTACGGTCACAGGGGTCATAACCCTCTCCCCCTCCCCCCCCAAAACAGAAGAGTTCAACTCACTTGGTAATTTTTTTTTGTAGCAAAGACCTTCAAGGATACTTCTCTGCCGCATGAGTAGCGGAGAGGATATGCCAGATGTTAGAATAAATACTAAAGTTTGACAAAGGTGGTCTAAACCAAATTTCTGCTATGGCCCAAAATCTTATGTTGCGATTGCGCCTGAGTGTGAATTACATTGTTTTTTTAGTCCTATATTCACCTACTGGTAAATATTTCCTTCTTTCATTGTATAGTGGTGTTATAATTAGGTTGTGGATTATTCACAACATATACACAGCTGTCATGTCCGGGTACCAAAGGGTGTGATTGCTGGTTCTTATCTGTCATTTGTGACATGAAATGTCCTCTCAATGCTAAAGGTTTCTCAGGAGCGTCATCCATACCTATTATATCAATGTTATTAGTATTCGGGTGTTTTCTTAACTTGTGCAATTTCTGGAAAAAAAAATGTTTTGTAGTATTTACGATAATTGAGCAATATTTATATACCTAAACAGGCAAAAATAAAACAGGTCATTGCTTCACAACTTTTCTTTTGTTTGTTAATACATTTTTTCTAACTCTTAAAATATTTTGTCAAATAGAATATTAAGATTTCCATTGTGTAAATAAATAAACACAAATGCTTACAATAAGTTGTTATGTTAACAATGCTATATAGGATATACACATACAAAAATAAATAGGTATCTGTAAATATATGACCAAGATAGAATTTTATATCTTACACTTCCTTCCAACTCTTTCTATACAGATAACTATACAATTCAGTTTATTTGCGAGAACATAATGGTATACCATTACCATACCTTGGGTCTTTAAATTAATATATTTTCTTATGTCCTACTCATTCAGGTGTGCAAAACTAGGTATGTATTTATAGGAAATTACAATATTTACATACCTACTAAGTACATAATTAAATACATTATATAATTGACACTTACGAAATCCCTGCGATGAATATACGCCGCACCACATAGATCACATTTAAAATTCTTTATCCCTCTGTGCTTGTGCATGTGTCTAGTCAGCTCACTGGATGTAATAAATGATTTCTCACATAAAGAACACACCTAAAATTAAAAACAGTATAACGAATTGCATTGCATTATGCATGTTGCATAAAATGTTTTAAAGGATGACTCTTCAGTTAAATTCTTATCATGATACACTTAGTCAGCTCAACTCAACTTACATGGTCTTTTTGTCCAGTGTGGATTTTGAGATGTGCATGAAGATTGCCTTGTGCCGCAAACCTTTTACTGAAAATATAAAACAAGTTTTAAAGCAATACAATGAATAAAATTACAATGTATATTATAACTGAACTACTTGAGGAATATGAATTAGTATGTTATCTCTTCGTCAAGCCATTATCATCCCACTGCTGGTAACTGGTCTCCTCTCAGAGTAAGACGGTTCTCTAGCCAAGTGTGATTTGGTAGACTTCACACACTTTAGAAAAAAATATTAAAAGAATCTCATGCATGTAAAATTTGTACCTCTGACTCCCTGAGATCTTGAGTTTGAATTACTGGCTACAAGGCTATTTATGCTTGTCAATTATCACTATCACATGACATTTGTTCAATTTTAAAATTGATGATACTGTTACCTGCAAACTTCACACTGGAATGGTTTTTCACCTGTATGAACGCGTAAATGTATGGTCAAGTTGTTTTTCTGTGTGAAGCTTCGAGGACAATACATACAAACAAAAGGCTTGTCTCCTGTGTGGGTTCTGGAAAAAAAGAACCTTTAAGTGATGGTAATCAGGGCACATCAGGTTCAGATTCACCAATGGGGTTTAAACGAGCATACCTACAGTTTACCTGATGTAAAATGCTAACTACCACCCATGGACATCTATAATCAACCCCAGATAAGATTATATTACTGCCCGCGGTCACCCATGGATGTGTTGTGCACCCGAGAACTAGGTTGTAAAGCAACAGATAAGTTTCTGCCTAATAACAGCACTGTTATTAGGCAGAAACTTATGGTAAGGGAGACATATTTATCAGAGGCATTTCCACCTTCTACAAATTTCATAAAAAATGCCACTTAGCCACCACTACAATAACAAAACATGATTATAATAACTTTTATTCTTATAAGGTGGGATTGCTCACACATTTTATGGCAAACTTACCTGATATGCATTTCTAGTTGAGCCTCACATCTGAATTGCTTATCACAATGAAAACAAATGTGGTCCCTTTTAGGTTTTGGTTTGGGACCCCTCTTCAACTTCTCTGATTCAGGTTTTCTTTTGTAGTTTGTACTACTCTTTTTTGGTTCTGGCTTACATTTTGTACTAAAAAGAATGATATTACATTAAATTCCATTAAAAAGGGGAATAAATTTTGATTAAGGAATACACTTTACCATTTTTTGACGATAGTGACTTGATTGTTCACCTAAAAACAAAAAAATATTTTAAAACATTACTATTTTAAAACTGAGTCAGGTAAAAATAAATATTTATGAGTTTTTGAACTTACAACAGGATCCGTCATTACAGCAGCATCGCTGCATCTGAAATCGTGATATAAATTTATGTTAAAAAGAGTTTTTATACCTTTCTCAGGTAACCAAACTATTAAAAAAAACTGGTTTGCCATCTTTGAGGCATCCGCTATATTGTACTTGGAATGATATCACAAATCATGCATTGTCATACATACCAAACATGAATTATGTGTATATTACATGTATAACATTTCAGCTGTTGGGTATAACTGGTTTAAATTCAGTCACAAAATTTAATTATTGATTATAATAATATAGAATTATGTTAACCAATACAATAATTCTATATTATTAAGCAAAAATAATTTATAACAATTGAATTTTTATAGCAAAATGTCATACAATCTGAGGTGAAAATCAGATCTAAGAAGCCTTCATCATGTTATGACGCCATCAGAATAATATAATAAAAATTTATCATAGCTATAAATTACCTGAGGGCTGGCTGTAGCCCCAAATATTGTCTTAAACGTATATCAGCACTCTCGCAAGTCTGTTTGAAATGATACGCAACTCCCAGCTTGTACACACAGTTGCTGCACATTTGCTCAGGTAAACCATCATTTTTGCTTATCTGTATCAAGAAATAGATTTAAATTAGAGATATTTAAAACATACTGTATTATTACTATATTGCAAAAAATCTTATGTTTATTAAGTTAAGATTGAAACTACACCACCATACGTACCACCACCTCCCCACCATGTTTCGCCCCAAAATGGAGCATCATCAGGGTAAGTTGACTCTACGATGGTTCATCATTAAGAACGATTAAGTAACTTAGTAATTAAGTAACTTAATAGCATGGATTTCCGCAAAGTAATGCCTGATACAATTAACTATCTAATCTTATGTTTAATATTTGTTAAAGAGATGCTTTTGTTGTATGATAAATTAGTGATATTTGATGTTACTGCATCCAAATATTAGTGATATGGAGGCAATAAGATTTTTTTGCCATATAGTAATAATGCAGTATATTATTTTATTGAATTATCAAAGAAGCTACATATATTCAACCTGATTATATGTAGTCACTGTGGCCTATGAACATTTGTCACCTGCTTTATATAGAAAAGGACTGCAGGGTACCTGAAGCCCATCACAGATGCATAACCACTCTCGAGGATTAAAATGACCATCTCATAAATAAGCCTGCCTTAAAAATTACAGAATTGTTTTCCACTAGAAATAGGTGTGGCGGTAGTATTTCCTCTGTTACCTTCCAAATTGTTGACTGTAACATTAGGAAGAGAGCAACAAATCTGTACTTAACTTTAAAAAGACCTGTACTATTCGAGTTTGGTACGTAAATAAATTTGAAGACACATTCTCATGGGCTGCAGTGGCAATTGCAGATGTCCCAAAAAATATATAATAAATGTAATTAAACTTTTCTTTCACAATATAATGTCCTTTCTTCTGTCCTACCTTTATATTCGTGCAATATTCGATCATATCACTTAAAGATAAATTAAAATTCCTCGTGAATATCGACGATAGTACTCCTTCTTCCAAACACATGCGACATATTTTATTCATTGTGTTTTTATAGTTTTTCTGTAAAAAATAAATGTAATAAATTCAATAATATGGTGTATTGTATTGTTAATTTTATATATTAAATTACTGGGTCTACCCAAACTTTTCATTATTTTACACAATACATACCGGTAAACAACTTATATTGAAATTATAATATAAACTGTTTAAAAAGTATTTTATTTTTGCTCATTTACTTTTATGAGGATTATTTATTAAACCAATGTACCTTTTTAACAGACTAGAGAATATCGCCATTAATACATTACAATAATTGGTTAATTATTAACCATTTAATATGAATTACATATATTAATATTCAAATAAAAATATTTAAATCTCAATCTCAAACTATCAAAACTTCAAAAGTCAACGTCAGAACCACAGAACACCTATACTTCTGTCAGAATTGTAATTTTTTTAATAAAGCAACTTATTAAAAAATTTAAAGCTTAAGCTTGGATCAACATAGGTTACTATACTCTTTGGCTTGGATTCTTTCATTTTGGTCTACATTAAATTTAATTTACATTATAACGGGACGGTTGCCGATTAAAGAATCTGACCAGGATTATTGAGTAATTTACTGTTCTAAAATGTATTTTTTTGTTTACAATGTGTGTCGACATTGTTAACAACATAGGATAATAAGATCATAAAAGCAATAATTAATAATAATTTCATGAAAAGATAACAAAATAACAGGTTACTCGTCAATATCGTATGATGTCAAAAGTCTGCTATAATACTCTTAATCAAATTTATACTTCATTGTGTCATTGTTAAGCATTAAACTTTTGCAACGTTAAGTTTACTTATGGTCTTACCCATGAAGTTATAGGTAAATATGGAGGCCACACTTAGAACAAAATCTTGAGGCAAATACCTACGTATCTCCATCCCGCTTTCTGTGGGCCGACCTCTCTTTCTAGTGTGGACTATAGTATTGCTATCTTCTTCTTTAAATCTCCTAGAAAATTCTTAGAATTAGTCACCACACTAGCCTAACCAGAAGTTAAACACTGTCAAATAATTTACCTTTAAATAAATACTTGAACTATGATTAGTTCAATTGAAAATCCCAAAATCGTAGGTCACGTATGCATATCTGGGTTGGCAATTCAACGAATTATAATCCCATTTCTTAAGGATTCGGTAATGTGGCAACATTGGCCCTATGTGCCAAAATAAATAAAGGTTACCCTACTTAGACAGAGAGGGTCTGCCCACAGAGAGCGAGATGGTGATACATAGGTTTTGCTTCAAGTAGGTATTCGAAGTGTGTTCTCCATATTTACCTATAACTTCATGGTCTTACCTGAGGCATAAGGTAACCTTAACATATGTTTCTATTTTTTTTAATATGTAAAATTACACAATACACCAATGTATAAGTCCATAATAGATGTGATTCGATAATTATAAAAATAAACAAAGTTATTTTATAACTAAAAATATACCATAACAAAATTAAAACTGTAATTACCTAGTACTTTTGAAATATACTATTTCGAATTTCTTTGTATCCATCTATGCTTCTTTGGAACGCAACGGAACCACGGAACTGTCAGAGTCATCCCATTAGCTGTCAAATGTCGTGTCCGAGTCCGTCATGGGAAGTAGGTCGAAAGAATAGTTGATGGAGAGCTGATTTAGACTTTTCTAGTCTTATATTGCCCTCCGTAATATCAGAGCAATAATTCGCTACGTAAGAGTAATACTGTACTGATTATGATTTTTCTTTTTGCAGACTAGATTACGTGTAACCTTGGGGGAAAAATAATCTAAGGTAGAGTAAGATTTATCGTATTGCTTGCCATATTTTATCATACTGTAGTATTTTTAAAGCCTATACTGTGCAAATCATAGTATATTTTAAAAGTATAATCAGTATATTAAAATTTTATTACAAAATTTGTATGAAATGTGTGTCTGAATATTTGTTGTGACAGAATTTAATAATATCAACTTGTCAGCTGTATTTGAGTGAATGTAATACGTATGCATAGTACTAATCGCACTATAACCGAGTGTTAGTGATGATAGATGTACTAAAAACTGTAAAGTTAACATTTCATCTATGATTATGTAAAGAAATGAAGTGAATGTGCTGTAGCACTTCACTCTGCTTACTTATTAGGAAAACTTAAAATAACAAGATAATCGTTTTAGCTGTAACTCTTGCATATTCATGAGAATAATATTATTAATGCGGTTACATTTGCTACTTATGTGAAATGTTACTTTCCATGTTTACAGTATTTTATCAAAATATCTGTACACATATTATCAGTTTATATACAATAATTGACAGTATTTTTAATTATGAGAGATGATAAGGTTGTTTCACTATGCATTTTACTGATTATATGAAATTTAAATTTGCGCTATCTAGACGTACAGCATAAATTTTTTCCCACAACTTTAATTATCACAAAAAATGTTCAACCTTATAGACCATAATACAACATTTCTTAATAATGAAGCAGTGTACTTAGATCACAGAAAAATATCAACACACTTTAAAATCCCTTTATAAAATCTCACAACCTGTATGGTACCAAATTTAACTTGTGCAAAAACTCATTTGTTATCCCCAAGAATGAATAAAATAGTCTACAGATATGAATGGACATAAGAGTAATATGTATAACAAGCACAGTATAATACATGTGAACAAACTTTCAAAATGTCAACATGAGTAGCAATTTTCCTTAACATTTTCTATATAAGAAAAAGTGTGAAAAGAGAAAGTATTTACACAACAAGAATAGTGTAATGAAAAATACACACTTCTTTAACTATTGTGACAAATAATTAAACAATCCATTTGTAAATGTAATTATGTAGGTTTAAAAGGAATCTGGATGGCTAAGTTATAACTCATTAACTGATAAATTGTAAATTGATGGATTTATAATGATTATTGTGACCAATCCTTCATCACTTTAATTACTATCAACTTCATTTACTTTTTATATTTGAAAGACTTTACATATACTCTGAAATTATATAATAGCTTAGTTACATTAGGTCAGTGACTTACAATCTTTTTGGATTATAGTATGGGGTCATACAAATCATAAAAATATAGGCATACAGGTAATTAAAAAAAACTAGCTGTAAAAATACTGATATGATGTAAGCAAGCTTCATTATTAGAAGTCACAGTATTTTTATTTAATTTGCAGGTTTGTCATTATCAAAAAGTCTTTCTAAATAAGAAAAGGGTATAACATGATTAATAGCATAAGTGTATATGCCAAAATTAGACCATTAAGTCCTTTTTTCAATGAAATTTTAAACTTATAGTAATTATTATTTTTTACTAATTATTTTAACTAATCTCTTTTTGTTGCAGCCTTCAAACTTATGGCTGGTAGGGAGTAACATGGCCGATAAACATAGTTTGAACTATGAAGTGAGGGAGCTAAAGTTAGGTGCGAGTTTCACCAACAATAAGGCTTCACAGTACCATACCATAAAATGTAAGTAAATAAATATAAATATAAATATTGCATGTCCATAAATATATCACTCGCCTCACATTTAATTAACAAAAATAAAACTATTTCAAAACAGTATACAATTGAAATGATTTTATGTATTTTTTTATTTCTAGTAACCCCTTTTTTTTTGTAGATGACTTTAAACCCGCTTCAGTGGATGTAAACAAAATGGCCACAGTAGACGTTGGAACAAACAATCAAGTGACCGTCACTGTGCCACATTTAGGTATGTTAGCAAAAATACCGCTTTTAAATTCCAGAAAAGCAAATGTTTTGAGCTCCTTTTGCATGTCAGCCCTATATAAATAATATATTATATAAGTACTTAAAATACCTGCAGCCTCCCTAAACTTTTAATCTTTTGTGGACACCATATGTGTTTTAATGGTAGTAGAAACATTATTAAAAATTTTAGTAAACTTTATGAAATAATATGTACACAGATGGCGCCGGGGTCCCACAGACAGTTTTCAAAGGAAATCAAAGGCCCTATACAAAAGAATGTGTGCTGATAATAGACAGAGTCACTGGGGAGATCACATTGGAAAAGCTCTCAAGCAATATTCAAGTCAAAAAGACCAGGTAATATTCATAAATGTATATATATTTGGCAAAAATGACTAGATGTGAAATTTTTGGAAGGGTTCAAAAGAATCAGTTTCATTGAATTTACGATAATTACATTTTCAAAGAATCTATTTTGTTAAATGAGAATTTAATAATTTTCTTTTAAAAAAGAGCCTTATATTATTGCTTCTGATAATGTTGATTAAATTCTAGAAAGTCGATAGAAGATGGTAAGTGGCCACTACCGCCCATGGACAACTATTATCAACCCCAGATAAGATTAGATTCATAACTGAGTTTGCAATAGATGCGCAGCTACCCCTTGGGGCTAAGCTACAATGTCTCTGAAAAATATTGTCATAGTCGTAGAACAAAGTCGGATTTAACAAATACCAAACTTTTCAGAGCAGCCATTTCAAGTTATTCACAAACGTTATTTTATTATGAGCGCATTTCAAATCCATCGTTATACCGACTGATTAATTTGAAAACTAAATACATAGAATTTTTTCTGTAATGCAGTAATAATATTTAGACAATATGTTATCCAAATATATATATCTGTTATCTAAATATAATATGTTATCCAAATATGATAAAAAGTTAGTTTCATATTTTTGGCAAATCCGTGTTTGTTCTACGACTATAACGATATGTCTCTCTTACCACACCTATCAAATCAAGCAATCTGTCGCTTGCTGGACGTTTCGAGCTCCGACTGTTGCCGCTCACAACCCCAGAAGCCTCCCTTTTAGTCGCCTCTTACGACAGGCAGGGGATACCGTAGCCTTATTCTTGTCCCGGGACTACAGCGACAACCACCTATCTAACAATTTGAATGGGACAATCGCAGGCAGGAGACGATGCAGAAGCCGCGGCCGCTGACGCCGGTGATCACGGACTTCACCAACACCACGCAGCGCTCCAGCTCGCGCACCCGCGTCGCGACCAACCGCCGCACTAACCCCAATAATGGTAACATTTTCTGCAATCAACAATCAATTTTATACTGCATCGTTGCTAGGATCGTGGGTTGTCCTGGAGTGTGATCAAGATGTGAATGTTGTGTCTCTGACAAGGTTTAAATTTTATCGCCCCTGGCAAGATTTTGAAGAGTGCGCTCTTGGCAAGACTTGAAATTTGAACTCCTTTCAAGATTTGAAGTATGCGCTCCTTTCAAGATTTGAAGTATGCACTCCTTTCAAGATTTGAAGTATGCATCCTTTACAAAATTTTGAAGTATGTATCTCTGACAAAATTATGAAGTTGTGCAGTGTTTCCGGGTGCTCGAAATTCGGCCACAAGGATCTATATAGTTACTTAAATACATACTTTAAAGATGTTATCATATTTACAGGCCCCGCAGCAATGCTAGCAGCTAACAACCAGGCGCGTTTCAACAACGCGGGCGCGCAGAAATCTCAGAACATGGTGCGTTCCCCACAACGCGTCAAGACTTCACCCCCTCAGGCGCCGTAAGTTGAAACTTTACATATAAAGAAGCTAATATGCTTTATATTACGATATATATTTTAATGTATAAGTAGTAAGTATGTACTTAAATTATATCTCATAATGTATAAGTATACCTTATAAGTAAATACAAAGTTTTTCCTTGAAGTATTATAAATATGATTAGGAATTTAATTTAATAATTAATGATTTGTTTGATTTTGATTAATTTTAATAATTAATGATTTGTTCATGTTGAATTGGTTAAAAAATTGTGTGTTAAATATAGTCATCGATTATTTATAATAATTTTCCCGGTACTTATAAAGTACCTTTATAAAGGATGATATACATATAAGCAACATAATTGTACACAATACATGTATGACTTAACCGACGTTGGCGTATTTTATGACAAAAAACATAGCATGTGAATCAACGTAAAACTACAAACCAAAAAGAATACAAAATAATATGATAAATGTTTTGACATATTTTTTAACACACAACATGTTCATATACGACTTATATTGTAACTATATCATATGTTAATTTTTTTTTTCCTGAAAAGGTGGTCTGGCGGCGGCAACAGCACGCAAGCGTCGCTGCCGATAATCCGTCTGGACGAGCCGGAGCCGCCGCGCCCGACCGCGCCAGCGCCCTCTCACGCGCACAACGCGCATAACGCACCCAACGCGCACAACGCGCATAATGCGCACAACGCCCCCAACGCGCATAACGCACTCAATGCGCATAACGCGCACAACGCGCATAACGCGCACGGTGCGCACAACGTGCAGCCGCCGCAACCGCCGCCGCCGGCTCATCCCCCTGCGGTATGTGCACTTTTTTATATACGTACTAGCTGACACAGCAAACGTTGTGTTGCCATATAAATTAATTGTTAAGGGTGAACAATCCTTATCACTTGGGGGTATGAAAAATAGACAGTAGCCCTTTTCTCAGACCTACTGAATATTAATATAAAATTTGACATGTGACATGAGATTTTTATATATAAGATAATGTCATTGTAGTGTATGCGGGTAGGTGGATATTTATCTTGAGCGCCGTCGGCCTAAGCGAATGTGGTCGTGCTTCAGCGAGGTAAATAGTATTGCTAACAATATCAGGGCTATTACAATTATGGCTGCCACTCTTTTTACTTTCCTTCGTTGGACTTTCGTCTCTGCACCTGCCGATGACCAAGTATTCCAAAATACTGTTATAATCGTTGTTCTCAAGTCTCAACTAAATTCTATTACAGATATCTATTTTTTTTGCATGGATATTTTTTTAGAGGGGATCTAAAACCAAGGTTTATTTCATGGAATCCAGTGATAACAATTAACAACTGAAAATTCAGACTTTGTGATTTTAGTAACGAATGCAGAGTAATTTTAAGTGCCCACTGCAGGTAACAGAAGTCCTGAAGTTGATAATAGATATGCTTTGAACACTAATAAAAATCCTTATAGATCATTTAAATTGTAAGCTTAGAACAAAATTAAACACATACTACAGGAACACCAAGAGCGTGACATAGAAATTACCTACCTAACCTAACATATTTCCAATGTATCCGCAGGCGGCCCGGCAAGAGGACAGTTCGTCCAGCTCGTCGAGCGATAGCGGTAGCGATAGCGACAGCGGCAGCGACAGCGACGACAACGACTCCTCCGCACACCACTCGCTCACCAACGGTAAACAACACTTAAAATATCTCTACTCTATTAGCAATTTACTAACAGTTAAAAAGCTATATATACTACAAACAACATAAAACACTATCGTATGACTATTCTAACTTGCAAAGGACAAGAAAATATGTCATTGCCCCAGTCCCTCAAACGAACACTTTGTTTGCTAGCACGCAATACAACAACGTGCAGCTCAATTATATAATAAAATAAAACATAAAAAAAAATACGTGTGGCACTCGGAGACCGCCGCGGTAAAGCTATTGCATAGCATTTTTTATCAACTTATGCAATTACAATTATATATTTATTTTATTTATGCAGTATGCAAAAAGTCATTAACCCGTCAACTGGCGTGCGCGCCCCGGGGCGCACAGATCGCTACTATATACTAAAAAGTATCACCGCTCTGCCGGTCGGAGTGGGGGGTGTTAGGTTTTTTCGTTACGGAATTTCTGGATTCGGTTACGCTCAAGGCCCGCGATAGAAGCTATGCAATAGCTTAATAAAATGTCTTATTTTGAATTTAAAAAAGCGTTAACTAATTATTTACAAACTCTCAGCTACGAAGAGACAGAATCACTACTACAGTTCTCATATATATCATACATTACATGCATATATCTATACACACACACACACACACACACACACACACACACACACAATACTTGGCAGGAATACATATTTATGTTATTAATTAATGTTAAATTAAGTAAATTAACTTAAAATAATTATTGTACTATATTTCATAAGTTTATATTGCTTTGTTAGATATATTGGTTATATTACTACAATTATATTGGTTACTAGGTATCGCTTGTGTGCGCTCGCTGCTAAAGCAGCTCGCGAAACGGTTGTCTTCTTTAGTTTTGCGTGCAAATTTTTTTTACATTTTTTACCCGATATTGAAGTTTTATTAATTCTGTTTGGGGCTGTTTGGAAAAGATATGAGTTAATATTTGCAAATTACCAAGAATTTGGGTCGTGATTTTTTTGTCTATAAGCCATACATTTTAAAGACATAATAAGGAGACAAAAGCTTGAGACAAATATTATATACAAAAATAACTATTTATAAAAATTGTTATTTCTTGTATGACAACACTAAAATATTTTTTTACCAAAATGTGTAGTCTATTAGTACATAAAAACGCGTCATACATTATTTCTATATATTATATTATCTATATTAATTCTATACTTATAATAAATCTATAGAGAGGTCAATTCTGTACAAGAAATATATTTCCAAAATAACTATCAGGGGGTATTTAGGGATTGATACTGATGTCAAGAATGCAATCATTAAAATTTTTGTCTGTCTGTCTATATAACCGTTATAGAAAAAAAAACTACTCGACGGATTTTAACGAAACTTGATACAATTATTTTTCATACTCCTGAGCTGGTTATAGTATACTTTTCATCACGCTACAATCAATAGGAGCAGAGCAGTGCAGAAAATATACCTCTTATATTATATCCTTCTTTTGTAAATCGTACTCGTATATCATATTTATCCTGTCCATCCTTTAAAAATATCCAAATATACCTAATAGATTATGGCCCTTCTTTAGTAAATCTTATATTTTACCCCTCTTTTAAAGTCACAAAAATGTTGAAGATTAATACATTTTGTATCCTTTATTTGACTACATACCACATCCACAAAATCTGTGTCTGTGTCTGTTAATAAATAATTATAAATTAATACGTAAGAATAGAATCTAACATCTTACGCCCCTTCCTGCTATGTGCATGGTAGAGCTACACTCCAAAAAGTATAATCACGGGTAAAATTCATATAGGTAACTTAAGCCACAAACAATTTAACACATACAACGAATTAAACTAAAATAAATAGAATATTCAAAAACTCAAGTCATAAAAAAATTTCAAACCAGTTATTGCTTTCTCAACATACCAATAAGTTAGCTCATTAAGATTAAATCATATACATTTTTAAACGACTCACAAATTAATTCCGAAATATATACTTATAAACCCTGTAACCGATAACCATCAAATTCTCTCCAAATAATCTAAACAATTTGTCTTGCTTTTCTTCTTTCATATCTTATGAATCGTAATTCTTCTCCTTCGAAATGGTAACAGGTGCTTTTAATAGTGTTGAATGCCCAGTCCGTTATTATTACATTCCAAAGACCACAGGTATTCTTCATTGTTTGATCCAATATTAACATGAAAACAAAAATAAAACTTGCAATTAATTCTATTTAAAAATGTAAGTAAGTAAGTACAAGCTGTAACCATACTTTTCCAATTGTCCGTAACGTAATGGACACTTAGGAATAGAACAAACTTTTTATAACCTAATCCCATTATTATTATACGGATAATATAATGTTAAACAATATAACATCGATAATTTTAAAATTCAATAATTACATTCGGATATTATCCGCACAATGAACCCTAGTAAATATTTAACATATACTCCAAAACGTGAGGTGTTAAATGTATCACGAAATATTAATAATTTGAAGCCTGCAAAAATTGTCTTATAACATTAAAGTTCTTCTAAACAAATATAACATTTGCTCATAACAACGGTACTGCCATTTTATATCTCGACTGTGTAAGTAAGAACTTCTAATATAGTGTTATTATGATTTATATCAAATTAAGGTAAAATGAAAACAAAAACATTTGACCCAAAATCAAATCAAATTCCTGAAAAACGCCCGGCTAGGCTACTATATATCTATTTAATAAACTCAGATAGCAAACTTAAAACAATCTGTGCCAACCAACATTTGTATCGATTCTTAATTTGTTGTATTTAAATATATCGAATAAATTAACTTACGCAGTTTTACGCACCCGATCCCACTGGCTGAATTGTTGGGGGTATCTCCAATGGAAGACTTGAATCAACCTAGTTATTTTTATTTATTTCCAAGACCTCCACAAACATCGTCCTTGACATCTGCCGTTTCCCGCCATAATACCCTTTTGTTTATTTTTTTAAATCACGAATACAGCGTTACAGCCAATTAAATATGTGGCCAGCATTATTTTTCGAGTGAAAGGTTTTAACCTAATTTTAATTTTATTTATTTTTATAATGTTAATAATGTCTCGCCTGTCTATCTCGCTCTAACACATACGTATACTATGCTCTGACTCTTTCGGATTGCCAATCTATTAGTATAATATATCTATGGTTCAAACTGTTAGTAGCTAACAACGCCACGTATTAGGTAATAACTTCAAAAGGAGACAACAGTTTTAAATATTACATACAAAAATACACTTGTATGAAAATTATTATTTTTTATATGGCAACACTGAAATAATTTTCCACCAATTTATACAGTCTATAACTACCATTAAACGCCTCATACAGAAAACGGATGTTTAGTGATGCTGGGCTTGGTGGTGGTGGTCTTTAAAGGGAGACAACAGCACGAAATACCACATACAAAAATACAAATGTATGAAAATTACTATTTTTTGTATGGCCACACTAAAATATTTTTTTATCAAAATGTGCAGAATATTAGTACCTACAAACGCCTCATACATTCTAATGATATCAACAGAAGACAACATCTTGAAATATTGCATACAAAAACACATATATATGAAAAATATTATTTTTTATATGGCAACACTTAAATATTTTGTTACCAAAATGTGAAGTCTATTAGTACCTACAATCGCGTCATACATTATAAGGTTGTCAAAAATATACAAAAGCTTGAAATATTACATACAAAAATGCATATGTATGAAAATTATTATTTTTTGTATGGGAACACTGAAATATTATTTTACCCAAATGTTAATACTTCTAGTATCTACAAACGTCTCATACATTGGAATGACATCAAAAGGAAACAACAGCTTGAAATGTGCCATACAAAAATGCACATGTATGAAAATTATTATTTTTTGTATGGCAACACTGAAATATTTTTCCACCAATATGTACAGTCTATAAGTACCATTAAACGCCTCATACAGAAAACTGACGTTAAGTGATGCTGGGCATGATGGTGGTGGTCTTTAAAGGGAGACAACAGCCCGAAACACCACATACAAAAATACAAATGTATGAAAATTATTATTTTTTGTATGGCAACACTAAGATATTTTTTAATCAAAATGTGCACAATATTAGTACCAACAAACGCCTCATACATTCTAATGTTACCAATACAAGACAACAGCTTGAAATATTACGTACAAAAATATATATGTATGAAAATTAATATTTTTTGTATGGCAACACAAAAATATTTTTTTACCAAAATGTGCAGTCTATTAGTACATACAAACGCGTCATACATTATAACGTTGTCAAAAATTTACAACAGCTTGAAATGTGACATACAAAAATGCACATGTATGAAAATTTTTATTTTTTGTATGGCAACACTGAAATATTTTTTTACACATTGGTACAGTCTATAAGTGCCATTAAGCGTCTCGTACAAAAAAATGACGTCAAATGGTGGCAACAGCCTGAAATCTTCGATAATCCTGTAGAAAATGCATTTGTATGAAAACATTTTTTTTGTATATGGCAACATTGGATTTTCGATTTTTTACATAGGGTCCATTTGAAATAAAAAATATCTCCCATACATAACTTATATGCTCTGTCTACGGTTTCCGCCCAAGTACTCAAAAAGTGAAAATCATGAAAAAAAATTCTGTATCCCAGTGTTGCCAGTTGATTAAGATGAAAATGATCAAATGTCATTACGGCACCCAAAAAAAATAGTCCTGTGAAAAAAAATCATTAAAAATATTTCTCCTTCTACTTTTTACATTTTTGAATGAAAAGTTCCAAAAAATGTATGAAAGATGAAAAAAAATACTTCACCTGGCAACACTTCGAGCCGAGCTCCATGACTGCCCGATACAAAGCGCCTCGCTCAAATGTTGCCAACCTCAAAATATTTCACTTCGAAAAATGCATTTTTTCATACATTTTACAAAATGGCTGAAACAAGATGCGCCATCTGATTTTAAAAAAATAATATTGCCATATGATAATATTGAGGATACAATCCGGCCAATAAAACAAAAATATCGAAAAAATATTAATATAACCACCGCGCTACGACCCCACAAACACACCTCGAAAAATGAAAGATTTCAAACTCAAATATCTCGGCGGCCATCTTGTTTTTCCAATTTTTTCTAATTTTATCGTAACAGTCGTCCCACAATTAGCCGAAAATGACACCAATCTCAGGTAGGCGCGCAGAATAAAAAAAAATTGAAAATCGCAGGGGGGCCGCCATCTTGAATTTTGTATGTTTCCCATTTTTCCTATAACCACCATAATATACCGAAAAAATATCTTATACATTATTACTACCCCCCACCAATAGTTTAGGCTGGGCTACTCGAAATGTCAAAAAAGTGAAAAAAAAATCTAGCTCCCAGTGTTGCCAGTTAATTTGGATGAAAATGGTCAAATGTCATTACGACCCCCCTGACAAATACCCATGTAAAATATTTTTATTATAAATGTTTCTCCTTCTACTTTTTACATTTTTGAATGGAAAGTTCCAAAAAAAGTATGAACAAAGAAAAAAAAACCTAAACCTGGAAACACTTCAAGTCACGCTCCACAACCGCCCCATACAAGGCGATTCGCTAAAATGTTGCCAACCTCAAAATATTTCACTTCAAAAAATGCGTTTTTTCATACATTTTACAAATTGCCTGACGAACGATCCGCCATCTGGTTAAAAAAATAAATAAATCCGATTTGGTAAAATTGAGCATATATCCGAGAAAAAAAACGAAAAAAATCAAAAAAATATTAAAAAAAACACATCAGTGCCACCCCGCGAACACACCTCGAAAAATGAAAATTTTCAAACTCAAGTATCTCGGCGGCCATCTTGTTTTTTCAACTTTTTCTAATTTCATCGTATCAGTCGCCCTCAAATTAGCCGGAAACGATACCGATCTTGGATAGGTGCAAAATAAAAAAAAAGTTGCCCAATCCAGCTCGGCCGCCATCTTGAATTTTGAAAGTTTCAGATTTTTCCCATAGACACGGAGGCAAACAAAAAATTCCACTCATACATCAAACCCACCCCCCACCACTCCTTCAGGTCGATGAAGTCGATTTTTCGTAAAACTGAAAAAAAATTCCTGCGGCCAGTGTTGCCAGTCGACATCGACGAAAATGGTCAAATGTCATTACGACAGCCAAAAAAAATATTCCTGTGAAAAATGTTCATCAAAAATATTTCTCCTTCTACTTTTCATATTTTTGAATGAAAAGTTTGAAAACTTGTAAGAGTGGGGAGAAAAAAACTCAAACCTGGCAACACTTCGGACCGAGCCCCACGACCGCCCCGAACAAACCAAATAGCTCAAACGTTGCCAACCTCCGAATATTTCACTTCAAAAAATCCGTTTTTTCGTACATTTTACAAATCGCCTAACAGACGACCCGCCATCTTGTTGAAAAAAAAAATAAATCCGATTTGGCAAAATTGAGGATATATCCGAGAAAATTTAAAAAAATGGCAACAAAATATTAAAAATCCCAAGAGATACGACCTCCCAAAAACACCTCGAAAATTGAAAAATTTCAAACTGAAATATCTCGGCGGCCATCTTGGTTTTTCATTTTTTTCCAATTTCATCGTAACGCCCACCCGAATATTATTCGAAAAAGAAACAAACATCTGCGTAAAGTCAATAAATAAAAAAGTTAAAAATTTTAAATCGGCCGCCATCTTGAATCTATGGCATCTCATATTTTTCCCTTTGCCTCGGGGGGGAGAGGAGAAAACCCGCCATAGACAACAAAGTCGCTCCTAGACGGCAACATGGAGAACGGCATGTCAGTCAGTCAGTGGTAAGTTCAGGATTATATATATATAATAATATCACTTTAATATCGTCAAAAATATGAAACTACCATTTGAAACGTATTTTATTGATAGGTTTGATTTTCTTGGTAGGTTAACAACACATTTTGGACACCCAATTATTAATCCGACTATAGTATAAGTAACATAGCGTGTGTCTGAGGTGGCAAAACCCATATGATTCGACCAAAGTATTACCCCGACACCTATTGTTTGTGAGGGACTTCTGTGTTGCTATTTTATTCAAAACCAGATGAGATACATATTAGACTATCTTATGCCCATTCTTAATAATCAGCGTATCCAAATTTTTGTCTATCAAAGATCCATGTTTGACAATTTTTGGTTTTCAAAGTATTAGTTACTCTTCACAAATAGCAGCGCCCTCAATGGTGTTTTTTTTATTTACTTACGTTTCGTACCTCATATTAATATGTCGGAGTGTCTGCATTATCGCTTCTTAATAGGCGGTAACACAAACCGTCGTCATTGCTATTATTTATGTTTATTTTAATTTTATTTTCTTGTATTTTGGACACAGACAGTCATGACTTTGAGTGTCAGAGAGTTTAATATAAATATATTATTATAATGTATGTGTGTTTATATAATACTAGCTGACCCAGCAAACGTTGTGTTGCCATAAAAAAAAGTTAAGGGTGAACAACCCTTATCACTTAGGGGTATGAAAATAGATAGTAGCCGATTCTCAAACCTACTGAATATGCATATAAAATTTGGTGAAAATCGGTAAAGCCGTTTCAGAGGAGTACGTTAACTAACATTGTGACACGAGAATTTTATATATAAAATATAATATAACTATTTCAGGTAACGCCAGCAACCCCACGCTGCCTAGCGACGTGCTCAACGACGACCTCTGCCTGTCGGACTCCGGCAGCGACTCCGACTGACCTCACGACAACCCTCTTTATTTCCACCCCTTCCCCGACCGCCCCTTCTGACACTAGCGCGCCCCCTCGACGATCTATCGCGACTTACAAACTGACAAGGTTTAAATGGTCGATAGTGGCGCCCCCACTATTTGACTTATCAATTTGAGGTCATGTTGGTTCGCTATATAAGAATATGGTTCATGAATGGAGATGTTATTTGAACTGATCTTACGGCCATTTTGAAATTAGCGAACTAATAATAGTTAAATCGATATTCAACCCTCAAAAGCTTTGACTTGTGGTAAGTTTGTTGTATGATTGACTATGTATAGGCCAGCGAATACTGCGTCAAATGCGATTTAACACTATACAGTGCATACAATCGCCTTACTAACTAATGTCGTGGAAATATCGTCAATCGCGATGGATCGTCTCGGGGCTGCTTTGAATTACGGAACAAAAATACGAAAACCTTGGCAAGTGTCTCATATCAGCGTACATATTATCCCAACCTCCCTACTGCCTTCACTTATACTTAACGTTTGTAACTTGTAAAGATTTTTCTAGTGGTACGACTCTTGCCACGATTTAAGATACTCTATTAGTACTTTAAATGAATATCATTACCGTGCATTACTTTATACAGGGTTTCTCAAAGTGGGTTACGCGAACCTTTGTGTACGACAGTTCATGGCGGAGATATATTTTACTTAATAATAATACCAGACGCAACTTGATGGACAAAACTGAAACAAAATTCTTCATAGAATCAGCTGAATTTTGTCCAAAAACAAGCATTACAATTAAAAATTACATCTATTGCTCTTTTTTGTAGTATTTTATCATACAATATCTTATTTTTTTCTATCTGCAACTATTTTACTACAGAAATTACCAAGATCGCCATTGTTTTGAGAAACGTATGAGCGTACGTGGAATTTTAACTTTGAGAAACCCTGCTTTATGACAACTTGATTAACCGTCGATTTAAGTGTTACATTTTAGTTACGATAGTTATGTGTATGTGACATAATATAATGTGCCTCGAGTGAATAGAGATATATTTTTTATTTTATGCCAATATTTAGTAGAGTTAAGAGTAGGTTGCTTGGTATCGTCCAAGCAATAATATATATTATCTAGTTGTATCAGATCCGCAATAAATTATTATGTATACAGCTATAATACGAAATGTACCTATGTATCGACGATGCAGTAACAATGACTCGTATCTCAATTTTTACGAAAAAGTGATTTTTCCATATTTGGACTTATTTTGGAAATGACGTATCGCAGGTCGTCCTTAAGTCACCAGGTCCTTAGGTTCAAAATTGAGCAAAATATTAAGTGTGGCAATACGTTCTATGTCTTTTTAAAGTAGTGTTTCTTCTATGTAAAGTAGCGTTTTTTGAGTTCCGAGTTATTGCCAATTCGTCGTCGGTATGATTTTTGGTATAATTTGGAGGTTAGAAGCAATGACGTGAGAGATCCTATTTTGTATTAATTAAGTTTTAATGCTTCTAACATGTTATGAAATGAATTTATTAAGATATACTTACGTGAAATAAGATACTATGCATAAGAATGGTTACAAAATGATCTAAAATTATGTGCCTTTATTTGGTATAGTTTATATTCAATAATATAATAATAAGCTCTGCATTTTCAGTACATGTTTACCTGACTTGCCTTTTCCTGCTAAGTACAATCTGGAAGTGTTTATGGCGAGAGTGAAAGGCAGCTTCAAGGAATACATGACTTATCCTAAATCTTGTAGGACCGCAGTCAAACGAATCCATACGAAGGAATTTAAAAAATAAATTATAAATTTTGGGCCCAGATGTTAAAATTAAAGTAATGTTTGATAAATTATTATTTCATTCAGTTTCTAAATGTTAAATATCTGAAAGTTGTAGATAATAATCATAGATAATACGTCGTCTAAGACAGGTATGGGCACCTTTCCTTTGCAACCTGTCCATGTCCTTTGTAAAAATGGGAGCCAAGTTGCAGGATTTTAACGAAGTCTCGAGGCCAACGGTTGCCCATATGCGGTCTAAGTAATTAAAAATACATAATCTCTATTTGGAATCCTCCTTAAGTCGATTTAAGTTTAGAAATCGAATCATTTTTAAGGTGATAAATGTCTAATTTTTGCCTTATAAATACAATTATAAAATAGAATGTAAAGCAGCTGTGTTCTGGATTGAAGATTATATGAGGCGTAGTCCTCAGGGTCAGCAGCAACTGTTGTAGACCTTACGCAGGACTTTACTCCTATTTGAAGTTGGTAAAGATTTTCTCCTTACATGAATATGGCAACAAAAAATGGTTCTTCGAACGAAATATTTTGTATTGCGTATATGAAAAGACGGGCTTCTAATTTTTTTCTCAGATCTGTACAATTTTTCATTTAAAATAACTTAATTTCTAAGTTCTTAACTCCTGGGCCCAAAATATATAAAGTTTAGTTTCATTTATTATTTCAAAAGGGAAATTGCTGAACGTCTAATTCATAGAAAAATTTGCAGCCTACATTCATTATATTTACTGTAAATAAATCTGATATGTTAAAATCACTGTCCTAAAATTATAAAAGATTAAAAAATGAAGGTCTGACATAAGATAAGCATATAATAGAGAAACATAGCTATAATTTCATACTGATTTACAAATTAGGGAATGAGTGTATGATATACAAAAATATAAAGTACTGCCAATTAAGCAATAATTTCCCAATTTGTATACAATATAAATTTTAAAATTCCTAATGTATTTCTTACATTATACTATGCACCGATTTGTACCTATAAAATTGAAATGGACCTTATTATTCTTCGTATAAAACAATGGCGGCATTTGAAGATTATTGCAAAATTAAGCGAATACTGAGTCCCACGACATAAACGCTTGCATATCGGTAAATAATAAAGACCTGTTATCTTGGTGATATGACTGACATTAAAAGCTATAATCAGTAACTAAAAGTTGAATGTATAATTGTATAGTAACTATGGTGAATAGTCTTTATCTCGATTTAGATAGTATGAACGTCAAGACGATAAAAATATAAGTAAATATGAGGCGAAGAAATTAAAATTAATATTATCGTGAAAGCTAGGTTAGATGTACTTTGTAAAAACATTGAGATCTAATGAAGTTACGAGACGATTATTATGTTTTTTTATACAAAGATTTGTTACATTTATACAAGAGGGGCATACAAATGTTCAGCCATCTTGAAATATTGTTAAAATCATACATTCGAACTTCAAACGTTATACCAAGTCGGAAGTGTGACCGTGTGGAGGCAGTCTCCTTCTGCCTTAATATAGGGATGAATAAACTGTATTTATTTTTGCTCAACTATAGGTTTGTTGCTAGAAACGTAGTCGGTTTGCTATTTATTGAGTGATAGACAAAATATTTTGATAATTGTTGCGGATTTTAATAATATTTTCTATGTTTCAGTATATTTGCCTGTTATAATCCCGGATACATTGTGTAATAGTGTTGATATTCACTGACGTGTAAAGTAACATATAAGGGTTGTAGATTTGAAGTTGGTCAACTCGCATATAACTTATAGCGACCGCTAAAACTGGCTCGTGTGCACGGAGCGGGCGTTCGCCCCAGATAGCCTGGGACCCGCCGCGGGCGACAGTCGCATGCGACAACGTGGTGTGTTGTGGCGGATAGAAATGAGTAGCTCGCGAGTGAGTGATATAAAAGATATATATCTCCGATCTCCGACGATTTTGAATTATATCTTTATATCCGCGTCACATGATTGAGTTCATAGGTCCATACGATTTCGTTATAAGATCTTCTTCAACTCAACAGTGTTATACTCGCTCGCGAGTGAGTGATAAGTCAAATGAGCGACTGACTGAGAGAGTCTGATTTGTGTCAAATGCATTGATTGATATACATAACAGTTACGGTTACGTATTAAACACTTAATTAAAATCTTTTTTCTTTATATATCGTTACAGAGCTACTGAGCTAAAAGAGTGATATATATCACTGAGTTCAAAAGATATATCTCTCTCTTTTCACTTTAGTGATATGTTTTGCTCACCTCTAGTGGTGGAATTCAACTGATTTTAAAAAACCGTACGCGAGCGGCGCCTGCTCCGCGCGAACGATCCATGCGCCCGTCCGCACGCATGCACACACAACTTTAAAACCAAAAACGAAAACGTATAATGCGTCAGTTTTAGCGGAAGCCCTGAAGTAATTATTTATGAAGTAATTGAGTAGGAACACCAAGGTTTAGTGCCTGAGTATAATATTTGATGGAACGTCGATATTACTTAAATTATGTTCAAAAGCAACGTGCCTACAAACAATCTATTTTTTAAATTGTTAAGTAACTACTTATTTTGCTTTAAATAAAAAATGCATATATTGATACTGGACATAAATACTTATATAGACTTATCAGGACAATCATTTATTACAAAATGACTGATAATTGTGTAAAATAAATTACTAAAAAACGAATATTTTACCATCCTATCGACTTTTTTTCTTCTATAAAGCATTTACCCGGGTCAGTTATTATAAAATTTAATTACTTAAAGTCCAATTTGCATTCTAACATAAATGTTTAATATTATCACTTTTCTCCTTAGATATTATGTCTCAATAAAGCGGTACAATAAGTTTGATTTTCTTTATTTAGTGATAATACTGTTTATGAGAGTCTTATTATATTTCTGTTATAGACAATACTCAACTTTTTGCAGAGACTGGATTGACACCATACAAACAAATAAAATTAATTCCATATAAAATGTTAAAACATGTTGTATTTTTATTAGATCATACGCAATATATTTGTCTATTGCTATTAAACAATTTATGAAATTTTGTGTCTATTATTTTATTTATGATAAAAACAAGGGTAACGTGTTACTACATAATATTCAGTAGTCTGCCGTGATGTAGGAGTATAGATGTTCTGTGGCCGTGATATTAAACCTACCCGCTAGAAAAACACTGCACTACATCCGCTTGACTACTAAACTGGATATGCTATGCAATTTATCACTTGTTTGGATAATCTGTACATTTCTAGAACTCATCCAGTTACAGAATTTAGCGAAAATTCTATAAACTACCCTTTATCTGTCCTTTATATTGGTTGTGAAATATTTATGCTCTGCGGGACAGATCTTGTCCACACCGCTGTTGAAGTCGCGGGCATAAGGTAGTATTATAAAAAAGTACTCAATTTTAAACATAGACAAGAAAAAAGTACTTCTTTTGGCGGTGTCACTGTCATTATTGACATTTTAATAATGTCACTGTCAGTTGAGTTTATTGTAGTCTGTGCAATCGTTCGTTTTGTTAACTTTTGTTTTCTTTTCTTTGTTTGCCACCTTAATTTGACGAATATCGTCGTTATTTTAAAAAGTGCTTGTGTAAAGGTAAAATAAATAGTAATTATTTAAAAATATCTACAACTTTCGTACGAATTTCAATATAAATTAACGTTTATAAATATCAATAAGTGTATAAATATTTAAGTATGGAAGACATGGATTATTGTGAAATAACTTCACAGTTAGACGCCAGGGAAATATTAAGATATTTGAATAGCATTGGAATTAACAATATTAGTGGCGAGGTACTGAAGTATTTTATTACAGGTAAGGAGATATCTAAAATATTATTTGGCGCCGAAAAAATAAAGTTTATAACAATGAAAACTTTCTTCGTTATCCATTACTAACATTACTAGGTATGGGTCTCGTTTCAGAGAGGGCTTAGGTTTTGGGCCATATTCAATCATGCTGGCCAAGTACAGATGGCCAAGGCCATGTTTACATAATTCATTAATGTAAATATTTATTCTTGAACCCAGTTTAGTGTTTCCTGGGTACTAACAATAATTAAGGTGTAATTGCATGAAGCATTAATTATTTATTCCCCAATTAAACTCAATGCTCAGTTACTTTTACTTGCAGAAGTTAAAACTTAATCCATGTGTGATTTTGCAGATCTCAAAAAACTAATCAAATACGATTTGCAACTGAGACAAAATAAAAAACAAAGCTATGAGCAACACATTGGACCGGAGCGACTGCACAGCGCCAGTACATTTTCATCCAGGTTACACTCCAAGGACCAAGCAGACAATATGGTGTGTTCTAGAGAATGCTATAAACCAAAAGTGCATATACGCGGTTCATACTCATCACCAAACCTTGGGCAGAAGAGCAATCGAACAGACCAAAAGGAAGAAAAACCACCGAAACGTTCATGTTCTTGTATCAGAATTGATAAAAACCAAGATACTGCTAGAAAGGAGTCCACTGTTACAACTGGTTCAAGTAATTGTAAGTTATATTTGTACATATTCAATGATAAATATTTGTCAAGGGCTGCACTGCATCCCTTGGTACATAATAGCATTGTATAATTACTCTAAATTAAAAGAAACAGTTCTATATCTCTCCAGAATCAGAATAAACATTTATGCTATATATTTATGGTCATTCTTGAAAAGTACAAATCAATACCTTAATTCGCAAATAAGCCAACTCCACTTTTTGTCAAACGAAATAAAAATAAATAATAAAACATTTTGACACAAAGTGGAGTTGGCTGATTTGCAAATTAAGGTATTGAAATATCTTTGGGGCTCCCACAGACTCCACATATTTTTAGATGCAATTGTATTCAATTAATTGAATCATATACAAAATAATACTTACTGAACCACTATAAAAATATTACAAAAATGGGTGACATATTGAAAAAGGTTCAAGGCAAAAAAATAATGTTATTATAAATTATAATAACATTATTTATTAAATATAACAAAAAAAAAAATTTTTTTGTTGCAGTAATTAAAGTACCTAAAAAGCCAATAAAGAGAAAGTGTGATCCTGTCTCCTTATATCATTACTACACAACACTTTGGTCAAAGTACAAACCCAATGTACCTGGCGAGAACAACTGGGCGGAACTGAGGTGGAACATTAGGCAGAAGATGGTGGGTGGCAGTGATGCACCAAAAGTCAAAGTAAGGCCTATAAATAGTACCAAATAATAAGTAGACTGTGCTAAACTTCTAGTACGCTCTGAATATAGAAGCAAGTCGCATTGCAATAGCTAATTGTAGATATTAGCGGGATTGTAGAGTGTAACCTACAAACCTCCTTCTATCTGTATATCGAAAACCTAATATTTTAGATGAAAAATAAAAAAGTCAGTTAGGATGTCATGTCAATTGTGTATATACAAAAATCAATATTTTATCATTTTTATTTCACTTATTGTTTGCTTACTTTCGTTCTCTATTATAAATCTATCTATATATATAAATCTATAATATGATGCGTCGTAAGCTTCGGAGTATTATTTCTAACGACGCACCACTATAGGATAAAAATAGTGTGGAAACCTCCATATGTATCCACTGCCTTTCAGCGGTCTTGAAGTATGGTGCAAACTCTTACCATAATGAAGTATCATGTATAGCTCTGCCTACATACATATTTTTAAAAAGATTTATAAACTTGTTTTTGGGGCAAAACAGTCTTTGTAATATGAAGATATAATCCTATGTATGAAGGAACTATCAAGTAATATCCCTTTTACAAATTTAATATGTTATATTCTAATACCTTAAAAATGTACATGGTATTGTATATAACAGATGGACACTTCAATTTCGTTAATTTATAATTTTTCTGTTGCAGATGCCCGAGATAAAGGAAAAGAATGTACTACAAACTAAAAAATGACACTACCTATGGGATGTAGGGTTTACATCATTGTATACAATATTATTGACATGAATAAAATACTATTTTATTATTTTAGTGATTTTATTTACTTTAACTAATAAATATCATTGGTGTATTATTTTAAACTTGATCTATTCTGAACTTGCTCTGTTGCTGTTTAGTGACAGAATTCATATGATGTAGTAATTTTTCCTCAATTTTTTCAGCTGCAGATTGTGTTAAGACTAATGTATCATGCTTCAACATAGAATACACATTGAGCCCATAAACTGGCATAATGTTCACATGTGCTAATCCATCCGCAGCAACTGTTATGTTTCTCGGTGCAAAGTCAGAACTGTAACAAAAAAAAAAAAAAAAATTTTGCTCCAAAATTAAGAAAAATTTAACAGTGCAACAATGATTTTGTTATTAGACAAATTCTTAAATTAAGTAAATTTTCCACCAAAATGAATGGAAAATTTTAATGGTGAAATAATAATAGTTTTTATTAGTTAAATTTTTAATGTCTTTTAAAGAGTCTGTCAAATCCATCACTACATTGATAGCAGTAATCTGTACAAAAGAAATTGATTTCTCTAATGAATTATCTCTAATATGAATATTAGGTAAATGAAATATAACAATATGATTTAAATATTTCAACTCACTCATCGACTATTAATACAGAGGGTCCCCAGTTTCTGTTCTCAATAAGATCAGCAAGGTACTGTGGTTCTTCAGATGGTATTTCGAGATCTTTGACGACATGTAAGTCATCTTGTGCAAGTTTTGCTGATAATGTTGATGTTAGACCCTGTACCCGCAGATGGAAAGGGAGCATGAAGAAGTGTGTTTTGCCTGAGCGGGGCCCGTGCGCAATGCCGCCGCCGCGCCACAGTGGCGACCTGATAGAACCGTGTCTCGCACGACCTAAGCCTTTCTGTGGCCAGGGCTTCCTGCCACCCCCACGTACCTCAGCTCGAGTTTTCGTGTGAGCCCACGATACCCATCGGTACTTCCTTTGCCAAATAACATTACGATGAATGATATCTATCCGTGGTGTCGCTGCATAAACCGATGGATGCAATTCAAACAAACCCAACTTCTGCTCCTCAATTGAGTCGAGATTCTCAATCCACACTTCTCGCGGTTTCGTGTACACAGGCGGGAACTTCCAATCCTTTTTCGTCACTGTTAAAGCACTACTTGGATCAACATTAGATATAACTGCCGAATTCGCTGTTGATAATACTCTTATTTGTGGGGTGATTGACAAATTAAGTCTTTTAAATGCATTTATTAATAACGATGTCATTATAATATATCCACGTATCCTTCTGTAAGGCCAGATTATTCTTTTATGTTTGAAAATAAGAAATCATTCGGACCTAATCAACTCACATAACCAAAAAATCATTTGAAACCTGATTTTTTTAATCTATCAGCTTGTCAAAGTCAATTTTACAGTTGTCATAATAGGAATTAAGCCTGAGAATTGGCTACTTGACACTTTTTGGGAAAGTGTTTTAATGAATTAGTATACGTATTATATATGCCTTTCATTGATCACTTTTTCGAAAAAAGGGCTATTTATTAATAAAAAACAAAGTTTCTTTACGGTGAACGGAACGTCGCGTTAAATCAGGCGGTCAAGTGTCATTTTGTGGTGAAACGTCATTATACTGTAAACAAACAACGCTCGGAAGAAAATAGGGAGTTATTTAGCTTTTATAACTAAAATTGAAATAAATGACAAGTTATAAGACGTGTGCAGTGACGATGTGTACAAGTACGATCGCTAAATATCCTAACAAATTTGCTTATACACGTTCCTAAACCGAAATCTCATAAACGATAAAAGAACTTGCAGACAGAGGATTCAAACATATAATAGAAGTATTAATGAGAAAAAAGAATAAGGAGTGATTCCTCTACTCTAAATCATCATCATTCATATATTTCATATATTATAAAGATGTCTACAGTAAGAATAGAGTTAGATTAGTATTAGTTAAGAATAGAATAAATAAATTAAAAGAAGTCTACGAGAATTCTCTATTTTAAGGCCTCATTCTGTAATTAATAAGAAACAAACTATTTCGATGACTGAATTATTATTACTTGTGCACGGATTAACTTACAGGACTGTATAATAAAAATACATGATTTGCTAATTTTAATCTTTTATTAACCGACTGCTTTGTTTGTTAGGTTTATATGGGTCTATTATTGAGTACACACCGTAGAACTTTTGTATATATTTATCATTATATGTTACATTTACAATATTTACTACAGATAACCTCAAAGCATTTTGAAGCTGTTATTTTCTTGTATATTGAAGCTCTTGCTAAGCTGAATTTTTGTGCTGCTTGTGTACTTTCTTCATTTTTAAAATTTTTTTCTGTAACAACTAGATGTATAATTTTTATCATTGTCATTTTGAGAAATCTGTAGTGCAATAACAGCAACTGTATGGTAATTTTCCTTCCTTCATCTTGTTGGGTAGGTTACTCAAGTAAAGAACTACTATTTCCCATTTCCTTTACTTTATGTACTTCAGAGTGCTGACCACCTTTGAAACTTTTGGTTCCTCACTTTCTATGACTCCACATTAAAAATGCTACTGCATGTTGGCTGCATCCTTGGGAGGCAGGACAGTCATCACATTTAATAATACTTTGTTTTTCATATACAGTCATGGACACTGAGCATGACTTTTGATGTACCTTGTATTCAGGACAACTTTTACTTTTCATGAAATACAAACTTGCCTGCCTCTTAAACTGCACATACCCTATAGCGTCGTCACTATACGACTGTCGCGAAGATCTGAAAATATAAATATAACCAATAAATAACCTTAAAGCAGTTCACATAAGAATATAATTTAAAAAGCGGTTTAAAAATCGGTTAAGAAATGTTTTAACTGTCCGAAATGATTAAATGTAAATATAAAGAATATTTTACTTACGTTTTTTATTTGTGATTTCCATAGATTATTTCACGGAAGTTTTTGTATTCATTTTTATTTATTGCATTGTATATCTTCTTTAAGCAGATTCACGCTATCAGCTTTAATATACTGTGGATTCATTTCGGTTCACAACATAAATTCAACCAACTCTAACAGCAAACGATATCATTTTCATTTGTCTTGTTTATTATGCATGTGGTGACGTCACATGACATTTAAGGCAGCACTGTCGCCGTTTTGAGATTTAAAATCCACAGATAAAAAAACGAAAATTTCTTTTAAAACATTAAAATACTTAGAACGTATTAAAAATTAAACTAAATACTGCATAATTTATGTTTACTTATAAGCTATCATATTGGATATATTTCATATTTTATTGTTATATCTGTCAAGTACCCAATTAAGCAATACGAAACTGATTAAATAGAAGTCGCGTTCATATTTAATATATGTAAGTAAAGATATTAGCAATAGTTACGTTACCCATGAATTTTTTACCTTCGTGTATATTTTTGGACTAACTAAACGCAACCAATACACCAATGCGAGTGTGAGACTTTTCGATTCCATCCTAATCTATGATTCCATCATTCATTATTTCATTTTGTTATACTTATCATTCTCAATTTAGGTTATAGGTAACTATTATGGTTTTAAGCTAAACATAACATACTAAGACATTACTTGCTTTTCAATTAATGTGATTATTATACTTATACGTAGAGTACCTAATATATTTAGCCTTATGTTGTACCTGTAATAGGCAAAGGTAGAAAAAAAACAATATATTGGTAGGTAAAGTTATCCTTGACCCTTGTTTGGCCGATAAGGTAACTGAACTTATAGAGTTTTTAATAGAATTAAAGCATAGTACAAATATCTATATCCTTATACTATGAAAAGTATAATTTATGTTACTTTCATACAATTCATAAAAATACCTATTATTTCAATAGTACCATTATTGTAATTATTCGATTGTAATGTACACATATTGTAATGGACACATAGACCGTAATAAATTGTAAAATTATAGTACACTTTATGCCAATAAAGCACAAGTGCAATGCAATGACTACATATTTATATGAGTAAACATAATTACCGGTGGGAATAAAACACAGATTCAAATATTTTATTGAAGTGTACATTAGCATTATTGTAATTACAAAGTAGATTAATAGTAACTGCAACATCTGCATTTCATTTTTAAACAAACAATTTATTGTTAGGATAGTATAGGATTTTTTGTTAAGATTAGGAAATCTGAAGAAAATTAACATGAAAAACTGATGCAGTTTTCAGAAATATGCAGAAGAAACAGCGAGGAACACTATCAATAGTGAATTTCTCCTGCTTTTTCGTACGCGGTAATCTTGAAAGCGACTGAACCTATTTTGATAGGATCTTCACGCTAAGTCAAAACATTTTATAGGGCGTGAGATATTGATGCAATAAATAATCTATTTACTAGGTAAAATAAAAAATAGAGCTACATGAATAAAGCCTCTCAGGTGTGAAATGTAGAATGTAGAGAATACACTGGACGGCACGTTGAATGTAGTGTTAGAGAGAGGCATTGTTCTGATTAATTAAATAATTTTGGTCGAATGAGTAGTTACATGTTGTAATAATCGTATCTTTGTTTATCTGATACCGCGTCACTCTATAGACACATTTTAGTAGACAGCTGAGCCGCAAGTGCAGTAGTCGCGAACTCAGTAAAGCAAGCAGTATCCCTTCATTTGCAGTTCGCTTCAAACGTGAAAGATGGCCGATGATTACCAAAAGAATGAGGCTGTTGCCAACTTTATCGAATATCTCAAAATTCCAAGCGTGCAACCAAATATCAATTATGGTGAGTATTTAATGTAATAAATGGTTTAAAAAATTAGTTCAAGAAACCCGCTACAAATTAATTTTGGGGACATTAATTCGTCCTCTACATAGATAGATATATGTACTTAAATTCATTAACATTTATGATGAGTTATAAAATTTTACGTGTTCTTAAATTCTATGAACTGTAAATAAGTAACTGTAAAATTTAAAAACAACATTAATTTCATTATCCCAATGTAGTTAAATGTATCAATAATATCTATTTAACACCTTGCTTTTTTGTTTTGTGTTTATATTTTCAATCCAGCCTCGAAATGGTAAGCGAATCAAGACGTGTCGTTTCATAATAAGGGCATAGGTAATAAGAGAAAGTGGTTAACGTCGTGTTGTCAAGAGTGATCAAATATACTTTCATTTTTTTCATTCATTGAATATAGAGAATCAAAATGGATTTAAGGATTTATATGTGAGATAAAACCCCGATAAATGTGTTCCGGTGTAATAAATTTGTTACTGAATTTTTATTTGATAATTTTATAATTGATTAAGTAGAAGGCGGCAGTTCACCTATCATTAAATTATTATGCCACGATCTCTTAAGTCCCAGTAAATCTGCAAAATTTGCAACAAACTGGACCTTCAAAATTAACTACTATATCCATTAGCAAATCATTAAAATCGGGACACAACAGCGCGATTAAGCAATAAAAGCGGAAATACGCATGGAGGTTCGAACAATAAAATAAAGCATGTAAAAATACTTCACAATGTACGTTACTATGAATAAAAGTAAATGAATAATAATAATATGAATGACATAAGAGTAGCACGATAATATTATTAATTTTAAAAAACTGTATACATTTCTTTATATTATCTTATCACTTTTAAGTCTATGCCGATAACACTTAGTTACATTCACCATTTTCAAATATATATAATACATACATAACACTATTGTAAAATATATACTATCATATTCGTTAATTTCTTGACATAAAAATAGGAATCCATTAAAATTTGATACTATAATTCCAAATACAAATTGATAGTTTTTAGTTTCGGCGCTTTCATTTTAGCGCTTGCAGAATTGCTGTTTTTTATGAATCTGATGTGTAGATGTTATTGGTACCCAAGAACACCTACCTACCTTAATTCAATCGGATCTCCTATTCCTTCTCCTAAGCATTTATTTGCAAAGCCTCTCAATCGAATCCCTGTACCTATATCACGATTCACGGTATCTATTAGGTAAAAATAAGAAGTCGTTGTTTAACGGATGCAACTTTTTTTTCATGTTACATACGTTATACCGTAATACGTATCTAAAGTTGAAAATATGTCCTGCTTGCTGAAGGTTGAAGAATTACGGGAGATAATAAGGATATGGCACATTCAGTGATATGACTGACACATTCAGTGATATGTCCTAGCGGTGCTCTTGATAAATTGAATCTCCTATTATGTGCACAATTGAATGAATTGAATAATGTGCTTATGCGATTTGCTATCTACGACATAAAGACAAATGCTTGTATTGCGATTGGGAAGAATTGTTAGAACTATTTTAAATGGATTGCTACTTAGATGGTTTATTATTAATAACTTGTGACAAAAACAATCTTTACATAGAAATCTTTACATTTATTTATTTACATAGAAAAAGTTCAATATTTGCCTATAATAATTAAACTGGTGCTACATTTAAGGTAATTTATTTTATAATGTTGAGAGTAACTTTTAACAGTCGTGTCCAAAGTATCTAATATGATAGGAGTCGATTAAGTTGCACCTCAGATTTCATAAATTCAGCGGCAATGCTGTTAATTACACTGAGTGCTATACTCAAACCGTATGGACAATCAAATCGCATTATCAATCTCAGTAATTGCTAAGCGACCGGCATCAGTACTAAGATCAGGTTACAAAACCAACAATAACAAACTGAGCGGCTGAAATGCATACTAATCTAGATTACTCTAGGTCAGAGTTTCTCAAACTTATAGCTCCACGTACCCCTATTATTATTATTTTTTATGTGTAACCTGACGATAAGGCATACGGGCTACCTGATGGAAATCAGTCACCATCGGCTATGGACATTTGCAACACCTGAGGAGTCGCCAATGCATCGGCGGCTTTGAAGGAGAGCTCTTTTTACACCCCTCTTGAAGAGCTCTATGTCATGAGGGAATACCTCAGGAGGAATTTCATTCCACAATTTGCATGTACGCAGCAAAAATGACTGTGCAAACCGAACCGTGGAGGACCGCCACGGGTCAAGCTGATGTGGATGGAACCTCATCCTTCGGCGAGTGGTGCGATGAAGGACGGATGATGTAGGCACCATTTCGAACAGTTCCTCAGAACACACACCATTGTAAAGCCGGTAGAACACGAAGAGGGAAGGGAGCGATCAGTGATCGCTGGGTCATTGACGATTCGCATCGCGCGTTTCTGTACGGAGTTAAGTGGGTTAAGTTGGTATTGTGATGCCCCTGCCCAGAGATGCGAGCAGTACTCCATGTGGGGCCTCACTTGTGCTTTATAAAACAAAAGGTTGCTCCCCAGTGAAGTACTCCTTGGCACTGTTTAGGACACCCAGTTTCCTTGATGCCAACTTGGCTTTAACTTCCAAATGACTCCGATACTGCACGTCACACGAGATGTCAACTCCCAGGATCCCTACACTCTTACCAATGGTGAGCGAGGTACCTTGGAACTTAGGCGCTATGACGAATGGGTTTTTTTTAGCGGTAAACGCGCAGGGTTATGCCTTCCTGCTTTAAATAACTTGTGCCCATCGGTGAGTGAGGTACACTAGTAGATCACCAGCTGACCAGCCCTTGCGAAAACCAAATGGTAGTGAAGACCGAAGATATTCTTAAAAAGTCGAAAAACCATTCTCAGACAAATCGATATAAGTAGAAAAAAGGTTTTTATTTAAAGAGAAATAAGTTTGAAGAGCCATAGATATCTATAGCAATCCATTCATGTGATTAGCTAACTTGTTTCTTGTCTTAAATTGATTATTCTCAAAACTATTCTGCTTAATTTCAATTAAAATTCTAAGCTGGTTCCATGATGAAAATTCTATCGCGTTACGCGTACCGCCTTCGATTAGCTACTAGCTTTGGGAAACCCTGATCTACATTAGCCTAGGTATCATATCATGTTCATTGTTTCAGATGATTGCGTTAAGTTTCTCAAAAGACAGGCGGCTGAACTTGATATGGAGTTCAGAGTATACGAAGTAGTTAAACTAAAACCTATTGTCGTACTGACTTGGGTGGGGCAGCAACCTTCGGAGCCGACTATTTTGCTGAATTCCCATATGGACGTTGTTCCAGTTTTTGAAGTACGTACTTAGGAATTTGTACAAAAATCTGCCTACGAAATGGTTCAACTCTTAGTTTTTGTAGTTTTTTATAATTAAACGAGTCATATACGAGTATATTTAATCAACTCCAGATAGACTTCGTGTCCTACCAGAGTTTGACCACTATTATTAAGTTGCTATCCCTGAGGACTAAGTTGGACTCTTCGTATGTGTATTTTCAATACCACAGCCATCAAACCATGGTTAATACTGGTTTAATCATTACTTTACTTTACTTATGGGATAGCTACGTAAAGATACGTCTGTTTAGTCGTGATTTTTTAAGTCAAAGTAATTGAAACTTGAATCTTGGATAATATTTCATGTTTCGAATGTTTGTTTAATTTACAGAACAGCTGGACATATCCCCCATTCAGTGCTCATATCGACGAAAATGGCAAGATTTTCGCGCGTGGTTCTCAGGACATGAAGTGCGTGGGCATCCAATATCTGGAAGCCATAAGGAAACTAAAAGCGGCTGGTGTTCAGTTAAAGAGAACTTTGCACGTTTCTTTTGTACCTGGTAAGTGATAAAACAAACTAGTACGCTGCGATGGTAAAAACATTTTTCGTAGTAATCGTAATAGCAGTTGTTTATTTACATGTTTTCAGTAGGATATCTAATTTATCTTACTGAATTCATAATAATGAGTAGGTATATATATATTTTTGGTAGATAAGATATAAATAACTACCTGGCGATCTTTTTTAATTTGTCCATGTTTTTACATGTACCTACCTGTAGATTTAAGGCTTCAACTCTTGAGTTGAAATCATCTCAAAATTTTAGGCCAACCGAACTATGTTAATTACTAAAATAAATTAATAAATTCAGAATACAGTTTCACTTTTAATCTTTAATTTTTAGTTAAATTTAAGTGATTTCATTTTTCTGTAGATGAAGAGATAGGCGGCGTGGATGGAATGAAGAAGTTTGTTCACACGCAAGATTTCAAGAATTTGAATGTCGGCTTTGCTATGGACGAGGGTATGGCTAATCCAGGCGAGGAGTTCATACTTTTCAACGGCGAAAGGAGCATTTGGCGTATGTGTTATTAATCGTAGTGAAACACCAACTATCAGCTCATATCAAAGAGTTTAATGATGTTTCTCTTTTTAGATATACATATTCACTGTAGCGGTCAGCCTGGCCACGGATCTTTATTACTTCCGAATACAGCGGGTGAAAAGGTAAGCAAATCTTTATTTCAAATAGACGGTTATGGATATAGATTTTAAAAATTATTTTTATAGAAAAGAAAGGTGCGCTTTTCTTTAATATACAGTCAAATATTAAAACAGAGAGAAACTCGGTATCTCGATCCAAAATCATAATTAAAAAGGTAGGTATACCTACTAGTTAGCGCTTAGAATTATTTTACGACGTGTAAACACATTGTTAGAAGAAATAACAATTACACTTCATTCAAAGGGGAACATCTAACAATAGAGACCAATAGAGTTGAGTAGAGGGGCCGACAATTTAAATATTGGCCGGATGCGGAGGGTATATTATCAGATTTTAGGTCACTGTGATAGGAGGTGTGTGGTGCCGGCTGCGAATAGCACCACTCCCTCTCTTCCCGTGGATGTCGTAAGAGTCGACTAAGGGACAAAAACCAGGAGATGGGCAGCAGCGTCTCTCTGTGAATTTACCACCACACTGCGGTCACCAACACGCACAGCCAAGCGCGGTGACTATGGCAACAACCCCCTAATGGCAGCTGCAACAAAACCCCGGCCCCCAGTCCCCGGCAGCCCCGCTATTCCTGGCTACGGTAGCGGTCACGGTTACGGCGGGGCAGGGGGTGCTAAGAATCTCCGGCAGAGATCGGGCTACCATAAACGACGACTGCTGCACCTGGCAACATATAACACCAGGACTCTGAGGAACGATGAGAAGATATATGAGCTGGAAGAAGAGATAGGCAAGTTAAACTGGAGTATTATAGGGTTGTCTGAAGTCCGAAGACAGGGGGAGGACTCGACGATCCTAAAATCCGGTAACTTGCTCTATCACCGGGAGGGCGAACATCTGTCCCAAGGTGGTGTCGGGTTTATCGTCAACAAATCCCTCGTCAACAACATAGTGGAGATCAAGAGTGTGTCGCCAAGGGTAGCATACCTTATACTCAGAGTATCTAAAAGATACTCGTTGAAGGTCATACAGGTATATGCGCCGACATCGACACACTCCGACGACGAGGTTGAGGTTATGTATGAGGACATATCAAAAGCCATACATACCTCAAAATCGTACTTCACGGTTGTGATGGGGGACTTCAATGCAAAACTAGGTGTCCAATATGGCGATGAGTCGAAGGTGGGGCCTTTCGGATTTGGTCATCGGAACCATCGAGGCCACTTGCTGGCTAACTTTTTGGAAAAGGAAGGATTCTATATGATGAACTCCTTTTTCAAGAAGAAGCCCCAGAGGAAGTGGACCTGGATGAGTCCCGATGGTACTACCAAAAACGAGATTGACTTCATATTGGCGGACAAACGGCATATATTTAACGATGTCTCTGTGATCAATAAGCTTAAAACCGGAAGCGATCACCGGATGGTTAGAGGCACGTTAAATATCCAAGTCAAGCTGGAACGGTCCCGCCTTATGAAGTCGATACTTCGTCCAACACCTTGCCAGGTCCAGGGCTCTGAAGACTTTCGACTCGAGCTCGATAATCGTCTGCGATGCCTAGAACGTTGCGTAGATGTTGACGATATTAACACCAAGTTGGTAGAAACTGTCCGTGAGGTGGGGTCGAAGTATTACCAGACCGCCTCCAAAAGAACAACTCAAAGGCTCTCAGCCCATACACTCGGACTTATGGCAGAGCGGCGGGCAATGTGTGTGCAGTCTCCGGCTTCACTGTCTAAGTACAGGCGGCTCAACGCACAGATCTTTAATAGAATGCGACACGACTTGCGCCTCTCTAATGCTATTCGCATTAAAGAGTGCATTGAGCGGAATAAAGGCTCCAAAGTCTTCGCAAGGGATCTGCGGGTTGGGCAAAGCTTGCTGACGCAGCTGAGGACGGATGCCGGCACCACAGTTGCCACGAGGCCTGAAGTTCTGAGAGAAATTGAGAAGTTCTACGGACAGTTATATACCACTTCGCGTGCGCCTCTACGACCTGTCTTTGACAAGCGAGCCACGCTAACCCGGCACTATACCGAAGATATCCCGGACGTCAGCCTTTACGAGATAAGAATGGCCCTCAAACAGCTCAAAAACAACCGAGCCCCTGGCGAAGACGGAATAACAACGGAACTGCTAAAAGCAGGTGGCAAACCGATTTTAATAGCACTCCAACAGCTATTCGATTCCGTCATTAGCCAGGGTATAGCACCGGAGGCGTGGAGCAAAAGCGTGGTGGTACTGTTCTTCAAAAAAGGCGATACGTCTTTGTTGAAGAACTACAGGCCCATTGCGCTTTTGAGCCATGTCTACAAAGTGTTCTCGAGGGTCATCTACAATCGAATAGCTCGCAGGCTCGACGACTTCCAGCCTCCCGAACAAGCCGGCTTTCGAAAAGGCTTTAGCACCATGGACCACATACACACGCTGCGGCAGGTGGTACAGAAGTCCGAGGAGTACAACCTGCCGTTGTGCGTGGCTTATGTGGACTATGAGAAAGCCTTCGATTCTATCGAGACGTGGGCGGTATTGGAGTCACTCCAGAGGTGCCAGATCGACTATCGATACATCGAAGTGTTGAAGTGTATGTATAAGGCAGCCTCAATGACGATCCGATTACACGACAGAAGTACGAACCCCATCCAAGTGCAGCGAGGTGTGAGACAGGGTGACGTATTGTCTCCAAAACTGTTTACCGCTGCACTGGAGGACGTGTTCAAACTGATGGAGTGGAAAGGATTCGGCATCAACATCGATGGCGAATACATCACTCACCTTCGATTCGCAGACGATATCGTCATCATGGCGGAGTCGCTGGAGGACCTCAATACCATGCTCAATGACCTCTGTGACGCCTCTCAACGGGTAGGTCTTAAGATGAACATGGACAAGACGAAGATCATGTCTAACGTCCATGTCACACCCATGCCGGTCGTTGTAGATGGCGTCACACTCGAAGTTGTTGACGAATACGTTTACCTGGGACAGATAATCCAGATGGGTAAGTCCAACTTTGAGAAAGAGGTCACTCGTAGAATCCGACTCGGTTGGGCAGCGTTCGGGAAATTGCGTGACATCTTCTCATCCAAGATACCTCAGAGCCTGAAGTCGAAGATGTTCGAGCAGTGTGTGTTGCCAGTGATGACGTACGGTGCCGAGACGTGGTCTTTCACTGTGGGCCTAATACGAAGACTCAAAGTCGCTCAGCGAGCTATGGAGAGAGCTATGCTCGGTATTTCCCTACGCGACAGAATTCGTAACGAGGAAATCCGTAGGCGAACGAAAGTTACCGACATAGCTCTCAAAATAAGCAAGCTGAAGTGGCAATGGGCTGGCCACATAGTTCGCAGGACCGATAACCGGTGGGGTCGGAAGGTCCTCGAATGGAGACCACGTCTCGGCAAAAGGAGTACAGGACGCCCCCCGACCAGGTGGACTGACGACCTGAAGCGGACGGCGGGTAACCGCTGGATGCAGACGGCCCAAGACCGGTCGGAGTGGCGCAGACTAGGGGAGGCCTATGTCCAGCAGTGGACCAGTAAAGGCTGATGGATGGATGGATGGATGGTGATAGGAGGGAAATTATTATGTAGAGCGAGAAGCATACTATTTATTTATGATTGGGAATAATTAGTTGCATCGTAATAATGTATGTATTATTTGTTACAGCTAAGGTATATAATTGACAAGTTCATGGATATGAGAGAAGAACAAAAACGCATATTGGAGAGTGATCCAAAATTGACCATTGGTGATGTGACCACTATAAATTTGACACAATTACAAGTAAGTAAGGAATCAACTGGTCATCCACAAGGGATTTCCTTTTATATTTTTACTAGGGAACAGTTTTTTCAGCTGAGAATATTACATTGTACCATACGCTATGAACGTAATGATAAATAGTTGTAATCTGACATTTTTTAATATCATTGACTATTAACAAAGTATCTACTTATATTATAATTTCTTACGTTCCTGTACTTAATACATATTTATATATTTCAAGCTAATCGCACAGTACAAGAATAGACTAGCTCAATATACATTAAAAGTATTTCTACAGTAATGTAAGCTGGCAATAACGTGTAATCTATATTGTATTTACTTAAGTCGACAGTCATTATTTATTTTATGTTATCTTAATTTGTTCCATGCAAACAAGCTTGTATGATTGCGCAATTATTGGTAAGTCAAAAGAAAGTAAATATTGATTTGTTTCATCTACGTTTGATATAATAGACTATCTACCTTATTAATAGCTTTTCTTTACCACGAGTAAATAATTCTTTGCAATGTATATACTTTTATTTATGGTTATTATTTTATATGTTTATTTCATGATCATTAACGTCATCACTTGCTCTTATATTACTGGTCTCAGCAATTAGAATGTTTAGTGCCAACGCTTACTAAACCGTCACAAATTCAACGTTTGCGTAGTATATTTTTTTTTTTTTTTTTTTTTTTTTTTTTTTTTTTTTTTTTTTTTAACTAAATTTAACGGGCCAACGTTAGTGGCATTTATAAACACCTCGGACCTATTTATCTATACTATCTATACTAATATTATAAAGAGGAAAACTTTGTTTGTTTGTTTGATTGTAATGAATAGGCTCAAAAACTACTGGACCGATTTAAAAAAAATCTTTCACCATTCGAAAGCTACATTATACACGAGTAACATTGGCTATATTTTATATGAAATATATTTGATAAATAGATTTTGAGGCGGTACAAAGTTAGCCGGGTCAGCTAGTTTACTATAAAACAATCCGAATATGCTTATACAAGCATATATCCAATAATACGTCGATAAATGCTAGCATATTTATTTTACTGTTTCACTTTTTTCCACCAGGGCGGCGTACAATCAAACGTTGTTCCAGAAAAACTGACCGTGGTTTTCGACATTCGTCTAGCCGTTACTGTCGATCATGAGAAATTTGAAGAACAGGTAAATAAAAACTTGTATGTATGTATTCACCAAAAGCACCTGTCTGTGATTTTGAAATAGCACAAATAAAACGAGTTCAAAAACGCGTTTTAAAACTAATAAGAGACATCTTATGGCTATTTTACGGCTGTGCATATTAAATTGATTTTAAAGATTCACAGTCAATTATCTATTCTAGTATATAGAGAATTAGAGATATCGAGATTGAAATCTTGATACCTTCAGTTCCTTTCTTCTTCTCCCTGATGTTTTGTTTTCGGACTATTTTATGGAACACTGTCTGTCCTATGCTTACAGATATAAAATGTCTTGATTTTCAGATCAAACAATGGTTTAAGGAAGCCGGTGAAGGCATAACATACGAGTTTGAACAGAAGAACGACCCCGTGGAATGTACGAAACTTGACGCTACTAACCCATACTGGGTTGCGTTCAAGGCAGCAGCTGATGACATGTATGGTTTTATTTAATCTTTTTACACTTGACACCTTTTTTAGAATTGTATAATTGACTAAAAGTAAGAATGAGAAATTACGAGTCCTAAAAAAATTTTGAAGTGTCCTATTCTTACAAAATTTATCGTCATCGTACTAAATTTTAATAGTGTTGCTAGCCATTGTCGCTAATTGTCGTTGTTGCTGTTCATTATTTAATCTAAATAATGTGCTTATTACTGTTCAAGAATAATTATTAAAATCTTTATATTGTATGTAAAATAAGTTCATCTAATTTATATTTAAAATTACTTAAAATGAAATTATTTACATTTTTTTTTATTTTATGTTTTTACAGTTCCAAATAAAATGATTAACCGTACATTTACTTTTAGGAACCTCAAGTTAGATTGCAGAATCTTCCCTGGTGGTACCGACAGCAGATATGTGAGAAAAGTGGGGATACCAGCTTTGGGCTTCTCTCCTATGAACCACACTCCAGTCCTCTTACACGACCACGACGAGTTTCTTAGCGTAGATATATTTTTAAAAGGCATAGATATCTACACCAAACTTATACCAGCTGTTGCTAACGTGTAATCTATCGCTTTATGAATAAATATGCGAATATTATTTTATATGATATATTGTGTTTTATCAATGTTTTGATGTTAAATTTAATTTAACACTGTTATGATATTTAATCAATGTTTATGTTGCAAATGTTTATACCTAACACGTATTTTGTTATTATACATATTGTATATTATTCTATTATCTGAATAAATGACGAAATATAATTTTATGTTCATTAAACCCACCAGTTATTTTGTATAATTAAAAATGCCATTGTTCTAATAATCATATTTTCTGCTCTGTTCCTGATGCTCCATCGACATAATATCTGTAACTACGAACTGCTTTTAATATTGACATAATATAAGAAACAGTTTTCCATATCGGTTTATTGTTTAGTAGTCATATTTATTGTAGTTCGGCAATCTTTTCTAATATATATGGTGTGGCGGTCTTCGGAACCTATAATTTGTTGCCACCTTTGTACGTGATTTTACAATTTCCCAAAGTAAAACGTTTTTAATTTTAACAGAAATGAAATAAAATTACGCTTTAAGAAATTAAACCTTAAAAGTTCGACCTTATGTTATTTGTCAATAAAATGAATAGTATTTCACTTTACTATTATACATTCGTAAAAGTTCGTACATGTTAAAGTTATTTAATATGGCAATAATACATCTGGCAAGGAATGAAGGAAGACAGCGAACTGCCAAGCTAAAAAAGTCAATAACAAAATGACGTTCTAAACTAAATGTCAAATTCATTAACGAAATGTATGAAGAGGAGAGTTAAAATTTGAGTTTAAAGCATTTTTATTATTCAAACTAGATATCATTGCCATAGAAACCGACGAAAATGGCGAAGAAATCAATAACCCTAGATGTGGATCCTTCAATCATGGAAAAAAATATGAGAATTATTGAAGTAGGTATTTTCTGCAGTAATTATTTTCCATTTTTGTTTATTTCGTTTATGGATACCAATTAAAGTGTTTCGACTTTTCAGGAAAATCCTGTAGAAGAAGAATTAAATAAATTATTAGCCTCTGTCAACACGGTGCCGTATAAAACGGTTAATCCAAAGCCAGGTATATAAGTCCATAACTGTTTTCAGTCAGTCATAAGCTAAGCACTAATGACCACTAAACTAGAAAAGGATTATCACTAAGCGACATCTCTAAATGCAGTGCAAATATATATAAATATTGCATGTAAGGTACTTGCTTTCAATAGATTTTCGAAGAGTACACCATATTCAAAAATATCTGATTCTAGATCTAACTACAACTAAATCTTAAATAAAGAGGTGTATAACCTGCTGATCAGCTCAAGTTTCTGTCTACTAGAAGTGGTCAAATGGTAAAATCATTATTACCAACAAGCATAAGATGTTGTATTTGTTTACAGGATTAACAAAAATTTTAAACTTAATACCTTACACAGAAATACTTCTAAAGAATACCTCAATGATTCTTTTAATATTTGAAGCAAGAATATAATTTTTTGATGTTTTTAAATAGGCATGATTAGGTATTAGGCAGATTCAATATTTAAGTTTAGTTTACATTAGACAATTATATTGTAAGGCATATAAAAAGCATATTATCACAAATTTATAAATTGACTTCAACATGAGTTTTTTTTCTATTTATTTTAGGATGCTGCATCAAAACTTACTCAAAGCCTGACAACAAGAAAGTGTTTGTGAACATTTGCACATCTGAATATATTCCAACTGCCCCAGACATAACTAATGATGAGCTCATGTACATCCTGAGTTCTGATGATCCCTCGAGTTTCCGAGTTCCGATGAGCATAGGGGAAGGTAGGACAGAACAGGACAAATCTGGGGCTCCTGCTACTGTCTATGATGTTGCTGTCCATCCAAAAATGTTCGAAAAATATGAGATGGGAGACTTGTTCCAGACATTCTTCCTTTCTGTTGTATTTGAGGGCTTGCAAGATAAATATCAAATTGAATTAGAAACAACTAGGATAAGTAAATTGAAACATAGGAAAAGTATTGGTACTATACGCCCTCAAAGGGTCCAAATAAGGGATATTAAGCAATGTGAAGAAATAATAAAACCTTTGATTGAGGAGTTGGAAGAGCCAAAACCAAAAGTTGAAGAAAATTCAGCTTCACAAAAAGAACTGGTGTATCGTTTGAGAAGAGAACCACCAATGGGAGAAATAGACTATTTGTTAGCAGAGTTTATAGTACCAGCAACTGTATGTATTACATATTATTTACTAAATTTAAAAATACTAATAAATAATCAAAACCTTACATTTAGGTTAAACAGTGATAACAAACTCTGCTCAAATGGAGGGGCCGATTAAATTCTCAGGCACCTCTCATTTTTCAAAGATAAGTGTGTATTAAAAAAATGATTGTTTGTGTAAAGGGTGAAGGAACACACTGTGAGGAAACCTGCAGCATGTAGGTAGGTAGGTTCTTACAAAAACATTAAGGGTGTGTGAACCCTTTTATACTTTCAAACAGAATTTGTCTTATAACAAGTTAGCTCTTATCTTCATGAAGCATCTTATCTATTAGCTTTTTTATAAGTTTTTTTTTACATGGCATAGCATAACCACGTCAGGCAGCAGTATGTCATTCTATAGGTGATAAACACACCTATTTAATTTCTGATAGTAACTTTGTAAGTGTTGTATAATGTACTAGCAGACCCGGCAAATTTTGTACCGCCTCAAAAATTTATTTATCAAATATATTTCATTTATAATATATCCTATGTTACTCGTAGATAATGTTGCTTTCGAATGGTGAAAGAATTTTTAAAATCGGACCAGTAATCTTTGAGCCTATTAATTACAATCAAACAAACAAACAAAGTTTTCCTCTTCATAATATTAGTATAATGTATAGGTTTCTATGTGTGTATAGTAACTGAAGTTTTATTAATTACAGGTGGATATGAAGAATTTGAACTTGGAAATAGGTGAAGATCGTCTTGTGTTGGACTCCAAAGGCCTGTACAAACAAGTGGACTTCTATCTGCCTTGCAGTGTTGATCAAGACATCATTGATGCCCAGTTGAATAGAAATAATGATGTAAGTAACATCATGTTTAAATCACTGTGCTTTGGTTTTTTGGTTTATTGTGCATCTGTTAGTTTAGTCAACAAGGTGAAAAACGTGAACCATAGAGATAAAACTCTACAAATATTAGATCATTATAAAAATGCATGTTTTATCTGCAGTAAAATGCTTGTGATATTTTTTTATATCTCATTCTAAATGAATTTGGCTATCTCTCACATTTTTAAGTGATTCAACTCTATTTTTCACGTTTTGAACCTATGTTCAAGCCTTGACTATGTTATCTCAACCTCCATTGGATAAATCAATAATAAAATTACTTTATGTAGAGAACTCATGCGATATGTTTTATTTCAGATGCTCACCATTAAAATGCCAATAATACACTGAATGCTTGTAAGTATTATAATTTATGTATTTGCTATGTAACTTCCGAATATAGTAAATAAAAGTCAAATAATATGTTGTATTATTTTTTATTTCGAATAAATATTTTAGTGGGTCATAAAACCTGGATTAATATATGGAATTAAATGTATCATATTTAAAGTACATACAAAAATTGTAATGAGATTAAGTCAATACAGATCAAAAAATATGTTTGAAAATTGTGAGAAAGTTATATCAAATAAACAATTAAATAAAATTGTTAAAAACTGAAATAATAACATGACTCCATAACGTAGCAGTAACTGGTATAGAAATATGTTAAATAATATTATCACCAAAATGTTAAATACAAATTTGGATATAAAGCTATTAAAATTAAGATACTTAAGTTAAAATTATTTATAATATCACTAAAAAATGTACATAATTCAATCTATTTTAAAATGTAAAATATTATCGCAAAAAATCGAAATGCGCTGAATATATATACTACATTATGAGATAAAAATAGCAGCATATAATATTGAGCTGTCTAGCTGCACCATTAGCTAAATTAGAACAATTTATCGGCAAGATCTTCAAAGAGATTCAAATTAACAATTCAAAAATAAATTAAAAGAGAGGTTGTTAGAATTCACACTAATTAGCTTATAGGAATGTTGTGATTAAATAAAGGCGGTTAGTAAACAAAGGATACAATAATACTTAAGACTCCATTCTTAGTCAATTATGAGATTTTAAAAACAAGAAACAGAAAAATACTTATTAGAACACTTTACTACTTAGATTAAAATTGATCAATTTTATTTAATATCATTGACTGGTAACAACTCACTGGCAATGAGACAAGAATTATAAAATGACCTACATTTTTGGTAATAACCAGATACAATTATACATGACAAGTATTAAGTAATACTTGTTTATGGCTGATGATCACAACAAAATGTGGCGTTTACATTGTATAATACTCATGTATCGGCAGCCTCAGAATCTTGAATCAATCTAAATAATTTGTTAGATATTGTTTCTACATACCTACAGAAAGCCAATCATAGTTGACTAATTATGTCTTATAGCAGCAGTATAACACTTATGTTTTGGTTAAAGGACTCCTACTTATCCAAGACATTCCAGTACACTTTTATATGGAGTTGATTACACATTTCAAATGTGGCGAGCCACAATATAAATTGCATGCTTTTTGCTACAAAAAAGAATATCTTTGAACCATAACATGGTATTATAACACTGCTGCCCTAAAACAGCTGTACATTTTGTTGTCATTTTACTATTCAATTGTCTCATCATAACTCATCATGTTGAAAATGTGACCTTGGGGCCACCAGGTCATCGATGCTGGCTAGTAAATTCTCATCATACTGCTTGAGGTGAGGTCTTATGTCTTGCAGTAGACTCGCATACTCCTTGGCTTGTAAGGCGACGGCACTCTTACCGCGCTGGTTGTTCACATACAATTTGATTGAGGGATAGCTGTTTATATGCTCTTGTTGACACAGGCCGCGGTCTGATATGCAGTTTACTTTTCCAAAGTTTATTGAGTTGGCCAATAACTGAAAAGAAAAAGCATATTTAGAAGAAAATAAAATTTATTAATTAACATATTTAAAGTTGCAACCTTTTATGTCCATAGATTAGCGATAGTATTCCATGTGTCTTGGTTACCATGATGACCCACAAAACAACCAAATGCTGTAGGAAAAGGATGTAGAATTATGAAGAGAACACGTACGATCGATATAATGGCGAAATCGGGATACAACTCATAGCATCTGTAACACCTTGGAGAGTGGAAATACACCAACCATGGCTTCTTGTTTCTGAAAAATAATGAAAAATAATATGAAATCCGAATAAATCATCTGTTATCTATTATCTGTTACTGTATAAGATCTTACAAATGGCTGAACTGATTTTTTGTGAATCATAAAAAGTCCTAAAAATAAGAAACTTTGTATACATATTCTTTAAAACTAAATACAATAGAGACAACAAGTAGTCAACTTCCGTGAAGAAAATGACGCACGCCATTTCTTACTTGTTGAAAGTAATTCAGTTTTTCCTAACGCGCATAAAAAAATATGACTACAAAATCATATAGATAGATTGGTCTGTACAAACAATAATGACTATATACCTGGTCGGACTCAATTCTTCAGATAGTACAGTTTTGGTGAAAGTCTGCCAATTGAGCTTGTTCACAGAGTCGTCAATGCGCTCCAACGCCCACTCCAATATATACGGCGCTTGGGACACGTGCTGGAGATTTACACTGAAAAATGAAAATATTATTTTATTTTGCTGATGCTATAAATAAGTTATGTAATATAATGCTTAATAATAATAATAAGCCACTTATGTGCAGGGTGCACCTATGTACACCGATACTAAATTATAACACAGTCTTATTACTAAATAACTAAAGTCCGTTATTGATAAATCAATATATATGGATATGTTGATAGGCAAAATAAATCAACATATAAAGTCATAAATAAATAAGTTTGACAATAATTGCTTACTATAAATTCATACTTTAGTATTTTTTCAATAAGTCAGTTAAATGTCACGGGAAACTTACGCCAGTAGGTTAGGTTAGGTTACGTTAGGATCATCCCCTCAAGTTGGAGTGCGTCTTGTCGTAGTGGGGGGGGGGGGGGGCGGCTCAGTAGCCCGTTGCAATCCAGCAGCGGGTGAAGCTAAAGCGCTCCAGTGGAGGTTCTTTCCATAACAGAGGCATTGACGTAGGACACCGGGGTGTCCTACGTCAAAAACACCATTAAGCCTTGAGGTGACGCGCGCGGTCAAAGATGAGCGGATGGAATAGCTTCAGCTCCATCCCGAACCGAGACGGGCCCGGACGTGGGCAAACGGCGTCGGGATCGCGGACGAGTGCTATTAGCGTACCCGTGGTCCCGACAAAAGGCGTCCAGAGGAACACCGTGGGGTTTTAGCCGGTAGGACTCCGGCATATCCTGTCCGCTACCCCCTCAGCTGAGAGGAACCCATAAAGATTTTCCCCACGCAAAAAAAGGGTTATGTTAGGATATAACCAAAATCCTTAAAATCAACCGTCGCCTTTACGTATAACGTAAGCATTAATTTTTATATATCAATCTCAGTAACCGTAACCGAGGCTAAGATGATTATGTATAGTACTGACGTGTAGTGTTGTCCGGAGTGCAGCGGGTACAGTCGGCCGGTGGGCAGGCGCACGTTGCGGCACAGGCCAGTTGTTTCCCGACCGCACTGCAGAAATCCTACGCGCAGGAACGATAGCGCTCGCAGCTGGAACAAGCACACACATTATAAGATGGCACTATACTGATAAAAACTTAAATTTAAGGAAATAAGCATTCCAGTCGATCGTCAATCAAGTCAAATCGAATCAGAGGTCTATCTAAGTTCCCCGACAGAAACATTGATGCTTCTGCCCGACAGAAACATTGACAGAAATAACTGTGGCACTTATATTTCACGTTTAGTGCTCATTTATCAACATGTTACAGGAAAAAGCAACAAAATTATCTTCCACTATTCAAGTTCTCGTTTTTATGATCCTATCAAACATATTAACCGATTCGTTGCGGATGGCACGGCTACCGTGCCATGATAATTTCTTTCGTGTGGCGTTAGGCACGAGAACCGTGTCATGTTGAAATTGATGGTAACTCCTTCAAATTAAGTTTTAGGGAGATCTACCCAGAACAAAACTATATTAATTTTTCACGTGAATCAAGCTAGTAGCCTTCGTTTCTGGATATTATACGATTTTAAGAGTCATAGGGGTAATCAACCTTTTTGAAAATTGAAACGTGCAAAGCTAGACGGATCGCAATTTTTTTATAAATTGTTAAAATTCTGCACTATTTTAAACCACAAACAGTTCACACAAACATGTCATACGTTGAAATATTCCACAAATTGTATTAAATCGCTCCTACCTACAATTCTTAAACGTTATTAATAATGTTCCTATGCTTGATGTATAATTATTTTAAAATCAAAATGTATTTTCCTATGTAAGTGAGTCGTACTCTTTTCGGAAAATAAATATCTTAAACCATAAACAGGATTTATGATCATAAGTTATGGAAAAGTACCACGCTGTTTTAATTTTCGGGTCAATATGGCTTATATGAGTCTTGATGCTACGAAAGAGAATCGCATTTGCCATAAATCGTTTTTTTTTCGAAAAAGATAAAAGATCACTACCTGCTTTAAACAATGGACGATCCCGGTCGGTAAGGGACGGCTAGTCACGAAACCCTACGAAGTACAATGCACAATATACGATACGCTTTGTGTACATGGTTTATTTTTGCTTGGAAGGATACAACTTAACTAACAAAAGTGATGAACGCATCTTAATTTTGTCTTTCGTTTTGTAAGTTACTTCTGTTTTGCTATCCTTAGTAATCAGACGTGCGCACTGTACCTACGAGTATTTGCTGTTTACTCTACCGACATTCGCTTGTATATCCGGACTCGTGTGATTTTCATTCATGACAACTGTGGCTTGTGTTACTGGACTCTGATTTTGCGTTGTAACTATTGTGGTTTTGAAGTGGATCTGCCAGTGTGAAGAAGCGTGCCGGTGTGTCGTTATTCAGCCTGTGTACACGCATTTCAGCTTGCCGTGAATTTCAAGTAAGCTTTTTCGTTACATACCTAATTGTTGTTACCGTACCGGTATACCGGGAAAAAATATTATTTCGTATCTGCCAAATATTATTTAATATTAATATTTAATTTTGGTCAAATAAAGTACCCTGTAACTCTGCTTTTAATGAACTTTTTACAAATTAAAATAGACGCTAATTATAAAATAACACCGGATTCCAGACATTAGCGGCTGGTGGATCATCGAACTGGTGGTGCATTTTACTTGCTTTAGATTAGATTATGAATTGCAACCTATTTCTTTCTGCAGGCTAACGAATATGGAATACCCCTCTCCGAGTTCTCCGGAACCTGGATTATCATCCGCCATGGATCCTTTAAACCCGTTTAATATGGATCTCCAAAGTTCGTCGATGCGCGGACCATCATCCCTCGAAGATCCTATAGCCATGGAGTTAGGAAGAATCATGTCTCCAGAACAAAATGAGCCATTGTATGATATGCCAGGCTTAGATTTATTTAGTGACGAAGACTTGTACGGAATTTTGATTGGAAACAACGATGACGTTTTGGATGAAATGAGTAGTGCAAATCCGGATGATGAAATAATTAATATTGGCGATTCTCAGATAGATCCACAGGACGTAGAGGAAGGAGAAACTACCGGCTGGTTTCCGGGTAATCCTAATAATATGCCTGATATTACCTTTACGGGAACCAGTGGTATTTTGACGCCACATGGCGACCACGTCCAAAATCCTTTGGACTATTTCTTTTTATTTTTTAATGCCGAATTTATAAATTTAATATTAGAATGCACTAATAAGTGCGGCAACAGACTGAAAGCAGCAGCGACTACTTCACGAGCTCGATTTACACAATGGACTGATATAAGTGTTGACGAATGTAAACGTTTTATAGGCATACTGTTGCTGATGGGAACAATAAAACTAAATAGAATGATAGACTATTGGTCCACTCATTATTTGTTCTGCCTAAGTCCACGTCTATTCATGTCGAGGGACAGGTTTTTTTTAATTTTAAGAGCTTTAAATGTTCAGAATGATGAAAGAACAGATAGCATATTTAAAATTAAATCTTTAATAGATTTATTCAATGACACTGTTAACACAGTATATTATCCATTGAGAGAGCTAACCATCGATGAGTCTCTTATTTTGTGGAAAGGGAGACTTTTCTTCCGTCAATATATTAAAGGAAAAGCCCATAAATACGGGATTAAGTTATATATTTTAGCCGATGCTAATGGAATTATTTTAAAAATTCACGTGTACGCAGGGTCCCAAGATTTACAAGTTGGCGGTAGAAATCACATAAAAAAAGTGGTTCATTTGCTTATGGAAAAGTACATTGAAAAAGGCCATTCCTTATATTTGGACAATTATTATACAAGCGTGGGATTAAGTGAGGAGCTTTTATGCAAAAATACATATGTTACTGGTACTTTACGAGCAAACCGTATTGGGAATCCAGAAGAGGTAAAAAATGCTAAGTTAAAACCTGGAGAATCGTGTATAATGCACAACAGGGAAAAAATTGTAGTCACCAAGTGGCATGATAAACGAGAAATATTGTTTATAAGTAGTGAACACACCAGTGAATATAAAGGGTCTAGTCGCCGTGTACGCACAATCAAATACAAACCAGCCGTACAAATAAAATATAATAAATACATGCGGGCAATAGACCGACATGACCAGATGCTCAGTTACTACTGCTGTGAGCATAAGACCCTACGCTGGTACAAAAAAGTGATTATACATATAATTCAAATATGTCTTGTGAATGGCTTTTTGCTTTTTAACGCTAGAAATGATGGAAATAAAACTACATTTTACAAATTTAGGAAAGATATAATTGAGCAATTATTGCCAATGCCAAATAGATCTAGACTTTCTCGGCCTCCATCAGAGGGAAAAATCCATTTACCCGCCAATTTGCCAAAGAGAGCAGATGGCAATACTCTTAGAAAAAGATGTAGAGTTTGTTACTTAAAAACTAAAAAAAGAGTTTCTGTTTTATTTGGCTGTCCTGATTGCCCTGGATTTCCAGGCTTATGCCTAAATAATTGTTTCAGAGAATTTCACAAATATTGAAATTCTCTATAACACAAACTGCAAATCGACTTTAAAAACTTTTTTACAAATTCAATTTTTAAAACTTGATTGCTCGCCTCGGCATTTTACCTCGTTTTAATTCAGTGGACCACTATTACTACTCTAAATACACTCGCGGCGAAAAATATGGATGCATCTGCATGGTTGATTGTTTCAGGTGGTCTCTAAAATGATTGATGAAGATTTATAAAAATTGCACTACGTTAAATGCTAGGCTCTAAACTTAAAACTGATGCCATATATTGACATTAAGGTCTTCCGATTCGCTTCACATTGAGCGGGATTAAAATTTGTTAAAACGTTGGATATGTTATTTTTACGGTATTAGATAACATATGCAAGTAGCATACACTAAACGAAAAAAAGATTGATATACATATGTATATTTCGTAAAATCGTATCATTTTTTTAGATATTCCGCTCTAAGTGAATCGAATAAGCTTATGTAACATTTTTATTAATATATCAATTAATTTAAAACCTGGTTTTATTTAACTCTTACCTACTCTCTATACTACCTAAGATTTGTTAAATATTAAAATTGTTCTCTTATTATATCTAAAATTTTCTGCATCTTTATATTTCTGTCGCATGGTTTGAAGCGCAGTAATTCATTTGAAACTAACTGGCCAAAATATTTACACCCATGGATATCCAATACAGTTGGGTCCTGACACTTATCATCCTTATTTTTTTCTATGCACTTTGCACTGTCTACCATATTGTTTTCTACGCACGTAGCTTTGTCTACCATCACTTTATCTATGCACGTAGAACTATCCTTTTGTATAGATTTCCAGTGTTCTGAGTGTTCCCAGTCCTCTAAATATGTTTGCGAATTCTTTTCAAACATTTCGTCATCATAGTCGAATTGAGTTTCAATTTCTGTCTCGGGAATGTATTTACGCTTACGCCGTAATTCTTAAACAATAAATAGACAATAGATAACCAGAATATAATGGCAGAATTTAGCAAAATGTTATTTTATACTGACAATAATAATTGTAACTGACTACTTAAGTTTGATTATTATTACATTACATGACAATATCTAATAACTACTTAATCAAACTTGGTAAATTTTCATTTGCATAGTTTAAAATACTTGAAATTTGTTACGAGAAAAATCAAAACAATTTTTTTAGACCTAAAGGTTTAGCACACCTGTATTAAAAAAGCAACTTACCCTCCATTTCCAAAAATACACTTATTTTGCCCCTTTTTAACACTTGAAACAACGCTCCTTGCCGTCCACGTTAGATTTCGAATGTAAACTAAGAGTTTTTAGGCTTAGAATCACGTAAAAATGACTAAAACACTGGTTTCTTTTCCGCATGGCTGAAAACACAGGAGCCGTGTCATTTAATCGTATGGCGCTTGGCACGGCAGCAGTGTCACGGTATTTTTGTTCAACGCCACAGCTAGAAGTTTGAAAATTTGACATCGCAATGAATCGGTTAAGAATAAATTTACCAAAAACCCATGTTCTATGATGACATAGTTACTCCTAATAGATACAGGTCTTGAAGGTGGTAGAACCGTTTGTGGTTCGACTCCGGTGGTAACACCGCCACACCTATTTCTGCCTAATAACAGCAGTGTTAGGCACTGTTGTGTTCCGTTTTGAAGGGTGTGATAAGGGAGACATACTTTTCCGCGGCGTTCCAGCTTAGTCCTCAGGGGTAGCGGCGCATCTGTGGCCGAGCTCAGGTAGGAATATCTGATCCTATCTGGGGTTGATTACAGATGTCCACATGGACAGCAGTAGCCACTTAACATCAGGTGGACTGCATGCTCGTCTTCTGCTACTCCTATATTATTAAAAAAGGTCATATCATGGAGTTTCCACCTACCTTCTTAGCAACGAGCCTCCACTCGTGCGTGAACTCCTCGCAGAATGTCCCGCAGTTGTCGGGCAGGTATGCCACCAGCCACGCGTGCTCGCGGCTCGACACGTCCATTATCTCCAACGCCTGCTGCTCGGTCAGCTCTATGTCTTTAGAAGAACAATACACAATACGTTTAGGGTTATTCACATCACTGATAAAAGTGGAGATCTTAAAGGATCCCCATTCAAAGCAGTTCCTTATTTTAGAAGTTTATACATATACATGGACACCTTCATACGTTATTAAAATGTATATATTGACAAATGACAAGACAAATAAATTATGTTTAAAGTGATCATCAAAGTGTGTGAAGTCTACTAATGTATATTTAACCAGAGAGGTGGACTATTTCCTAAACCCCTTGCACTCTGAGAGGACATCCATGCCCCTCAGTGGAACAGTAATAGGTTGACAAAAACTCATATTTGCTGCTTATATTAAATTTACTTAAGGTTTATTAGGGAAGGTGGTAAAACCCTTTATGGTTCGACTCTGGCCGCACCACGGCCACACCTATTTCTGTCTCATAACAGCAGCGTTGCTGTGTGTTCTGGTGTGAAGGGTGTGGTAAGGGAGAGATACTTTTCCGAGGCGTCCTAGCTTAGTCGCATCTGTGGCCGACCTCGGGTAGGAACATCTAATCCTATTTGGGGTTGATTACAGATGTCCATGAGCGGCAGTACCGCAGTAGCCACTTACCATCAAGACTGCATGCTCATCTGCTACTACTATATTATATAAAAAAGATACTACCAATAATAATAATACTTCGCCCTTCGTAAAATATTATAACAATATAACAAGTACTCACTGGAAGTATCTTTAAGCAGCTGTATAAACTCCATCAGGTCGTGATGGTCCATCCGTCCGTTGTAGACATGTCTGGTGGTGCCGTTCTGCACGAGCACCACCGCCTGGTTGCGGGCCACTTGCTTGCAATGCTGGTTTGTGGTCGCCGTACACGCCATTATACCGAACTGGAGAACACATTTGTATTTACATTAAAGAAAAAAATGTTTGGCAAAAGACATAAATAAAACACCATAAAATTAGGTTTCAAGTAGTTAATAATACTAGATAAGAATGATTAACTAATTTAAATCGACAAGATCGCCACTCAACCTAAATGCAGGTAATTATGGTCATCTGCAACGCTGTTATTGTTTCGTAATATGAAACCTGTAGAATCCCGTGTGGATAATGCGCTCGAGTGATGTGTGTGTGTGTGTGTGTGTGTGTGTGTTCGTGGGTGTGTGAGTGCATACTGATTTTATAAACTGCTTGATAAAATGAACACTTATTCACAAATGACACACAACAAATGAATCTAGAATTGTATTTTTTTTATAGAATCCTTTAAACCTAAATATTTTTTGAAAATTCACGCCACCACACTGTTTTGCAAACCCGTTAATAAAGCTATAGCTAATGTTTACTGTTATTTACTTATTATATATGCTTACATCGATATCATCATCGAGGAAATGTAAGCTGGCTTCGGTGAAAGCGTCAGCCAAGTGGTCCCAGGGTATTTGGTGTGGTACCACTAGGAGAACCCAAGCCCCAGCACCTGAAATGGAATAAGTAAAAAGTTATGACACAATACAAGTACGTATGACAGTTGTTACTCCAGAGTTGATCTGCAACGGATTCGACCTTTGTTTTTTATGATATTGGAATAGCAGATGAGTATGTAATTTACCTGATGGTAAGTGGCCTCTGCTGCCCAAGAAAACCCGATTTATTAGATTAGATTCTGCCTAATAACAGCAGTTTTAAGTGCTAGTGTAGTCTGATTTGAAGGATAAGTTAAAGGAGTCATATTTCCAAGACATTCCAGCTCAGTCCTCAGCTTAGCGGTAGTGGTGCATCTGTGGCCGAGCCCAGGTAGGGATCCAATCCTATCTCAGCTCGACTACAGATGACCATGGGTGGCAGGAGCCACTTACCATCGGGTGGACTGTATACTCGTCTGCTGCTAATATAGGAAATATTTTGGAATACCATCGCTACAGCCCTCTACTGCTACTAAACTTGGAAATATTTGTGCGGTTATGCATGAAAAGCAGCGATATGTATAGTCCGCGCCAAACTATTAGTCCGCTCTGAAGTTATTGCGCGCAGGTGTAGTCAGAGAGCCAATGCGGTCGAACAACAACTACAAGTATGTACTCCGTAGCAACGTGGGCGAGAGCGGGCAACGACGAGTGCCGCTATCTTCCTCCCGCTAATATCTACAATTTGCTGTTGCGACACGACTCGTTTCTATATTCAGAGCGGACTACAAGTTTGGCGCGATCTGTACTTACGTCCATCCAGGACGGATGGCAAGTCGTCGTGCGAGACTGTCTGTAACCGCGTGGTGGGCGTGGCGCAGGGAGTCTCCGACGGCCTTAGTCCGCCACAGTTTACATTGTATTGTGGCTGAAAGCTTCATAAAATTTATTTTGTCCACGTAAAATTTAGGTCTTACACCGCTACTGTCTGTGGCAGATGGACATGGATGGATGGTTCCGTTTTGACCATTTGGCTACGGAACCCTTAAAATGTGTGTGTACTCACGCGATTTGCTGTTGCGAGACGACTCGTTTCTATATTCAGAGCGGACCAGAAGTTTGGCGCGATCTGTACTCACGTCCATCCAGGTTGGACGACAGGGCACGGAACCGTTAGTATGTGTATGTACTCACGTCCGTCCAGTATGGGCGACAGGTCGTCGTGCGAGACGGTCCGCAGCCGCGCGGCGTGCGCGGCGCGGCGCAGGAAGTCGCGCGGCGGGCGCGGCGCGCGCTGGTAGCGGCCGCCGCGCTTCAGCGCGCCCCACGCCGGCGGCGACTCCACCGCCAGCGACTCGCAGAGAGACTGCAGCGAGTCGCAGTCCACCTCGCCTGCGAAACGGTACATACAATGTTAGCCTAGCGACTGTAGCGAGTCGCAATCCACCTCGCCTACATGATACAAGGATACAAGGATGTTAGTGTTGCACCAAATTTAGTTTAATAACACTTAAATGTACTGAAACCTTGTTTTTTACATGCTGGTCTTTTTTATAATATAGTAGTAGTAGGACTTCTTTTATAATATAGTTTTTCATATATAGGAGTAGCAGACGAGCAGTCCACCTGGCTACTGCCGCCCATGGACATCTGTAATCAACCCCAGGTAGGAATATATATTCCTACCTGAGGTCGGCCACAGATACGCCGCTACCCTTGAGGACTAAGCTGGAACGCCTCGGAAAAGTATGTCTCCCTTACCACACCCTTCAAACCAGAACCAGCACTTAACGCTGCTGTTATGAGGCAGAAATAGGTGTGGCGATAGTGCCGCCGGAGTTGAACCACAAAGGGTTCTACCACCTTCAAAAATGTTAATGTTAGCAGAGGTATATGGAGTTCATTAAACTTTAACATATTAAGGTCTTGTTAAAACTGGTCGTACACTGGCAATTAATTCTAATTAACGACTTGAAATTTTAAAAATGAATTCTGCATTTAATGTTGGTTGTAATCTCTGATAAAAGCTGGTGTGTGTGAATATAAAAAAAAAATAATTAAATTTAATAATAATTATATATTTTTTGCAAAAAAATATTAGAGACCCCCAATGACTCCACTTTGGTAACACCATCTCTACATTTAATTCTAAATTTCAAGTACCTACTCTGTTATCAAGTGGATAAGTATGTTACAGAAGAGACACGTACAAGATATTCCTACTTAACCCTGAGAGACTAAAACGCATTTGGATAAAACTCTATGCCTATCTGAGATAACATTAATGGATAATACTTAGATGTCCATGAACAGCAACATCTACTTACCATCAAGTGGACTGCATACTTATTTACTACTACGATAATATAAAAAAAAACTTTACTTCACTCTATAATATCTCAGTGTAAATATCAAAAAAATCCATAAAATTACATGTTTGTTACTTGATGATTATGTATAAAAAACAAAAGTAAAATACAGTGTACTTACCAAAATTGTATTCAGGAAATTCATTTCTCATCTGGTATAAAGATAATTTGTCATCGTCTTTGGTGGTAAAGTACAGCGCCCACGGCACCGTAGCCTCACCACGCAATTCACTGATGATTTGCTAAGAAAGAAAACGCAATGACATTAAAAACAAAATGTCTACCTACCTAACAGATTTGCTTCCTGAGAAAATTATGTATATCTATTGTACAGATTTATTTTATTTTCTTTGTAATTTACATTTTTTGCATAAATATAGTATGTCTCTATTTCTGTAAATGTTGTACATGCTTATAATTGGCTTGCATACCAGTATATTTTATTATATCACATAATGTTATGTGTAAAATTTCTGCTGTTGGCATGTCAAATAAATAACATTACCAATTATATCAAAAAATATATATTAGCGAGATTTACCACCCAGTCACGTCATATTCCAGTTATTCAATTTCAAGTAGTTAGTCTTATTTAGGGCTAATTACAGATGGCCATGAGTAATAGCTACTTACAATCAGGTTTGAAGGTGGTAGAGCCCTTTGTGGTTCGACTCCGGCGGCACCACCGCCACACCTATTTCTACCTAATAACAGCAGTGTTAGGCGCTGCTGTGTTCCGTTTTGAAGTGTGTGGTAAGGGAGACAGACTTTTCTAAGGCGTTCCAGCTTAGTCCTCAAGGGTAGCGGCGCATCTGTGGCCGACCTCAGATAGGAATATCTAATCCTATCTGGGGTTGATTACAGATGTCCATGGGCGGCAGTAGGCACTTACCATCAGGTGGACTGCATGCTAGTCTGCTACTCCTGTATTATAAAAAAAAGGTGGATTGCATACTCATTTGCTATTTTAATCTTATAAAAAAAACAATACCTTTAACTTTTGGCGGTCTAGCTGTTCCACTTTAGGCAACCCTTTGATGATCTCTCTTATTATAGTCTTTTCATCTGTACTGTGTATCTCTTTGGTTATTCCTTTTGATTTAAACACAATCACAGCATCCGGATCACTAGTTAGCTTAGAACGCATATCATTGTCATCAACCAAGACAACTGGCACTATACCTTTCTGTAAAGTGAATAATAAATACAATATTAAAAAGTATATATGATTAAATGTTTTGTTTTGCATATAGTGCCGCGTAGTGTCGCGTGGAAACAGACCGCCTGGGGGATAAAGTTAAAATTGATGCTGTGTATATGAATAAAATTCGATAAAAACATGTGCCTGGTGTTCCTTTGGAAAATATATGGTATATTATATGAAAAAGCTGTAATTTTTATGGTTTTGAAGTAAGTAATAATTTTGTAAGTTATTCCAACACATAAAAAAATGCATACATGTAAAGGATTCAATTATATTAATATTGCACATTTTGTGATCCAAGATAAAGTTTACTTCTAAACCATATTAAGTAACATAAGAAAATAAATAACACTTTGCTAGCAATTCATTTCAAATTAGTAGTCAGAGCAGCAAAAATGTTGTTGCTATCAATGTTGGCATATTTGTAGCACAATAATTTAACTAGCATCACTTACCCTTAACATACCTTGAAATCGCTTCAAAAATATATCTACACTAATATTATAAAGAGGAAAACTTTGTTTGTTTGTTTGGTTGTAATGAATAGGCTCAAAACTACTGGACCAATTTTAAAAAATCTTTCACCATTCGAAAGCTACATTATCCACGAGTAACATAGGCTATATTTTATGTGAAATATATTTGAGGAGGTACAAAGTTTGCCGGGTCAGCTAGTCATAAATATTATTGTTACTCACCAAATGAAAGGTAATTCTAATGAGAGAATTGTCATCAATGTTTCTGTCATCAACAACATATGCCATGGGTTTGTCCACATTCCTCAATTGCCATAGGGTTGGTATGTGGATCTGTTTACCAATATATGTTATCACAAAAGTTTCTAGAGCCTCAAAGTTGTGACCTCCCCGATATACCACATAGTTGCCTTTTTTACCCTGAAAGTGAAAAAAAATAGTAAAAATCGTGTAGAGAATAGTCCAATCCCTCTTTGATTGTGTATGTTGTATAGAGAAAAGCCATTACATCCAGGACAAAGATAAAGGAATCTTCTGCAGATTTCATGTATTATCTACATTAAACAATTTTAACAACTAAGAGTAGCCTTTACAATACAATTGTCCTGTTTAAAAGAGATCAATGTCTAGAATTGTGTATACTAATATTATAAAGAGGAAAACTTTGTTTGTTTGTTTGATTGTAATGAATAGGCTCAAAAACTTCTGAACCGATTTTAAAAATTCTTTCACCATTCGAAAGCTACATGATCCACGAGTAACATAGGCTATATTTTAAATGAAATATATTTGATAAATAGATTTAGAGGCGGTACAGAGTTTGCCGGTTAGCTAGTATTTAAATCAAATAAAAAATTGATAGTAATTTATATTTAAATATTATTGTTATTCCAATGTCATAATAGTTCTCATAATCTACACTAATATTTAGTTGTATTATGATAAAATTAATATAAGGGAAATGGGCTTTCTCCTAACTAGTCGTCATCATTGCCTATGGGCTTAACAATAGACAAGACAATCACAATCTTCTTTTTTTAGAGGGTTACTAGCTGACCCGACAAACGTTGTGTTGCCATATAAATAAAAAAAAAAATTTAGGGTTGTACTACCCCTAACATTTACGGGGATGAAAAATAGATGTTGGCCGATTCTCATAGATACCGGATAAGCACAAATTTTTTTATCAAAATCGGTCAAGCCGTTTCGGAGGAGTATGGCAACGAAAACTGTGACACGAGAATTTTATATATTAGATTGTAACATTCAAGACCTTAGAAATACTCACATTCGGATAGAATAGTAGTGATGGGTAGCTGGTGATTCTCATTGAATTGTAACAGAATGAATTATGATGCTTGCAGTTGATCGCAGCAACTTTTACCTGCAATTTTAAATAACACAAAATAATTTGGTAAATAGTGCAGTACATTTTTAAAATAGAAAAGAAAAATGTCAGTTTTAACTTACAATTCCCTTATATACTTCAGCTAACCTTTTCCAATGTTCCACTAAATTCTGACATGGTGGACAAAATGGCGAATAAAAATTCATAAAATGGAACCCTTCAGATAAGTAGGTGACTGAAAAAAAATTAAGTATTTAATTTAATTATTTTAGAGTAAAATATAGAAAATCAATGTTTGTATAGCATATGAAGTTAAAGTTCTTTCGGGGCATTTGAAAAAAATACAATTTGTTAAATTTTTTTTCCATTAGGTATGACTAAGAAATATACCTTCTCATATGCATAATTTTATTTTGAGGTAAAACAGATATTTATGTGCAAAGATAACCAACCAATTAATTTTATATATCTGTTATTCCTTACATAACAATTGCAACATCCCTAGTTCATAGTAATTGAGACCAGCTTATCAGACAATTAATCATCACTCACAGAAGTTACTTCCAGACACGGTGTCCACAAATGGGTCATCGTGATAAAGCCCGTTATAGTACAAATTGTTGTAATCCCGCTGAGATCTGTAATCATATTTCCTGGTGTATGAGGATTGAGATCCTTGTTGATCGTAGTTATATCTCTGATATGTATCTCTCAGGGTCTCATATGCCTCTGTGATTCGTAAGAATTTTTCTTGTTCTTCTTTATTCTAAAAAAAATGCACTCTTAGTTTAAATAATTATGACTATTAGTGTGACTAGAAATAAATACAGTATGATTAGCAGTGTCAATAAGTAATACTATTAGTTGGTAACATATGGACATTTGAAAGGCAAGCCTTACTGAACTACATTAAGTAAACTTTATAGGGGAGTGATTTAAAGTCGAAATATATATAACAAAATAAACTCACTCACTCATCGGATTGAAAATATTTATTTAAAATCATTTATAAAGATTGCATAATGGCGTCAATATGTTGCTATTGGCAAATTATTTATGTTAAATAAATTAACAAAGTTTTGTATTTGGATAATACTTACAGAATTTTTATCGGGATGTAGTTTTACAGCTAATTTTTTGTATGCCTGTTTGATCTCCTGTTTCGTTGCCTGTTTCTCCACCCCCAATATCTCGTAATACGATAAATCTGACAAATTTGCACTTTTTACTATCACTAAGCATGCCAATATAATCTTGATCCTGTAAATTATACATGTAAAATATGGTTAAAAATAAACTATTGTTTTATATCATTATAAGGATTAACATATCATTTAGTATTTCATTTCAATTTATTTGTTAAGCAGTTTTATAGTTACTTTTTAAATGAAAGCAAGCACATTATGGTTTACTTTTGTAAACATACATATTTTTAAACTTATTCATGTATGAAATGTTCATGTTGTCAGTAATGTTAATAAAGCCCACATGCTTAAAAAGGTTAACATATGAATTTGTTCACCGTACATTTCGTAATTTCGCCAACGCAAATTACCTACGACTAGTATGAATTCATAAAATTGTCTGAACTAAGCTGTAGTTGATAGTCGGTGTGTTCTGGATACTTTGTCTTTGTGTACATAAGATATGGCGGTAAATGTGTTGTATCAACAAAATTACCTTTTCATTATTCAAATACAAACACACACCGAACAAATAAATGATAAATTAAAATATCTCTATATCGGTTCCATTCTTACGCTCATGCTTTCAAAAAACAGGGAATAAATTTTAACTGACAGTAAAAATGACAATACTGACAAGTGACAATTATTGACAGTACAGACAGTATGGAATAGTGAAGTATCTTTAGTGACCACAAGTTAGCTAGTCACCTATATAGTAACTAGTGCCCAAAGGTCGATTTCTCGCTTAAGCCGAATACGATTAATCTGATAAATCACCACATTCTTGGCCCGAAGTAAAAGCCGAAGGTTTTAAACGCCTTAGAAATTCCGTTTAAAATTGGCTAAAAGTCGATAATAAAATGTTGTTGCCACGCGCATATTCTATTCTAAATGAGAACTTGGATTTCTATTCTAGATCCGGATGTTTGTGTATTCGTCTTTGTGTATGTCCATGGCAAAGAATATAGTAATCTATATTCATGATATTCACGACATAGCAAAAATCGTTGTGAGGCAATGAGTGTAGGAAGCGTTATTTATTTTTGTCCCTCAATTCTCATTTAACTAAAGGTTTATTTTTAATGTAAACGACTAAGGTTTAAGCAAGTGATAATCAATTGTAATACCCCACTTGAGAGGCCAAAGGAAAAAACCGTGAGAATCGACGCGCCTGAAAGCTCTTTAAAAAATTTTAAGAATGTTTGAAGTCTACCAAAGTACCAATCGGCATTCCGGTCCAGTATCGTGTACTAAGGTCTTCTTCAATTTCAACGCTTGCTAGAAACACCCGACTTCGGTTGAACTCAAATATAAGAGATACAACAAATAAAGTTTTCTATTATAGTCTGCCATGATGACCTGTCCGCACTAAGCTATCGAGCAAATGGCCGTATCGGAACGATTTTGTCGGAAATATGTGAAAATAGCACATGGTGTCGGCTATCGGATGTCGGCTATCGTCGTCCGACACCGATATCGGATCGGATAATCTGAAAACGCTCTTAGTCTGTTGAGTGGCGATCGGAGTCCTTAAGGATCTGTAACATACTAGTATAGTCACTAGTCAGGTGAATGTTGAAACCTGAATTTGCTCAATTTGCATTTTGCATATGCGGTAGGGATGTAAGTTTAATGAAAAAGAATCGATTAACTAAAAATTGATTTATCTTTATTAAAAATTAATCGATTTTTGCGAAAAAAAAAGGTTTTTTGTATTATTTAAAGGTACATGCTTTTCATATTCCAATAATAAACATAAAAATTAAATAAAATTATATGATTAAAAAATAACCAATTAGAAACTAAAAATCAAAGGCAATGTCCATTTAAAATTTCAATGTAAGGAATTAGGAAACCAAAACCATTATTGATGCAAATTTAAGTACTATTAAACGGTTTTTTTATTACAATAAAAACAAAATGATAGGCATCCCAACAAGATGACAATCATATTGTCCATAAAACTAAAATATAAATCAAATAAAAATAAAATTTCCATAAATGTCTAGTCCTATTGTACATTTGACTAGTTTTAAAATAAAATAGTTAAAATGAGGATTAAAAAAAAACTACTCTCTACAACTACTCTAATAATGAGGATTAAAAAAAAAGACTACTCTATAGTCTCAAAAAATTAACTAAAATACAAATCTTTCGTTAATCTTCAAGTTTAAATAATAAAATAATAATTATTGTCACAAATGTCCAGTCCTATTTTACATTTGACTAGTATTAAAATAAAATACTTAAAACAGACAAACAAAAAAAAAAAAAACAAAACGACCATGTTGTCTCAAAAACGTTACGTTTTGTTAATTTTCAAGTTTAAACATGAAAATAATAATTATGTGTGAAAATGGACCTATTCAATTCTGATCACTATTATACGCATAAACTAGATTTTTCAGCCAACGCATTGATGGCGTTGTTTATAAAATTGAAACATCTTTTATTTGATTTTCTCATCCGTCGCATAGATACGAGCTTTATATTTCGTTTTCTGAAAATCTGAAATTGTTTCTAAAAATCGATTTAAACACGCAATTTATATAATCAATTTATTAAAAATCGATTTATGTGAATATACAAATCGATTATTAGAAAATAATAATCGATTAAAATAAAAATAGATTATTTTTTAACATCCCTAATATGCGCTACCGGTAGCGAAGCATATGAGCATATGCATATGCTAAATTACATTTACTTTATAATCTTTCGTTAAGTTTGTTTAGGTTAAAGGTTAAATTAGTTTCCTCAAATATATATCTATATTTAGATTTAGTTTAATAAGAACAAAGAATGCCAAAAAACAAGAAAGAAAGCTCCAGCTCCAGTGATAGCGATGAGGGTGTAATTGATGTAAGATTCTTGCCATTTTAATTTTTTTCATCACTATCCACGTCGATTGCAAATGTTGTCTTTTAATAAGTGTAAGTAAATTAAAGTTTGTTTTGACGGTTTTTTTTATAAGATACCAATGCATTTTGTAGATCTGTACAAAAATGTCCGATATTTTAGTTGAGTTTTAATATAAATGTCGCCGGTATTTTCCAGATACTGTGAGTGTGGCAGTTATTGTCATTATTAAAATGTAGTCTTAAGCTTTATTTTGTTTCATTATAATGAATGTAGTTATGGTTTTCATGGTAAGTGCATTGCAACAACTTTTTTAATAAATTGGACCTACCTACTTGCAATTATATTTTGTATTTGGATTTTTGAGTAATAAATCCGTCCATACGTAGTATCAGTCTTGATAGTCTTGATTTTTAAAGATGTTGTACTTCAGTACCAGATTTAAAAATAATTTTAAAGGTGGTAGAACCCTTTGTGCTTCGACTCCGGCGGCACCACCGCCACACCTTTTTTTTTTATAATATAAGGCTAGCAGACGAGCATGCAGTCCACCTGATGTTAAGTGGCTGCCGCCGCCCATGGACATCTGTACTCAACCCCAGATAGGATTAGATATTCCTACCTGAGGTACACTACAGATCGAGCCGGAGTCGAACCACAAAGGGTCCTACCACCTTCAAAATACCACCTATTTCTGCCTCATAACAGCAGTGTTAAATGCTGCTGTGTTCCAGTTTGAAGGGTGTGGTAAGGGAGACATACTTTTCCGAGGCGTTCCAGTTTAGTCCTCAGGAGTAGCGGCGCATCTGTGGCCGACCTCTAATCCTATCTGGGGTTTATTACACAGGTCCATGGGAGACAGTAGCCACTTACCATCTGGTGAAATGCATGCTCGTCTGCTACTCCCATATAAGAGATGTGTCTAAAAACTATTGTGTATGTAACTAAAACGTGGTTATTGAGAATTGTTTCCTTGAGAATCTGCTTACTTTTTATAGAAAAGCATGTTGGATATGTCAATCTTGTAATATTACTGCACCATTAAATATTTTTCTGGTTTATGGTCATGTTTCCTCTAATTTATTTCTGATTTCTAATAGAAGTGGGATAGGATCCAGGTCATTCTATCCCACATGCTTCTTAAAGATTACAGACCGCATTCATCGGCGAAGTCACAACCAACAGAGAAGCTGGTATTGTGGCAGTATGCCCAAGAGTGGAATGGTCTGCTCAACGGAGACATGACGGGTGGACTTGTGGGGGCGTGGATGATACTGCCTTCGTCTGAATACGTCCCGTGATCACTGACGCATGAAACCTAAGTTAGACATGAAACCTAAGTATTGGCTGGTGAAGTGGATGTGCACGGATTGATAACATGGTAAAATCAAATCAACATCTTTATACTTCCACTATTGGTCCAAACTTGTTTATTGTGTGTGTGGTGTGTGAAAAATGTTAAAGCACCAGTAGTAAACCCGAAAGATTTAATAATTACAAAAATACAAAGATGATATATTGGTTCCAGTAACTTAGATGTTCCAGATGATCAATTACAAATACCTTGGAAATGATTTATGAATTTCCGATAATTGTTCCGAAATTCTGTACCTTAGCTGACATAAGTAAAGGTCAGGTTTGGCCGAGCTATGATGATGTTAGAGCCTTTGTTGAATCTGCTGCACCAAATAACGTTTAATAACTCCTATAGTTTGTAGGCTTGGTTAGTTATTTATGCAGGTAACAAGCTCAGTCGATATATTAAAAGTTTCAAGCTAGCATGTGGATCTTTATCAGATAGTAGTATTGATGCTGCATGGGCGGTTCGAGTTGAGATCCCGGGTATTATGGCCATTCAAGACAAGTAAGTTGAGGAAATACACCATTCGGGACGCCGGAGAGTAGTGTCTTTATGTTTCTCCCATAGTTCTCATTATGAATAAGCTGTAATGTCTGTTGCTGGAGTTGGGCATCCATACTAATATTTTTTATGGACATTGTCCGTGTAGTCAAACGTCAAAACGCCCAACATGTAAGGTGTAAACATCATCCAATATCATTGTTGCATTCTTCTTGTAATCTTCATTGAAGTTCAAACGGAAACCTTCACCATCTATTTCATTTAAATTGCTTTCATAGCGCTGTACTATTGCTAGTGCTATATTATTAAATTGTGCATATTGGGATTATCTGTGTAAAATGATGTTTTTAATGCCTGCTGCTAGATAATTGCGGTTCGCGATATATGGTACACGTGCTTGCCTCACGGCATCTACCTATGGCGTGTGGTTCGTGATACATGGTACACGTGCGCTTGCCTCACGGCAGCTACCTATGGCGTGTGGTTCGCGATATATGGTACACGTGCGCTTGCCTCACGGCAGCTATCTATGGCGTGTGGTTCGCGATATATGGTACACGTGCGCTTGCCTCACGGCAGCTACCTATGGCGTGTGGTTCGCGATATATGGTACACGTGCGCTTGCCTCACGGCAGCTACCTATGGCGTGTGGTTCGCGATATATGGTACACGTGCTTGCCTCACGGCATCTACCTATGGCGTGTGGTTCGTGATACATGGTACACGTGCGCTTGCCTCACGGCAGCTACCTATGGCGTGTGGTTCGCGATATATGGTACACGTGCGCTTGCCTCACGGCAGCTACCTATGGCGTGTGGTTCGCGATATATGGTACACGTGCGCTTGCCTCACGGCAGCTACCTATGGCGTGTGGTTCGCGATATATGGTGCACGTGCGCTTGCCTCACGGCAGCTACCTATGGCGTGTGGTTCGCGATATATGGTACACGTGCGCTTGCCTCACGGCAGCTACCTATGGCGTGTGGTTCGCGATATATGGTACACGTGCGCTTGCCTCACGGCAGCTACCTATGGCGTGTGGTTCGCGATATATGGTACACGTGCGCTTGCCTCACGGCAGCTACCTATGGCGTGTGGTTCGCGATATATGGTACACGTGCGCTTGCCTCACGGCAGCTACCTATGGCGTGTGGTTCGCGATATATGGTGCACGTGCGCTTGCCTGACTGCAGCTACCTATGGCGTGTGGTTGTTATGTTTATTCTATGAGATGGTAATTTTCATAACATGGTTTGAGTGCACACTTACGATTGTGACGGGCTGTTGATGGATATCAAATAAGGGTTACAGATGTGTGGTTATACCGAAGCTACTTTTCAGATAATTACTATTCTGATGTCCCAACCCTAAGAAGACCCGCGCAACCAATATGCAGGCGAGGGCGCCTTGCCGTCAGGAGAGGCAGTGTTATAAATGGAAAACTATATATAGTCCGATTTATAATTAGGTGTCTAAAATATAAACAATGGTGTTGACCTATCAGGAAAATATGTTTCAAATGGTAGTTTCTCATTTTTGACGATATTAAAGTATAAAACGATAGTAAAATAATAATCTAAATAAGATCAATTTGCATTTTCCAATATTTATATTACCTCAATTTCGTTCCATACAGTAATAGTGACCGTCAGAATGGCCGGTCACTACCCATAATTTACATCGAAATAATTACTAAAAGTTTCTACCTAGTTGCTACTAATTGTTAATAATTGCTACCTTCGATTTAAAAAAATAAACTACTTTTTAAGATGACCGGCCATTCTGACTTCAGGATGGCCGGTGACCTATCCCGTGAAAAGAAACTGCGCAAACGAACCGTTTTTTCAATCAATAGTTGCTACTAAATTGCTACCTTCATATACATCTTATAGGGCCTCACAGCTTTTCAGGATAAAAAATATTACGGATTAACTATTTCTATGTCTAAACGCCTGCCTGTATAATGTATGTTTATAAATGAATAATGTCAATTTCATTTCTGATTTGCTCCTTTAATTATACAGGCGTTTAGACATCAATATAGATAAGAGAGATGTCTAAAAACTATGGCGTGGTTATTGAGAATTGTTTCTTTAGAATTAGCTTATTTTTTATAGAAAAGCGTGTTGGATATGTCAATGTTATAATATTACTGCACCATTAAATATTGTTCTGGTTTATGATCATGTTTCTCCTAATTTATTTCTGATTTCTAATAATATATTAATTAAGTTAATTTGCTTTTTTACAGAAAGATCCTCCGCCACACAAGAAGGCTAAGACAGGGTCAGCTAGAACGGACGACAAAGAGCCCACTTGGGTATTACAGGGAAAGAAATTAGTAAAAGTGAGAGAATTCAAGGGAAAAGTCTATGTAGATATAAGAGAGTTTTATGAGAAGAATGGCGAATTGTTACCTGGCAAGAAGGGGATCAGCTTGACTCCCGAGCAGTGGAGGAAACTCGTCTCCTTGAGTGATGAAATTAATGAAAGTATTAGTTCCTCTTGTTAAGAACAAGATTTGTCACGAGTTGTGTCCCAAATAAATAAGCATTTAAAATTTATTTTTTATTTTAAATACTAAATAATAAATATTTTTTACTTAATAAGCAAAGTAAATAATAATGTGATTGCAAAATATTTTTTTTTTATAAATCAGTCATAGTAGAACTTTTACAAGGTAGTGAAAGGCAGTTATTATAAACATTAGCATGTAGATGTGAGGCAGAGGGATACCTCTGCAGTTCAACCAAACTTAAGATATATGTATTTTTAATTATATATATATTTCCATTTAAACTTAATGAAATATAGTACACACATTGTTAGAGGTCCAGAAAATAACATTGGATACCTTTTATCCCGAAAAATGTACCGTTTTTGAGGGATAGGTAGCCCTAGCTAGTAGGACAATAATCTCTTATGGTAAACTTAAAATTTCGCTGCTTAATAGTGTTTTAATAAAAAGGGAATGTATTCTTATCATTGCATTGTCTTAGTAGAATTTTTAGGTACATTTACCATGTAAAAATAAAATCACAGCAATATATGAAACACATTTATTGTAGTATAATACATCGTAAAATACAGCTAACCTATAGACATAGTAATTATGAATAATATTTGGCTAATTTGCATACAAATATTGTTGGTAGACTGTTATGTATATATAAGACTATAAAGTCTAAACTAAACAGGTACAAAAAAATTGAGCACAAGCAATAATCTTAAGTCAGATCAGACTTATTCACAGTACAGATTATGTTTACACAAGATACTGGTTAAAAACTTTCACATTAAACATATCAAAATACAGATAGAGATATAAAAATTACTTCTAGACACAAGACAGGAATGAAGTAAGTATACCTATAAGTACAGAAATATTTCTTAGAAAATGTAATCTAAACATCAATCTATTAGAGCCTGGTAGTAACTTTTTGATAGTAAAAATAATTTCAAAATAGTTTTTGATAGTAAAAAAACGTATCGTTTTGTAGTGCCAATATATGTATTTAAAAATATTATATATAAGTTTATAGTTTACTAAGTGTATAGCTTATTTACTTATAATTCAAATTTGGTTTATAAATACATAGAAAGTACCTACTTAGCTAAAATGTTTTACGGATAAGATGAATAGGATTATGAAACTTTAATTCAGTATCTCTTACTATGATACATACTTTTGAAACACTAATGACGGTGATATTTATGTCTAAAGTATTAAGTTCTAAAATACTACTTACGTTTCAAATGAGATTGAGACTTATATATCATTTATATATATTTAGAGAAGAGTTTAGCTTTCAATGTCCAGTAACAATAAAATGGAATAGTTATCTAAACTTATTGTGAAGTCTAAAACATATTGAGACAAAACATTTTCCCTAACATCGCTCAACATTCTAGAAAACTTACTTTTCGGTTTCCACATAAATATCTTGTAACACTTGATTTCATATTTTCTACTCCCATTCAATTCAGATTGGAGTGACATTCCAAGAGGAGTGGAGTGGATTAATAATTTCATTTAATTTGCGATATTCATATGTTCTAAATATCAATAGAATTTAGGGTTAAATAGCTGGTAAAATAAAACCTGCATAAACTTTTTGATATAAGACATTTATGTAGAAACATTACATGCACAAGCAACTGAGGTAACAATTACATTTCACAACCTGCCCTCTAAAGTAACCACTGAGTCCATAGGTTATGGAGTGGATTTAAATATTGCAATAAATAATAATCCCACATAACAATATTACGCTACCTATCAATACATAATTCGTTTTAAAGTAATGTTAAAAACTTGCTGTCTGTAGGGCAATAAAATGAACGAACAGAATGCAGACTGTTGTGCTCTTTGTGGCACTCACTGGCCTTATGGGAGGTATAGTGACACTCCACGGTTTGACTTATCTCCACGGTTGTAATTATCTAAATGTTGCACTGGACGACATTAGCAAATGTTTGTATGAGCAAATTGGTCCTTTATTCATGGACGCTTGCTTGTTTTTCCAACAGTTTTATACCCAGCAACGCTTAGTTGAAAAAAAAACAACATTTCATTGCCCACGGGCAGCGACTATTTAACATTATAACGTAATCCCCAACCGAAACCTTCATATTTCATGGTCGCTAAAAATATATTCATTACTAATTTTACTAAAACCAATCATTATAAATAATGCCACCACCTTATATCCGCCCGGGATATGTCCTGTCCTGCACGTATATTACTAAAACACAATTGACTAAGGTTTTAAAAAACCATAAATATATATTTATTCTAGTTTTCCATATATGCCTATGGCAACAAATTTTGGCAATAACGATCTAAAAGATCAGATTCGACCAGATCCATAAATGCTTAAAAAATAAATCACATAGATACTACACTTATTTCATCTTTGGCTTGATACGGAAGCAGGAAATGCCGAAATGTTCACACATTTCTCGTACCTGAAAGAGAAAATTTTAATTTACATACATGTTAATGAATAGTAAATTATTTCAAATTATAAAAATGTATATGGTATAATTGTAGTAAAGGATACTTTCGATATTATTTTTTTTTTATATAATATAAGGGTAGCAGACGAGCATGCAGTCCACCTGATGGTAAGTGGCTACTGCCGCCCATGGACATCTGTAATCAACCCCAGATAGGATTAGATATTCCTATCTGAGGTCGGCCACAGATGCGCCGCTACCTCTGAGGACTAAGCTGGAACGCCTCGGAAAAGTCTGACTCCCTTACCACACCCTTCAAACCGGAACACAGCAGCACAATAGGTGTGGCGGTGGTGCCGCCGGAGTCGAACCACAAAGGGTTCTACTACCTTTAAAATCTATTATCGATTAGTTAGTTTATGCGGGTAATATTCCTTTGAACCCATGCTACACTATTGCATGGACTTGTATTAATATTGTAGTAATGTTAAACGCTGATATATTCTGGATCGATTACAGACGTCATGGGCTGTAATAGCTGCTTATCATCAGTTGACTACATGCATCAGAGGAATGCAGGGAAATATTTTCATGTAAGAGCTCATGATAAGGGACCTATCTCCCTAACTACTGGAGATCCCACTATAAAACTTCTAGCGTAGTTTCAATATAATTTTGGCTATATTTTAGGATAAAAAAAAATGGTCGTAGTTTTTAAAAAAATATTTTGAAAATTTCCCCTCCGGTTTAAAGATTTAAAGATTTTTATTGAACATAAAACATTAATTCACAAATAGTAATTGTTCGTAAACGACTGCTATAGTTAAAAACTGTGACGCAGCCATTTACGCCCACCTCTGGACAATGAGGAAGTATGTTCTGCTTACTGAACTAATACAATTTTCTTTTACAACTATAATAAATATATATGATTACAAATACATTTAGTAAATTACGTAATTATAGTTACAATTTTAAGAAGAGAATAGCCAATAACTTTAATATATGTATGTGCAAGTGTGCGCGTGTGTGTGTGTGTTTGTGTGCGTGTGTGTTTGTGTTTGTGTGTGACTGTGTGAGAGTGTGTGTGTTTGTGTGTGTGTGTGTGTGTATGTGTGTGCGCGTGTGCGCATGTGTGGATGTATGTGTACTGACATTTTCCTACTATAAGTGTTTCACACTCATTATATGTGAGAGTTTTAAGATATTTTGTAATTTTTGATTTTACTTCCCAGTACGTGAGCGGATAAATATTGATTATTTTGTTAACTGTATTATAAACTCTAGATGCAATATAGTTATAGTGTCGTCTTGAGAGTGCTGTGCGCCCGTTATTCAATTTACAGATTCGACCAGTTCGCCGAGTATAATTTCTAAAAGGTAAGCTAAGGTGTTTTCGCAAGAGTATCTTTTGTAGGAACAGCTGTCTTACAGTTAAAACGTTGGCAATTTTATAAAGTTCTGTGGTAGAAAATAAAATAGGTTTCGATAACATCACTTTTAGCACTGCTCTTTGAGCTCTTTCCAAACGAAGGAAGCTAGTTTTAACAGAGCCACCCCAGGCCGCTATACAGTAAGTGAGAACGGACTGAGTCAAAGAGAAGTATACAGTCATTAGAGTTTTCTGGTCCGCAACTGCTCTTAGGTTTTTAAAGACATATATTAATTTCCTGACTCTAGACGTTGTTGTTTCGATCTGGTTCTTCCATGTCATCAGGCTGTCAACATATACTCCTAAATATTTAACACAAGATGTGTAAGTTATTTCGGGGCAGGAGCAAGGAGTATAACCACTCGTGCACTGATGGGCCACCACAGGAAATGGTTGTTTCGGCAAATTTAAAGAATTAATAGTAAAGGTAGTGAATACAGTTTTAGTTAAATTAATAGTTAGTAAGTTACTATCTAACCATGAAATTACTGCCCTCATTGCAGCTTCAGCATGAAAGCGAGCTTCTTGCCAAGAAGCACCCTGAACGAGTAAAGCAGTGTCATCTGCATAGGCGAATATTTTAGTGTGGTTTAAGGTCAAGTTACACAGGTTTTGGACGTGTATTTTTATTTTTCAAAATAGATTTTTCTATTATAAAGTTCAATTAATTTTCTATACAAACCGCTTAATTAAATATTTAGTTTTTGTAATGTACGAAAAAATACTTTAAAAAATCATGATTTCAATTTTCACCATTCTTTAGAAGCTCATAACTCGACAAATAATCACTATATAAAAATAATATATATTCCTATACACTAAGAGTATAATTGACCCGAATATAAACAAAATTCAGAACCTCCCTTTTTTTCCTGTCCGCTTGGCGTGAAATGCCCTAATGGAAATAGTATAATTATGAATCAGAAAATATATAATAAAGCGGCACACTCACCACGCCGGCGCCGTAGCGCAGGTGCGCGAGCGTGGCGAGTGCGGCGAGCGCGGCCAGCAGGCGGCGCTCGGCGGCGGGCGGCAGGCCGCGCAGCGCCGCGCCCGCCGCCAGCGCGCTCAGCGCCACCAGCCCGTTCCACGCCTCGCAGCGCGTGTCGCTCATCTGCGACACTATCAGCCGGCACTGCGGGCACATACGATAGGCGTTATGACACATTTTAAAACGTATAACGTACTTAGGTACATTACTATTTCGCGGTGTAAGAGTCAGATGAATGTATCTACATTTTGTCAATTTTACAGGAGAGCAAAAAAAGAGTGAAAATTCGCAACTTCAAACTTTACCAGATTATTAATAGAGATAATATACAGTAGATGGAATAACAATATTGAATATAGCGTTACGTCGTTTTGCCATTTCATAAAAGACTACATTGTGGACCATTTTGTGAAAAAGAAACCATTTTTAATGTTTTTGTAGATGCGTTCATCTGACTCTTACACCGCGATTTACTACCGATTACAAAAATCGTATTATTTCGGTAATTAATTCAGTATTCACGAAAATAATAGCATTCGTTTGTAGCCATTTTGAATTAAGCGCGAAAATACTCGCGAGTGTCATAGCGTCTTCAATCTTAAATCGGTCTAATTTGATCTGTTAACACATGTTTGAGAAAATCCGAACATAAGCAAAATGTAGATTAACATATTTCATTTGCTTTTAAAATTTTCAACATCCATATATTTAACATCCTTTTATACATCCATATATTTAAATTTGCTCCTTTGTTCTTACAAACATGTTTTGATATTCTGCGGTATAAAACGAAATGACAATATAATAAAAAGACATTGAAATATTAGAAATATTAGCTTAAACATTTACTGAATATTAGGGTGCTTTATAATATATCAATTAATAATTTAAACAGGCTTTAGCCTTCTTACACAACGTAACATTTTGTATAATCCGCGTAAAACTGCTAGTGTCGCTCTAAATATAGAAATGAATCGTTTCGCCATGGCAAATTGTATGACTACAACTGCTCGCAACAACTTCAGAGCGGATTAGCACTTTGGCGCGTACTCATCATCAACCCATTATTGTTTCACTGCTGGGAACGGGTCTCCTCTCGGAAGGAGTAGGATGAGGCCATAGTCCACCGCGCTGGCCAAGTGCATATTGGTAGACTTCAAATACATTTGTGACTTTTTTTCTAAATCTCTCAGGTATGCAGGTTTCCTCACGATGTTTTCCTTCACTGTTTTAGCAAGTGATGATTAATTTCTAAAACGCACATAATATCGAAAAATCAAAGGTGCGTGCCTGGGATTTGAATCTCGGACCCCTCGATCGAGAGGCCCAGTTTCTTAACCACTAAGCTATCACTGCCTTATAATTAGCGCGGACTTTACCTGCAAAAACATACTAAAATTTAACATAAACTCACATTGATATTAGAGAATATAGTGCCAGTGAGTATGTAGAAGAGTCTCGGCGCGGTGTTGATGATGTCGTTGGGCGAGTACAGCGCCCACAGCGAGCTGACCGCGAAGAACGCCGCCAGTGGCACCAGCGGTCGCACTGCTTCCATGAACGGACGCATCTTGCCCGTCTTGTCTCGGTACGACCTGGACAGATTGATGATAGTTTCCATTTAGTACTTAATTTAATAATACTTGAAAAGTCTTCGCAGAAATTACATAATTTTTATTGGAAATCAATTTGGTATTAAAGTTAAATCAACGGTAAGTTCCGAATTTAGATTAGCAAGGTTACTATGGATTGCGTTATATTACTTACATGTATTTGATGTTTTGCTTTGGCAGATGTGTGCGGCTAACATAGTTTAATAAAGGGAGATCTCCCGCTAGGCTAAGTGATCATGCGGCCGTACTCAAACAGTCTTAATTCGGAGCTTGCATATATGCACAATCTTGTGAAAACTTCGATAGTATGATTCAGAATACTTGTGGCGCCAGCTCGTGACGAGTAGCGGGAAGTCGCCACAATATCTTTGCTCAGTATATTGTAGAGGATAACGGTCTAGACCAGCTAGAGCTGGTAATAACTGCAGTGAAGGATCGTGCGGACCCACCGGCGACGTCACCAGCAGCAGGAGGCCGAGCCCCGGTGACGTCACTCACTTGTATATGTTCCACAGGATGACGGTCTGGCTGGTGATCATCGCGGAGAAGTAGAGCACGAGCTCGAAGGCGACGCCCGGCGCCAGCCCGCCCGGCAGCGGCACGTGCCACGCGCGCGGACCCACCGCCGACGTCACCAGCAGCAGGAGGCCGAGCCCCGGTGACGTCACTCACTTGTATATGTTCCACAGGATGACGGTCTGGCTGGTGATCATCGCGGAGAAGTAGAGCACGAGCTCGAAGGCGACGCCCGGCGCCAGCCCGCCCGGCAGCGGCACGTGCCACGCGCGCGGACCCACCGCCGACGTCACCAGCAGCAGGAGGCCGAGCCCCGGTGACGTCACTCACTTGTATATGTTCCACAGGATGACGGTCTGGCTGGTGATCATCGCGGAGAAGTAGAGCACGAGCTCGAAGGCGACGCCCGGCGCCAGCCCGCCCGGCAGCGGCACGTGCCACGCGCGCGGACCCACCGCCGACGTCACCAGCAGCAGGAGGCCGAGCCCCGGTGACGTCACTCACTTGTATATGTTCCACAGGATGACGGTCTGGCTGGTGATCATCGCGGAGAAGTAGAGCACGAGCTCGAAGGCGACGCCCGGCGCCAGCCCGCCCGGCAGCGGCACGTGCCACGCGCGCGGACCCACCGCCGACGTCACCAGCAGCAGGAGGCCGAGCCCCGGTGACGTCACTCACTTGTATATGTTCCACAGGATGACGGTCTGGCTGGTGATCATCGCGGAGAAGTAGAGCACGAGCTCGAAGGCGACGCCCGGCGCCAGCCCGCCCGGCAGCGGCACGTGCCACGCGCGCGGACCCACCGCCGACGTCACCAGCAGCAGGAGGCCGAGCCCCGGTGACGTCACTCACTTGTATATGTTCCACAGGATGACGGTCTGGCTGGTGATCATCGCGGAGAAGTAGAGCACGAGCTCGAAGGCGACGCCCGGCGCCAGCCCGCCCGGCAGCGGCACGTGCCACGCGCGCGGACCCACCGCCGACGTCACCAGCAGCAGGAGGCCGAGCCCCGGTGACGTCACTCACTTGTATATGTTCCACAGGATGACGGTCTGGCTGGTGATCATCGCGGAGAAGTAGAGCACGAGCTCGAAGGCGACGCCCGGCGCCAGCCCGCCCGGCAGCGGCACGTGCCACGCGCGCGGACCCACCGCCGACGTCACCAGCAGCAGGAGGCCGAGCCCCGGTGACGTCACTCACTTGTATATGTTCCACAGGATGACGGTCTGGCTGGTGATCATCGCGGAGAAGTAGAGCACGAGCTCGAAGGCGACGCCCGGCGCCAGCCCGCCCGGCAGCGGCACGTGCCACGCGCGCGGACCCACCGCCGACGTCACCAGCAGCAGGAGGCCGAGCCCCGGTGACGTCACTCACTTGTATATGTTCCACAGGATGACGGTCTGGCTGGTGATCATCGCGGAGAAGTAGAGCACGAGCTCGAAGGCGACGCCCGGCGCCAGCCCGCCCGGCAGCGGCACGTGCCACGCGCGCGGACCCACCGCCGACGTCACCAGCAGCAGGAGGCCGAGCCCCGGTGACGTCACTCACTTGTATATGTTCCACAGGATGACGGTCTGGCTGGTGATCATCGCGGAGAAGTAGAGCACGAGCTCGAAGGCGACGCCCGGCGCCAGCCCGCCCGGCAGCGGCACGTGCCACGCGCGCGGACCCACCGCCGACGTCACCAGCAGCAGGAGGCCGAGCCCCGGTGACGTCACTCACTTGTATATGTTCCACAGGATGACGGTCTGGCTGGTGATCATCGCGGAGAAGTAGAGCACGAGCTCGAAGGCGACGCCCGGCGCCAGCCCGCCCGGCAGCGGCACGTGCCACGCGCGCGGACCCACCGCCGACGTCACCAGCAGCAGGAGGCCGAGCCCCGGTGACGTCACTCACTTGTATATGTTCCACAGGATGACGGTCTGGCTGGTGATCATCGCGGAGAAGTAGAGCACGAGCTCGAAGGCGACGCCCGGCGCCAGCCCGCCCGGCAGCGGCACGTGCCACGCGCGCGGACCCACCGCCGACGTCACCAGCAGCAGGAGGCACGAGCCCTGGAAAATAGAATGTGTGAGTAATGTGTATATTTATACACATGATACTTCTTACGCGCGTACACTAACGTATGTGTTACAAGTGTTACGCGTATGTGTGTGCGTGCGTGTGTGTGTGTGTGTGTGTGTGTGTGTGTGTGTGTGTGTGTGTGCGCGTGCGCGCCTTTAGAAGTGAAACTATTGCAGAACAAAAATATTTCAGATTTATAAATCGATAATAATACTTAACAGCTAATTAACGCCCCAGCGTATCTGTTTCCGTTTCAAAAATCATAACCCCAATCCTTTATTATGTTTAATAGCGCAAATAATTCTCATTAAGTTTCACTGCAATTCCTCAATGAAAATGTTGTATCTACTAGATGTTTCTTGGAGAATAAAATTCAGATTAGAAACGGAAGTGGGTAGGTATTCGCGAGATACTTATACATAATTATAAAAATAAAAAATCTCCAAAAACAATTTACAAATTACAAACAAATTTATTGCAAGCTATGTTTACTATAGCAATTATGTAGACATTACACGTCAGCCTTTCAAGGCCACTCTACGTTTTTTCGGCGCACTACTTCGTTGTTAGGAGGTGGGCATTAATATCATTAATGGGCATATAATGGGCATTAGTTTGAAGGGTGTGGTAAGGGAGACAGACTTTTCCGAGGCGTTCCAGCTTAGTCCTCAGGGGTAGCAGCGCATCTGTGGCCGACCTTAGGTAGGAATATCTAATCCTATCTGGGGTTGATTACAGATGTCCATGGGCGGCAGTAGCAACTTACCATCAGGTGGACTGCATGCTCGTCTGCTACTCCTATATTATAAAAAAAAAAAAAAAAAAATCTACTAAGTACTAAATCATTACTCACGATCATAGTGAAGTCATATCCCCAGGGCAGGAACATCACGCCGGTGTTGTATTTCTCCCAGTGCGTCAGGTAGAAGTTGAGGAATATGTTCCATATCACGAAGAAGAAACGCAGCGGGCTCAGTTCATCCCTAGAAACATTTCGTTTTAAATAAGTTGTAGGTAACCGTCGAGTTTTTTTTTCGTATAAAAAAGTAGCAATTTTATGTAATTACTGCATTGCACGTGGATATGAGGTGAGCATTTTAGGCTTCAAGAGTACATACATGGGGACAATACATGTGTGATTAGCTTTAGGTAGATAGCCTTTCCTATATGGTGTTGGTAACAGATGTCTATGGGCGGAAATAACCATTTACCATCAGGTGGGTATAATAGTTTGCTACCGAAATATTATAAAACATTTAATAAAAAAAATACAATCCACCAATGCTCATTGTGGATTAGTGTTGGATTTTTTCACCAATTCCAGATGGATATATCGATTCCCCAAAGCAGAATATAAAATGTAGTAGCTATGTATATTGAGGAATACATCAACACACTTAGACAAGTAGAAGTTAACTTATACACCAACCTTCCAAATATGCTGTAGAGGCAAGTGGGTATGAGTACCGCGGAGTAGCTGTCCAGGCCATGGTCGAAGAGCTCCCCGAGCGGCCCGCTGGTACCGGTCCGACGCGCTTGCTTCCCGTCGATGCCATCTGAAAGGTATACAAATGCAAACGGTTACTGTTGTGGCGACTTCCCGCAACATGTCAAGAGATGGTCACGAGTATTCTGAATCACGCTATCGAAGTTTCCTAAACATCTTGTACATATAATAATAATAATATTAATAACATCATATACAAGTTCCGAACTTAGACAGTAGGAGCACGGCCGCGCCCCGGGCATGGTCACCTAGCTCGGCGGGAGATCTCCCTTTGCCAAACTATATTTAAAGTATACTTTTAAACGAGGGTGGTTAAACTCTTTATAGTTCGACTCCAGAACCATCGTCCCCCCATTTCTATTTACTAATAGAAAGTGCAGCTGTGTTCTAGTTTGAAGGGTTTGTAAGGTAACTTGCATGAAGCTTTCAACTCCTCAGAGGTAGCAACGCATCTGTTGCCGATCTCATGTGATCATCAATCCTACTTGTGGTCGAACAGGCATCATGTACCTCTACTTAGGCTTATTAGCAGGTTACCTGCAATTGTTGTACGTAATAATTATAGTTTAAAAACTTAAAACGACGCTAAAATCGCACAAGGAAAATCGTTAACCATGATTCCTGACGATCCTGATTAGGTGAATGGGATAAAATTATTTAAAACGTGTATTGTCTTCGGTTCTTGATAATTGTTAAAAAAAAAATTATCGGATCGTTCAAAGTGGGTAAAAATCGAATTCAAAGATAGTGTTAAATACATACATATAGGTACAAGCGTTCTTATTAGTGATCGAAGGTACAAGCTAATAAAAGCGTGGTAAAAAGAAATAACACATTCATATACTGGGTGTCTTGACTTAGATCGAGGGGGTCATAGGCCATGGACGCATACAAGCGGGGGTTGAGTTTATAACGGATCCGAACCTCTCACTAAGCATAGGCAAGAAAAAAATTGGGGACTAAATTAGAACGTCTGTAAATTAGGATTCCATCGACAGGGTTACATCGGCAAAAATATTTATAACTTATGATAAAAAGTGTATATCATTGTAATATTTATTTTATTTTAAAATCAGCTATCCGTCATTTATTCAAGACAGAGTACAAACGAACCGTAAAAAGCTTTACTAATCACAATGAGTATGTTATCGATAGCCACGTCATAATAGAAACAAGATAACGCCAGATCCGCATATTGCCGCAACTTTATCACCAGACACGATTTCTATGACATTTAAACTATACAAATAAATAAAATTAGTTTGGTTATATTAAAACTTGACATTTTTAGGGTTCTGTACCCTTTTTTTTTGTTGACGAGGGGGAAACCTTCAAAAGGTACCTGACGCCATGGGAGTGACGCCGGGTTATGTGGGATTTTTACCGCACTAAAACCCCTCCGGTGGCCGTCCTCAGCATTTGGTGGAGAACTCCGGGATCTCCAACGGAACACAACCGGAGTCCTCCTAACGCGATGCCCTTTTATCGGGCTCTGCCCTGAGGGGAGCACATCCCCTGGTCGCACAGCGATATGCGACCAAACCGTTGTCCTTCCCGGGCTCGCTTGCTGGACGGTTTGAGCTCCCACTCTTGCCGCCCGCAACCCCGGAAGCCCCTTTTAGTCGCCTCTTACGACAGGCAAGGGATAACGTAGCCCTATTCTGGTCCGGGTATTACAGGGACAAGGGTAAATACAGATCCTTTTTAATAATCCTTTGCTGTCTGGCCGTGCGACATAGTGCTTTATCTTGAACCGTAGACTTTTGAAAGTAATAGAGTATTTGTAACGCTGGTCACTATAGCAACAAATACTAAAAATAAAAAAGCTTAGATAATAGGAAATAGGTAGACAGTGCAAATTTTCACAACACACTTACGTCTATGGCTGCTTCTATGATAACAAATACTAAAAATAAGAATTTTATGCTACGGAACCCTCCGAGCGCGAGTTTGAGTCGCACTTGGCCGAATACTTGCTCTTTGGACACAGAACTCCAAAACCCATCAAATATCATCATATTTCATTTGTTTGTTCAAAGATTAAGGGTGCTGTTGAAATATACGGTACTTTTATCGTATATTTAACACAAGATAACAAATGTTGATAAAACTACGGAGAAATTTATGAATGGAAACGTAAATAAACTGTATTTACGTACTGCGTAGAAGCAATACTTCGTAAAGAGCTATTTTTATATGCACGTAAGGAACATCATGAAAATAAAACGGAATTGAATTGACTTATATAAAACGTATTAACACAGTATAAGGATCTATATAGATATTTGTACCGTGGTATTAATGTCGGTATCAATCTGAATTTTATGAATAACAGAAAACGACATCAACTATAGTGAAAAATTAAGCAAAACATACAGGAAAATTTAAGTCAATATTTAAAGTGTCCGAGTTTTGTCTGAAATATTTGGCCAAGAACGAGTCGAACTCGCATACGGAGTGTTCCGAACAACCAAATTCTCATTTTTTTCTTGTAAGTATCCTAGAAGCAATTGCATTGTGAAAGTTTAAACTGTCTACCTATTACAGTTCAATAAAAAAAAGGAAAAAACATTATCTATTACGGCTCCAGAGATAGAGTCCTATGACAGACGGACAGACAGCGGAAGCTTAGTAATAGGATTCAGTTTTTACCGTAAAAAGTTGTGACTTTAAATCACATTTGCTTCATAAACTCTAAACGTGATTTGAATCGATTGAAATCTTGAAAGAATAACGAGAACTAAGTAGTACATAGATTAGTAAAGATACTTGGCCGCCTTGAAATTGAATGAAGCCACAAACAGCTTATTAGTAGGTTCTTTTTTTGAATTATTGACTAATAAAAACATTTTTAGAGAAAATTTACGAATACATAACTAATTATTTCAAATATTTTACGGACATTTTAGCACGGAGACGTGGCAAAACTTTTTTACGCAACTATTTCAATTGTCAAAACAGGGTACATTTTCTTGTTAGGAGTGAGTAATCTTTACTAATCTATGAAGTAGAATGTTACGAGATAATTTAATTTACATATAGCAAATTGTGAATGTAAAGGCGCTTACGAATGTACACGAATACATACTTCCTACGTAAATACAGAGTGAGGAGGCCATCGACATAATTAGTGTTCGTTTTAAGTGTTTTTGTGCAGCCCAGTGGTTTAAAATTCGACCTCTCAGGCCTGTGCCTATGATTTTTCGAAATTATGCGCGTATATAAAATTTACTGTTATTTATTTTAACGATGAAACAACATGCCTGAGAGTTTTATAAAAAATGTTCTGAAAACGTGTCAGATCAATTTGTATTTGGTCAATAATGCACCTATTTTTGATTCAATGTTTTTTTTTATAATATAGGAGTAGCAGACAAGCATACAGTTCACCTGATGGTAAGTGGCTACTGCCGCCCATGGATATCTGTAATCAACCCCAGATAGGATTAGATATTCCTATCTGAGGTCGGCCACAGACGCGCCGCTATCCCTGAGGACTAAGCTGGAACGCCTCGGAAAGTCTGTCTCCCTTACCACACCCTTCAACCCGGAACACAGCAGCGCCTAACACTGCTGTTATTGGTAGAAATAGGTGTGGCGGTGGTACCGCCGGAGTCGAACCACAAAGGCTTCTACCACCTGCAATGTTTTCTGTACCTAACCCATTTCTGCGAATTATCAACTTTATTTAACTAACATATGCAACATTTTGTGCCTTTATCTTATTTTTATTATCGAAAATAAATTTAACAAAAAATACACTTCAATGGCGCGACCAATTCATTTTCTATACCTATAAAAAACAGAAAATGGTTGAAGTACGACTTACTACAACGTACGACCCAGTCATACATAATAATGTATGACCTGTAATACATACTAACTATGACGTTGAAGTCATAAGGCCACGAACATTAAACAGAAAACTCTACAAAATACGTGTGCTATGCACGTTTAATATTAGCATCACTTGATGCTGGAACTACTGCTACCTGCTGGAGTATTGCTGCCTATTAACGACAGTGCTGCAGTGCGCCAAATGCTGCTGTGTTCAGATTTGAAATGTGAGTGGCAAGGGAGAGACATTTACACGAAAGGTTCAAACTTTGTCCACAAAGGTAACATAGTTTCGGTGGCCGACTTCTATAAGATTCTAATCCTATCTGAGATTGATTATAGTCCATCATATCGTATATCATTAAGAGCGTGGTCGCTTGTTATTTTTGAAAAAAAATCTAGTTCATTCATTATTTTTTACCTACGTCTAGACTCATTAAGTCAGTTCAATGTACAATATGAATTGTATTTAAATATATTACACTAATATATACCTAAATTAATAAAGTTCAATCTACCCAGGTTTTATTCGTCATAATTTAACTGGGATTGTATGTTTAATCTTTATTCATTAAAATTACTATTAATACTATAGAAACGTTTAATTAATTCTAATGTCAAACTTACCTGTACCTAATTTTATGAAACAATATTAAAATTAAATATAACAACACTAAAATACCGCAATTGTTACTAAGTACCCAATTGCGTAAGTAATTGGCTTAGAAGTCGTACGATGACGTGAATTAACTTATCGTATGATCTAACTCAAAGCGACTATAATCTTCCGATAAGGTATTTGAATCAATATAACAAGACTTAGAAACATATTGAATATTATTGAAACTAAAAGAATATTACATATTTAAAACGTGTGTATTTGTTTGTTATTATACTTTCGCGCCTTAATTACATAATCGAAACTTGTACTTGTGTTGTCATGAAACTTTGTACAGTTTTGTCATTGGTTAAAAAAAGTATATGGGGATCTTTTGTCCCAAAAAACCTACCGTTCTGCCACTACGTTTCTACCCAATTTTCTACTCCTTTGAATTAAGTTGGACGTACTACTCTTTAACTAGAAAGCTCCAAACTAGAACACAGCAGCGCTTAACACTGCTTTTATAAGACAGAAATAGGTGCGGCAGTGGTGCCTGCGAAGTCGAACCATGAACGGTTCTTCCACTTTTAAACACTACAGAGATTTCGCTATTCACACGTTATCAAAAGATATAACAACTTTAAATAGTTTTAATGGCGGTCTACTGGCACATAACCAGCCAGATAGTGTAATATAATGAATTCGTCGCTACAACAGAAAGTACCGGACACAAATGACAAAACAAGGTTTAGTGCCGATTTTCTAAGGCAACGATATTTATTTTAAAATGACTGGCCGTTATTTTAATTTTACTTATATAGGCACAAGTATGTAGATAGAAAAACATGCTGGTGTCGGTAACATTCGAAAAAACTATGAATAATATAGTTTTTATATTGTAACATGTATGTTAATCAAAACCGGTCATGCAAGGTTTAGTTGATCATTTTTGTCGCCATAGCATATCCCATTTAGACCTAATGGAGTTATATAATTTTAAAGTAATTGCTATAATGTTATTGTAAACTGGTTTTATTTTTATTCGCATTGTAGTTGTCGCCTGTCCCTACAACAGTACGCGCTTATTTTGAAAAACGGCTGAATACATTTAAGTTGGGATTTTCATGAAAATTTAACAAATAGTGGTACTGGCTACTTTTTGCTCAATTGCGAGAAAGGGTTACGTTTCCACACTATATGTTTGTAATATTTTACCACATAGTATCTTAAAACCTCTAGACGGTCCGTCTAGAGGTTTTAAGTACAATTAAGTACACATTACTATGTATCGTTAGATTTTGCTTGGTAGACCAAGTCTTCTTAGATAGGTGACGCCAAAAAACATAGCATACCTATAACATTCAAAACTGTTTAACATTTAATTGACTTTGTCTGAAATAAATAAAAAAATAACACTGTGTAACAAGTTCATATACAATGTTATTTTTTTTTGTTTAATAACGTAATATGCGAACGGTATGTCTTCGTTATTTATATAGGCAAGATTTTTGGTTTTTAACATTCAAGTGCTTATTACAAGTATAATTTTACAAAACCATGTATTTAGAGTAAGAAACAGTACTAATTAAATATCCTTAAGTGTTCAAGATTTGTATGTAATTTAAATCTGTGACTCAGTCATTATGGAAACGACGAAAGTAGCTAGAATGATGATACAGCTAAAAATGGCTAAACAATGAGTTACGAGAACTAAGACTGTGAACTAATAAACTAATTAAGTCTATAAATACTTGAAACTTTTTTCTCGAATATACCATTTAATACTACTAAATTTTTAAAATCATCCCCAATTAAAGCAGTGACCATCCTTAAAGAGAATTTAAGTCAGTGTCACATTAAATTTAAATTTAGACATATTTTAATTAATGACATATTAAAAGCTTTTAAAGAATTAACTGTTAAAAATACAGAGGACATTTGGGGAATGTCAGTAAAAGTTTGTACATCAATCATTAAAACTTTAGCTCCCTACTTAGTCACTATTTTTAATATGTGTGTTGATCAGGGCTGTTTCCCTGATTTAATGAAACATAGCAAAATAATTCCATTGTTTAAGGCAGGTGATACTAAAGATCCCAACAATTATAGACCCATCTCAGTACTGCCTGTTCTAAGTAAAATTTTTGAAAAGATCCTCTTACACCAAATGTTGCTTCATTTTAAACTAAATAATCTTTTACATCAAAAGCAATTTGGCTTTACTAAAGGCCGTTCTACCACAGATGCTGGTGTTCAATTGCTGCGACATATTTTTGATTGTTGGGAACAAGCACATGATGCTATAGGTATTTTTTGTGACTTGTCTAAAGCTTTTGATTGTGTTGATCATAAAACCTTATTGTTAAAATTACAATATTATGGTATTCAGGGAAATTCTCTAAAGTTGATAAATTCTTATTTAAACAATAGAGTCCAACGAGTGCAAGTAAATGGAGCATTATCAGCAGGTTCTAATATTAAAATAGGTGTACCTCAGGGCTCCATCCTAGGTCCGTTTCTATTTTTAGTTTATATAAATGATTTGCCAAATGTAGTAAAGGATTTATCTGAGGTTGTTTTGTTTGCTGATGACACTTCCTTGGTGTTTAGAGTAAAACGACAATCACAGGATATGAATGATATTAATGAAACTCTTTGTTGGATTCAGAACTGGTTTGATGCAAACAACCTACTCTTAAATTCTAATAAAACTAAATGTATTAAATTTATGCTACCAAATGTAAGGAGTACGGGGATGAATGTCGCTCTAAATGGTGAGACTTTGCAATTCGTCAATGAAACTGTTTTCTTGGGGATTACCATTGATTCTAAACTCCAGTGGGGTCCCCACATCTCTGCTTTGTCCAGCAGACTTAGTACTGCAGCTTTTGCAGTCAGAAGAATTAGACAGTTAACAGACATACCCACTGCCAGACTTGTCTATTTCAGTTACTTTCACAGCATTATGTCTTCTGGCATTCTACTGTGGGGCAGTGCTGCTGACATAGACTCTATATTTACTATTCAAAAAAGAGCAATAAGGTCAATATATAGTCTGCGGCGTGGTGAGTCCCTAAGAGAACTGTTTCCCACTATTAATATATTGACGGTGCATAGTCAATACATTTATGAAAATATTATGTATGTAAGAAAACACACTGATATGTTTGAAAAAAATAGTAACCACCATAACTTTAATACCAGAAATAGAAATAAATTAGCAATTCCTAAACATAGATTATGTAAGGTGGCTAGATCTTTCGTGGGCAACTGTATTCGCTACTACAATAAAATACCCGACCACATTTTGAATCTCACAGAAAAAAAGTTTAAACATGTCGTTAAACTAACGCTATGTAAAAAAGCGTACTATAAAGTAAGTGATTATTTGACTGACAAAACGGTGTGGTCTGAATTAGCTCCAGCTCCACATGTACCATTACGTTAAGGTAACATTGTCAAAAACATTTTTTTTAAAAAGATGTGTGTTATGGAGTTTCTTTCGCCGCTTCTTCTCCATAACGAAACACCTTGTGAAGTGGTGGTAGTTGCTTTGACTTTCAAAAAGTGATCTGTAAAGAACCTATTTTGAATAAAAAATTTTGATTTGATTTGATTTGATTTCAATAAATAAATACTCTACGTATTATCGCTCGTACGATAGGGGTATTACACGCGTGGAGCGCCCCCTAAGATAAATAACTACAAAAGATTACTCGATTAAGTAAACAATTATTAAATGATAGAATCATAGTCTAGATCCTAATACACATTTCTTATATTCTTACAAACGATAAGTATATAGATAAATTCACTGAATAATTGACGTAATATAGAATAACTTTGAAAAGGGCCAAAATATAAAGTACCTACTAGCTGACCCGGCAAACTTTGTACCGCCCAAAATCTATTTATCAAATATATTTCATATAAAATATAGCCTATGTTACTCGTGGATAATGAAGTTTTCGAATGGTGAAAGATTTTTTAAAATCGGTCCAGTAGTTTTTGAGCCTATTCATTACAATCAAACAAACAAACAAAGTTTTCCTCTTTATAATATTAGTATAGATTATATTTACCTATAGGTATGTATAATCCCTATGTACCCCTTTAAAACGTGCCGCGGGCCGGACCCTATGCTGACGCAGACCGCATTGTGCCCGCGGGCCTGCAGTGACTCATATGCGTATTAAAGAGTGGATTTTTACGCTCCGTTGAAAACTTGAAACGCATGCACCTTCCAATTCTCTACCCGTGGTAACCACCACTTTGTGTTCATAAATAAACATTAGAACTCATTAAATATTTTGATGCTTGAATATAAAAATTAAATTACACTAAGGAAACAAGTGTATCTTTACGTGGTAATCAAATTTTTGAATAATGCAAGTAGCTTACTGACTACCTGGCAAAAGCAAGTTGAATTCATACATAGATCGTTTCCATACTGCGATTTTAGAAAAAAAAGAAAATATTTTATCATAACAGCTATAGAATAGCTGCTATGATAAAAAAGGAAAAATGTTATGCGGAAATATATAGACGGACATGTGACGGAATATGTGGCGGACAGGCAGCAAAGCTTTATTAATAAGGTCTCATTTAGGTACAGAACCTTAAAAATGAATTGTAATAATGTTATGAATAAAAATGAAATATAGTAATGGCATGGGCAGGATACTAATTTAGTAGTTTGCACGAGTTTTCCTGTGTTACAGCAGAGCGGATTATATGCGGATGGTAATTGTATTCCGGTTGTGCTTTGATGACACATGGATTGTATGTTTTAGCTGATTCCATACAATAAGAAAGAGTATTTTTGTTTCCTGACTTGTTGTCTTTATTTGAACACACAAATCTGAATTAGTTTATTCTGCTTTGTTTTCACAGCGATAACAGGAACGCCCCTAAACATAGTCGAGTGCGCAGTTACTATAACACTCCTTATAATAAATTTCATAAAAAATGTTCTATGTCCCACAGATTTTATGTGCGATTTTATTGTAAAAAAAAATAAACGTTTATTATCCGCATTTTGATATAAAAAAAAAACAAAAGTCAGAAATATCTTATACGCGACTCTTACGACGTATGCCTTGGCAATCAGATCTTTTCGCGCGGTTTTTTTTGACTAAATATTTTGTTTAAACATGTGTACAACTGACAGACGTTTTATTTATTTGTATAGATATTGCCAAATCCTTGACTGTTTGACATAAAATATAACTGATAATTTCGTCTAGTTTAAATATCTACTAATTAGTTCAAGGACGAGTGATAAGAATTACTTGTGTGATTAAAATTTCAAATCATTACTAATAATGATCGGCTAAAAATATTACACATTTTAAAATTTTATTTATACCCCAAATTAACTTAATTAATATAATACAACAATATAATATTGAGCACACATTACTATGTGTAAAGGAGTATAAAAGAAAAACTTCTAAACAAAAAAATCACCATTTATGAACTGTGTATATGAAACTGTATGGATCAAAAGTGGCAACTATAAAGTAAACATGAAATTGCATATCCACCATAATCAAAGGTAAATGCATGACTGTGACTTATTGTCGATGTAAACTAACTCTGAAGTTGTTGCGAGCAGGTGTAGTCATACAATTTCCTATGGTGATGCGATTCATTTCTATATTCAGAGAGGACTAGCAGTTTTACGCGGACTATGCCTAGATTTGGGATTGTCATTTCGTTACTGAAGCTTTTGTTTTGCTTTATATATATCTCTCTTATAAATATGTTAAAAAGCCAATTAATGTTGAACATGCTCACCTAAGGTGTACGCCACAAACAGGTTGACTGCGGAGACTGCCCACACCCAACTGGGTATGCTATCGTTGGTGACATTCTCCTCTGTGAGGGCGTGGAACCCAAAGTCATAGTAGGAGAACAGGAGGAAGTTAAGGACCGTCAGGAGAAAGCCAGTGAATGTTAGCAGGTTGGGTGCCACCCACACCGGGCAAAACTGCAATCATGTTAATATATGTTAATACATACATACATCTACATATCAGTAGTAAAATTAGAATGCCATAAGTGTAAAAAATGTCAAAGTAGCTAATGTAAAAGATTACTTTTAAATGTGCCGAATTATCCAATGAACACCGGCTGTTAAATCATTACCATAAATTCTAATTCAGGAAAGTGGGTACAACTGAACTTCAGACATTGTTAATCTAAAGATGAGATTTAATTTAATTTATTTTTTAAAAACTTACATTTAACATTACAGGATTATCTTAATGCGTAATTGATGTGATGTGAGATAATTTTGTTTTATGTTTATTCAATAAATACTCTCTTCATATATATTTTGGTTTTATGTTTATATTTGAAGGTTGCCAAAATAAAAACCAAGGCTGTTCTAGCAATAAGTAAACAGTGAAGTTAAATAAGAAAAATATTATGATTATGCAATAGATATTTTTTAATCCATATCCCAAATTAATTTACAATCTCTCACTTGTAAGGATGCAGGATTTACTTTTTAAATTAGGATTAGCCATGGTGTATATATTTTCTTTCTTTGTAAATATTTCAAATTCAATTTACTTTCTTGTACAATTTACAAAATGGTGCTCATTTGGCTTTGCCTTTCAATCATAGATATTAAAATATGTTAATATTTATTATGAATTGCTACTAAAAAATGAGTAAAAATCTATGCACCGTAATTTTAACATTTACATCTAGACATAGAGCGAATCAGGCACATGCTATGGCAGACAAGAATATTCTACTATGATCGTCTGCTACTCTCATAATATAAAAAATAATGTGAGCCGTCACGGGACGCCTGGCAGATGTGAAACATCAACATTATTTTGTAAAAGTAATATGCAGAAAAGAACATATTGTGATAGGAACTAAATATGTCATAATGATAAAATAAAATATTACGATTTTTTTCCAGATAACAATGACTATTTATTGAATAAACATTTATTTTCATTAATCGAGTGGGAGAGAATCGCACAGTCGATTGCGCATGGCGACGCGTCGCTACACCGTACACACTGCATATAGACTGTATATAAATACCATCGTATAGCGTGGCGGCGTCGCCACGGCATGCGTCGCCACGCCAGAAATCGGTTTTACGTGCGGCTATAGATGTTTCACATCAAAAAAAAAATGCGTATTGTATTATATCTACTGGAACACAATTAGAGACATGGTCTGTTCCTGTCATAGTGTAGAGAAAAATGTGATTCTGTCTGTAACAGCCTGTATTTGAAATGTTCTATGTCTGTACATAAAACAGGGTCTAATACAAACATACATGGAACTGTAATAAATAATTAGATTTCTAACCTGTACACACCAATCCCAAAACGGGTGCATAACATATTTGCTAAGCACACTCGTGTCCACAGAGTTGTACTGGAAAGAGGAAAAACTAAGTAAAAATTTCTAGAAATTTAAATGTTGCTTCCAAAAATTCTATTCAAGAGTAGATAATATTTAGAAACTTGGATATATTTACAGTAAGTTACTTTCGCATATCGGTGATAGAATTTCATTGAAAACTTATTCAAATGAAAATAATAGGATATTTCTTACAACAATTACATGTGCTAAGGCTTATTGAAGTAGTACTTTCTATCCTTTTGTAAACATCGATTGCCGGTACATTTACCGAAACACGAATTGTTTCGGTAAATGTACCGGTAAATATCCATTAATTACAAATAGTTCCATACTTTACATCTTATTCTCATATCAATAGTATTCAAAAATCTTTATATATCATTATTTAAAACAAATACCTTATATTTTTCGAATCCTTCCAATTTATCCTCCGACAGGAAACGTGCCATTATTGTTTCAGTTCTTTCAATCAATACCTAAGCAAAATACATGATTTGGAAAGAATAAAAATGTCCGTCTAGGAACATGCGCAAGTAAGTTATTATAACACTAATATGATACAAGTAGCCACTGAAACGACATTACGCATACATTGTTCTTCTACACAATATAGAGAATCGAAAACACAACCACATCCCACAATACACGAAAATAAACTGACAGAAATGAGAAAACTGAAGTCTGAAAGAGTGAAGATGAAGTCAGATAAGAATGACAGGGCCACAGACATACAAATACAATCATGATATATTGACAGCGATGTGATAATAATGTTAATAAATAAGTCAAAATTAAACACCATTAAGGTTATACCAATTTCAAAAGAGAATAAAATAAAAATAAGTCAAAAGGTATTTTAATTACAAGTTATATGAAATATTAAAAGATAATCAATCGTGCGTGTGACAGTTATCAATAATGTCATATTAATAATTGTCAATTGTCATTGACAATGTGACACGATTAATAAGGACAATATTTATCGAGATTCGACGTCGATAAAGTTAATAACCGAAAAAAAATTAAATATTAAAAAAGTCGGGTAAAAGAAATACTAGATATTTGTTTCAATTTGAGTGCAAACTGTATTAAAATCAATAAAACATTAATCGTTTCATATTATATATCGTTATATAATGGTATAGGTTGTAATTGTAATCACTAATAAAGGTTCAAGTGCATTATTATCAGTAAGACTTTAATGATTATAGGGTTTGATTAATCATTTATTCATTTTAATACACTTTATGCTCATATAAATAAGCAAACAACTGATATTTTCTTTTTAATATCTGATTAATAAAAAAACTCCTTAAATATTTACCGATATTAAATTTCGATAAATATTATTTATGAGCCTCATTAGTCGTGTTATATTGACATCTCCCATTCGCACCATGTTTTATTTTACCCTAATCTATGATTTTACCAGATGAAATATAATATTATTTAATTTTAATATTTATTTCATTTTAATTGCAAAATATGTATTTATAGAAAATATTAACCAATTGTTTATATTTTAAATATAGTATGTTATTAAAAGTTACATAGTTGTAAATATTGTATTACGCCTGGTCGTAAATAATAGCAACATATTACATTCAGATTATAGCTATGAATTTACTCTATGGTAGTCAATATGTTCAATTCAACCATGATTCAACATATAAACAGTATCATAATTATGAACAATATTTATTATTATGACTTTAATGAATTATTTATGCATACTGTGTTTGGGTTTCGTTTGTCTTACTATGTGAAATCTAGCCGACAATGTCAATGACAAATATATTGTTCGAGAAATAGCAAACTTCTGGTGGTAGAACCCTTTGTGGTACGACTCCGGCGGCACCACCGCCACACCTATTTCTACGTAATAACAGCAGTGTTAGGCGCTGCTGTGTTCCAGTTTGAAGGGTGTGGTAAGGGAGACAGACTTTTCCGAGGCGTTCCAGCTTAGTCCTCAGGGGTAGCGGCGCATCTGTGGCCGACCTCAAGTACGAATATTTAATCCTATCTGGGGTTGATTACATATGTCCATGGGCGGCAGTAGCCACTTACCATCAGGTGGACTGCATGCTCGTCTGCTACTCTTACATTATAAAAAAAAAATAGCATGTAGCCCAAGTGGGCATTGCCACTAATTGACATTTGTACATACATGGATATACTACTAATTAGTAGTATGTCGATGGTCAAGTACAATAAAATACTATATCTACTTGAAGCCTGGCTTCTATTACGTATAAAACTACCTACTATTAACTACTATCTATTACGTATAAATTTGTTTGTAAAAATGTAGTGATACTTAGGAAATGTAGCTACATAAAATAAATATGTTTATTTTTAAATAAACGGAGTGCACGTTAGGTCACTGTTTCCATTACGTAGCATCTGCACATCGTATTTATAAAAGCATCTTTAAATTATTTTAATAATTATCACAAATATAAAATACCAGTAATCTAATGATATATCTAAGCTACATCACGTATCTACTTAAATTTTAGATCTGATAACGAATATTAAATAGCTGCCTAGTAGCGCGCGTAAATTTATACATACAATCTTTAATAAATTGAGCCGCAATTAATATTAAATTATTATCTAATAATGCTTGTAGATTGTGTATGTGGCAGAAAAAACACGCCCTATCGCAATCATACGCAGATAAAACGTCACGCCGATTGTGTTTTCTGAAGGAACCTCGTTCGGGATGACACTAAAATACAAATAGATTACTTTACTTATAAACTTCGTAACGAACGGAGCGGTTCTGCTTCAGACGCTTATCAGTTTTCGCTGTCTTAATTAATGTAAATAACATCACTGACAATACGTAAATAGAATGTATTACAAATCGGCGATATTTCGCTCGAGATGCCACGTCCTGAGGCATATTAATTTCTATTCATCATCTAAGGTATGTTTTCATTTTAATTCATAATTCACCAATTATTTCAAAACTATTAAGTGGATTATAAAAAAAAGGTTAATAAATTTCAAGAGCATTGAGTGATATATAATTCGGTTTGTCACGTTAGCACTAAAAATTAAATAAAGTCTTCAATTCTTTTTTTCTAAATAATTATCACCTCTCTTAACGATAAAGGAAAATATCCCGAGAAAACCTACATTCTTGAGTGTTCTTCATAATTTTCTCAAAAGAATATTTACCAACCCGTTCTCAAAAGTGGACGATTATGGGTTCAACCCTTGTTTGACAGAAGCCCTGAACCCAGCAGCGGTAAGATAAAGGATTTACATTACATCTTTGATTGTTAGTGTTCACATATTATCAGGTGTCAGTTAGGTTTTTTGAAACTTTTCTCAAGCTTTTCTTAAGCATACGGTAGATTCTGTATATATATAAGTCAATAATGCTGATAATGGTACTAATACATTAAAAAGTAAAGTATTTAGTTTTTTAAACTATAATTTATTTATAAAATTAAATACCGCACTTTTATAGTAAAACAAACTAAAATGTAATGATTGTTGCAATCTAGTAACTTGCCATGAACTTTCTCTATGGCGCTCGAACACCGCCTTGAAAATATAATGAGAAAATAAGAAAAAAATATTAAAATCATTTTGTCGTCATCGGTTCTTGATAATTGTTATTTTTTTGAATTAACTGAATTTTTTGAATTTAATTAACCCTTCAAAGTACGCCAAAATCGAGTTTAAAGTGATAATATTGTTGTCTGCTTTGCTTGTCTGCATCGTATATTGTATTCCTTTTTTATTTTAGGTACCTCATGAAAAGATAAATTAGTGACGACTTTTAAAATATTAATGTACTCGTATAACTTTAAGGAAAAACTGGCGGACTGACGTCAGACTGAATGTGTTTTTTTAATCGTAGGCTTAACTTAACTTCAATTTTAATTATTTATATGTAATTTTAATAATGCATTATTATTGTAAAAAATATTCTCAATTTATGTTCTTGAAAATATTTTTTTTACCGTAAACGCCCGTTTGCTCTACTCGCATCACCACGTGGGTTAAAGATAGTTTGAACCAAGTTTGTTTATCAACACCATTCAATAGATAGTATATAAAGGGTAGAACGCTTTGACCTCCAATGCATTCATTTGGGCAGGGCTATCGGCGACCTATAGAAATTATAACTTATCTTGACTATACGATAATATAATATAATGTTACAATGGAAACAACCGTCGGTCTTTATCACTATTTGTTACTTTTCCGCGGTTTATTCAGCACACCTGTTACATATTACTGTTTACTTTATGAACAAACATGAAACACTTGAAATAACTATGACAATTGCGAACTGTGATCGTACAAGTGTAAAAATATTTTTGCACAAATAATTCAGGGTCGCATAATAGAATTTCTTTGAGAATATTAGTGATACGTACATTTATAAATGTTTTTAATAGAGTCGTAGCTACCTAGTATATATTTAAAATACATAGAATAGGGATAGACGCAAAGTCTCGAGGGGTTCAAACTTAGTCCTCAGGGGTAGTAACAAATGTGACGGACCTCATGTTGGACTCCAATCATATTCCTATCTGGGGCTCGTTACTGACGTCGGCAGTGGTCACTTACCATCAAGTCGACTACGTGATCGTTTACTTCTTCTGTATTATGAAAAAGAACTTATAAAGAAAAATAATAATCAGGCCATATTTTGTATAAAATAGGCACTTCAAAATAGCAGGAAGTTTTTAATTCAACTTAATATTTTTTAGTGTTTATGTTACGCGATTACTCAATTACGCGATATCTCCACGATTGAGACGATAAACGACTTAAGTGATTAGGTCCACAAGTGGTCCTATTTTATGACATTTGCGAAGTATTCTGCAACTTTCCCTGAAATCCTAAATAGCATAATATCATACATGGCTCAAGTGTTTCTGAACCAATTTCTATGTGCAAAGTGTTTATTTTTTATTTATGCAAGCATACCTTTGACTCTTAGATAAAGAATAATTCTATCCTATGTAATTCAAAAACAACACAAATTAAATCGATCTCTAATTTTTTATGTATGCAAATAAAAATCGAATAATTAAATCTTTTAATAAGAATGATTAATTTTTAACTGTTTTATAACCACTAGAATTTAAATAGAATTTTGGTGAAAGATAATTTTGAAAACGGCATTCATTATCCTCTTTGTAACACGCGTTTACTATCACAAATTGTATCGCAATAAGAGCTAAATTACGCATTTAAATACGATAAGCATAATTTATACTAATATTATAATATTACTTATAACAATGAGTACTATAACAATAACATTTCATTAGGTCTGTACTTAACAAAATTTTCCCAGATATTGTTTATTTTAATTTTATCTATTTAATAATTAACAAACAACTCAAGGGATATCCATGTTTAATTAGTGAATGAAATTAATAATTAAATTAAATTTAAAGGTAATATCGAAAGGGAATGATATTCATAGAACATTAGGTACGTCTTTGATTTCAAAATTTGTGACCGGTTTAAGTTAATGCAATCCATGTTTTTGTCAATCAACTGTACATTTAATAGGGTGATTCTTTAAAACAGTAAACCTGTGATCGACCTAGGTTAGTATTCAAATTTTATCTGGGATTGATTACACGTCTGCTATTTGTATCACATAAAAAGTAGTTGTAATTATTGTAACGAATGTGAAATTATAATTACGTGCGTGACTCTACCAGTCTAACTTTTATTGACAAAAATATTTGAGTAAAATAAATCACACACAAAAAAGAAATATTGTACACAAAAAAAGTATTGAGTTCAAAATGTATGTATAATTTTAGTCTCGACGAGTGATAGCGATACGCAGAGAGGACCAGTCAGTATGGGAGAGACGCGCGCCCTTCGCACCCTCAAACGTGAACCGCCTCGTGCGGCAAGGGGTGAAAGTCATAGTGCAGCCCTCAAACAGGCGAGCATACCCTATGCAGGTAATCATTACAAATTATAATTATGTATAAAATGTTTGCTAATACTAATTATGTAGACGTAGAGATTTTTTATTTGACCGGGGTCTCTGGAAGTACCAATCGTATTTGTAAACATATTTTTGGAAATGATAATTCATATATGGAGGTTTTAGGCTATCACTTATGAAACTGGGTAGTCTAGAAATGGAGATTTGGCTTGACCTCTCTAGTAAATGCATCGTCGTATACGCGGGAGGTCAAAGAATAAAGATTTGTGGATTTTTTAACTGGGTCGAGTCGGAGTAGGTATTGTTGTAAAGCATAAATATTTTTGAACAATTTACGCATGAACGTTATGTAGGCACCTAGTATATAATTGCCCAGTCTCGTTGGTTTTTACAAAGAATACGGTAGAAAGATTAACGCTATTTCTAATGCTTTCAGTCATATATAAACGCAGGCGCAGTTGTCCAGGAGGACATAAGCGAAGCCGGCGTAATTTTCGGAGTGAAACAGACACCCATTGATCTGCTGATCCCGAACAAAACTTACTGTTTTTTCTCCCATACCATTAAGGCACAAGATGCTAACATGCCGATGTTGGATGCTATACTAGCAAAGGTAAGAAACCTATTTCATACTCTTCTTTGTAGCATATTGACATTGTTGCTTTTGTAGCATACTGACATGAAATATCATAGTCGTATTAGAGTTTTAACCAAATTCAAATACCTAGTCATAGAAGAACACACATTAAATTATCAACATATTTGCTAGAAGTTACCAACAGTTTGAGAGAAAAATTAAGACAAATTCTGTTTGTTTGCGCTTTTTCGAAATGATTTTTTAGGTACATTATTCAGTCGTGAATAGTCTAATTTCGTAGGGGAATTCTTCTTATTAAAGGGAACTAGCATAAATGGTTTAGACTGTTATCAAAATACTTCTTCTCTGTATTTATTATTAATTTTATTGAAATAAATACTTCTTTCCATATGCTTGTAGAACATTCGACTCATCGACTACGAAAAGTTGATGGACGACTCCGGAAACCGCGTGGTGGCGTTTGGCAAGTACGCGGGAGTGGCCGGCATGATCAACATCCTGCATGGATTGGGCTTGCGTTTGCTTGCACTGGGCCATCATACTCCATTCATGGTAAGCTATCACTGCATTGACGTCCACTACGCGCTCGTCTCTCTCTCATCTTTGAAAAATTATCCTGTTTTCTGAAGTACGTCTGATAATTGTTTCGGAGTTGCCTTTCAGGCATCGATGACTGTTTAATACGCAGTGTTTAACTGATACGCAATTAATACAATTCAAAAAAAACTTTGTTGTGGTTCAGCTTTTAGTAAAACACAATCAGTTAAATTCTATAAGTAAATAGCTAATTTACGCCATATTAGGAGGGCTTGGGTCCCCTTACTATGTGCGAGAAAAGATGAATTCTTTGAACAGGAGGACCTTCTTTGTTTTTTGCCTAAAATTTTAGATACTGCGTATTATTTGTTCCGAAAACCTCAGGTTCAAAATATGGTAAAAATTCTCATGGACTAAACGACTTTCTATTTTTTTCGTCAACCTCACTTTTGATTCCTTTCTGTAACAAAGCTTTAGCTATGTCCATGCATACAGTATTCTTCAATTCTTCCAGCACGTGGGACCAGCGCATAACTACCGCAGCTCCAGCATGGCTCGGCAGGCGATCCGTGACGCCGGCTATGAGATATCGCTCGGCATGATGCCGAAGTCTCTCGGGCCTCTGACTTTCGTTTTTACTGGGTCGGGAAATGTTTCTCAGGTAACATATAATATATTCGTCAATAAATTGATAATAAGGTAATCGCTATTTTTCCGCGTGTATACAATATTTGTATGAAGCACCATTTTATGACAACATTACGGATAATTAAGCAAGGTTTATTATATTATGTAATAAATGTATCGCTACATGTGTTATTAAACTAAACTTGGATTTTAATATTTACTACCTGCTACAATTACATAATTATGTAAAATAATGTTAATTGTATATCTTTTTATATTGTATATCTAAATGTGGAAGTCGGCGCTAATCCGTATTATTAATAGTTGATAAGATATATTGATAAATATTAATGACATAAATTTTTTTAGGGAAGTCAAGAAATTTTCCAAGAATTACCTCACGAATATGTTCCCCCGGAAATGTTACGAAAAGTTGCAGAACACGGCAGTAAGTTCTTTAAAATAATTGAAGCTTCCAATAAAAATCCATAAAAAATATCTGTAATCTGTAATATAAGTACTTATAAGGTGAAGATGATAAGTAATAGTAGACTGTAGATTTATTTCTCATTGCAATTTTCTACATATAAAATTGTAATGTAACTTAAAATTTTAATTGTAATTCAAAAATAAGTCTTTGTTACTTGAAATAAATACATAATTAAATTTAAAAAAATAAGAGTTAAGTTAAATCTTAATCCATCAATTTATATTTTATGTTTTGAAAGAGGATAATAAATAAATTTCATGAAATCTATTGAAGGAATACTTTATTGAATCTTATAAGAGAAAAAATATATTAATTAATTTTTCGATTGTCAGGTCCCAACAAAATTTACGGTTGCGAAGTTCGTCGGAGACATCATCTGGTGAGGAAGAACGGCGGAGGGTACGATCACGAGGAATATGAAGAACACCCTGAACGGTACATATCTACGTTTGCCCAAAAGGTGAGTTTACATATTAAAGCTCTAGTGTGCCTATTCCCCCTTGAAAATCTGAATGCTGTCAATCGTCATTATCGCAAACGCATTATGGTTCCACTGTATAAGGACCTTATTTATGGATCTGAAGGTTTTCAATTTATGTCATAGCATAGCCTACCATATTGATTACATCGGAGGTAATGGAATAGACAATTCTGAGACTCCTACTCAACAGTCGCTATTAAAGTAAATGGGTGTGGTGGTCACGTCACAATTGACTTTATGAGCATTCCAAAACTATCAGGAATCAAGATATTTCAACGCATACTCAATCACGCCTGATTGGTGGAATAAAAAGAAGGCCAATTTTCTACTCGTAAAAAAGATTTTAAATTTATCTATGACTAAGTATAAAATAAAAATAATTCGCCGTGCTTAATCAGGGCCAATAAAGATAGTCGCATTTGTATAAAATTTTGTTTTCGCGATAATATTGTTGTTATCTAATCCAATTCAATATCGAGGTACTGATTCCTAAGAATGTAAATACTCGTGCTTGCTAATTTATCGGTCATGGAAGTAGGTCATTGAAAGGCAAGTTAGTAACTATATAATAATATAATATTTTTCATACAGAAGCTATACGATATTAAGTGTACACTACTGCCCATCTTTTGGGCATTTTAAATGCCTTGTCAATGTAGAGGTCGAAATGTATTAAAATTATGTCGATCTTACTTGAAATGTAAGTTTATATAGTTTATAGTAACAGTATAATGTTAAATTATTACTAAGAAGGGATAGCTGAAGGTGGTACAACCCTTTGTGGTGAAGTTGGTAGAACCCTTTGTGGTTCGACTCCGGCGGCATCACCGCCATACCTATTCCAACCCAATAACAGCAGTGTTAGACGCTGCTGTGTTCCGTTTTGAATGTTTGACTGTTTTAAAATTAATATTTTTTTTGAAAAGGCGGATTTTTTAAAGTTGAATGGAGAATAACTGAAAAGTTTAAATTTAAATAACTAATTTAGAGCATATGTTTTCTAATTGTTTAGTAAACAATTTCCGAGCTGTTGAAGTTCATGGCAAGTTGAAGATAAGAAACGCAAACAATATTTAGATGCCCTTTCCACTATTCTAAAAATAGGTATTCTGTGTTCATTAATACCTAATAAATAACATAATGGTACCTATGTGCACCCGTACACCAGAGTAGTGCTTTGCCCCAATACCAGGGCCGGATTTAAGGGAGGGCAACCGGGGTGGCAGCCCCGGGGCCTCCACAAAAGAGGGGCCCACACAATAGAGATACGGATTTTTTAAAATTCCGACTAGTAAACACTAGTAAAAAAAAATCTTTTCTTTTGATATTTTATTTCGCTGTTTTACCTTTATCTACAGTACTTTGTACAAACATGAATACTAGAAGAATCTACCTGCGTTTCACGATAAAATATTTATTAAAAACTCAACTGAAAATATTGTTCATTTTATTCGGAAAATAATTTGGGGCCAGGGGGCCTCCACTCCTTTGTTGTCCCAAGCCCTCTAGACCTCTAAATCCGGCCCTGCCCAATACACTGCGTCTATTTTACACACTATACACGATGTTTTTTTTAGTAGATGACCAGAATCTACTAAATAGATTAACAGTTTATGTGGTTATTTTATTTATATGATCATATTTTTTATGAACAGATCGCTCCTTACACGTCGGTCCTCGTCAACTGCATCTACTGGGCCGTAGACAGTCCCAAGTTGCTGACCATTCCTGACGCTAAGCACCTTTTGCTGCCCTCACACACACCATGGCTGCCGAAGAGTATCGGAGCGCCAGCTTTACCACATAGGTAGGATTGTTAATTCCACCACAAATACAATAGCAATGTACTCGTAGGTACTATTTTTTCCCAAATTTGGTGCAAGTATTTCTTATAAGTCCAAATGTTTCTTTCCAATCCATTCGATCAAATGCTTCAATGCAAATCTTTGTTTGTTTGTTTTACTGCTGGACACAGATGTCTCCATACAACTGGAGAATATCTGGAGCATAGTTCACTTTGCTGCTTTTATCCGTATTGAAGAAAGAAGTCACTGATTAGTAGCCAATCCGTGTCAGATATTTGTAATCTGCCTATAAAGCCTCCAAGAAGATTTAATTATTACAATTCATGATCAAGAATCGAGATCGTGATCCAATATAATTACCTGTTCTAGAAATGCGTACATTTAGTAACTACGAGGCGCTGGTCACCCAATTATCTACTAATTGCACCCTAAATACCTTTGCAGATAAGTTAAGATATACACAAGTTGAAGAATTGCAGCCGACTTTGAGATGATGCTTATTCTCACGAAGAATTGTTTATTTTTTTAGAATGCTGGCCATCTGCGACATATCGGCAGATCCTGGTGGCTCTATCGAGTTCATGAATGAATGCACGACCATTGACACTCCCTTCTGTCTCTACGATGCTGACAGGAATAAGGATACTAAGAGGTACGGACCGATTTGGTATCGAGTGATGATATGAACCATATTCGTATGGATTATTATCGGATACTAAATTCTACGATTTGATTGTTCACCTCAAGGTATTTGAAAGAAAAAATGCAACAAAAAATATTAGGGCTTCAAAGTACAGAGTTCTTTCTGCGGGTTATGCATTTTTTTTGACATTCGGGTAAATCACTTACTCGTATACTTACTCTTGATAACCTTGAAATATATAAATAAATAATACATTTATGACGTTGACTATGCCATAAATCCAAGTTGACAATGAATAATTTTATAGCTACTTTTCTGTGTTGCAGCTTCAAAGGGCCAGGAGTACTAGTCTGTTCTATAGATAATATGCCGACACAGCTACCTCGCGAGTCGACGGACTTCTTTGGAGACCTTCTGTTTCCATACGCAGAAGACATTATGAAATCTGACGCTACTAAACCTTTAGAAGAACACAATTTTTCATCTGTTGTTCAAGGGGTAAATTGATTTCCATTCTCTTATAATTTCGTATAAAATAATTACTATGATTAAACAGATAAATTTATTGCAATGCACATAATAACTTTTTCAGATATTTAACGACCTTCAATGTTACGCATTTTGCCTCACAATATATCGTTTTATATTTACGTTCAGTAATTTGCAAAAACTTATTGTGCTTCCCTTTGATGTTGTTACACATATCATAAGTGATTTTATTTATTATTAACTATGTCTTATCAGCTTGTATGATATAATTTGTTTTGCACAGGCCATTATCACGAGTAATGGTAAACTGACGCCGCCTTTTGAGTACATCAATGAGCTGAGAATGGCCAACACGTGAGTAGCTTTCTTCTTCAATTTTAATAACTTAATTATTTTACCGATCGTCTTTACTTATACCAAAAATGCATCGTTTAATAGTAGTTACTTATAGAGTTTTCTTTATTTTGTATGATATATTTTTTTTAATTTTTGCATGGAAAATAACACAATATATGCGAAGTAATTCCAAGACAAAAGAGAATGTTCTAATTCTTAATCTAATTCTAATTCCATTATTCAGCCACAATTGAATTTCTTTCGATAGAGAAACATTAAGCATACTGACCGCAAATAAAAAATATATTTCAGTCGCTCACGTCACAAGGTGGAAGGCAATGACCAACAGAGCCCCGTGGTGATCCTGGGCAGCGGCTCCGTCTCCGGCCCCGTCGTGGAGTACCTAGCCAAGGACAAGAACATTGCCGTTACTATTGGTAAATAAAAACATTTATATTATTTTTTTCTCTTTTTTTTCTTAAATTTATTTTTTTAATTTTTATTTTAGTATATTTAGTTTTAAAAATTGTACTGTGTACTGCAATTGTGGTGAATAAAGTATATTATTATTATTATTTAGTATGTTGTTTTGATTCTCCCTTGTAAGGGGTAAAGTTAATCCGGCTGCGCGGGCCTTAGCCAAGCGTAGACGGAGGAGACTTTTAAGTTACAAATCTAGAAATTTACGGGTAATACGACAAGTATTGAGGATCGCAGCTTCTTGGAGAAGTGACTGTGTGGATGGAGGCATCTGTAATATGTTGAGACTGGCATCTAGAGTTTTGGGAATTACACCTGTTGTCGAAATTATAATTGGGATTGTCTTAACTGTGCTAACTTGCCATTGTCTTTTTATTTCTATTGCTAATTCAGTGTATTTGGCCATTTTTTCTGTGTATGTGCTAAGTAAGTTGTGGGTGTTACATACTGCAATGTCTATTATGAAAACGGTCTTGTTCATTTTGTCCAATAATGTTATATCCGGTCTATTGAAATGTACTGTTTTGTCGGTGATGATTGTTCTGTCCCAATAAATTTTATGATTATTATTTTCTAATATAGTGTTAGGTATGTATTTGTAATATGCGATTTTGTGTGGTATAAAATTATGTCTGTGTGCTAGGTTTTGATGGATTATTGCTGCTACTTGATTATGCCTATGTTTATAGTCTGACTGAACAATGGATTTACAAGCGCCTGTGATGTGTTGTATTGTTTCTGAACTACTGTGACATCGCCGGCATAAATCATTTAACAAGTTAGGGTTTTTGATTATATGTTTTTGATAATTACGAGTGTTTATGGTTTGATCCTGAATTGCCATCATGAAGGCCTCTGTTTCGGGGAAGAGCTCTCCACGTCGCAACCATTCGTTTGACGCCGCCTTATCAACGTGTGGCTGTTGCAAATCTTTAAAGTGTCTCCCATGCATAGCCTTGTTTTCCCATGCAGCAACTTTGTCTGGTATATTAACTAATCGTTCATTATGTTGCGGTGTTTTGTCACAAGGTTTAGTGGTGTTAGTCCGGTATCTGCTGCAGTGATCACTTTGTGCAGATTGGATCTTAGAGTATGGTCAAAGAAGAATTTGCGTAAAGTTGTTATTTGCTTATTATGTAAATTGACCACGTCTATTATTCCTCTGCCACCTTCAGCTCTGGGAAGTGTTAGTCTTTGTACGCATGATCTAGGGTGATGTTTTCTATGAGTTGTTAGGGATGTGTTTATGTTACGTTGAATATTCTTAAGTTCCGTCTGTGACCACTTAATAGTTCCAAATGAATAAGTTAATAATGGAATGGCGTATGTGTTAAGTGCTTCAATCAAGTTGCGTGAATTAAGTTGAGAGCGAAGGACGATGTTAAGTCTGTGTTGAAATTTCTTTATTATATCTTTTTTTATAAGTTTGTGATTAATTCTTTGATTTTGTAGAATCCCTAAATATTTGTAAGATGTGTTATGATCAAGTGAATCAATAATTTGCCCCGAGTCTAAGATGTAATCATTATGTACTAATGTGCCGTTTGTGACTGTTAGTGTTTTGCATTTATCTACACCAAAATTCATTTGTATATCTGCTGAAAATGTCTGGGTGGCATCTGCTAAAACATGTAGTGTTTTGGTTTTATTGCTGTATAATTTGATATCGTCCATGTACATTAAATGTGTAAGTGTTGTCTGGATGTTATTGATTTTAATGCGGAATCCGGCCTTTGCTTGATTTAACATATGAGAAAGAGGATTAATAGCTAAGCAAAACCATAATGGGCTAAAGGCATCACCCTGGAAAATGCCTCGCCGAATAGGGATAGAAGGAGTGTGCGATGTAATATGACTGTTTTGTGTTTTTAGTTTTGTAGACCAGTGATTCATGGCTTTTTCTAGAAACGATATTATTGTTGGGTGTATTTTATAGTGATCTAGTATATATATTAACCAGGAGTGAGGTACAGAGTCAAATGCTTTTTGGTAATCTATGTACATTATGCTTATATCCTTCTTCAGTGTATAAGCAGTGTTCATGACTACTGAGTCTATTATTAGCTGTTCCTTGCAGCCTTGGCTACCTTTCCTACACCCTTTTTGTTGCTCTGCTAGTATGTTGTTTTGTGAGACGTGTTGGTAAACAATGTCTGATATGCATCCTGTAAGTATTTTGTATATAGTCTGCAAGCAAGTAATCGGTCTGTATTTTGAGGGGTCAGCGGAATCTTTATCTTTGGGGATCAAATAAGTGACTCCCTGCATGATATATTCTGGTATTAATTCTGGGTTATTTATAAAGTTGTTAATATGTTTGTGTAATATAGTGTGAATTGATGTAAATTGTTTATACCAATAGTTATGAAGGTTATCAGTTCCAGGACTTTTCCAGTTATGAGACTTTTTAACAACTTTTAAAAATGTGTCTTCTGGTACGTGTTCATCATTTAGCAGACGCGTTATGCTGAACAGAGTCGGCCCAGATTTTGGACCAAAACTGATACATTTCTTCTTCGGTTGGTGATACATTGATATTTCTATTACTGTTATTAGTGTTTGGTGGCATAACTTGGGAATTTTGCGTGTTTAAATTAAGCTGCCTGTAAAATACTTTTTCATTGTTAATGAATTGAATGTTTTGTGTTTTTCTTAAATTGCAAATTAAATATCGTTTAAGTCTACTCGTAAAAGCGTTAAGTTTTTGTTTCATTGTATCTAAAATCAAATCAGGTGTAACATTTGGCCCTTCGTGATTGGAATGAATTATATATTTATTTTTGATATCCTCTACATGTTTATCTAGCTTTCTACTTCTATTTCCTCGTATATGCTGGGTCATTCTTCCTATCTCTTTTCTCAGCAACTGTATTTTATTTTCAATTCTTTTTTGCCACGGCGGTATATTTTGCCTGTTTTGGTGTAATGTATTTGCCGTTTCTTTAATTTTAGCCCCATTACATACGGCAGCTGTGTAAGCTGCAGCATAAATTATTGTTTGAAATAACATGAAGTCATGATCAATCGATATATATTTAGGGAGTAAGCTAGTATTTATATAATTAACTATGGAAGCTAATCTTTTACAAGTCTTTTGTTTAGGTATGTGTGGTCGATTAACTGGGCTAGAATATTTGAATCGATCTAATGTTTCTTGAAATATTTTTTCTATATTTGTGTAGTTTAAATGTGGTCTAGATGAAATTAAGTTACGAGAACTATTTGAATTTTGGATATTACATGACGTAACGTTTTGTCTATTTGTATGAGTGACTATACTATTTTCGTTATTAGACGTGTTACTTAAATCGTCATTATTGTCTGCTGTGCTTTCATTACCATTACTTAGTTGTAGGTTTAGGTGTGATCTTGAATTTTGAATTTCTCTTACTATATCCTGAAGTCTGTTTTCTGGTATATACTTATTATGTATAATAGATCGTGTTTGGTCTGAAATATGCTGTTCGGAGAGATCGGAAAATTGTGGGTATATATCGAGAAATTTGTTTCTAAGTTGTGATCTATAAGCAGTTTTATTCGTTTCGCATTCCGTTATTTCATAATAACATCTTATTAGAGTCTCATTCATCTCATGAGACCACTTCATTCTTCTGCGTTGTGTGTTTTGGCTATAGTTGTTTGATTGTGTTTGCAAATTAGAGTGGGTTTGTATATATGTGTTAACTTCTGATTTTATTCTCTCTAAGGTTTCATGGTCCAATAGTTTGTTTCTTAAAATAATTCTTCTTTGATCTCCTAATCGTTGCTTGGAAGAAATCATGTCTGGGAATTTACGATTAAATTCACTGTGTAGTTTGTCTAAATAGTGCCGAGTATCTGTCTCCATATTGGTTGCTATTAGGTAAGTGCGCCAAATAAATTGGTTCATCTCAGTTGTCCACTTTTTTCGCACACATTTGGAATCAGCAATGGGTACAGGATTATTGGCTTGCGCCTCCTGTACAACATTTGCTGACAAAGGTGGGGTTGATGATGATCTGCTATTAACTGTTTCAATCACTGACACTGAGTCGTGATTATGATCTGCAACAGTGCTATACTGGGCAGAAGTTTGCGACACGGTGTCCCCCCCAGAATACGTGGGACTGCCCGAGCTCGAGGGCTCGGGGCGGGATTCTCCATCGCGATTCGCTCCGGTACCCGCCTGGGGTAGTTTATTACCGCTTCTTAGACGAATCGCATTCTACTGTTTTACTATTGCTCCGTTAGCCTTAGGTAAGTAATTAGCTGAAAGCTGCCTAAGTCCGCCCCTCACGTGGTCACTGGTGTTCGGACCGGACGTGGAGTTAGGTTTGTGAGGGGCTTATTATTATTATTATTATTATTTATATACAAAAAAAAAACCACAATATTCGTCAAGCGAAATACTATAAGTAACTCAGAAAAGAACGTTATTTTTGGGATAGTGGGCATTTTTTTCGAAAAAAGGGTGACAATCTACATTCTCTATAAATTATAGGTTCTACCTAAATTTATTTGCTGTACAAATGCTTGGCCGTGGTCAGCGTTTGGATGGAGAACTCCGGGATCTTCGATGGAACACAACCAGAGTTCTCCAAACGCGACAGAAGGAGCAATTTACGCTCCTGCTGCATAACTGATGTTTACGACGTTATGCGGCAGGAGCACACATATCGCCATCCTTTCCGGGGTTGCTTAATGGACGTTTTGATTTCCAACTATTGCCACCCACAACTCCGATAACCCACTAAGTTGTGTTACGACAGGCAGGGGAAACCGTAGCCCTACTCCAGTCTCGGGACTACAGGGACAACTTGCACTTTTACTTATTGACCTCGCCTTACGACAGGCAGATGATACCGTAGCCCTCCTCTAGTCCCAGGACAACTTGTACTTCTACTTACCTAAGTAACTTTTCTACTTGCAGCGTCCCAAGTGAAAGAGGAGGCTGATGCACTAGCGGAGCGTTACGGCGTCCGCTCGGAGTACGTGGAGGCGGGCGACGAGCGCGCGCTGCGGGCGCTGGCGGCGCGCGCGCGGCTGGTGGTGTCGCTGCTGCCGTACGAGCTGCACGGCGCCGCCGCGCGCGCCTGCCTCGCCGCCGGCGCGCACATGGTCACCGCGTCCTACGTGCGCCCCGAGGTGCAGGAGCTGCATGACGCGTGAGTAAACCTCGATAGCAGGTAGAGTTGCTGCTAAACTGCTAGTCCGCTCCGAATATAGAAACGCGTCGCGCCGCAATAGAAAATTGTAGATATTAGCGGTACCCGTCCGCTACCCGCTTTCGCCCACGGGTACATAATTGCGTCAGTAAGTCCTTGCGTTACGGAATATATGCTTACTAAACCTGCACGTAACAACTTCAGGGCGGACTAGAAGTTTGACACGTACTAAATAACAGTACGAGGTGCAGGAGCTGCACGATGCGTGAGTATCCTTCAAGAGACAAAACCTATTAGGTATAAACCTGGGTCCTCTTTGTGTGCACTGAGATGTAGAAATTGCATGATGCGTGAATAGCCCTCGTAGACCTAGGCATAATAATATTAGGTGTATAATTGAGCCTTCTAGAAAGCTCAGTAGAAGGCACACGTGTGTCTCGCTGCTAGCCAGCCAACTACAAAAACGCGCGAACGAACAAATTCGCTCTGGGAACGGATAAAAGGATTAAAAAATAACAGTCTAATGCCTAAGACAGGACAGCAACTCGCTAGCGTAGCTTACACCAACTATCAATGATTATAGTTAAATTGTCAATATTAAGAAACGGTAAACGGAAAATAAATATGTAGCATACTTAGATAATTAAAATATATTTCCAATATCTACGTGATGAATTGAGTAATACAAATTATTATGTTTTTGTTTGTTGATAGTGCTAAGGATGCTGGAATAACGATTCTGAATGAGGTCGGCCTTGATCCCGGCATAGACCATCTTCTGGCGCTGGAGTGCATTCACGACATCCAAAGCCATGGAGGAAGAATCGACTCGTTTGTTTCATACTGTGGAGGTAATCCATTGATTTCAAAGACTAGAATATAGATATTAGACAATTTTATTTAAGCTAATTTATTGTTACTAATGTTTTAGGTTTACCTGCACCTGAATTCAGTGACAATGCCCTAAGATATAAATTCTCATGGAGTCCACGTGGTGTGTTACTCAATACTATTTCTGGAGCCAAATATCTCAGCAAAGGACAGGTAATATGTTTTATAATATTACAGATTAATTTTAGATTTAGTTAATGAAGTGGCTTTAAAACAAGAAACTGTTTATGTGTTAAGTAGGCCAGTAATTATGTCATATCGTGAGTAAGTTAGATTTTTTTCTGTATCTATTATTAATTTCTCTTTTTTATTTTTGTTTTTAATTTATTTAGATAGTGGAAGTGCTAAGCGGCGGCGAACTGATGTCTGTCGCCCAAGAATTGGACTTTCTTCCCGGCTTTGCATTCGAAGGTTTCCCAAACAGAGACAGTACTATTTACTCTAAATTTTATGGCATTGAAGATGCACACACCATGTTTAGAGGAACCATTCGCTATAAAGGTAATAAAATAGGTGTTTTGACACCTATTTTTTAAGATTATAAGGTAATTTAACATACTTAACGTTATTCCATCAGTATAAGTCATTGCTTCGCAAAGTTGATAAGAGGTGGCGCTGTACATTTTATATAATTTACAGGTTTTGCGGAAACAATGAAATCAATGCAATTGTACGGGTTAATAGACCCCAACCCGCATCCAGCTCTACATCCTGATGGTCCAAAGATCACTTGGGTATGTATTTTTGTTGTCAGATCCACATCGTCTGTATAGGATATCGTCTTATGTTCTTTACAAGGTGTAACAGAGGAAACTTTATGTAGTTTATCGAATTAGGATTTGAATTAGTTCAAGGAAACATTATTTTAGTAGCCACTATTTACATGTTTAGCATAATTATGTCTGCTAATTATGTGTGATTAATTGTAAGTTAGGATGTTTCAAATTATTCGTAAACAGCTTTGTAAGCATCTATTAGAATTTAGGATATTTGTGATTGAAGCGTCCTCACTTTCATTTTACCCATCACTTTACCCATCTTGGCTCTCAGCGCCAGCTCACATACGTCCTCCTTCAATTGGTTAGCTCTATATTAAATACAATTCAAATATTCACCTTCGCTACAGCGACAATTCGCCTGATTCGTCTGCGACCTGCTCGGTCTGGTGGACTCACCGATCTTCTACGAGAACCTGCGCAATTATTAGATCAGTATGAAAAATAAGACAAATACTCATCTTGCTTCTCAGCGCCAGCGTCCTCCTTCAATTAATTAGACCAGCATTAAATACAATACAAGTACCTGTCGTCTCGTAGCGACAGTTCGCCTGCGACCTCCTCCAATTGATTAGAACAACATTAAATAGAATAAAACCTGTTGGTTACCTTTCAACCCTGTTGTCTCGCAGCGACAGTTCGCCTGCGACCTCCTCCAATTAATTAGATCTACATTATATAGAATAAAATCTGTTGAAAACTGTTGGCTCGCAGTGTCCGTTTGCCTACGACCTCCTTCAATTGATTAAATCTACATTAAATAGAATAAAACCTGTTGGAAACTGTTGGCTCGCAGCGTCAGTACGCCATCGACCTCCTTCAATTCATTAAATTTATATGAAAATTAATACAAATATCCACCTTGGCTCGCAGCGTCAGTTCGCGTGCGACCTGCTCGGTCTGGTGGACTCGTCGATCTTCTACGAGAACCTGCGCACGCGGCTCGCGGAGCGCGTGGGCGGCGCGGGCGCGGCGGCGCTGGAGTCGCTCGGCCTGCTCGACGACGTCGACGTCGACAAGCGCGGCTCCCCGCTCGACACCATCAGCCACTACCTCAGCAGCCGGCTCGAGCTCGGTGGGTAGTCTTCTAAACACTTTGGGAATGATCAAATGTTTCAAGTGTTTTACAGTTTTAAAGTGATGTAGATATATAGGTACCTGAGATTTCGCTTTCAAGAATCCATGAAATTTTCCTATCTGCCAGCCAAAACCCTCTTAATTACGACAATCAATTGTCCCACCAATGTACATACCTAAAGAGAGAAAGAAGAAGTTTGGACTCTATTGACTTCTTTATAAAAGGGTAACTTGATTAAGCTATTGGCTTAGTCTGGTTTGGTAGGTGTGGTAAAGACTTACACCAGGAACTGAACCAATCCCTCAGGGTTCAACCAAAACAAATACAGGTCTGTGCCTTCAAATCTATATGCATATCAAATATTAATTGATTAAAGATATCCGAGAGCAGCAGTCACGTTACTGGTATGCAATGCATGCTAGCTTTTTTTATTTTATTTTAATAAATAATCTGGATCTCGAAGTACAAATAACTCTAGCATCTATCTATATGAATTTTTATAACGGTGATAATGAAAATAATCTTTCAGGAAAAGACGAAACCGACTTCGTGGTCCTCCGCCACGAGATTGGAGTGACGTGGAGTGATGGTAAGAAGGAGATGCGTGAGGTCACCATGGCCGTGAGAGGAGACCCGGCCAGCCACACCGCCATGGCCAGAACTGTGGGGCTACCTACTGCCATCGCTGCCAAGATGGTTTTGGATGGTAAGTTGAAAAAGCATAAAAGTGGAAAAGTTAATGGTAAAAAGGTGTAATATTTATTTCTATGTATCGTTTTTCCAATTTCCAATATTGAGTATCGAGTCTCGTAAGAAGTCTATGATCAGCAATTTTACTAAAGTTATACATACTACTTAGTAGTATGTTGCTATAGTAAGTAGGTGATTAGGTTATGCTAAATGCTCATCTGTTTTTTGACGGCGGCTTTTATGACTTAGCTCCCTTTCCCTTCCATTTTTCTTCTAGTTTAAATATAGCAGATTCAGCTATTTCCAATTAGACAATAAAACTCTTGATTTCACATTGGATGTATGCCTTATTTGCATTATTTTGAAGGATAGACAGTTAGGTACTTTAATCAAAAAGCCATTTGAGTTTTATATACACAGGGGGAAAGTGAAGAAGCAATAAATAGTTTCAACATTAATAATATTATTTTTACAGGTGAAATTCAACAACGAGGTGTAGTGCTTCCCTTCGCTCCTGTGGTGTACAAGAGTTTGCTATCAAGACTCCGATCTGATGGGATTGACGCTAAAGAAGTCTGCAGACCACTTAACTAATTATATACTTCAGTTTGGAATAGTTACTTAAAACACCTCTATTATTATGCTTATTCCTATATTATTTTAAGACTCCTCACTTACTCTATATGAAGCTAGACTTATTGTAATTAAATATTAATTTGTAAATATAAATAAGTTTTGAAGAGTAAGTTATTGAAATAAATAATATTGATTATTACAATCGTGTTTCAATTCAAAGTAGTCAAAATTAACAAAAAAAATAAAAATAAACTTAAGTAACGGTAACTTTACTTTTAATTTTAACGACAATCAACAACGGCTGATATATAAAACCTCATGCGATAAAACATAACCTACCAATGGTCCAGAAAAAAAATATATTAAAAGTTTTTGATTTCACTAGGGCAGCCGCTGAAAATGAAAATATTGATATGCAGTAATGTCATCTGGAAGAAAAAGGTCTGACATGAACGTCATTCATGTATCATTTTTTTGCTAACCTAAAATGTTTCATCAAAAGACTTGATTTCGCTGTTTTTTAGATATTTTTTACGTTATTTTTATAAATTTATTGAGCTAAATCTCGACTGTGTCTTGATACGTCTCATTTTGCGCGGAGATTTTTACGAGAACAAATATTTTGAAATGATGACTTTACGTTAAGTCATAATACAATGGAAAACGACCCGAATAACACAGTAAGTACTTATAGAGGAGTCGCAGATGAAGGCCTCAAGAGTATTATAATAGTTATCGCGATGAAAGAGCAAAAGTGAGCACTCGATGAAAACTCTAAAAAGGTTCTATTAGTAACACTCGTAAATTAAGCGTACCGTCATAAACATGAACTATAATCCTTATGTGAAGCCAAACGTTTATTCTAAGTACGGATTTCAATAATGAAACAGACTTACTTAATTATTAATATCACAAAATAACAATACCAATATGTGAGTATTAGTCATACTCAGTTAAAGTTGCAGTAGTAGATTATGTTCCAGATATCTTACACATTTAGAAAGACTTGCAAATCTATCTTTGTACGTTTTTAACTTTCAGACATATATTTATATTGGGTTAAGTTAGGTTTAGTGCCTGTGTTGTCCTAGACTGGACAACTGATTCCTATTCAACAATGCCATGGTTATTTTTATGGATCTCGCGCATTTGCGTCGTCCTAAGTTTAACCAGCGCTTATGCTGCGGATCTTCGATCAACGATATCAACCTTTTATAATCGAAGGTTTTTTTTATTATATAATATAAGAGTAGCAGACGACCTGCAGTCCACCTGATGGTAAGTGCTAGCCGCCCATGGACATCTGTAATCAACCCCAGATAGGATTAGATATACCTACCTGAGGTCGGCCACAGATGCGCCGCTACCCCTGAGGACTAAGCTGGAACGCTTCGGAAAAGTCGTGTCTCCCTTACCACACCCTTCAAACCGGAACACAGCAGGGCCTAACACTGTTGTTATTAGGTAGAAATAGGTGTAGCGGTGGTGCCGCCGGAGTCGAACCATAAAGGGGTCTACCACCCTCAAAAAGCTGCGGATACACGACATTCCCATCTCGAGTTTGCTGAATGTTCAATAACAAAAGTGTGATAGCGTATGCTTTAGGCATTAAGTTATTTGCTGGACGATTTATCAATTCGGGAGCATACGAGTATAGAGATATTGTGATGGAACTCTCAGAAGGTATCGAAGGTGTGGTGTCCGCAGACGGCGGGTCGCGAGACCGGGCGGTGCATGTCGGTGGCGGCGATGCAGGCGCTGCACCGGCTGCGCGAGTGCCGGCTGCTGTGCGACGCGATCGTGCGCGCCGACGACGGCGCCGCCTTCCCCGTCCACCGCGCCATCCTGTCGGCCTGCAGTCCATACTTTCTGTTAGAATACCTATCCTTTGTATTCCTATAACACCAATAAATCAAGAGACTGTTTACCTTGGAAGGATATTCCCTTTTTAAAACCTTATCTTCAAAAAATGAGGGTTACTCTACCCCTATACTTTTCCATGGAAATTTCAGTCTCCTTTTACAAGACAATCGTAAATCCGAGAACCTCTTCCTTTTTACGTGAGATTTGTGTTACAAAGGAAATCTTTGCTATTTTTCAAGAAAAAAGAAAATACAGCACTAATTACCTCTTGTGCTAAATTTATATTTAAATATATAACATTTATCAGGGCTTTGTTTACAACGACTCTTCACTCGCGCGAGCAGAGCGATGTGCAGATATCAGGAGTACGTTCCGAAATTCTGCTGCTCCTGATAGAGTATGCGTACCTGCGACGGATCGAAGTGACAGAGACCAACGTACACGAGCTTCTCATGACCGCGGACTACCTCGCTTTCCTTGGAGTTCTACAGCTCTGCTGCGACCATCTCAGGGTATCACTGAACCCCAAAAATTGCTTGGGCATTATGATGTTTGCGAGGTAATTGGTAATTTAGCATTACATATGGGCACATGTGATAATGCTATTTCAAATATTTCCAAAACGTATCGTATAATTAAAATTGATTTTTGCAGACGTGTATTTTGCTATAAATTAGAAGCAGACTCCAGACGATATTTACTTCGCTATTTTGTGACCGTGGCAACGCAAAGTGACGAATTTCTTCATCTGCCTCTTGAGGAATTGAATGGTATCATATTGGAGGACGAGCTTAACGTGAAGAGCGAAGAAGCGGTTTGGGAGGCCGTCCTCCGTTGGGTGAACTACGACCCTGAAGCTCGTTGGCAACACACTGTTAAACTTATGGGTAGCATACGACTTGGATTACTGGATACGCAAGTAAGTGTGATTAAACGTTTAAGGACTAACCTGTTAGGACCATGAACCAAGAACCATGTGTTTGTTTGTCGGTAGAATCCATATGACACTTCTTAGTTCGCAATATATGTATGTAGGATGTTTTTACTATTTGTTAAAAATAATTTCCTATTCCTTTTATACAGTTCTTTCTGGAAAACGTCAAAGATCACCCATACGTTATTGGTAATGAAGGATCGCGCCCTATTATTATTGAAACGTTGAAATTCCTCTACGATCTGGAAATGATTGCCCAAAGAGACGGAGAAGTTGCTACGCCGGAAATAGCTCGTCCAAGAGTTCCTCATGAGGTTTGTTTGTAATGTAAAAATTTTACACATCCAAGCATGAACGTAATCTTTTTTGCTTTCGCTTTTTCTTTGGGGGCGTGTAAAGCAGTGGTGTAGAAATTTGCTGATAACATTAAAAAAACACACTTTTTTCATGTCTTTTTCTTTCCCTATGCCAAGGGAGGGAGTTTGGAACTATCAAGGTTTCCTATATCCAAGGCTATCACTGCTTACCGTTATCTCATTATAATGTTAACAGGTTCTGTTCGCGATTGGTGGTTGGAGTGGTGGTTCTCCTACAGCATTTATTGAAACATACGACACCAGAGCTGATCGATGGATTAAGGTATTTCTTACATTATTACAAAAATCTACATGAATATATGATTTGCTTCGAATTCTTACTATATTATTTAATAACATATCAAAGCTTCAATTTTATTTATTGGTTTTCTTACTTCAGCAGTAATATCCTAGTCGTTAGAAACTCGAACCAGAGAAGTCTGGAAGACCTGGATTAGAACCTCGTATACACGGTTCTAGGTTCTAATCCAGGTGTTCCAGACTTCTCTGTTTTTCAAGATACGAGCTTATTGGTGAAGAAAAACGTCGTGAAAACACTTACCCTCCGGAGAGTTCTTAAAAAAGCATTCTCAAGGGTGTGTAAAGCCTACGAATTTACACTTCACTAGCGCGATGAACTATAGCCTCTTTGCCTCTGAGAGGAGACCTAATTGTGGCACAGTCAATAGGTAGTCAATAGGTAGTAGCAGTCAAGATGATTTGTAGACTGTTTTTAAGGGGTTCCGTACCCAAAGGGTGAAAACTGAACTCTATTACTAAGAATCTGTTGTCTGTCCGTTTGTCCATCTCTATCTATAATTCATATACCAGGTAGAGGAAGTAGACCCAGCAGGACCAAGAGCTTATCATGGAACCGCGGTGCTGGGAAACTGTATTTACGTCATAGGCGGGTTCGACGGGATGGACTATTTCAACTCTTGTCGATGTTTCGATGCGGTCACGAAAACATGGCGTGAGGTTAGTTCATATCTGTTTTAATTACTTCTAGCATTATATTTTTATTTATGAATTGAATTAAGAGGATTACTTACAGTGTTTAACAAAAATCCTATGTTTTTCTCTTAAAACGTGTCGCCCAGGGCGAGAGTATAATTTTTCCGCCCCGGAAGTCATAAGATATTCGTCGTAAAAATATTCTGGATACGTCAGGTAGCGCCCATGAACGCCCGTCGATGTTACGTGTCGGTGGCAGTGCTGGGCGAGACCATCTACGCGATGGGTGGCTACGACGGTCACCACCGGCAGAACACCGCGGAGAGGTTCAACCACCGCACCAACCAGTGGTCTCTGGTTTCTCCTATGAACGCGCAAAGATCTGACGCCAGTGCGGCTTCGTTGGATAGTGAGTTAATGTTTTTACCTTTTAGACATACTATTCATTTTTCATTTTCTGTTCATATACTTATTATTCATATTTTCACTGATGCATAGACTTTTTGTAAAACAACGTGCCTACTTCCATTGTTTGTAGAAATTATCGCTAAATAAAAATGTACAAAATCAACTGGATATTCAGATCTGATCGTCATCCTAAGTTTCACTTAGCAGTCCTTGATAAAATTTAGTGTTGCCCAATTTTTTCATCCTGTACCTAAGGAGGTATATGTGCAACAACAAAAATGTGTTACCTATAATTTATACCTAACTATGATTTTAAATCATTTAAATCACGTAGTATTAATTATTATAATTATTGACATTGGAGACAATGAGTAAATCAGGGATATTAAACGAATATTTGTTTCATAACAGATAAGATCTACATCACAGGCGGTTTTAACGGCCAGGAGTGTATGAACAGTGTGGAGGTTTACGACCCGGACTCGAACCAGTGGACCAATCTGGCGCCGATGCGCTCGCGCCGCTCCGGAGTCTCCTGCATCGCTTACCACAACAAGGTACCTAAATAGGTATATTCGTTGTAAGCATGATAATAATATAAATTATTGCAGGTATACTGTTACTGATAGATCTGAAGGCAAGGATTTAGTTCATTCGGAGTAATTAATTAAAAATCCTGTTTTAAACTAGAAAAAACCTTATTACATATTTTTTGATCAAGTATAAGAAGCGGCAGATTTAGTCGGGTTTTTTGACTTTGCTGATATTATGCTTTATTTCGTTCCGTCGACATAAGTAAGTAGTTCTATTTTGTTTATCTTAAACGCTAGATCTCATTTCTGCACTTAATAAACATTTTTATTTATATAACTACAGATTGCAACAGATTTCGTTTTTCTTATCTCAGATAAGTGTTCATTAGACTACCAATTCGCCCTCGGCCACTAATGTGGACTACCACCCTCTTATTCTGAGAGGAGAACCGTGACCAGCAGTAAAACACTAATAACATTAAATATTAAAATAAATCTTATATCTAAGTCTGTTATTGTTTCCTAGATCTACGTCATAGGCGGGTTCAACGGCATCTCGCGGATGTGTAGCGGGGAGGTGTACGACCCCAACAACAACACCTGGGGGCCCGTCCCCGACATGTACAACCCCCGCAGCAACTTCGCCATCGAGGTCATCGACGATATGATCTTCGCTATCGGCGGCTTCAACGGTGTCACCACCATTTACCATGTGGAGTGTTACGATGAGAAGACGAACGAATGGTGAGTAGGATTTTTCATCTTTTTACGGTGGTAGAACCCTTTGTGATTCAACGCTGAAAGCATCACCGCTTCACCTATTTCTGATTAATCCCCTATTTAGTACCACAAATAAGATTAGAGTCCCACCTGAAATTGGCTACACGGCTGTGTTGCTAACCCGTGTTTATACTACGTTGGAACGTCTCGGATTAGTATGCCTCTCTTATCTCTCACACCTTTCAATCTAGAACAAAGGCGCGTTGAATACAGCTGTTATAAGACAGAAATAGTTGGGGCGGTGGTGCCTCTAACCACAAAGGGATTAAACATCTTTCAAGAATACTTTTTCAAGCAAATATATAGGTGAAACCACCTTCATATTTGAACCGTCATCTCGGCAGATGAATGTCACTGTTAAGTATTTCGCAGAAAATTTATATATTATTAATATTGTTTATTTTTTACGTATTTCGGGTACAAACTGTTCACATTTCGATATTTTGACTAAAAAAGAAATCTTATAACAACATTTTATATCAATAATTAAAGTGTGCGCAATAGTTTGCAGATAAGCAAATAAGTGCTACTTACGATACACATTTTTATAATACTTAATGCATTTAAATTATTTTTTATAGCTGATTGTGTCAATATTTTATATAGGTATATTTGGAATAGCCTGTTTACTAGCTTTCATTTAATATTTCAAAAAAACACCGTACCCCCCTGTATACCTATTAAAATATGTAGCCTATGCAAATCCCACAATTTAGAAGAATCCACCGATACCTTTTTTATTAAAATTTTTGAGCCATTTGTATTGAACGGGGTGCTAAAGAATGATTATACACTGACATATGTATGTATGTATGTATGTACATACATGTTACCAAAATCTAACATATATTACATTTTACATGTTACATTAGATTTTGGTAACGGTTATATAATCAGTGACTATGTATCTTTGACATCCTATATCTATGAATTAAACAGTGCCGTAACATTCTATTTCATAGTATGGTCTTATATGTTACGATGTTGTTTATCATTGCGTCATATGTTTTAACAGAGTTCAACGTGACATTAGGTACAGATTATACATTATACAAATCATCATTACCACAATAACAATATTGGTCACTATACAAATAATTTTAAGAAAAAATTGTGAGGAAATTGCGTGTTTTGCTGCTCATGAGGACTTAAGCTCACTATCCACTGACAAGTTGACAACACAGAATCACATAGTCACAGACTATAAAAAAAACCACGAATAGTTCAGAATTTATTTTTTTAAAGTAGAGAGAGAGAAGAATGAAAATGTTGATGTTTTCATAATGATGTGCACTGCGGCAATCGACCTTCTTAAAAGTAAAAATAAAATTAATCGACCTTATTATATGTCTAGAAAAGGGGATTTAGCAGTAGATATTACGCTTGGATCTTTGTAACGTCATAGAAAACGTTCCTAAGGAAACGGAAATCCTATTGCCCATCTGGGTACTAGGTTGAATCCCGTAATCACCATAGTGACGTATGCTCAGATTTCCACCAGTTATACAGAGAGTCCTGTGCCCTTAAGTAAGTGATGATTAATTTTTAAAGTGTACCTTAAAAAAAAGATACCCATCGTGAGTCGTGAGCGTGACTCATCGTATATAACTGAAGACTAAACACAAACCATAATTTTATGTATTCATACATGTACCTATATAAGTACATTTTTGGTTTCTGCACGTCTTTTCCGTACAAACTTTGACTAAGTATATTAAACCTCATACTCCCTGCAATATTCGTATATAATGTAATAGGTAACTATTATTTTTTACTTAGGTACGAAGCCACAGACATGAACATATACCGGTCGGCCCTGTCGGCGTGCGTGATCATGGGTCTTCCGAACGTGTACGACTACATCCACAAACACCGCGAGCGTTTGATGGAGGAGAAACGCCAGAAGATCCTGCTGTCGGAGACCGCTCGCCACGGGCAGCATCGTACTGCTCTGCCGGATGTAAGACTCCTTTCAAACTTATTAAATAAAATAAAAGGCAAAAATTGATTTACATGGACTTAAAAAATAGAGCCACAGTATAAGGATATACTGTGATAGAGCTGTCTACCGTAAGGCAGTGGCGAATGTTAAATGAGGCCCTCAGTTTTAAAAGTTTGACTTTGATTTTACAAAATTACGTTTGTTTTTATTTTATGTATACAAATTTCTGACGGCCTTTTTTTAGCAAATGTGTTTATTGCCCAAACCATTTTTTATTTTTTATTTTGTTTAGTAACACAGGGAAAACGACGCAAAGGAGTTCGTAATTCATGTACCTATACATTTAGTTAATAGTAAAAGGTTATATCAATAGCTCTAGCTTTTATCTACATTTACAGGGTTTTCCGTCTTACATCGAAATAGCTTCATCATTGGTTATAATTTTGTTTTGGCGTATTTTCCTCATATTTATCAATCAGACGTTCATAATTTTATTTCATGGTGATCTGAAATATAATTGAGAATTACAATGTAGTATCCTTCTTCCCACTCGTCGGCATCGCGATTGTTTAGCCTTTAAAAACAAAAAAAAAAAGTTTAAAGACCACTGACACTGCGTATGACAGTGACAGCTCCGGATTCCTCACTTCTTTTTCGCGCTTCCAAGGCATCGTGATACTATTTTTTCAAAGTTTTGTTAAACGTGTATAGTGAAGCAAAGCTAGTGAAAAAATGAAGAAAATGGAAACTAGGAATGAAGAATCACGTCTGCGTAGTTGTAGTCGCAGTAGCAGGAATTTACGAAGCAATTCTTCGGGTTGGATCACCGGTTCAGAGGTTATGTACAAATTACTTACCAGGTATGTAAGAAAATAATGTATTCATTTATTACAGTTATGTGTGTACAACTATAAAAATGCCTAAATAACTAACATATGCTTAGAGAGGAACTATATTGTTTGAAAAACTTTCTCGTATCTACAACTTCAAAATTATTCACGCACGCCAATCTCGCTCTTGCACGTTACAGACACCAAACGGTGCTCATATTCGCCATTAACCGCAAGATGCTTGCATTTTTATGCATATAATTTAGCAATTAATGGTCCAGATATAAAATGCACCCGAGCCACGAGTACCACCTACTCGAGTACGAGATACTCGTGGCGTCGCTTTGTCGACACTAAATGGTTCCCATGTTCACCATTAAGCACGAGATGCTGGCCCTAACATGTATATGTGACAAATGTTCGAATATTCAAAGAGTCACAACCGTCGAGTACGAGATACTCCTAGTTTTACTTTATTGACACTAAACGGTTCACTCATTCGCCATTGAGTACGAAATACTCGCGCTAACATTTCTATGTGGCAAGTGGTCGAATATACAAAGCATCAGAACCGTCGAGTACGAGATACTCCAAGTGTTACTTTGTTGACACTAAACGTTTCACTCATTCGCCATTGAGTACGAGATACTCGCGCTAACATTTCTATGTGGCAAGTGGTCGAATATACAAAGCATCAGAACCGTCGAGTACGAGATACTCCAAGTGTTACTTTGTTGACACTAAACGTTTCACTCATTCGCCATTGAGTACGAGATACCTGCGCTAACATTTATATGTGGCAAATGGCTTGAATGCTTCCATCACTAGCTATTGCACTAATAATACACAGTATAAAGCATGAATGATTTATAAGCACCAAGCTAGAGCTGCTACAACACAAGGTTATGCCAACCCTGTTATACCAACTCTGACAAAATAATTTTCAGAACCAGCTATAATTTCAGGAATCATTCATGGAGTTATTGCAAATAGCAAAACATATTTGTAACTATATGACAAAACAGTGTCCTAACAGAAATGGAAAATATTATGTCAACATACTGGGACAACGAGTGAATACAATAATATCATCAGAGTTCTCTAAAATTGGGAGGTATGTGTGAAGCAACTGGATGAATGACATATTCCAATGAGAACTGAGGAAATCAACCTGGTACATTTTGATGCTCTTCTCAGAATAACACTTTAACTAGTGCTACCTATAAAGGGCATAATAGGTCATTTATGCTCCACCACAATACACACGATAAAAATATATGTAATACATGGTGGAGAACAGAAAATAGGAATCATCACATTGCTGGTGCGCTAACCCAAAACAAATATAACCCTGTGCATATAAGAATCTTATCAGGATTCACTGCACAGCATGATGCTCATGAGCTCATGTAACGGAATCATACTGAAGACATTGAAACTCACTTAGCTGCATTACAAATGATAGAAGACTAGTTATCTTATCAGAAAACAATGTCTAAAATAGACATTTGTGACATAAATGTTTTATGCAGCACCCCGTTGCCAATTTGAAATTGGTTGAGATTGGTTGTTCCACACAAATCAATTGTGTTATATGATATTAAAATTTAATATATGGCGTCAAGATAAAAATCTTACAACATTGATGACAAAAGTATTGTTGTATACTAGTTAATCCAATGCTCGATCTCAAATGGTAATAGATGTGCTCTTCACATTATCACATACACACTGGTGTATATACATGACAACTGTTTCATGTTAACCTGATATAGAACAGAAGGCATGTTCTCTCAAAAGAACCACCTCAGGAGGACAATGATTAAGCAAACAAGACTCCGGCTTATTGATACTTACACATATCTGTCCAATATATTTTTAGTCACATGAAGAAAGAATACTATAAGTATCCCATATATTGGATCTAGCGTCTGAAGTCCTAGCTTTGATAGTAGCATTCTGTGTTAATACCTCAACACAATTGAGCAGAGTTCATTGATTTGTTATGGATACTCTATAGTTCCTACTCAATTTCAGCTGTTTTATAAGCAAATAACAGGTACCTATACATGGCTCAAAGTAAACAATATTACATGGGTTATATTGTAGTACATCTTACTCACATATATACAAATTATGTATAATAAAAGTTAATCAGTTACCAGCTATATAAAGCTGTTTGATTTGATATCTTTTGGGCTAGGTATATATGAATATCCTAACATCCAGATTAGGTGTATTTCAAGATATTGCGGATTTCAGGAAATACTCGTATTATTAAGGTATAACTCTAAGGAGATTTGTATCAAGGAGTACAATCAGAACTATAATGCACCACCTAACTACTGGTACAGAGTACCTACTTAAAGTCATTGAGCTTACATAATATATATAACTCTATTATATATAGATGTAACTTGAATTGAAGTTTTTAAATTATCTATTTAATACACTGGTTTACAGTGATAAAATCAATCCAGAAGTCTGGAGTTGTCTCTGGACACAAATACCTTTATGATTTATTCTAAGGCCAGGTACTATAACAATACCTGCAATACTATAACAATACAAATGTGCTAAATAATAAATGTCCATACTTGTAAATAATTCAAAAACCTTGTTTAGTATTACTTATTTATGTGGCATATGTGACATAAATGCAAATATGTGAATGTCAAGAGTGAACTTTATGTACAAATGTGAGAATTTATACAAAATTAACATTTTGGATTTCGTTACACTTATCTTTCAGTGACTCAATAGGAATAAATACAGTAATAATTAAAGGTTTGGAAGTTCAGTCCACAAACATACGGTTAATTATTAAATATCTGCACATATTTTTCACTTTTACTGTACATAACTGCTTAAAATATGAGGTTGATCATCATGAAAAAATTGACTAAAGATTGGTAGTACCTATGTAATGTTCTACAACAGAAGCCTGGTACTCCCAACATTACAAAAAGCAATCAAATAATAATATATTATTTATATGGTTACTTAAACATTTCCTTTAGCAACTCCGGGTTTATATAGAAACATGCATCATACATTTATACACCAGTCATCAGGTCAACAAATAACACAGCAGTCCATTAATCTTGGAATAAAGACAAGCATAATATGAGAATTGCTATTGCACTTAAGTCTTCATAATGTCTATGTTAGTTACACTAAAACTGAAATTGTTATCATTCATAATGAAATTTAATAATGTCCACCATGGTAATATGTGACACATTAATGATATAAAAGTAATAACAATATTATTATATCATGTGAAGGCCAGCCATTAATATGATATCTTCTTTGGGTCTTTTATGCCTAGTGTGTATACCTAGATGCTCTTATAAAACATAAAACAAAGAAAGTAAGCTGCATGTCCAATCAATTTTCAAATGTAAATTTAGCATCCCTAGAATTAATAGGAATTCCTTAGGGGTATGTGTGATGAACGTTACTATATAGGACACACATGGCAGACATCTGGCCTGGAACAAAGAAAACTATATTATATATACAAATTATTATTATAATTATTATATATAGAAGATTTATCTACTTTCCTTTTCTTAAAGAATTAAGATGGAGAAAAATGTGGGTAATAACTTTATAATTTATCACTGTCAGAGCTGTAACTAGAACCAGTTGTGTTAGTAATCATTACAGGCTAAGTAAGCCAGAACCCCATGGAAGTTATAAAATATTTGACTTATTAAAACTGAATTAATCCTGGGAATGCTCAGCATAAATACTTTTGAGTCAAGATAAGCCTTTCTGGTCTAGTCATGAATGGGGTTTGAAATAATCATATACATAAATACTGCAATGAAAACTGATATCAACTTTTACATACACACAACTGATAGTTACACACATTTTTAGGAAAAGATGTTAGATGGAAAGTCAGATTGGATTTCAAAAGGAAACACATCATAAGCTTTCCAACCAACCATATAGATATGTAACTTTACAGAGGGCATGCATAAGCATGGTACAGCAAAAAGTATAAGTAACTTTTGCAAATCTGATATATACCTACAAAAACAGGAAGTCATATAAAACTAAAATGTTTCATTGATCTAAGAATGATCATGTCCCTCCTGAACATGCACACTAATATAAAGAAACAAAGTAGGTATAACACCCAATATTATACCGGGTATACCTACAACATAAAATATAAATTTATCTCACATGGGGCATATATCATCCCAAGATCAAATCAAATACCCAATCATAATTTGTCAATAAATAATGGTATTAATTCCTTAATATTCAACATGGGATGGCTTCCTATTTTAATAATATTGGAATACATACAATGTACCTACTGGTACATTTAAGTATAGTATTATATAAAAGTACATTATTATTTAATGCACATAACATATGAAACATATTTATACATATATTGCTATATAGCAAAGGAAATAGTATTATTTGTGTCAATAAAATTGACCAAGTAATTCATTCTACACATAATTATGACATACTATGGAGGGTAGAAAACATATTTTCGACCTTGTATGTATTTATTTTTTGCAAGGTGCAAAAGCTTGAATTGAATAATTATTAATACTGACTAAATTACAATATTACTATTATTATTATTATTATTGGCCAATTTTAGTAATAATATATTTAGAGAAAAATATTGCATTATTATTGCACTGAATATTATTTCATCTAATTCAGAGGGAATCTCACTTAGTACTATGTGTTTCAGAACATTTCATCCATATTATACAGTAAGAGTAAATATTCAGTTAGCAATCCTAATAATTATGTATATTTTATAATTATACCTAATTAAGAGAAAAAATTCTTATTAATATGATATTTTCATATTGTATTTTATATATATATTATTATTGAGAATAAATCTCACTAAGCACTATGGATTTCACAACATCTCATCCATATGATGCAGAACAAATAAATATTCAGCAATGTAATTAAATCCATATAATAATTTATATGTATGGTAATAAATCTCTAATTTAATTACATGTCCCATTGTTGCAGTTGTCTCTAAACATCTACATTGTAATTCTCAATTATATTTCAGATCACCATGAAATAAAATTGAAAATTAGACGAGCTTACCTGTAAGCGAAGTCTGATTATAATTTTATGAATGGTGATCTGAAATATAATTACCCACCCTCCCAAAATCAAAACCCATACTGCAACAATAAGAACAAAAGAGTCTCCTAGATATAGACAGCATGCATATTATCAAGGAGACTAAGTTGGAAATGATAGACTCTAAATTAAGTGAGGAATCCGGAGCTGTCACTGTCATACGCAGTGTCAGTGGTCTTTAAACTTTTTTTTTTTGTTTTTAAAGGCTAAACAATCGCGATGCCGACGAGTGGGAAGAAGGATACTACATTGTAATTCTCAATTATATTTCAGATCACCATTCATAAAATTATAATCAGACTTCGCTTACAGGTAAGCTCGTCTAATTTTCAATTATATTCAACTCGTGAACTAAAATGTAGCGCTAGTTGACACATGTTCAATTTATCTCATTTTAATCATAAGGCCTGAATGAGTCTTTGTTATTTTGTTTTCGTACATAACCTCTTAATCTTCAATTGATTTGCAAAGGTTAAGTGATTTGATTAAAGTTTTATTATGTAGGTATTTTTTCTTAGGTTTATCTTATTAATTAATTACTGCGATACATTATGCTGTAACTATTAATTTAGAATTGAAACTTGGAGAATTATAGGTAGGTACTTAACATCATACGGGAAGGACGACGGTATGTGTGGTCGCATACCGTCGTACGCACCAGACGGTGCGGCGAGCGTTAAGCTCTCCTGGGCGGAGCCCGACGGGGCACAACGCTAAGAGGACTCCGGTTGCGTTCCGTTGGAGATTCTGGAGTCCTCTACGCAGCGCCGAGGACGGCCATTGAGGGGGGGGGGGGGTTTAGTGCGAGGGGGAAACCTTTTGAAGGTTTCCCCCTCGTGAACAAAAAAAAAGGTACTTAACATCATAGTTTTCATTTACCCTTGATTATCCATTGCTGGACATGGGTCTCGCATTAAGACAACTAGCATTAGGGTCTTAATAAGAGTAGGTATGTAGGCTAAACGGAGCCAACTAATTCGAACTGGCAATTTTTTTGAGTTTTAATATATATATTGTTCGTAACTCTGACAGAAAGGATTTTTGTTGGACTTATCTTATTCGGAGTTACGCGATTTTCAAATCTCATCGATTCTCCTATGGTTTCCGTGTCCCGCAATTCCAGATTATAAAAGATAAGCTTACTAACCCTACAATTATTCATGTAAACATTTGTATTTGTTGCGCGAAGTCAACACATTCGAAATCATGCCATACGATGGTGGTATGTACATGCATACCCCGACTTACGCGGATTCGACTAAGTGTCGTGTCGGAATGGTGTAAGTACGAGGTATTACTGTACTTATCACTGCTTACGTTGCTAAAGAACTACTTGTATTTGAATTATTGTTCTACAACTAATAAATTCACCAGATTATTGAGATACAATGTCCAAGAGTCCAACATTCGTATGAAAGCAAATGCGTATTTGTGTAACTTAGGTATGTGAAGTTAAGAATAATGTGTTAAATACACAAATAAGGCTTTGGTTAAACAATGCGTGGTAATTATTAATTATATCATATCTTTAACTGTTTAAAAAATCCTTAACTCAAATGTCCACAACATTTATAGTCAAATTCGATACTTTTTATTTTGCCAAAATAGGTTTTCAGAACAGATACTTTCAAAGATTTATTCATCATATACCTACATCAACAAGCAAAGTTAATACTATTTTTTTTATAGTATAAGAGTAGCAGACGAGCATGCAGTCCACCTGATGGTAAGTGGCTATTGCCGCCCATGGACATCTGTAATCAACTCCAGATAGGATTAGATATTCCTACCTGAGGTCGGCCACGGATGCGCCGCTACCCCTGAGGAATAAGCTGGAATGCCCCGGAAAAGTCTGTCTCCCTTACCACGCCCTTCAAACCGGAACACAGCAGCGCCTAACACTGCTGTTATTAGGTAGAAATAGGTGTGGCGGTGGTGCCGCCGGAGTCGAACCACAAAGGGTTCTGCCATCTTCAAGATTATGCACTATTTAAATATAGGTATATTTTATAAGTGGAAACGCTAAGATTACCCCCTTGTATCGGGTTGTGTTATCTGGGGTTGATCACATGTGTCTATGGGCGGCAGTAGCCACTACTAGGTGGACTGCATGCTCGTTGCCACTTCTTTTTTTCTAAATAAAAACAAAATTCGACTCCAGGTGCACCTAATGGAAGACAACGACGACATGCTGGAGCAGCTCGGGCTGATGGAGGAGCAGGTGAACAACGACGTGCCCGTGCCGCCGCCGCCCCCGCCGCCGCCTCTACCGCAACCCATGGAGCAAGACAGAAACTGAATCTTGCCTCTGATTTTAACACATACCGGTAATATACTACTATATTATTTATATTGTCTCTCAAACTTTTTTGATACATTTTCTTCGTTATAATAGTTGAAATAATTTGTATTGGTCCTGTGAATATTATTGAACGAACCGATTTATTAATTAGAATAGTTCCTACAGATTGCGTAGGCAATACGCAATTTTAGATATATTCTTATTCTTATAGATTAGTTGAAAAACAGCAAAGAATATCGTTGTAATTTAAAAATAATAATTATAATTACGTCAGTCTGTTATGTAACAAATGTAAATAAATAACACACATGAATTAATTCAATATAAGACGCTTACCCACTGTTGAAATGAAATGATAATAATTAACTTTAAAGTAAGATAAAATTCACTATCACTATTGCAGGTCACCTACAAATTGAATACGTTATTCGGCGGTAAACCTAAACAATGTACCTACATAATAAGAGATGGGTATGAAGAAAGCTTTAGAAAACAGTATTTGTGAAGTTAATAATATTGTGTGAAATTATTCTGTCATTTTTTTTAATATTTACATTTATTTTAGATCTTTTGGCATATTTATAATGTTGTGATATTTCATGTGAATCATTTCTGTAATTTTTTGGTTAATTTTAGAAAGTTGTATCAAATTTTTCGGACAAGTATATGCTTTAAGCCTTAATAGTTGTTTCTTTTAAACTTATAAAATTATCGTATTCTCTTTTGATAGAGTAGGTAGTTAATTTTTTTCACCTTTTATTGGTAAAACAATATAAGTTGATATGATACGAATGAATGAGATCGAAGTGACCTCATTATGTTTATTTGCACGATAAGATATTATGATGCACGCATAAAACACGTTGTTTTTTATTCCTGTGTGACCCTCCCAATAAATAGCTTCTATTTCTTTATTCGTTTTCTCACCTAAGGGTAAGACCATTTTCTTAAAGCTTTACTCGTATTTAATGATATAGAAACATATACACCGTAGTAGACAATATTTCCCTCGTGCAATATGCTACACGTATGGGCTTTAGAGTTAGACCCGAAAATATGTCTTACAAAATAAATATTTTGTAAACGATTCGACAAAAAAAGAGTAGGTAGGTACATAAGGCTTTTTATTATTTATCTCACAGATTCAATTATTTCTAACTAACAGATACTTGAACTGAAAGCATTAATTAAAACAATTGGTAAATTTTACGACATTTGACTCCTAAAGTGCCATCTGGGGTGAATGGCAACTCTAACAAGTTATCAACGCCTCTGTGTCTATCTGTTTTTCAACATATTTTAATCTTCTATTCAACTGGACGAATAGATTTTATAAATATATCGGAGAAAACACGAATTAAGACATCAAAGGGACACGTCAGTCAGTAATTCAGTAATAAGTATATAGTATATAGAAAAATAACCATAGCCATCAAACGCGTTAATTAGGTAAACCAACAGTTTCGCATTGGAGATGTGACCGGGTCCGTGTCTCACGGTAAACTACCCTCATTCTCGAATACGACTGTCCGCATGGCGCTCCTTTTTTAAATAAAAGTGACGTCACGGCGTCTACCTGAGGTACAGATAATAAAATTAGCAATCTTATCAAACAACTATATCGATATCCACGACAAATATATTATGATTTGTTATACCAATATCGTTTTTTCGCCAATGTGTTTCTAGATCAGTGGGAGTGGGGATTCACGCATAAAAGACGGCGACCCCTTATTAAAATAAAAGAAAAAATAATTAAATTAAAATGGTTTATTTAGATATTCTTACAAGTTGGTCTCAAAACTAAAACAAATTATTTCAATATTAATATATAGGTAGGTATCTGCTTTCTGCAAGTCGAACCGTACGTTGTTCCTGTAAATAAAATGTTTCTCAATTGTAATCTTTGAAGGCCTCTGAAGGCCACTATATGTACAATAACATTCTACCTCATGACCATTCAAGATAATTCTCTTATTATTTATTAATTTCTTCCGATCGATATTTATACTTAAGTGTATCATGGTCGCTTGTGATTTATTCAATTCGACATTGTGTCTCCTCCTTTCTTTTCTATAGACAAAATCTAAAATAACAAGCTTTCATATTTTAAGATATTAATTTTGCCGCATTAGACAGCGCATCATAGTGGAAACCGTGGCACGCCTGCCTAGCCCTTCCACTAGTTTTTATTGTTCAGTGGATTCAAATATTTAGGTTTTATATTAGTTCGGGATGATTCTCAGTGTTAATAAAGTAGATTTTTTTAATCCAAATAAAGTGTCCTAAAATACTTGTCATTGCGAAGAGACATAACGCCATAAACACACCACCCCAGAAATGTTTTGTTTACTACCGAGCTGACGTCATATCGGCTTGAAAATGGCGACTAACGTTCGAGATATAAGAAGAACAGACTAAAAATAGTGAACTACAGACAAAAAAATAAACATAATTCTTATGCTTGTTTGTTGTTTTCTACGAAATGCATATAAACATGTACTTTTGCATTTTTCTTACATGGTACCTACGTAGGTAACTATTTCTAAGATTTTGCTGCCTCCAAAAAAGTGCCTCAATGCTTTCCTTTGCCAGCTACACGTTACCATTCTTTGGTGTGGCATTATTTCAATTCGCAATAGGACAGTAGCTTACGAAATAAATTCATCCTTTAACGTTCTCATTTATATATAAATGGTACATATATTTAATACGTAAAGTAGTAAAATTGTATTAGATACTACAAAACAGAAATACAATAAATTTATGAAATATTATACTCTTTACTTCAGAGTTAATATAATATTACAAGCTAATAACACAAAATAAAGATATAGTCAAACGATTTTTTTAATATATGCTTATGCCAAAGAAATATTTTTTTAACTCCGTACATAACGGTAATAATAATTATAAAATACACTTACCCACTTACGTAGCGTTTAACGAAATAAGAGTTATAATAAAATAACCAAGCGTTTGCAATATGTTTATTGTACGTAATTTGTTAATTCTTAGTTTTTTCCACCTTTCAACTATCTCCTTATGTTTAAAATACATACAGCGGAATATAGGGCCATAGTAAAGTAAAGTGCCTTACAATCAAAATGACTAGTTCTTTTCACGAAAGGAGTCCCGTAGAGGCGGCGCTAGGGTAGAGTAACTAAATGTTGTCAGCCTTCGTATTATCAAATGCCCATTTTGTAAATCTAATTTTTAGTTTGACAGACATATATACATAGTTATATCATTCTATCTACATTTCTTTGAAATACGTGTAGGATAGGGAGTGAGTCGATACAAAAAAATATGATGTAAGTTATTCCCGAGATAAATTACTATCTGAATCTGCTATTATATTCGAGATTGCACCGTAATCGAAATCTGATTTAATTTTCCTTGCATGTTTGTTTGTTTTCGATTAATCTGTTTTCGAAATATTTGCACCTGTTTTCCCTGTAATGAAAATAATAGAGTCATTTGTAAAAAGATTTAATTTTGGTTATTAAACAAAAATATTTAGATTGTGTTTGTACGACGTTAATAGAAGTAGTATTAAGTAGTATTATAAATAGGATTTCGTATGATAATTTCGATATCAAGAGGTTGCAAATATTAATAATAACATAAGTGGTTATTATGAAAATCTCAATAAAGTGGTAAAGGGCATATCTACGGCTCACCCCTAAGACTGTACACGTACCTGTTATGTCGACTATTCTTTCTAATTAAGCAGCTGTCCTGCTTCATATTCATCTTTATCATAATTTTTCAGTGGCACTTTTTACAACCTTATATACCTACTACAGGCAAAACTTTTAGTATGTAAATTTACAATCTGCAACGTCAATATGGACGAATTCTCGAAGATGGCAAATTAATCCCCAAGAATGCCTGGCGGCCTCTTTCGTGAAACGAATTCCTGAACTATGTTTCTTGTTTGTATCACATTATAACGTTTTCAATAAATAGTAAGTACATGTAATACAATATAAGTACTAATTATTTTTTAAGAACTAATAATATTTTTTACATGTTTTTGGCGACTCGTCACGGCTTTTGGTCCTAACATTTTGACATTATTTTTAACACTAAAATTTATGGCAAATGATAAGTAAAACATTATTTATTGGGTACATAATGTCTATTTATCTTTAAATATGTTTTAGTTAATAGATAACTTTATTATCTGTTGCTTGAGCTCCAAAAAATGGTCATCCGCTTATCTAAGCCTTTCAAGCCAAAATAATATTAAAACATACATTATTAATGCTGTGATCATCTTACATATCGTAAATGTATTCTGGATTGTCGTGGCAAACGCCTTCCGTGAGCGCTGTTGACTGGACAAATGTATTTACTGGGGCATCAGTTGATAAGGTACTCTGCCACGCACGCTCCGTCCACGCTACCGCCGTAAAACAAGCTCCATTGCTAATAAATGCTCTCAGCGTCACCGCTCCAAGACCTCTGCCAAAACATCGCCAACCATCAGTCTTAATTGATTGCACAAAACATTGCCATGCTCCGCTATATTTCCCTATCACATCACTTTGAAAACGCGACTTCACCACATCTACTGGATATAAAAGCACCCATGATAAGGCTCCAGCAAAGCCACCTGCCATAAACACCTTCATCACAGACAAATCGCCTCGTGTCATAGCCTCGTACGACGTAAAGTATATTGTAAATGCGGGGCAATCCCGTGCTATTGTGACCCCCAGCCCTCGAAACAGTGCCTTGAATCCTCCACTTCGAACAATGTGTCTGGCTCCCGACCACGCTCCTGAAGGCATCGCTTCACCTGGTGTAGCAAGTTGCTGCCGAGTCTTTATAAGTTCTACGGGAGCACAGGCAAAACTTTGTAATAAGCCTGCAATGCCTCCAGCCAACGCGTGAGTTTTTAAAGAATCAGGGTTTGGCAGCGATCTTCTCGTATTTCCATAAGCTCCAAATACGATAGCGTTTATAACTGCTACCCCTCCTAAAGGTGCGCCTACACCACGATATGCTGTTGATAAGGTTCCTCCTTTTAGTAAATTTTTAGCGCATTCTAGCGCACTGCCTCTACCAGTTTGTACATGAACTTTTAGTGTATCTAGTGGATGACCAGCTATGATACCAGCAGAACCTGAAATGTAAAAAAATATATTTATTAGCCAAAAGTTATATAACAACGCGTTGCTAAACAAGTTTTAGGAGAGGCCGACTGTTTAAAAGTCATTTCTGAAAATGAGATGGATATGAAAACTTGTTGTTGACTGTTTAAAAGTCCTTACGTTTTCACGTGAAGAAACCAACAATATGTACTCAAATGACGAAATGTAGGTTTAGTTAGGATACCAGGGAATTTTTCTTAACGTCAATTTATCATTAATGTAAATTCTCAGTTCTAAATTCGTTGTTTATCTTATTAAACTTATGGGAGATTTTGCTCATTTGAGTGAGATCTGGATCATAAAACTTTACAACTTCTGAACTGAACTTCGTGGGTTAGAATTCAATTCAACTTTAATTTAAATTACTTTTTAACTGGGAAAGCACTGCATCTGCGAACGACCTCTGCTTTGGCAGTGACCGACTGTTGTATAAAAGCGTTTGATAATATATTTTTGTTATGTATTTATGTATGTAAAGATTTACTTTGCTATTTCATAAAATCATTGTACTTAGTCAGGCGTTATAATAAACACTGATGTGACACTTATGAATGTTCGAGTCTTATTGATAAAGTTATCATAAAACACTTTTTAGGCAGGATTGTTTTTAATATATTCCCCAATTCATTATTATTTGAAGTTTCAATATAGGTAACACTGAGATACTGCTGTGAAGTTTGAACGAAAGAAAAAATAATAAATAATGAATAGTGGTACTCGTAAATGAGGTAAATGAATCTTTAATTTTATTGTCCTTTTGTTGTTGTTTTATTTTTTTTTCTTTTGTTTTAGGTTATTGTTATTTTTTTTTGTCTCTCTCTATTATAGTATCTCATTTGTGTTGCAATTATCCGAATAAATGTTTCTTTCTTCCTTTCTTTCTTTCTAATTCCCTATAAAGTACAAAAAGATAGTATAGTGGCGTTACATTGGCTCGTATATCACCAAACTGACCGTTTCAAACTGTCTTTTGTTTTATTTTTGCGATTTCGCTGTCACTTTATAGTTTATGCTTACTTTATAGCAAATTGTGAGCACCGACATTTTAAACTAATAACATTTATATAGAACAATTATTATTAAGTTTATGTACTCGCAACTCGCTTGAGCGTGCCTCAGGAGAATATAAATTAAGAGGTGTAGTTAATGTAAAATAAGTGTACGTTAAGATTGTTAATATCAAACAATTTGATTATTTTTTTAGTTAAAATAAAATGGAGAAAAATAAATATATATAATAAAGTAATATTATAATTATAACATATAAATTACCTCCAATACATCCAGCTATGAAGTCAAGTGCCATATTTGTGGAACTTGAGTTGAATAGGTATGCTTAGAAAGCAATTTACTATTCCTGAAAAAAAAATATTTATATAATAATATCCGTTCAATCTTATGTAACACTATACATATCAGAGTGGAAATTTTGCAAGACCTGTACTAAGAAGCTTTTGATATATTGCAAATAAATAATTAGCGCCAAACATTTATCAAACAAAAACCAGACGTTATTGATGCATTCGAAGAATCAATTGTAAGTTAATTGTGAATTTATTTATAAACAGGCTGAAACGGTTGAATTAATTGACCTTTGATAAGCTTGTCACGTTTAAGAAATCAAAGAAAGTTCTTACCTCAACGAGTAGTTCAAATTAAATAATCGTAGTGTGAGTTAACGTTTCCTCCGACGGAGGTGATGCCAATAAACATATTGCTGGTGGATGGAGCCCGATAGCGAGCAGGAGCTGCAGCCTCTGGGATGCGCGAACTGGATATGGATGTTCCGGCGCTCACCACACTTGTTATCAAGTAACCGGTCACCCTTATCACTGGGGTCATAATACGTCTTGAAATAACTCTTATTCTCGACAAACAGCTTGCAGCCTATAATTCTTCATTATCATATTTACAATAGTAATTTTAAATAAAAAAACTAGTATCTAGTAATAATATTGGATTTTTGGCTTATTTAAGAGACGCTACCTACCCTTAAAATTCTCCACTAAAATTTTATGCGTCATGAGTACTATGAACAAAAACAATGACGAATGTCCAAACACCTAAATTCCGGAGAGAATTTTAAATTCGTCAATAACTATAATTCTCGCTAGCATGCATGCAATCGAACCTGGAACACTCTGCATGTCAGAACACTATGGTGACCGCTCTGCCACCGTAATCGTCAACTCAAGAAGAAATATCTCATTTTAATACATTTTTTCAACTCTCTTATAGGTTCAGATAATCGAACTTTTACAGCAAAACTACAACGAACACCAGCTGATTTCACTGTTGCAAGGCTGGTCTGAAGATTGAAGAGTTGCATCCTGTAGGTATAGTTTCTTTATATATATATACCTACAGGATGCAAACTGATACTTACTTATACTAGGTATACATTTTAAGAACATACTTCAGGAATTTAATAGGAGGAACATATTATAATAAAACAATTAGAATACTTAAAAAAGGTATTATATTTATTTATGAAAAAATATACATTAACATGAAAAAATTGATTTTATATTCCTAAATTACGACATAAAACTATAGTTTACATACAGTTTTTTTTATTAAAACTGTATGTAAAAATAATTTAATTACACATATATTTAGCATTATTTAATATTTTTTAAAGGTTGAGAATGACTGCTCTTGTACATTATCATAATAATAAATGATGATCGCGACTTTTTCTCTTTTAGATTATTATATGTGCTATTGTGTAATTACAATAGTTAGTACATAACAGCTCTATGCTTAGATTGTATTTAACATTATGTAAGTAAATATTAATTCAAGTACCTATCTATTCCCGAAAAATAATTTATTATTATTAAGTGTTAGTTATCTAGGTAATTATAGACTTATTGGCTGAAAAACAGCGCTCCATGGGATCGTAATCCTGTGGTAGCAATAGCTGAGGCACTTCCTTTTGCCTAGATTATAACCACAAGTAGTAAGCAATTATTATTATTTCTTTGTTTTTTATCTCTTTTGTGTATTTTTATTATGTTATATTTAAAGAAAAAACATGTTTAATTTTAAGTTTCGATTATGTTGTTGTAATTTTTAAGGCAATAAAATGTTTTTATTTATTTTTTATTTACTTATATAGGTACAGCTGTACCCAACGCGTATATATATACTATTATATACATACAAACATTGAACCCATAGCTTACCCTACTAGGAGCGGAGTTTCTAAAACCTTGTGAAGTGGTGGTAGTTGTATTGACATTTAAAAAGTGCTCTGTAAAGAACCTATTTTGAATTTAAAAAAAATGATTTGATTTGATTTGATTCGATTGAACACGTTATTCTTTTTTTGTAATCAAAAATCTATGCATATCTCATGCATATCTATGTAAACTCAGAGAGCCCCAAAGAATTTGCTTCAAAATCGGCCCATTTTCAATCTCTATTAAATCTTTTTGGAAGCTGATATCATGTTTTTTACCAGCTTTTATTTAAATTTGCCTTTTTATGGCCCTTGGCGGTTGACTTCGTGATATGGAATCATTATCAAATGGAAAAGTTTTCTGAGACGAAAAGCCTTTTAATAATGTCCTTTTGTTTGTCATAAAAGGACGTTATTAAAAGGCTTGACTTTATAATACTTATAACTTTTATAAACAATTAAACACTAATTGAACTAAAACTACTGCAAATAAAAGTGTCTAAACTATCTAAAAATAAAAGTAATGAAAATATAAAAATCTAAAGCTACACAATAGCTTTTGCATGATGCGCAAGCAAGGTGATGCGCATGCGCATGGAAAACTTTTATTATTTTATTTAAGTTTATTTCGAAAAAAGTACTAATTCGAAATACACAATATTAAAATATTCGAGTGAATAAATACAGAATAGTTTTAGAACAAAATTGACTCTTTATTTTAATGTTTTTATAAGTAATGTTATCTAAGGTTATCTGTAATAACTCTCATACATTTGATAGCTTGTATTTTTTTCAATAAAATTAATAGATAAATAACTAAGACTAATATCATAGACGTAAAATCATACAGTAGAATGATTTTACGTCTATGATATTTATTATAACAGTCCCTCGTCGTAATGGTCGAAATTCGACCATAACAAAAAATAAAAAATACTAATCTTACATTTAATAAATTGTTTACAATTTTATTAAATCATTTATTTATATTTAATAATTCCATAAAATTAAAACAACGGGTGCGACGTGTTGCCGGAACGTCTGCAGTCATTGGTTGGGTATTATTAATAACAAAATGGTTTCAGGCAAATAAATAGTAGTTGGCTTTACGTATGAGGAAAAAAACGAAAAAATAATATAAAATTCTATGGATCCTCTCATGGAATGTACCTATACAAGGTAAAATGAAACACTTACTTGGTGTTTAAGTGAATGCATATAAAATAACTCTACATAGTTCAGTTTATTAGTTTTTAGTGCGAATATTTCTTCTTTGTAAATAATAGCAAGTCATTTACACTATAAACTATTTCGCGGGTGCAGATCTTTTACATTATAAGACACGTCCATACTTATATAATTATGATGCTGCGCAAGAGTCGCGTTGTCGCGATACGCAGCGTTGTCGCGGTCTTTTCTTATATTTAAAGTTTATCTTTTTGCTCTCCTCTGTATTTATTTATGAACTTTAATTGTGCCAAATCTCACACTTATAATAGAATCACTAACATAATTTTGCGTTGCTTAATTACGCAGCATGATATATGATGGAATTAAAATTGTTTTCTTAGTATTTAATATCTATCCAATATTGAGGATCAGAATTATTTTACGAGTGAAAAATTTCGTTGTTAACATTGTTACATGAAATAGATTATTATTCAAAACCCTCTATGTTGAAAGAAAATCTAAAAAAAAAATTAAACTCTTTCCCATTAATTTCGTATGTCTATTGATGGGAGCGGCCATTTACGCAACATTTAGACTTACAACAAACCAATATAGGTTACTCCTCTTTGGAACAAACCGCCGAGTAACTTTTCGAACAATGACGAGTATGTGAATGTCATGCATAAATACAAACGCATAAATCATAATCCTTTCACACCGTTACCGCGCGCAGACTTAGATAATTAAACCAACTTAATTATCTAAGCGCGCAGAACGTACAAGTGAGCATAACGGGTACAGAAGACAACCAATAATTTCATTATTAACCGATTTTAATAGCTTTTCGCGACTATTGGTCTGTACTCGGCAAATATCAAAATGTTGCAATATGTAAAAAATTAAGCCGTCAAAGTGGCAACGTCAATGTCATTGTTTCTTTTTGTTTGCTGATTTGTTTGTCAAAAACTCGGAGCTGTCATGTTTTAATTTATCGGATTTTAAAATTTATTGATATTTGATGGAAGCATATCGACTTTTAAAACGACGTTAATCTATATTTTAATTTTAATTATTATCAAAGTAAATACATGCATTATGATCTGAATGCATCTAATAAAACAATTATGTTGTGCAAAAGGCAAAAAATATCTCGTAAAATAAAATAACAAAATATTTAATACTTTAAATAAATTACAAGATGGAATACGAAAACTGCAGTGATAGTAAAGAAAATACAGAAATCATATTAACAGATGTACAGAATATATGCCGAATTTGTTTATGTAAAAGCGACTCCATGGTGTCACTGTTATGTACCAAAGGAAATGCTTCATTACTAGATATGTATTCATCCGTTACGTCAATTAAGGTAAGCTTAATATAAATGTGTACATACATACTTTTGATAACTGATGAAAGATTGCTATTACCTTTCATCATACCTTTCCCACAATCTTCACATATTTTATTTTTTAAGTGTCCCATATAGTTTAATTTATTACTAATCTTGTAGCTAACTACTTATAGTTTTTTTTTTATAATGTAAGAGTAGCAGACGAGCATGCAGTCCACCTGATGATAAGAGGCTACTGCCGCCCACGGACATCTGTAATCAACCCCAGATAAGATAAGATATTCCACGGCCACAGATGCGCCGCTAACCCTGAGGACTAAGCTGGAATGCCTCAATAAAGTCTGTCTCCCTTACCACACCCTTCAAACCGGAACACAGCAGCTCCTAACAGTGCTGTTATTAGGTAGTAATAGGTGTGGTGGTGGTGCCGCCGGAGTTGAACCACAAAGGGTTCTAGCACTTTCAAAAAAATAGAAGCAAATAATAAATAATAAGAATAGTATAAAAATAGAAGCGAACAAGGCTTGTGTAGATCTCAACTGTTTTATGAAGTTCAGCAACATCAGGTATGGATACTTGCTAGTATTTTAAAATATAAAGGGATACCAGCTGCATATGATTCTAAGAATTGTTTTTTTTTTGTATACATATATTCGATATTCTTCTGTGTGATAAAAATATTAGAAAATCATAAAATTCGATTCAAGGTACACCTGACTGATGGGCTCCCTCTCCACATTTGTGAATTATGTGCAAGTGATGTTGTACAATGCTATCAATTTCGGGTAAAATGTAAAAATTCTCAAGGTATCTTAAAATCACTAATTAAAACGGGATCAGATAACAAACACAATGCGAAAGAAGGTTTAAATGAATCAATCTGGTAAGTAACAAATTGTTTAGTAGTTTCTACTAATACTACCTGTGATATTTTTATAGTATTATTATAGGGGATCCCTTAGATATTTATTACATATGAACCCTTTTTTGAGCTCTTATTTAAGCCTATGTGTTAATTTTCATGTATTTTGGGGACAAATCATTTAAAATTTTATTGATTTTAAATGTTAAGTGTTTAATATTTTGTGTTTATGATTTATAATAGTATTTCATGATTGAATGTAGTGAACATTTATGGATTTTTATAAAATATGTGGATAACTAAATATATTGCATGATTGTAACTAATTAGCATTTAATTTGAAACAAAGCATTAAATATTACTATGTACATAATAATGAAGAATGTCATTTCAAAATTATTACCACCTTACTTCATTAATTTTTTAATTAATTATGACATAATTTTCAGTGCACCTGATGAAAGCAATATAAATTCAATGGGAGTGATAATTGATAATGGTGATAATATAGGAATAAAAGAGTACAATGAGGAAGGAAATGATGTTAAGGTAGAAGAAGTTAAAATAGAAAATGGGGCAGGTATGTTCATGTCATCTCCATGAGATATTTTTATTACCACGCTTTTATTAGCTGGACCTGTATGTATGTATAAAACGGAATCTTTGAACTCGATTTTTACCCACTTTGAATCGTATGATTAATCCTTACTTCCTTACTAATATTATAAATCCGAAAGTAACTCTGTCTGTCTGTCTGTCTGTCTGGTTGTCTCTTCTTCACGCCTAAACCACTGAACCGATTTTAATGAAATTTTGTACAAAGATAGTCTGAGACCCGAGAAAGGACATAGGATAGTTTTTATCCCAGAAATCCCACGGGAACTATGGATGGCTCTCTAAGATCGATTAATCGGAGAATCGATCTTTTGGACACAAAACATCGATTATTTTAATCAATATTAGTTAGGATTGAGTCGTAATCTATGCATTTGATCAACTGATGATCTTTAGCTAAGTTGAAGGTACGAATTTACAGTTTTATGTATGTTAGTATGTTATTTTATTTTCTATTAAACGCGGGCGAAGCCGCGAGCCAAAACTAGTTTAAAATATTTACAAAGGTGTCTGAATAAATAACACCTTACATTTGGCCAGATGACCTTAATTAGTTCTAAAATGCAATGGATTATAGTAATTAATATTTTAATAATTACAGCCGTTGAGGTGGAATATGTAGAAGATGCTTTATTAGTTCCACATAACAATAAAGTCTTGAAACAACATGTAGTACGAAATTTTGCCAAAAATAAAGAAGAAAATATGTAAGTTTTAAGCATTTTTCAATAAACATTTTACATGATTTATGGGTGATGAATTAATCATGAACAATTTGATTTCAGATCTTTGGATAATCTTATTATAGGTAATATTAAAATTACATTATATCGTCTGCATATAAAATTATATTTTGTATAATGTTTTATATTTTCACAAAGAAAATACTTTCAAATGTTACAGGTTCAAAAGACTCAAGTAATGTAGAAATAATGAAGGAATCAGTGAATGGTAAACGAAAGTATTATATATGTTCTTTCTGTTCTAAGGTAAATGAGATGTGTATAAGTCTTTACTAGTATTAATTTAAATGTCATACTAGAGAAATAGGGGAAACTAAAGAAGTAAATTTATAAGAATAGATAAAGAACTTAAAATAAAGACCACAATTCAGCTCATTTGCTAAATGTAAATTCACTCATACCTACAGGGAAATCTTAATTAATATTTATTGTCATTAAAGCAAAGTGAATATAAATTTTTAAAGTGATCTGTTAAAATTAGTTTGGAAAGTCGAAATTTATACCAGTCAATATTGCACATTATATATGAGCATTGATGATTCTCCTTATTATTATGCTTAAAATCATTCATAACTTTAAGTATTTCAAATAAACCCTGCATTTCCCAGAAATTTCTCAAGACAAAGACTCTTAAAGTTCACATGAAACAAATGCATGGTAAGGTGCGTCACCCACACTCATGCGGTCAGTGCAAGGAGTCGTTCATTTCTGAACAGGACCTCCACATACATTCATCTATACATACCAAAGGACCTGCATGGATTTGTAACCAATGTCACAAGGAATTTCAAGGTAAGGATTTCGGTCCATAATAATAAATAAATAAATAAATGATCGCATTTAGATTATTGTAAACTAGTGCCTATGTTAAGCCTAAGCATAAAATATGTTTATTTGTTTCTTAGTTGTATATATCTATACGTTATTATCAGACTGTTTAGTTTGTCCGCACGATAAATTAATGGCACATCATGTATAACTTGCTAGTGGTAAATAAATAATTGGCGAAAATATAATATGTCAAAATGTTGGGATGTTTAACAACGCAACCGATCTTAGGCGTCTTGATTATACATAAATTCCGTCCGTCATTATAGTACCCAAAATTCCGTCATTATAGAATTTATTAGCTTTGTAGAATATTTTTATTAAAAAATAGTTTATTGATTTTAACACAGTCACAATTACAAGTCCTTTAAGCCCTGTACTTGGTTCGAGAACGGTTACCTCGAATCTATAAATTGTAGTCGTAAGACATTTGTTAAGCCCGTTCCACAAGGCGAGAAAAACCCGATTCGTATCGGCTCCACATTCTCGTTTCTCGTGCTTTTATTACGGTATGGACATACGGCATCACAGTATCAGTATCCTCACGCGTGGTGCAGAGCGCGGCAAGCTGCGGCGGCACGTGCGGCGGCACATGGCGGGCAAGCGGCACGCGTGCGCGGCGTGCGGCAAGCTGTTCGCCGAGCGGTGCGCGCTGCGCCGCCACGCGCGCGTGCACACCGGACAGGCGCCGGAGAAGAAGCACGCGTGTCATATATGCGATAAGAGGTAACTATGTTGGGGTAAAGTACATAAATTAGTAAAGATTACTCACTCCTAACAAATAAATGTAACCAGTTTGTTGAAATTGAGTTGAGTTGAGTTGAGTTGTTGAAATTGTCACTGTCATCTATTTCCGTTTGTAAAATATTTAAAAAGTGTACTTTTTAGATCATTTACAAATGAAACGATATTTCTCCGCACTTTTTCTTCGAATTCGTGTTTTTTGCACCACTTAACTGCATATGTCGGCATTGTTCCGCGTAAATTACACCATGACAGCCATTAAATGGCTGACACATTTGTCAGCCGTTTAAGCCATTTAATGGTTTCCTTCAATTACAAGGTGGTGAGATACTTGTCTATGGTAAAGTATAAAAGGGATTTTGTAGTGGATTTTTTATAATATTGAGATAGTAAACGAGCATGTTTTTCACCTGATGATAAGTGACTCGTGCCGCCTATGGACATCTGTGATCAACACCTAATTAGATAACATTCCATCCTAAGATCGACCACAAATGCGTTATTTCCCCTGAGTACAAGTTGGAATGCCTCGAATAAGTATGTCTCTTACCACACTACCACACTTTCAAAACGCATCACAGCAGCATTTTGACACTGTTGTTATTAGGCAGAAATGAATGTGCCAGTAATGCGTTATAAATTACAAAATTAACCATTATCGATATATCTATAAGATCTCGTGACATTTTTCATATTGTAGACCTGACAACAACAACAAACTTGTCAACCTTGCGTGTCTAAGTGCACACTGCACTTACGTGTACAGGTACAGCGAGAGCGGCGCGCTCGCGGCGCACGTGTCCCGGCACGCGGGGCTGCGGCCGTGCGCGTGCGACACGTGCGGCAAGGCGTTCCCCACGCCGCGCCTGCTCGCCTCGCACCGCCGCGTGCACTCCGACCGCAAGCCGCACGCGTGCCGCTACTGCGACAAGAGGTACGCACGCATGCATACATGTATACACACACGCGTACGCACGCACAGAGAGAGAGTGAGAGAGAAGATAAAGAAGAAGAGGGAGAGAAAATAAAAACAAAACAACACACACGCACACACACTTATCAAGAGAGAGAGACATACACACGCATAGAGACATCTGCAAAAAATTGTCACGACTAGACTACGACGAAGACAAACCCATTGAGTTTCTGACCGAATCTTCTCAGTTGAGGGCGCGTTCCAATCCGGTAGTAGCTTAAGAAAAAATATTGTAACCGACAATTTGTGAGTGCCATCGTAGCCGTATACAAAATAAATATATTTAATTTCATTTCACTTTTCAATAATGTTTCTCAAGAGTTGGAATATTTTTACGTTGCAGGTTCCGACACGAATCGACACGCAACACGCACCACCGCACGCACACGGGGGAGAAGCCGTACGTGTGTTCGGCGTGTGGCAAGAGCTTCATACAGAACTCCAACCTCACGCTGCATATGCGCACACACACAGGTACCCACTGTGCACACTACAGCGTACGGCAAGAGCTTCCATCTTTTAAACGCACCTACGCATTTTACAAGAGCCTACATGATAAGAGCAATTCAATATTTTCCTTGCGTTACGGGTGCTAAAACTGACGCGTGTGAGCGTAGATAGCGTCCGTTCTATACGGCCCGGGATATGCCTATAGCCCTGCTCATTTCTATAAATATTTTTCAAGATATGACCTTAAGTAAATAAATAAATTAAATTAAATTACCGCAAACATGCATTTGCATGAGTTTACCAAGCTTCAGTGCATTCAAACGAATCGAAACATATTCGAATTCGATCGAATATAAACAATCATAAAATCAAAGTTTGCCATGCCGCTATTTTTGTATTTATTTATTTTATATTTATACAGGAGAAAAACCCTATTCGTGTGATATTTGCGAGCGCAAGTTCTCTTCGGGCTCCGCGCTTGCGAGCCATCGCCGCACGCACACGGGGGAGAAGCCGTACAGTTGCCCAGTTTGTGGGAAACGGTATGTTTATGCCATATTGAAATGACTGTTGTACAGTGATTATGGTGGTACAATCAAATGGTTATGTTACATTATCAAACTATGATATTTTGACATTACAGAAATATGTTTGATTCATATATTTTTCTTGAATTTAGTTTTAACCTCAATTTTCTTCTTACTAAGTCAATAATATATCTAAGAGCGTACGCTAAAATATGTGCTAGAGCATGGAGTGGTCACTTTCGCGTGCGATAAGTTATACGTAACGAGAGCGCTCAACTGTGAGCGAGCACCCGTTGCATGTGATCGTTGCCGCCCAGAAAAAAATAAGCGTGCGTGTACCTATGCCGATTTCGGCGCACGCTCTTATATCCATATTATACAATATCTACACACAGTGTATACCATGTTTACCAGAGATATTCTAAAGCCCGCTCCACATTCCCGCGAGAATCGCGCGAGTACGCGAGAAAATCCCGATTCGTATCGGCTCCACATTCTCGTTTCTCGTGTTTTTCTCGCGTTCTCGCGAGAATGTGGAGCGGGCTTAAGTGTTTGTGTTGCGCAGGTTCGCGCGCGTGCAGCTGAGCGCGCACCTGCGCGCGCACTCGGGCGAGCGGCCCTTCGCGTGCTGCGCCTGCCCCAAGCGCTTCGCCAGCGCCGCGCGCCTGCGCCAGCACCGCCTCATACACACCGGTACGCTACGCTCATAGATTAGTAAAGATTACTCACTCCTAACAAGAAAATGTACCTAGTTTTGAGAATTGAAATAGTTGCGTAAAAAAATTTTGCCACGTCTCCGTGTTAAAATGTCCCTAAAATATTTGATTTATTTATTATGTACATTACGCAGTATTAGTTATTTATTCGTAAATTTTCTCGAAAAATGTTTTTATTTGTCAAGAATTCAAAAAAAGAACTTACTATAATAAGCCGTTTGCGGCTTCATTCAATTTCAAGGCGGCGAAGTATCTTTACTAATCTATGGCTACGCTGTCGTATTTTATATAATATACAGCTCTTTGTGCCTACTAATAACTCGCCATGCGCAGGCAACACCGGTCTTATGGTTTTATCGATATTTGTTAATTTTTAGTAGGCAATAATTACCAAATTTCATAGGTACATAGAAATATTACATAGATTGAGTATGGGCCGCAGTCACCTACGCGCCCCATATATATTTATATATGTATGTGCCCACGGGACTTATGCCCCTGGAGATTCTAAACCTAGCGATTAACTTGCAACAATTGCCTATAATGTATCTTTCAAACAATGTGCATACAATACAGTGCACCTAAATTATGAACAACCATAATAATAATAATATATGATATTATAAACGAAAAGTACATACTAGGTATCTAAAATAATTATTTTTGTTGTAGGAGAAAAACCTTTTGAGTGTGCAATATGTTCAGAGAAGTTTAAAACAAAAGGATACCTTGCGAAACATTTAAAAAATCACGAAATGATTAAAAACTTGGAAAAACGAAATGTGTTGATATTGCAGGAAGTTGATCAATATCCCCCATACTTAGTGACTGAGAATGGAGAATTATTCAATATGAAAGCAGATAACCTGCAACCTATGACTTGTCAGAATGAATCGCCCAAAGATGACATAACAGTTGAGGTGACAGAAGAAGTGCCTTTGGAAGTTTCAGAGGAATTGGTTTTGCCTGAAGGCGGGGATATGAAAACTGAGCTCGTTGTGATCGATCAAGGTGAAGGGCGCGGCAACATTTGCTTGAGGGCGAATGCAGTTAACTTCCCGAACAACGAAATGAATTACGGCAATGACTTGAATTTAGTTACCGTTAACGAAGGCGGATTGAACATATCAGCGTCCTCCGCTGTTCTGGAGGGCACTACTGTGAAACTATATCAATTAGATCAGAGCTTAGTACAGATTCACACTTCTGGAGGTCAGGTCACCATTAGTAAAATCACAAGTAAAATGACTGCTAACTTTTAATATGAAAACGAATATACACTTTTTAGCTAAATTATAATTTGTTGTGAATTTTATTTAGTCCTTCATCCTATCATTCCACTTTTTTCTGAGACCTAAATATACGTAATGTTAGGGACACATTTAACCCCTTAATAATATAATCCAACTTTTGCCTACTAAAATAAGAGGTATTACTACTACTAGTACTACTAAAACTTGTATAAAAATTGATAGATTCATTATAAACCGGCATAAATCGGTAACAAGTAAAAAATACAAAGTAAATTAACAAAATCCTATATTTCTGGAAAATAAGTGTTATTTTAAAATATAACTAAAATACTAAGTAAATGCACAACATTAATGTTTAAAACCACGACGCTTTCTTCCCAGCCTCGTACTTCTGAATATTTACAAGCATAGAGTCATGAATATCTTTAGCATTTCTGTTTTGACCGTAGTAATCAACAAATTCGCCGTCTGGATTAACTAAGTATATAATAATCGTGTGATCCACCTGAAATAAGGGTAGAAGGTCATTAGTATCTTATTCAGAAGTCTAACTCTAACTGTAACGCATACTTTAGTGTGGCTAAGCTGCATAATATACTAAACTTAAAACCATTTTACTGTTTTACATAGAATAGCTGAGGTCCATAAATACATCACAAAATATACAGATGAAGGCCTCTTATTAATATTAATATTCTAATTAATTATCTCTTAAAATGACTTGCATACCATGAACACAATAAATTACTAACTATAACATTGACTGAAATACTATTTATCTCATACTTACAATATAATCTTCATCAACATCTTGAGGTCCTGCACTGAAGTATACTCTGTAGGATTTGCAAGCCTGTTGCACTTGATCCTTTGTTCCCGTTAGCCCCAATAGCCTTGGAGTAAATTCCTTACAGTATCTGATAGATAAAAAAATATTATTAGCCTGTTTCCTTCACTCAACATTACGAACTATGAATGCAGAAACCTAATATTTAAATTTATGAATCAAAGTTTGTAAAAGCACAAAGAGTGCAAATTGTACATTATATTGTTACTCGAGAGGCTAACATGCAAAGAAGCTCCTTTGCATGTTAGACCTTTAGCTGCACCAGTGACTATAAATTGTCTGTCAATACTATTCCATATTGCTAAGCGGACTGATCTCTGTAGTAATTACAAGATGTAGTATGTGGAATGCAAACAGTTTTTATATTTGTAACAAAAAAATGAGTACACATAATGACATTATTAAATATTATGTTTGCTGTAGATGATGGCTTAATGATAGATAACATACTTTCCAACAAGCTCTGGGGTGTCTCTTTGAGGATCTACTGATATGAATATTGGCTGCAAGGGTGGTGCCGTAGGTATATTATCTGGAATGAGAAGATTAAATTAATAAACTTGCATATGCATTGGACAAAGATATAATTGATAAGTGGTTTACACATGGATAATATCTGCACAATTCAGCACAGTATTTTACTTGCATTTCATCCAGTTGCAGACCAATCTATCAAATCTAAATTCTAAGCATAAATCGCGGAATAAGAGTCATTTTGTTAATTTTACAGGAGAGCAAAAATAGTGTAAAAATTTGCCACTTCAAACTTTACCAGATTATTAATAGAGATAATATACAGTAGTTGAAATAAAAATATTGAATATAGCGTTACGTCATTTTGCCATTTCATAAAAGACTACATTGTGGACCGTTTTGTGAAAAAGAAACCATTTTTTATTTTTTGTACATACGTTCATCTGACTCTTACACCGTGAAATAGAATTTATGTTTAATACAACATGGATTAATTTTCACTCTATGTTAAAGGAAAGTTCAACCAACAACTACAATGAAATATTTCATCGCTCACCGTGCTTATTGACTACTTCAGCCAACTTTTCCAATTCATCGGGACAAATGTCAGGACAGTGAGTAAATCCAAAGTATATCAACAACCACTTGCCCAAAAAGTCTGTGCTTTTTACTGTCTTTCCCTGTAACCCACATTAATTTTATTATTTCACATGTATATACTTAAAACTAAACTTAACTAACAAACTAAACTTAAAACTAAGGTACACAGGTAAATAAGTATGTTTAAACAAAAAGTCAATATTAAATAATGCCATCATAAAATAAAATCAAATAAAATTATAGGTAAACTAAAAGATAGTTTCAACGAATTTCATCATCCCTTAATATTTACTACTATATTTCTACATACTCAATGTAAATCAGATTTATGATAATCAGTGTCCAATGAACCTCTGCCCACAGTCCTTCTAAAGGAAATAAATCACTATCAAATCCAAATAAAACAGGAGTAATGATGGCAAATGCTGATCTTTAGAGAATTTAAATTATAATGTGACATGTGTATAAATAAGTATTCCTACTTTACTCTCTAATTAGTATTATTAGGATCTAGTGATCACAGTAGGTTTACTCTGCTGCTACTCAAATATACATTTGACAGTGTAAACAAGGTCCATTTATAACCTTAAAACTAGGATGATAACAAGAAAATATTTACCTCCGAGTCAACCAACTCGAATGAGCCTCCTATTTTAGCTTTACCGAGCTGCTTCTTTCTTTCGCGGTCCAGTGCCTGCTGTTTCTCCCTCCTGACGTACAGCATGAAGCCGGTGAGCCCTCCGGCCACCACCGCCGTCACCGCCATCGATTTCCATGTTACAGGACCGATAAATGTCTTCGCAGGCCGTTTTGGTGGAACAGCACAGTATTTTGTCGTCGAAGTTGAAAATAATCTACCCAAAGGCCTACTGCTTCTTACAATCGAGAACATTTCCAATGTTTTTTACTTATATAACCTATTTGTACGTTACGATTTCAATACTGCAACTTATTTAACTTATCTGATATCGGTCTATATCATAATAGGACGCGGTTTCGCATTTCTTCCTGAATTGTGGAAAATCAAATCAGAAAGGGTTTTGGATGGTGCGCTAATGCCGAAAGTTATGACATATGATAATGCAGTCATCGCAAGCTAAAATGTCCTTATGCTAAATGCACTAAGGGTGAAATTAGATTAGCCCGATTATTTATATGTCAATGTCATGATGACATTTCGTGCAAATTTATTTTAAAAACCTGTGTGGTCTAGAATATTTAAAATATACAGCTCATCATACTGAAACAGCCCTAGGAATCTCTTTACATTTAAACCATTTTTAATACTCGAACATATAACTGCAATCGACGATTTTGTTCAGTAAAACATGACAAAATTTGAATGAAAATTTCCTCTACATTGCTATTATTAAGATATGGTGGCAACCGAGATGTCGTAACTTCTCATATCGTTTTGCATACACTAGATCTACAGAGCTACTAGCACTACGAAAACCCTGACTTACTATTATGATAAACGTAGCTATTAAGTGTTACCTAGATTTCGAAATTTTTGGCAAGTCGTGAGCCATCATAATGAAAAATGCAGGGGCGGTGCCGCCACAACCGCAACCCGCTGGCTTAAATACTACGCCAGGTCGGATCTGCTCCCATACCGCCCCTGCTTGCCCCAAAACAACAGTCACATTTGCAGAAATGTGGAAGATATTTTGCGTAAGTTTATATTTTATCATTTTCATAATATCAAAGGAAAAAATACTCAATGTTACCTATTTTTCATATAGAGCTTATCCTGGTCATCTGGATTTCTAAGAAATAAGAAGTAGATATGTGGTAAATGCGTATCCCATAGAGTATAAATATATACATGGGCGTACTCATATGCGTATACAGACATATTTCCTGATGATATGTGTTTGTTTGAATCTCAACTATGAATCTATTTACCTCTTTTAAAACTCTAATACTCTATCTATCTTATTCCAGCATTAGTTATTTGCACAAACGGCATCCTATTCTGGTGTAATTATTTCCTACGCTGATAAACTGAGCTATCGTAAAACGTGTTCTCCTTCTTCATTATAAAGGTAACGTTTCTCACATGGATGTCGGTATGGCCGGGTGCGTCTGCGCAAGAATATCTACCACCCAAACAAGGCGGTGGCGGTGGTGGAGGAGGCGGCGGTGCTAGAAAACCAGTGCCAGAGCCATCGGTAAGCGGCAATAGGACTAACATATCAAATCTATTTAAAGATTTAATACTCACTTTTTTGTCTGATGAAGATGAATTTACTAGTACCGTCAGACGTCCGTTAATATTTTCATATCAAGTTTTCTTTCTTATTTTTTAAATATTAATTTAAAAGCTATTTCATTACGTCCAGTTGCCAGCGAACTACGAATACACGTACGACGTGCAAGACAACACTGTGAGCTTGGATTTCGGGCACAACGAGAAGCGGAAGGACGACCGCGCGACCGGCTCCTACCACGTGCTGCTGCCCGACGGTCGCACGCAGCTTGTGGAATATGAAGCGGGTCCTGACGGGTACAAGCCGCAAGTATGAAAGCGTTATTTTTTTTTACAATATAAGAGTAGCAGACGAGCATGTAGTCCACCTGATGGTAAGTGGCTACTGCCGCCCATGGACATCTGTAATCAACCCCAGATAGGATTAGATACCTGAGGTCGGCCACAGATGCGCCGCTACCCCTGAGGTCTAAGCTGGAACGCCTCGGAAAAGTATGTCTCCCTTACCGCACCCTTCAAACCGGAACACAGAAGCGCCTAGCACTGCTGTTATTAGGTAGAAATAGGTGTGGCGGTGGTGCCGCCGGAGTCGAACCACAAAGGGTTCTACCACCTTCATAAAATATAAAATATTGCACGACTCGTGATGCGAAGCATCAGAGAGTGCTTTACGATCGAAAAATTTTTTTTGCTTCATTTTGGCGGCTATTTTTATTATTATAGCCTTGATAGTTCACGGAATCAAGATATTTTGCATACTATTGTCGAGATAATTTAATGGAGATTAATTCCATACTTTTTAAAAATTGATTTACTGCAATAGAATTGGAAAAAAACACCAAAATATGTCAAAAAATTTTCCTGTCCGTCATGTGTGAAACCTGAAAACACTGTAACTTGTGAAAAAATCCATCATTTGAGTTAAATTTTTTTTTTAAAAATTCTAATCGACGATTGTAGGTCACTGAATGCGAATGATTAATTAATTCAGTGTCGTTTAATTGCAATTAATAAAAAACGAAAACTACAAGACTGTATATCTATAGATATTATGTACATTTATTCCACCAGGGGCGCTTGTGCAGTACCTTCTTCCTACTACAGCTGTTTTTTCGGCAATTAATTTTAAACGACTCAAGTTTTTTTTTTTTTTTTTTATATTTCATAATTAAATGAGCATTATGAGTCGTGCACTTTTGGATTTTCCAAACTTTTCGTAATATACGATTAAAATGTTCCAACTGTTTATTGCATACTTAATTTCTATTGTATCGTAAATTTTGTATTAAATAATATATTATACAAATTTTGCTTGAAATGAAGCTGTGATGTCACAAACCCTATATCTATCATGTGAGATTTATGTGAAAGCAGTGTCAGGTGTAAATGTTTATTTATTAGGGGTCTCGTTGGACCAAAATTTGGATATAAAAGTGCGGTAAAAGATATTGCGGCGATCTACCGTTACTCATCAGTAGATGGTGCTGCATCTGAAGATAAATTATTTTTTGATCTTTCTAATCATTTTACATTAGAACAGAGTTTAATTTAGAATATTTACGAATGTGTTCCCTGCGAATAAGCAATTATTTGTTTTTTTTTGTGTCTGTAATAGCTACAAGTACAGCACATCGAGTTCCTATGGTATTTAAATATTTCATTCACTTGACAGTAAAACTGCATTTGATTCGGCACTTAAAGCAACGTACTTTCTTCACTGAGCCAATTTCCATCTTGTTTTATAGGCTATCGACGCTATCGTTGTAACGCGTTCTACAATCACAGCCCCACACTAGGATTCCTTGTATGGTGGGTGTCATGGACACACAGAGACAAATACACATACCTAGACCCAGAAACAGAACCTAAATTCATCATTTAGATTTCTGTTTGGCCGGGGATCGAACCCGGGACCCTGCGCGTCAGACCGGCGTGGTGACTGCTCCGCCACGTAGGTCGTCTGTAACAATATCCAACTCAGTAAAATAAACAAATGTACTAGCTGACTCGGCAAACGTTGTGTTGCCATGTAAATAAAAACCCTTATCACTTAGGGGTATGAAAAATATATAGTAGCAGATTTTCAGACCTACTGAATATGCATATAAAATTTGGTGAAAATCGGTATCGCCGTTTCGAAGTAGGTACCGTAACTAACATTGTGACACGAGAAATTTATATATAAGATAATATTGGTACGTTTCCATTTCGTTTAGGTGATGTACATGGGCACAGCGACGTTCCCGGCGGCGACGGGCGGCGGCGACAAGTTCGAGGGCTACCACTACAACGCGGCGGCGACGCGGCAGAGCGTGCGGCAGGCGCCGGGCCGCGCGCGCGCCGCGCCGCCCACCGCCGCGCCCACCCCGCCGCCGCTCTACGCCGCCGCCGGCACCGCCAACACCACGCAGTGACGGATATTTATCTAAACGACATAGATTAGTATAGATATCTCACCCCCTTGTAATTAAAGGAAGCCACAGACGACTCGACGTCTCCGACTGTCATGGTGTAATTTACGCGGAACAATGCCGACGTGTACAGTAAAGTGATGCAAAAACGACACGAAATCGAAGAAAAAGTGCGGAGAAATGTTTCATACGTAAATACTCTAAAAACTACATTTTTTTAATGTTTTTCAAACATGAAAATAGCTGACAGTCACAATTTCAATTGTCAAAACTGGTCATATTTTCTTGTTTGGAGTGAGTAATCTTTACTAATCTATGCTAAACGGACGCGACTTCAATAACTCGATATAATGTAGACGAGATATAGCTTCATATAATTCATCATACTTACGGACTTCGATTGGATACCATGTGGACAGGATATTGGTTGTAGTTTACAGTTTGAAAGCCGCTACAAACACCACGCAGTGACTGTTAAAAATAACTTAGTATGTACTACGAAAATACCTACTTGTTACCTTACAACCAAATATCAAATACAAAAAAAGTAATAATAAAAAATATATATTGGCTTATTTCTTGTCTACTAATTGACTGATTTTCATAAATACGACTTATATGTTTATTGTAAAATATCTATTGATGTAAATTACTAAAGTGTGTGTTAGTGTGTTCTTTTTCATGCTATAGGTAATCCAGGAAATATACAATTATCCACAAGCGTGGTAAATTATATACACACTCGCTGTCCATAGACGGCTATATTATGCAATTTAATGACTTTGAATAACGAGTTGCACCTACTTGACGGTAAATATCAAATTGTCTTTATTTATGTATATATTTATTTAAGAATGTGACTAATTGGAAATATTAATTAAAACTCGTTCAAAGTTAAAATTGTTTTTTTTTATTATAAAAATTCCAACTTGTGCCTCTTTTAATGGTTCACAACAAATTCTAATTAAACTTATTTACCGAGCTTAAACTATTCAACAAATAACAAGTCTTATGACTTATGACATTTACCAAAACAAACAATTTTTTTGTCGCAAACTTTACCAAAAACATTTAATTCATTATTTTGCTTATATATAGGTATATGTTATCTTTACATACTGCATAATATCAAAATGATTGATATGATTGTTACCTTGAATACACTTATCATTGAAAAACTACAACAATTACTACAAAAAATATAAAACACAATAAGAATTACAAAACACCCTTAGACTCTATATGGCCCCATCTGACCTAATCGTTTGGTCTTAATATTTTAGAACCTAGTGAAAATATGAGATTTTTTAATTGTAATGAAATAATCAAGTAGATAATACATGCATAGATGCATACATGCATAGTCTGTAGTCATGTAATAAATATGTTTATACGGTAAAGTTTGTTACATACAATGATATGGATGTAGGGACGCCATATAATACAATTATCTACTGCAGTTTGGTTAGTATTTGGTCGTGAAATTACGCAAACAACAAGATCATTATTACAAATAATTAATAAATACTTCAGACTCCCTGTACATACGTCCCAAATTAGAATTCCTTGTGTTTGAGTTGAACCGGCCACACAAAAACAATTACACAAATACTCAAATCTAATACCGACCTAAATTACTTTGTATGGAGACATGATGTTTAAAAAACTCCAATAGCGTGATTCAGAAAACTTGTAGCACCATCTGTTTTTAAATAGCGGTAATAAGACTTCTCTTCATGTCATTTTGTGTGCATTATATAAATCTAGTTAAGAGGCGTGTAGTATGTCTATGTTCTGATCCGGCCAGTGCACGCGGCGGTGAGTGGAGATGTTGTCGAAGCCCACGTTGTCGAATGAGTGGTAGTCCTTCTGCATATTCATCTCGGCCAGGTTACGATACCTTTGGAAACAAAAACTGAATGTTATCAAAAATCAGTAACGTAAATCTTCATTTTTTATAATATACAAGTAGTAAACGAGCTTGCAGACCACCTAATGGTAAGTGGTCAAAGCCAAAATAAACCGTCATCATCATCAACCATCAACTATTCCATGTTAATAATCTGATTATTCTTACCTGACGTTGGACATAGTTGCGTTGCTATCTGAGGAAAATGTAGGCACTCCTCGGACATATGTGTCTCCCTTGCTACATCCGTCGAACCAGAATGCAGTAGGGCTTATGTCTGTTTTATTAGGCAGAAAGAAGTATGGTACTGGTGCCTCCGTTTTCGCACCACAAGGTGCTTTACCACCTTCGAAAGTTGACCCTGTGTAGCCAGTGTACCGCACCTCTTGACGAGCACGCAGCAGCCGAGCAGCAGCAGCAGCTGCACGGCGAGCCAGGCCAGCGCCAGCGCCACCAGCAGCAGCTCGTGCACGCACACCAGCGCCTCGCCGCCGCCCGCCCGAGCCCCGCCCTCCACGCCCGCAGTCAGCGTCTCGTCGGCTACAATACAAACAGAAATATGACAGAGAGACACGAAAAAATAAACCGTCGCGGGAAAAATGTTGCGAATTCAAATTCTCGACGGAGAAACTCTAAAATCGAAATAACTAAGAAGTTGCTACTTGTATATAAAATTGACAAAATTGTACATAATCAAAAAAATGGGATTGTTAAACTTTTCAACAATTGATATAGAAGTTTTATCACTAATAATATCAGAGATCTTAGTAGAAAATGTGCAATACCAATTAAGCGAAATATAAATAAGTTGAGATAATTATAGTTTAAAAAACATATATATGGCCGAAGTGAGAAACCTCCTTTTCGGTCGGTAAAAATTCTTTTTCGCATTCCCATACTCGTCTATTACGATACCATCATATATGAAGGTACATAATAATCCATCAAATCAAAATTCATCAAGTCATCAAAAGAACCCTCACCAGCACGATGGTCAGCGCGCACCAGCGTGTCGGCGGAGAGCACGGCGCCCGCGCCCACCAGCAGCTCCAGCTCCAGCGGCACGCGCCCCGCCCGCCCCGCGCCGCCCGCCGCGCACGGCGCCGCGCCGCCCTGCGCCACCACGCCGCCGGGCCACTCCTGATACAAAGTAGCAGACGAACTTGTTGAATGAAATGAAGTGAAATATTTTACCAGAACGCGACCATATAGAGAAATTAGAATGAGATTGAGATTGGGATGGGATTGGTATTGAGATTGAGATTGAGAGTGAAAATGAAAGTATAAATGAAAGTGAATATGAAAGTGTGGGCACTTCGCCCACATTAACATAATTTATGTGTATTTAGTTTATATATTATATCACACATACACATACATACAAAATATTCATGTAAGTATATTTATACCCACACACACACACACTTACATACATACACACATATACACACAGTTACAGCGACACATATGTACACACACAGACACCTCAATAATACACTCCGGACTCAAACCCGGGACACTCGGTGTGTGCCGGAGTTGATCGGGCGCGGCCGCTATATTCATGCGCGTACGCAGCGCGCCGCGGCCGACCCCCGTCGCCCGCGCACCGCTCTGGCCTGCGGTCTTCCCGCGGCCGTCGCGCCCGGTCGAGAGTCGGCTAACCCTCGTCCCACGCTGTACCTGTGTCGCTCGTTACGCCTGACGGCCTCGCTATCGAATACGTGTAGTGCTTTCGCTTGTGCCTAAGACTTACCTGTGCTTTATAGACTATCGCTGTGTGCATTTAGACTTTATAGACAATTGTTAGTGTTTAAGTTTAGTGCCTAAGTTCTGACTATCGTTTCTCTCACTCCTTCTTATTTAAATATGGTAGATTTAAGTGCGGACTATTGTTTAGCTTTAAGTTCTAGTGTTAGTGCATGTTAAGGACCCTAAGTTTCTAGTGCTTGTGCAATAAACTGTTTTTATCGTACGGACTTGTGCATCATTTGCTTAGCCCTTCCTGCACACTCATTAGGACATTTACACCGCACACTCACACGCATCTCCATAAAAGTATAAATAAGAAGAAAAAAAGTATAACGAAAACGGAAGTGAAATGAAAATGAAACCATTTGAATGAATAATAATACCTCCTTCTGTGAAGCTGCTGGATCCACATCATTCGACTCGTCTGTGTCGTAAGTTCCGCGAACTGCCCTTGGTTGATTTGTACTACAGTTTATCTGGAAAAAAGGGACAATATGTTTTATAATAAACAAGGATTTTTGATTATTTTGAAATTAATCTATCGCCTAATAGGTTATGCATGCAGTCTATTTCTCTACCTATAATTATAAATTGTAAATAAGCACCACCGCTCAAAGACAAAACAGTAATTCTGCGTCAGGCGCGATCTCTTGGCGGCTTTACACAGTTGTTAGTTTTTATGTTCCTTCCTCACCGGGTCACACTTGCCGTCGCAGTAGCGAACCACGAGCGCGAACCGAACCACCTTGGACGACGGGAAGCGGAACGCCTTGAAGACTGCCGACAGACGCTGCGTACCGCCTATGTAAGTCCGCGTGAACGATGGGAAGTCTACCTGTAACATAACACCCCAATTTAAAAAAAATATAGGTAAACTTTGAACGAGAACATTGTAAGAGAACGAGTTATATGACAAAAATATCAAGAAAAAGTAACAAATAAACTGAAAACTATTTTGTTACAGTTTTCACGGCATGATTTCGTAAGATTCAAAATAAAATAGTTATACTGCTTGTTTCAGCTTCTGTTTTTAAATTTGAAATAAAACAGTTATAGGTACTACTGCGTTCACGGCGGAGGCGGAGGAAAATGCTTTGTAAGTTCTCACTATAAAGGTATGTGATTTAATAGTTTATGTTATGCTGTATACAATAAATTATTAATTTTATATTAAATTAATTTGTAATATTGTTATTTAGAAAGAACGACAATCGATGTGTGTGAGTGCACGCTTAACTAACCAATTCAAGTATTTTTTTTATAAAAAACTAAGGTAAATTGATTTTAATGAATCGATTGGTGTCGTGTAGTGGGCGCCCTAAAGCATCCGTGTCATTAGTAATGATGAATAATGGCTCATTACCTGTCCTGTGGGGCAGCCTTTACTGTCCAGCAATAACACGGAGTTGTCTCCAAGTCGCGATGACGCGACTAAATGATACGCTTCAATTTCTACTTCATCTGAAAAATGGGAAAAATATACAAATTAGACAACGAGTAAGGACGATTTAAAAAGGCTTATAATATATTGTACACGTTATAATATAATCTTTATGGAGGAATTTGAAAGTGACAGAATAAGAAGGAAATGTAAAACAGTATAAATAAAAGTAGTTATTAGGAACGGAAATGTTACCCAACTTCCTTCTAAAGGATTATGATATAATTAATGCTATAATTAATGCTGATGCTGCAGTAGTTTGCGTACAGGCAAAGATTTCTACTGACTAGAGGTTGAGGAGAGTGAGGGAGAAAATTATTTTTTTAAGGTTCTGTACGTCGAATCGAAACAACTTAACTCTTATACGATAATCCGCCTGTCTGTTTGTATTGTATCGTTAATGTTTTCTACACTAAAACATTATTTATCTTTAAACTTTTCTATACATCTACATCTTTTTATAGGAAAATATTTTTTGTGGACTTTTTCCACAGACTTGCTCGTACTTGAAACGTTCAGACTAGGTGACAATCTGATCAACCCCACTGCTACTGACCTGTAGTGTCAATCCTGAATTCGAGCGGCTCGCCAAGCGCCACAGCGTCGGGCCGGCGCTCGCCGTGCGCTCGCACTATATACACCGACAGCGCGCCGCTCGAGCCGAACACCGCGCTCGCACCCGCCGACGTGCCCACACCCGCTGGCACCGACCACTCGCTCGCTAACGACGGCCTGGAACGAACATATTTTAAAGTTTTTTTGTTATATTCCAAAAGAGAAGGTAGACAGGCTACTTGATGGAAACAAGGCACCGTGGCCTATGAACATTTGCAACACCAGAGAAGTCGCCAATGCATTACCGGCTTTCGAGAAGCCCGGGGCGGACCGCCCCTTCCGCCCCCCCTCCCCCCTTAAACCGCTAGAGCTTCAGAGATAGCACGCATTGGTGACCGATCTCAGGTAAACCATAAGTGGACACACTGGCACTTTCTCATAATCACATATCTTACAGGGCAGCCGGTATCGTGGCGACCGACGCTGAACATTGGGGCCGTGTGGTTCCAATGCTAGATTATTTTTAAGCATCTGTCCAAACAGTTGATAGAGTCCACGAATGACCAGAGAGCTAGCACATACCTCGGACAGGGTATTAGCATCGTTATCCAACGAGGGAATGTTGCGAGCATTCTGGGAACTCATCTCAGGGACAGCAATTTAGATGTAGCTTTTTACATTTAATATTATTATTTCACTCTGTTTTTTATATTACTTTAATTATTATAATGTTTTTGTTGTATTTCTTATTGTATCAAATCTTGAAAATAAAGTTTTTTTTGATATTATTGTAAATAATTGCTAAGAGCTAAAAATAATTAGAATATTACCCTGAATCATGAACAGCGATGGTAGCGTCAACCTTGGTGTAGTCCCGCTGCGTGCCGGGCGAGCAGCCCACGCGCACCCAGCGGTCGCCCGCCGTCTGGATGATCGGGTTGTTCTGGATCATCAGCATCGCGTAAGCCATCGTTCTGAAAACACATCAAATATTTCTTTTATATGTTGTAGAAGTAGTAAATGAGCTTGCAGTCCACTTGATGATAGGTGGGTAGGCAACTTCGCTCATGGACTTCTGTAGCCAATTCCAGACATGATTGCAGTCCTATGTGAGATCTGCCACAGAAGCCTTGCGACTTCTGAGGACCGAATTAGAATTTCTCATGTAAATGTATCTCTGACCACAATCTTTAAACCAGAACACAGCAGTACATAAACCTGTTGTTATAATGCATAAATAGTATAGCGGTACTGACGGTGGAACATCTGGAGTTGCACCCTGAAGGGTTCTACCGCTTTTTTCTTATTTGTTACTTGATTATTTGCATTCTGGATTTAAGTAGTATATCGAAATATCATTTATCGTAATATACGTACAGGAAAATTTTAACTACAATACAAAGATGTAATTTTGACCAATCCAGTAAAATTACTAACTACACAACTACTTACGCAAAGTAGGTACTTAACTTTACAACTGCATATTTTACTTCGCATCTAAAACATACCTGTTAACAACTCCATTCGGACCTTTAGTGATAGCATACGCGAAGTTAACATCACAGTCGCCGTACAGCGGCAGCTTGAGCTTGACGGGACCAGCGCCGGTCGCCCGCGCCGAGCAGCGCTCCGGCTGGCCCGGCACGTACACGCGGCCGCGGAACACCCCGCGGGGCCGGTACGTCACTATTAGATCACTACCCTCGCATTCTACGCTTACTGAAAAGCAATGCAATGATTTAATGATATTTCATAAATCGTTATGTAGTTAAGCATGGTATAATCCGCGCCAAACTTCTAGTCCGCTCGGAAGTTGTTGAGCGCAGGTGTAGTTAGCATATATGTACTCCGTAACGTAAGGGCACACTAACGCAACTATGTACCCGTGGGCGAGAGAGGGCAGCGGACAGGTGCCGGGGGGAGGCCTGCGATGTCTTCGTCCCGCTAATATCTGCAAATTGCTATTGCGACGCGATTCGTTTCTATATTCGGAGCGGACTAGCAGTTTAGCACGGACTCTACTTAACATATGAAACTCTTGTTTGAAAATTGCTAAATATTTTACTTAACACATAAAAGAAATTAATGTTTCCTATATCGATCTAAAGGTTAATGTGAAATCACTCGATTCCAGCAATTAAAATAATGTAGAGTAGACTGATGTCCTTAAATAATTAAAAAAAAAACATATTTTTCATCATACTTACAGTCGATTATGTGGGTTTTTTGGATGCATTACGGTCGTAATTACTACTCCGGTTAGGTAAGAGTACCTACCATACAAAAACTACTTAAAATTTGAATCTAATCGATATTTTGCTACAACAACAAAACATCACAAAATCTCTTATCAATATACTTTACTGTACTTTTTACGCTATTTTATTTACTCTTAGAACTTACTATTTAGGCAAATAACCCGTCTGTAGTACGTAGCAGCCGAAACGCGCCGCAACAGCCAGGAACCCATAGTGACCAGGTCCTCGCTGTGCAGGTCACACAAGCCTCGAATACCATCCTTAGTTTTCATAGTCCAAGTGAATCCTCGACACACGAACCGACTCTCCACTTCACAGGATTTTTTGCACTGCGTAATAATAAGAATTGTTACATAAAGGAAACAGCAATGAGCAATCATGGTGCTGCCGCCCATACAAATCTGAATCTGGCATAAACTTTGATATGAGTACCTCCTACCTAGCGGTCTGAGGTCCACTGCAGATGCACTGCGGCTTTCAGGACCAAATAGGTACTTAATCTACTTATAATTTCTACCTTACAATAAAGGTAGCAGTTTAAACTGATAGTAAAGTAAAGCAAAAGTTAGTGGAACTAACAAAATTTAGTAAGAGCTTCATAATAACTTCATAAAACTTTTAAATTATACCTATTAGCACCTAAGTAAAATTATTATCCTAAACTTTTTATTAAGTAAAATACTTATGTCTGTTGCATTAGTACCTAATTACGTACCTCATCTTTGGTGACATTATTGAAAGTTAAATCAACATGCTTCAATGTTTGATTGTAATATTCTTCGTATGAACATCTCTCAATTTTCTTGGGATCTGAAAAGAGCATTTGAATAATTAAATTGGTTTCTAAGCCAATATTTTAATGTCCATGGAAGCAAAGCAGTAGCCAGAACCCCTGCCTTGCCTTGATATTAAACTTAAAAGGGTTTGAAAGTCTTTTAAAGGGTTGATCGATCTTAAAAGGAAAACTAGGACCATTGGCTATAAAATCCCGAAACAATGACAATATTTCTGTGACGAAGAGCAGATCAGTTTTACTTACAGTCATACCGGCACTGATTTTCCACGTAGAAGGTGTAATAGTTGGAAACGCGGTAGGCCTCAGGTTCCGTGAACTTATCCTCAGCATTTAGGATGCAGTTGCCTACGACAACGTTTGATATGCTGAATACGTACAACGAATTGTCAGGTTGTATCCACTGGGCAGATCTATAAAAATGATTTAAAAATTACATAGTAACGTGTTTGCTAAATTGATTTAATTTATAAGCTTGAGCTTTGGTGCTCTGGGAATGCTTCAGAATAAAGATCAGAACTTGATTATGCGACATATAAGTGTAATCACTTAAAAAATCACGTGTTAAGCTAAGCTACTCGTAGCTACACAATTATAATTTAGTCTTAGTTTAAAGAAATTAATTTTAATTATGTAGTTTGTAATCATCTAATGACTATTCTCGTTAATGTTTGCACTATGATAATGTACACATGTAGAGTACAAATGTAATTTTTGAGTATCGGAGCTTATAGCATTTGTATGTCGAAATATTCCCCTTGCGCAAAATATTAACATTAGAAGGCGTATACATAGGTACCCATTTCATATTATTTTTCAGAAAACTGTTGACATTACAGTTGATAGGTATTCCATAAAATTTGCCGTATTGCGAAAACTATTTTAGTTAGCTAGTAAAGTAACTACTTTACTGATAACTTTAAATATAGTTTCATGTTTAGTTATGAGTCACGTTCGACTCGTGTATAGTTGTCATATGCACGTTATTACTTAAACTTAGGCAATTTCTGTTAAATAAAATCTTTGGTCTTAAGAACATACCGAAATTTTTGGTTATCATTGGTAGAAAGCAACGCCTCGTAGCACTGTTGTATTGTAGTATTAAGAATTACTTTAACGTTGCTGCTTTCAGAATTCAGGAAATAACCTGGTGTGCTCTCTAATGCCCACCAACGATTGTTGCAATCTACTGGCACTGAAAAATACAACATAAATGATCTTTACCATTCTCCAATGTTACCGCCAAAATTGTACTAATACAAATAAGATGTTTTTATTGTAACAAAGTAGAAAATAACACGTCTGATATAGTTTAAGAAGAGAAATCTTACAAGTCAAACAAGTTTTTTTGAAGAAAGCAGCGTCATTGTCGGACCGGAGTTGCATATTGGGCGAGTCTGTAACTCCGTGACAGCTGCCCTTGGAGAAGGCCACCACTACCGCATCACAGTCGTCCAGTTCCCTGCACCGCGCCAAGCAGGAGCCGATGAAGGACTCCTCTTCCCCGCTGGCAGAGTACACGAACACCGGGGCCCCTCGCTCGGGACTCACGCCGGACCACCTCGTGAAGGTCAGCGATTGATGTCGCTCGCATTGTGTCTCCGTACCTTTATACAAAATGTGGGTCAACACTCTTTGTGAACCTATCTGTAGTATCTGCATATAAAAAGGCACAATTGTACATATTTGTGGATAGTCATAGTTTAACCCTAGGAGCAGAAATTACATTAATTACTTAACAGCTTATCGCGGGTCCATGCGGTGTATCCTCGAGGACGGATTTTCTGTTAAAACGTCTTAGATAATTAGCATGAAACTTAGTAGGTACCTATTCGTGAAAATAATTATGTTTACTGGGTACCATCATCATTCACAAGTATAAAAAGAACTTTAGTTATTTTGGTAACGTAAATTTAAGACATAATGAGCGTATCCTGCTTTAGAAATTCTCCAATAGGTTACTACTAATCTATGCTGTACTCTTTGATCTTATCTATTTTTCTTTGAGACCCTTGGGTAATTTCCTATAATCTGGCTATAAATAATTATAGTGTAAGTAATCTTATTCCGCGTAATTGCTATAAAGTTTCAGTTCATGGCAAGCGAGATTGCAATTTAAACATAATTAATCCGCTTCAATAACACGGTGAGTACTAAACTGTGTCTAAGAATTTCGCTATAAAAGTACTGATTGTGTTTAAATTACAAATTACGGCTATTATGTCATTCAAGCATGTCGTTATGGTATTAGAGAGATAGGTAGGTACTATGTATTTCAATAGTAACAGCAATAGTATAACAATGTAGGTAGGTAGGTACTTTAATCATTTTTTGAAAATACAAGCATAATCATACCTGAATCACAGTAGTATAGATTCTAGTAAGTAGGAAGGTACTTATTTTGTATCAATTTTAGTAGGAATTGGGGTCTATTTTTTTGAGCACTAGCTTATGCTCATTTTTGTTATGCTCATTAAACGTTTACATATGATTCGTCCATTAAATTGGAGACGAAAGCTGTGCACAGGGAAGCAAAGGAGCAGAGCTAGATTTGTTGCTTAAGCTAATACGATCGTCGAATGACTATAGTTAGAAGGACACCAACTAGGTATACGTTTCTTCTGTCCCTGTAGTTCCGGGACTAGAATAGGGCTACGGTATCTCCTGCCTGTCGTAAGAGGCGACTAAAAGGGGGCTTCCGGGTTTGCGGGCGGCAAGAGTGGGAGCTCGAACCGCCCGGCCAGCGGCCCCGGGAAGGACGACGGTATGTGTGGTCGCATACCGTCGTATACACCAGATGGTGTGGCGAGCGTCAAGCTCACCTGGGCGGAGCCCGACGGGGCAACGCGCTTAGAGGACTCCGGTTGCGTTCCTTTGGAGATCCCGGAGCCCTCAACGCAGCGCAGAGGACGGCCACCGGGGGGGTTTTAGTGCGGTAAAAATCCCACATAACTCGGCGTCGCTCCCACGTTGTCGGGTACCTTTTGAAGGTTTCCCCCTCGACAAAAAAAAAAAAAAAAAGGTATACGTTTCTTTAAACAAGCCCTATCACAAAATATAAATTAGAACTCTATTATTGTAGGAACGCTTTTTCTCCGCCTCCGTATGTGAGTGCAGATGAAAAACGGCATTAGTTCTCATTCTGATGTCTATGAAAACTATGAAAGGAGCCAACAAAAATCATAATCATTACGTTAAGAAATAATAGTAAGTACCTACTTATGGACAATAATAACGAATAGAATAAAATTTATTCTAATGTCATATTATAATATCTACACTGGGAAAATTCCTAGACAATAAAATAAAGTACAATGATGGCAACGCCAGCGGTAACGTGTATGTAAAAATTAAATCTTTATTACTTATCTATTTTATTGTCTAAATTCAAAGTTGCGAAGTTGGAACACTTTGGAAAAGTATTTGCATTCCTTCAAAATGGAATACAACAGCTTTTAAGAAATAGGTGTAGCGGTGGTGCCTCCGGATCGAACTATAAACCGCCACAAGTGTAATGCCATATGAAATTGTGGAAAGTGGAATTTGGTGTAAAGGATGTGTTTACGATCGCCGGTGGTAATTTCTTTTCTTAAAAGTAATTACCCACATGTGTATGTAATAATATGGTCTTTCACTGTAGTAGGAATCTGTTCGACGAAAACATTATTTGCTAAACGTGCCTAAGTTTGTGTCGTAGGATGTTACTATTTGCTCAGTACCTATGCATTATGTATTGAGAACACTATTTAGCTTAAGTAAAGATGAGTAGGTAAGCACATTATAATAACCAGAACAATTGACCTGTGAAGATTAATAATAATTACTTACTTGCGTTTAGTACAAATGTCGATAAAATTACAAAGATTACTAGATTGCACATAATTATTTGCGAAGCGAGCTCTTATTATTTTACACAAACACAATTCAAAAATTTCAAGGAAATAAAACTTTTTTGTGCGTCATGATTAACGAGTCTTGTAAATTCGCGGAAAATCGTTACATTTCAAACGCGGACACAGAACGAAAGGTAGTATCACTTCCTAGCCCCTGCGCTCCTGGCAGGCGTCTGGAGGAGCCATCCTCCACACTGATCAAACAATTACGCAATTTGTCACGGATTCTTTATGTGATGCACAGCTGAGTAAACAAACCATTTGTCGTCATTCCGAATTAATCGTAAAAGGTACGGAATTGAACGGAAACTTCATTTATCTTGAGATATTTATAGTTTGTTTTTGACAAAAAACGCGAACACCCGCGCGCAACCTGGCGTCAATAACTGATATAAAAATTATCTGCGAAAAGACCGCCAGTAGAAGTAACTAGGAGGTCCTTCGTACAACTTAGTTACAGCTACTGAAAGCGTTGTAGTGCAGTCATGTGGCGGCCCCCACCACGCGCACTGCGACCTTGCAGTTATTATGGTTTTACAGACAACAATTTACAATAGAGTGACGAGTCGACGACAAACGATAGTGAAACCGATAATACTAACGTTAAACATCCTAACGACTCGTTTTGTAACGGCTGACATGCGGGCTCGTGTTATGCGATTCTAAACAACAGGGTACCTACAATCTACTTATTAAATTATATACATGTAACCTGCTATTTATATTTGATGGTGTTTTGCAACCATCCTTTGTAGATTCCATGGAAGTTGCGTCATGAAGATAATTTGCATAGACAGTAGGGGAAACGAACACTTTTATTCAGGAAAAACACTTGATTAATAGTTACTTGCAGGAAATGTAATTTAATATGACGGTATATACATACTACCTATGCCACGACATATTAGCTCCCTGAATTAGCGTAATCGGAAAAACCGCGATTCAAAGTGCGAGTTATATTAAAAATATAAAATAATATTTCATAAACACTCGATCATTTGCAGTGCTAATGGAACAGTCCTTCGATATCTATTGTAAGTATTGTGACCCAAATAGGTTCTCTGATTTTAATTCAATTACTTACCTACTGCTCAACCATTGTGATGTAAATAAATTTCAAAGAATATCGTTACCCATCTAGGGCGATTGCTGATAAGTTGGAAGATTCTAGCATATTTCAAAAAGACTATAGAGTACTAAATACACGTACACACTTTGATAGGGGGTTCAAGAGATGTTTTATAAGAAAAAAAGAGAAAACATATTCTACGCAATGTGTCATCTACCAATAGTTTTAAGGTCGAACAAATATTTGTGCCGTTGTTGCCCTTAAGACCAATACGAACCCTTCGTATTGGTATCTCTGGTATGCCGTAATCTGCAAACCCGAACACAGCCGTTTAAACTCCTGTCATAAAACAGTCGTGAAGCGGTGATAGCTGTAGTTGATAGTCGTATCATCACAAAAAGGTAAAAATAAAACTAAAAAAATATTTTAAAGCTTATATTTCATTAAATAATAACACAATTACCATTTCACATTTTGTGCGCTTACGAATACTTTTAAACAAAAACTTGAATTTTATCACACAATCTTGACTAAAGTGGCAAAATGGCAAATATGACTGAAACCACGTGTTTCGCGGACAAGCTATCCGTAAGCTACGCTGTGCTATCAACTCTTCAGGTACATACAGTAATACTTTGGATTTTGTAACAAGTCAATTACATGCTAATATTTCTACAAAATGCGTTTGCATTCCTTTGTAGTAATGAGACAATGTATAACAAAATAAAGAAAAAATAAATATTTTTTTCACATAAGTAAATAAAAAAATCAATATGTCTTTCTATAATTTCCAAATTAGTGCGATATTATTAATTCTTATTAGATGATAGCACCGAATATAATAAATATATATGTATGTCTTTACACTGAAAGTTAATACTGAAAACTACTACACCGATTTGGACGGGATTTTTGCTAAAAAATAGAGGAGTTGAGAAAATATTTAGGTTCTGTGCGCAAAAATAGAATCTTTTCCCGGATAAGATACAATAATATATTCATCCTAATTATATAGCCTCGCAAGTCAATGTAAAATATATTTGTGAGAAAAATATGAAATTATAATGTAATGTGAACACCTCTGTTTAAAGACAAATGGAATACAAACGCGAATAATTTTCAACAAACAAATTCTCTTCACAAATTATTGCAAAATTATTATATAAGGCAAGGATAAATATAGTATGAAAAATTCGGGAAGGAATTTTAGCATGGAATATGATGTAAGAAGTGAGATTAAAAATATTTTTTCTCATAACAACATACAAACAATAAGATGGACGCACGTCATTTTGAGCGTAACAGAAAATTGGATTTGCTTCATAAAAATGTGCCATAATACTATCGTCTAATTTAGGGACATCACATGCCATGCCACGTTGTCCACGATTATAAGAATATCTCATTTTAAAGTACAAACAAGAATGATATAGCAATAGATTAATGTAATAAAAATGAATGAATGAGTAACAAGGTATTGTAATCAGAAATCCTTGCTTGTGCTAAGCGAAAATCTAATCCGAAAACTCAAATTGAAGTTCTTAGATGTTCGATTTTAAAATTCCTTAACCGATATTTTTTACTATATTTGTCCTAAACCTTAATTTTCCACTGTATTCATTTCTAAAAGGTATCTATTAAGATTGCAATAAGCTACGGAAAATCTAAAATAAAGCATTAAATAACAAACTTGACTTCTAACTTGTAATGGCAGCATACCGTGCAAATACGCATTCAAACCATGCAATTAATATATCAGTAACATACCCTTATTATAAGTCAATGCAATATTATTATATTAATACTTCATTAGCGTGAGCAGGATATGTTATCAATATTGATTTTTACCTATATTGAGCTCGGGATAACACGTGACACTTTTATTAATAACATTTCTGAATAGAAATTCGTTCCTTCTTTTTGTTGACTAACATCTTTTATTAACAATATACCTATTCAATGTTTTGTCTTGCATTTCAGAATAACTTATTCGAGAAAAATGTCAAATTTCGATGACATGAACTTGTCCAATAAGTTTGAATGCCTTGCGTGCGATTATCATGTCACACCCCTGAAACTAGAACACAATGAACGAAACATTTATCCAAATATATAGACTTTCTGTTGGTAGCTCACTCTGCCCTCAAAAATTACCTCAGTGCTCACGAGTTATCCCCTTAGCAGATAAATGTATATAAATATATTATACTCGTAGAACTAACGACTTCATAAGCCACAGCCTTCATAATATAATCTTTGTATGCTATTATGCACTGGTACAATCGTATAACATTCATTATATTGATATTTTGGTAAGACTATCCGCCATACATGACTCCACATCAACCACAAATCATTAATTAAATTATTATCAAAAGACCTCAAAAAATAGCGATTCATAACGCGAATTGGCGCAATTTGGCAATTAATTATATTTAATACAAAACTCGTGACATAATTATGTTAGAACAAAAGAATTACAATAGTATATACGTTTAGTGTTTGATTGTTAAGGTTAGTTTAGTTTATATCGGACAAAAGCGCCCACACAATAGAAAACCTTGATTTCAATTACAACAAATAACATAATTTCAAACATAACAATAATTTATAAACAAAAACAACTTTTATATAGCGGTGGTTTTCTGTTTCAGGTACAGGAAAATAAAAAATTGGTTTCTTTGTGATTTGAGTTCAGTGAATATAGGACGCAAGACAATGCAATCATTACGTGTGCAGCGTCCTTTATAAACGACGAACAATAAGCTGCCTTTTATGTGCGACCCGTAGAAGGCGACTGCGCTTATATGCACTCAAGCACAAGAAAGGTTACTTATTATCAAATACATATTACAATCCGTAATACAGTTCGTCTGTATTGTCTTAAAAATACGCCCGTCATAAAAAGGTAACAATTTACTTTGGAATTGAAAAAAATAAATATTCACCCTTAAAGTTAAAGCACATTACGGGCGCGTCGCGTCGCGTTGCAATATTGCGTTGAGCGTATGCAATATGCGGCCGGGTTTATAGTGCTATTGATAATTTAAAAAAAAATTCAAAGATTTTTTCAACAATAACTTTTCTGTGCGATCGTCGTAATTTGCGTTTAACTTTACGGTACATTCAAGCTTCCGTCGATACTGTTCATATACAACTTGCGTAGTCCCAGCAATAGTTTAAGAAACACTTTATTTTGGAGCTGCATACTATGGCATATTTTTTCAGGTTCTATGCAGGCCGGATATGTTTTTTGCAGACTTCTTCTTTGTTTAATAACCAATTTAATATTAACTCAATATAATTAATCAACTCTTTGGACATTTTGATTCAGACCTCTTACCGATACATTTATTTTTTATCAATAAATTACGATATTTCTTAGCATAATATAGGGATTAGAACAACAAATTGATAATTTTCTCAAAAAATTGGATCGTAATATTATCGTCCATCTCATCACATAATCAATAGTACAATAATCTATAAGAACATGTCTTACACACATAGAATAATTATATCAATGCATTATGATATTAACAGCAACGCTATAATTATTGATTCTAATGACTAAAGTAACATTTTTTCAATGAATAGTCTTCGATATAATTAGTTTTTGGACTAAGAATAAATAGAGTTTCCAAGATATTGGTTAACATTTTTTTCATAAAAATATTCCGTAGCTTGATTAAAGTACACTCACACTGTCGACTATGCAGCTGCGGCAATATTATGGTAACAATTGATAATATTTAATGTACAATATTTGATTGAAAATTTTATATTGAATAAGGCACAACAAACTACACGGTCGTCGAAATACATGCCTTAATAACTGCATTTAATATAAGTTAATGAGAACTTTATAAGAAGTTTGTTCCAAACCTTGTCGCCAATTAAATTTTGTAAGACAATCGATTAAATTTCGAACAAGTAAGACTTTTGAATAAATTTTGAATAATAGGCATATTGGACGTACCTACAGAAAATTATGAGTCCGGCCTGACTAGATCCTCGGCGAGAGTATCGTTGTTTGTCCACCCCAACCGTCACCGAGCCGATACCGAAATTAATGACGGCGCCGAAGTAGCGTACATACATTTACTATAGCCGCTTGTCCTCCGCTCGTCCGTCACCCGAGCACCGTCATCCCGACCGATATTTCGGGTACATCGGCGTGACCGCTAGATCGGCACCGATATGTAGACGGGCCGATGTGCCGGCAATAGAAAACACGATGGCACTTGTCCATACACTGCCGTCACACGAGTGGCAGCTGGAACAAAATAAACCGACGATTTCGGTCGCGGTGGACAAACTATCGCCGTCACGACATATTAAAATCGTCCCGAAATAATCTCATTCTCGGTATCGGCTCAGTGACGGTGCAGTGGACAAACGCCCCTTCTCGGTATCCGCTCGGTGACGGTGCGGTGGACAAACGGCCTAAGTGTTCAGGTGGGGATGCGGTCGCGAAGGTACGACAGCACCGAAGCCGTGCCCTTCGCGAGGATGGCGTGTCGCGGCTGACGGAAGCAGTTGCCCATCAACTCCAGGGAACTGGAAACAAAATATATACATACTTACTAATATTATAAAACCGAAAGTAACTCTGTCTGTCTGTCTGTCTGTCTGTCTGGTTGTCTCTTCTTCACGCTTAAACCACTGAACCGATTTTAATGAAATTTTGTACAAAGATAGTCTGAGACCCGAAAAGGAACATAGGATAGTTTTTATCCCGGAAATCCTAAGGGAATTAGGGATGGCGATCTAAGATCGATTAATCGGAGAATCGATCTTTTGGACCCAAAACAACGATTATTTTAATCGATATTAGTAAGGATTGAGTCATAAACTATGCATTTGATCAAGTGACGATCTTTAGCAAAGTTGAAGGTACGAATTTTCAGTTTTATGTATGTTAGTATGTTATATTATTTTCTTTAAAACGCGGGCGAAGCCGCGGGCAAATACTAGTCATTAATATTTTATTTGAGTATCACTACTTTATGGCCGCTAACAGAAGATTCTCACATTTCATGTAATTACATTAAACATTTTATTCTATTGTAAATACAATTTCAAACGTTACATCACAACCAAATTATTAATTTGGATTCTGGAATTTAGGACTTCTGTTTTTTGTGTGCACAATGTACATGCATGTATTTGAAGGTGGTAGAACCCTTTGTGGTGCGACTCCGGCGGCACCACCAGCACACTATTTCTACCTAATAACAGCAGTGTTAAGCGCTGCTGTGTTCCGGTTTGAAGGGTGTGGTAAGGGAGACAGACTTTTCCGAGGCGTTCCAGCTTGGTCCTCAGGGGTAGCGGCGCATCTGTGGCCGACCTCAGGTAGGAATATCTAATCCTATCTGGGGTTGATTACAGATGTCCATGGGCGGCAGTAGCCACTTACCATCAGGTGGACTGCATGCTCTTCTGCTACCCTTATATTATAAATAAAAAAAAATGCGTGGATGTAAATACGAGGTTTCTTCATGCAGAACTATGATATAATAAGGATTGACATTGGTGATTATGATGGTTATGTCAACCATGTCGATGAATGGTATGAAAACTTAATTATGCAAATAATAGTAATGATATCATCATAATGATCAAGGTATTTACTTTTAATGTTGTTCATTGTAGTGTCCCCGACATATATTACAATACTATTTGACTCGCTAACACACTACCACGTCCGGTTGGGGCGACTGTCGCGCATAGACTGACTCACAGCCGATATGTTCCATATGACAGTAGTGACAAATGCACTCAAGAAAAATACCCACCTACCCACATACACTACATTCATGATAATTATCAGTGAAAAGTTGATTTTTTTTATATAGGGGAAGAGCAGGTCGTCCACCTGATGGTAAGTGTAATTAACCGCAGATAAGATTAGATTCCTATCCGATATCGGCCACAGCTGGAATGTCTCGAAAAAATCTCCTTTACCACACTCTTCAAACCAGAACACAACAGCGATTAACACTGCTATTATTAAACAGAAATAATATACACACTTTATTATTATACACTTATTATACACTTTTACTTTTCTCCATATTGTAAATTTTACATACTTTTTTGTAGTTAGGCTACTCTGATTCTACAAGCCTCAATTATGATAATGATGATATGAGATCGTACCGGAGGTGAGTAAAGTTCCCGAGCTCCGGCGGCACGGAGAGTATACTGTTGTTGCTGAGGTCGAGCACGGCGAGCCGCCGCAGCCGCGCCAGCGCGTCCGACGACACGTTGATCTCCGACACCTGGTTCTCAGCAGCCAACAAGATCTCAAGGTTCTCCAGCTCGTACACGCACCGAGGAATTTTCGTAAATCTAGTGTCATTAAAAAAATATATACATAGACGCGACGAATAGATAACTTTTCTTATTAGGAAGTCGATTAATAAAATACCTTTCGCCGTTATTTGAAAGTTAATATGTATTCATCGTCACCTAACTATCTCAACTCTGGGGAGGGGTCTCCCCTGAGTTGAGATAGTTGCTAAACTTCACACACCCATAAAAACTTTTTTAAGAACTCTCAAGCATATAGGTTTTCAAATAAGGTTTTCCCCTTCACTGTTGAAGCGAGTGATAATTGATTTGTAGTACACATATGATTTTGAAAAATCAGAGCAGCTTGCCTGCTTCGGACCTCAAAGCATATCGTATCTAACACTAGGCTATCTGCACTATACATTACCCGATATTAAATGGAATGTTATAAATTGAAATGAATAATGTTATAATACCGACCTGTTATTACTTATAACCAGTTCTCTCAAGTGTTTCAAGTTTCCGAGTTCCGGAGGTAGATCCACTAGGGAGTTTTTGCCCAAGTCCAGAAATTGCAAATGCGTACAGGTGCTTAATTCCGGTGGAATGATTGCGATACAGTTCGAAGACAATATTAACTGGGATAGGGTTTCTTTAACGCTGCATACCCTAGAAATAAAACAAAGTCATTTTAATATGTAAACATAACATTTACACGAATTCGTGTAGCTCGCACAGCCCGAATGTTTGCATAGATCTCGATTCAATGTCGGGCGCGGTTGGGAGTTGAATGGGTAACCATTTTTGGCTAAAAAAGTTGAATAGTGCTTAAGGTTAAATCCATGCCAGCAGTTCTGTTACAGTCGGTAGACACAGTATGGTACGCCTACGGAGGTGCCCCGCAAGCATAGCGCCTACCTCCCCCCCCCCCCCCGGCACGGCACTCACCCCCCCGGCACGGCACTCACCCGCTGGGCACGGCGGGCAGCCTGTTCTGCGCGAGGTCCACGATGTGCACGTGCGCGGCGGCCGGCACGCGCCCCCTCCCCCCGGCACGGCACTCACCCGCTGGGCACGGCGGGCAGCCTGTTCTGCGCGAGGTCCACGATGTGCACGTGCGCGGCGGCCGGCACGCGCCCCCTCCCCCCGGCACGGCACTCACCCGCTGGGCACGGCGGGCAGCCTGTTCTGCGCGAGGTCCACGATGTGCACGTGCGCGGCGGCCGGCACGCGCCCCCTCCCCCCGGCACGGCACTCACCCGCTGGGCACGGCGGGCAGCCTGTTCTGCGCGAGGTCCACGATGTGCACGTGCGCGGCGGCCGGCACGCGCCCCCTCCCCCCGGCACGGCACTCACCCGCTGGGCACGGCGGGCAGCCTGTTCTGCGCGAGGTCCACGATGTGCACGTGCGCGGCGGCCGGCACGCGCCCCCTCCCCCCGGCACGGCACTCACCCGCTGGGCACGGCGGGCAGCCTGTTCTGCGCGAGGTCCACGATGTGCACGTGCGCGGCGGCCGGCACGCGCCCCCTCCCCCCGGCACGGCACTCACCCGCTGGGCACGGCGGGCAGCCTGTTCTGCGCGAGGTCCACGATGTGCACGTGCGCGGCGGCGGCGGCCGCGAACACGTCGGCCGGCACGTGCGCCAGCCCGCGCCCCGTCAACACCAGCGCTTGGCTCTTCTTCAGCGTGTACCTGCGGATGGACGAATGTAGGTTTATATTACTGCCTCTTACCCCCCTCCCTCCACCTCTTTCCCTATTACCTTAAACTCTTAGGTTTCCTCAAGAAGTTTCTCGTTTCCTTGTAAGCACGTAATTAAAAATTTAAATTTAAAGATGCTTTTCGAGGATTCAACCTTGGGCCCTCTAAATGAGAGTCCGACAAATTTCTAATTACTAGACTACCAGTGCTTTTATTCTAGTATTTTATATGCAGGGTGATTTGTTCGCATGAAATAACTAAATCTAAAACTACAAGAAAAGGAAAAGCACTTAAAAAAGTGATATTAATAAAAATCTAAACTGTACCTATAGGTTTTAAAAAGATCTATTTTCCCATTTTAAAGTTAAATAAAACGGATCATTATAAATATATATCTTACTTATCAGGCCATCCGGCGTCAGTCTGTCTGGTTTCGTTAATGACCTCCTCAGTAATACGATCCCTCAGGAACTTCATCATCCTGTCGGTCCCCCCTTTAATGATATCCTGCCGCACGAAGGATAGTCGGTTGCCTTCCATACTGATACTTTGTAACTGCGATAATAGACCCAAATTCCGTGGTAACCTGTAATTAAGAAAATTTAAATTTAATTTCTTTAATTTGAAATAATTAATTTGAGCAAAATCGAGCATTCATGTCAAACGGAAATAGAAGTATAACATTTTACTTTTAAAATTACAATGACGTCACTGTTAAAAATTAAAAAATCGGCGAACTGACATATGGATAAAAACATTTTAAGATAGTCCAACTATCCAATACAACATTGTCTCCCATGTTATTCTCGTAGATTTCGTTAAATTTAACTAATTTTCGCTTTTTAACAAATTCGATTACGGATTAAAAACGAATTGTAGTCAGCACGCCAGATCAAAATGCGTTTTTTTCGAATACATTATAAAGCACTTACGTCATTGTAATTCTATAGGGGCGATACATGTAAGATAGTAAATAATGTAATACGTGTAATGCAATTAATGATCCGCGACCACTTAATGCATACCACGAAAAGTGGCTTGGTCTAACGTGACGCCAACGCTAATTTCAGTTTTAATTGCCCTCTTGTCACGCCTTGCCCGTTATACCAATTAATGCTGTAATTTTACGCTGTATTACTTGTTGTAACGTGGAATGTTTAGTTTATAAAACACAATAGTTTCTTTTGATATGATAGAAGTAGCGAACGGACAAACAATCCACACGATGGTTGAGTGGCTATCCCAGGCAATATTTGAATCCTATCTATAGATGTGTTACAAGATCAAGTTGGGAGGCCTAGTATAAGTATGTCTTTCTTACCACACTCTTCGATCCAGAAGAATAACGCTAAAAACTGCAACTGCCGTTATTAGGCAGAAATAGGCATAGATTAGTAACGATACTTCGCCGCCTTGAAATTGAATGAAGCCACATACGGCTTATTAGTAAGTTCTTTTTTTGAATTCTTGACAATTAAAAACATTTTTAGAGAAAATTTACGAATAAATAGCTAATACTGCGTAATAAATAAATAATTATTTCAAATATTTTAGGGACATTTTAGCACGGAGACGTGGCAAAACTTTTTTATGCTACTATTTCAATTCTCAAAACTAAGTACATTTTCTTGTTAGGAGTGAGTAATCTTTACTTATCTATGGAAATAGGTGTGAATTTGGTGTTTCCAGTACAAAACCAACAAAGGGTTCTACTTCTACCACCTAGTATCACAGAATTTACAAATGTATTTATTAATTTTTAAAAAAGAAATATTAAAATTAACTACTTACTTATTTAAACTATTATTAGTCAAGTCAAGTCTCTTCAATGTCTGTAGGAGTGATATGTTTTCGGGGAGCACTTCTAATTTATTGTCTCTGATATTCAACACATTTAGATGTTGCATCTGATCACAAAACTCTTCAGTAATTTCCTTAAAAGAAAATGTGGATAAAAATAATCATAAAAATTGTTTCTTACATAATATACTGCATTTGTTATAATGACTTAAACATAAAATATTTAAAATTATTTTTATTTTTTATAGATTATATAGTAAAAAATAAAATATTTTATAATTTATAATTTAATATAATATTCAAGCTAAATTATATAATGCTGGTTAAGTACTTTTTATATATAAATATGAAAATGAATGTTAAATAATACCTTAATGTAGTTATTAGCTAAATAAATCTCCTTTAAAGCTGTACATCCATAAAAATCTGGCAACTCTTCAATATCATTATGGTTTGCGTCCAAAATTTCCATTTTCCTTAACTCTCCCATAGCCGGAAGCTTTTTTAACTTGTTGTTAGATATATTCAGCTTTTTTAAGTCTAAAATTAGTATAAAAATGTAATTAAAATGCAATGTTATATATTATTCATAAATACTATTAAGTTATAAATTTTTATTCAGCATTATACATAGATATTATACAATTTTGGGTAAATTTAAGATTTCAAAATATTTACAGATTAATTAATTTTTTTTTTCAAATCCTTAAGATAAACTATTGTTTTGTATCCAAAAATACACAACTGCAACACTAACCTCTAAGATTAACAATATCCGGGGGTAATTCTGTGAGATTATTATGGGATAGGTTCAAATCAACCAATCGCACAAGGTATCCCATACCAGGCGGCAGTACCATCAATTTGTTATGTGATAAATCCTACAACAAAACATTAAAATTAAGGACAGTCTCTGTATGGTCACTCAAATAACCTAATCATTATTTATTAAAAGTAAATACTACATACATCTTCTTAGCGCGGCATTGCATACGCCAATGTAACACATTATGTTTAGCATTAGAAATTTTGTGCAGAAATGTAACACAATTTTTACCGCGCGGAATTGCTCGCGCCAATGTAACAATGTAATATTTACATTTGTTTATTGGTCATTTGCTTAATGAAAATGTGTTTAAATGCATAAGAAAATTATTTTCTTAATTATGACAAGGAAATATAATTTCCTATTTGCATTTTGCTTTTTGTTTCATTAAAATATCTTGCTATCCACAAATAATGGAGTATTTGAAATTCAATCTCTACCCTACACATATACATTTCTTTAAACAACGTAAGCAGGCACAGGTGTGTAACATTATACTGTAACTGGAGGCCATGCTTGTTATGTCAAGTTATATCACATGACAGGTAATGAACTGAAATCTTATTAAGATCTTATACTTTCCTTGTTTCCTTATTTTCTAAATCCTTATAAGTTTTCTACATGACAGGTAAAGAATCCATTTATTTCTAAATAAAACACTAAACTACTCAACTCTAAAAATATCTATTTATTATGTACCCATGAATTTATTTTAAAAATCTTTTTCAGCTTGCTTATGCTGATGTCTTTTGGGTATAATCTCAATATTGTTTGTTAGCCTTATTAATATTTCAAGATTATCTATTAACTAGTTAGCGATTACTCTAAACTTGGACTGTAAAGTTCTTGATATTTGAATATATGTTAAGTATTTTTAATACTGATAATCATAACTTACCAAAAATGTTAACATGACCAGGTCTCCAAAGTCAGGCTCAATTTTTTCCAGCTGATTATGTGATATGCTGAGCCATCTCAGCTCAGTGAGCAGGTAGAATTCTTTCGGTAGAGTGGTCAGCTTATTCCGATCTAGTGTTAAATTGGATAAGTTCTTTAATTCACCAAACTCTGGAGGTAAACTTGATAATGCATTGTCGTGGAGCTGGAAGTAACATAAATTCTAATAGTCATTGTATGATAATACAAAAAAACACAAAGTAATTTAATTGAATGGAATTAATTATTTCAATGGCCATTAATTAGAATTCAGTCTGATTATATCTAATAGGCATCTATTATTTTTTTTTTCATATAATTTAGGATATTTAATTATATAAATTATTTGCTTGAATATAAGTATGAATAAAGTTGTTAAAACAATAATTGTCATCTATATTCCACTTCAAGAGATACACAAATTGGAAAGAATTTTGAGATCACACCAAAAAACTACATAGTCACAATTTTTTCAGACAACGGTGTAATGTTAATAAAACAGTTTAATTTAATGGGTGTTAATCATGTGTACTCGCCGCTCACCTTGAACGTGACAAGTTGTTGCAACAACTTGACATTGGATGGTATTGAGGCTATGGCATTCGAACTCAGGTCCAACATCTTCAGCGGCTCCGAATTCCACCAGTTGTTGTGGTCAGATTTGGCGAAATCCACCTCTTTCGTGTCGTCCATAACCAGTTCGTCGATTTTCCATACATTTTCCGGCACTACAAGTATATAGTTAACGCAACTTGCTTGTTAATATGTGAACCGAAACAAAACTTCCTACTTCCGTAGGGTATTAATTAGTTTATTTTAAACTCACCTGTACCGAGACCCCTATTGCACAAACTCAGCTGTCCGGTGCGCTTTGCGGATTTTATCAAACCGACGGAGAGCTCGTTTGCGTCCGCATTTTTATCTTGTAAATGAAAAACAGGCCTATTTGTTATTTTAATTTTCGATTTCGTCGGTGTACGTCGTGACATTGCAAGGCGTTGAAATAAATACGAAACAACACTTGCTTAATTCTACTTCATTCTACACTTGTATATGTACTTGGTGTTGATTTGATTTACATTTTATAGGCTGTTTTTTATCTATGCTAATTCTGACATATGCAGGGTTGCCACTACCAGAACCTAAACATACACGAAAGTCCAGAGTTCAACAATAGTTTTTTCTCTTTAAACGAGACGCGATTTAAAAAGGTAATTATACTGTTAAGACGATTTCCAACCTGGATTTAGGCATAAAATGTAAAATAGAAATAAAAGCAATTTATCCTGAAGTCCTTAAACTTATTTCACATTTAGGACTGACTGGACTAACAGGGGTTTTCTAATTTAATCGTTTTATGGCTAGTCCGTTACTAGCCGCATGCTATGCTTGATTTCGGACTACCTACTTAATGTAGAGATTATATCTTATTTTCCAGCGGCTCTGCATTACTGAAAAATTAAATGCGTAATTACTATGATAGTAAACATTACATTATCCTTTATAAATATACCTTCAAATCCTTCAGTAGCAAATTTTGTAAAATAATAATCATCCACTTCACACATAATAAATAAGAGATAAATATTAATGCATCACATTAAAAGTAAATTTTATTTGCAATAGGTGCGATATTAGATTGTATTTATATTATAACTGAACTAGGAGAAAAGGCATTTTTATTATTACAATTTACAGAAATAAAGGACACTGCTTATTTTTCGTCATTAGTGTCATAGTTTATGCCATTTCTAGCCAGTTATATTTAAACCATATTTAAACAAGTATTATTATAATATTTACATAAGTTATGTTTAAACTTATACAGCGTCTCGTCTTTTGATTTACTTGCAATTTTAACTGCTTTTGAATGTGTGCTAAATTATATTTTAACCAATATACATATTTACAAACGAAACAAGTACCTAAATGGTCTTATTTACATGTAATATGACTACAGTGATTGGAGATTTCAATTTTATGTTGCTCTTATTATATAAAAGCACAATTTTTGATTATTACATTATTTACAGAAATTTGCTATACGGCTTATAGCTTACAAGTGCCACTTTAGAGCATCAAAGCCTTATGATATAAACATAAATATTATTGCACTTTTTCTACTATTTGTACTACATTGAAATGAAATAAATTTCATTAACTATACCGTAAAATCCATAAGTTGGGAATCAAAGAGTATAGTAACATAGTAACCTATTGCTACGTTGAGTTTGGGACTTGATCAAGAATCAAACTGTCAATGTCAATTGTCATTGACAAATGTCAATGAAAGGTAATTTCAATTTCACGTGTTGAGATTGTTGTTTATTTTATTTTGTATGTAATTGTTTTATTTATTAATAAAAGATCTAATCTTTTATATCAAAATGATTGAACCTTGGAACGATAAATTAATTTCGCCACCCCCCGTAAATACAGCATTAAGTAACAGTGAAATAGGTAAGAAATTTTAATTTTTAAGTGTACTAACCTAAGGTTACTTTAGTTTTACATAAACATATTAATATTTAAAAAAAAATACGTTTTATTTACAGATTTAAAAACATTGAAGCATACGCTGAACAACGTTATTAATATATTATCAAAACAATCGCCTTTACATAACGAAAGTGCAGTTTTTTCGAGATTACTGTATAAGTTTGACAAAAAATTTCGAAATGATATTGGTTACAGAAACTTCAAGAAAGTCAATTGTGCCTTGCGAAGGTACTTGTTGCTTAATTTGTTGAAAGATGTGGAACAATTTACCTCAGTTTTACCTGATGAAGAAGATGCGCCTTACTATTTGCCTACTAAACAAATGCTGGAGTATGTATTAATTAGAATAATAGCATTTTCTAAGCTTATGGTGAGAATAGTTGTGTGTTCAAAGCAGTCTGCAGTGTTTTATTTGGACCGAGTGAAGAGAGGAGAGAGCCATTGGATGAGTTTAATGCCATATGCTGTTCTAAGCAGAATATGGTCTATGGCATTTGTACTGCTACAACATTCATGCAGCTGGTATCAACTGCTGTATTCATTTTTGAATAAGTTTCAATCAAAAGGTGTAAACTTTTTGCCTGATAATTACAAACTACCAGAAAATCTGGGGAACTGGTTAGAGATTAAAGATATTAACAATTTTGGGCGTCTTGAGTGGTCTAAGAAAGAAAGTGTCAATGTTGAGTCATTGATGATAAAAGATGACACTGATGATTTTGAGACCATTCTAGAATATGTTAATCAAATTAATGAAGACACAACAGAAACTCAAGATTCCACTTTGAATGTGACAAGTAATATGAAAATTCTTAAAAGTGACATCAGCGAGGTGGTAGTAAAACAAATTGACCAAGGAGAAGCTATATCTAGAGACAGTTTTGCAAGGTTAATGAATAAGAACCCCAGTTCTATCAACGTAAATTTGAAGAAGGATAATTACTTCCATGTTTTAGACAATGTTACTAATAAAGATGCACTTAAAAAGTTTATTGATAAAGAAGAGACTTTTAGGAATGAAGGCAGCAACCGCTCCTTGACTAACCATCTTAGTTTTATGCAATGGCAGTCCTTAAAGCTATCTCTATCTAAACTCGATAACTTAACAATTAATAATAGAAAGTTACAGAGAAAATTCGAAAAAATTTGGCAGGAAAAATGTGTTAATATAGAATAAAACAAGTTTGAAAGATAAAAATCAAATATTTACTAACACAATGTTACAAAAACTGTATCTACACATAAAGCACCATTTAAGCAGATAAATACAAGTATTTTATATCTGACAGTTTAAATAAACATGCTTAAATCATATATCAGGTACATTATTAAAGAATACACAATTATATTATAATAAAGTGTGTATTTAGGTCTAAACGTATAACCTATAATGTTGTATAGATGCATGTTGGAATGTATTCACTTTTTGAATATACCAAATTCGGAAAAGACTAAATATACAGGCAATATTTTATTTAGGCACGATTATTGACTGAAAAGAAAACAGTTGAAATATTGTTGCTGTAAGTAGCAATTTTAAAAGCATATAAAACTATGGTACGTACATTGGAATCAGAATAAAAAGTGTATTTTAATGATAAAGTGTTTTCGAACAAAATGTGATATAGAATTTTTGAATCATTAATGATTATTATTATTATGTATAAACACAAAACTTTGAGCCAATTTTAGAATGGAAGCCTTAAAATTAATTACAAAATTCCAATCACTTTTATGTTATTTTGTAAGTTAATTGAGCCTGATAATATCTAGATATGTTTGCTAAGCAAAAATGAAATAAAATAAAACATGTTTTCACACAAGACATGGTAAAAATCCTAATGAACAAAATTTTGAATTTGATAAGGTGCATTCATACTTTGATAGTTGGTGTGAAGATGAGAATAAAATATTTATTGTCTTTATTAATAATCTCCTATGAAGACATACGATTTTTTTCACAATATATGTGTTGTATAGATTTGTCTTAAAATTATTTAATACAATAATAATTTAAACGAGCTGTAGTATTCACAATCAACAGTTTGATTTACAATATTTATAGCTTGTAACTTTTTTATAATCTTGATATAGTTATGTTATGGTGCAACATTGAATTGTTATATATAACAGTTGTTAACAATAAAAAAGTGATAACTGCACATAGCAAAGTTGTATTTTTTTGAAGTTATACTTCATTTGATGTTACTTTACAATACATTACGTCTTGTATCATTTTGTAATATTTTTTTGTTTTGTAATTAGTTTTACTGCAGTTTAACTCATACATTGATGCACATGCACTTTACACCAAATAAAAAGAAAGAAGTATAACGTCTTACGCGCTTACATAACACACGTTTTTTTTAATTTGCATTGATAACAGCAAACATGACAAGATACACTTCGTAAATTGAGAGTACACAATTTAATTGCAAATACACTAGATATGTTTGTGAAACAGTTAATATGAAACAATTACATCCATGAATTTGTGATAACGTTAGAGTCTTAAATAATTAAAGATCGTTTTCCCACTAAATAAATGTGATGACTGTATGGCATATTCCCCATACTTCTGCCTAAACAAAGTGACAAAACATAAGTAAATTAATGACCAGTCTCATAAATGTTCCCTCTAACACTCGGTGTCTATTCACATGTACCACAAACGCTCCACAACGACGATAACTATTGAGCGGACACAACTTCATGTTCAAAATCAACAGTGCAGTCGATATTGACTACATTGCAACTCTATCGCTAATAGACGTTTTTGTAGTTACAAGAAGCTACACAAACAATATTCACAGGTAACCACGGCATAACTAGCGCTGTGATATGGTGTCATCGTGGTACTTGTGTATAGGCGCTTAGTTTTCTTGACAAATAGAAGATATTTATATAATACATATTATCATTGTTTTACAATTACCACTAACCATGTTTCCATGCAAAACACTAATTAATCTTAAATATCAGCAAAAGAGATATAGTATAGAATAGATTTACATCAAAGGTAAACATAAAATTTAAACAGCTAAATACTTGACTCTGCAACTCTCTCCACATTTTAGTGAACTGAAAAGAAAAATCTTTAATTTATTAAGGACAATTTACACCTCGTGATATCTATGGTCTCTTTAAAAATTTTATAATTGATCATAATTAAGTAAGTACATCGATAGTTTATTTCCCACACTTGATCAGTAAAATACATTTAATCTGGATCGGATTAGTGTCTTTTACCTATCACGCAGGTTTCCACACGCGTGCAGATCTGCGCATGCATGCGATTAGCGTCCAATTCTTTCATGGATACTGCATAACTGGGAAGTATCTATTAAACCCGCGTGTCCCAACCTACGGTCCGCGAGTATATGTATGGGGGTCGACGGTGTCATCTCTGGACCATACATATACCGCTCATTAAATGCATAAGAGCCGCTTTACTGCTTTTTTCAACCACATACCTATGTGAAAAGGCATTCTCTACTCTTGTTTATGCGCCGCTACCCCTGAGGACTAAGCTGGAACGCCTCGGAAAAGTATGTCTCCCTTACCACACCCTTCTAAACGGAACACAGCAGAGCCTAACACTGCTGTTATTAGGCAGAAATAGGTGTGGCGGTGGTGCCGCCGGAGTCGAACCACATAAGGTTCTACCACCTAAAATTGTTAAAGTAAATAGGATTTATTATTATTATTATTGACTTACCTATGTGATTACATATTACAGAGACATGGAGTGGTGTCAGATTATGGAACATTTATTTTCTTGTGCTAGATAATTTTTGTAATCTTGCTTTCAGACCACCTTCTTTCTTAGGTTGGGTAAGCGATTTTCGTTCTTCTTGCAACTTCTTTGTTTCTTTTAATCTGTAATAATTTAATTTGGAAATATAAGCATAAAAATCACATTCAAAATATTTTAGAGGCCCAATTGTAAATAGACTGACTCACTTTTCTTTTAAAGCTAATTGTTCCTCCTTTTTGAAAATGTCTTTAAAATCACTGCAAAACGGTATCCACAACGAGAAAAACTCTTTAGGCTCGCAGTCTTCCACTTTCCCGCATTTAGGGGAGTACTGGTAAAATTTCACAGTAGCTATGAACTTATTCCGACACTCCGTTAAATTTTCATTTTCAGTCTTAAGTTTTTCTTCAGCTGCATTCATAAAAGTAGTCATTTTGTCCTTAAATACATCAAGCCGTTTATTAGTTTCACCGGATGGCTCGTCCCCGTCGCCGCTGCGCGCCTCCTCGCAGTCTATGACCCGTTTCATTTTCTCCTTGCAACCTAGGAATATTGTTAATAAATTATAGAAAAAACTTAATTCAAATCTCATGTAAATAAGTGATGTAGTGGCAGTAGTTAATTAAAATTAAGTGGTAGGTATATAAAAAAACTGAACAAAATTATGGATTCTATGTGAATAATTTCTGTAATGTATTATGAATTATTTCTTAATAAAGTGTGACAAATAGCAAATTTTGTATCACAGTCAATTTTAACTGTTGTAAATAAGTAAATATTATAATCTTTATATCCAAAAAGTATTGTTAAAGGTTACTAAACTCTTTGGTACTGTTTTATGATTTATTCCTTCTTGTCAAATATTTAGTGAAATAAAGATGTGTCTGAGCTAAGAAAATAAGATTTTATTATTTAAAGTATTTCACGATCCTATATTTTAACATGGTAGCAGAGCGTGGTTAATAAAAAGAATAAGAATTTCAAGAAAAACGCAGTGTGATAAAAAGACGCGTGCAAGAAAGAAAATAAAAATTTGTTTAAATGCATGGAAAACGTTACTGTCATAAAAATGGCTAAACAAGCGAAGATTGAAGATATTATGATACCTATTTTTGATGGTGCAAACTACTCAAGCTGGAAATTCAGATTGTTAACTTTGTTGGAGTACAAAGAATGCAACGAGGCCGCCATTGTGAAAATGGAAAAAGCCGGCGCAGAATGGAAAAAGAAGGATCTTAAAGCAAGAACGATAATTATGAGTACAATCTCAGACAAACAATTGGATTATATCACCGATTGTAAAACAGCGTATGACATGCTAAGTAAGTTCGATAAGATATACCTAACACAGTCTACAGCCATGCAAATTATATGCAGAGCGAAAATAGAAGAGATTAAACTAAATAATTATGATACTATAGAAGACTTTTTCGTGGAGTTCGAGAAAACAATAAATGAGTTTAAAACGGCTGGAGGAAAAATAAATGAACCTGAGAAGTTAAGATACCTACTAAGAGCGCTTCCGCCAAGCTATAGTTATATTGGAGACTTTCTCGATGTAATTCCCGAAGAACAAAGGACAGTTGATTATGTATGCTCTAAAATAAAAGAGAAAAATATGTCTACTAGTGACTCAGATAAGAAAAATAATATGAGTACATTTACAACCAAAACTATGGCTCAATGCTTTGTATGTGGAAAGACTGGTCATCTCAAGAAGGACTGTTGGTATGCACAGAGATATAATCAAGGAGGTAGAGGTCAGCGAGGATCACAGAAAGGTTACAACAGCGGTGGATATTATAGAGGTCATATCCGAAGCAGAGGTCAAAAACATTTTAAGGGTCAAGGTCAGTCCAGTGGTAAATCTTCAAACAACTTTGCAGGAGAGTCATGGACAGCTCAAGTATGTAATTCGGAAATAAATCAGGTAACACAAGAATATGATAATGATGGTGAAATTAATTGGCTTTTAGATAGCGGGTGTACCGACCATATAATAAAAAATGATACATATTTTTATGATTTTATAGATCTGAAAAGTCCTGTTTATGTAAAACTGCCAGATGGTAACATGTTAAAAGCCACTAAAGTAGGCACTGTTAAAATTTATTTTAAAACCTATTACAATCTAAAGTATGTAGATTTAAAAAATGTTTATTTTGTTGAAGGCATTAAACAAAATTTGTTAAGCTTTTCAAAGATAACTAAAAGTTGCACTATAATAGCAAAAAATGAAAATGCAAAAATTTATAATGGTCGCAGAGAATTAATAGTTGTTGCTAATAAAATAAACAATTTGTATTCTATCAAAAGTTTTTTATGCAAAAGAGAAATGTATGCACATTCAATAACTTTGACTCAGAAAGAAAAATGGCATAGGGCACTTGGTCATGTTAATTTTCAGTATTTAAATAAATTGATAAATAATAAATTAGTAGATGGTTTGCCTGATAAAATTGAAAGCAAAGAAATGAAATGTTCAAATTGTATTCAAAGTAAAATGAGTAATGTGCCTTTTGAAAATAATAGAACAAAGACAACTAAAATTTTAGAATTAATTCATACTGATTTAAATGGTCCACATAATACGACTGGTTATGGTGGGGAGAAATATTTTCTTACATTTATCGATGATTATAGTAAATGCACAAGGATATTTTGTATTAAAAGTAAAGCTGAAGTTGCGAGTTGTTTCATAGAATTTGTAAATTTATTAGAAAATAAATTCAACCAAAGAATTAAGAAAATTCAGTGTGACAATGGTAGAGAATATTTAAATAAAGAGATTTACAATTTTATAAGGTATAAGGGTATAGAGTTATTACCATGTCCACCCTACGTTCATGAATTAAATGGAGTAGCGGAAAGATATAATAGATCTGCTATGGACATAGCTAGGTGTTTAATGAGAGAAGCTAAAATTCACAGAAGGTATTGGCCTGAATTTATTAAAACAGCAGCATATTTAAAAAATCGTACAATTGCAAATACGGTAGAAAATAAAACACCTTATGAGATATTTTTTAGAATAAAACCAAATGTTGAACATTTAAAAATATATGGAAGTAGAGTTTATGTTAGGGTTCCAGAAGTTTTAAGAAAAAGTAAATGGGATGATAAAGCACAAAAAGGTATTTTAGTAGGTTATAATGAAAATAGTTATCGAGTTCTATTAAATAACAAAATAATTAATGCTAGGCATGTACAGGTAATCGAAGAAAATACTGAACTAATTTGCTTAGAAAAACTAGATGATCCAAAAGATAAAGATTTAGAATTAGACCAAACTTTAAAAGAAATAGTAAATGAGGAAAGTGATGAAAAATATGAAGATGCGGAGGAGACTAATTCTAATAATACCTTGAAGGATCTTGTAGTTGATGATAGTTTAAATGATAATGGAGACAAGAATGTAGTAGAAAAGAGAAAGAGAATTCCAGTTTCTAGATATGGTAATCCAGTTTCACATTTTATATATGTTAACTATATTGATGCCAATGTACCTAATACTTTTGAGGAGGCGATGGACTCCAATGATTATAAACAATGGAAAATAGCAATGGACTCAGAAATAAATAGCATAAATAAAAATAATACTTGGCAAATTGTTGAAAAACCAAAAGATAAAAAGGTTATAGATGTTAAGTGGGTTTTCAGAAAGAAAAGCAACAATATTTATAAAGCTAGATTAGTTGTGAGAGGATTTCAGCAAAATGAATACATTGATAATGCTTACTCACCGGTAGGTAAAATGCAAACTTTGAAAATTTTATTGTCATACAGTTGTAAGAATAATTTATTTATTGAACAGATGGATGTAGAAACAGCTTTTTTAAATGCTTATGTAAAATCAGAAGTTTATATAAATCAACCGAAAGGTTATGAAATTGGCGACAATAAAGTTTACAAATTGAAAAAAGCACTCTATGGTCTCAAAGAAAGTCCTAAAGTATGGTACGAATGTTTTGATACATTTATTAAAACGTTGAATTTTGTTAGAAGTAACTATGATAACTGTTTATATGTTAATAGAGCAAGCAAAGATCCAATATATATATTAATATATGTTGATGATTTTTTAATTTGTTGTAAAAATAAAACTAAAATAGACGAGGTAAAAACTAGTTTAATGAAAAGATTTGTTATGAAAGACTTGGGTAAAGTTAAAAGCTATGTTGGAATAGATATTGATTATAGTGAGGATAAAGGTATAATGACTCTAAACCAAACAAAATATATTGAATCCTTGGCTGCAAAATATGATCTGCAAAATACTAAGTTATATGATACTCCAATGGAAACAAATTTAAAACTAGAACAAGCTAGAGAAATAGATGAAACTATTAAGTACAGAAATATAATAGGTGAATTGTTATATATTAGTACAGGCACAAGGCCAGATGTAGCGTACAGTGTTAATTATTTAAGTAGATACCAAAGTTGCTATAACGAAACACACTACAAATATGCAATGAGAATATTAAAATATCTTTATAATACTAAGGATCTAAGTTTAACTTATAATGATAATGTGAATACTGAAATATTAGATTGTATGGTAGATTCTGATTTTGCTGGAGATAATGTGGATAGAAAATCTACAACTGGTTTTATTATAAGATTGTATGGAAATTTAATTTATTGGAAATCACGTAAACAAAATACGGTAACTAAATGTTCAACTTTTGCAGAATATACTGCTATGTCAGAGGCAGTAACAGAAGTACTTTTTATTAGAAACTTACTAAGTGAGTCATTTGATTTAAAATTTTGTGATCCAATAAAACTGTATGTAGATAACTCAGGTGCAGTTGCAATAGCTAAGTACGGCAACTTTACAAAGAATTCGAAGCACATCGAAGTGCAGTATCATTATGTAAATGAGAACTATGAAAAGAAAATAATTGATATTGTAAAAATTAATACTAAATTTAATTTGGCAGACATATTAACTAAAAGTTTAAATAAGGCAAGTTTTTTGAAGAACAGGTTAGAGTTAAGATTGATTTAGATATGTTATTAGTATGTAATAGTTATGTTATGAGATTATAAATTTAAGGAGGCGTGTTGTAAATAAGTAAATATTATAATCTTTATATCCAAAAAGTATTGTTAAAGGTTACTAAACTCTTTGGTACTGTTTTATGATTTATTCCTTCTTGTCAAATATTTAGTGAAATAAAGATGTGTCTGAGCTAAGAAAATAAGATTTTATTATTTAAAGTATTTCACGATCCTATATTTTAACATTAACATTTAAAGAATTTATATTTCAACAACTAAGCAACTTTGATGGGTTTGATTACGCCTGGGTTGGTTCCTATTACACAAACAAATGTATGGATTTTAGGCAAGTCTTTTTTTTTCTATGTAACATCACTAATACTTGGTGGTGTCATATGGACTAGAGATTCCATATGATACCACCAGTGGTGTCGTTTTGGTGGTGTCAAGTGGAATGATAGAAAGTATTTAGGCTTGTCAATATGACGACATTATCATTTCCTAGATTTAATTTATCGTCTGCACAGTTATCAGCGTCTCAGACAACATGGCCGACAGCAGTATTTTATACTTTTTATTGAAAATATAATAAATCATTTTTTTTTAAACGGGACCCACCTTTAGAGAATCCTTTTAATATATTGTTTTTACTTAAATCATTTATAGTGACTTTTTAATACCCTCATCATGCGTATTACATAAACCGAGAGCGGTCAATCTCACCCTTGAGCTGGTTAGCGAGCGCGGCGAGGTGCGCGGCGACGTCCGCGAAGTCGATGGCGGCGGCGCGCGCCACGTCGCCCGGCTCCGGCACGGGCAGCGCGCACGCCGCCGCCAGCGCGCCGCCGCGCGCGCGCGCGTACGTGCGCACTATGAAGTGCAGCAGCGTCACGTGGGACTGCTTCGACTGCGCACAACAAATATATTCCTTTACTAGCTGCTAGCTGACCCGGCAAATGTCGTGTTGCCATACGAATAAATAAATGTTAAGTGAACAACTCTTATCACTTAGGGGTATGAAAAATAGATAGTAGCCGATTCTCAGAGATCTGTATCAAATTTGGTGAAAATCGGTAAAGCCGTTTTGGAGGAGTACGGTAACTAACAATGTGACACGAGAATTTTATATATAAGATAATATAACTAGCTTTTATGCACGGATTAGTTCGCGATCAAAAATAGATCGCATCGTGGTATAGTCCACGTCAAACTTCTAATCCGCTCTGGAGGTGTTGCGCGCAGGTCTAATTACCATATACTCCGTAACATAAGGGCATACTAACGCAGCTCTGTATAGTCAGCGCGAATCTGCTAGTCCGCTCTGAATATAGAAATGAGTCGATTCGCCATAGCAAATTGTATGACTACACCTGCTCGCAACAACATCAGAGCGGATTAGCAATTTGGCGCGGACCATATCTATGGGCGACAGCGGGCAACGGACGGGTGCCAGAGGGATCCCGCGGTGTCTTCGTCCCGCTATTATCTACAATTTGCTATTGCGATGCAACTCGTTTCCAAAGGTACCCAAGTATCATTATAGTCGGTTAAATTAAGGCGTGTACAATTAAGCAAATAAATTCACATTCGTATTAATAATTTCAGTTAAAATATTGAAGTAACGAACGAGCATGCAGTCCACGATATGGATACTGCCACCCATAGACATCTGTACTCAACCCCAACAAGACTACATTCCTATCTGCGGTATAAGTTCATCTTTTTTGATGTGAAACATCTATAGCCGCACGTAAAACCGATTTCTGGCGTGGCGACGCATGCTATACCATGGTATATATATACAGTCTATATGCAGTAGTGTGTACGGTGTGGCGACGCGTCGCCATGCGCAATCGACTGTGCGGTTCTCTCTCACTCGATTAATGAAAATAAATGTTTATTCAATAAATAGTCATCGTTATCTGGAAAAAAATCGTAATATTTTATTTTATCATTATGACATATTTAGTTCCTATCATAATATATTCTTTTCTGCATATTACTTTTACAAAATAATGTCGATGTTTCACATCTGCCAGGCGTCCCGTGACGGCTCACATTATTTTCATAACTGAACTAAATTTAATATATTCAAATGAACGACATATATTAAAGTGATAAACAGTTATTTGTATAAAAAAACGATTTGTACATAACTGTTTGAAAATTAACAAGTGTACATTTATCAATGTTACGTGATGAGTAATAATTATAATAAATTATTATTTATTCAGTGATTACCTTCACATCTTTTAATTTTGAAAGAATCTCCAAACCAAAGCCATCCGCTTGTCCCCTCTGACCGTTCCCGCCGTTCATGTAGTTGCCAAGAGTCAAAATTATCGCAAACAATTGCTTCAGAGGTTCACTCGTCATGAGAAACTAAAATTAAAATTATTTTACATTTAAACAGGAGAAATAAACAACTTCATAAATTTTCTTAACAGACTTTATATACCTAATATTAAAATGATCATCTTTCAAAAATTTGAATTATGTAAGTGACAACATTATTTTTATGATTGTTAATTGTATTTTTAATTTTAATGTCCTTACCTCACAAGTATGTTTCAAATTATCTAATTTGTGCATCGTTGTATTAACGCTATCTTCAAAGTCGGCTTGAAACATGAAGCACGAAATTCGCTCTGCAAAATTTGGTATTCCGGACAAATCATGCAAGAATGACTCAGGTTTATCTAATGGAATATCAGGCTTGTTTCTTAAATGTTCCTTTATTAACGACAATTCTTCTTCTGTTGCACGCTGGAAAAAAATGGTAATGAATAAATTTATGAGATCTTATAATCGATGTATTTATACGAAATACTTTTCTCATACAATTATATACCTTACCAACTCATAAATCTGTTGCAACGCTTCTAAACTCACGACTGACGTATCAAAATTGTATATGGCGTTCTCAATTTCCGAGAATTCCACGTGTAAGCTCTGCGCGAGAATGCCAACGTTTTGTGATCTTTTGCTATCTAATATTTTTACTGGCTGAATTTTGGTTTTCACTTCAACTTTTTTCTTCACTGGGGCTTTAACTACTTGTCTAGAGAAAAGGTCCGTAAATTCGTCTATGTTGTCTAATTTTGTCTCCTCGATTTCAAGCCACAGAGGTTTCAGTTTCGATGCATCTGCTTCCCCTTGGTTCGTTGGCGGTAACGGCGCTGCTAGTATTCGAGTCCAATATAATGGTTTCATTGGAGCTGCTGGTTTTACAGGAGTTTTTCTTAAAGCTGAAAAACAGATTTCATACCATATTTTAATTACAAAGTACCTTATAGTGCATATAATGTCATGTTACACAATTAAGTCAAATAATTTTTCATTCAAAATTAATGCTACGAATATACTTACTAGCCCTTTGCATATTCCAGCCTCCAGCTGGAGGTGCTGGAAAAGGAACTGGTCCAGAACTAGGTGGATTAGCAGGTGGTGGTGGTGGTATAGCTTCATTTGAACCGAGCATCGGTGGTGGGGGCGGGGTTACGCCGGGGATCGGTGGGGGCGGCGGACCAGCACCGCACACTGGCCCCATACCCGACATCGGAGGGGGAGGTGGCGCCATTCCCGGCATCGGAGGGGGAGGTGGGCCCATTCCGGGCATTGGAGGAGGAGGTGGGCCCATTCCGGGCATTGGAGGCGGTGGTGGTCCCGTTCCGGGCATTGGAGGTGGCGGCGGGCCCATTCCTGGCATCGGAGGCGGTGGTAGATCCATTCCTGGCATTGGAGGTGGTGGTGGACCCATTCCGGGCATTGGGGGTGGCGGTGGACCCATTCTGGGCATTGGGGGTGTTGGGGCACCTAATTCTGGCATTGGGGGTGGTGGTGGACCCATATCTGGCATTGGAGGTGGTGGTGGACCTATTCCTGCCATTGGAGGGGGTGGTGGCACTGAAGAATCCGCACTGGGTAGTGATGGGGGCGACTTGGGTGGTTGCTGTGACTTATTGTCTGGATCTATTATTGTCGTAATTGATTCAGTCTCAAACTTAGGCTTTGTACTTAAAGTAAGATTAGATTCATGTTGACTGGTTATTAAGTCTGCAGGGGTCCCAGGCATTGGGGGCGGAAGTGGTGGCATTCCTGGGAGAGGAGGGGGCGGATGGGGTGTTGGTTGGCATACCAGTGTAGTTCCAGACTTGTCTGGTAAGGAAGCTGGCTGTAAATTATTCTCAGTGGAAATAGCCTCTTGGAAATCTTCTATTCGGTTGTGTGGTAGTGATGTGAATTTTTGTTTAGACTCAGCAATATTATAATTAGATGAGTCTGATGCTGAAACGTTTACAGATTGAAGTGATGGAGACGTAGCTGATTCAGAAGGTGCAGAAATCTTGTAATATAAGACTTGAGTATTAGAACTATAATCATTTGTTGCATTGTTAAGCATCATATTATGTGTACCAATTACATTTAAGGAACTATCTGTATGAGAAGTTATTAATTCATTAGTAGTGCTAAGGAATGAGGCATCCGATGAGCTGTCATAGTTTGTATTATAATCTCCAGAACTTTTTGTTAAATCATTTTGTATTTCACTATCTTGTGTATCTTTAACTAATTTAATATGACCTACTTCAATATTATTTTCTGGTAATTCATCCTTTCTGAATTGTTTATTGCAATCTCTACTTTTATTTAATTTACAATAGTTTTCTATTTTCTCAGATCTAATTTCACTTTTGCATTCAACACTTTTATTTATCACTTCATTATTTTGAGTATATCTACTTAATTCTAAACTAGTATCAGTAATTACATTTGTTCTTAAGGGGGCATCATATTTAGATGCATTTATCACAGGTTTATTAGTTGGCTTATCTAATTCTTGCGCAATATCCCATGTTTGCACTTCTCTGTTGACTAATTCAATTTTGCCTTTATTTTGTATGTCATTGGGTGGTGAGGCAAAATTCTTGTATACATTTTGGTTGTTTTCAAAATTTTTCACTCTATATTGTTCTAATTGGTTCTCTAATTCTAAAAGTTTTTTTTTCAAATCTGATATAACAGTTTTGGCTTCAACAATGTCATTTACATTGTCAGTATTGTTTTTGCTAGGGTGCTGATTTTCTTCAGATCTGTAAAAGTTCTGATCTTGTTTTGTTTGAAGGAAAGTGTCTTTATCAGGTGGCCATAAAGAAGTTTGAAGTTTCCCAGGTGTGATTGGCTGTGCGGGAGGCACCTCCATGTGAGCCCAATAATACATTAGATTAGGCTGGAATTAAATAAAATATTTATTGAACAATACAAATAGTAAATAATAATAAATAATAAAAAATAGATTTACAGTGCAGTCAAAAGATAAAATTAAGTCAATTAGTTATTTACATCCCAATAAAGTAATCGTCCATTTGCTATTTCTATTGACACAAATATTGTTATTACCTCATGTTTTGGCAATGAAGAAAAACTTTCAGAGGATGTAGAACATTCCGATTTTGTATCTGAAGCTCCCCCACCACATTCAGGTGCATTGGCAACAAGAAGATTAAGAATTAAGGTCTTAATTTTTTGTAAAAATATGCAAATCCAATATTGCTAGAGTTGATGGAGATGTGGACGATATAATGATATGGAATTCCATTTAGATGTCTACTCCAGCCAGTTTTTTGCCTTTCGAAACATTAAGTAGTGGGTGTTAAAAGCTAGTCACATTAACCAACTAACCTTGAAAACGACTTCCGGAGGGGCATCCTTATCAGGTATCTGCCGCAACACGCCGGCAGCCAGCAAATAAGTGCAATACTGGATACCTATTGCTTTCAGATCTTGTGCATTCAATACGTTCTTCACTGGACTGTTATCGGCGAATGATGACAGAAACCAATTTAGTAGCATTTGACCTGAAAAAATAAACAAATACCTCAAAAATCTAATGACCAAAAAGAAAACTGTTCATCTTAAATATACAGGTATTGTATTTACTCAAAAAACAGATGTATTAAGCAAATTATGAAATAAATTGCTTTCAATTTACAAAATAAACACATGACATTTTTAATTTTGATGACAGACTGGCTTGACGTGTGTGACGTATGTCACGTATGTAATTTGTTTATGCGATTATTTACGTTAAATTATTCAGACTTACAAAAGAGTCAAATGCTTCATCAAGTGTACAGTCTATAACTATAAGGAAAGTCAATTTCTCTGAGAAAATACTGTTTATAAATATACTGTACAACTACTACAATACCTATTGTAAATTTAGGTGTCCGTGAAACTAGCACAGCATTTGCCAGCAGAGCACTAAAAAATGAGAGTTCTATTCGCATGCACATGAGTTCTATAGTTCCTGATAGTTTTCAGGAATAGTTCTGGAGATTTCACGGAGATAAAGCAGAATGAAATAATGCTCTGCTAACTTCACACAGCAGAGCATTTTCTACAAAATTGAAAAAAAAGCTATTGATTAGTGTAATTAGCTAATATCTGGAGTTCCTAATAGTTTTCAGTGATAGTTCTCGCGAAATAAACTTAAAAAATAATTTATCGATAAAATAAATTGACAAAAATTTAACCAAAAAAAATCTGCAAAAAGGTTATTTAAAAGTGGAACCTCGTCGATTTTGCAAAACCTAGTAATAAAATGATACATTTGTACAATAACTGACCCAGGAACTCACACTAAAGTGCCAGCACAGCTTACTAGAATAGTACAAATCGGAAAGATTTTCGACAAAACTTTTTTTAATATTATTTTCACGTAACCAGGGGGAAGGAACTCAGCGGTTTTACATAGGCTAGTAATATGGCTACAATTTAAAAATATAACCAATCCTAGAACTCACACTAAAGTGCCAGCAGAGCATACTAGAATAACAAAAATCGGATGGAGTTTCGACAAATATTTTTTTTTAATTATTTCCACGTAACCAGATAGCGGCAACTCATCGGTTTAATATAGACTAGTAACAAAGCTACAATTTAAAAATACAACCAATCCCAGAACTCTCACTAAAGTGCCAGCAGAGCATACTAGAATAACAAAAATCGGATGGATTTTCGACAAATATTTTTTTTTCAATCATGTCCACGTAACCTGATGGCAGGAACTCATCGATTTTATGTAGACTAGTAACAAAGCTACAATTTAAAAATATAACCAATCCCAGAACTCACACTAAAGTGCCAGCAGAGCATGCTAGAATAACAAAAATTGGATGGATTTTCGACAAATATATTTTTACAATCATGTCCACGTAACCAGATGACGGGAACTCATCGGTTTTATGTAGACTAGTAACATAACTACAATTTAAAAATATAACCAATCCCAGAACTCACACTAAAGTGCCAGCAGAGCATACTAGAATAGCAAAAATCGGATAGATTTTCGACAAATATTTTTTTTCAATCATGTCCACGTAACCAGATGGCGGGAACTCATCGGTTTTATGTATACTAGTAACATAGCTACAATTTAAAAATACAACCAATCCCAGAACTCACACTAAAGTGCCAGCAGAGCATACTAGAATAACAAAAATTGGATGGATTTTCGACAAATATATTTTTACAATCATGTCCACGTAACCAGATGGCGGGAACTCATCGGTTTTATGTAGACTAGTATAATAGCTACAATTTAAAAATACAATCAATCCCAGAACTTACACTAAAGTGCCAGCAGAGCATACTAGAATAACAAAAATTGGATGGATTTTCGACAAATATATTTTTACAATCATGTCCACGTAACCAGATGACAGGAACTCATCGGTTTTATGTAGACTAGTAACATAACTACAATTTAAAAATATAACCAATCACAGAACTCACACTAAAGTGCCAGCAGAGCATACTAGAATAACAAAAATCGGCTGGATTTTCGACAAATATTTTTTTTAAATCATGTCCACGTAACCAGATGGCGGGAACTCATCGGTTTTATGTAGACAAGTAACATAGCTACAATTTAAAAATATAACCAATCCCAGAACTCACACTAAAGTGCCAGCAGAGCATGGTAGAATAAAAAAAATCAGATGGATTTTCGACAAATATTTTTTTCAATCATGTCCACCTAACCAGGTGGCGGGAACTCATCGGTTTTATATAGACTAGTAACATAGCTACAATTTAAAAATATAGCGAATCCCAGAACTCACACTAAAGTGCCAGCAGAGCATACTAGAATAGAGAAAATCGGATGGATTTTCGACAAATATTTTTTTTTCAATCATGTCCACGTAACCGGATACAATTATTGTTGGCTACTGGCTACAATTATTTGTTGAAAATCCATCCGATTTTTGCTATTCTAGTATGCTCTGCTGGCACTTTAGTGTGAGTTCTGGGATTGGTTATATTTTTGAATTGTAGCTATGTTACTAGTCTACATAAAACCGATGAGTTCTCGCCATCTGGTTACCAGGACGTGATTGAAAAAAAAAAAATTGTTGAAAATCCATCCAATTTTTGTTATTCTAGCATGCTCTGCTGTCACTTTAGTGTGAGTTCTGGGATTAATTATATTTTTTAATTGTAGCTATGTTACTAGTCTATATAAAACCGATGAGTTCCCGCCATCTGGTTACGTGGACATGATTGAAAAAAAAATATTTGTCGAAAATCCATCCGATTTTTGCTATTCTAGTATGCTCTGCTGGCACTTTAGTGTGAGTTCTGGGATTGGTTATATTTTTAAACATTAGCTATGATACTATTCTACATAAAACCGATGAGTTCTCGCCATCTGGTTACGAGGACAAGATTGAAAAAAAATATTTGTCGAAATTCCATCCGATTTTTGTTATTTTAGTATGCTCTGCTGGCACTTTAGTCTGAGTTCTGGGATTGGTTATATTTTTTTATTGTTGCTATGTTATTAATCTATATAATACCGATGAGTTCCCGCCATCTGGTTACGTTTATATGATTGAAAAAAAATATTTGTCGAAAATTCATCCGATTTTTGCTATTCTAGTATGCTCTGCTGGCACTTTAATGGGAGTTCTGGGATTGGTTATATTTTTAAATTGTAGCTATGTTACTAGTCTATATAAAACCGATGATTTCCCGCCATCTGATTACGTAAAAATAATTGAAATAAAATATTTGTCGAAATTCCATCCGATTTTTGCTATTCTAGTATGCTCTGCTGGCACTTTAGTGTGAGTTCTGGGATTGGTTGTATTTTTAAATTGTAGCTATTATACTAGTCTACATAAAACCGATTAGTTCTCGCCATCTGGTTACCAGGACATGATTGAAAAAAATATATTTGTCGAAATTCCATCCGATTTTTGCTATTCTAGTATGCTCTGCTGGCACTTTAGTGTAAGTTCTGGGATTGGTTATATTTTTAAATATTAGCTATGATACTAGTATAAATAAAACCGATGAGTTCCCGTCATCTGGTTACGTGTAAATAATTTAAATAAAATACTTGTCGAAAATCCATCCAATTTTTGTTATTCTAGCATGCTCTGCTGTCACTTTAGTGTGAGTTCTGGGAATAATTATATTTTTTAATTGTAGCTATGTTACTAGTCTATATAAAACCGATGAGTTCCCGCCATCTGGTTACGTGGACATGATTGAAAAAAAAAATATTTGTCGAAAATCCATCCAATGTTTGTTATTCTAGCATGCTCTGCTGTCACTTTAGTGTGAGTTCTGGGATTAATTATATTTTTTAATTGTAGCTATGTTACTAGTCTATATGAAACCGATGAGTTCCCGCCATCTGGTTACGTGGACATGATTGAAAAAAAAACATTTGTCGAAAATCCATCCGATTTTTGCTATTCTAGTATGCTCTGCTGGCACTTTAGTGTGAGTTCTGGGATTGGTTATATTTTTAAATATTAGCTATGATACTATTCTACATAAAACCGATGAGTTCCCGCCATCTGGTTACATGGACATGATTGAAAAAAGTATTTGTCGAAAATCCATCCGATTTTTGCTATTCTAGTATGCTCTGCTGGCACTTTAGTGTGAGTTCTGGGATTGGTTATATTTTTAAATTGTAGTTATGTTACTAGTCTACATAAAACCGATGAGTTCCTGTCATCTGATTACGTGGACATGATTGTAAAAATATATTTGTCGAAAATCCATCCAATTTTTGTTATTCTAGTATGCTCTGCTGGCACTTTAGTGTGAGTTCTGGGATTGGTTGTATTTTTAAATTGTAGCTATGTTACTAGTCTACATAAAACCGATGAGTTCCCGCCATCTCGTTACGTGGACATGATTGAAAAAAAATATTTGTCGAAAATCCATCCGATTTTTGCTATTCTAGTATGCTCTGCTGGCACTTTAGTGTGAGTTCTGGGATTGGTTATATTTTTAAATTGTAGTTATGTTACTAGTCTACATAAAACCGATGAGTTCCCGTCATCTGGTTACGTGGACATGATTGTAAAAATATATTTGTCGAAAATCCATCCAATTTTTGTTATTCTAGCATGCTCTACTGGCACTTTAGTGTGAGTTCTGGGATTGGTTATATTTTTAAATTGTAGCTTTGTTACTAGTCTACATAAAACCGATGAGTTCCTGCCATCAGGTTACGTGGACATGATTGAAAAAAAATATTTGTCGAAAATCCATCCGATTTTTGTTATTCTAGTATGCTCTGCTGGCACTTTAGTGAGAGTTCTGGGATTGGTTGTATTTTTAAATTGTAGCTTTGTTACTAGTCTATATTAAACCGATGAGTTGCCGCTATCTGGTTACGTGGAAATAATTAAAAAAAAATATTTGTCGAAACTCCATCCGATTTTTGTTATTCTAGTATGCTCTGCTGGCACTTTAGTGTGAGTTCTAGGATTGGTTATATTTTTAAATTGTAGCCATATTACTAGCCTATGTAAAACCGCTGAGTTCCTTCCCCCTGGTTACGTGAAAATAATATTAAAAAAAGTTTTGTCGAAAATCTTTCCGATTTGTACTATTCTAGTAAGCTGTGCTGGCACTTTAGTGTGAGTTCCTGGGTCAGTTATTGTACAAATGTATCATTTTATTACTAGGCTTTGCAAAATCGACGAGGTTCCACTTTTAAATAACCTTTTTGCAGATTTTTTTTGGTTAAATTTTTGTCAATTTATTTTATCGATAAATTATTTTTTAAGTTTATTTCGCGAGAACTATCACTGAAAACTATTAGGAACTCCAGATATTAGCTAATTACACTAATCAATAGCTTTTTTTTCAATTTTGTAGAAAATGCTCTGCTGTGTGAAGTTAGCAGAGCATTATTTCATTCTGCTTTATCTCCGTGAAATCGCCACAACTATTCCTGAAAACTATCAGGAACTATAGAACTCATGTGCATGCGAATAGAACTCTCATTTTTTAGTGCTCTGCTGGCAAATGCTGTGCTAAGTTCACCAACATTAAATTTAGAAGGAAAAATGGATTTTAAATTATACAGAATATATTTAAATAATAATAAAATAAAAACTATTTTAAAAAGTGCTGTATCGAAATGTTTGATGGAGATGAAATTGATTTAATGAAGTCCGATTTTAACACGGTGTCTGACGTTAATGTCTGAAGTTAAGTTGTTTAATCATAGACTTGAGATACAGGTCTGTGTGTATATATAAAAGGAAGAAGTACAGAAGAGGCTGGACACGAACGTATTTCAATGGGACGTAGGTCCCATAATAGCACTACCATATTATGTAAACTTGAACCTTACTTGAATGTATATACTTGAAATTTAAAATGCTAACATGCACTTTATAGCGCCTATTAGAATCTTTATCAAGAACGTTAAACAGACATATGTAAAAATATGTATTTTTGCTTGCATATTATATTAGGAGTTATCGTATTGTTATATAAATAGCAATAATACTTGTTACTCATCCATAGCTATTGTTCAATACTAAAACTTGTAAATTATATCTATTTGTTTAATCGGCGGTGCATTACCTATGCAGTGTCGTTACTTACTTTGTAATATTCGATATAGTTTCAATGTATCCCATATGATTATCTCGTATAACGGCTTATTTTCACTATGGAAATTAATCTTAGTAAACACTTCGCCGGATCTAAAATCGCACTGAGTTTTGATTCGCTGATAGTCATTATTAAGAGCCATTATTATAAAACGAAACCACTGTTTTTTCTTCTTAATAGTAAACACTAGGATTTTTTTGGGCACATATACAAGAGATCTATTACTTTTAACAAGTTTCGTTTTAGGCTTTAATTTGTTTTTACTTCTGATACGCGATTTTTGATCAAAAGGAGTCCCTTCTTCAAAGTGCACTCCTAAGATGGTTACAATGTCTTGTATTCCTTTCTTGGTGGTCCGATACTTGTTAAGAAATTCCACATAATTGAACTGAGCGACTGTAGTATTTGTAAAGTTAACACGATTGGTCGATAACTGCATTTTGTATTATGCAAAACAGTCAAACTATACAACACAATATTAAAAGTCACGTATACACTACACTTGCCGCTAATATCTTTACTGAGTTAAACGATTAAAACAAGATAAGACACGGCCATTGTAGTTATCTATTTAAATTGCTAATAAAAGATAAGTGTCTTATCAGAACGTTCATTCACCTACTTCCAGGCGCCATTAAAATAGGTAAGCAGAAGGAATAATAATGTCAGCCAGCCTAGAGAAAGACCTAGAGACCTAATTAAAACGCCAATTTATACAAAATGATTCGTCGATTAATAAGTATTTTTTGATATTCCATTTTTTAATATAATTAATGACTGTTTTATAGATACACAATATATAATTCGTGGTCGTTCGAGCGTGGTTTGTCAGTGTAGCGTAATATGTAGAATATATTTACCTGATAACAGACAGGCACTTTATTACTTAATTTACACACAATATAGATAGACGAACCTTCAAATTTCTCATAAAGCTGAAAGTCCAATTTCTGCGGTACGAACTTTGGCCGGACCACTCTGTTCTCGGTGAGCTGGTCGAGAGTGAGCGAGGCAACTTTTCTCAACACATTGGATTCTGACATCGGCGTGTCACTTAAACTGGAGGGACGTCGATCCTTTTCTGGAATGTTAAAATATGGCTTGATTTGAGAAGTCTCATAATATAATGATGCTAATACCGCACGATAGGTAATGGGTGATCGAGGTTTGGCCGAAGCTAGTCAAATAATAGTGATTTCAGATATTTCTTCAGAATGCGATCGTTTCTATACTTTTTGTGTTTATCAATAGCCCCCACAATAAAAAGCCCCATTAAAATACATAATTCCAAATACTTACTGTAAAGCAATTGTGCCAAATTAAGGATAAGGCAGGATTCTATAATAATGTATTACAACTTAGTCTTGGAGCGCAGCTATAATCTGTTATCAACTTAAGGTCAGGACACCTAACCTATTTTGCAACCTCAGACGCTACACGCTGCAGTGATCACATCATGACATGCAATTAATGCTAGTTTTCAGGTTCCAATATATTTATCAAAAGTAATTGTTTCTTATTAATTATTGTTCATCAATTTATCGTAAACTAAGTAGGTACATAATTATTTTGTTTCGCATTACTAGGTAACAGTAAATGATCTTTAAACACTAGAAATTCTATATCTTATGACCTTGCTTGTCAACTAGGGCACTAGGGAAAGATAAGCAAACTTGGTTTAAACTTTGAACTAAAAACTTCCGTTCCTAAATAGTCCGTCTTTACGTATGCGAATTCTTTTAAATTATCTGAAGACCCGTGTGTTCAAAGCAAAGCAGTAAAATGTTTGTAAAGTAGCTATAGGTATTTATTCCATTATTATTGGTAGATCTATTTATGCTTTGACTCCGGCGGCACCACGGCCACACTTTTTCCTAATAACAGCAGTGTGAAGCATTGCTGTGTCCTGGTTGTGGTAAAGGAGACATACTTCCCTGAGGTCTTCCAAGTCTACAGGAGTAGCAACGCATTTGAGGCCGACCTCAGATAGAGTGCAGAATGCAGATGTTCGTGAGGTGCAGTAGCAACTTACCATCAAGTGAACTAAATGCTCGTTTGTTACTACTATAGGTATTGTAAAAAATGATTTCATCATGTACCTATTTCGTTGCAAATGGCAGTAATTTATGTAGTGTTGAAAACATTATTAGGATGTCAATATTTTTATTCTACCGCAACAAAGCCTTGTGTTGAGAGGTTTTGCTTAAGGAAAATGAGGAAAAAATGCGTATTTAAAGAGCACTGTTGCTTTTGTAGCCCGCAGTTTGCAATCTGCAATTTGATTGTTCGCAGTGTGTTGGTGTGTGCAGGGAAAACATGTTATTTAAACAAGTGTAAGAACTGCGATAGCATCCTTTCGCACTCAGAACATTTGTGCGTATCATGTGTTATCAATTTTTCTTATGTCGTAGAGATATCGAATGTGTTCGAAGGTTTGTGATTGACATGTTTGCAATAGACGAGATTTTTTCCGTAGCCTTAACGTTCAATAAATGGATAATCTAACACAAACTTGGTGCTAGAATTTTATAGTACCCCTGTTTTTAGATGCTGTAAATATTTATGATTTTCGTTTTATTATTTGATCTACTATCGGTCTATCTCGATTGAAAGTTTTTGGAGTATTGTCACGCATAAAAATAATACGTTTATTAAATATTTAAATGTCGATAAAATTGCCTTTAAGACTTTATTTCAAAACCAAGATAAATAACTTCATGACATAACTTACCGTCGAGTATAGTAAGAGATGGTTCACAGGTAGTTACAGGAGGTAGTTCAACTTTTCTGTGCCTGGATAGGGTAAACGAGGTTTGACCTGGACACGCTTTCAACCGGTTATCCAGGAACTCATGGTTACATTCATGAGTTAAGCGATCGGAGGGCTCTTCCTTTAATCTCGAAATTATAGCGCCCATTCCCCTTTCACTATCATCTCTGTCACTGTCGTCAAGTGTGTCAGATTTTATTTGTTTTTCTTCAGTATTGTGTATCGACAACAATGAGGCAGCATCGTCGTGAGGCATGTCTGCGAGGTCGGCGCGGGCGGCGGGCGTGCGCGGCGCGTGCTGCGCGGGCGCATCTGCCGGCGGCGCGAGGGTGCGCGGGGGCTCGTCGTGCGCGCTGTCGCTCTCCGCGGAGTAGTAACACAGGTTGAGCTCGACGGCGAGCGGCGTGAGGGGGTCCGTGAACACTGACTCGGAGGTAGAGTCGTTGGCGGGCGAGGCGACCTGCGCCGGCGGCGGCGGCGCGGCGGGCGACTGGTCGCGGGTCGGTGACCGCCGCGGCGAGTGCTCCTCCGGCTCGCACCTGGTCACCGTTACCTCCGACTGCACACTCGCCGACTCCGCGCCCCCCTCTTCGCGTAACGATGTTTTGAACACGCACTCGACCGTATCGTTATCGGATGCTTCGATCAATTCATTGTTATCGGAATCTGGCGTTTTATCGAATTCTCTGTCGGTCGTCTCCCGTTTAACGTTGCTCTTTTTTCTTGAATGTTTTTTGCTCTCCCTCCCTGGCCCTTTTCTGTTTAAGTTTCGCATGAAGTGTTTACTTCTTGACGGAGATTTTCCGCCCTTAATTTGTTTCTCATTTGCTTGAATATTCCCCATTTTTAACACTTAATTACTATATAAATACTATATTATCCTATAGGTATTCATATAACGTAATAACTACGGTTGTTTAAATAAATCCTAATGCGTTACATGTAAAATGAATAACGAGAGTACTGAATTCACAGCCCTTCAGTCTGTTCACTGTATTGGTTAGGACATGCGCAGTAGGGATATGGAAATAAATCAATAATTTTGTCGAGAAATATTTTATAATCTGTAAGGTATGAAGGAAATAGGGTTTCTCTAATGTAGCATAGTCAGCGTACTTGTATTTATTTTCATACCTATTCCTAGTAATGTCAAAATAATTCATTGAACTTTATAACAATTTTTTTTCAAAGCACTATTTTCGGCGTACAACACCCTTTCTAATTTATTCTCTTTCTTATCTCAATAGATGGCGTAAAGATTCAAAAAAGACATGCATGCCCAAAAATATCATGCTAATTTCAATATCTTAAACCATGTTACTTATTTACATAATTATGTAAGTTCCAATACTTAATAATCAAAATGATATCACTGAAAGTCATAAGAAATATATCTCCTTAATTCCGTAAAAAGAACTTATTAAAAAAGGGATATCTATAACAAATATAATCTAAATTAGTAAAAGTCCGCCGTGAGGGCCAAGCGCAGTTAGGAAGACTTCAAATACCTTTGATTTTTTTTAATATGTTTTTATTTTAATATTATTAAGTCAGGAAATGCTCGTAATGTTTTCCTTCACCGTTAAAACAAGTGATAAATAGTAATTTTTAAAATGAAAATTAACGTTTGGAAAATCAGGTGCTTGAGATCTGAATCTCAGTCTCCTAGATCAAGGTGAAAGTCGAATTTCATACTTTAAAGGTACGGTCACACATACAGCACTATTTATGAACGAAACATAACGTAATAAACAATTAAAACCCCATTTTTCTACATTAAAATTCATTTAATTTTTCGAATGTTGTACAGTAATATTTACAACTTAGACACTATTGATAAGTAAACAATCTTAATGTAGTGTTATTTAATCTAAAATATGGCTCTCATTTTTATTCTTTCGAGTGTTTAAGTACTGTAAAACTTATATTCTTAATAATTAATATATATGTTATACGCTTATGTAAACATTTACAAAATTGAGAACTAAAAAGTGAAGGATCGGTTATAAGCGTAACTATATTAACTTGGAGATGTCCATATCAACAATCTTAATAAAAGTAGAGACGTACAATAAGTTTAATGCATATTTTTTTATCAAACTACAAATGAGTAGAATGTGGGTAATTTATCATTAGTATAACTAATTTAGTCCACGGCAGTGCTCAAGCCAAGTTTTGTAGATACACCCATAACAATACGCCATACGTAACAATATACGATGACTAAAGAAATATAAAATATTTTGTAACATGTGTAAAACATAAGACCTTCGCAGCAAATATGGCGCTGCAAAATCGATTCTCAAAAATACCATACAACTGGTACATTTTTCTTGTATAATACAAAATAATTTCTATCAATAAAAGGTGGGTCCGTTATTTTTAAGGCTAATTAAATTTCGTTATTCATGAGATGGGGAATAAATGATTCAAAGGGATGTATAAATTTTCTTGAGTGTCATATAATATCGTGTATTATTTTTATTATTGAAATATTGATTCTTAGATTTAAGTCTTCAAAAGTACTTAAGTAACTATATAATAATGTTTATGAAATAATAAAATCGGTACAACCGTCTTAAAAATCGAAAGTTCATGATTTTCATAGCAAAAGAAAGTTTAAACGTGTATCAACTATTAAAATAAAAATAATAACCTTTTAATTACATATTACTTTTCTGAGAACAGTTAAAGTGCGTAGAAGTTGTGTAGGTATATCATAAGTGTTTTAAAAACTATATTATGAATTTCTATACAGACTTAACCATTCTGAGGACCATTTTAGGTGCAAATGCATTCAGAACGTTTGAGTGTGTATAGATGTTTAAGATTATCGATAACATCTGATTATACTCTACACTAATTATTTTTTAAAGATAACGTACAGTCATCGATAAATTTTGTTACCAATTTATGTGTGAGTATTAAAAATAATAAATTATTTATGTATTGGTTCTTAATTGATATTAAGGACAATATTAAATATACATAAGGTGTAAAAATTTAAAGCTGACTGTACGTATCATCATAACAATTTGAAATACAAAATGAGTTCAAAAATTTTACTTAAAAATATACTGAGAGTTTGATATAGAAATGCAACTTTTAATTGTTAATGAAATATACAAAGGCAGTGTAATCTAAATCTTAAGTCTTATCTTAAAAATACAATTTGCATAACAATTAAAGTGAAGGTATACCTGGAATAGTATATCTATTTTATAAAAAAAAACTTCAGTAGCCATTTGATTTACCTTTTACTTAAAAAATATTGAATTTTGAGAAATAATGTGATGAAAATGAGATCTTGTTTGTCCTACTCTAAAATACTGCAAACGATTTTTACTGCTTATTTTTATTGCTTATCTGAAAATTTTATGTTATCGCATAAAAATACGCAAATAAAATGGTGATAAATTGACAATCTAGAAGTTTATAAACACAAGATGTTAAGCCTTACATGTTAAAAAAATAATTATAAGTAATGCTTCACTTACTAATAGACGTTAGGTAGTAAATGGCACCGAAATTATAGATCGAAAAAGTATTAATTAGAAAAAGATACTATATAAGAAGTGATTTTCGAACAATGTCAGCGATAAAAAAACAATTACAATATTTTCTTAATTACATTTTAAACATGACAGAAAGGTTTAAAAGGTGTCGCCAACCAAGTTCTTAGGTGCCTTTAGAGTAGATCGTAGGAGTTACAAGTATTAGAAGATCTTTATGTACTTAAATGAAACCAGTAAATAAATAAAAGATGATGGAGGAATTTGATGATCTCTATCCAATTTCGAAGTTCATATTAATTATTTATTTCTTGAAAGTGACTTACAATCGAAAAATTTTGGCGTGTAATTGACATTCGTATTCGAAAACCACTTCTTGTGTATACTAACGTATATCTACGTTTCTAAGTTTGATCGACAAAGATTGTTATAGGAAGTTTAGGACAATATGTACATTCCTAAGAAGTCCCCATAACATTCTTTGCATGCTAATATAAATTGACAGTCGGAATATATAAAACTTTACTCGAATTCATGTTAATTCAGGTGCAATATACACATGTTCCCCGCTTCGTCAACTAGACTATCTTAATATACAAAGTTGTAAGTATTATTAGCGAGAACTGTTCCTCCATTATTAAAGAGACGTCAAAGTTCATAAATATATGAAATAAAAAAATCTTAACTCAGAGTGTACTGTATATTAAAAAAATATTTGCGTAAAGCCATTAATGAATAAATTCGGTGTAATGCACATTTGACGTGCAAAATTAAAAAAAGATACGTAAAATTTTACGATACGATAATAAACACGATTACACAGAAGCGTTGTTAAGATTAACAGTATATTTTAATTCATAGACACATTTAAACTTGTGATATTGTAGTATTCTTATTGCCAGGTTAATTTCTTATACGTTACACAAAGGCAACGATTATACAGGGTGAATCTCCATAAAGTGCACATATTGAAACAGGTAAAATTAAACCGCATTTTGTCGACAAAAAAAATAAAAAAAAAAATAAAAAAATTTTTTTTTGGGTTTTACGACCTTTTGAAGTTTTTTTTTTGGAATTGTGCACCTAAAGTAAATAAATCGCTATAACTTTTGACCTAAAAGAGTTATCATGTTCAAACAAAAATTACAATGAATGCCAATTATAGGCCGTACTGGTCCATGAAAAAAAAAAAACAAAAAAGTTTATCTTCCCAGAAAAAAATAGTCAGATTAGTGTGAAGAAAGCAATTTTTTTAGGTTAAATTTCAGTAATCGTGAATTTCCTCAAAATAATCTATGCTTTTTATTTTATTTTTATTATTTAATGTAATTCTACGTCGTATTAGCTTTCAAACACTAAAAAAAGCATGCCTCTAACTTAAGTATAAAGTTTCCTACGAGCGCTTAAACAAAGGCAGTTTTTAAGGGTGTTGGTAATAAATAACATTTTTAATACAAACTAGTGTTTTTTTTATAATTATTAAAGATTTATTTGATTACTGTTTTATTACTTTAATATCGTCAAAAATAAGAAACTACCATGAATTTACCATTGAAACATATTTTTGATAGTTTCCTTTGTTTATATTTTGGACATCTAATTATGAGTCGGACTATACCAGTTTTATTAGGGCGCACGTGCGTCGCGTCATGAGTATCTTTTTTGAAACGTTCCTAGCAAACTTTATACTTGAGTTAGAGGCGTGGTTTTTTTAGTGTTTGAAAGCTAATACGACGTAGAATTGCATTAAATAATAATAAAAAAATAAAATGCCTAGATTATTTTGAGGAAATTGATGATTACTGAAAATTTTACCTAAAAAAAGTGCTTTCTTGCACTAATCTGACATTTTTTTCCTGGGAAGATGATTTTTTTTTGGCTTTTTTTTTCATGGATCAGTACGGCCTATCATTGGCAATCATTGTTATTTTTGTTTGAACCTGATAACCCTCTTAGTTTAAAAGTTATAGCGATTTATTTACTTCAGGTGCACAATTCCCAAAAAAAAATTCAAAAGGTCGTAAAACCCAAAAAAAAATTTTTTTATTTTTTTTTATATTTTTTTGTCGACAAAATGCGGTTTAATTTTACCTGTTTCAATATGTGCACTTTATGGAGATTCACCCTGTATACTTCGACGCACAAAAGAACACGGTAAATATTTTTAAACAATCGTGACGATTTTTTATACCAACTTGTCTGTACTTTTACAGAATTTAGTGAGTAAGTATTAGAAATGTGTTAGAAAACTCGTGTGCGTATGCGATGTGCGTTTTCCTAAGTGCCATGAATAAGGAGCCGAAGATGAATCGAATTCTCTTTTTTTCATAATGTTGCATGCCCCACCAACCTTTTGACGACGATATGAACCAAGGCGGCAAAGAGCAAGATCGGAGGGAATCGATAACTTATCAGGCATTTCAGCATAATTCCTATAATTATAACTAAGTAATAGCTTCCGTAAAGATATTTGAGTAATAATTGAGACGATTAAATTATGTACACTTCCCTATAACATCAAACACAACATGCCGGTGCGATCAGTCTTAATATTTCAAGTTGTAGCGTTGTCACATGTTTTATGTTTTAGTCAATAAATGAACTAGAAAAACAAAATACTATGTGTTAATTAAGTAGAGATTCCATTTGTGTTAATGAACGGATAATTACTTACTACATTTAAAAAGGCCCTCCTTTCGTTGTAATACATTAATAAAAATCCATAATTCTAGAATTACCCATAGGACGCTTTCCCTGTCACGCATGTTTATGTCGGCACGAGCGTCCCACACGATCACGGAAATAAGCTCGCTGCGGTATCTTGGCGACCAGTGTGTGTGTATGAAAAACGATAACATACAAGTAGCACGCGTGCAAATCGGACGCGCGTTTGGACGTAAACATGCGCGCGAGGATAAGGGCACTTTTCCTTTCGCGAGCAAATTGTATAAAACGCGGTCTGTAACCATAAATATTCACATCACAATAATGTAGATATGATATTCTTAATCCCATACAACACTAAGTGACAAAACGTGACAATACTTCGATAATTATTCTCAAAAATAGTCAATAAGTATTCGTCACGTATTCATACATAAATCGATCTGTTAAGCTCAAAATTGTCACGCAGAAACGAATTGTCCAGTGCAGGAATTAACTAAACGCAAGCAACAACACTAAATAAAAAGTCCCAATTGTTTCATAGGTAATCACTTCTGTCTATACAAAATATTAAGGTGTTTTCCCAGGGGACATTCTATTTTACCAATAAAAGATAACGACGACGTATTAGGCTCAATTTATATCTGCAGACACGGAGCGGTCATTCGCGTAACATGTCAGACAAAAATGTATTCTCGTAAACAATGATTAAAGAAAACATTTTCTAGCGTAACGCAGATGCGCAGACAAGCCGTGTCTGCCAAAGTATTGTATAGAAAAATGCGATTCTGTCTGCCATGGTACATGACTGACTCCTTGAAGTCTGTCGATATAAACATGACGTTATCAGTTTTTGGTAATATTTAGTGCGCCGCTTGCATCAGCCATTGACGACCCTGGGTCAGTCAATCATGATCATATTACATAGTTATATGATGACTATCGATGATGTTTGATCATCATCGGGAGGACGGACCTATGTAAATATGGGAAGTCACTGTATGTACTTATTTGCCAGGTGTTTCAGTAGGTTATAAAAATGACCTAAAGTAGTATTACTTGTGACGGTTTGCCATCCTCCCTATTACAGTGTAGCCAACATTGTAGTTTTCCTTATATGTTTTTACAGTGAATTAAAGACGAAATTGTGAATTCAACTTGAAATCGAATCAGGTGTGAATTTAGTATTAATTTTCAATTCACAAATTTAAGAAAAAATAAAACTTTAAATAATGTTACTAACATCAATTTTGTCTTAGGGATTAAAGATTCCCTAAGTAACAGTACAAAGGAGAATCAATGCTGGCTACACTGTCGTGTCGTGTCGTGTCACGGTCGTCGCACGTTCACACGATGATCTCGCGGATGACGCGTCTCGCGCGCGAGTTGGGCGTGGAGTAGCCGGACTCGAGCGACTCGTCGTAGCTGAGCGACAGGTGCGCGGGCTTGTCCTCGCCCGCCGCCTCCTCGCCGCCCGCGTACGCTTCCGGCAGACCGCTCACCTCGTGGTACGGGGACTCTGGAAAAAGATACATTTATGTTGTAGATGTCTATGGAGTCTCTCGTTATAGATGTTCAATATTTAGTACGTACTTGTATTATATTTTTAATAAACTTATAAATCAAGGGGAAATCTAGCAAAATATCTACTCAATAACAGGTGGATAGATAGAAATAGATGCAGAATTTTTGTCTTACAATAGTAGTATAAAAGATGGCGTTGTAAGCATTGGTGCAACTGAGGAATAGGCCAATGTATCCTCCTCAACAGTTAAAAACCTCTATAATCATTTGCATAATGCAGAATTCAGTATGCCAAAACATCAAAAGAATCGAACTACATTAATCTTATTATATATCGTATCATCTCTATAATTTAATGTTATTATAGCAACACAAAATCTCGGCGTAACCGTTGCCGTTCTAAAAATATGACGCCAAGCCGCTTCCGTCTCATGGCGTACCTCATAAAGTTACATATAATACTAACCAATATGCTGATCCATGCGCTTCTTCGGCTTATGCACAGAGGCATACGGATCGGAGCAGTAGTCCTGTCGCGAGGGGTTCTGCGAGCCGCGCAGCCCGTAGTCGGCGAGCGGCGCGGGCGGCGCGGGCGGCGCGGCGCCCAGCGGCGAGTACGGCGCGTAGTCGTCGATCGTGCCGTACCCGCCGTGCGCGATCGGGTCGTACCTGCAAACGACACGACACGATTATTGTGCTGTGTTAATGTAGTTAACTAATTATTTTATCACTGCAGGAACGGGTCTGAAATTAATAATTTAGTCAAAGGCTTTTCAATTGAGAGGCCGAGTTTCCAACACTCATCTATCACTGCTATTATGCTATAACTACTTAACTTTTGATTTAGTAAAAGAAAAATATTTATACAAGGAGTTCATCTAATAGCAGCAACGTAAAGCGCTATTGAGGTTTTTTGTAATATCTACAAGAATTGTCCAACGACTTTTTTGGATTCCATATGACAAAATTATCAATAAGATATATTTACTATCGATATAGATTGAACGTACACTAATGTAGCAATCAATGTGTTTGGAATACAAATATAAAATCAATCGCTAATTGCTCGAACTTACCCATAATTGCTCTGCCTGTCCATCATTTGGTGCGCGGGGATGCCGGCGGCGTTGTTGGCGGCCGCCATCTTCATCTGCCACAGCGAGTCTTGGGAGTTGACGCTGCCACCGTTGTTGCTGTTCGTGTAGCTGTTCTCAATGTAGCCCATATTCACCCCTATGGATAATGAACACGGGTTAGCTGGGGTGCACAGCGGACCGAGCTTGGTGGACAGGAAGCGCAGGGCGGGGGAGTGGCACTCAGCATGCAAAATCACCGTATTACTTGTAATTGGGTCGAGTTTACCTTCCACGTGGACAACCGTACTGGATAGTCCTTTGTGATTGCATTGAACAAAATATTTTTGAGTAAATAATTTTTAACATGGAACAAAAATAAATAATATTTTAACAAGGTTTGAATATACTCTTATATACTTACAATCTGAATTACTCAAGTTTTGCCCTGGATGGCCCTGGGCGTGGGGCGCGATGTGATAGCCGTAGCCGCCCTGGGTGGCGTACACAGCATTCTTCGAATCATCCATCGACAGGGCCAAGTCCATCGAATGTTCTAAGGCCTTATTCTCCATACCCGTGCTCGGGTAGTAAGGTGGAGGAGCCTGATTCTGAGGGGACACCATCGGTGGTCTCATCGAGTCCATTTCGTAGTCTTTAGAAGTCTTCTTCTTGTTCTCATTGCGTTTGCATCGACAGAAGATAAACAGAAGACTGAGGAACAAAAGGAAAACCAAGCAGGAGACCACTATGGCAATGACGGTGGCTGTAGTCAGCGCTGCAGCTTCTTTAGTGTATGAGGTGCCAACTGAAACAAAATAACAACTTTAGATTTACAAGATTAAATAGGTGACCAAATACATGAAGCCTTTTTAGACCTTATTAAAATACTGACTCGACGACCACGCCATTCATATGTAGAAGTAAGTATTATTTATTTATACCCCTGTATAGGGATCAATGTTATTTACAAATTACATCTGCCGTAATTTCCAGTAGGTATGTCTTCCACTGTAGAAGTAGGATATTCTTAAGTTCAGGAAAACTATGAATCTCCTCAAAACATTCCTTTATTAATTAATTAGGTAAGACAAAAGGCTCCCATTACTTGAGCTGTAAAAAGTTTTGAAATCCCGACAAGAGCCAAGTCACCCAGTCTATTAACTTTAATTATGAACTTAGCATAACTCGATACTACAGTTTTCTTAAAACAACATAAGCATGATACCATTTTAAGCAAAACAATTTAATTTTGTACAAATCCATCTTGTATCGTTTATCCAATCTTATAGTGAGAAGATACCGTAAGTAGTATGAGATTAATCACCATACGAACATTAAAAATAATCTGTCATACAACGAGTCCTAATAACTATGAATACAACAAACTTAAGTTCATAAGGTGTGGTCTTTCATACAAGTGCAAATAAATTCTTTTTGTTAAGTAACTCTATCCATCTATTTCAAAGATGGTATAACCATTATGGTTCGATGGTGGACATATTTATAGCGTGAAGCTGTTATTGCGTTTCAGTAGAACATAGATGCCGATTGACTTAGGTGCATAATTATGAGAAGGTTGCCATCTGATGCTTTAGAAGTAGAAACGCATCTTTTTTAGACTTCTGATAGAACGCCTATTCTTTACGGAATTGGTTAAAGATAGGTGGTATTGACCATTTACCATCAATTAGACATAATGCTCGTTTACTTTAATGAAGAAGAGCCTGAGTAAAGTATATAATTTGATCATTGTATAAAAGTATTAGCTTAACAGTATTAGCTCCTGTAACTTTGAAACTGGTAGAACCCTATGTGATTCGACTCCAGCGGCACCACCGCCACATCTATTTCTGCTTCATAACAGCAGTGTTATTCTGCCTTATGCATTTCTGCCTAATAACCGCAGTGTTAAACGCTTATTAACAATGTACGTCTACACGTGTACTCACTCTCAGCCTCAACGTACTCGCTGCACACGTCGTGGTTGTCGCGCAGACAGAGCTTGAGCCGCACGCGCGGGTTGAGCGCGTCCACGGCGGCGCGGCGCGGCGCGCGGGCCGCCTCCAACCGTATCTCGTGCGGCGACGACGCGGTACCTAACGCGCGGACCGCTAGCGTTTCTACCACCTGCGAAAGGACACCATAGATAAGTATAAATATCTCACCGCCTCGTAATTGAAGGAAGCCATTAATCGGCTTAAACGGCTGACAATTCTGTCAGCGATTTAATAGCTGCATGGTTTAATTTACGAACAATGCCGACATGTGCAGTAAAGTGTTGCAAAAATAACACGAAATCGAAGAAAAAATGCGGAGAAATATCGTTTCATTCGTAAACTATCAAAAAACTATTTTTTTTTAATATTTTACAAACACGAAAATCGATGACAGTGACAATTTCAGTTGTCAAAACTGGTTACATTTTCTTGTGAGGAGTGAGTAATCTTTACTAATCTATGAAGAACACGTAAAAATCAAATCAGTATTGAAATTAATAAGCGAAAAAAGGTCGTAAATAAAACGGTACGACCTCTTCGATCACTAAGTTCTTATTAGTGATCGAAGTACGACCTGCGTAACAACACGTAAAAATGTAGTCAGTTTTACAATAAGTCAGCGAAAACAGTGATCGTATATAATACGGTTGCCTACGTCATACAATCGTATCATGTATAAAATAAGTGTAAAAAAATATGATTTTCAAACTTGAAAGCGTGGGATTCAAACCTTGCTAAGGGCACTCATGACCCTAGCTGCGAATCTGTACGTTATAAAATCAACACAGTGCCGAGAATAAATTCAACGTCCGCCCGTGATTGATAATTCTCAAAAATATAAGAATTCTACCAATCCGCATTTGACTAGTATGTTAATGTACACCATTTAAAACCCTTAATTATTCTTCAAGGAGATCTTTGCTCAGCAGGCCCCTTTCTACAAATCATACTATTCTTAAATCGTCGTTGAAGAATTGAACACTTTAAACTAATACATTTAAAAATAATAATACAAAAACAATTACCTGCCATCCTCCCATTCCTCCTAAGCCTTCGACGACACCCGTCAGAGGCAAGCACGTCGGCCCCACGTTAAACGACAACGTATTCGAGCTCGGATCAAAAGTAACTTGTTCCGGTGGTAGGATCTTATCCACTTTCGTGGTCACCATAATCTCATTCGAGTAGTTGCTTTGACCCTTAGTGTTTACAGCTTTCACCTGGAGTCAAAGATCATAATCAGAAAATGTTTACAGTAACTGAAATCAGTCGTGCGTGCTAACAAAGCATTACAAGACTTAAGCGGTACAATAAAACAAAAAAAACAATAGATGAGGCCACACCTAGAGTACTTATTTTAAAAGAATTTCTGTTAAAAGTTTTAGATCCTTAACAATAATTTGAAAAAGTATTCAATACAAACAATCCATTTAATATAACCCGAACAAAAGTTGTATAGGTAATGCTTATGAAAGGCGATTATAAAATAGTCCTTGAAATATATAAGGCGTTACCAATAAATAAGTAAACTATTCATATTCTACTTTTAAGATGCGACAGTAAGTGGGTGTTAAGTATATTTTCTTTTACAACTCTGTCATTCTTTAACCTATAAGGATAAAAAGAAAATTACTGAATACGACGATACATAGGTACGTATGTAATTTCGATTATATTGTAGTTTTCATTCTTCCTTTAATCAAGATGTTCTTGAAAAATCACGTAATTTGCATGTTGCAATTTGTTTACAATTTGCAAGGAAAATTGCATGTGTTACGTACCTAATTACACTAAATTTGAATTATGTTCTTTATTGTCTTTATAATTAAGTATATTATCTTGATCTACTATAGTTTAAAGTTGACGAACATAAGTCACAAGCAGAACGTGATAAATTAATAGGAATTGTTAACAGGTAGGTATAGGATCAAAACATAATTTAGTAATTTATTGAATAACTCAACATAGTTTAACTACTAGGTGTGACCGCACACCAAACTTAATAAAATTAAGTTTGATTTACCTTGAAAGCAAATGTCAGATGCTGTCCGTAGCAATAACAGTAAAAATACAAGGTGAATCACACTAATAGAATAAATATGTATACAGTTAACATGTAAGGTATGTGAATATGTTACACAACCAAATATCGGTACATTATTTTGCAATTTATGAAATAATTAATATTGCATATTTTAGCAATTATTTACATAGAGATAAAATATAATTGCCGTGCGTAACGAATGTACAATTTTATATTGCCGATCTTAATTAAAACTTACATGTGTTCTTTTAATAAATGCATAGGAATCAATATTTTTGCCCTTTAAGTGCGCCATTATAAAGCGAATTCAAAAGTTGAAAAAAAATCATCAATACACTTTCGAAATGCACATGTTTGGTGGTCACGAATACTGTTTGGAACTGTACAGTCGCACCAACGATCGATACGTGCATTGAAGTTGGTTGAGCTGTTTCGGCTATCCCGAATAATACGCAATACGCATGAGTGAATGTTTGTACAATAAAAATATAAAATGAATGCTACAATTTAAAAGGCCAGAATATTTTTTAATAAAACTAGAATAATTTAGAATATACATGAAAGGAAAAGAATAATTTAGAATATACATGAAAGGCCTCGAGTAGGTCTGAATTTTATTATTCTATCCTACATATTGATAAGCTAACTTGATAAAACTTGAAAATTTTCCAGTGAAATAAGTAGGCAGTTATTTTCATTTCATAGTCAAAATTCCATTAAAAACAATAATCAATATCCAAGTTGCCGCCGCACCACACCTTCTATTAATGTGCAAAGTTACTTGAAAATACCCATGAATGAAACGTATTACTTAAACTAAATTGTGCAAATCGATGTGGCTATAATAAAACTGACCTTGAAATAATACGTATTGTGTTGCTCCAATCGCGTGACGTTGCAAGGGTTGGCGCGCCGGCAGTCGTACTCCTTCCAATCGTACTCGTCCGCGCGCTCGGTGGCGCAGTGCTGCCCGCTCGCCGCGTTCATCACCCGTCGATACAACACAAAGTACTTGGTACTCGACAAACCCCCGTCGAAACCAGCCTCCCATTTCAAAGTCACGTATCCCGGCCCTATCTTCTGACTAGCCAATGACCTCGGCGACTCCGGGGCCCCTTTCGGCTGCAACCGTATTTGCGGTCGAATGTTTCCCAACGAATTCTTCACTTTGCAGTAGTATTCGCCGTAGTCTTGCGGCTTCACGTTCCTAATCTTAAGGATGCTCAAGTAGGAATCGTTGTTGTCAGTCGTGGTGCTGATCTCGTAGTGGCCTTCCGAAGACATTTGCAACGGAGCCGTGTTCGTTCCATAAAACCATTGGAATTCGGGTTTAGGGTATGCCTGAACTCTACATGAAATCTCTGCTGTTTCCATTAGGTCAAATGCGACTTTTTTCTGTTGTCGGATTGATATTGGTTCGTCTGTAAATTATTACACGCTTTAAAGTGTGTATTTTAAAGACAATAGATGCAAAATTTGGCAATGTTAGTGTTTGTGAGAAAAGTAGACTATGTTAATGAGTAATAAATTAAATGATAAATATTTGAAAGTTAATGTCCCTGTTTCAATATAAAATGTAATTGCACTTTACTTGTCAAACGAAAAGCGAAAGTTAATCAGAGTTTAATCAGGCACAGCTTAATCAATGACATAATCCATCGGTTCCATTACGCTATTTGTATTATAATACTCGCTGCTCACAAACTGATCTTGTTTTTACTATCGTTATATAACATTAAAAGATCAGCTTTCCATACTTTCGCTTGTCGTATTTACTTATTTTTAATCGACTTCATTTAATATTCCATTACGTCAATGGATTAAATGCAAAGAGTATGAATTATTATAATGTAATAGATAAATTGATTATATGTTTTGCGCCATTTTTTCTTTAATTTTACTAAACGGCCACAAGAACTTCATTTGTTAAAAGGTTGTAGCGTGAAAATAGCTTCTTTGAATAAATAAAGGAACATTAAACTGAAAAGTTAACATAAAAGCTGGTTACGTTACGACACGCAAAGCTTACTTACGTTCTATTCGGAGTTGCATTGCGGATTCGACTTTTTTGACTTCGTTTTCAAAGGAGCACGTGTACACGCCTCTGTCTTCCGGTAACAGGTCGTCCTCGTTGGGCCTCGCTTTACCGTAAAATCTAAGCATACTTTGAATGTTGTACACAGCGTTTCTGCTGTCGTTAATCTCGGTTTTTATTTCGTACAAATTAGTGTCTTGTTTGATCTCGTTATTATCTTTGTACCACTTAACGTTGGGCAGAGGCTTGCCTAGGGCGATACACGTCAAGGAAAAATTGTGCTCGCCGGAGTTTTTGATCATGTGCGGCTGTAATTTAGACTGAAACCTGGGCGGTTGATAAACCTCGAGATTCACGGAGGCAAACTCGCCATGACCTAGCTCGTTCGTGGCCTGGCAGTGGTAGACTCCTTCACTTCCAAGGTGCGCGCTGGGGATGGTATATTTGCTTCCGGTAGCTAGAACATTCGGTTTGGTGTCGCCGGTGTCGATGTCTCGGAACCAGCGGTACTGTGGCGCGGGCCAGCCGGGCGGGTTGGCACTACACGTGAGCGTCACCGCAGCACCCTCTTGGGCCACTGGTCGATCAGGGCTGATGTTGGCGCGACCGGGCTTATGCCGCACCAGTACCGCTACCGAAGCACTATTTGCACGCTCCACACGATTACCGCTGCTCGAGGATATAACGTTCACCGCGCGACATACATACGTACCAGCTACTTCGGCGTCTACGCGCGATAACATTAATGTGTTACCTTTTTGTCGAAAATCTGCCTTTCCTTCCTTCGCCCATTCTATAGATATCGGTTCCGGATTAGCAGATACGTCACAACGAATTTCAACAGTACCGCCTTCTTCGGCTTCGTATGTTTTAGAATCTACCGTGACCGTAGGAGGATATAAAACATCTAAGTAAATCTCCTTTTCTCCGGGGCGACCGAGCCCATTGTCAGCGCTGCATGTGTACTTTCCCGCATCTTGAACGGTAATACCTTGAATCGTGTGGGTGAAAGAATTGGATATGTATTTGCCGTTCCTGGTCCACCTAACAGTGTTTACTTTCGGTTTAGCGTCTACCTTGCACTCCATCGTTGCAGTCCCATCGATTTCTACTCGTAAAGGATTTTCTGGTCCAATTTCGATGCGTGGAAAATCTACGAATAAAAAAACAATTATGAGATATAACTAAACAAACATTATTTTTTTTATTCGACTTCTAAGTAGAATTTGCTTCGCACCACATCTGGTGCATTTAAAAATCGAATCGAACGTTTATTTTCTTAATGTGTATAATTTACATTGGCGGGATAACAAATCTATCAACCGGTAGCAAGCGTTGCAACATAACGAAATGATACGACCAATGTTGCACAATATGATGTTTTCATTTTATTCTTGAGTCATGCCAGATCTTATAGGAAACGGATGTCGGTGTTCTACATACGCTGCACACCAGTTACTAAACTGTTTACAGAACCCGTCTGAATTAGAACATGCATTGCAGTCGTTCATGGCTCATGTTTTTCATTTGGGTCGACGCATGAAAAATTTAATCGGAATTTGGGAAGCGTTTTGATATAAACACAGCGGCAGGAACTGAGCGGCGAATGATAAATATTTATGTTATTAGTTCTTAATTACGCCAGTGTGTACCGGAAAAGACCGAATTGCGCTATTTACCGAGCAACATATTTTACGACAGTGTTGCAAAATGAAGGCAATAATTTAGGTTACAAAATATGATCTGAAAGATAATCTTATTTATTTTCATTAATCAGGAAAAGATGTAGTCCTATGTCCTAAGGACATGACAATTTTTTTTTGCTTACATCACAATGTTCGAAAATTTCAATAACGTCTGTCAATCAACGTCGACACAAACGAAATCAAGTTTCATTTCATTTAGCGCAGATACGACAATAAGTATGTGATACTTTACTTTCTAAAGTTATGTGCTTGTAACGCGCTTGCAGTTATTACAAATTCCTTTCCATAAATGTTATTAATATTACAAGAATTTCATGTAGGCACATACGTTCACATGAATATAGTGACGTACCAATTTATCTAATGATCTAATGATAGATTGATACGTCCTTTAAATCTAACTCGAACATAAGCTGTATTTGTATAGTCCACAAAAACAATAATAAACACTCTATAAAATATTTGTAAGAAAGGACTTGTTTTTGAAGAGTTTTCAGTATTAGATTACTCGTATTAAATACCTATTATTATGATGTTCATTTATGAAAAGATTGTTCAGTAAAATACATTATTCATTTGATAAACACTGAACGCTCTCAAAACCTAGCTCGCAAAGAATCATGTGATAATGTCGGATAATATGCGAATCTTGTTAAAAATAAATGGAGTTCTTTGATAATATTTTCATTATTTTATTTAATCACTTGTGAGAATGAATATCGTGAGCTTGTACATGTCCTTCGTTGAACATACTACATTGTGTAGGTGAGAAACGGTTTACCAAACATACAGACACATTACACGAAAGCTTTGATACTATTTAAAAGCGTATATTTGCAAAAAAGTCCAAGACAACAAAAGCTTTTGCGTCTAGCCCGCGGCCTACAGGCTCGCTCGGGGAATGTAGTGCCCGTTGCGACTATATTTGCCTTCCAACGTGCAAAGGAACTGGCTCAAACAAAATCCCTCATTTCGCTTTCACAACATCCCATTACACGTCGCACGTACAGGTAGCATGCGCCATGCAGTAACACTCCCAATGCTTATATTGAGCTCTGTAGCGATGTGCTCGTTGCCACCCATTCAATGAATAGATTCGATATTGAATTGACTTTGAAATCCGTATTCAAAGCAAAATAACCAGAATCGAGAGTCACTGTGGAACTTTTAATCAATAAATAAAATAATCATTGTTATTCGGAACGCGAGATTTTATCAATTTTACAACTTATTTATATGTATTCGATACGCTTTGAGGAGCACGTAAAAGGATATATCGACTTAAAGTATTAAGTTATTAACTAACTAAAAAATTAATTGGATCTTATAGCTTACTGAATAATTCAACAAAACAGGTATGCTACACTTGAATTCATAAGTAATATAATTACGCAATAAATAATTAAAATTGGTACAACGTCTGTTTAATCAAAAAGCACACGAGTCAAAATCTATTACGGGTATGTTTATCTTTATATAATAGCAAACTAGCATGCAGCGCACCTGATGGTGTGTGGCCAATGACGCCCATTGTCATCTGAGATCAACCCCAGATAAGATCACCGTCTTACGTGAAGTTGGCCACAGATGTGTACCCCTGTGTACCTCAGAAGTCTTAACAGCAACAGCATTTAACACTGTGCTCATTATGCAGATATACGTAGGTGTGCATGCATATTGCATATTAGTATTACGTAGTAATTTAGAGACAAACTATTCGCATATGTAGAGTCGGATATGGATTTATCTATAAACAGTCTACTATTCCATACCTAAAGTTAGAACCTTGACTAGGTTACCTAATACTCTATTCAAGAATAGAACGCTCTCATGTATCATGTACGTCGTGTCTGAACTACGGTAGGTACCCATAACCGCACTATGAGCCTCCCTGCAATGCCTTGTACCTTTTTGATAGAGACACTATCTGCTAAATTATTTAAAGCCCGCAAAGTCTAACTTTGAGAGTTAATTTAAGCTATATCGGTACCTGTTAGTTTTTTCTGCAGAGGTTTCGAATGTCATTGAAGTCATTATTACTACGTCTATGGTGGTTTACATGCTATAAGAAAGACGCAAATAATAAAGCCGCTCTAATTTTTATAGCCTACGAACTGCCAAACAATATAGCCAGTACTGCTGACACAAATATCTATTTGGCTTAGAAAGGTTTTTCTATTATACGACTAAATGCATGTAAAGTGCCTTTGCTCTACACTGTTGGCTGTATTGAGATACGAGCAGATCTATTAACTCGGGCCGTTCAAATTCGTAATCGGCCTCAGGTAGGACTCAAAGCCATCAAACGATGCGCAAATAGCCTCGCCTGTGTAGATAGTACCCGATCAACAAAGTTAAGCAACATTGGGCGCGGAGTTTGGTAACCGAAAGCGGGTGAACACACTTCCGTGCTTCCGAGAGACTTTAAGCTATTAGTTCCGGTTATTATCATCATATTTTAATTGTGAAAGTTTATCGCCAACCTTATCGTATGAAAACCTCATATATGGATGGGTCTAACAGATTCCCATGAGGGACACTGAGAACTCAACATAAGGGATACAACATAACTATCTATCATATACGTGTACCTTAAAACACTCTTCAATCCAGAACGCAACGCTTAACATTGCTGTAGGAGTATCAGTGGTGTACAGGAAACAACTCTTAACACATCTGTCATTAGGAAATACGTGTCGTGGTGTTTTCTATAACTCGAAGGATCACCACTTTTAGATTTACCTACACTAATTAGATTTTAATACAGTTTAATTATGATAATACTGCTCGCTGTTACTCGCTCTCTGTAATTGCATGCTGTCTTCACCTATAATGTTAGTTACCGTACTCCTCCGAAACGGCTTTACCGATTTTCACCAAATTTTATATGCATATTCAGTAGGTCTGAGAATCAGCTACTATCTATTTTTCATATCCCTAAGTGATAAGGGTTGTTCACCCTTTACATTTTTATTTATATGGCAACACAACGTTTGCCGGGTCAGCTAGTAAATAAATAAATCAACTCACAGTTAACACTAAGATCGACGGTGGCGTCCAGCTGCTGTCCCTCCGGCATGGCGCGGTTCCAGACGACGCAGCGGAAGGTGGCGCCGTCGTCGTCGCGGCTCGGCACCAGCGCCAGCGTCGCGACGGACGGCTCCGCGCGCGTGCGCCCGTGCACCAGCGACGCCTCCATCGGGTACGTGGACCCGTCGCGGTACCATCTACGATAAAAAAATATTAAGTTAATAAAGCCCACAAAAAATATTATGTAATCTCGAGTCAATTATTTAATTTACTGTGTAAGTTAAAATACTAAAGAGTTTACAATAGAGAATTTTCTATTTATTTAATGACTAATTTAACAATAATATACATTTGAATCTGCGGGTAGGTAGACCTCACAGCTAACGCACCTTTGAGAACATTTTCTGAACAAATTCTAATGAATAAAGGTGTTTTACTTCACTATTTTAGAGCAATCATAGGCATGTATATTTACGGCGATCTTCTTTGCGGTTGAAGCATGCTAGAGTTCATTTGTCATTTGTCATACGCGAATAACATGGAATAATTAGAGATAACATGCCTGGGATTTGAACCACTGATCCCCTGTACCGATATTCATACCTCTAGTCCATTACGGCTTACCTCCATAATGTAACAAAACACTAAGAACATAATACAAGTAAGAAAACAAAACTAATCTCTTAAAAGAGATAAGTAGTTACATTTTAAATCTGGCGCGCGTATCTAATCAGCTGGAATGTCTTAACGTTGATTCTAATGATTGAAAGGACAGCCTGTCTCCTTTCTTGTAAAGTTATATAAAACTTAAATAAAACACCAAACCTAGTAAAGCTAACTTTAAGATCATTTCTAAAGCGATTACGTAGCCCTATTCCAATTACTTTATTTATGATTCATATTCCATAAATATTTTAGTATTGACTCATACAAATCGTAATATGACTCTAAAATAAATGTTGAAAGTAATACGACACTTTTATAACTTTCACGATCAAGATTTTTTTCATTACGTATTTATTATTATTTTCTATATCTTGTAGTCGACGACTTACTTTAGAATAGTTTCGTACAAATATAGAGCAAATAAGATAGGTACTCAAGTATCTTTTTCGGGAAAAGTTTTATATTTTTTTATCGACTAATAACTATGATATTGCTTAGGAGTTCTTTCAAAAACTCTCGAAGGTATGCGAAGTCTATAGGCAGTTGACCAGTGTGACAATATGTCCTAACTTAATTCTGCTCAGCAGTGCGACAGTCATGAGTCAACGACGAAATGGTATCGTATATGTATGTATGGAGGTATGGATCAAGACTTACTTTATAATGGGTTCGGGTGAACCGCCAATGCTGGAGCAAGCGAGCTTCAGCTCTTTGCCCTCCTGCGCCTGCGCGTGTACTCCTGGGGACAGGAGCGGAGGTTGCGGCTGCGTGAGCACCGTCAGGCTATGCCCCTGTGAGGAGGATGAACTTTGGTCAGTTTTAAATATATAAAAATCGATATTCATATCTAAGGCATGAAATATGAGAAACTGATTCTATCGAAATTTAATAATTAATTTGATATGTAATTTACTAAGACGATATACCATTTATTTCAAAAATATTTACTCAATGTTTCGACGGCAACTTTCAAAGATTATTAAATTATTCAAAATACTACATGAAATTTTCGACATACACATCTGTGTCTATGTGTATCTATGTGTAAAAATGTACCTAACATCTGTTAGGTACATTTTTTTCGATATGACACTATCGTATCATTCGTATCTATAATAATGGTTCAATAGGACATTTAAGAGTCGACATCATCTATATTTTTGAACTTCGGATATATCGTCGTATTGTTAATGGTTCAATATTGATATTTTAGGGTTAACATCATCGATATATTTGAACGTTTGATATATCATTGCTTCCTTACCTGCGAGTGCAGCGTGCGGCCCGACCCCCCCGCCTTCACCCGGCACTCGAACCTCCCGTTGTCGCGCTCGTACGACACGTTCGACACCAACAGGTCGAAACGGCCCTCCTTTGGTGCGTATGTTATTCTGTAATAGGATATGCATTCAGTTCTCGAGACCGGGATGTGGTTGACACCGAGATCGAGTATCTTGGTTTGATGTGTACACTGTACACAAAACATTTATCTGTACTTTGATATGTAAAAACACCACGTTAAGTAATATTGTTAATATTAATAAAGTAATATTAATACTGAAAAGGTTCATTCTTCTGCTTTTGGACATCTGCAATCGAACTCAATTACGACAGGATTACTATGTTAGGCACATGCAATAAGCTAAGCTCCTAAATTAAGCTAATTTAATAGGCATCTCTACCTTATCCCACCTTCTAATTAGAACTCAGCAGCAGCGGTGTGCTGTCACTGCAAACGATATTTGACACTACCGATTCTAAAACATTATGGGTAGCTGTTAAAATTCACACTCGGGTAGATGTAGAGTCTACGACTCTACATTAAGTTTTTATATCTTTGTCATAGAAATTTAATTCTATGACAAAGATATAAAAACTAAATAAAACTTTGACTTTTATTACCAACTTCTGTCAGGAATGTTTACGATGAGCTAAGTTGACATATCACCTAAATGTCTAAGTACAGGCGCACGCAAAACTTCTGAAATATTCATGAAAAAGGAACATGAAGTACAAAGGCGGCAGACATCTCATACATCAGGGAAACAAAGTGGAAAGTGAGAAACACTTTGACGGTGATTGTTTGTATCATTCTGTTTTCTTGGCGCCTACTGTTATGATATGTTGTGTAATTATAATGATAACGTGAACATTTTTGAAGTACTTCTTTTGGCTTTGGTAAAAATGATAAGTGGAGTTTTACAACAACAACAATATCTAAAATCGACACCTAGTTGGCTAGTAAACATGCAAACGTTGGCTAATAAATGTCAAAACGTCAAAAGTTGGAAAAGAAAAGGGAAACTACCAAAAAGTTACTATAAATCTTTTATTTACGATAGGTAAGGATTTTGATACTTACCAATCCTTTTGTAATAATTTCTCTTTTTGCGCGTGTCCGAATTGATATACACATTCTTTTTTTATAAAACACGCCAAAGAAGTATTACTTCTTACGTGCGTATATAAACATGTTTTTTATACAAATATTAAGTACCCACTTACAACAGGAAGAATTGTTATTATTTATTATTCCAAATAGAGATGTGCCGAGTCAGGTCGACTCGAGTCAGTACTCGAGTACTTACATAAACTCGCATACTCGAGTACCAGTAACACTCGAATACTGACGATACTCGTACACTACAACTACTACTCGTAAAGTAAAAACTTGTTTAATTTTGTGTAGTGAGTGGCGTTTTTTTTTTTTTTTTTGCTCTTCCATGCTATTGGACTGTATGTTGTGCAAAGTACTCGAGTACTTTGTGAATACTTTGGACTCGAGTACTGACTCGATTCTTTTTACCCGACTGCCAAGGAAGGGTTATGTTTTTCGCGCGTATCTTGTATGTTTGTCTTTCTTTATTTGATCCGATCTAACAAACGGCTGGATGAGTTTCAACAGTTAAGGTGTCATTATATTTGTCTCAATGACCCGAGTGTCCTTAGATAGGTGTTACTAAAAAAAAATCAAAATGGCGGATTTCTGGCGCGAAATAGTAACACATTTAAAAAAAAAAGTTAACCGAACCTATCGAGTAAGGTATCAAATGAAAGGAAATTAAACGGAGATTATAAAAACATATTTGTATATATATAAAACAGCAAGGTGACTGACTGACTGACTAACTAAATGACTTTTTCATTTTTCAGAAATCAACGTACAGTCTAAACCAAGGACTTTACAGTTCTGAAATTTTGCACAAAGGTTCTCTGTATAGCGTGAATAAGTACTAAGAAAGGCCTTTTGGAAATTCTACCCTTAAGAGGGTAAAATAGGGGAAAAAAGTTTTTTTGAAATCCTTTAATTTTGAAGCAACTACTATAAAATTTTGTATTTGGCTTTCTGAATAGGAACAAGGACGTACTTATTTATCCCCTTCCGAAAAATCAACCCCGTAGAGGGTAAAATAAGGGTTAAAAGTTCATTTGAACAATCGTCAATTTTGAAGCAAACACTATGAAATGTTGTATCAGGCTTGTTGGATAAAAATAATGAAATTCTACCTTTAACGAGGTAAAATAATGACCGAAACTTAGAATTACTGAAGTTATATATTTTATAAACCGTAAATGGTGGATTTTTTCGCGAAATACTAACACGTTTTAAAAAAAGTTAACCAAACCTATCGAGTAGGGTGTCAAAATAAAGGATTTTAAGAGGAGATTACACATACATTAAATAATATATCTTATATATAAAATTCTCGTGTTAGTTACCGTACTCCTCCAAAACGGCTTCACCGATTTTCACCAAATTTTATATACATATTCAGTAGGTCTGAGAATCGGCCACTATCTATTTTTTTACTTCAAGTGATAAGAGTTGTTCACCTTTAACATTTTTTTATTGTAGGTGCCTTATATAGCGTAAATGAACACTACGAGGATAAAATAGGATAATATTGTTTGAACATCTTTTGTTTTTGAAGCAGACACCTACTATGAAACTTTGTATTTGGCTTTCTGGATAAAAATAATGAAATGCCTATTACACTGCTTTTGGAAATTCTATTTCAGCCTTTTTGGTGCAGTCGGGTTTTTGATTTTTTAAATTAATTTATATGAGTACTAAAGTACTGGAATACCAAAAATGGCCGACTCGGCACATCATTAATTCCAAATGATGCGAGACCACAATGCAAGACAATTAATTAAATGAAGTAATTTCCCTGTGTCGTAGAAGCAAAGCAAACCCATTACGACAAGTACACAAATGACCAAAAGTACATACAACATTATTCTAATTAAATTACAAGTGGAAACCCGGCTAGGGATTTAAACTTCCTGCTTCCCTTTACGAAGGCGATCGTTGGCCGGCAGTGATAGCCTAGATTAAGAAAAAGCGGCCTCTTGATCGAGGGGTCCGAAGTTCAAATCCCAGGCACGCTCCTCTGATTTTTCAAAGTTATGTGCGTATTAGAAGTTAAACGGTGAAGAAAAACATCGTGAGGAAACCTGCATACCTAAGAGATTTTATAAAAAAAAAATCTCCACGGTATGTGAACTACCAATAAGCACTTGGTCGGCGCGGTGGTCTATGACCTAAGCCTTCTCATTCTGAGAGGAGACCCGTGTCCAGCAGTGGAACAGTAATAGATTGATGAAGATGATGAGAAGTTAATTATCACTTGCTTAAATGGTGAAGAAAAACATCGTGAGGAAACCTGCATACCTGAGAATTGTTAAAAAAAAATTCAAAGGTATGTGAAGTCTAACAAAACTCACTTGGCCAGCGCGGTGGACTATGGCCTAATTTTCTCATTCTGAGAGGAGACCCGTGCCCAGCAGTATGACAGTAATGGTTTTTTTTTTTATAATATAGGAGTAGCAGACGAGCATACAGTCCACCTGATGGTAAGTGGCTACTGCCGCCCATGGACATCTGTAATCAACCCCAGATAGGATTAGATATTCCCACCTAAGATCGGCAACAGATACGCCACTACCCCTGAGGACTACGCTGGAATGCCTTGGAAAAGTCTGTCTCCCTTACCACACCCTTCAAACCGGAACACAGCAGTGCCTAACACTGCTGTTATTAGGTAAAAATAGGTGTGGCGGTGGTGCCGCCAGAGTCGAACCACAAAGGGTTCTACCACCTTCAAATGGTTGATGATGATGATGAAGCGAACGTCGCTGTGACCACTACATGTGGCCGAGCTATATACGTAATACTATATAGCGTAATGAGCATGTAGACTACTAACTATCTTTGACCATATGTCAGGAGGAAAGGATTTCAGGTCGCGATCAAACCCTCTATGAAAAAGATCAGATAAGAACTTGCCTCATCTACAATACAGGGAATCCTAATCTCTCTAGCTACTAGCGTAAAAATCGCTTTACTTACTGATAGTTAGTTTCCAAGGGGATGTTTCCAATGGCGACGTTGTCGTGGCCGCTCGTGGTACTCCGAACCCAGTAGTACGTGAGGGACTCTCCAGCCGTGGGCTCGAGGGCAAATCTGCATTGCATAGTGACGTCATCCCCCTCCCGCGCGTCGTGCTGCTCGTCCGCCGCCCGCGTCCATCCCACTGAAAAGAAAACTGACGCTAGAGATGTGCCGAGTCAGGTCGACTCGAGTCATTACTCGAGTACTTACATAAACTCGCATACTCGAGTACCAAAAGTGATACTCGAGTACCAGTAATACTCGAATACTGACGATACTCGTACACTACAACAACTACTCGTACAAGTAAAAACTTGTTTAATTTTGTGTAGTGAGTGGCGTTTTTTTTTTTTTTTTTGCTCTTCCGTGCTATTGGACTGTATGTTGTGCAAAGTACTCGAGTACTTTGTGAATACTTTGGACTCGAGTACTGACTCGATTCTTTTTTATATGAGTACTAAAGTAGGTACTCGAATACCAAAAATGGCCGACTCGGCACATCATTAACTGACGCTACAATTTGCAATTCGTTATTCATTCACAAAGTTTCGTTCCACGGACACGTTCAAATAGAACTAGAACTAGCCTTTGTTTCGTCCTTTTAATTGGTTGCTGGAACAGAACGTTTGGTACTCGCCTTACGTTGGACCCAGATAGTTTACACTGTTAGGTAACTCGTATTGCATTCGGTTTTACTGAAATCTGGCCGACGCTCCCCGAAATTCGAAACGAAATTTTTATCCTAAACTAACAAAGGTTTTGACTTTTTGGAGGTTTCGTTTGTGGATTAATTCGACAAAAATCCGGTAAATATTGAGTTTGTAGGCAAATTTGTGATGTAGAGTGGAGTGGTAGCTGATAGAGCTATGGGCAAATATTTGTGTTTATTTATTTAAGCCTTTTGTATTTACAATAAAAATATTAAAAAATTAATTTCCTAATGGAATTTAATCATAGCTTGTACTGTTCCACTGCCACGAGCATCACATAACTAATATATTTATAAGCGTGTTTCATCTTTACTTAAACCACAATTTCATATTTATTTTAATATTTTTTACTTATTACCAATCGTCGGAGACCCGGGCCGGAAATGTTAAATAAGGCCCCCAGTTTAAAACTTGTTTGATTTTACAAAGTTACAAATTTTTTCGCTATTTTCTTCGTACTGACGACCTTTTTTTAGTAACTGCGTTTGGGGGCCCCCAGGGCTGGGGGCCCAGGGTATCTACCCCTACACTTTAACCGCTACAGCTTATTACTACTCTACCGGCTTAAATTGTATTAAACAAGTGCAAACGATACAGTCGCAATAGAATAAAGAAGTTACACAAAACTACTGAGCTTTGTATGTAGTTACGTTACGAAATAAAAGAAGCAGGGTAACCTATGTGACCTCTGGACTAAATTAGAAAGAGATAAGTGCCTACAATAATGCATTAATTGACTTTGTCGGTGGTTTTATCAACTGTCTTCATAAATAGTACAAGTGAAGTGAAAACTCAGCGCTATAGCATCTTCGTAGCTTGTAATAGGTTAGCTGCTAGCCCGTACCTTTCGCCAGCATCTGCCTTGGAGCAGCGTGGTGGAGTATGCTTTAAGCCCTTCGAAAAGACCCACATAAAAAACGGCCCCTTGTGGGATGTTGCACTGGTTTGTGATCTTTATTGTTCACAAGTGAATCGAGCAGGAATATCAGAACTCTACTTTTACGTGCATATCCCGTGATATCCAATATCACAGACGAAATTAGGAATATTTGTGACGTAATGCTACGACGCTCTATTCAACTTGGTGTAGAAGTAAAAATAAAGACTTAAAAGAAAAAATAAAAACTTGTGATTCAATTCGGATAAAAAGTCGAAAAGCGGACCGTAAAAGCCAAACCATGTTAGACCAATAACCTTTTATGATAGTATGTGCAAGACGGGTTTTTTACAGCAGATTGCAAATAAATAATGCAATATCTTGTATTAGGTATCAATATTGTTATTGAATTAGTTGTCCTTTAAAAGTTGTTTAACAACTTATAAGGACATTTAAACAGAAAGGAGGAAATTTACGTAAACTTGAAGGTGACCAGTCCGATATAAGTGTTTACCTATCTACATATAAATTTACTCTGATTACTAAATAAGTACTTTGAATTATTCATTAACCGTTAAAAAAGAACTGACCATTAACATGCCATTATTTATGCAAATAAATAAAATTGAAATGTCTCTTTATAATGTTAAAATATCTGCTGCTAATTAAATGTCTGTAAAAGAATATAAAATACTTATAATGGAAACAATTTTAAAAAATTTTGTTTTTCTGCATATCTGTCGAATTGTTGAAGGTATAAAATTTCGATAAATATTTAGATACCTAAGTATAACGTTACATGTCAGAATTGCGTGTAAAACCGCGGGCACGGCTAGACAAATATAAAAGATTTTACAAGCATACACCGTACTAACTATAGCACCGAGATATCTAAGAGGCTGACCTAGTACACTGAAAGGCAATCCCCTTAGCCCCCAGTCTATTTAACGTCAGCTGTCAGGAATTGAATTGAAAGGAAGCGAGGAGCGGGGGCATAATTAGGAGACGACTAGAGTGCCATTCGGTCGACCGGCTGAATTAAACTATGAATTTTTTAACCTGCCCTATTACGGCAATTTATCTTCTTGCATTCTGAATGCCTTATTTAATATTAAAGGTACTTGGAAGATAAAACGGCATAGATGACCAAACTACTGAATAACTAATTAAGCGTCTAAAATCATTTTATTTTTAGATCTTATTGGTGCTTTGCATATTAAACCTATATTTATTGACGTTGATAAATAAGACATCTTACTCTCTTTAATTAATGTCATTTTAAAGGTCTAAAGATGTTTTATATTACTTTGCAATGCTATACATAAGTTTATAGACATACGCACTTAACATATTTAAAATAAACTAGAACGACTAGAAAAGTTAATAATAATAACGTATTTTTCTCTTTATATCCTCCGTGTCGGGTATAGAATAAATGGAACCACATCCCTTCATAGGGAATGGAATCCCTTCATAGCGGAGGGAATAGGCAGTGACTAAGAATGAAAACCAGAAAATGCTGTTATTTATCTAATCTTGCCTTCAACATGCACATGTGTCCTAGCCTAGGGATTTCTAGGGCTTATGGATGCATACCAGAGGTTTTCAAGTAATGGGACATTTTGAAACCCTTTATATGAAACAAAGCTCGATTGTTTTGTCGAATGCGGGACATAATAAATATTGGGAAAAAGGACTAACTAAGAGTATTTCTAAGAATACTGGAGGATTTTCAATAATCGGGACGGAACAACGCAAGGTTCAATAAAATTTTCACAAAAATGAGGACGTTTGGCTACACTGATGGATAATTTTTTTGTGATTCTATCCATCTACTTATTTTATTATTTACGTACAGGAACTGTTATCTAGACACACGACTGTGTACACCAAATTCAGGGAATGCACGCAATTCCAGGGACGCACGCAATGTGTAAACTACACGAAACGTTTCAGTGTGTTTTCTCCCTGTCATAACTTTGTTATCGTTGCACTTAGAAGTATCCTACCTACACTACATTCATATCCTGCTATGCTATAAATTTAAATTAAGCTTGAATAATCAAGGAAATTGAATTATGCTTTTATGAAATAGAAAAGAAAGTTCTCTGTGTTGATGTCTTGTGAACAAAGTCAAAGATAAATATTAGCTACGCTATATAATGTATTCAAAAGTTTTTGAAAGAAATAAATTATTCTATGACGTTAACGATCGAGGTATAGGTACTTAATTTTATTATCTATTATGATTAATTAAAGAGTAATTGTGAACATTGTGTAAATTTGTGTAAAAATAATACTTCAATTATTTAATTTAAGTAATGAAGGCAAACAGACTTGTATTTCAGCTTCAATCCAGTAATACGACATGTTAGGTGGAACGAAATAACTTGTGGTAACTTTCCACGAACTGTAACTTACTTCCCCGACTTCAATCAGAAGTTAGGATTTTCACTTTGCCTAACGTACCGAACAAGTTGTTCACCAATATTACTAAGTCAAAAGACAACGTTTAGATATTTATTTTACTTTATAAGGCTTTGTTCACAGTAAAGTAAAATAACACTATAGAAATACATTGTATTTACTGAGATGTGATTTATTCAATGGTACTCTGATCGATCTGATTTTACCATTTTACTTCCTAATTAATGTGTTGATGCTTTCTTATATTTATAAGAAATATTCGATTCATCTATTAGCTACTGTGGTTACTTTACGCTCGGAATTTCAATCTTCTCAAATTCCCCAGCACAATTCCGGCTCACGTTTGGCTAGTTTTTTGAAACAGCTTTATTTATTTTAACAGTAGGTAGGTACCTAGCATTACCACGTAGGATTTGGTCATTTTTACTAAAAAGCATAAAGACACGTTAAAAATACCTTTTCAGTTTTTAATCTGTATTACCTCCAAATAGTTTTAAAACTCAGTTAAAAAATCATATAAAGTTCAAAGGCCATCATCTTGACCCCTTTACAGAACAGGCGGACGACCGAAGTGCGTAGGTTTAACAGAATTCTGTACGTAACTTTTAATTATCGCCGTAAATTTTCGATCAATCAAGAGAAGAAAAATAAAGATAGTATACTCGCAAGTACTGTTACACGTGTGGTTGTGTAAGTGGCACACAGTAGCAGAAGTGCGTGTACGCATGTGACATCTTAGCTACATAGGAAAGATGGCGCCGACACGACACCATTACCATTCGACGAGCGCTAGATTCCGTACTTCAGTTGCTTAACCAAGACGTTGACATCTTCATGAGCTTTAATTCAATATAATATTGATCAGTAAAACCTCTTCCGTAGTGAACTAGGGCCAATTCATACGAATATGACTTTTGTCGGATCGTTTTCAATAAAAAGATTTTTTCAGTCTTAAGTACCTAATATATTTCGAAAACACCCAAAATTAATTTCTTAAGCAACAAATAATAAAAAGAGGTTACGTCAGTGCTATACAACAGTTAATGGGTATCGGTGTAGGTATTTTCGTAACTCAATTCAATCCATTGATTTGAGCGTACCTACTCAGTCGTCATTGAACCATTGTTAGTGTTCAAATACTGTTGAACAAAATCTCGTGTTATCTACATCTAGTGTCCCCGAACACGTTTCATAACGTCACAAGGTGGCGTTAGTGTAGTAACGAATTAAATTCGAAATGTAACAAGGCAACGGAATGGGCACCCGTGCGGCGCGGGCGCAGGCGGTCAATGACACGAGGTCGCGTGCGCCCGCGCAGCCTGCCGCCACCGGGACCCGCGCTCCCATTTACAAACACTGATAACTATTGGAAATAGCTTAACTTCAAAGACATCGTCAAATGTCATACAAGAAGAATTAAACGCTCTCTCTTCTATAACGCTTCTCTTTTATATAATATTTCTTTCTTGCAATAAGTAAATGGTTGCCTGGAAGAGATCGCTATTTAGTGATAAGACCGCCAGTTGTACCTTTGATTGTTGTAAATGTTTGGTATTTGTTAGTATAAATTTGGTGTACAATAAAGAGTTTTGTATTGTATTGTATTGTAAACGGTTTCTCTCGGAGCCTGCCATGACACGTTTAATGTCTGTAGATGTAAATAAACTTTAAATGGAACTAAAGTTTTAAATTTTCTAGTTTCATTTCGATCAAATGCTCTTCCGCCGCCTGGGTTGATTTTTCAAAAAACTGCCCAAACTAAATGAGTTTTTTATCTGGGGAGTGTCATATTTACGACCGTAACAATAGAAAAACAATCCACTTTTTGCCTTTCACTTGAATAGTTGATCTGTTCCGTTGGATAATATTAAGAATATTAAGACTGTATTTTCAGATTAAATTAATAGAGATCATTTAGACAATTTATAAGCTATAATTATATACCTAAATATCTTAGGATTAACAGATACTGTTACATTTTCAAGGTATTAAATAATTACGTATACAATTACTGTAACAAAAGAAATTAGGCGAAATAATTAACATGACCACGCGGTGAAATCTCTTGATGACTAATTATTCTGGCAAGGAAACAATAGCTGCTCCTTAACAATTGATAACTGTAAATTGAGGATTAGGATTAAATTTCTGCGTATTGTTATAATAAACTTTGAAAGCAAATAATCAGTTGTTAAATAGGCATGTTGTACCTTTCATGGTCACAAAAAACGACTAGGATCTAGCAATTACTGCTTTTGTTTAGTCTGAAATGTTTAGCGACTTGCACACTAGGCATTCCAGCTTTGTCGTTGGGAGTGAAATTGCCATCCGGTCGGATTTCCCCGGATTTGACCTAATTTGATGGGCGTCGGCCATCAGGAAGTTTTTCAAAGAGAATTCGGATGAAGTCCGAGCTCTCTGGCAACCGCAGAAATTAATACAATCATTAAGAATGCGTTAGAAAAATCTTAGTTAAAAAATAACGCTATGCGTGTCGAAATTTGCAAAAATAATCTACCTTGTATCTTTTGAGTTTTAACTTGAATTTTAACTGAAAAATATTTGAGAAAAAATCTCTATTGCGCCTAAATTTCGATCAGTTTCTGTTTGGCGTCGATAAATATGTTTGATGCTGACAGCCCTAGTACAGAGCAATTTGAGAAACTTGCCTGCAAACGTTTGAGATCGATGGTTTGTTGTAATTGCTAATTGCCCGTCATTTCGCTGAATTACGTTACGTTATACCGTTTATTCCCTATGCAACTAATTGTAAGTAGATATTTTTAATATGTTTTTATGGACATATTAAAAACAACTTTTTATTCGAGGAGGTTACGTACGTAATGCACTTGCTGTAGTTAATCTAGAAAGATTTAACTTAATATTTTGCTAATAAAGAACTAATTATGAACACGCAATGTATACGTTCGATTAATTTTACCTTTATGTTATTGTTTTGAGAGACGGATATGATATTAGTTACAAAGTTTAAAATTACCATATTTGTAACGTATTTAGTTTCACTGACCGCAAAAAGGTTACGTGTCTATAATAGTATATTATAATGACGTAAGTCATGTAAGTAATGAAAAAAATAATTAGTAAAATTAATCACGATAAGAATAAATTAACAGTACATTATCGCTTATCGGTAGTACCTGTATATTACGTACTCAACACACTTACGCTTTTAAGTACAGTTTTTTTATATTTTGTTCTAATTTATTTGTGTAAATGTTCTTTAGCTAAAATATACGTGTGTAACATCGTATTTTATTACATCTTAAAGCGGCATATTACGCTTGCTAGTGTACCAATGATAGTAACTTGTGTTGCTTGTTGATCGTGGTCGCTTACCACTCGAACACACGTGTTCCGCATCAACAATGCGAAGACCGAGCGAGTGGGGACGACACGTACGTAGCTGGTAAGACGAGACCGTGGGAGTATGCGGGCGCAATGTGTCGGATTGCACCGCCGGTAGGGTGGTCAAGTTATCGATACATATGTAAAGTATCGATATTTATATGGAAGGCCTGAAACTATATTTCACGCGATTTTATAGATAATGTCGATAATTCACAAAATATTAAAGTAGGACAACATACTTTTTTCGTCGACAAATTTTCAAGATTATTAATTTTGAGACCCATTTTTTAATGATTGTACAACAATATTAAATACTTTAAATTTTTATATTGAAATTTCTTTTTTCACATCATAATATCCTGTCTACCCCGGTTTAACATTGATATACATATCGATATTTTAAGGCCATATTATCGATAATATTTAACGTACTGTCAATACCACGTTGCATCCCTAACCTCCATACTCTATGTAGAGCTGGCGGATTTTAAATATTCACATGCTATTGTTCAAACACGTTTCTACATCGTTGCTACCGAATTAGTTACTAAAGTATTTATTTAGCTCACAAATATTTTAACTCCTACGCAAGCGACTTAGGAATGGATGCGTTGCTTTGTATTGAATGATTCGCATACATAATAGATGCACGGGCCGTATCAATCGAGTCTAGTTCACTCGCATTTTTGAACGTAGAATACAGGATTTCTATAAAGCCGGGATAGCCTAGTGATTCGTTTTTTTTTTAAATAATATAGGAGTAGCAGACGAGCATACAGTCCACCTGATGGTGGACTGTAAGCTGGAACGCCTTGGAAAAGTATGTCTCCCTTACCACACTGTTAATAGGCAGAAATAGGTGTGGTGGTGCTTCCGGAGCTGAACGACAAAGGGTTCTACCACCACCTTTAAATATCGTGATAGTGATAGATTCAAAACTCGGTCTTTTGGGGTCAGCGGCTCACACCGCAGATTTTTTAAATGCACTGTGTTGACACAATCAATTATCACTAGCTTTAACGGTGAAGGAAATGTGAGGAAACCTACACGATAATTCTTTAAATAAATAAAAAAAAGGTGTGTAAAGTCTACCAATTCGCACTTTACCTGCGTGGTGATTCTACACTGAGGGGAGACCCGTGCCCAGCAGTGGGACACTAAACGAGCTGACAACGAAAACGATATAAAGTTCACAAGAAAATTTTATAACAGGCATATTTTTTATTTTCAGTTACATTTCTACGTAGAAGTATGTAAATTACGACATGAAACTTTGAGAGTGCTCCAGTGTTGGATCATGAAAGTAATTTACAAGCCCTACATACCCAGATCCACGTAAATTTTATCATATTAAATTGATATTAAAATAAAAAGCGGACTTTGTTCGTGTTTCTACTTTTCTTTTACATCAATAAATTAAATTATTGGTCATATAACGGTAATGGAACAATTCGCAACAGCTGAGTTCTTTTTTGAAGGGTGTGGTAATGGAGACATACTTTTCCGAGGTATTCTAGCTCAGTCCTGAGGGGTAGCGGGACATCTGTGGCCGAACTCAGGTAGGAAACTAATCTCATCTGCAGTTAGCAGCCGGGTAGCAGCCACTTATCAGGTGGACTGCACGGACGTACAGTCTGAATTACATTATAAAAAAAACGCCTCTTGCACGAGACGTTATAACTTAGTCCTCAGTAACAACGCATCTGTGGTGAAATCCAAACAGGACTTTTATTGTAGTTGGCCTAACAAGCTATCTGGGTTTGATGTCCATGAGCGGCAGTTGACACTTAGCATCGGATGGACTGAATATTCGTGTGCTACTATAATATAAAAAATATATTCATAAACTAAGTATATCTTTCAAATAATCTACTTCAAAGTCATAAAGTAAATAAATAATTTATTTTCCGTCTGTAACAAGATGCACTGTTTATTTAGACAAGTTGACAGATGATAGCAACAATTGAAGGAGGTATGTTTACACTTTTAGCGCCGTGTTTATTGCAGGGGGTTGTTTAAGTGCGGCGTAAAGGTGCCGAAGGAGGGTAGTTCCCTCATGAAAGGGTGCTTTTACCTAGGGACTTCATAAGCTCGGATACAGGCTAAGGATGTGTGTATCTCGTTTTTGCATTTTCTCTTTTAGGTTGCACACAAGTAGCAAAATTTCTTTACGTATGTGAGAGCGTGGCGAAGGCATTTTTAACGTTTACGGTTTTAGCAATAATAATATTGTTAAGTAAAATGATCGATGCAATAGATGAAGCGATAGAACTTTGCCATTTATTTTGTTGTGTAAGTAATAAAAAAGCTTTACAAGTTTTAACAATCGAATCCACTACAATTTATTATCATAATTGAAGGATATTAAATATTAAATCTATACAAATTAATGAAATTAAAGTAAAGTAAAGTGATGTCAAAATAAAAGTAGTTTGTCTGTCTGTTTGTTGCGTCTATTCCGAACCGATTTTGTCGTATTGTCGGATTGTATTTTCACGGGAAATAACTAGGGCTACATTTATTTTAGAAAAAGAATAAGGGTTCTACGCAAACACCTAAAAACCATGAAATCTCCAGGTATTTCAGTTTCCTAAACACAAGTGAAACCTCGGAGCACACCCTATCTATATAATGATAAATTATATGTAGAGAAATATACTTAACTAGGTTACCTTATTCTATGTATCAAAAATAATTACTCTACCTAAAGTTCTTCAAAGTCGGATCACTTAGATATTCTGGGATTACATGTCCCAGACATTTGACCTACATATGGGTCAGGACCAAATTTTTGACGTAATTGCACAACGGAAATCACAACGGAATGTGTCACACTGGAAAATAAATGTAGCACAATAGAATTATAAGGGTGTGTGCAAATAGTCATAAGATTTTAAGAAAAGTGGAATATAAAAAAAAAAACATCATCTGTCAAGAAAAATTTAATAAATCGAAAACTAAAACACTGCTTGTTTTTTCTTACACTTACAACAATAATTTTAAACATTCAAAATTCTTATACAATTAAATAGTCATTGGTCCATTTACTGCTTTTATTAACAACTTTACTTACTTAATTGTATCCTATAAAATAAAATACTTTGTATTTATTATTTGTTATTCTTATGTTACCTACTAATGGCACAAAAACTAAAATTTAAAACATAACATTACAATAAAATATTTAATGAAAACTAATGAGTCATTGGTTTATATATTACTGCTCAATTAAAAAAATCACTCATTAGCATCTCTCCATTGTTTTCTCACATCTTGTTTTTCATTTTCGCTCATATCGCCTATTTTTCGTTTTTTAGCTTTCGTTCTTTCCAAGTTTTTCTTCTTCATTTCTTCAAATTTTTGGGGATTTTCCCTTTTTAGTTTCTCCCGGTACTTTCGACATCGCTCAGCGGATGATAAAGGCATCTGAAAAGAAAAAGGTACTCGGTCTTGACAAATAACATTAACTGCTAATTTGACTTGCTTAACTTCACACGAAGAATCGAGAAAAAACATAAACCTATCAGAATTATTTAAAAGAATTTTCACTGTTGCAATGAACATACTTTTAAGGCTAAAAACTCATCAAAAGGCAGCGGCCAGACGGCCAGCGGAGGCGTTAAATCATATTCCCAAGAAATTAAAGAGTCTAATACTTTAATGCATTATAAAACTGAGTTTTGAGCCTAAGCGAGCTTGCTGATGACGCGATGTGATGCAATTTGACCGACGCGACGCAAGGACAATTTTCATTTTTAGTAAGTAGAAATTGCAAATCGCACGAATCGCCTCATGAGCAAGCTCGCTAAGAATAAATAAAAACTAAGAAAAGCTAAGACAAAGCAAAACCTTTTATAGAAAAACTTTTTTTCTTAAATTACGAGTCCCAAAAAGTAGGTATCTATTTTAAATTTATTAATAAACATGCTTGAGATGAAAAAAATACTGAGATTTACAAACATCGGAACAGGCAAGAAATATAACGTGACAACAAATGTGGCAAAAAATAACTATTAATAAAATACCAAATTATGAGAATTTTAATAAGACCCAGTAGCATCTCAAAACATACCAACTAATACAATAGGTACCCTCCTTTAGGCCTCTGGCGTAGTAATTTACAATAATGTAGTAAGTTAATATATTTAAACATTTTCGAATAAAATACTAAATTCGTTAATGACATAAGAATTATTGTAAACATAACTTTAGAAATTTCCCTTGTGACACGTCGCACAATTTCGTGTCACAAATCGCACAATGGAATGAAAATTGTTCACGACATAACCTAATACTTGCAATAATTAACAAACTGAACCATTAATTGAACACTTCTGCTTCCTATTTAACAATAAAGATAACAGGAATGAATAAATATAATTCAATTTCTAGAAAATCATAAAAAATATTAAAGTTTTACTCACCTAAAGTCCGGAAATCTTAACGACACGCGCTGACGACACAAACAAAATGTCAACTGACATTTAAAAAACATGGCGGTTTATCCAAAATGTTGCTGCCAATACTTGAAGCCAATGTTGCCATACTTAAATAATCAACTAAATCCTAAATCTGGTTTTTGGTTTGGACATAATAGCGTCGCACAACAGGTGTGTTACAATGGAAAGAATTTTGGGACGTATGTAAAATTAATTGTAAAAACTATATTATCAATGGTTATTGTGCTATTGTTAATGAAAACGATTACTGGTGTTTATAAGGATTTAATAATATCAAGGTATGAATGCTATCTTACGTCAAACAAAAACTTCGGCCAAAATATTCTTAGGTAGTCAAGCAAGGACATGCGTATTTTGTATGGCGCAAAAATATAAAGAGTTCGATATTATATTATTTTTAAAGAAATTAAGCTTCAAATTAAGTTATTTGATGAATGAGACTGTTAACAGTAACATAAGATATTATTATAAAATATGCCAAATTATTTTTAGGCGTGTAAAGTACGCAAGTTTTTGTCACTTATGAGTCGGACACTTCAGTTTTTCTGAATCCGTCAAAAATTTGGTCCTGACCCATATATGAAACTGAACTACATAACTTCGCAAATAGCAAGTAAGGACTTATGTCTATTTTAATAAAGTAAGCAACTATAAATATCTTTATGAATGGTATTTTTTTATGCTGATAGAAGCAATAATGCAGAATAAAAAATATTTTTGTCCATGTCTACCCTTAAAATAATCATCGTTTTAACCATACACCTATTTTTTTTCACTACAATATTAATTTATAATATAGTATAGGAGCAACAGACGAGCGCTAAACATTGCTGCTATTAGGCAGAAGTAGATTTGGTGGTCGGGCCGCAGGATTAATCACGAAAGATTCTACCAGTTTCAAAAACTTATTAGGCTAGCTCTATAGTTCGATCATTTTTGATGTGAAACATCTATAGCCGCACGTAAAAAAGATTTCTGGCGTGGCGACGATTACCTTTAACTACATAGACAAATGTTCTATAAGGGACAGAGCTATTAGAACAATGTGATAAAAAAAGACAACTAGTGTTTGACCTTGCGTTTCAAGTGTACGCAAACGTAAATATTGACCATGGAATATAGTGACCAATGATTACTTCAGTCAAAACGGGACATCGATTTTTTTATGTCAAATACTTTTTACTTGAAAAAATATAGTTAGAAATAATAAAAAACACGCTTTTATGATAAAATTAACTAAAAAGTAGAAAATAATTTTCAATCTAGGAATCATTTAAGGAAAAGTAAATAGTATAATTGTGCAAAAAATGTGGGGCGCTTTATGAAAACTGATAAATGGAGCACCCCATGTTTTTTTCACAATTATAATATTTACTGTTACTTAATTGACAATGGCAACGGTTCATTTCGGAGACAACGGCACGAAGCATCGAAAAAAGGGACTGTCCCGTTAAAAACGGGACGTATGGACGTATATTTCTCATTGATACTCATGCTTGTCAAAGACAATGAAATAATGGAACAGAAGGTAAAAAATGTCCAGAACTGTCGATAATAGTTTTAGTACATCGTTTACGTAGAAATGTTATAGTACAGTTTAACTAAATAAATTATTATTATATAAATATATAATTTGATGAAAGAATGTATCTATACAGATGTATCGACTGGTTTAAAATATACGATTTAAAAATTGTTTATATTTATTATCGTATATTAGTAAAGATTACTCACTCCTAACAAGAAAATGTACCCAGTTTTGAGAATTGAAATAGTTGCGTAAAAAAGTTTTGCCACGTCTCCGTGCTAAAATATCCCTAAAATATTTGAAATAATTATTTATCTATTATGTAAATTACGCAGTATTAGTTATTTATTTGTAAATTTTCTCTAAAAATGTTTTTATTTGTCAAGAATTCAAAAAAAACTTACTAATAAGCCGTTTGTGGCTTCATTCAATTTCAAGGCGGCAAAGTATCTTTACTAATTTATGTTTATTATTTTCAGTTTTATTTTACACACGACCATTAATTGCAAAGTTGTGTACATTTTATAAATGTACTAGCTGACCCAGCAAACATTGTGTTGCCATATAAATAAAAAAAATGTTAAGGGTGAACAACCCTTATCACTTAAGAGATATGAAAAATAGATAGATAGTAGCCAATTCTCAGACTTACTGAATATGCATATAAATTTTGATGAAAATCAGTAAAACCGTTTCGCAGGAGTACAGTAACTAACACAAAATAGATAGATAGTAGCCAATTCTCAGACTTACTGAATATGCATATAAATTTTGATGAAAATCAGTAAAACCGTTTCGCAGGAGTACAGTAACTAACATCGTGACATGCGAATTTTATATAATCTTACCGTGGTCTTTTTGAGGATTAATTTCTGGCTATACAAAGATTGTTTATTAAATTATGTTTAGGTTAATTTATTCAATTAAAGAAATTTTAAAATACTGTATACTATCTATATAAATTTTATGGTAATATTTTTTATTATTTACCACAGATATCGAAGAAAATTTAGAGATTAGGATACAGAATTTCCCATATATCGATTTTATTTTATTAAAATAAACTATAAAAAGTTATATTTTGACTAAAACACACTAATATAAAAATTAAGCAGTGGGATCTTAAACTATAACATACACGTATGAACATCGTGAGCTTCAATAAAATGTCACTTCTGTTCTGTTGATCTATGGTCATAGATCAATGAAAATTTTTTCATTGATCTATGACAGTTCAATTCAATTAATGAAAGTTTTTGTCAATGAAAGTGATAAAGACGCAAAATGCATGGTCATGCATTTTGCGTCTTTATCACTTTCATTGACAAAAACATACTTTGTCTCTTTCTGGTTACTCATGTAATCATGGCGGATCGAACACGAAAAATAAACAAAATTTAATAATTTCTCTTCATTTACGTGTGATAGGTGATTCCATGAATCTTGTTTCTTTTTCGAGCATAATTTTTGCATTTATGCATTGCACAAGAAGGCATTTTGAGGCTTAAAATTCAAAATAATGACGTTTAACGTGTTCAGTGACATTCGTGTGTATTACTACGCCGCGCGAGAGCGACTGGAGTCGTTTTAACTCGTTTTACACCACTTGACGTATTTTGTATGTTTTAAGTATTGCCCGCTTATTTTTCTGATAATAAAATGTCTGACCGTGATAATTTAGAGAGTGAAAGTGATCAGCCTTCTGCAAAGAAAGCAAAATCACACTATGACACACCATCAAGTCATCAGTAAGTTAATTATTTTTTTATAATTAAAGTATGCATTTATCTGTGCATTAAGCACGCGTATATTTGGTGTGTTTTGAGCGCCAGCAAATGTAAAATCTACTATCTTGGTAGATTAAAATTCACATAAAAATCATTGCATACAATGTTTTTAAATTATTAATTAATTTTAATTTCATTCTTCTCAGATAATAAATTTATTAAGACTGACAGAATTGTATTTCAAAATCAGCTGATGGCGTGCAGCGCACGAAAGTTTTTTCTTATTTGTTATAAATATGAACATTAAAAAATTAATTAATTTTTCTAATCATAGTGGCATTTATTGTGAAACATTCATTATTGATACTTATAATTTACGATTTTAGTAATATATTGAAATAACTAGCTAAGATTCTTGAGTTTACTAATATATTGGAGCCAATTTATTTTTTTCTGTATATTTTAATAACATATTTTTTATAAATATTTCAGAACCCAACAATCATCACAGGGGTCACAAAATATTATTATTGAAACTGGACGTCACCAAGATCAGTTAAACACAAGACATACTATTAATGTTATGTAAGATTTTGTAAATCTAATAGTACCAGAATATACTAATTTTGATGTGAAACATCTATAGCCGCACGTAAAACTGATTTCTGCCGTGGCGACGCATGCCACGCTATACGATGGTATATATATATACAGTCTATATGCAGTAGTGTGTGCGGTGTGGCGACGCGTCGCCATGCGCAATCGAATTCAATAAATAGTCATCGTTATCTGGAAAAAAATCGTAATATTTTATTTTATCATTATGACATATTTAGTTCCTATCACAATATGTTCTTTTCTGCATATTACTTTTACAAAATAATTTCGATGTTTCACATCTGCCAGGCGTCCCGTGACGGCTCACATTTTTTTTTTTTATTACATAGGAGTAGCAGACAAGAATTCAGTCCACCTTATGGCAAGTGGCCACTGCCACCGATGGACATCTGTAACCAAACCCCGATAAGATTAGTTTCTTACCTGAGGTCGGCCATAGATACGCCGCTACCACCGAGGGCTAAGCTGAAATGCCTCGAAAAAGTATGTCTCTCTTGCCACATCCTTCAAAACAGAACACAACAGCGCTAAACACTGATAATATTAGGCAGAAATATATAGTTTTAACGAACTTCCAACGAAAAAAGAGGAACTTTTATGTTCTGCGGTAAGTATTTTGAAGACCCACACTATTGAAGAAGAAGATATTAACCCCTTGTTACAAATTCTTATCTATATTATACACATTGTAATCTTAATAAAAATGTGGGTACTGGTAACATGACCGTTTGTAAAAAGCATTTCCAGACTACTTTTTACCAAGAAAATGTCCAATAGCCGACGGAATCTTGTTCGAAAATAAAAACTTTTTATTGTATCATTATCTATCGTATTCTCAGAAAGTTGAGATACGTCTTGTTAAGTTACAAGAGCCTAATAGTATAAGTATTAGGTACACGAGTTACCTTATCATTATTTTATTACCCAGTGTTTGTGGTTCGACCAAAATTTGAGAAAATAATATTGATCACAGTTTTTTGTTTGTTGTAACTGTTTTGTCTTTTGGTTTTTAGTTAGTAACGCAACGTCCACATAAGACTTAATTTGTAAAAAGAACAATTTATCTTCAGGTTTAATTAGGTCGTGTTTATTAGCTCTACATATACCACACATACTATCCGTTAAATACTATGATTGAGGTATGAATGAAAGAAAAAAATCAAAATTAACAAAAAAGATTGTTGATGTATAGTTGTTAGATATCCATCTACGGTTATTGTGTGGGAGTAATGGACTGCTAACCTGCAGATAACCTAGCAATATGAAAAACAAGTTTTACATACGCACCTCTCATTTTCGAAGTTCTGTACGTAGCCATTAGTATTTAATTATCACTTGCTTTTTTGCAACCTACAAGCCCAAGAAATGGTACTTTAAAAAAGGTTCTCTTCAGGTGCTTTAGGTGTGTGAAATCTACCAAATTGTAATAAAAACTCTAAACTTTATTTATAATAATGGCACATGTAGAACATTGTTGCTCTGTGTAAATCTTGGGATCGCTTAGATTTAAACTACGCGTTAATACTACTTTGCAATGGATAAAGTTCAACTACAGTTTGAAACCAATCTCTCCGCTCTGTTAGTTCAAGGGATTCATTTAAAATAGGGTTACAGGTTAGAATTTCCATTACGGAAGGGGACAAAACAAAAACGCACACTCGTTAATACTGTCCCCTCGCAATATTAACGACGTGTGTCGCCGTTTTATCCATCCGTATCCATCAAAATGAATAAAAAAATTACTAAAACGAAAACATGACAATTAAGGCAAGTATTTCTCTGCAAATCTATGCTTTTATTTGAAATATTTTGAATGTTCCTTCTGTATAATCTTTCTGTTTATTCTGAGTATATTTTACTCGGTAGAACAAGCGAAACGAAACATTGTAAATTGATTTTAAATCGACCGGGACGATCATAAAATCTTGGTTATATGTATATCTGTAAGTTGCAAGGCTTAAAAGCAGTAACGTTCAACTCACCTACTATCAGAGCCGGATGTTCGAAGCATATTGTAAAGCTTAGCAGATGGTCATCAATTTGCAAGTAGATTTTGTTGCCATCCGGTAACTTCGCGTGGGAGGTAAATCGGCACAAGTACAGTTACTGTTACACAGTTAAACTATATCTTAGTATTCTATTAATTCTCCTAAGCGTGTGGATGTTTTAAATTCCAAACGAAGGCAAGTTTAGCGGCTACACTTACAGTAACATTTACATTGTACGTATTCTTTGTTGTCAATCCATTATTGTTTTCTCAGCTCATTTCTCCTCTTAGAGTGAAATCGGTTTGGGCCATAGTCCATCGCGTTGACTAAGTGTGAATAAGTGCCTTCACAATTTTTCGGAACTTTTTTAACTCTCAGTTGTAGGTTTCGTCACGAATCATAATGTATGATTTCGTTGGTACAGAAAATAATATTTTTTAATGCGCACAACACTTTGCACTCATAAGTGCGCGCATCGTTATTTGTAAAGTATACATGGTGCTAGTAAATTATTACTGAATAAGTATGTCTGTGTCTAATCCACCTGTTCTCTATAACAGAAGTAAATCATACATGATGATGATAACATTCCAGTTTATTCCTCGTGGATATGACATTCCTGACAGGACTATAAATTAAATTTGAACATCTTTCCGAACAGCTAGATGCACAATTTATTATAAAAAATATGTATATTATTCTCAACCTGGAAACTGTTTTAAAAGCATAATAAAATTACATTATATTTACGATAGAGTAAAAAAACTTTGTGCCACGCTTTTTACTATATTTTCACGTAAAATAAGAGTACAATTTTTGTTTTCACTAAAACGTTTCCTATCTCGTACAGCAGGGGCGCTGTAATTGAAATTGGTTTCGAATAGCTGATCCCCTAAACAGATATGATTGATAAAACAGGATTCGATTTGTATGGCGCACTAAAGGGTATTAGAGTATTGGTATTCGTTAATATATTACAGAAACGAGCATGCAGTCCACCAGATTGAAAGCAACTGCTGCCCATGGACATTTACAATGTATTCCAGGTAGGATTAGAGATCTACCTGTGGCCACAGATTCATGACCGCTGAGAATTAAGTAGGACCGCTTCGTTTACATATCTCTCCCATATTATACTCTTCAAAACAGAACTCAGTACCGATTACCAATGCTGTTGTAAAGAAGAAATAGGTGTGTCGGTGGTGCCGCCGGAGTGGAACCACGAAGCTCTACCACCTTTTATCCACATATATGTAGCTATGTGGCACAAACTGCCGTTGCATCTTCGTGATTTGGGTGCACGCGTCGAGTGTGCAGTCGGTTACCTGCCCAGCCGGTCCCGGCTGCCCCGCGCAGCCCGCGCTCCCCGCGCTCCCCCGTCGTCGCGTCTCGCTCGCACATGCAACGTCGCACAGCCTGCGCCTGCGCAGCCGCACCGCAATGAAACGTGATCGGTTTACCTGCTAGTCGAGCTACCTCTATAATCTATACAATACCTCCACAGGTATAAAATAATAACAATACCAGAATAGATTTTTCTGGTAATCGTTGAAAAGATTTTAAAGTATTATTACAGAAACGAAGCCATTTAACAATGACGAATCCAACTTGTTACGTGTTTTGTATTTAGTAGGTACGTGACAATGTAAAAGAAATGCATTTACAGAACATTCCATGCGAGCAGTGCAGAAATTAGTTCAGCTATGGATTTGAGATAATGATCTCACTTTTGTTCTCAAGCTAGATCCGTAGTAACACAAACCTACTTTTTCACTCTCTACATAGATAACATTACATAGAGCTAAAAGCTCTCATATACTTTAGTAATAAATTAGAGCTCTACTTTATCTTCTGTACTAAAATTTCAGTAATGTTATACTCAGTATTGATATATTTGCCAACATGTGATTCACATTATTTATTGCCAATATGAACTCTTACAGCCTATGGACGTTATTAATTATCATCTCTATAAAGAATAGTAAGAAGTTTTATCAAAGTGCCTGCAAACAATCTAAACAAAGCTTTCTACATTATATTCCCCACAATAAAATATCCTGTATAGTATAGTAGTAGAAAAGACACAAAGACCAACACGTACATAAGAAAAATAATTCAATATCCGCTACTCTACTTAGCTCATACGTTCATAAGCGCTTTCACAAGCGTAATTACAAAGCTTCACTTTGTCTCTCACTTAAAATGATGGGTGAAATAGCTTTATCAAGAGTTAGTTTAAAATAGCAGGGGAAGATAGTCCGGATGTGCGCGGGATGGGACGCCACGCCACATGTATGTTTTTTCTGAGTGGTGCCCCGTTCCGCACACATGGCGACAATTTAAACCAATGGTGTATAAAAAACAGATTTCGTTTTATAAAAAAGTGGTGATCTAAAATTGGAAATGTCAAGCTGCCATTGGTAGATGCCAAATTAATTTCCATCCAATTTAGATCATTCGTACGGAAAAATATTTTTTTTTTGCTAAATAACGGGCGTATGAATAAAGTTTATATGTACGGAGTGTGACTAATTCATGAAAGTTTCGTGTAAAAACATATTTTAATTATTTAGTAATACAAGTACATAAAAACATGAAGCATAATACGAGAGGTGAAACAAAGTCAACAAGATACGCGTTTCACACTTAATCTAACAGACGCCATCTGTCCTTCTAGTCATCTTATTTCTGTTTAAAGTCAGGACCTAAACGTGTTTAAATATAACCAAGGACTTAAGTACCACTAAAATAATAATCACGTCAAAAGATTGTTCTGACCACTTAAAAGTTCAGCTCGGTACTTGAAATATCTTCACACGATTTACTGTAAAGTTTCAAACTATGTGTAATCTGTTAAGAACCCTTAGCCATATTTTAATTGGGTTGACTCATAACATTCATAATTTATATTTTTTTATCATAGCTGCGATAACTATGGGAACGATTTCTGATAGTAAACGAAGTGGCATTGACTTCACACTTTATTCCTTTAGAGGGTTCCCTCTTCTATTACTTAAAACAGAAGTATTTTTGTTTCAAGAACAGCAAGTTTAGAGATAAATATATTTTACAAAATTATTTTATTATCAGTTCTAGTAAATTTTATCCTTTATTATAGAAGTAGTAAACAAGCATGGAATCCTTTGATTTTAAGTCACCAATAGACATCTGTTATGAACCCCAGATAGTAGATTACCTAAGGTCGGCTCCAGGTGCGCGTACACCCTGAGTACTCAGTTGGAACGCCTCGTATATGTCTTTAATTTGCAGCACCCTTTTAATCAGTACACAGCGGCGCTTAAGACTGCTGATGTGAGGTAGAAGTACCTAGTTGTTTTTTTTTTTTTTTTTTTTTTTTTTTTTATAGTATAAGAGTAGCAGACGAGCATGCAGTCCACCTGGTGGTAAGTGGCTACTGCCGCCCATGGACATCTGTAATAAACCCCAGATAGGATTAGATATTCCTACCTGAGGTCGGCCACAGATGCGCCGCTAGCCCTGAGGACTAAGCTGGAACGCCTCGGAAAAGTCTGTCTCCCTTACCACACCCTTCAAACCGGAACACAGCAGCGCTTAACACTGCTGTTATTAGGTAGAAATAGGTGTGGCGGTGGTGCCGCCGGAGTCGAACCACAAAGGGTTCTACCACCTTTAAAATTTTGTGGAAATTTTGTGGAATTTATACTATAATAAGATGTGCCACTCGCGCGATGTCATTCCATTCATATTATAAACTGTTTAAAATATATAAACCAAAGCTAAAGCCCATATTTACTAAGTTCGATAAGACTCTACATTTTATTATTACGTATAAAAGTGTTATGAATTTTTGGTGGAACACAATACATTATTTTAGCAGGTAACCATATCCTATCGTGATTCTATTTGTGACTACGACGGTCGTAAATTATTTGTTAGAGGCAATAAATTACGTCCCTTATTCAAAACTCTTCATACTATCAACAGTACGATTACTTACGAAATAATTCACTGGACGTATTTTGAAAAAAGAAATGGCACATACTTAATAACGTTTTGATTTTCATATTAATTTTATGAAATAATCTATATCTCTATACAACTAGATAAAGACGAAATAAATCAGTGTTTTTTTCAGTCCTGTTTGTCAAACGACTTTCTTGTTATTTTTTTGTTTTACAGTCTTAGTTATCTTTATTGTTATTAATAAAACAATTCGAAAATGCGCCAATTCATATGTATTTTCCAAAAATTTTCAATAATTACTATAGTCACATATATACCAATAAACATACCCATGTTTAATTCCACAAATTAATTTTGAATATTTTTGTTATCATTATGAAATCATTATACAAATACAACTTCAATATAGAAATGAAAATCACGAAGTAATTTCATAACAAAATTTAATTATGTGCATAATAATGATTGTTATTTATTTTGAATCGTAGTTCAACAATAAAGCATACGCAATTTCAATTATGCTAATTACTATTATCAATGGGACGAGTTGGCTTAAATCAACAAGTATGTAAAAGCACAAATGTACAAATATTACGGAAATATTTTCACGTACACTTCAGTATACAATAATAATGAGTTTTTACAAACTTTTATTTAATTTTATTACTACACAAGTATGAAGGGTAAATAAGAACTTTTTAAAATTAACATTTATTTATATTTTTTGACGCACGGTTTCGTGTTAGAGAAGTTCTCAAAAAACAAAAGATTTGGCGACGCGTCATCGTTTCACAGCAGTGTTAAGCATTGCTGTCTTGGTTGCAGGTTTTCGTAAAACCATGCCACCGTGATCTTGACCATTTGCAGACATTATATAATTCTTCCAAAAATTTACCTTTTTCTTAAGCTAAAGTTTGTCATGATATCATTACTGCACACCACACCTATTTCTGCCTTATAACAGCAGTGTTAAGCCCTGCTGTGTTCTGGTTTGAAGGGTGTGGTAAGGGAGACATACTTTTCAGAGGCGTTCCAGCTTAGTCCTCAGGGGTAGCGGCGCATCTGTGGCCGACCTCAGGTAGGAATATCTAATCCTATCTGGGGTTGATTGTAGATGTCCATGGGCGGCAGTAGCCACTTACCATGAGGTGGACTGCATGTTCGTCTGCTACTCCTTTATTATGGATCCGATCCGTGGAACTCAAGCATAGGCTAGAATATTTTTTATAAACTATTTATTTCGGACCCCCTCCCGCAAGTTACGGGTGGGGACAAATTTCAGAGACTAGACAACCTTTTTCTTCGCCGGCCTCGACCTAATACCTTAGACCCTTTTGATTTCTGAGCAGCGAGGGTTTGAATATAATCATATTTTGTTACCTAAGGGAAAATAAAAGTGGGACTCCTTCATACAACGCACAAAAAGAAAGAATTTTAAAAATATTTGAATAATCCATCCAATTGAGACATACGTGATGATACATTCAGATAAAAGTAATATAAAGGGTATAAAAGTATACTTGAAAGTTATTATGATAAGAAAACAAATATTTATGTTAAACAGTGTTTAACATTAGCAATTTATTAGGGACAGAGATTGTAGTAGCCGCGTTAAGGTTTATTGTTATTTCCCTTTCCTGTATTCCTAGGCGATTTTAAATAGATAGAAACGTGAAAAGAAAATACTTTACAAGCAATTCACTAAACAAACTTGTCGTATAATGAAATTATGAAAAGATTTTAATTTCCAGCAATCTGTATTCAGTAATGAATGCGGATAAACAAGAATTAAAGCTAAGCTTTACTTTGCAAAACGGTAAACAAACATCATGTTCCGCTGTAAACAAAAGCATGAAAGAAATTTATGTATCTACATACTTTTATGATATACTCGTAAAAGCATGCATTCCATTTGATGGTAAGTGGCCACGGCTTTCCATGGACATTAATGAACCCTAAAGAACATTTCGTAGATGACATAGACTATGTTATTTTTAGTATTTTACTAGTAATAATAATAATTACTACTTTAACACAAGAGTGGGATGAAGGTGCACGTGCCGATGTAACACATAAATTTAATACGGACAATGTGGATGGCCACAGATGCATCACTATCCCTGTGGACACAGCAGAGCTTAATAACAATTAGGCAAAAATAGAAGTGATAGAAGAAGTGGTGAAGGGTCAGGGGTGGTGGAATCATAACACCTTTAAATAATTTATTATTACCTTGTTTAACCCAAGAATACTTTTCCAAAACGATTGGGTTTTCCAAATACCTTTACTATATAAATACTTTAATTAATATTGTTCCAAATACCTTTATTCCATAAATACTTTTATTTATAAATATAATGTAATACCTAGAATACTTTTTACCAAAACGACTTGGATTAACGATGGCCAAGCTAATCTTAAAAGCTTATTAACATGAAAGTTAGAATCACTAAATAGATAGGTACAACATAAATCCAGCGCTCAGAATACAGATAAGTAGCGGGCTTAAGCTGGTTTGAATAAAATATTTGGCGTATTTCTTCAGTTTTGGGGGCATCTTAGTTAGCACGATATTATTAGCGACCTCAAAAATATTTTTGTGTATGAATAATACAGTTTTTGTGCGATAAAATACGTTTTAACCTAACTAGTAACTACGGAACCTTTAAGGTGCATGGATCGACAGTTTCGACATATATACTTGGACTTTTTTCAAGTTATACTTCTTTTTAAACGACTGCGAAGCGTGTTTTATTCGTTAGGACGTCCTAAGTACAATTGAAACGCTTGAAGAATTTAACATATTAAGAAGTGACATGAATCAGTATAAATTGTGCTAGTGACATAGACTATGTTATTTTTTAGTATTTTTACTAGTAATAATAATAATTACTACTTTAATACAAGAGTGGGATGAAGGTGTACGTGCCGATGTAACACATAAATTTTCACCGTGTGACGCTGTAGCGCGCGGCAATGTAACACATACCTAATATTAATTAATAATCACATGTGTACATAAGTAGAAACACGATTCTTAAATTTTAAGTTGGCCGTAAAACAAACACGTCAACAGTGATACAAACCGCTACAGTGCATTACACTTACAAAAAGAAATACGTGTAATGGGAAAATGTTGTGCGAATAGTGTAGTGGGAACGAGGAGTTATAACAAACGTCCATTGTACTGTATCAACTAAATTGTATCGTGCAACCCGTCGCCCCCCATTGTTTTCGAGCAAGTCAAGTCTGCTTACTATCTCCTTGATTGCAACGACAGACACCTTTGTTTTGTAGGTACACATACGTTTAAAATTCGTAGATTTGTTACCACGCTTTGTATCAAAAATACTGCAGCTTCTGACCGCAATTGCATTCGCAAACGCTGTGGTCGCGTTCAAAATAATTTGGTTGGTACATAAATGTAGTTTCATAATTAGCTCTCCGCTGTTTCGTTGATAGAGACAGTGTGTTATAAAAATCAAGTTAATAAATGACACAAATAGTTCTGCTGCAGAGTATCAGTAGCAGTGAATCCACACATGGTATCTATGCCATTGAATCTTCTTCTTATATCTTTAGTTCAATCTTTTGATGTACTAGCGGTAATTGGCATTTTGGGACTGAGCGCTTCCAGAAACATAAAAAATGACACTATTGACTATGAATTTCCTACACTAAGAAAGAAATTGTGACAAAAATATTTCTCATTTTCTTGAACAACATTGTTAAAACAAAATACGTTTTGTATAATCGACGTGAGAGTAAACACATAGAACAAACCCACTCTCACAAAACATACCTGCCGAAATTAAGAACATGAAAGCAAATATATCTGAGGTTGGGAGTACCTACTTGATTTTCCTTTTCGCAAAGTACACAATTTTGTCAAGTTGTTCCCTCCCTTCTATTTTATTTATGAACATGGAACACAAAAAATATATAGGAACTTGTTTACATAAAATGAGAACAATAATTTTTGCGTCTGCTTCTGTATACCCAAAGCCCCTCCGGCAAATTATGAATTCCTAAGAATTTTATAAATTCATTAACTTATTGCTTCTATTAGGTCAACGCCCGTGGGTCGCTCATAAATCGTTAGATTTGTTTTATATCATTATTTATTACGTTTACTGTAGTAGGAACTTTCGTTATGTACTTTTGTATAAGGCAAATACATATTTCAAATGATATTAAAACACAAGACATGGGTCTTCACGTCACGGGTTTTAATAGTTTAAATAAATAGTTTAAAAATATGTATCATGTAATGGAAATTTATAAAATTTGTTATGTTGATTATTGGCATAAATAAAAATAAAAGTTGAGCGTAAAATAATAGTAAAGCATTATTAATAGTTTGAATAAATACATACTTTTTTTGTGACCTTGTCTGTCCGTGGTAAAACAAGGGGTACCTAATTATATTTTTTATAAATAAGGTTCTTTCTTAATAAAAGATATGACAGCTTTTTTATTTAACCTTACAAAGTGTAGAAAGTTTATAAAACATGCAAAGGTAAATTAATATAATAATAAAAATATCCTTTATTATACCTGTCAAGCTTGTCAAGTAAACCAATAACGTTATTAAATTTACTTCTTAAAAATAATTAATTCAACAGGTGTACTTGTATTAAAACCTGAAAATTCAGAATGCTTTGCTTAATATCATTCTATTTACCTAAGAGCCATTGCCGTACTTATAACGACTGATCGTAAATCACACTTAACACTTAAGTAATAGAAAATAGGTTGTTAATAAGCTTTAAGTCTGTTTTAATTCAAGAGGTGCATTAATTAAATCCACTTTGAAGCGAGTTCGGTTAACGAGAATGAAGCATGCGTTGAAAAGATGGCTCCGAAACAGCCGCGGCGCGCACCTGCATCCAAACAGGTTTTCGTAAACATGATTTCACTCTCTCCACAGCCTACGATGCCGTTGCCTAATTTACGCAGCTCTGAACATCATCACGAGATAAAAATGCTCCTACTTCGTTTACACAGCTCTGTTTTCCATTTAACTGTTTATATGTTAGTGTCTCCAGCTCACGACTACGTTTTACGTGGTACATGAAAATTATATTGGTTGTCAATTGAAATTATTTTTAACCGACTTCATAACAGTTTTGTATAGATAAGTTTAACTATCTGAAATTTACTTAAAATGCTAAAAAACATCATTGATCCTCCTCTGAGTACCTAAACCTATAATCACTTTTTTCTGATCTGATGATGGGATCAGATATGCTGGAACTTCTCCATGATAAATTGATTAAGTATATAAAATAGATAAAAAAAAAAGTATAATTCAAAAAAATTGGACATACGTATTGGTCATAATTTATATTTTAGCTTTCAGGACACTAGGTCTACTAGGTCACTAGGTCTTAATTATTAACTGCTCAGTTCTGACAAACACACGTGTTCTTAGAAACAAACATGAATCAAAATTGTATTCATAATTTGACGTCATTTACAGCTCTTTAATACTTTAATTATTACTCATTAGATGCAAATTCTGACGCACGGCAGTTTGTCAACCAAGATAGTGAGAAGGACGAACTAAAAACTTTACACGAATTGTTTGTTTCTACTTTCGATACTCCGTAACTCAAAGTATTTTACACCTTTGTTTATGTTCACTTCTAAGAGTCCTAACTTGAACCTCTCTTTGTGCAATAAAGGTCTGAAAAGTGACAATATCACCACAGTATATATCCTTATACTGTGATATCACTTACTAAAAATTTAAACCTTTTCTAAGCGAGTAACAAACATTCGGCAGTAGCCTTGTACAAATACAGGTCTGTGGCAGTGGCTGTATGTGGACGTTCATAGCAGAATAAACTTAATAACATTAAGTACAGTTTAGCGCTTAAAGACTAGACCAAAAGGATAAAGTTTTTCCAAAGTACAATAATTAAGGTCTGAAAAGTGCCATATATCATCTCATCTCTCACTTACTCAAAAATCTAAAACATTTCTAAATGAGTGTCATACTCTGGGCAGTGCCATATGTTCGTCGTAGCAGAATAAACTTAATAAGAATATTGTTTGGCTCTTGAATACTACACCGCGAGCTTAAAGTTTTTCGAAAGTTCAAATTATTTGCACAAAGCACGTATGTATGTCCCAAGGGGTTCATCTCGTTGTTTCAACTTCTTACGCAGGTTCCCCCAAGCCCGACTTGCTTGTCAACCGCAAAATGTGTTGGTGATGTGTTCTCCTTCAACGCTAAAGGCATAGTTAAACAGCTTATTTACACTGTAGCTACATCTATATACTGCTTTGGGCACAATATAAGGATCTATATATTTGTACCGTGCTTTGGGTATCAAGTCTAACCGCCCCCGATGCCACATGTCGAGCCCGGCATAATGTCGGATGTTTTAGTAGCAAAATATTTTGTACAAAACTAAGCATACGTACACACCTATTTATATCTAATTACAACAGTGTGGAGTGTTGCTGTGTTATAGTTTGAAGAGTGTGGTAAGGAAGATATACTTTTCGCGTTCCAGCTTAGTCCTCAGAGGTAGGGGCGCATCTGCGGCCAGCCTCAGGTAGGAATCTAATCCTATCTGGAGTTGATAAGATGTCCATGGACGGCTACTGCCGTGACTACTGTGACTACTGTCTCTTACAATCAGGTGGACTGCATGCTCGTCTGTTATACCTAAATTATATCAAAATAAACATTAATTAGACATACTCGTAGTTTCTTGTTTTCAGACTATCATCCAATATTTGTATCGGTTCTCGCTTACAACGAACTCAATTTGCCGAAAGTTAGGCCTGACCTTTTCCACCATTAATGCCATTTGCTTAAAACAAACGCAGTCTTTAAATCTTGTTTAAGATAGTGCCGCTTCGTCTAAAAAGTTCCAAACAAAATCTCCTCTACCTCTATAGGATTAGCTTAGCACGCATTCTAACTTTTCTACGGTTGTTCTTCTGTGCTTTTCTCTTTAATTTAACCCTTTGAAACATGTTTCACTACATGAAGGAGAGTGAGAAACTGAAATCAACTGCGCTCAGCGGTTTCAGTTCGTCCGAAAACCGTCTAATGTGAACATGCTCTTAGGTGCCCCATATATCAGTGTCATAGAACTTCTGTACTTGCTTCCAAAACTTTGACATGGTAGCTACGTGGTTCTAAACTTGTGTATTAACTAATTTACAGAAATTCTAAATATCTTATCGCGTCCCAATTGACTGTATCTTGTATGTACTTTGACTGTACCATTCGATATTGATGTCAGAAATCTTAGTAGCTCCAATACAGATGACGATTTCAATGAGATGAGAATCATTAATTTCAGATGAGTTCCAATAACTGCTTTAAGCCACAGTATAAGTATAGATCTTATACTGTGATTAAGCGGACGACGGGCTTCTCCTCGTATCTCAATCTCACATTAATAATTTCAAAATTGTACCCACTTACAAGTTAAAATAATATTATCTAAGACTTCAGGTAGAATTTGTTCCATATGGAGTTGGACACAGATGCTCATAGGCAACAGTGGCCTTTTATCATCAGATGGACTGCAAGGGGGTTTGCAACTAAATATCATATGCATAAAAAATATGAAAAATCTAAATATAACTTATTATGAAGTAAATCATGCAAACTAAGCGTGGGCGCAAGGATATGGTCCAGCCAATTAACGTTTTAATTACCTACATGTTATCTTTAGAAACCGGCAAAGTGGGCATTTGTTCTCCTAATACTGTTTCCAACTTTCTTTGAAATGAAAATAGATAGAAATCAGGAAAAAAAATACAAATACGAAATCTAAAAAAAAGGCCTTGAAAAGTTGATGACGATGAGGAGGAACAGAATACTTTTTAACTTTAATCTAGCAATAAGGCAGACAGGCTTCGTGATGTCGTACTCCTTGTCACCCATGGACATGACACCACAAAATAAAAACTACAAAGTCACAGGATTCACCAATACAAAATAGCCTAGGTGCTTTCAAAATATCTCAGAAAGGAGGAGGTAGTATTGTAGGGTTTGTAGTAAGATAATAATAATAATAATATTCTTTATTGTACCCAAAAGAAGAACTCAAAATAAAACATACAATTTTGGACAAACAGGCTAAAACAGCGCTATCGCTAAAACAGCGATCTCTTCCAGACAACCTTAGGAAGAGGAGTTAAAGAAGGGATGACTTAAAATAATAGGGAGGCTGCAAATAAATGATAGTTGCAGAACTAATATATACAATTAAGTGTAAATTAAGTAAAATTAAGTACAAATAATAAATAAAGGGGAAAGAAGCTAAACGTTTAAAATTACAAAACAAAGTTAACACAGTTTTATAAGCGAATAGCAAGACCACAAATTTTGGGAGGAAAAACAGTTAGACTTGGAGGTAGTGGAGGTTGAAGATATACATTTCATTTCCATCAGTGGACTGTATTTATGTATTTTGATGTAGAAGACGGGCACTTCAGAATTTGACGGGAGATAGCACGCGTATGCATACATATATAAGCAGTATAATTACGTCGTACATACATATATACCCCATATATGTGATCATTGTATCGTATTATAGGTTTTTGCAAGTACAAGTGGCGTCTGGACTTACCCCCATGAGTTGCGAGTAATAACGGACAGGAAGCTTTGTGTTTTCTGTATGAATTTTATACATGTTGATTAATAACGGTAAAAATATTATGTTAATTAAAGAAGGTAATAACCGAAGTTTAAGTAACAGTCAGTAAAGAAAACATTTACTACTTTAAGAGGGTATAATACCTCTTAAATAGAATGGAATGGAAATAATAGAATGGAAAAAAATAACGTTTGAAATTAAGTGTCCGCAATTTCCCCTCTCTCCCCTTTGAAGAATATTTACATGACCATACATATATTTAAAACAATACATTAAAATATTATTAAATACTTACTTACGGTAAACCAAGATATTATTAAAATAATTACACATGCGTAAACAAATCAACTGCGGTAAACCTATTTAAATGGGGTAAACAACAATAATAATGACACTTCGTAAAACGCGAATAATAGTTAATTATTTTTAAATTTATTTTGTAAGAATGGTATACAGTTAAATTATTCTAAAATTATGGTAAAAACTGTTGGCACGCAAGTAAAGTTTATTCATTTTAACTAATTTCAATAAGGCTTACTATAACTGATTTAACGGTTAATGTAACGTTACCCAGCAACTACGATATACAACGTTTATGTAATAAACTACAGTAAAATACTCTCTTTAAGATCGATTTGAAATCATCCAAATTTATACCTACATCATTACTGTTTGTTCATATTATTGCAAGTTAATATTTTGCAATTAGTAACCTATGCAATTAATGCTAATTAATGATTTCTTCCTACAAACATTTACGAGAATGTTGAATGCAAATCGTAGTAATGATTATATCAGCTCTAAGTTAGGTATTTCAATGTAACTTATATTACAAACAAGGTAACCAAACAAAGAATGAAAGGACCAAGTCTTGATGTAGGCACAGATAGCCGCACACACACAGATAACCCTGCCATTCTATGAAGAACACGACCAGTTGTTCATACAAGCGGCTACGGCACGGCGCGAGGTGAGTCAGAAAGTAAGTAGGCAACTTAGTCCGCTTACCTGAACAAATCAGCAGCAGAGTAAATGGTGAAAGCAACCGGTTGGTCCCCATGTCGACGATGCAAAAACTTTCTATTCAATTTTTGTCTCCGTAAAGTAATCCTAGGCTCCCATCTTGAACACTTTTTAACGTTTACTTAACTTCAACTTAATTGTCACGCATTCTTGGTACACAACAACGTTTAAACACTTTCAAAATTAAAACACTGTTGTTAAGTCATTAGTATGTATAACACTAAGTTAACAGCACAAAAATAAAAGATCTTCTGTCATTTTTGATTAATAAAGTAAACTTTGGCGCGAGTTTCCGATAAAATAGTCGACACAAACAAAACGTTATATTGCGTCCGAGCAACGGTTGGCCCAAGGCTGGATGCCTGACTGAATCCAGTTGTGCCGCACAAGCCACGCCGCCCGTACCGTGTTGCGCGCTCAGTGCGTGCGAGAGAGACAAACTTAACAAAGTGAGATAGAATATAAGTTTTCGCTGTCTTGTCTGGCAATGAAGTGGGCAACAACGCCGCACCATGCCACGATCAAGCACGGCTTTAGTTTTTTTCGATTAAATGTGGCTTGGAACTGACTACCGAGCTCCAAGTTTTACGAGTTTACAACTAGATGGTGACAGCATAGAATTTAATGAAACAGATGCGTATACGAGGTGGAGATTTTATCTTGCTTTACGTGGGCGCCGGTAACAATTTTATAAGCATAACGCACTAACACGTCAACGGTTATGTTAGGCATATATAATTAACTAGAAGCTGCACTAACACGCTTGACTAATTATGCTCGAAGAATTCAAAGTTCTAAACAAAAGTTATGCTAAAATCTGATAACGAAATCCGTTTTGATATCAATAACATCTAAAAATATATTTTATCGAATTATTTTTGCTGCAATTTCCATATTACATAAGTTGGCTTTGCAGAACTGAGCTGATTAAAATAATAATTTTAAGGTGCAATTAAATTAATACCGGTATAAGTCCAGTATAATACCACAATATAAGGATGGTATAATGGTATAATTTCTGGGAAGGAAGAAGGAAGTATGTGTAAAAGTATCAACAGCACAATATTAAAATCATAATAATAAAATATTTCATTTAAGAATTAGCTTAAAAATTACATGATACTTTATACAATTATTAAATCAAATTAAACCTATATTTTTTTATTTCTTTGTTATCCCAAATGATGTGCATTTACCCTATTGTAGCGTTCATGAGCTACTTCAGCTACTTCTCATGTAGGAGTGTACAAACATAAAAAGTTTGCTTGAGTCCAAATGTTTGATATTAGATACTTTTTAAAATTAATTATATACATTTGTTTATGTATATAAATGTAGGTATTTATATTCAGTTCAGTAAAGTTACCCACCGATCAAAGAATATTAATTGTATTATTTAGATATATAATTCATAAAATATCATTAATTTTATTTTTGGTTATTTACCTACGAGTTATTTATATATTAAACTTATTTCAATAAATCGAGTGTTGTTATTTGTTCCTAAAACTCCTAAAAGACTGCTCTAATATATTATGTTATTAAATATTACAATATTTAACGATTACATCGCTTAAAAATTACTTAACAGTAACAGATAATATAGATAAGTAGTAAAGTACCAACAGCAAACATTTCCCTCAACCAAAAACAGCATTGCAATAGAGCAATATCGGGGATGTAATTAAATTATGAGTATCCCTTTGACTGGTTAGCGATCTTAATAAAAGCGTAATAGTTATCTTTGGAGAGGGTCGGTTGGTTGCGCAATTACAATGATTGCGAGGGAGACTGCTCTCACCGACACCGCGGGCCAACTCACAAACCCTCCCTAAATTAGCCCTAAGCCGAAACGACGATGCAGCCCTATCATATTGTCTATGGGGTGCTTGTTATTAGAACACAGATCATCCAACGCGGCCGTAATGTTACCATTGCCCGACATCCCTAAGCCCTCCCGTATCAAATTGGCAAAATTTATGCAACTGCTGTTCCTTCTCATACCCCGCACCAAATAGCACATCAAATGTCATAATTTGAGAGGGGTGGCGCATTTGAATAATAAAGCGCGACAAGAATCATACTACTCACATAAATAATTGAAAATGGTCTCGTAGAAATGTTATGTGTACAATATCTATTTACTTGTTACATTATATTTTTCAAGAGTTTAATAAATGAGAGAGGAAAAGGAAAAATGGGGATGTAAGATTTCCGCGGAGTTAATAAAAGAAATGCGTAGTAAAGGAGAGGCATCTCGGAGAACAACAAGGCTTAATTAAAAAAGAAACAATTGAGAATTGAATGAAATGAATAATTTCAACGATTATTTAAACTTATACGATGTCACCGATTCCTTGTCACTCACTGTTATTTTTAGATCGCTTGCATAAGAACTCATTTTACTTACTTATTTTTCTGTCGCGCGTGATTACGCCTGCACATGCGTCCCCACCAAACATGTGCTACTTGCATCCTATCGTTATGGGTGCTACTAATTATACTTACTAACGCTCATTATTGAAAAAAGTACACAAAACAAAAACAAGAGTTATTGATAACAGGTATTAATTGATTTGGACCACAAACATACAACTCATAATCATCATACACTCGAAATACATTACTCTCCCTCCCTCGTGTGTAGTCTAAAAGCAATGGTAAAAGTAAAAAGTTTGGAAAATCCAAAAGTGCACGACTCATAATGCTCATTTAATTATGAAATATAAAAAAAAAAGAAAAAAAAAACTTAAGTCGTTCAAAATTAATTGCCGAAAAAACAGCTGTAGTAGGAAGAAGGTACTGCACAAGCGCCCCTGGTGGAATAAATGTACATAATATCTATAGATATACAGTCTTGTAGTTTTCGTTTTTTATTAATTGCAATTAAACGACACTGAATTAATTAATCATTCGCATTCAGTGACCTACAATCGTCGATTAGAATTTTAAAAAAAAAAATTTAACTCCAATGATGGATTTTTTCACAAGTTACAGTGTTTTCAGGTTTCACACATGACGGACAGGAAAATTTTTTGACCTATTTTGGTGTTTTTTTCCAATTCTATTGCAGTAAATCAATTTTTAAAAAGTATGGAATTAATCTCCATTAAATTATCTCGACAATAGTATGCAAAATATCTTGATTCCATGAACTATCAAGGCTATAATAATAAAAATAGCCGCCAAAATGAAGCGAAAAAAATTTTTCGATCGTAAAGCACTCTCTGATGCTTCGCATCATGAGTCGTGCAATAAGTTATAAATCAACCGTGGATTGCGTTTGCAGTATGAATGACGGTGCATGATTCTGTGACGTCACTTAAAATCCAATATGGCGGACACCCTAAGATGACGAACCAATTATTTTTATGCACTTTCGTGATATGGGTATCAAATAAAACGGTTTTTCGAAAGCTATACGGGAAAAGTTTCTTTTAAAAACATTTATATTTAAAAATATATCATTAGTTCAAATAAAAATCAATCGTATTTGCATTTTTTTTTTATTTTCAATTAGGCACCTATGTTTAGGCTTTTGGATTTTTCTGGATATCACTTGGCACACAAGCTTGATTACCACCAACTTTTATAGCAACTTGTCCTATAGGACATTTGCTGGCCATAAAACTTATTGGACTGGGTCGCACGAATGAAATGGTCGCCATCAGTATTAGAAAGCCAATCCATGTTTGCAGTCGCCAAAAATACATCTGAAATATAAGTAAGATCCATTTAAATTTAAAATGTATTAATTGAATACTACATACAATGGAATCAAAGGAAATATATTAATTAAGTATGTCTCTACATCACATCTACATCTCTACATCACATCTGACGGCATAAGGGTTGTAAAAAACGAAAATACATTTTATTAATCTGATACTCTTGAAGTGCCTAAGCTATCTTTCTAAAATTAAAGTGACCATTGAACATTGACGGGTTATTAGTCTGGACATTACCTAAGCTGCTTGTCAGATCTTAAACGATCAACAAAGGCATCGCTGGTGGTTGGGTTTGTGCTTCCGAGTACACGAAGCAGCCGATTGTTATCAATGGATAACAGTAGGTAGTTGTTATACATTGTCGGACGTCTACAGTTCTATGAGAGTTGGCCACTAACCGCTACCTCCGCTAATCCGCATTATGAAAGCTTGGTAGAACACTCTATCCTGCCTTCCCTCCCCTAATGCAGAGAGACCTGCGCCCAACATTGGAAAGAAAAATAATTGCAGTCAAGCATGAGGCATTGGCACAACGGTAATTCTTAACATAATTAAATATTTTCTTGATTCATCGTTAATAAAAAATAATGTTTTAAATATCGCACACAGTTCCTATAGGTATTTATATTGATTACAGTAGCCTGTTGGGTATAAAATGTAGAAAAAAGAAGTACTAGTTCTTACCATAAAAGGGCGAGATTTTATCAAATTCACGTCCACTTACAACTGAGTTTGTTTGTAAACTGATCGGCACATAAAGGTACGCTGCGAAACAGATTAGCTCTAAATGCCACGATCACTTCAAGAACCAGTTTTGCAAATACTAAAAGTATTTATTTAAGTAAATACTTAGTATCGTTTCATATTTTATAATACTTGAATAACGATTTATCTAAGAGCTAGTTACTTTATTCCTGTAATTGTTTGGGTGATTTTAAATGATGGAGAATTAATATTTAGTGTCTCTATAAACAATAAACAACCCATTTTATATACTCGTAGATAGCAGATTTGATCTTTAAAGAAAGTGGTAGAACCCTTTGTGGATGGACTCCGGAGGCACCGCCATTTTTTCCGAAAAACAGCAGTGTTCAGTGCTGTTGTGTTCCGGTTTAAAAGGTATCGTGAGGGAGATATACTTATCTTAGAAGTAATCCTCAGATGACTAAGTTAGATCTTGGAAGTGTTGGAATGAGACATACCTATGCACATATGTACTATGCCTTTCAACTGCATACGCTCAAAAAACATTAGCCTCAGTAGTCGAGTAAATTGATTTCAATGAAACAACTATTTCTTAAAAAATATAATAATCTTATATTATTAGTATTAAGTTCTTAAATACAAAATACTTAATAATACAATATGACTCCACTAGATTTTATAGGATGCTTAAACAAACAAACAGATAAACTGCAGTTTAATGTTGGTAGAGGAAGGCAAAATAAAAAAGAAAATGCAGCGCCAAAAGAATTATTACGCATTTTAACATTATTGAAATGTCGAGGGGATGAAATTTAGATCTAAGACGATGCGCTCGAACGAAACCCACCCTACGGCGTTTTTTACTATGATTAGACTAGGGACGCTTCACCATTGTTTCTTTTTCATAGCTACGTACATACGCCTGCAACGATTTGAAAGTTTAATGGTTTCCTCAGCCAAAACAAAAGGGTAAAACTAAACTATTCCATCCAATTCTTCTACACAACACATTTTTAGAAAGAAAATAGGTAACAGCACGAACCATCGACCTAAATTATGAAATGTAACTTTATTCTACAAAAAGATACATTTTAGCTACGAGTAAATATATTCAATACGCATTTTATAAAACAATAGGATATGTGAAATACTTCTTCCGAGAAATTATATTGTTGTTGTGATAAATCCATAAATAATCCTAATCTAAGTGTACCAATTGGTAGCAAGAATAATCGAAATAGGCACTTTGTTTCTATTGCAGAATCAATGGAGCAAGAAACCCCAATGCGTAGACAATGTCATTTACGGAACCCCAGAGATCGTTTTCTATGAAACACCGCAACATATAAATTGCCGTTGGCGACGCGTAAAAAGCAATGAAAGCGTTTTCACATGACCAGTTTTCATTTCCCCAGCGCCCCTCTGTTCCCTAAGGAATTTCAAATAGTATCTACACTCTGCCAGTCCCTAATAATGCCTCGGGGAGGAGGGTCTCCCATAGTGCACTTTCCCCTTCACTTAAAATTGTTTTTGTTCCGAAAACTCTACAAAGATACGACAAAAATACATACGAGTATATACGTGATACACAAGTCGGCGTCACGGATTCTTCGTGTCTTGAAACTGATAGTTATTTCCTGTTGGAGGTAAAACAAGCTTGCAAAGATTTGTATGAAAAACATACTTCTATTCAAATATTACATTTTGAAATATTGTTAGAAAAGTAGTCTTGAAAGACTGTTCGAGACATAAGCTATCTTTGATAGCTCTAGTTACACGAATACGCTTATAACTTTGACTTTCAAAGTTTCGAGTTTTGTATAATGTCCTCAAATGTGTGCGTAGTTCGCACTTTACAAAAATAGTTCACACTGTGAAAATGATAAAGAACATTTTGTGTATCTTCTTGGTTATTGTGATTAGTCTTAATATTTTTAGTCATTTGTTTGAAGTTTCTCGTTTTCTGCGCCCCTACTTAATATCGACGTTAGCTTTTTCACCCTCGGTTGCCTAGAATAAATCATTTTAGCTACGAGTTCGTTGTTTGCTTGTTGCAAATAAACGAGTTTCTTTATCTCAAAATTTTTAGTACTTAAGTACTCACCGTTGGTGCATCTACTCGTATAATAAAGTTTAACTTTATCATTATTATAAAAACAAATAACCCGACTACTTGAAAATGATTAACTGAAAATGGAAGTAGTTTAGCCTGCAACACTCCCATAATTTAGATGAATCCAGCGACACCGTTTAAGCTGCAGAGCAATACCTACATACATAAAATGAAACATACCTACGCAAATATAAATAAAACCGACAAACTTTAAAACAGCGTTATAAATCTAGCAATAAAAAAATCACAATGCTACAAAAAATATTCATAATTATACATAACTATAGTATTAATATCTATTCATTATTTTAAAATAAACGACATTCTATGTATTTAGGTACATACGTTAAATTATGCTTATACATTACATCTTAATCGTTTGAAACATTTTATTTCCTGACTATTATACCATGATGTACCGGCAGATAACCATTATTATCTTTCCTGTCAATAAGATAAGAAATCCATATAAGATGTAATTGAAGTTACGTTACTCTATTATAGTGTAGTTCTTTAGGAGACAAATAGCTGTTACTATTATTTAGAACAAGTTCAAATTCAAATTTATTTATTTCCAACAGCGTACCTACAAGTATAAAATGTAAGAACCTTGATATTATGTTTATATTAAAACCTTTTTGATATGTATCGGCAGTTCTGCAAAGAAAAGAATTTGGTAAGTTCTTATTAGTGTTTGTATTAAGGTAAAAATGCTAATGTGACGTTCCCAATTACGAAGGATTTATAGCACCAACAACCCGAGAAACCCAGAGTGGTAATGAGAATTCTCCTTCTTGCAGAAAATGAAACCTAATCTTGAGAGTCGTGACCTATATCTCGCTCCGTCTTTTTTATTATTTTAGGCCACATTCCTTTGGGCTATGTACACTAGTAGGTAGTTTATAGTAGAAAGTGTTTTTTATTGCTAAGAACTAGCGTTCAGCGATTCCAGAAATATTTTAGGATGAAAAAGAGTCTATGGGTTTATGTAGGTTTTAAAATTATGTCTTCCTTCAACGTTACAGCAAATGATTATTAATTTATAATACGCACTAATGTCGGAAAATTAGATATGTGTGGGATTTAAACCCGGAACCCTCAGCATGTTCAAACTTCAAATCCCTTAGCGACCAATTCTTTAAATCGACAATGTAGAGGTTCAAATCCGTAACTCTATACAGCCCTGCATTACTGCCATTTCCATAATGATCACATTGAAATAACGAATTGAAAGCGGCTCTACTAATAGAGTAGTATTCAATTAGTAACCCAAATTCATTTGAAAAGCAAAATTCTGTTCACTAGATAATTAAGGCCACGAGTAAGTGCAACCGCTACAACGCAAACACGTCTGACGCATCGAAGACCTTTATTCAAAACCGTCATATGAATAAATTCTAAAACTTATAGGTTAATTGCAAAGGGAAGGACTCTACCAATTTATCTGTTATCTTTGTAATGTACAACAAATTCTCGCGCGACTCCGCCTACATACATACGCAAAATACGTTTTTTTTACATTTATCCAGGTATTCTGTTTAATAGTTTAGATTCTGATATACATATAAGAAACGACCAAATACAATGTAAAAAATATTTTTTAAGAATATGAATTAAATAAAGAACTTTGGATGGACGTTTCAGTCAACAACAAATAATACGAGAACTTAAAAATGTACAATGTAAAATTAGAATATAATTCGAAATTGCAGGTAATTTATAGATACATGTACTAGTGGTGACATCTAGGCGTGCGTTGCCCTGACATCAAAATAGACCTCGACAACAGCGCCACTTAACAGACCCAAATATATATATTTCAAGCAGGAACAAACCATACTTAAACTTTCAAAATTTTATTAAAATCTGTAGAGCCATTTTAACCGTTTTCTACCGAAAAAGTGACATCAATTTAAAGTTTATTAACGTAAAATCTCATTTTTGTAATAAAATGTAATTATAACTTGCTGAGCAGCCACAAAATTTAAGCCCATATTCAAACGATTATATTTAATTGTTGGCGCGAATTTCTATCTATTAAGTCACCACCCTCATTTTGCAAAAACTTTCACCAAATTATATCAGTCACGGCGTTCAAACGTTTTGAACACGAAGGTTGCAACCGGCAATGACGATTACACAATGACTTACCGAACAGAAAAAATATTTTTATCGTAAGAGACATTTGTATACCTACCTACTTAGTACCTATAAAATACCATTAAAATACCATCTCCGTCATATTGTTGTGAAATGTATGAAAAACACATTTTAATTAATGCACACACCTATGAATAGTTATCTTCAGTTAAATATTATTTAAGCTATAATATCATTTTCGTTCCATGTGTCTAGATATAACGCCGAGTATTTACGCTTTACATACAATACGTAATATTTACAAATTGTAGATAATAAATTGTTATTACGTACGTAATTTAGTTGGATAAAACAAGTACATAGGTATTCATCGGAATCCGATATGTGAGTACATCTTGAACTTATAAAACTAAGAAACAAAGTAAAACCGAGAAAAACCTCCGAAAATGTCCGAAGGGACTTTCGCTAAGCATGGAGTGAAAAGCGTGTTTCTACGGCGACCTAAAGCGCATGTCACGTTTAGACATTACACCCACATAAATATAATTTCGATCGTATACATTTGTACCACAGCTGATCGCTTGGCAAATAATCAATGTTTTATAATTCCGTAATTAGTTATAGTATTACACAAAATATATAAGTATTACACAAGTTAAGTATCTCTTGGTGACATCTATTTTAGAGGGGACTAGGGGTATGGCAGTAGTGCAAGTGGAACAAGGAGCATTAAAAGGAATAGAATGTAATTATAATGGAGAACAATACGTCGCGTTTAAAGGCATTCCATACGCGACGCCGCCACTTGGCGTATTAAGATTCAAGGTAAGTTTAAAATGAAGTCATCGCAGGTATTTTTTATGGTGTGGATTTGTTAACCATTTACCATTAGTATACATTCTGCAAATCCAATTGTATTCTTCATGCAAATTTTAATTCATGTTGGTAGATGGTCACACTCTTTGGTAATAAGTATTAGCATTCTATAGAAGTTTTTTGTTTTGAAATTAAATCCACATTTCTAATCTAATTGTATAGTATGTACCGGTATAAATATGAGAAAATTATGGCCGCGTAGCTTTGTCTTATCACGCTGGTCTCTACCATCGAGATCAAATCCACCAGCTAAAGAATTCCGCGCAATATAATTTTACATACTGGGTATGTAATGTTTTTTAAGCAGATAGAATTGTAAATTATAAACAAACATTGGAAAAAAAACACACTGATAAATCTTTTATTTCGAACAACATGAAATATATATTTTTAATGATAACTGTATATTTCTAAGTTTATTTTTTTAAAACATCAATTTTACAACAGGTTAATTTTTATTTAATGTATTTGCTATATGTTTGAATACAAATTTAGCGTCCAGGTAAAAATAATACTACAGCTATGTGAATGAATATTTCGTTTTATAGGCTCCGAAACCGCCAGAGCCCTGGCAAGGAATCCGAGATGCCTCAGAACACGGCCCCGTGTGCCCGCAATACAACGAACGACTTTACCGCATCGACCCTGGCAGCGAGGACTGCCTCTACCTCAATGTGTACACCAAAGCTATCAACCCCCCTCAACCATTACCAGTTATGGTTTGGATACATGGAGGGGGCTTCTACACAGGATCGGGTAACTCCGACTTTTACGGTCCTGAATTCTTCATGAAACACGACGTTATACTCGTAACATTCAATTACAGATTGGAAGTTCTAGGTTTCCTATGTTTGGACACTGAAGAAGTTCCAGGAAATGCTGGGTTGAAAGACCAGGTTGCTGCTCTTAGATGGGTTAAAAACAATATAACTGCTTTCGGCGGTGACTCCAACAATATCACGATATTTGGTTGCAGTGCCGGCGCTGCATCTACATCGTATCATTTAGTATCTAAAATGAGCGAAGGATTATTCAATAAAGCTATTTGTCAAAGCGGCGTTTGCCTGAATGAATGGGGCTACAACATTTATGGAAAAGAAAGAGCGTTTCAACTAGGAAAGATATTAGGCATTACCACGGACAGTCCAAACGAATTGCTACAATTCCTAAGAGATATGCCCGTATCATCTTTAATCAAAATACAATTACCTATATTAGGAAAACAACACGAAGATTTGGCAGACAGTATATTCTTTGGGCCCGTAATAGAGAAAGAACATCTTAACATAGAAAAGTTTATAACGGAAGAACCGACAAATTTAATTAAGAATGGAAAATTAGCAAATGTTCCAATAATGGTCGGATACACATCAGCTGAAGGCATTGAAATAGGTAAAAGACTAGCCGGTATCGCAGGATTTCTGTCGATGAAAGGCGCAGTAGTTCCACGAGAACTCAAATTAAAATGGGCTCCTGAAAAAATACTAGAAATTGACAAGAAAATACGTAATTATTACTTTCAGGATAAAGAAATAACACCAGCCATATTACAAGAATACGTGAACTTCGAAACAGATAGACTTTTTGCGTACAACATCGTACGATTCGCGCGCTATCACGTGAAAAATACATCACCTGTGTATTTGTACAAATTTACTGCAGAAACCGAGAGGAATTTTACAAAGAAGTATTACAATATGCAGGAAGTGGCAGGAGTGTGTCATTCTGATGAATTACCTTATCTTTTTAACGTAACGTGCATTAATATCCCTTTGACAGATGTATCAAGAAGCATAATTAAGAGCATAGTGGATCTATGGGTTAATTTTGCAAGTACAGGGTAAGTTTCGCCTCACTCATCTTTAATCAATTTTCCTACAATTTATTAAAAATGTTTTGACAATCTTACGAACTTCCTTACAACCATAAGGATAATAATCGGCATTTTATCAGTTTTACGGAAGTTCACAGTTCTTTTAAAATAAGCAGCTTAAACCATTGACTACTATCGAACTTAAATTGGAATGTTTACGCAATTAGTAATAATTTCCTGGGTCATTGAAGACTATATGAGTCACTACACGTAGATATATTTTAACATTGATCTATTATTTAATTATCATAAACCTTATCATGTTTTGTATTGTTTCAGAAACCCCACTTCTCCTAATCATGAAGTACAATGGAAACAATTTACAAACGTAGAAAGAAACTGTTATGTCATTGACTATGAATGCAAATGCGTTCCAAATATCAATGAAGAAAATATGAAGTTCTGGGAAGAAATTTATGATGAATCTAATTTATAAATGTTTTAATAATATAATTAATGTAGGTGGCCTGTGATAGCAAATGTTGAAATAATATAATTTATAATAAAAATAATAATGCACCTTTATATTTTTTTTGTAATTTTATGTCATTTACCAGAGGTCAAAACTTACTTATTCATTATTTAAAATTCGAGTGAAACATATGAATTTGCATATTGTGCACATTTATATCAATAACATTAATAAAGGTGGTCAACACAATAACAAAAAGCCAGATGTCAAAAGAGAAAACCTACTAAACAGTTTTAAATATGCCAATTTATTCAGATTCAGGGGTAGGAAAATACAAAACACAATTTTAGGAATGAATGCTTATACTTTATTCAAGAATGCAAATACCTTAAAAATACGTATTCTAAGCTTAGAATAAAATACCGCAATATTGCAACAAGTTCTTAAATATTTTTTATATCACGGCGTGCGTAAATGGACGTTTTACGCACGCTTCGCGTGCGCAAAACCCCCATTTCCGACCCCGTAATATAAAATTTTATACAACACGCGGACGAAAAATGTTTTTCTGACTCGTGTGATTGCAGTCCTCGCCTGCGGCTCGGCCTGCAAACTCACACTTGTCAGAAAAAAATTTTTCGTCCTCGTATTGTAATGTACTATTTTATATCTTAAAAAATCTTAAATTGTAATTATTATATCTTCAAAGTTATATTTAAGATAAATGTTGCCATATTGCAGTATAATTTTGTTAATAGGTAATGGGGACTCGCACAGCACAGGGTATCAGCAGGTTTTTTTTCTACAAAAACTATGTGACTGAATTCAGTCTTATATATTTTCAGTGAAATAAAACAATTTTATGGGAACACAATCAAATTATTCAATTATTACATATTATTTATGACCATGATCGGTATAGAAACATATTTCCCTCATATTTAAACCAAATACAAAATGCATAAAACTCAGAAAGTTTTATTTTTAAGGTAATGTAACAAAACAATACGTAAACTAAATTTTATAATTATTTGGCTATTTATCTAATATTTTTCATTGCTACTCATTGGGTTAAATATTTAGAATCAAGAATGTCATATAAAATTAAGGCACCATTACATTCAACACTTATTTTTATTTCTTTCTTGTCATATATTGAAGAACATTAAGTTCACAGAATTATAATGGATTTTCATTTTGAATGTAAACATGGACGTACCATTTGACACTTACATGTGCTGCTTCGTTATTTTAAAATCTAGACGACAGAAAGTATAGAAGATATATGTAGGTATTGGAGTCTTATACTATGTATATCTATTTTAAATATAAAACTTGGGCTATTCTGAACACTTTCCGTGAATTACTTGTAAATTTTTTGAATAAGCAGTCAAACACTGACAATTTAATTCATTTCTGCGTTCGGTTCTATTTACCTCTATTGATCCGAGGAAGACGCAAAAAGTTATAATAATAGTACGGGTCCTTCTTTCAGTGTGTAGAATGTGATAGCTTGTAACATAATTTTACATAATCATTTTCTGTTGAACTAAAACGTAGATAAATGCAAAATCATTAATTTTGAATGATAGTTAAATAATCACTTTATATATAATTAAGAGAACAAATCATAAAGCAAATTTTTATAAGATAAATTTAATTAGAACGTACAAAAATTATTTAATAATAATTGTGTGTGCTATTCATACTGTTCTCAACACAAGTCCTCATTTATTATTACAATCTTTACTTATCCGAATCATACATAATTATGTATTGATGTTTGAACGCACAGAGAACCGTACGCGCCAATGATAGACCCATAGCACGTTTGGAGTCCCTAACGAAGTCGCAACAACTGTCGGCGCTTGGTATTAGAGGCCTGTACGAGTATGCAATACGCAAAAAGTTTGCAATTTTAATCTATTAAAAATGGCTGCATGTACTCAACCAATAATAAACAAATTATAATTAAAATGCATTAGCATTTTATTAAAGGTATTTTTTAAAATAAATAACTGAAGTGATTTCTAGCATTATTTTATTTTCTTAGTTATTTACCTCCAAAGAAAAAAAACCGTGAGCTTGTGCTTCGAACACGTTAAACCGTCGATCCCGGTTGCAGACATAAAATTTTGTCGGAAGACTTGGGGGTGGTTTAAAAACATCCGATACGGTTACGCATTGCACTGGAGTGCGGCACCGCAACGCATCACGCCTGAGCGGTGTTGCTACCGAGACCATTTTTCAAGCAAACGCTGGGACATTGCACGACACAATTTTGCGTGGCGATGAGCGGCGTCACTGATTTCGGTGATGCAGAATCGCAATGTGTTGGGATGCCACAGTCCTTAGAATTAGACCATTAAACAAAATATGAAAACTTTCTCCGTACTGCAAGTCATGCGGCAGTGTGTTGTGTTCTGGGTGGGGCGGTGTCAGTAGCGGCCGGAGCGCGAGTTGCGCGGCGGCTCGCGGCGGCGCTCGCGCGAGCGGCTGCGGCGGCGGCGCTCGCGGGAGCGGCTGCGCGACCGCCGCCCGCCCTTGCGCCGCGCGTACAGGTACCTGCGGGACGACGATCACGTTCAATATTACATTTTCCTTTAGAAACTGCAAACTAATACACCACTTCAATATAATCAACCCTTATTACCTTAAACTCCTAATGCTCTAACAATTCTACCATAAAGAATCCTACCAAGTGACCATTAAAAATGTCTATGATCATGCCTAAAATCTTGAAATATTACTTCGAAACAGTTCAGTATTCAATTGCAACATTATATAAATTGAATCTCTCGAATTAAATAATGTATGTCACACACATCATCACAGATACAATAGTAATTGTAAACATTGACTACACACCATAATTTTTTCACAAAGGTCACTTAGTGACATATATTGACTAATCCATTCTCATTAAAAAAAAAACTTACAGTTATGTATAGTAATAACAATACCTTCTGAGCTCTCTGGAGATAGGTTTAAGGTGCATGAAGTTGCAGAAGCCGCTGCGCGTGCACTCCCCCATCTCGTACTGGCGGCAGCACGCCTCGCGGAAGTCGGTCACAGGCGAGAGCTCCGCGTACACCGGTCGGCCGCCGAACCAACGGTTGTTCAGATCGTTCACCGCCTTCTCAGCGTCTTCCTCGCGACGGAACTGGAAACATTTGGTAATCAGATCTCTAGCGGCTTACGGGGCCGGCGGAAGCCTCCAATACACAGATTAAAAAGCCACTGAATCACAGGCGAACTTTTTACACTGGGGGCCTCCATTCAGCTGCCCGGACCTCTGATAACCTTAGTCCGCCACTGAGTCAGATATGGCCATACTTTGGCTGCTAATCCTTTTAAACAAAGTATGCATGTTGATGATTTAGCTTTACTGTAATTTGATCATTTGTACTCATTAAATAATCAAAGTATGTATCAGTGAACTCTCAATTTAAATGCAAAATAGATATTTTTAAATAACATTTTTTTGCAGCACCCCTTTGACCCTTATATTTTTTAATATTATTAATATATCTTTTCATTTCTGGATGCCAACTTATTTTTATCACATCATTAATACTGAACAGAAAGATGTTACATTTGACATTATACATGATGGAATATATAAATATGATAAAAGCATTAGTGCATTAGTATATGAAAGTGATAAATGTAATTGCACATCAGGATATTGACTAAATTGGACATTAAAATTTGAACATTTTAACTCACCTTAATATAAACATTTCCCACTAAATGGTCACCTAGATTGTCACACACATTCATCTCTTCAATTTCCCCATATTTGTCCTCACACTCCACAAATACGTCTTCAAAAAAGTTATCATAATGCTCTTGCATTTCTTCATCAGATACATTGGCTACCACCACTGGAAAATAAATATTACTATGTCATATACCAGTTATTTACTATACACCTAAATAATAAACATAAGAAAATTATAGATTTTATATAAAGATTATATTTATATGTGACCTGGAACCAGAAGAGTTTCAATTACATGTCTTGTTTCCCAAATATCAATGGCATAGCAAATCAGGTGTGCTAATATGTATTAATATATAATATAATACATGAAAGCAAATATCATAAATAATTTGAAAGAAGCATAATTGTATATTATTTTATTTACCATGATAAAATAGTATACTGAAATGATATACTGCATTTCAACTATAGATTAGATTAGATGAACACTACTCCTAATAGTGTGTCCTAATCATATAACATAAAACTAACTGACAAACTTAATTAGGGTATTTAAAAATATAATGAGTGTACGTAACAATATAATAAAGTAAAATAATTCTTAATGAGACAATTATACAATTCACAATTTGGAAATAAACTTTCACAATTTCTACCATAAGTCATTATGCACTATACTAAATAATTTGTTAATAAGTCTAATTAATAAACTACTTACAATGACTGCCATCAGCAGATTTGGCTGAATTCTGCGGATTCACATACAGATTTTGTAAGAGAACAGTTTGCGAGAAAGTTGGTTTGTTGTGAATACGTGAACATCTGTCCCCGTGTCGACAAGCTCCTATCTTAAAGTAGAATGAACAATTTACTCTGAAAAAAAAAATTATTAACATCAATATGAACAAAAAAATGTGGTTAAACAATATGACAAACGGATGTGTTTGAGAAACAATTGAAGTGTTGAGAAGATGACAACATTAAGGCCAATTAGCAATCGGTATTATATATGCATCTGCAATCACCTTAAAGTATACTTAAATACTATTTTTTAAGGATCTCTGTCATTGTCTGTCATGTCACACCCTTAGTGTTTTTTCCTTTATTGTAGTATTTGCTCTGCAGTCTTCTAGTTGGCAAATGTGGTGAGGGACTAACCCACTTCAAACTTACATTCTAGCATAGCAACATAAAAACATTAGGTAGAACCGCCCTATTATTTAAAGTTGCTGGTGATTCATGCAACAATGACCAAATAACATATACCCGACATTGTATACACATTTCCTACCCCTGTTACATGGAATTAGCAGCTTTCCATAGGCAATACTTACCAAATACGTATTTTACCCGCCTGTCACATACATACTAATGTCATCGACAAATTCTAACCTACGCTATACTAAAAATTAACGTAAATAGTAGTAAACTGTCCACTAACTACCGTATTGTGGGAAAATATACTTACTTGTCCTTCTCTGTCCCGAAAATAGCAGCCAAATATTCTGCCATTCTTAGACACAACTTATGTGGCTGTACTGGGAAGACTTCGATATAACCGCAAACTGAAATTATAAATATGAAAATAAATGATTGTAAAACGAACGTATATCTACAAAAACTATAAATTCAAATTGCTAACCAAAATTAACATACGATTATCTCATTTCTTCACGCATTTAAATCACCGTTTGTGGCATTTAATTACCAAATTTCCAAAATCCAAGCCCCAAATATGCCAAACGCCAAACTCAAAGTACTTATTTTCTTGTCTATGCGTCAAAGCGGCGAGCCGGCGAAATTGTATATGAATTCTTACCACAGATCCACACACCATACAGACATATATCCATTCACAGACTGACAAACTTTGGTTGTAGCTTTTTAACATTTAATTTAAAATATTGCATAAATTTATTATATAATTTCAATTATTGTTTTTTATATTAATTTAGAAATTAAAATAACTTTTTACTATAATATGTTTATTAAGTTTATGGTCATATCATTGTTTCGCTGTCAAATTATCACTTGATTTTGACACCTTGACTTGATAAGTTGTTACACTTGACTCGAAATTGGTAATTTCGATACATCGAATTAGATGATTTTTTAACAAGTTATATCTTAAAAAGTTGTCCAACCATCAGCAAAAAAGTCTATTGCGTATTATGATAGTACATACATGTACATATTACATCGAACCGTATCAGATGTGTTTGTATCGATATGCGATGTAACGATTATATATCAATGAAACAGAATGAACTCTTACTCAAAGAAGAATGTTCTTAAGAACAACAATTTACATATATGTACTTATAAAAAAAAAGATTTATTCATTAAAAGATATCTCAACGTTGTCACTTTTTGACACTTAAAGCAGTGGGTCTAAACCGTTTGTCCCTGCCTGTAGCCCCGGGACTACAATAAGGTTACGGTATCCCCTGCCTGTCGTAAAAGGCGACTAAAAGGGGGCTTCCGGGGTGACAGGTGGTAAGACCGGACCGGTCCGACTGGAGCTCGAACCATCCAGTAAGCGACCCTGGCAAGGAGGAGTAAATTGCTCTCCCAAGGTAGAGCCTGATAGGACCATCGCGTTTGGAGGACTCCAGTTGTGATTCGACGAAGATCCCGGAGTTCTCCACCAAACGCCGAGGACGGCCACCGGGGGTGGTTTTAATGCGGTAAAAATCCCATATACCTCCCACGGCGTCGCTCCCACGTTGGACATAGTCCGCGTAAAGAGGCGACTAAATAAATTTACTTATTTAAACCAAAAAAATAAATTAATAACACATGTATGCAGTAGAACTAGTACTCTTTCTCCCACTTCTCACGCTCTAATCTCTTCTTCTTGACTTGTTCAACCATTGGACTGAGGTAGAGTTTGTCCTCCTCAAATTTGGTCCATTCCTCCTGGGGTGAAACAATCTTTTGCATGGAGAGTTGGATGGCACGACGCATGCGGTAGTTGCGCTCGTCCACAACATGAGCTGGGATGCGGCGAAGTGCCTCTTGCACATCTCCATCTTCATTGAGGGAGTCATCACGCATGAGAGCATGTTTATTGAATCCAGCCATGTTATAGGCCCATTTCCTTAGGTTGCTGTGTACAACAGCATTAGTTCTGAAAGCCATTATATAGGACTGGACTGTGAATTTGAATTTTGACTGTCCATTTTATATCGCATCGTATAATATTTGTGTTGCATCGTATCATATCTACCAATCGATAATAATTATAATAGTGTCATGATTTTCGAATTTAATAATTATTTTGTTGTAGTCTTAACAGCAATGATTGAAAAATTAATATGTGTTTGAAATTTTTATTGTGTGATGTAAATTTATATAAAACTAATGGGGATTGTTGTGTGTGCCGGGAGGCGACACACTGTCGGATGGCCGAATGTCATGATTTTCGAATTTAATAATTATTTTGTTGTAGTCTTAACAGCAATGATTGAAAAATTAATATTATAATAGGTAGTTTGATATTAAAATATACTTGTATTGTGGGTAGTATGCACCTAAAATCCCTATAAAAGTCTGTGATAACGTCGGCTCGAGTAGTCAGTTCGGGAGTCGTACGCTAACCATCAAGGTGATAAGTTGTTTAGTGGTAACTATGCTAATTGGCTGATAAAAGTGTTAAAAATGGAATAAAAGTATTTAATGTGCTGCGAAATGGAGTTTTTCTGATAATAGTATCGCTAACTTAACGCTTAAATGTAAACGTTTGCGTTACAAAAATCGTTTTGCAATACTTTTTTCTCCTTTCATAGCGCACCTAAAGAAACAGTACACAAGACAGATATGTCGCACTGTATGAGAAAATATAGTATCAACAACAATATTGACACATCTTATAATAACGATGAATCGATATTATCTTATATCGATTATCGCATTGAATCGGGAAATTCGGGCACCCCTACTGTCGGCGCCGCCAGCCAGCTGCCAGCGGACGACGTGGTGGATAGAAAATTTGGAAATCATTGAGATTTTACGCCTGCCATTGCGACTTGCGAGTGTGTTTGTGTCTTAGTAGTTAGTAGGTGTACTGTCGTCTCGCTCGACGGGCGACGGTTAGCGATATAATTTATATGTTAATAATAGTATAGTGTAATAATCTTGGAAGTAGAGTGAGTAAACGTGTTTGTGGTTAGCGCTAATTTTTTTTTTATAAAATTACCGATTCTAAATCCGATCTACTCTCGTTTCCGTGTAGTTTAAACTATGAATCTTTAAAATTGTGACGAATATTCTGCAATTTATTTCATAGAAGTTACTATATTATTATGAAGTTTAACTGACCGTTTAGTGAATGGATGGATGGTGACAAAATCAACTTGTACCGTGCTTATACGTGTTGTTGGAGTTTCACTTACGAAAACACACCTCAAATTACATGCCGTTTAGAATCCCTGGCTCCGAGCGGTGACAATGTCTTACAATTCCACGCTCGACGACTTCTGTGGATCGAAATTTTGGGTAAGTAGGTCTTTGACCCTGAATTTACTGCCTAGGCGCGTTCAATGTATACCCGTAAAAATATACTTGCAATAATTCACAGCTAATAAAAAGTAAAAGTTTTTTAATAGTCAAATGTGATAACCTTTGTGGAGTACACTAGCCAGATTCTGAATAATGACATCATTTGATAGATTGACCCCAAAGATCTATGTAAAGGTAACAGAAAAGATATGCCTTTACATGATTATATTAAAATAAACATAATTATGATCAGGTAGAACCTCTGTATAATGAAGATGAAGGTAACCATAATTATGTGAGGTGTCAAATTATCTATCAAAGTTCAAGGTGGGTTACAACAGACGACTGCTTTTGATTATGTTGCTTACAGGCTTAATGGCTCTTGAGTCAACTGAATAGGCATTTATTATTACTACAAAATTTGTGTGGTTCTCAAACTGCTTGACCATGACCCCTACATTTCTATCAAATGATTGCAAGAAGTGAAACCTGTTTATAAGGCAATTTTATAACTTTGTAAATTCTTATCTATGATATTTTCTCATCCTTACAATCCAGTTCTTATTTTACATAATCTTATGTGAAATCTACCTGTGTATCTGCATTTTTGTACTTTAATAATATATTTTAATAATATTTTTTACATAAATGTATTCTGTATAAGTATTTCAATTCTTAATTATTTCATTGAGAAGTAAATTTATATCACATAGATCTTACATAATATTATAAGTGGGTATTTAGATTATTAGCTATCAGGTTATGTCAGTGATGCATATCTAACATAAATTAGTGACAATTTATATTACATTCTACAGATATGTCAAGATATTTTCTTTATTATTACATGTTGTAGGTACAATAAAGTATATATTATTATTATTATTATTTATATACAATGCATACCCATCACAAGTAGCAATGTATTGCTATATAGATGTGTTATGCTTAGCACACTACTTAACACAAAACACACACACACATACATATCTAGAGCATAATGTGCATTGTTAAAAAACCTGTATGAAAAAATATTTTTTTACATAATATTAAAAGTTATTTACTACTATAAAATAACTCAACCTGCGTATACAGTATACAATAATTACCAACCAATATAATTATCTGACTTTATAATCAGTGAAACAAATACATTATTAAATTGATTATTAAGCTGATTATATGTGATAGCTTATAATCATCCTAATTCAATAATAAAATTTGATAAAAAATTTCATTCATAAAATATTAGGTTTTGCTTTTTCAATGAATTGGTGAATTATTGGTATGTCATAGATTTTCTTATTAGTGATAAGGTATTTATATTTTTGGAATAAATTTCAAGATATTTGCCAAAATTGTTTAATAAAAATTTGTTTGGGTTTTATGTGACCCAGTCTTAAACTAAATAGAGGTGTAACCTATGAGTAATGTTTAAAATTGAGACCTTCATGATAAGTAGCACTTCCAAAGGTGATAAGACAACCAGAAGTGTATGTGAGATATTCCAAGTTAGTCATCAAAGATTGAAAAGCATGTTTTTCTTACTTCTGATGACAACTTTATTGGGGTACTTATAAAAATCCAACTTCATATCAAATACAACACAAACATATAAAAAACTGTTATAGTTAAATATCCTCTCAATTATGTTGCCTTAACAGTATACCTAAAAATTATATTTGTATAAAAGGGTAGAATATAAAAGGGTAGAATATAGCGAACTTTATGTAACCACTTTAATACCTATAAAACTTATATTCACAAATAAAGAGATTTGATTTAAAGAGTCAAGTTAAATTCGTTCTTATTTTTAGGACGCCAACAAAACATGGTACACAGACAATCCAGAGTTCACACCTTGTTTTGAGAAAACTGTTCTCATCTGGATACCATGCCTGTTCCTGTGGGTGGCCGCACTCCTCGATGCATACTACATACTGCACAGTAAAGAGAGAAATATACCATGGAATATATTAAATATCACCAAGTTAATTATCACATGCCTTCTCATAGTGTTAAAGTTTGTGGATTTAGGAGTCACAGTACACAGATCTTCAAAAGAAGAAACTGTCTTCAATGCAGATTATTACAGTCCTATAGTTAAGATTTTAACATTTGTAAGTACATTTTTAGTAACCAAATTTAAGCTAAGGAAATCCACATTCAAATACTATTTGGTCATCAGACCAAATAGTATTTGAATGTGGATTTCCATGTGTAAAAAAATAAATCAAATAGTATAATTAATCATAATTATACTATTTGATTTAATGCTTATATATATTGATTTAATGCTTAATTACAAATAAGGTAAAAATTAATAGATGATATTTCAACTGTTGACATATGAAAAATCTAGTTACGCTACACTACGCTTCACATAATATGTTCCTTTTGTAGAGAGGCTAAGCTTAAGTGTTAGTACTTTTAAATACATATTAAAATTTCAAATTAATATGTATTTAAAATTGTATTGTTCATGAAAAATAGTAAAATTGACTACCATTTAATTTAATTGTGGTTTGACCTTTTAGTGTTGAAGAACTTACGATTTTCTGATAAACTATGATATGATATATTTACATACTCCTTTTGATAATGTATCATTTATCACAAGATGATATGCATATTTTGATTATATTCTTTACCTTGAAAGATTTATGTCTCAAGAAAAAAGTAACAACTGATTGAGTTGAAGTTAAAAATAGGGCTGTCAGGTTTAGATGGAGTAGCCATTTTGCATATATGGGTGCATTGTTTGTTAACCTTTTATTAGGAAAAATAGTTCTTATTACATGTAATGGCTAATGAAAATATCTACCTTAATACCTGAAGCCTATTGAAACAGTTTCACAGAAAAACTAGTAGTCACTGTTATCAGCAGGAAAAACATACGGCAATTTGTATTGATATAATTCTCATGTTATTACACCACCTTACACAACATGTTGTCATAGGACTGAAGTTAATACTAATTGTTATCATTTTATTTATGTGCAGTCATGTAGTCAGATATGTTGCTATGTGTATTGCAATTTACTTATTCTTCCAGGGATTATCTGCAACATTATTATACTATAACAGGAAGTATGGCATGAGGGCGTCAGGAGTGCTATTCTTCTTCTGGTTGCTACTAATTCTGGCAGGAATTCCACAACTAAGATCTGAAATAGTGAAACATTACGATTTGGCAGACGATGAAAACGTCCAGTATAACTTTGTCAGCTATACAATATATTATCCTATGATAATTTTAATGTTTGTGCTCAATTGTTTCGCTGATTTACCTCCAAAAGATACACCATACAAATTTGAAAAGGTAAGAATGTCATGTCAGCAAGATTTTTTTATGAATTCCCTTCAATAATGTATATTTGCAAAACAACATTCATTTTAGTAACTTTTAATTAACTTTGATTTGTAAGTACAAAATGTTCAAAGCTATTTTAAAACCAATCCGCCAACATGGTACCATCCAAGTGTTTGGGTGTAATAGAGCTCTTTAATTACCACTTTGATTAAAGAGTCTAGGTTCACTTGATTTGTTTAAATAAATATTTTTCATTGCGAGTTTCTGTTCTGGTCACACATTGCGATAGTGTAATTTCAACAGCTTATGGTTGAGAAATTAATTGACATAATCATATAATTTTTGGACAGAACCAGTGTCCAGAGAGCGCGTCAGGGTTCCCCAGCCGTCTCACGTACAGTTGGTTCGATCCTCTCGCGCTTACCGGCTTCCGTAGAAGTCTCACAGAAAGCGACCTTTGGGCACTCAACCCGCAAGATACGTCCAAAGAAGTAGTGCCGAAATTCGATAAATTCTGGGAGAGAACTTTACGAAAGCGTGAAGCGTAAGTTAAAAACCGAATCCATGAAAAAATAAATTTTAGTTTGACGATGATATTTAAATTTTTAAAATCCAGACAGACTACTTGTATTTATAAAAATCAGTGTAATTGAATCTATATAATAGAAAATAATTTTAATATTTTTAGGAAATAAAACATAGATAATTCTTTTTATGTTCATATTTTTATTTGTAGATCAAATGCCACGAAAGCTACATACAGTAAAACGTCAGCAAGCGTAAACTTTAAGCCCGAGAATGAGAAGAAGCCAGCATCCATTCTATCGGCCCTCTGCTTAGCGTTCGGAGGTCAATTCCTTTTCGGAGCACTCTTAAAACTCATCAATGATATATTGATGTTCCTCTCACCTCAACTTCTGAAGTAAGTTTGCATCTAACTATTTTCCTGTTATGTGTTTACGTGACTGTATTGTGAATTATAAACAAAAAAGTGTGTCGGTACTTATGTCCGCACGTAACAGGTTATATTGCTTTGGTGTAATTAATAAAATATTAAAAAAAAAAAAAGTATAGCAATATACCACAATAAATGAACAACTACAAGTAAATTATGTGTTACATCGGCGCGGGCATCTTCGTTTCACACTAAAAATAAACTGCTTTGTCCTCCTCAATCTGTCAAAAAAAATACCATTTCAAAAATAAGGTATTACAAAAATAGGTAGATTTTACAATGCATGCTGAACAAGCTTCCTCCTGTACCGAGAGCATTTTAAGCTCTTAAATCTCAAAAAAAATATTATTTACAAAATTCTAACATGATTGTTAACTTTCAGTTTACTTATCGACTTTGTGGGCAGCAAGCAACCGCTATGGAAAGGTTACCTGTACGCCGTTGCACTGTTGGCCTGCGCAACGGTTCAAACGATGCTGCTGGCGCACTACTTCACCAGAATGTTCCTCGTGGGTATGAGGATAAGAACTGCCCTGACCAGTGCCATCTACAGAAAGTCATTGCGTATGTCTAATTCTGCGCGAAAGGAGTCTACAGTCGGTGAAATAGTTAATCTAATGTCTGTGGATGCACAAAGGTACATTATCTAAATCATACTTAAATGCTGTATAAATACGTACGATCGTTCGTTACACTGATAAGGGACTACTGTTTCTAGGTTCGTGGAGCTGACGGCCTACTTAAACATGATATGGTCAGCGCCCCTACAGATCACATTGGCCTTATATTTCTTGTGGCGCATCTTAGGCCCCTCGGTTCTTGCCGGCTTGGCTGTAATGATAGTACTTATACCGGTCAATGGTTTGATAGCTAACAGGGTGAAAACATTACAAATAAGACAAATGAAGTACAAAGATGAACGTGTGAAACTTATGAATGAGGTGCTCAATGGAATTAAGGTATGTAGTTGATAGTACTAAAAAACTTGGGCGTAGCTATTTAATCATCAAGGGGAAAGCGAAGGGGTCCAAAGCAGCGAAAAACGATCCTCTAGTGTCTGTTTGTCGGCGAAGAAGTCCATTATTTTAATATTTTTTACTTAGCCTGTGCTTAAAAGATAAGAGAATTCGGAATATAGTCCTGGAAATTTATCGGCGAAAAAAAAGTTTTGACGTATGAAAAATTCTTCTTTTCTCAACTTACATAATCAAAATGGGTCCGGTCGCCCTAAACCTCTCTTATATACGCCTATACTAAAGATTATCTTTGAAAGATATAGAAAACTGTAAATCGAGATACATAGATATCAGATACACTACTAAACGTATCTATGTCTTATCTATTTATAAAGTAGCTCGCGCTATTATGTTTTGGTCTGGAAAGTGTATTCAGTCAGATTGTGTAAATACATAAGGGATTAGAAGATATAACACACCTGAACAACTTAAAAGAACTTTCCAATCTCGCCAACTTTCTAATCCTGTTTTGGGTTAGTAATAGCAATATCCGTCCAACTATGGCTATAAAGATAGTGACGTCATAGCTTAGTGGTATGAATCTCGGTCTCCAGAAGATCCAGGTTCGCATCCAGTGGGAGCAGGAAATTATAACATACTTAATGTATTAGTGTCAAAGATGAAAGAAAACATCTATGACCCCGTGTGAACTCCCCCGTGTGAACACCCCGTGTGTGTGTGTAGCATAAAATATTCAACCAACCAACCCAAATAAAGAAATATGTGTGGTAAAGAAAACATCTTTTTAACAGGCATGCAAACTTAGTCCGCAAATGTAGCAACGCATCTATAGTATTCTATAGTAGACATGATGTAGGACTCCAATAAGATCTGCAAAAATATATTCAATCTACCTATAGACAGCAGTAGCCAACCGTCAGGTGGACTGCACACTCCTTTACTATTTTTATATCATAAAAAAATCTAGCTCAAATCTACATAATCGTTTATCACATTTAGTATCAGTCTGGGTACGTTTGCTACTTTGATTACATAAAAACAATATCTTGAAACTTAAAACAGTGTTTTATAGTATTGAGCAATTGATGCTACGTAATCATATAGAACCTGCCGTTATCGTGCAGTTATCTTATTCGGTTATTGATAACTTATCTTCAAGGTTCATATTACGTTGCAGAAAAAGAGAATAGTGATGAATCATTGATTTTTACTATCTATTTTCCAGTACCTTGAATTCGTTATTATCTATACAAAATCTTTAGTTTGAATACGGAATAATAATATTATAATTATGTTTCCTGCATAGCTGCAAATATGCATTTTATATTAAATATTTAATTACCTTCAAAGGTATTAAATACTTTCGTAGATAAATCATACATAATAAAATTGTGCATGTTTTTAATAAAAGTAAGAATTTTACATTATTTGTACAAGTTGCGTTCGCATTTATTTATTAAACAAACAAAGTATTTGTACGGCTTAATGGAATACTGATTAATTATTTTATAATAGTAATGAATACTAAAATTGTAATGTGAGACATAAACAAAAATTAAAAAGAAGCCTCGAAATGGTTTCTAAATTAATCGTTTTGAGGCTAAACTTTAGGCAATTGCTTGACCGAGAATCGAACCTAGTCCCTCTTGGTAAGCCGTGTATAGTCCGCGTAATGCTGCTAGTCCGCTCTTAATATAGAAATAAATTGCGTCGCCAAAGCAAATTGTATGCCTACACCTGCTCCCAACAACTTCAGAGCGGTCTAGCAGTTTGGCGAGGACTATATCACTATTTTATACTGGTCGGTTCGTTTGTACATTTTTATTCTACAAACATTAACTTAATAACATAAATACACATGTGGTAAGTATCGTAAGTACTAGAACCCTATAAAAATCAACTTTATTATTCCAGGTACTTAAAATGTATGCTTGGGAACCAAGTTTCGAGGACCAGATACTTAAAATAAGGAATAAGGAAATGAATGTGTTAAGACAGACGGCGTATTTGAATTCTGCTACATCATTTATTTGGTCTTGTGCGCCCTTCTTGGTAAGTAGAACGAACCTTATCAAGTCTAGACACATCGAAACCAAAAACTTTACAAAATTTAGACCATAATTTTTAATATTCAGAGGTTAAATGTTGTACTCGAGTCATAGGCGGACTTCGGCTGATAAGATCTACTCGACTTGTGTGTTACCAAACGTTTGGAGTCTGCAAAGACATCTTAGGATATAATATCTATCAATTTAAAACTTGTTTTAGACCAGTGGTTCTGAATAAGCGTTCCCCATACCACTGATGGCCCAGCAGCCCTAAAAGTCTGAAATTTATAATAAGTTACTTCTCTTATTCGTGAACAATTTTATCTTTTTCTATGTAAAATTTAAATATATCTGCTCCTAAATACATAGCGACATACATACTTACATATTTAATGATATACGGACAAACAATATGTTAAATTTGTACATGTTTTCTACATTAATCTTACAAGAAAGGTTAAACATCATTATTGTTAACATTTTTGTCTTTAAATCGATGTTACATAATTTCTGGTATAAATTGTCAATTTCAATCTTTATTAAGATATACATTGGATATATTGATGCTAATTCTAACATTATGAGGCAATTAAATCAGTGTTGTAATCGTTTATCATTGATTAATGAGTTGTTAATGTTTATATTGATGTTGATAAAGTGTATTGCCTAATAACATCGATTTATGACGCTAATAGCGTGGCCGAGGCGTTATCTTTATTGTAAAAGTACTTAGTTTGTTTGTACATTAAGTTTGTGTTTGTGAAAGTATTATCAAGGCGATTATAATTGTGATGCGAGATCTTTTATAAAAAAATATATTTTATTTCATAGTTTAAGTATATCTTGGCATAAATCATACTCTGATTAAGTTTAAAGATGCGACTAATTGATGAAAATCTGATTATCTGATCTTATTAATTAAAATTTCTTTTAATTATGGTTGGACTGTAACAATTGTTGTGGATGTTTTTACCATATAAAATATTTATAGGGGTACGTACGTCAGTTTGATCAAAATTGGTCGTGTATAGCCAGATACACTAATTACGATAATTAAAACGCGTCAAAAATTCGAGCGGATTCGCGGCCATAGAACGTATGCTAAGTGTAATATTTTAATTATCTAATAGATGCTATGGTTCAATGTTACTTGAGGTTCAAGACCAATAAAATTCTAAAGTTTACATCGTCCTCTCGAGATTAACCATGCTATCTATACCTACGGTGTATATTAGTCATACATACATATATACCTACTTAAACGTACTAAAATTAAGTATTAAGTAATGTTGTGCAATTGAAATAAGTCTCTATAGCAACGTCGCTATTGTGGCGAAGGAAAATCTGAGGGGTATTTACTGTAACAAGACCGCAATAGCCATTGCGCAAGGGAAGTACCGTGGGTGCGCTAGAGATTTAGGACCCTGTACATTTGTGTACATGTCCGGGATAAAATTGGGATATTCAAGGGTTATTAGTATTTTTTTTTTTATAATATAGGAGTAGCAGACGAGCATGCAGTCCACCTGATGGTAAGTGGCTACTGCTGCCCATGGACATCTGTAACCAACCCCAGATAGGATTAGATATACCTACCTGAGGTCGGCCACAGATGCGCTGCTACCCCTGAGGACTAAGCTGGAATGCCTCGGAAAAGTATGTCTCCCTTACCGCACCCTTCAAAACGGAACACAGCAGCGCTTAACACTGATGTTATTAGACAGAAATAGGTGTGGCGGTGGTGCCGCCGGAGTCGAACCACAAAGGGTTCTACCACCTTTTAGTAGTATAGTAGTATTCGTGGCATTGCCCGTGCACCAGGCACAGACGCTACACCTATTTCTTGATAGTAACAAGAGCACTGAGCGCTGCTGGTTTCAGGTTTGAAGTGTGCGGTAAAGGAGAGAAAATTATACAATGCGTTCCAGCTTAGTCCTCCGGGGGTATAAACTAAGAATTTGGGACCAACTTCTCACTCTCACTGTAATCCTATCTGATATGTGAGGTTGATTATTAATAGATTTATGGGCCGCAGTTTCAAATATTCTTAAATAGTTTGATTTTCATAGACAAAAATTTAACCGTTTTCTTTAAAGCTGAAAATGTCAAATATGAAATATCAGTAACCAATTCCAAGTAATGCCTCACAATTGAAACTAGTTAACGTTATTCAAACGTACTTAACTGCCGCAGTTGACCTAATTGTACCGAAATGGTTTAAACAACATACGAGTAAAATACTACTCCATTGCTGTAATATCTAAAAGAAAATTACAAAATTTTAATTTTGATAATAAGCTATAATATTTTTTGTTCAGTAAAATAAACCTCAAAGTTTAAATCAAAAGTTAAAATAGAATAATATTTTTAATTAATTAAATACATGATAATTATTACTATTGTATAGTAAAAAATCTCATTAAATCTACAAAACCATTTCTCGTATAAGAAAACAATATCTACACAAAACATTTCTTATTAATTATTACAATATTACATAAAAAGTAATGATATTTTTTCAGATTATAAAGAGTTCAGTTAAGGTGAAAATATTTTTTCTCCATACAATAGATTCGCAGTTAGAATATATCTAAATTTAGAGATCCGAGAGATAGTGGTTATAACAATGGTGTGACTTTCGCAGACAAAAAGCTAGTGTGTAAAGCTAGTATACACAAGTAAATAGAATCAAATTGTCTGTCCGTGATTTAAAATCGGTTATCTTAACGAGTCCTAATCCGAATCCTAATGATGTATTAGGACGTTTGATCTTGTATCTGAATTTGTTAATTTTGGAAACGACTGAACCTAATTAGGCGGTCTTTTAAAAAAAACTAAAATTTACACAGCGACGTCAGTTTTGAAAATTGAAAACATTTACAGGACTGCCCTTCTGATTCATGCAGGGAAGGTCCTATTCATTGCATTACGATTTTTATCGTAGCCATAATCGAGTACATCCCCGATTATTAACTTATAATCATTACTGAAGTAATAAGTGGTTTGGTGTAGGAAAACGAAGTGTTTGCTATGTCGACTCCAATCATTATTGTCCATTGTCGTTTTTCCATGTATACGGCCGAGCGCCAAGGCCGGACTCAACCACACTGAACAGTAATTTGTGTATATTCAATGTATTTTATTCAAATGAATCTATCAAATAAAACTCCATACATTCAATTCACTATTCTCCGACTGGCTTTGTAAGTATATTGAGAATACAGACGATCATGACGATTCATATAGTTAAACATAATAATTATGTTTATACAAATGATTACTTTTAATCACTCATCATAGTTGATGATGATGGACTATTCAAGGTTGTTTTTAAATACTCTAAAAGTCGATCAGCACGCTTGTTGTTAAACCTTTTTATTAATGTTAATCGTACAAAACATTAGGCAACAACATTAAAATAGCTTAATAGAAAACTATGGCGATGACGTTATCAAACGTTGGACTTTGGCGTTTGACCGGCTTGGTTCTTACTCTCCTTGGATCCACGCACCGCATCTCGACATGCAAAAGGTTGCTCATTATTGAACCGTACGTCTATAAACACGCTTACAAAAATAAAATAAACCAAAAAAACAACATCTATCTGTTTATGTATAAAAATAACTCGATATTTTTGTTCAAGGTGACCTTCTTAACATTCTTCACATACGTGATTTCTGACCCAGAGAACAATATTCTGAAACCAGATACAATTTTCGTGTCGATGTCCCTATTTTACATAATGCACTTGCCGTTAGGTTTACTTCCGCTCATCGTGGTCTCGGCGATTGAGGTAGAGCTACCAGTGTACTCGCACCTCTTCACTCGCAGGCTATGGTTCTTTCATAGTGGGAACTCACGGAGCGTTTTTCTCCCGCCTCCGTCGCGGATGTGGAACCTCTGCTAGAAATATGAACATTTAAGTAATTGACAGTTGCCGTTTTCACTGTTTAACTGCCGTCTGCGGTTTTCGGTGTAACGGTGGGTGACTTATGTCGATCTGTAGTCTCATGACTGGAAATAAAACAGCTATACCGCATCCGTGCGCGGAGGCAGAAGGAAGATGCTCTGTAAGTTCTCACTCTTAAGGTGTTCAAGCGGGCAATGTTCTGATGCAATCAGTGTCGCAGGTCCTAATGACTTCATAAATACCACTATATATTGGTAAAAATACGGAAGATCTTGACGTGTTTCGTTAATTTCGTCAACCTCACATACACTATTGCATCAAAATATAGCCCGATTAGGAAAACGGATTAAACATTCTGTACTAACCATTTATTCATTTACGTGACGGAATGGCCTTGTCTAGAATAATGTTTCTTTAGGATATAGAATAAGAAGATAGGACATGCACTAGTAACTTCTGTTTTAACCTGTGGATGTAAGACATTGAGTACTCTGGACTATGGAGTGCTTAATGCCCTGCACGATGACGTAACCTTAAGCTGTTAGCAAGTTATTTTTTGATGTGATGTTTGCCGAAATTACATAACAAACTAAAATATAAAATTAATAAACGCAACGAAGTATTTTGTCGTTTTTCTTGTCACGCGGGTTGATGTCTAGCAGTTGTTTTGCGTTCCCCGTGCGTGTGGCTTATGAGTGACATGCATACGGACCAGTATCACGCGGGTCAAACACGCGTGATCGGAAAAGGGCCCTTATACACCAGCGCATTTCACTCAAAAAGCAATTTTCTAACAGTTTCTCTTTATAATAATAATCTTGTTAGATATCATATTTACTGGCATGGTGCCGTAGGTGTCGCTGATGTCATTCGGGTGCTTTGTTCTGGTAAACGATACAAAAGTGCTGGACTCTAAGACGGCTTTCGTTGCGTTGTCTCTTTTCAACATCCTGCGTTTCCCGCTATCCATGCTGCCTAACGTAATATCGAATGTTGTACAAGTAAGTTTTATATATTATATATCTGTGTAGATTCGCCGTGTGCTGCTTTATGTACTACGAATTTAAATTGCAGCTGTTATGAATTAGATTAGTGAAACTGTAGTAATGACTAGTGGTAATAACATCAGTAACCGTAGTTTAAGACCATATTTAAATTTCAAAACATGTTAATAATGGAATGAAATTCTTTTAATGGCATGGGTGAAGGAGTTGTTAAATTTGTTGATTAGAAGATAACATAATATTTATCAATAACAAAATAACAAAAAAGCTAGAACGAAATGCCACCTTTGGGATTGCCAACTTATGTATAATCTGAGAAGGCTCAATGTCTGTATAAAAGGATGTAAAGGTATTGCGAAAAAATATCCGATTTCGAGTACGCGAATTGTAAAATCGATAGTTTATAGCGCTCGTCTAAGTGCAAATCGTGCGGGCAGCGGTCAACACTCAACACTGTACGACCAAAACACGATGTTTTGAATGCTATCGTGAGAACCTGTATCGAGTTTTCCTAGAAGCTCCGCTTTAAGAAGTATAGTATTCCATAGTTAAAATGTTTGTAGATTGTAGAGCGTATCATCTAGCGTTGCCTCGTGGCCGGGATTCATCTGCAATGTTTTGTGATGTCCAGATTCCCGAAAGTTTGCCCAGATATTTTTTCTTCCCACTGGCAACCCGATTTTCACCTAATTAGTGTCGATGTATCATACGGGATAGTAGGACTCCAATCTTTATTTGTGATAATACATAAACTCAAAACATATTTTTCATTAATATGGAATGAACAACAAGGCCTTTCATCATATCTGACATATAACATAATCGTTTAGCAAAGAAGATATTATTTAAATGATTTATTACTCGGATTTGAAGCGGTATAATTAAATACGAAGTCTTATTTTTTCGTGAGATACCTTCATAGTTGTTTTTTAATAGCTATGGTAAATACCAAAGGTGGCATTTAATGATTTTCCTCGTTGAAACATATTTTATTTTAATATAGATTTTTCATTTGTAGACGTCAGTGGGCATAAAGAGATTGAATAAGTTCATGAACTGTGATGAGCTGGATGTGGACTCTGTGGAACATGATCCAAAAGAACGTGAGTATTTCGGATATATATGTATTTTTTTATATTTCATGTACCATATCTTATATACGAGTATTATTTGTATGTATGTAGTTGCAGGGATAGCTTAGTAATGTTACCTTCGACCTCTCTTACCTCAGGTCAGAGGTTCAAAATCAAGACACCTTTTTTCAAAATTATGTGATTATGAAATGAAATTATGAAAAATATATCCTGTTATGTTGAAGGAAAATATCTTTAAGAAACCTACATAAATACCCGAGAGATATTTAAAGAAAAACATATTTAGGATTCACACTTGGTCAACATAAGAATATAGTCTAAACCGTTCTTATTATGTGAGGTGACCCCTCTACCCACCCCTACCCCTACCCCTACCCACTAGGGACAGTAATTGATTGATGATTACATGGATGATATTATTATTACCTTTATACCGTATTTGGCTACTTCTATGTTCCTAGAAGGCCGTCAGTATAATTTTCCACGTGTTAAGGAGTATATGTGTGGGTGGAAACTGGAAATAACGACCTTTTGACGCTTCGGTAGAGACATTAAGTTCCGGGTACAATTTTGGTCTAATACACAGCTAAATAACTTGTACCTGTTCGGTTTAGCAAAAAACAGACACGTTTGTCATATTAACCTCCACACTTCAAAGTTAATTTTAACTCTAATTTACATCATCGATGTGTGAATCGCAGCTTGCGTATCTTTTTCATTTAGGATTTAGATTATGACACTAAATATTAATTTAGAAGCTGCGACATATAACATAACGCACAGTGAGTTTTTAAAACACATAGTAATTTTGTTAGTGACATCAAAAATTTAGACCTCAGGGGTAAAATTTAGACCTCAGGGGTAACTTTATATCTGTAGCCGACTTCAGGCACATCTTAAGTCTTACGTGGGGTTTATTACACAAGTATCTACATGGGCCGCAGTTACTTATTGATTACAGATGTCCATTGACCCCAGTGTCTCTTAACATCAGGATTGTACGCTCATTGAAATAGATATTTTAAAAATCCATTTTTATGTTTATATTCTTGGTATTTACTAATGTATTATATGATATTCTTTATATTTATATGTTAAAAATAAAAAATATGCACATTCACATACGCACATACACGCGCGCGCACATTCACACACACACACACACACGCACATACACACACCTTTATAATATTTACTTATACGCACAAAAACCCAGATTATATATATTATTTTAGTAGATGTGGATTTTATTAAATAAATAAATACATAAAATATCATATTATTTTTCCGTGTGTTTTTTGACGCATAATAAAAATCACCCTGTACCTATACTGCTACTAGGTATTGTTATTGCTACTCCCATTAATATGTGTACATGTTCGCATGTAGCGGACCCGCTGGTAATCGAGAACGGTCACTTCTCGTGGGGCGACGACGGGTCGGAGCCGGTGCTGCGCAACCTGAACTTGCGCGTGCCGCGCGGCAGCCTCGTCGCGGTCGTCGGCGCCGTCGGCTCCGGGAAGAGCTCGCTGCTTTCCGCCCTGCTTGGAGAGATGAATAAGCTCTCAGGACGCGTTAATGCTAATGGTGAGAGACGTCAGGTCATTATGTGATGATACGTTGCTAACGGTAAGAGACGTCTGTCCATGTGACGTTACCTCTAAGTGACATCTGCTAAGATGTAAAAAGAATAGGGATGCGATTCTAAGATTCTATTTTTTGGTGCAAAGACAAAAAAATTAGGAATGGTAGTCTCAGAGGCGCCCCTTCATTATGTGACGTTTCCTATAGGTGACATCCGATATGTGACAAAGATATGAGAAGACTAGGAGTGGCGATCTGAGATCCATTGATTGAATTACAAATGAATTATTACTTACTTTTATGGTAAAGGAAAACATCTTAAAACGTAGACTTGAATGAAATATATAAAAAATCTCGAAGGTATATGAAGCCTTCTAGTAGCACTTTACCAGTGTTAGTAGACTAAGTCCTAAATTCACTAATGATTTTTCCACAGGCACCGTGGCGTACGTGCCCCAACAGGCGTGGATCCAGAACGCGACGTTGCAAGACAACATATTGTTCGGCAAGCCGCTGGACAAGAGCAAGTACAACAACGTGATCAACGTGTGCGCGCTGCGGACTGACTTCGATGTCCTACCCGGTGGCGACCAGACGGAGATTGGGGAGAAAGGTGAGGATCCTCAGAAATAATGGAAGTATAGAGTAAGCCTACTTGAGATTTTGAGGGTGGTAGAATCCTTTGTGGTTGAACCACCGTCAGACCTATTTCTGTCTAATAGCAGCAGTGTTTAGAGTTGCTGGGTTGTGGCTTGAAGGGAGGGGAGGATAAGGGAGATATACTTTTCCGAGGCTTTTCAACCTAGAAGGTGGTAGAACCCTTTGTGGTTCGAGTCCGGCGGCACCACCACCACACCTATTTATGCCTCATAACAGCAATATTAAGCGCTGCTGTGTTCTGGTTTGAGGGGTGTGGTAAAGGAGATATACTTTTCCGAGGCGTTCCAGCTTAGTCCTCAAGGGTAGCAGCGCATCTGTGGCCGACCTCAGGGAGGAATATAATCTTACCTGGGGTTGAATACAGATTTCTTGTTTATTTGTCAGATTGTTTATTACTTCAATATTTTAGAAAAGGTACAAACATTAGCACAGCTCATAACGGTCATAAAGGTTATTTTTTCTCTTTAGTTTCTCACACACCTGTTATAACCGTTCATTGTTTATAAGTGAATCGAGCAAGAATACATATAAGAAATATGCGGTACTTTGTATTGTTTATCGGTACTAATCAACTCGATGTTCAAAAACTATTACCGAGAATATTTGGTACTTAGTGTATTTTTCCATTTTGACGACTTAAGTAGAGATAGATCAACATGTATTAATACTTGGTAGGTAAATTAAATCTTGTCCCTGTAGTTCCGGGACTAGAATAGGGCTACGGTATCCCCTGCTTGTCGTAAGAGGACTTAAAGGGGGGCTTCCGAGGCATCACTTGGAGGACTCCGGTTGCGTTTTAGTGCGGTAAAAATCCCACATAACCCGGCGTCGCTCCCACGTTGTCGGGTACCTTTTGTAGGTTTCCCCCTCGAAAAGAAAAAGAAGGTAATTTTAATCTATCGATTACAATTATTTTCGATCTGTTAAAGCTGCAAATAGATTTACAAAGCTACAAATAGTTAGTCTAAGAGAGGTGCTCGTAATTTCCTTTCACTGCCACTTTTACTGGATATCATTTTGCACCACTAAGAGTGGAAGAACTATTAAATAGTGTATAAGTATTCATAAATTATTGATTATCGTACAATGGGAAATGTAGGAGAACTAACTTCTTAAGCCTATGATGAGCTATGATAAGATTATGTTTTCGAAATTATACTTCTATTGGGGCATTTGGGGAAAATTATGAGTGATTTTGAAAAAACCCACATCTAATATGGACACCCACTCAATAGGGAATTGCTGTGAGAATTGTATGCGGTTTTTTTTTCTAAGATTTAGTTACATGATAATAGACTATGCTAACATAGGAAATGAACGTCAGACACTTTGCGGCTCTTGTAAAGGTTAAATAAATATTGTTGAATGTACAAGTATTAAATCAATAATACAATTATTATAATTTATTTTCCTAAAAGGTTATTTTGGATTGACACATCATGATTGATTACTCATATTGTATTTAGGTACTTACTTGAAACTGTCGCCTGGCAGCCTTACAATAAACACTAACTGGAGACCTTAATCGCGGTGTTATTTGCGCTAAGTGACTTATTTATATGCTTTAGTATTTGTATACCATCCACGGCCGCAGGCCGAGAGTCGAGCCAGCTGAGACCTCAGTGCGCGTCGGGGAAACGGATGTCTGGATAGGCAGGTACATGAAGTACCTTGGCCTAATACTGGACAGCCGCTGGTGCTTTGACGAGCACTTCGACCGTCTCGTCCCCCGAATCCATAAGGTAGCGGGTGCTATGCATAGACTGCTGCCGAATCTCGGGGGACCAAAGTAAGAAGTCCGCCGCCTCTACGCGGGTGTGATACGCTCGATTGCGCTCTACGGTGCGCCGGTATGGTCGGACAAATTGTCTGCCAGCCGGCGCCGTGCGCGGAAACTGAACTCCGCGCAACGTATGATCGCAATCAGAGTCGCCCGTGGTTATCGTACCATATCGTATGAGGCGGCGACAGTCCTGGGGCGGTGTCCGCCCCTGCACATTCTGGCGGATATGGACGCACGGGTCTTCCATAAGATCCGCGTCCTCCGTCAGAGGACTGAACCCTTCGACGAAGAGATGATCGGAGCACTTCGGAGGAGAGCCAGATGGCGCGCTCTGAGGTGCTGGCGCGAACGGCTTCAGGAGCCTAGGAACATACGCCAAAGGGTGGTTGACGCTATCCTACCGAACTTTCGGGCCTGGCTGAAGAGCAGGGGTAGAGTGATCTACCGCCTTACTCAGATACTCACCGGACATGGCTGTTTCGGTGAGTATCTGAAAAGGATACAGAGGGAGGAGACGGCCCAGTGCTATCATTGCGGGCACGATGAGGATTATGCACAGCACACGCTGCAATACTGCCCAGCGTGGGAGTCGCAGCGGCGGATCCTCGTCGAAAAAGTGGGACTTAATCTCTCTCCGTCGGCCTTCGTCGGGGCGATGGTTCAGCGTAGCGAAGCCTGGGACGGCATGATCACCTTCTGCGAGGCAGTCATGTCCGCGAAGGAAGACGCCGAACGAGCAAGGGAGCGCGCTGAACCCGCTCGGAGGAGGAGTCGCCGCGGGCGTACGTAAAGGCCCCAGGCGCTGTGTCCCTGTAGTTTCGGGACCAGAATAGGGCTACGGTATCCCCTGCCTGTCGTAAGAGGCGACTAAAAGGGGGCTTCCGAGGTTGCGTGCGGTAAGAGTGGGAGCTCGAACCGCTCGGTAAGCCACCCCGGGAAGGGCGGCGGTATGTGTGGTCACATACCGTCGTACGCACCAGATGCTGTGGCGAGCGTCAAGCTCACCTGGGCAGAGCCCGACGGGGCAACGCGCTAAGAGGACTCCGGTTGCGTTCCTTTGGAGATCCCTGAGCCCTCTACGCAGCGCTGAGGACGGCCACCGGGGGGGTTTTAGTGCGGTAAAAATCCCACATAACCCTGCGTCGCTCCCACGGCGCCGGGTACCTTTTGAAGGTTCCCCCTCGTGAACAAAAACAAAAAAAAAAACAAAAAAAACCATTACAATCTATTTATATATATTTTGGTAGTTTCTATTCTAATTTTACTTATAAAATAGACGTTTTGAGAAAGAGTAACCTTTCAATCCGGCTTTTGTCCGTTTTTACAGACATCGCCTAAACTGTGTCTGATATTACCAAACATTTTATATCGAAATCAATATGTGAATATTATTTAATAGCATAGGATATGTCATAGTAGTGCCTCTAAACTTTAGAGTAGCGGTATAGTATTAGATTTCATCATTACAGTTATGGACGCACGATGCCGAGGCCCCAAACAAAATTGATTTTGACATCGCCACCTTCTTAGTACTCATGACTGAGGGTCGTGAGTAGTCGTGACCATCAAGAACAGCCTTGTCTACGATAGTAACTACTGGGTCCAAAAATATCTGTTTCCGTTTGAAACCAACCTTAACAATAATAAAAAATAATTGAATTTGCTTTACCGGCTTCGGAGAATACCGGCTATAAGAACTGTGATAAGTGATTTCGAAACACAGTGACAAGTTATTTATATTGAGTTAAAGATCAAAAACGTAACTGAGGTAAAATTTAACGGCTCTCTTCTATACCTAAAATAGATGCTAACAAACCAATATTTCTTTTTCAAAGTTTTCAAATATCTTCATGTATGTTGACATGTATAATTAACTCATTACCAGTAATTATGTATTCATTAACGCACTAACGATTAACACTAATTAACAGGTATCAACTTGTCGGGAGGTCAGAAGCAGCGTGTGTCGTTGGCGCGCGCGGTGTACTACGACGCCGATAACTACTTCTTGGATGATCCTCTCAGCGCCGTGGATTCGCATGTCGGAAAACATATCTTTGATAAGGTAATTTATATTTTATATTACCTGGCTAGCGGGCCTATACAGACGTTGCACGGCTGTCAAAATAGATCTCGACAGCAGCGCTATCTAGCAAATTTAAAAGTATACTATCTAAGTTTCTAATAATAATCTCAGACACCACTCAACCCATTTTGAGGGTTACTTGCTATCAGTAGTGTTTCCTACTATCGCATAGGAACGCTACAAAATTACACAAAAAAAAAACATCTCTGTAATTTTTATATTTTTCATTTCAACGTCTTATTTGTAAAAATAACCCTTTCACGGGTAAGAGCGTCCCATACCTGGGGGAGTTCCAGGGCGTACCGCACGTATGCGACCAATAGCTTCATTGTATCGTTTGTTATCCAAACATAACGAAACCAATCCAATTCGAATCTCAGGGCTGCTGGAAGAGATTTCTTTTGAAATAAACAGTCCTTTGTACTGTATTTCTGTTTGCTATTATGATAACTTCTATGTGTACAAAACCTTATGAATAAATAAAATAAACAAACACGGCAGGCGATAGATGCCGAGGCCTCAAATAAAATTGATTTTGACATCGCCACCTACTGGATCCAAAAATACCTGTCTGGAACCAAACTTAACAATAATAAATAAACGAATGCGGCAGGTGATAGGTCCGAACGGGTTGCTGAAGGGCAAGACGCGCGTGTGGGTGACGCACAACGTGTCGTACCTGGCGCAGACGGACCTGGTGCTGGTGCTGCGCGGCGGCGAGGTGTCCGAGGCGGGCAGCTACGCGCAGCTGCTGGACAAGAAGGGCGCCTTCGCGGAGTTCCTGCTGCACCACCTCAGCGACGCGGAGCGGACCTCGCCCGAGGGTGAGTGTCATTTACTTTAATCTTAGCCACGCTTAGCGAAACTCGACCGACACGAGTATACTTTGGAGTTATTCAAAACTATAGAGCGAGCGTAGTGAGAACAGTAGGCACACGTGAGAATATCAGAACTACGCACGGTATAGAACGAACAATCATCATTAAAATTATCGCAGTAAGGTAGGTAATCTCGTTGCTTTAATAATAAATGTCGTAATTCAAACAGATAGTCGACCGAGTACATAACATAACTAAGATAAACAACAATAATTATGATTTGATTTATAAATGTATTATAAAAGATATATTTTATTTTATTATAATTTTTATTATCTATTTCAGAGCTGGATGACATCAAACAAGAGTTGGAGAGTAAATTGGGTTCAGAATTCCAGAACAAACTACAGAGGGCTCGGTCTTTGTCCGAAAGCACGTCAGAATCAGAGCAGCCGGCTTCTGGTAAGTTACGATATTTTTATAATATAGAAATAACAAATAACTGCATTCTATCTCATGTTTAGTGAGCACTTCTACGCATAGACATGATTACTGAAGCTTAAAAATATTGAAGTATTACCTGTGGTTTTGAGACAGTTGTGATGCTGCCGCTAAGGACCAACTCGGAACGCCTTGTCTCCTTTCAAATCAGAAAATCGCAATACTTAATATTTCTATTATAAAACAAAAAAGTTTGGTGATGATGCCACCGATATTGAAAAATAAAATTGAGCACATACAAATCAGCGCACCCGGAGTGTCCGTACAATCAAATTTTCATTTATTTTTTATATATTATTAAGACATCTTTATTTTTAGTATTTGTTTTTGTAGCGGCCACCGTAATATATATTCTGTAAAAATTGCATGTTCTTATCAATTATGATTCAAGAGATAGAACCCTGTGACAGACAGACAGACGGACAGACAGCGGATGTTTAGTAAAAGGGTTCCGTTTTTACCGTTTGGGTATAATACCCTAATGAAGTGTACCTAATGAAGTCTACCATGTAGGGACACCATGAGTATGTGTGTTCTCTACATATATGTAACTCTGTATTGTCTGTAATTAAACCGTTTCGCCAGTCACGGTATTGTCGGGCTGCGGACGGTCGTGTCATAAGACCTAGCAATAAATTTATTGGAAGATCAGTATACCTTTTAATTTGACCTACTAACCCACATTGTACCACATTTAAAAGCAAATAAATGAATATGAACATGAATTTGACTCCTGACACCGTGCCTCAATAACCACACTGTGTGCAGGCGACCGCGCGGGCAGCGTGAAGCGCCGCACGCCCGAGGCCGCGCCCGCCGACCTCAAGGAGAAGAACAAGCTCATAGAAGCTGAGAAGACTGAGACGGGCAGTGTGAGTTACATTACACGTATTATTATAATGTGAATTGTGTTTGTTGTTATTATTTTTACACTAGTTGAGTGACGCGGTCACACCCGCGTTCACAAACTGCCTCGTATCTTAACGTATTTTGTCCAATAGCCAGTAAGAAATTAAGAATACGTCATTCAATCATCAGTATTTGGTTCACTATTTTTGGGAATGGGGCGTTTGTGTCGTGATTACATCTGCTATATTTATTGATTCTCTATTTTTTTTAATTCTGTGAAATAAAAAAGCTAATCAAAGCTATTGACACTAAACTGGACTTACATAATATTTGTGACGTACCATAAATTTCATCATTTTTTTATAACATGAAAATTAGCCTAAATTTATACATAAAATAATCAGTTTTTATAATTTTTGATATCATTATATGACAATATTGGTTGTACGCAGGTGAAATGGAGCGTGTACAAGCACTACCTGATGAGCGTGGGCATGTGCGCCACCACGCTAACGGTGCTCATGAACCTGGTGCTGCAGGTGTTCCAAGTTGGCTCCAGTTACTGGCTAGCGCTGTGGTCGAACGACAAAGATATGGTAATTTCACTAAGACTTCGTTACATATTCTTATATATAAAATTGTCGTGTCACAATTATAGTTACCGTAATCCTCCGAAATGGATTTACCGATTTTCACAAAATTTTATATGCATATTCAGAAAATTTGAGATCGGCTACTATCTACTTTTTATACCCCTAAGTGGTAAGGGTTGTTCGACCTGAACTTTTTTTTATTTATATGGCAACACAACGTTTGCTGGATCAGCTGGTACTTTGTAATATCTTTGGAACCAAGGTCATGAACGCAGCGTGCTGTACAAAATGAAAGGTAGCTGTTGTCACGTAATGAAAAAGTATTATGCCTCCTACATGCTAATTCCTCTCTCTTTATATTATAGGAGTGTGTGCGTGTGACTATCAAGATTTAAGCAAAAGAGCACCGTGCGCGGCTGATTGTGCAACGTGCACACGTTTGCTTTAATTCACGAATGTTTTTTCATGCGGTTATTCATCCATAAAGTTTAATAATTAGCAATTGTGATTTTTAATACATCGAAGCAAATAAAATCGAAAATCAGAGCATTTCAATTCTACCTGTTGATTTTGCATTGAAGGCTGTTTAAATTAATATATTATTAAGAAGCTCACCAGGAAATTATTTAAAAACCAACTTTTTATAAGCCGAGAACCTTAACTTTCCTAAATAAATTAACAGAAAAACAATAAAACGCAAGTGAGCAAGAAAAGTGGCAGAGTAATGTTCTTTACAAAGATCGGAAAATAACTACCCAGTAGACGATCTACAGTGCCCTTTTATACGCCCACTTAGTTAATACCCTCATTTGACAATTAAATTTCTGTACTCTTACAATCATTCCTAACAATATAATAATATACATTTTTTATTAAATACTCGCTAACCCGGCAAACTTTGTACCGCCTCAGAATCTATTTATGAAATATATTTCATATTTACTCAACTTTTAAACCTTCCGTGGACTTCCACAAATAATTTAAAACCAAAATTAATCAAATCGGTCCAGCAATTCTTGAGTTTTAGCGAGACTAACGAACAGGAATTGATTTTTATTTTTTATTAAATATTACAGGTTGTGAATGGCACCGTAGATAAAGAACGACGGGACCTATACCTCGGCGTGTACGGCGGGCTCGGCATCGGGCAAGGTAAGAGTTTAGCAACGATCATCCAGTCTGGGTTGATGGGTCTATAGTGACACCAAAATATCAAGTTTAACCATAACTGGTTTATAACATTCCGACCAAAGGTGATCTATAAAATGTATACTGTCATATAATATGGGATTTGGACATGTGGGTATATAATAACTATAAAGGAGTTCGATTCAAAATTATTTATCAATTTATTGGCTTTTGTGGTCTATGCTGTCTATACAAATTAGCACTACTGTGTACATATTTAAATACTTATTCGTCTAAACTATAAAATCATAAACTAAATTTAAATATATTTTTAACAAATTATCTTCGTTAATCATAAATTGGCCTTTATGTCTTACTTATAAAGTTTGATTATCATAATTATGCACGTTTGAATTGACACATATATATTTTTGTATTACAAATTATAATCAGATTGCTAATATATTAACGTATTTCGATGTTGCAGTGTTATTCCGTTCAAGAAATGTATGGTTTTATTGTGTATTTTGTTTATTATATAATATATTCAGTTGTGATATGTAAATGGGCTGCTTATGAATAATGAATACATTGTCTACATCTATTAGTTATTCAGCTACTTTGCCGTCTATGATTTTCTAAATGCATGAACGTTTCAAATTCATATCCTTCAATGTTCATTTTGTGAGTAAATGTGCTACTTGCATGTATCATTTTCGACGAGATTTCATCACTTTTTCAATTATTTACAACTTTTATTACTATTTTAATGGCATGATTTTATTATTATCAATTGTTGATTATATTTATTGTGGGAATAACGTTGGTTTATGTGAAGCTGGTATGTCGTTACTATTAATTTTTAACTGTAAATTGAAATAAGACATAGACATAACAAGACGTACACATGATTTCATCTTTAATGATTCTAAACAATAGGTTTCGAGTTAGATTTTTTTTGCAGGAGCAAATATTTGTATTCTAGACAAATTTTTATTCCTGTTTCACTTATCAGTTTTCTTAGCTGTTGTTATATAATCAAAATCAGGTGTTAGTTTGGGATTATACCAGTATTATTGTGTAAATAATTTTGAAGTAGATAATGACATAAAAGGAAGTGAAGAGTAAATTTGTTCGTAAAATGGGATACGGTTAGGTACATGTGAGTACGAATCACTCGACGCTAGGAGAAAGTAACAGCTAAGTTCTTGATAGTACCCTCGCAATTCTTGTTCAGAAGTACGATAGGTTAGAGGCTAGGTCGACGATAGTACACAAGCATGTATCGCTCTGTGCTACGAGAGGGTATTAACTAAGTATCTGAGCGTTTCGTATTCCGTGATATAATCCGCGGCAAACTTGTAGTCCGCTCTGAATTTGTTGCGCGCAGGTTTAGTTATACTCCGTAATTCCGTAACGTAAGGGCACACTAACGCAGCTATGTACCCGCGGGCGACAGCGGGCAGCGGACGGGTGCCGGGGGAGTCCCGCGCTGACTTCATTCCGCTAATATGTACAATTTACTATTGCGACGCGACTCGTTTTCATATTCAGAGCGGACTAGCAGTATGGCGCGGGTTCTACGACAAGCGAACGACTAGGACCCGAGCGCAAATCGCTCGGCATTACGATAGGTCAGACAAAGGTAGCCTCGCAGATATAAGGTTAGCCGCAACTAGAGCTAGAGCTAGAGCAGTGTTGTATCGGTGTGGGGGCGTGGTGCTGCAGTGGCGGCGGTGTCGGTGTCGTCGCTGGCGCTGTACGTGGGCGCGCTGGCGGCGGCGCGCGCGCTGCACGTGGCGCTGCTCGGCGGCGTGCTGCGCGCGCCCGCCATCGGCTTCTTCGACTGCACGCCCGTCGGCCGCGTGCTCAACCGGTTCAGCAAGGACGTGGACGTGCTCGACAACGTGCTGCCGATGACGCTCCGCGGCTGGACCTCCTGCTTCTTCGCGGTACAGACGCACGCACACGCACGCACACACACACACACACACACACACACACATACACACACACATGCACACACACACACACACACATACACACACATGCACACACACGCACTCGAACACACAGAAATTGAAGCGCACGCACATTTATCCACACGCACACGAACACACAAAAATTGAAGTGCAAGCACATCCATAGTGCGCATACACTATACACATTACACACGCACGCACACTATACACACGCACGCACTCAAGCACACTAACAGCACGCCTATATAGCAAAACATACACGTATATACATACACACATGCAAAAGCAGACACATGATAAGCTAAAAACAAACACACATACACATTTGAAAAAAGAAAACTTTAAAAACGTGGTGAAACCAATACGGTTCTACGACTTTTTAAAGAAAATGAGAAACACACTCATACACATAGACGCGCCCACACAAGCACACACATTACACATATACACAGACATTAAACTAAATCACGTTCTTAAATGTACACACTAATAATGTACTAACAGAGAATAATAACACATATGCAAACAGCTTAAAATATTTTATTTCAGTACTGATTTCAAAGTATATGTAACCCAATAGCATAGTTATTAATATATAGAGCGTAGATTTTTTTTTTATATTTTCGTTATATTTAGTGTATATTCCTTTTTCAATTTTACGCCTGCTCTAGAAATGTTAAGGTGAAATTTATTTGCAAACAATTATTTGGGATCAGTTTTTGCAGTTTCAAACTTGTATAGTTGTAATGCCGCCGTAACTTCAGCTACTGAAAGCCAGGAAGTATTGTTATACTGTTGTTTTTACCCGAATGCAGATTCTAACTAGTGTGTTGCATGTTCTATCGAGGTAGTGATGCTGGATCACAGTACATCATCCCGCACTAGTAGCTCGCCCGCCCCGACCCGCCCCGGTGACGTAACACGTGGCAAACTCGATAGGGAGATCTCGAAAATTGAACAATATTCTGAACTCATTTTTCCACTACGCGAGATAGATAAGTCGCGAGAACAATTCGGCTTTGCATAGTCCTATAAACTGTTTTTATACGATACGACATACTCTACCAAACAATTAAATTAAATTAAATCAATTATAAGAATAAAGTAGGAACTTGGCGATAGCATAAGCACGACACGACACGTTTTAATACGACAATCCGTGCACTATGGACGCGCGTTTTACGTGAAAAATAATCTATAAACTGTTTGTGATTCATCTGGTTAAAAAAACAATAGGACGAAAGGTCGTGCGCGGTAAGTGATCGCAAATTGTGTACCATCGTGCGTAGTGGAAAAATCGTTTTTGTGTCCGTATTAGGCCACAAGTAACCATATCTGATGTTACATCGAAGATCGACTAATTGGTATTCAGGGTTTAAGTAGTATTTTATTCTATTATTCTTACCACCATATTGTTACGCCACTGAATAATCCCGTCGCAACTTATACTAAAACATTCGATTAACAAAACTCGCCGACCGGTATCGTAAATAATGTATTCATTATCAATAACAGCACCTGCTTAAAGTTTGTAACGACGTTCAGTCTTAGCGCAATTAGACGAAATAATTGTTCGACGGATTATCGATACACCGACAAAATACTTGCTTCTCAGCACGACTCCTCGTGCCATAATTCAATTCGGGCAGATTATGTCATGATATACCTCCATATAATAATATAGCCTTTAGAATTCTAAAACAAACGTTTGGATTATTACATGATTGGTCTTTGAAAACTTGAAAAGTTTTTTAAAAAAAGGTAGAAAACAGCAGCGCCAGCTATTGTATTCTGAGGGCGTTGCGCGGCGTGGATAACATTTCTGCCGTTGTTGCAGCTATAACGTCAGTTTTCACGGATTTATTGCCGTACTTGGCGTGCTGGCGGGCGGCGAGGGTGTTGCACGCGCTTTTGTTGAACCATGTGTTGAAGGCGCCGTTGCAATTCTTCGAAGTGACGCCGGTGGGACGGATCCTCTCTAGATTTTCTAAGGACGTTGACGTCGTGGATACCACGTTGCCGGCGCAGGCGATCGACGTCGTATATTGCACGGCCGAGGTAATGACGCACCTAACGCGGCTTGGCGGTTCGGTTTCATCTTGGTTGGTATAATAAATCTGTGCGAATATACAAGTTTTGAGTGCCTGTATGTAAGTTTTAAATAATTGCCATTTCTAGTAAGTCAGTTAATTTTAGAAATATCTGAACCATATCGGATCGAATTGTACATAAATGCAATATATAAATAAATGTAATATATATAAGTGAATATTTACAAGAATAACTAGGTTATAAATGTATGTGAAACTCTTAAACGTTTTTGAAATACGTATGTTCGTAGCGGGGACGCGTATACCCATATTCTGGCTCCCTTACTTGTCTGAGACTTCCTCGAACAGAGAGTAGTATTATTTGAAGCACCACGTGCATCTTGTTGCCTCTTTCCTATCACGCGGGATTGTGCACACGTGCGGATCTGATCCACATACGTGCCACTCGCATTTTATCGTTTGCTAAACCCTTCTGCCCTTCTGCTATGTAAGCCACATTCACATTGATGCAGAATTAATGGAACAATAGAATGTCGATGATCCGTATGACAAACTATAGTCTGATTCATAATTAGGTGTCCAAAATGTAAACAAAGGTGACCTATCAAGAAAATACGTTTCAAATGGTAGTTTCTTATTTTTGTCGATATTAAAATAATACAACAATAATAAAATTGTAATCTAAATAAATAAAGATTAATTCACATTTTCTAATATTTATATCAGCTCAATTTCGTTACATACAGTAATAATAATAAAAAACAAAGTTTATAGTAGAAAATTAAAATGTGATAATGGTAACACAATCGGAATCCAAAACATTTCTTGTGCAGTCATTTTTAAGTTTCGTAGTTAATATTATTCATTTTCGTGATTGTGATCGAACTCGAATGTTTTCTCGTTTACATAACGCGTTTGTTAAATTGTGTATATTTATTAATTTTAGTTTTTTGTTAAGTTTTTGTTTCTTGTTAATTTTGACAGTGACATTTCTTTGTTTACATTTTGGACACCTAATTATGAATCGGACTATAGGGCGAGAACAAAAAGGGCCCTTACTCTTTTATCTCTGCGTTAGTAAATTCCAAGAGTGATAGAAACAATCATAAGGATAAAATGGCATTTATATTGAAATTACAGCCAGACAATTCAAATTTGTTTATTTGTATGATAGAAATAGGTAATAATATATGTGTGTGTGTGATTTTTTGCCTAAGTATATTTATTTGTATGCTGACATAATTATATATATTACAACGAATATAGCTTTTTTGCAACACGTAATTAAATGTGTTAACTTTAAAAAGAATGTTTTAAAACATTTTTAAAGGTGTGTTTTTCTATGTGGTTTAGCTATAAACAACGGATTTGAAACTGATCCCATATAATTGTGTGCATTAATCATTTCGTACAGGTCTTTGAAATATTTGTTTTACGAGTTAAAGCTTTATTCAGTGGGAGGGATGTTGCTAATGTTGGTCGCGTGGGCCGCTGTAATCTCTGGTAACACTTGATGTTTACAATTGTTAATTTAAATTTTTATTGAGGCTTTACTTTTGCCATTGCTAAATATATATTTAAGTATATTATGCTAGATAAAATAGTATTCAAAAAACTGAGATCACATAACGCTTATGGTTTTGCAGCGTGATATTGTATAGGGGATATCGATAACCGATAATGACGAACTTTTAAACCGTTAATATTGATATTTCGTTTTGAGCACGTGATGATACAACGAAATAATAGCGAAATCAAATCAAAAAGAATGTAATATCCTTTTTTATGACATACATCAATATTCAAGTTTATCAAAATATTGATTCTGGCTGACTGGGTTAACATAAATAACGTTAATTTTATTAATTACTTGCTTTTAATCAGTACATCAAACATAAAATTAAAATTATTCTGTACATCGTCGAAATCTCATTTGTTTTAATACATCATTTATTTTATTATACACTTTACACATAACTAGAGATAAATAAAAGACGGTTGAACTAAACAAGCAATTTGTATACAGGTGCTAGGAACGCTATTCGTGATCAGTTACTCGACGCCGATCTTCATGGCGGTGATCGTGCCTATCGGGCTGGTGTACTACGTGATCCAGCGGTTCTACGTGGCGACGTCGCGGCAACTCAAGCGCTTGGAGTCGGTCTCGCGCTCTCCCATCTACTCACACTTTGGCGAGAGCATCACCGGTGCCACCACTATACGGGCGTATGGTGTTACTGACAGGTGAGCTAATTTTGTTTGAAGGTTTTGGGCGCTTCTTTGTTCTGGTTTGATTTGAAGGGTGATGATAAGACAGAGACACTTAACGATACTTTCCAAATTAGTCCTCGGAAGTAACAATGATGACTTGAAGAAGCAGAATTCTACTGAAGGTTGCATTGCGATTAACTATAACTTAAACCTTTTAACTTATTCTTTTTGTATGAATCGTCTCAGTGATAGTGTAGTGGTATGATTTTCGCTCGCATAATCCTAATCCTATCTAACTTATCATGAATTTTTGACACGAATTATATCGTAGAAAAACGTACATGTCTTAGACTTCTAAAAAAAATTTCAAAAACATGTGAAGTCAACAATCCGTTGGCCAATGTGGTGGACCATGCTTCTCAGAGAAACATTTAGCTTTATACCATAGTTTAGGATACCCGTACCAAGAAATAAGACAGTAATAACTTAACGATAACTAAGCCATAACTAATGTATATTTAATTTACAAGGTTCGTGGACGAGTCCGAGCGCGGCGTGGACCACAACCAGTCGTGCTACTACCCGAGCTGCATCGCGAATCGCTGGCTGGCCGTGCGGCTCGAGATGATCGGCAACCTGATCATCTTCTTCGCCGCGCTGTTCGCCGTGCTCAGCCGCGACACCATCGACTCTGGCCTCGTGGGACTCTCCGTCAGCTATGCGCTTCAGGTTCGTATGTAATAGATTTTATTGATACCCAACACGGACTTCAAACCCTTTGTGGTTTGACTTTATTTATTTATTTTTATTATAATATAGAAGCAGACGAGCATGCAGTCATGGACATCTGTAATCAAACCCAGATATAATTAGATTCCTACCTGAGCTCGACCACAGGTGCGCCGCTACCCCTAAAGACTCCTCCTTTATCCTTAAGCACCACCGCCTCTCCTATTTCTGCCTGCTAATAGTGTTAAGCGCTGCTGTGTTCTGGTTTCGTATGGTAGAAATATTTATACGATGTGTTCTTACTTAAACCCCAAGAATAGTAAGTCTAATCCTTTCTGGAGTTATTTATAATATAGACATCCTTAGGTGGCTATTATCACTTACCTGATGGTGTAAGTACTCATTTGTGTGTACTTTTACACACACAAGTACTACTATTATGTTTAATAAATGTGTATTTTATTCTCAGATCACACAAACATTGAATTGGTTGGTGCGAATGACATCAGAAGTCGAAACAAACATTGTCGCCGTTGAAAGAATAAAGGAATATGCGGAAACAAAACAAGTGAGCTTTTATATTTTTACATATAAGTATGAGTATGCTATCACAATTAGCTGTAGGAATGATTATTTCTTTTTACTGTTTGAATGTTTTTGATTTTTTTTTAGTATACAATGCGTAAAAGTATCCATTTTTCTTATGTAGTGCTTCAGTACTACCCGTCAGTGCTGTCATTCTGTATGTGTGTGCGTGATAATGTTACGGCCACTTATGTACTACGGCACGTCTTAGAAATCAGTATGTCATTATGACGTAATACCGAGCATTGGAGGGGCGGTCGTCATAGTTTTACAGTCAGTTCGAGCGTAACCTCTAACAGATACGCACATTCATACATTCACATGTACATAACGATGTTCCCCCGAGTAAATGACGCCCTTGGGGGAACATCGTTATGTACATGTAAATGTATTAATGTTGTGTTATGTTATTCGTGTATTATATAAACGCTTTAAATACTTTCTACACTCATAGCCCCACATTACGGTTCCCTGTATCATGTACACAAACACACTGACCCAGAAACAGAGACTCAAATCAATCATTTAGATATCTGTCTGGGCGGGGATCGAACCCGGGACCCTAAACCGGTATGGTGACTGCTCCGCCACGCGGATCGTCGATACATGTGCGTGTTTGTGGGTGGGACCATCGCTAACGTGTCCGTGTGCGGCGTGCAGGAGGCGGCGTGGACGATCGGCGCGGGCCCGGGCGGGGACTGGCCGGCGACGGGCGCGCTGCAGCTGGAGCGGCTGTCGCTGGGCTACCGCGCGGGCGAGCCGGCGCTGCGCGACCTCACGTGCGCCGTGCGGCCGCAGGACAAGCTCGGCATCGTCGGCCGCACCGGCGCCGGCAAGTCCACGCTCACGCTCGGACTCTTCAGGTGAGTTATAGGCCGCTCTGAAGTTGTTGCGAGCGAGAACACAACTACAAGCATATACTCCGTAGCAACAGTAAGGGCACACTGACGCAGCTATGTGCCGAGTGGGAGCGGGCGGCGGACGGGTGCCAGGGGAATCCCGCGCAACCTTCGTCCCGCTAATATCTATAATTTGCTGATGCGACGCGACTTATTTCCATATTCAGAGCGAACTGGAAGTGGCGCAAACTCTACCCCTCACACTGGACACTGATCTCTCAGCATGAGGATTTGGACTTTTACTACGCTAGTCAAGTCCATTACAGTAACTTTCTTAATGGTATAAGAAAATTTTCTTTTGTTTTAACTTGAAGTCTAGTTTTTCTCATGTTGTTGTTCTTTAACGCTGCTGTTATAAGTCTGAAATAAGTGTGCCCTTCGAACTCGAACCGCGAAGGGTTTTATCAGTTAAATAAAGAAGATAAAAATGCAAAATTGATGGCGATACTAACAAGTTACAACCGTTAAGATAAGGTCTCTTGACTTACTTATGACTGACTTTATACCCCAACAGGATAGTAGAAGCGATGAGCGGCAAGATCCTGATCGATGGTGTAGACATCTCGCAAATCGGGTTGCACCAATTGCGCTCGCGCATCACGATCATCCCGCAGGACCCCGTGCTGTTCTCGGGAACGCTGCGCATGAACCTGGACCCCTTCGGCGTGTACACAGACGACGAGATATGGCGCTCGCTCGAGCATGCGCATCTTAAGACATTCGTCCAAGGTACGTTTTTACCACACTTTTAAAAATTTACGTTTCTGAACAACTAAAATGAATTTATTAATGAAGAGTAAAAATTCACTATAAAAATAGCAATAGACAATTTAATAAATGATACAACACTTGTATATTATGTATGTCAATTTTTTTTATGAAATCTACTGATGTAAAAATCTCATATCCGTTCATAAGCTCACCCAGAATGGATTAAGTAACAGTGTTATTCATCTTCATAGTCTTTTTAATGACCAAATAATATATTAATTTAAGAGGGTTTGGTTTGCTACCATTACTGCAAATTCTGTACTTCTGACGAGCCGCGTGGTACAGCGGTCACCATACCAGTCTAAAGCACAGCGGGTCCTGGGTTCGAGCCCCGGTCTGAATGAAAGATAAATTTAGATTTCTCTTTCGGGTGTGGATGTTTGTCAATATGTCTATATGTGTATCCATAGCACCCACGACACAGGGCATCCCGGACAGGGACTTTGAGGCTGAGTGTAGAAAGCGTCAGAGGGTAGAAAGCGTCGTGAATGTAGAAAGCGATCTTTTTTAAATATATCGGAATATGGAAATGAATTGCGTCGCCATAGCAAATTGTATGACTACACTTGCTCGCAACAACTTCAGAGCAGACTAGCAGTGTGGCGCGGACTATATTACTGTATGTTTTCTATACCTCATATTACAATATGATCGTTCAGGTCTGACCGCGGGTCTACTGCACGAGATCGCGGAGGGCGGCGAGAACCTGTCGGTGGGGCAGCGGCAGCTGGTGTGCCTGGCGCGCGCGCTGCTGCGCAAGACGCCGCTGCTGGTGCTGGACGAGGCCACCGCCGCCGTCGACCTCGAGACCGACGACCTCATACAGGTGGGTTGTTATATGGTACTGGAGTAGGCGACGCGGTGACCTCATACAGGTTTATTTTTTATACTTGCCAACGAGCGTGAAGTTGACCAGAAAGTAGGTTGTCATCCGTGGACATCTAGGATCAACTCTAGATAAGATTAAATCCCTTCCAGCAAGAGACGTGTTGCTACCTCGCTCACCAATATGTGATGACTAACGATAAAGTAGGACTAATCCAAATATAATTGTATTTATAAAAAATGTAATGTAATGTATTTTCATATTTTGTAATATTTCTTTTAATTGTTAAATCAATAAATTATAAGAATTGAATAGTAGGTAAACCCTCTATAAATCTGTTGTAATTGCGTTAACAAATACACTTCATAACCATATATAGATATAGAGACCCATACTGCGTCTTTGCTAGATCTTCTGCTGACCAACCGTCCCGAGGACTACCAAGTGATGGTCAAGGCTCCCCTTGGATCTTCTGACCATTGCTTGGTAAGTTCTTCTGTGCCCTTGTCGCATCCCACGGGGGCTCGACCTCCAGGGAAGCGACAAGTTTGGCACTACAGGTCAGCAGATTGGGACGGGTTCCAGGAATTCCTGGCCTCGTACCCGTGGAGGCAGCTGTGCTTCGTCTCGGGTGATCCTAGCACGTGCGCTGACTCTGTAGCCGACGTAATACGGCAGGGTATGGAATGCTTCATTCCAAACTCTGTCGTGTCCGTCGGTGGACGGAGTCAGCCCTGGTTTGATGGGTCTTGCGCTAAGGCATCACGTCATAAGCAAGAGGCCTACCAAGCCTAGGCGTAAGCGCACGCATGCAAGGATCCGAAGACCTCCGAGCTACGAACCGCCCTTAACGCTGCCTCCCGATCAGCAAAGAAGCATATGACCAAGGCGAAGTCTAGGCACGTTGGCAGAATTGGCGAGCGGCTACTTGGTTACCCCTCCGGGAGTCGAGCCTTTTGGTCGCTAGCCAAAGCTGTTGAATCCCGCCGACCATCCCGCGGTGTGAGAGTTCTATGCCTAATAAACGCTTTACGCAGAAAGCTGTCAGGCGAGCTCTATTGTCCCTTGATGTCAAGAAGTCGAGTGGGCCGGATGAAATCCCCGCAGTGGTGCTGAAGACATGTGCTCCCGAGTTGACTCCCATCTTAACGCGCTTATTCTCGCTTTCCTATACCACAGGACAAGTACCGTCTTCGTGGAAGGTAGCCCTCGTTCACCCGATTCCCAAAAAGGGTGACCGCAGTGACCCGGCTAATTACAGGCCTATAGCGATCACCTCCCTGCTCTCAAAGGTTATGGAGGGTGTTGTTAATACCCAGCTCCTGAGGTACCTCGAGGATCACCGGCTGATCAGCGATCACCAATACGGTTTCCGCAAGGGCCGTTCAGCTGGTGATCTTTTGGTGTACCTCACACACCGATGGGCGCAAGCCATTGAGAGTAATGGTGAGGCTTTGGCAGTTAGCCTAGACATCGCAAAGGCCTTTGACCGGGTCTGGCACAGGGCCCTTCTCGCGAAGCTTCCATCTTACGGTCTTCCCGAGAGGCTGTGCACATGGGTAGCCAGTTTTCTGTCTGAGCGGCAAATCAAAGTCGTAGTAGACGGGTGCTGCTCAGACACGAAGCATGTTAACGCTGGCGTGCCCCAGGGCTCTGTCCTCTCTCCCACGCTATTCATTCTGCATATCAATGACATGTTGCAAAAAAATGGCAGCTCATTGCTATGCAAATGATAGTACGGGAGATGCTGTGTATACAGGGTGAATTTTTAAAACGGGCCTTCAGGGCCAAATTCGAAACTATAAGAATTAACGAAAAATGCTGAAAGGAGTTACGAGGCCGATTTTGATAAAAACTAAAACTGCATCATTACTTTTTTAAAATAACTTTTTCCCTAGCCGGGAATCGAACGAGTTAATTTTGAAAAAAAAATACAACCTGTATATTATTCCACTCTCTGATAGTGTTGCTTATAAGGATCAAAATCTGGGAAGTAATGATAAATCACAAACTAAAGGAAAAGCCTCAATTTTAAGAAAATACATATTTTTTCATATTAATTTGGCAGTTAAGTTCCCGCCATTAATCAATTTAAACATTTCGCGTAATTAACATTTTTTTGGCTCAATGTTTCATATCATTCGAAACGGACGTTTTGTTCTCCAAGAATTTATATTTTTATGTCCGACTTAGTTAAGGTTATTTTTAGGACCATTATAATAGATTTTACTTGCTATAGGTGGAGTTTCGTTTAATACAGATGTAAAGTTGACAATTTGCTGAATTACTTTTTCGAGTCAAATCCGAGTGATTACTAAACAAAGAGATATAGAAAATCATATTAAACGTTGAAACGAAGTTGTAAACAAAAATACAATAAGAATTTACTATTTAATCAATTATCTATTTTTATTAAAAAATAAATCCTAAAAACGGCGGTAACTTATTTGCCAAACTATTACTTTCTCATACTTACATTACTTAGCCGTATGTGATGGTCATAACATCGAATAATTAGTTATCTAACCAACAAATTCTCCAATGGTATGACTTATGAATGACTTATGAAGAATTTTACATAAATCATTTCTTATGTATAATCCTTAAGGATGAGTATGCCGATGTATAGAAAAATATGTATTTTCTTAAAAAAAAATCCTTTTCCTTTCATTTGTCACATAACATTACTTCCCAGAATTTGATCCTTATAAGTGACACTATCAGATAGTGGAATAATATAGAGGTGTATTTTTTTACAAAATAAACTCGTTCGATTCCCGGCTAAGGAAAAAGATATTTAAAAAAACTAATGGTGCAGTTTTAGTTTTTATCAAAATCGGCCTCGTAACTCCTTTCAGCATTTTTCGCTAATCCTTATGGTTTCGGATTTGGCCCTGAAGGCCTGTTTGAAAAATTCACCCTGTATAGGCCGTGCAAACACCTCTCGGACTCTCGTGGAGGAAAGCAGAATCCGACTTGTGTCTGAAATCGAAGACTCTCTGGAGCAGGTCTCGACATGGGGTCGACTTAACCTTGTTGAGTTTAACCCCACGAAGACACAAGTCTGCGCGTTTACCGCTAAAAAAACCCCATTCGTCATAGCGCCACGGTTCCAAGGTATTCCACTCACCATTGATAAAAGTGTGGGGATCCTGGGAGTTGACATATCGTGTGACGTGCAGTTCCGGTGTCATTTGGACGTTAAGGCCAAGTTGGCATCAAGAAAGCTGGGCGTCCTGAACAGAGCGAAGCAGTACTTCACTGCGGGGCAACTCCTTCTATTGTATAAGGCACAAGTGAGACCTCACATGGAGTACTGCTCTTATCTCTGGCCAGGGGCGCCCCAATACCAACTTAACCCACTTGACTCCGTGCAGAAACGCGCTATCCGAATCGTCAACGACCCCAGGACCTCCGATCGGTTAGAACCTTTAAGCTTGCGGAGGGACATAGGTTCCCTCTGTGTGTTCTACCGGCTTTACAATGGTGAGTGCTCCGAGGAACTATTTGACCTGATGCCTACGTCACCATTCCTCCATCGCACCACTCGCCGAAGGATGAAGTTCCATCCACACCAATTGGACCCGTGGCGGTCCTCCACAGTTCGGTTTTCACGGACATTCTTGCCACGAACGTGCAAGATGAACTTCCTCCTGAGGTATTCCCAGAACGCTATGACATGGGGCTCTTCAAAAAAGGTGCAAAAAGAGCTCTCCTTCAAAGCCGGCGATGCATTGGCGACTCCTCTGGTGTTGCAAATGTTCATAGGCGACGTTGACTACTTTCCATCAGGTAGCACGTCTGCTTTATCGTTAGGCTCAAACATATAAAAAAAAAACTGTTTGCTTGTATCATTTAAAAAAAAGAGTTTGTACATATTTTGAATATTGTAGACGTATTCGTAAAAACGTAGGTACATTTTACATTTATAAACAAATCCCCCAACAGAAAACAATCCGGTCGGAATTCTCAAACTGCACGGTGCTGACCATCGCGCACCGTCTCAACACCATCATGGACTCCACGCGCGTCATGGTGCTCGACAAGGGGCAGCTGGTGGAGTACGCACCGCCGGACCAACTGCTGCAGGACAAGAACTCCATCTTCTACGGCATGGCTAAGGACGCCGGCCTCGTTAACTGAACGATGCTACTAACTTGGGGTCTTAGGAAGAGTATGTAATGGTAAAAGTTTTCGAGTCAAAGCAATCGCTGCAAATAGAAAATATATTATCAATAAAATGTTGATCAATTTTGCATTAGCCCAGTGAAGTTCTTACTTCGGTCTGTCAGGTGGGATAGAAATCTCCGATTTTCCGCTTTTGAAATATGTGCGTTTTACAAATTGAGTATCACTTACTTTGAATGTACAGAATATCATCGTACAAAAAGACTCTAAAACTTTTTCCTATTAATACTCATGCCATACTCCTAACTCCGGCATCGTCCAACTGTACTGATCTTTTCGCGCTAGTGTTGCTAGCCGATAACTTGCCTACATTACCTACACTAAGGAACTAGAATGCGATATATAATATACATAATTAATTAATAATGGAATATTATTTAATACTCCCAAGTAGCCATTCAATCCATTATGACTGCAACACTTGAATGGTATTGTATTTATTGTGCCTTTTATGGACAAATGTTTTGCCATTAATTTAATTTAGTGAAATATGAGTACATTTTATAATAATTATTTACAAATAATAATATTATTCACGACCAATATTACTACTGTCTCCTTAGTGTAATTGATGTAAGGTTTAAAGGAATGAAATTGTGTTCACAATGTTGTTCATAATTATTATAATAATTATATGAAGGCATTTTATTCTTCTCGAATGTTTTCTACTGGGATATATCTCATCTCACACGAAACATGTACGTAAATATAATTATAATTTGAAATAATATCACACATACTCTCACAAATTTAAAGTTCGGCAGAAAGTGCTCAACTTTAGTTACCAGACTATGGGAAATCCATAAATATGCTAAGGTAGCTAGTTATTGAATTTATTTTCTTAATTTGATATGTAAGATAATAAAAAAAAACTGTCGCTTTAAAGTTTTTAAATTTTAGTTTATATAAAAGTATACTTAATTCGATTACTCCATAAGACTCATGTACTTATATTTTAATACTGATGCAGCTTTAAAAATTGCCTTGTCATTGTGTATATTTCACCGCCGTCCTGATTAGCTTCTCAATTGACAGCTGGCCCGTGGCTTATTGAATCTGAGACGCCTTTCTCATTTTTCATGTCTTTTTTTATCATTGAACAATACAAAAAGGGTACTACTACTAATTTAAATATGTTATGTACCACTTAGGGCTAAGCTGTTACTTGTACTGCTATCGAAACAGAGGGCTGCAGCATATTTATTGCCATAGTGTAGATAATGTCATAAAATATTTTATTTTGTTTATTTCAAATTTACAATACTACTTAAACAGTTCAGTTCAATTAAAATTGTACACTGTGTACTTAAAATGTAAAAAATAATAATATAGGATGGCATTTTGTACATACAAATAGTATTTAGTTGCAATCAGTGCATTTGTTTCTGTTATAGATTGCATGTGTATAATGTTGAAAGGTGAAGGAGAGCCATACAATTTGTTCATGTTAATAATTACTAATACTATACTATGCATATACATACATAAATATACATAATTACGCCTCATACCATTTTCCTATCACTACTGCCCAATAACTACTTATCTGTAAAGCCGCATAGCGGACCTAGTTATATTAATGAACGGGTTTTCAAATTTTTGTTTACCATTTTATAATATCAGCTTAGATCTGATCTTAATTTTGGATTGCATTTAATTGATCTTTCTTAATGTATAGCAGTCTCAACATTGATAATAGTTTACTCAATAATACAGTGTACTTAAAGTTCAAATCCAACATAATTATTATGTGCACCATTTTTAATTAACTGACTAACGCTTTGAGCATAACTGGGTAGTTTTTAAACAGGGTATACTACTTATTCACTCATTTTTTTAATCTATGACGAATATTAGGAATGCACAAACCAGATTACAAATATTGTTGATCTAACAGAAACAGATTTCCTGCACATATTCATAATGTCTTATGCCCTAACAATATGTTCCAGCAAAGTAGTATAATTTGGCCTGAAAAATATATTTTTAATTTATATTTATTTAGAATCCTTGCCAAACTTAGCGAGTACTCTCAACCCATTATGCAATATGAATTGAATAAAAATATAGAAACTAAAATTGAACATTATATTTCGTTTTATTGTAGCAAAATAATAAAAATCAGTATTTATAATTGAAATTTATCTTGCTCTATTATTATCTTATTGTTGATACTTAAATATTTTTTAATTGTACCTACTTAAGAATATTGTTGGTATGTCGATAAATTTTGTCAATTCAAATCAGGCTTTGTAGTTTGAAGAGCACCAATGTTGATAAAGTAGAAAGATACTTATAAATTTTAAACTTATTGCATAAATTTAACAAGGCTAACAATTCTCAATCGTTTATGATGTGAGATTATATTTTTAATGTTAAGATTTATTGTTCGAATTAGATTTCGAAGATGGTTTAATTGTATAATTTTAATTAAATAGTTATTGACTTTTTTTACTTAAACAACAACTGTATTTTATGCTTTGATGATTAAGTTTTCTGTATTAAACTTTCAAAATGGAAGTACTACTTGTATTTCACTCTAAAATTAGTATATGTTTTGGATGTGTATTCTGAATTAAAAGCAATTTAATTGTTTGAGAGTTTTTATTTAAATGTGTAAACAAAATTTATCATACTTTTATGGCAAACACTTTTGCATAGGTACATGAATTTCATGCTGCATTTAAATTACAAAGATTTAAATTATAACATTCTCAAAATTTGCAACTGACTTCGTACCTATGATAGATAATTACACAAGCTTTGAGAAAGTTACTTTAAGAAATTAGTGCATCATGGGCAGCATAATGTTTTCCTGCATGATTATATTCATACCAAACATTTAAAAAATATAAACCATGTAATTCCACAGGTATTGTTGAAACCAAAATAAATATTGGCCACTTGAAAAAGGGAGATGTGCTGAGCTGTCGCTTTACTCAGTACAGGTACACAAGTAATAAAAACATGCTCCAAAACTTTTGGCATTAACTCCATAAATCATTATGGTCTCCGACAACATCTTCCAAAATTCCTATTAGCCTAACTAACATGTCCTTGTTTAATTCATATAATCTTCCAGCTGGCTTGTGATTGACTGCAACAGTATAGAGCGCTAATTGCAGTAGTGGGTATGAGAATGTTTTCAACTCGCTGGTGCCACATACCAATGACAACTTCCAGTCAAAGGCGTTTAAGGTTTCCCCGAAATCACAATTATAATGAACAACCATTAAATTAAGCAGTTCCTGTTTCTTGTCTTCTAAGAGTGTAATGAAACTACTTATGTTTCCATCATTGTCAGGATGCTTGGCCCGTAACAGTTCACTTACTTTGTTTGTGTTTAGATTCGTTTCTAGAATAATGTTCTTTATCTCTTCCTTTGCAGACTTGATACATGAGTTGTCTACAGTTTTGTTAGCAGGAATGTGATTTAAATCATATAAATTACTTAAGACATCTTCCATAATCTGTAATCAGGTTAACCAGTATGTTAGATTATAAAACACTAGAAAAATAAAATAAAATTGTAAGTAAAACGCTTGTGCGTTATGTAGAAAACACTACCTGTGTAAATGTCTCCGTGGCTTCTATTTTTAACAAACCGTCCATTATTTTAAGCCGCCAATTATACCATACACTTATTTATGTAACAATTGTATTTGCAAATAATCAACTTCTCAACTTTTCTCCAGTCATATCAAATACAAAACAACAAATCGATTTACATTAACAATCTATTTAATTCTATTTTGACTTTGACATTGACGTGACATTATAAATTTATTACACTGACAAGTTAACAATGACATTCCCAAGTAGTGTCTTCACACTATTTTTTTCCGGGAAATGCAAATAAAAGTAATGTTTATTTGATGGCTTAAAATAATATGATTGTTAGGGCAGGTTTCCACCACATCGAAGACTAGCGGAGCTAAGAAGCTAAATTACTAATAAGAAATCGTTATTTTTTTTTGCATTAATTTTATTATGTGTCATTTTGCAAAACTTTTATACATAAACAACATTCTAAACTAAACTATATATATTATTCTAAGCTAATTTAACTATTATACACATAAATAATACACTTTATAAAAATAGTAATTATAATTAAATATAATAGGCTTTATCCAAATTGTTGTCCTTCGTAAGCATGGAACAGAAAAAACAAGTGGAAGTGCAAAGTAGGCGTGGCGCGGCTTCCACAACTAGGCGTTGTTACTCTCACTTGCCTTCAAACAATGACATTTTATACTAGACATGTTATACGCCCACTAACTTAAGAGAAAACTTGAGCGAAACTGCTTTGATAGCACACATGCACGTTTTTTATTTTACTTACCTTTAACTACATAGACAAATGTTCTATAAGGGACAGAGCTATTAGAACAATGTGATAAAAAAAGACAACTAGTGTTTGACCTTGCGTTTCAAGTGTACGCAAACGTAAATATTGACCATGGAATATAGTGACCAATGATTACTTCAGTCAAAACGGGACATCGATTTTTTTTATGTCAAATACTTTTTACTTGAAAAAATATAGTTAAAAGTAATAAAAAACACGCTTTTATGATAAAATTAACTAAAAAGTAGAAAATAATTTTCAATACAGGTATCATTTAAGGAACAGTAAATAGTATAATTGTGCAAAAAATGTGGGGCGCTTTATGAAAACTGATAAATGGAGCACCCCATGTTTTTTTTCACAATTATACTATTTACTGTTACTTAATTGACAATGGTAACGGTTCATTTCGGAGACAACGGCACGCAGCATCGAAAAAAGGGACTGTCCCGTTAAAAACGGGACGTATGGTGGCTTTCCCATTGATCCGCATGCTTGTCAAAGACAAAGAAAAATGGAACAGAAGGTAAAAAATGTCCAAAACTGTCGATAATAGTTTTAGTATGTCGTTTACGTAGAAATGTTATAGTACAGTTTAACTAAATAAATTATTATTATATAAAAATATAATTTGAAAGAATGTATCTATACAGATGTATCGACTGGTTTAAAATATACGATTTAAAAATTGTTTATATTTATTATCATAGATTAGTAAAGATTACTCACTCCTAACAAGAAAATGTACCCAGTTTTGAGAATTGAAATAGTTGCGTAAAAAAGTTTTGCCACGTCTCCGTGCTAAAATGTCCCTAAAATATTTGAAATAATTATTTATTTATTATGTAAATTACGCAGTATTAGTTATTTATTCGTAAATTTTCTCTAAAAATGTTTTTATTTGTCAAGAATTCAAAAAAAGAACTTACTAATAAGCCGTTTGTGGCTTATTTCAATTTCAAGGCGGCGAAGTATCTTTACTAATCTATGTTTATTATTATCAGTTATATTTTACACACGACCATTAATTGCAAAGTTGTGTAAATTTTATAAATGTACTAGCTGTCCCAGCAAACATTGTGTTGCCATATAAATAAAAAAAATGTTAAGGGTGAACAACCCTTATCACTTAAGAGATATGAAAAATAGATAGTTAAAAGTAGCCAATTCTCAGACTTACTGAATATGCATATAAATTTTGGTGAAAATTAGTAAAGCCGTTTCGCAGGAGTAGGTACAGTAACTAACATTGTGACATGAGAATTTTATATATAAGATTCTAATTTTACCGTGGTCTTTTTGAGGATTAATTTCTGGCTATACAAAGATTGTTTATAAAATTATGTTTAGGTTAAGGAAGAAATACGACCTTAATGATTGAAATATTTATTCAATTAAAGAAATTTTAAAATACCGTATTAGTATCCTATATAAATTTTATGGTAATATTTTTTTATTATTTACCACAGGTATCGAAGGAAATTTAGAGATTAGGATACAGAATTTCCCATATATCGATTTTATTTTATTAAAATAAACTATAAAAAGTTATATTTTGACTAAAAACACACTAATATAAAAATTAAGCAGTGGGATTTTAAACTATAACATACGACATATGAACATCGTCAGATTCAATAAAATGTCACTTCTGTTCTGTTGATCTATGACCATGCATTTTGCGTCTTTATCACTTTCATTCACAAAAACATACTTTGTCTCTTTCTGGTTACTCACGTAATCATGGCGGATCGAACACGAAAAATAAACAAAATTTAATAATTTCTCTTCATTTACGTGTGATAGGTGATTCCATGAAGTTTGTTTCTTTTTCGAGCATAATTTTTGCATTTACGCATTGCACAAGAAGGCATTTTGAGGCTTAAAATTCAAAATAATGACGTTTAACGTGTTCAGTGACATTCGTGTGTACTACTACGCCGCGCGAGAGCGACTGGAGTCGTTTCAACTCGTTTTACACCACTTGACGTATTTTGAGTGTTTCAAGTTTTGCCCGCTTGTGGCGTATCTTCAGGTTATAGATCAATGCCTTCAAACGAGTCTACTCATGCTTGAGCGTCGGTTCGAGACAGATGTTTGTCAAATTCTATAAAATAAATTATTAAGACATATTATGCTATTTTGGAATGTAAAAATGATAGCAGAAAGAAGATAATTAAAAATGGAGGTGTTTCGTACCATCACTGAGTACAATTTTATTTTATATTTCCTAAAATCTTAAAAATATCAAATTTTTTTAAATTTGATATTTTTAAGATTTTAGTATTATAGCTTCCTCATAGTCATGTTAAAATCAACCTTAATGCTTTCAAATAAAGTTCATTTTTTAATTGATTCCACCATACCAAAACGTCTAGAAGAATCCACGCTACTCAATAAGTGGTGGGGGCAAGTATAATTTTTCTTATCGATATTTTACAATATACATTATTATAAAGGTAAAATATTTTATTTTTTTTTTTCAATTCTAGTGTTACTATATATATGAAATTTTATGTATTAAAATTAACTATAAACTAAAAAAGGACTTATTTACAAAATATACAAGAAAACTATAAATAAAATAAGCCATCTAAAATTGCCGTGTGAGGCATGGTTCCCAAAACGCTGGCGGCGTTTCCTTGCTGCACGGCAAGACTCAATCTTTGTGCAAAATAGCCGCCAGCTTTTTGGTCACCGGAAGCAGTGACAAGTTTGGTCGACATATCTGACATGAATTTTTTCATGTCAGATGACCATGGACCCATTGTCTCTATAGCAAGCGCCGCAAACAAGTAATTGTCTAATAAATTACTATATTTACGACGCTTGATAGCCTGGGCATGGTCGGCTGCGGCCCCCGCTTTCACTGAAGTATAAGCTAGGTGAGAGGGGGCTAAAGTATCAACGCATGTTGCGTCCCATATCAAGGGTCGTCCGAGACTCCATGGAACTAGAGTGATTCCATCAGGTCTCTTGCCATCGTCTCTAAAAAGACCTGGGGGTTCTAAAGTCGCTGGTATAGAGACGGTAGCAAGAGCCCGACGAATCAAACTGTTCAGAGTCCCGTGACGATATAGCCTGCCGGCACTCCTGATACAGGACAAGCCATGTCGACCCAACGTGTCCACCTCCTGCCCACACGGACAAAAATGAGACTCGCAAATCTTGGCACCGAGCCGGAGACCTATAGAAATGCGCAAAGTTATAGGATCCAGCACGGTGCCAATATTGTTGGAAGGGAGCGCGTGTAGCCAATGTCCTGATTCACTTTGGGCAACAGCTAATAAACGGGCCCTATCAGAGTTGTCAGAACATCGTTCCAGAAGACAGGCAAAAACAGATTTAAGAGCTGGTGTGTCCCAAACGGATTGCTTGGTTTTATCTGACATAGATATATCCTCAGCCGGAAAGCAACCACTCCAGGCCTCCTCAGCCTCTGGCATGTACGTCACCCGAACATCATCCAAATTAGAGTTTAATATATCTGAGATGAGGGCGATCGTACTATGACAAGAGGCCAAGAAAGCCGGAAGCGCCAAACTTTCCGTGGTGCAGACACCTATGCCACCAAACCTAACCGGAAGAGTTGCCTGCATCCAGGATCGATCATCAAATTTTAAATTTAGAATTTTGGATAAGCAATTTTGTAAAAGCGTATCTAATACATGAGTAACAGATGGGAATTTCCAAAAAGGACAACAACGTAGTAAATACAAGAATTTTGGTGCGAATAAGCAAAGGCGCAAAATGTACATAGCCATATGTGGTTTTAAATCAAAAAGTCGCTCCGAAATATTTTCAAAATTATGTAATTTTGAATTTACAATGGGTAAAATATAATAATTAAAAAAAAATATATAATTTAAAATATAATTTACAATAGGTAAAATATTATATTTAGAAAATAAAATTATATAAATCTAAAATTAGGTTCTTGCGGCAAAAAGTATCGTTATACCTACTACGTAATAGCTGTAGCTCACATAGCTGAGGTGTACTCACATATCATATCTCTCATGACATATCTCATTATTTTTCGATGGCTTGGATTTATGAGTGCTACTAGTAAGGAGAAATAGACCGATGCTATATAATAGGGAATATGCACATTTTTATTTTATTATTTTAAACCACTTATCACATCGTTTTAACATAGTAAAAGTAGTTGAAGGTGGTAGAACCCTTTGTGGTTCGACTCCGGCGGCACCACCGCCACACCTATTTCTACCTAATAACAGCAGTGTTAAGCGCTGCTGTGTTCCGGTTTGAAGGGTGTGGTAAGGGAGACAGACTTTTCCGAGGCGTTCCAGCTTAGTCCTCAGGGGTAGCGGCGCATCTGTGGCCGACCTCAGGTAGGAATATCTAATCCTATCTGTGGTTGATTACAGATGTCCATGGGCGGCAGTAGCCACTTACCATCAGGTGGACTGCATGCTCGTCTGCTACTCTTATATTATAAAAAAAAAAAAAAAAAAAAAAAAAAAAAAAAAAAAAAAAAAAAAAAAAATAGTAAAAAATATAAACAATTTTATTAGTGTTTGAAATATTTTTTTAAAAATTATTTAAAGTATCAATAAAATTTGACATATTTGAACGCCGCCATTTTACGCGCTCTTTGAATGACGTCACGTAGCGTGATTTGTATTAATATTGATGATAACTGTATGCACATAAAGGTATTATTAAACGTTTTCAGGTTTCATCGCTATTTACATCATGGGAACGGCTAAATAACCACTTTATAAATATTTCCTAGAGTTATTGTGCAAAACCAGTACTATACATACATTATAGAGTGTTTTTTCCTTTGCAAAAGATGCGAAAATACGAAAAATGTGGTGCAAGATTATAGGAAACAGATATAGTATCTCCAAAATCGCATTAACATTTGTATTTACTGTAACAAACAATAATTTTAGGTAAATGATTTTAAAATATTGCATTGATCATCTACTTCGTTAGGTACTTATCGACTTCTACAACAAACACTATCATTTGAAACACACAAAATGCATTATAATCTATTATAATATTATAAAGATAGGTGAAGATAGGTGATAGGTTGAAGGTGGTAAAACCCTTTGTGGTTCGACTCCGGAGGCACCACCGCCACACCTATTTCTATCTATCTGGGGTTGATTACAGATGTCCATGGGCGGACTGTATGCTCGTCTGCTATATTATAAAAAAAAAGAATATTAACATAATAAGTTATGATCAGTTAAATATTTCCGAATTGATATATACATAAAAAACAGTTTATTCATTTTGCATATTTTAGGTAAATATTCCGATTGTGCTTTGACAAAACTACTTTCACAAACTACTATCTAGAAAAATCGCACTAGGTAATAAATAACACTGTAGGAATATAGACAAAAACAATTTTTCTCTCAAACAGTTAAATATCGACGCCGATAAACATCGTAACACGCTATGTGACGTCATTTTTCGATTCGACCAATGGGATTGCGTTTTGCAAATTTGAATTTCGCGCGCATAATTTACGATTTTTGAATAAAGTTTTAAACAATTTAACACGAAATAAAGAAAAAATAATGGTTTAGATGTAATTTCAGGACCGTAATGTACCGAGGAAAAAAATAACAAGCAAATCTAAATCACATGCATATTCCCTAAAGGATGCGAACAATTACTAAATGTTTAACATTTATATATTTACTTTATATCATTTACAAAATATATCTATGTACAAAAATACGTTAACTATGTAGTACGTAGTATTTGGAGTCTTGAACATTTTAACCTATTTTTTTTATAATATATTTTTAAAACAAATTTGAAATCTGCGGCAGCTTAAATAGCTAAAAACTTCATCTGTTACTCTATATATGTAACAAAATCTTAAGCTTCCCTTTTCAACAGCATCGGTCTACTTTCGGGAACATTTTCCTTTCGTGCATTCATTTTTAGGACTTCTATTTACGTAACCTACGTTCATGACACATAACCTACCTATGTAATACTTATGTTTTTATTTTACTTTTTAATAATTAATCCTTGTTTAATTTTAATTCTATTCTACATTTATAGCTCACAGTAAATCGATAAGTATCGATAATTTTATCGTAAATAAACTCTGTCACTATTCCATTAGGAGAAATATTACGCAAGTTTGGTCCGTAAGTTTAAGGTGCTTAGGACTATAATTGCATTAAGCCCAATCACTGCCATCTATGGTCAAGTAGCGGAACTACATTTTCAAATACTAAATGACGTAAATGCTTTTATGTGTTGTAGCAAAATAAACCTTAATATTATATGCGCCTAAGTTGTTTTTACATATTAATTCTGTACATTTTAGAATATTTTCGAGTTAACTATAAATGACCAATAAAATGATATTTACTTTAGTAGTGTTATATGTAACAAGAACAACGCAAGTGTGAGTTTGGGGACAACGGTTCCGATACATTCGCTCGTTCTTACCACTTCTACTTGATTTTCTTTTCTGTTCGTAAGAGTTCCCATAACACTGGCGACCCCCCCGAATAGCTGCCCCGCTGAATAGCTAAGCTATATAATTCTCTGCCAGAGGTAAGCGCCAGCCCTTTGGTCATTGGTGCACTCATGGAACAGAAAAAACAAGTGGAAGTGCTAAGTAGGCGTGGCGCGGGTTCCACTACTAGGCGGTGTTACTCTCACTTGCCTTCAAACGAGTCTACTCATGTTTGAGCATCGGTCCGAGACAGATGTTTGTCAAATTCAATAAAATAAATTATTAAGACATATTCCTCTATTTGGAATGTAAAAATGATAGCAGAAAGAAGACAATTAAAAATGGAGGTGTTTCTTACCATCACTGAGTACAATTTTATTTTAATTTTCCTAAAATCTTAAAAATATCAAATTTATAAATAATTTCCATACAGTCATGCTAAAATCAACCTTACTGCTTTCAAATAAAGTTCATTTTTTAATTGATTCCACCATACCAAAACGTCTAGAAAAATCCACGCTACTCAATAAGTGATGGGGGCAAGTATAATTTTTCTTATCGATATTTTATAATATACATTATTATAAAGCTAAAATATTTTATTTAAAAAATAAAATTATATAAATCTAAAATTAGGGTTTTGCGGCGAAAAGTATCGTAATATGGGTGGGCGTAAGTATCGTAATATGAGTGGGCTACGTAACAGCTACTGAGGTGTACTCACATATCATATCTCCCATAATATATCTAATTATTTTTCCATAGCTTGGATTTATGAGTGCTACTAGTAAGGAGAAATAGACAAATGCTATATAATTGTTAAGGATGCGGTCAATTACTAAATGTTTAACATTTATATATTTACTTTATCTCATTTACAAAATATATCTATGTACAAAAATACGTAGTACGTAGTATTTCGTCTTGAACATTTTAACCTAACTATTTTTTTATAATATATTTTTAAAACAAATTTAAAATATGCGGCAGCCTAAATAGCTAAAAACTTTATCTGTTACCCTATATATGTAACATAATCTTAAGCTGCCCTTTTAAACAGCATTATGAAATTACTGTGTCATAAAAAATTACAAATAATTAACTGCTTTCGGGAACATTTTCGTTTCGTGCATTCATTTTTAGAACTCCTACTTACGTAACCTACGTTCATGACATGTAACCTACCTATGTAGGTAATACTTATGGTTTTTTTTTGTTTTACTTCTTAATAATTAATCCTTGTTTAATTTTAATTCTATTCCACATTTATAGCTCACAGTAGATCGATGAGTATCGATAATTTTATCGATAATTTTATACTTTTGCTCTATTCCAGTAGGAGAAATATTACGCAAGTTTGGTCCGTAAGTTTAATGTGCTTAGGGCTATAATTGCATTAAGCCCAATCACTGCCATCTATGGTCAAGTAGCGGAACTACATTTTCAAATACTAAATGACGTAAATGCTTTTAAATGTTGTAGCAAAATAAACCTTAATATTAACCGCCTAAGTTGTTTTTACATATTCATTCTATATATTTTAGAATAGTTTCGAGTTAACTATAAACGACCAATAAAATGATATTTACTTTAGTAGTGTTATATGTAACAAGAAAAACGCAAGTGGGAGTTTGGGGACAACGGTTCCGATACATTCGCTCGTACTTACCACTTCTACTTGCTTTTCTTTTCTATGGGTGCACTCTATCAATCGCTTGGAAAGATGTTTATGGAAAGATTGAGCGTCAGAACCCCAAGGTCTCATAGTCTCCACGCCAAACATCAAAAATATGTATTCTCTACTGAGACTTGCATATTTTTGCAGTTTGCGTATTTCAGCGTCGGTAGCAACAACACCAGTTGCCCTTAATGATAACGTAAGAGGGGACGGTGCCAGTGTGTCGACGCATGTAGCATCCCACACGAGACACCTCCCATTCTTCCAAGGAATCAATGTCAACCAGTCATGCCTCTTGCCATCGTCACTCACAACACGTTCGGCTCTAATTGAGCCGGTACGTTGACGGTAGCAAGAGCCCTGCGGTTAACTAAGACTGTACCGAGATTACATGACGGAATTGCATGTAACCAAAACTCCGATTCTTTGACAGAAACAGCCAGAAAACGAGCACGCTCAGCAGAACATGTACTTGAGTCTAATAAACTGATATGAGTCTTCCTGCAAAGCGGCTAGTCTCAGAGAACTCTTACTGTGAACTGAAGACAGGAAAGCCGGTAAAGCAACCGATGAAGCTTTGCTAATTCCAAGACCTCCAACACGTATAGGTAAAGAGGCCTGGGACCAGGATCTATCATCTAAGTTGCAATTTAAAATATTTGATTATACAATGAAAATTTGAGAATAATCGTTATTTTTACATATTTTCTCCATCAAATCTCTGTTGATAACATTCAGCGGATACAGCGAACGAGGGGCCGCCAGACGCCAAGATTGCTGAATTTTGAAGGTGATAGAAGTGTAAAACCCTCTGTGGTTCGACTCTCGCGGCACCACCGCTACACCTATTTTTGCCTCATAACAACAGAGTTAAGCGTTGCTGTTTTCTGGTTTAAAGGGTTATAAGGGAACATACTTTTCCGAGGCATTTCAGCTTAGTCCTCAGAAGTAGCGGCACATCTGTAACTAACCTCAGGTAGGAATATCTAATCCGGCCTGGGGTTGATTACAGATATCCATGGGCGGCAGTAGCCTCCTACCAACAGGTGCTCGCAGGTCACATGCTCGCATTGAAACTCCTTTTAGACACTCGATGCAGCAACTGAACATGTAAAACGCGATGCAACAGATGCAGATTATCAAAATGCGCGTTGTTCATAGTATGGCCCTCAGAGTAAATATTACTCTGACATGTAGCCGAACGCAGCAACTCGCCAAGATATGATAGAGTATCACTGCGATCGCCCACGGCGAAAGTAGTATATCAGTTAGGACCGTTATACTTACGTATACTTTGTAGGCCTTCAATCTAGAGACTACAGATAGCAGTGACCAAGGAAAATGAAAAATAAAAAACGTTGAATAAGTGTTTATTACTCTAAATATTCAGCATGCGTCAAGCGCATTCAGACGGCTCTCGCAGCGACGCAATCATCTGTGGAGACGCGCAGGTGGTCCCCGTTTGGGTTTGCGTATTCGTTTCAGTGTCCATGGCACCCGACACGCACGTCCCTAAACAACCAACCAACGGTCCTGGTAGTCTAGCTAATTTACATTAGCATCGGGGATTTGTTTTAGCGTTCAAATCGATAAATAGTTTAGGGAATTCTCGAGAATGCGCGAGGATTCCCCGGAAGACGCGCAACCTTTTTTTGGCACGTAATTAGTTTGTACGTTCCACAATTGACATAAAGTTCATTATGCTATGCAGAATTTGTTTGCAAAAATTGGCTTCCATTCCATTCCGCGGCAATGTAAATTGAGCCTTAGATTTTATTTCGCGCGTTGAAAACGAAAATTCAAAAGTAACGTTGTATCTCAGAATGTAAAATCAATGGGAGTATTTTTAAAATATAAAGGCTTACGATTGCATTTTTGCGATAAAAACATTTTTGATATTTATTTGTGGTATTTTGAATTGAAGCAGTAATATTATAGGTAAAAATATTAAAGACATATTTTTTGTTAAATTAAAACACAATTCATAGTTTTAAAATTTATTGATTAGAGACATTCACACATCAACATTCGAATTTCAAAAGGGAAATATACAGAAATAAACGTCCACATTGAATTTTGAAAATAATAAGTAAGAAATTCAATTAAATTTATTTTTTTTACATTTCAATACAAATTTAGAAAAACGAGCTTTGGAGCAAACACTTTCGTTCGAATTGGCACTTCTGCACTATTTTTCAACTATGGATTGGCGAATCAACCAATGAATTGACAGAACAGATTTTATTTTCCTAGATTCCATTGATATTTTTGTTTTGATAATACAAATCATCTATTCGCTATCATTTATTGAAAGCAATCTTCAAAGAATTCTGCAAGCACTTTTAAATAATTTGACAAATTATCTAAGAAACTGTAATAATGAATACATTATTATCAACCCTTGGGATATATTAGGTAGGTAATATCTAGGCAAACATGGTCACGCTCAGGCCTCATCATTTAATTTGATGTGGGGAGATCGGGGTAACATAGCTGCCACATATCATCAGTTCTGTCAATTCATTTTCAAACAGCAGTATTACAAGCTTGGAATACAAGGGCAAACACCAGGACAAACATTTTATTACTACTTGATATGGAATGTCTCATTAATGTTTACTGCTAATATACTGGAGTAATAATCCCCAATCATGCAGATGTGTCACTTCAAATTTCATAAAAAATGTATAAAATTACAAAAATTGTTACAAAATCATAGCATTGGACGAGATTATCATAGAAAAATGACACGATTGTATAATAATATCAAACCTTATATATATGCTTGTAGGTATCAATCAACTAATTGTATGTATGAGGTGGATCCAATATACTAAGAGCAGCAATATCACACTGCAAATACTAACTTGTTACAAAGTCACTACACGACTAAACGTTATATAATTAATTGTATGTTTGTATATGCATAAAATTGTATAGTGTAATCAAAAACTTGGCCACTGAATACTTGTCCAATTTCCATTACAACCGCTTTTGCCTCCTTAAGGCGCAGCTATCGCCAAATTACACCTGACGACGTATTCTAAATTTATTGAAAGATATCTCACTAAGTTATAGGAGCATATTTATATTTTAAATGAATTTAGACATTACACTTAATTACTCCAGAAAACTCTGAAAACCAAACTAAATTTATACAACTTATTAATAATATTCTAGGAGCAGAATAATAACGTAAGTTCGTAAATATAAAACACTCAGGATAAAAGAAATTCATTCTGCCTTACCTCATCGTAACAATATACAAGGTAATTTTAAACTTCAATTTGACACACAACTGAATTTATGAAATAAACTTCATGAAAATTATGATTCATATATACATAATAGTGTCACAAACTTCTTAAACTATAATATTTTATTTCGAGTGGTATACATTTTAAATTATCAAGACTGAAATATGTCTTTTAGTGTTGATAGCTTTGTTATAAAAAGCCATAACATAAATCTTGAGCCGAATGCATATGGCTGGCATATGTATAGTACTACACAACATATCATTTAACACATAGCCCCTCGCATCCATTTCATATCCGAGACTCAACTCCCGTTTATTACCGAATTGGAAATGCTTTGTCTTATTTGAGTAAGTTATCAACATCAACCGTTACACTTTAATTATAGATAAAAAAAACATATTCATGCTAATGAAAAAAAAACATGTTCTTGAATCTCGATACAATAAAGATTGTGGTGATTTTGGATCGAATATAATATTTATATTAATGTAACGCAAACTATTCATTTAGGAGCGAGTCAATAACTAATACCCCTGTAATAATGGCACCAACTTATCGCACCGTATACTGCCTACATAACTTTGTTATTGTATATAAAATTATAAAAAAATCGTCCCTAGCGAATTAAAATGTATAAAATCTTAATTTTACAGAAGCAAAGCACGCTAAACTTAAACTATAAAATCATTCTATATAAAGGTCACATTTGAAACTGAAATCCACATCTTTGATAATATAAAATTAAGATCGAACTTAGTTCGATATCACACCACAGTTCTAATTAGAAATAAATTAAAGGCTCACTTTTAAACACGCGTCGTGTGGATGTTGTAGTGTGACGGTTGACGTGTGTAGTTTAGTTGGCCACCGCTACGTCGCTCGTGGTCTCCTGGAACGTAACACAGTACAATGTTATCAAACAATCAATGAGAACATTTTTCAAGTTATACTTCTTTTCAGGCGCGTTCAGGAAAATTGAGCAAATTTTAACGCACACAACTTAAATCGATTAATGTCCAACCATAAATTTGGCAAGTCAATGTCACAAGCTTCGGAAAAGGCAATGGCGTAACATTTTTTTTATTATATTGTAATAATTTCATTTCTTGGGCGTACACGCGCAAGAAATGAAATTCATGTACGTACTCTTTTTATGTGTACACATGTGTACCATGTAAGAAGTTATACACACGCTTTGTGTTTTTATTACTGAAAATTTATTACCATTTCAGTATTCAGTTCTGGTACAGCCGGGACTTCGGGAATCAATTCTGCAATAATGTCGGTCTTAAGCATTTCCTGGAAATTAACAAACACACGATCGAATAAATGGCATCTTCTTTACGTATATTAACAACGACATACAAATGAATTACACAAATGATCAACAATCAAAAAACTACTTAATGATTTTGGATATTAGCCATTTTAAAACATGTTAACGGCACCAACAAAATTATTATATTAGCGATAGAAACAGATTAAAAAAAACATTGCCATACATTTGGCACAATTAAAAAAAATTGATCTGTCAGAAATATAATCCTGAAAAAATAAAACGTAAGGAAATAACAATGCTCGAAAACATTAAAAACTAGATGTGTTAGCACTAAAGCAATTTGTTCCACGTTCATGCTGATGTATCTACACATTTGAAGCGAGTCAATGGAAAAAGGAAATGAAAAGGAATAGGAGAGCAGCCGAGGGCCGCAATAATATCAAGACTGTCGGATGTGTATCGGATAGATAACGCTCCATGTCTTCCAGTTATTGACGGTTCACACATGCTGGTACAGAAATACACATGAAACTAATTACGATAAATTGTTAACGGGGTGTCAAAACGCTCCTTAAAATACGATACTAATCTTCTACAAGAGCAAGACTGTCCGGGCAGTAATCACCTGTGGGATGTCTGAAGGCGGCTCGGGGGTGGCGGGCGGCGATACTTCAGATTCGGATCGGCAAAGCTCGCTAGGCGGCAGCGGGAACGACTCGGAGCCGTCGCCCTGCGCCAGCGCCTCGTTCGCTTCCGACAACGACGGCGGCATGGAGTCTTCGGACGTCGACGTTATTTTGCCCGTCTCGCCATTACCTTCCTCCGTGGGACACGCTACTGTCGGAGTGTTCTCGCCGTTAGTAATAACTTGAGTCACTTCGACGTCACCATTGCATTCTACGGTCTCCTTTACATATTCCATTGCGTTTTTGGTTTTGTTTTTTATATTTTCCATTTCGGTGTCATCGTTACTTTTGATACTGTTCGAATCGATATTGTCAGAATTGATGACGATCGTAGGCGATTCGAGAATCATTTCTGAACTATCGTGAACTTCAGTTTCTATATCCTCAGCATCATTCTGTGTAGTGACATCTTCGTCGACTGCAGATGGTATTGGTGAAGGTGTATTCTCTCTCTCTTGCTCAGATTTATCACCCACAGGCTCCGTAGATGTATCTTCAGTAATGGTTACAGTAATCTCAGACTCCACTGTATTGAAATCTTGTTGTACAACTTCTTGGTCAGGAATAACATTAGGTTCAATAGATGTGTCAACTTCAGGAATTTCAACAGAAGATTCACTACTAATTTCCACAGCAGGTTGACTAGGAATTTCAACAGCAGGCTCACTAGGAATCTCAACGGCAGGCTCACTAGGAATTTCAACGACAGGCTCACTAGGAATTTCAACAGCAGGCTCACTAGGAATTTCAACAACAGGCTCACTAGGAATTTCAACAGCAGGTTCACTAGGAATTTCAACAGGAGATCCACTAGGAACTTCTACCGGTATGTCTTTAGGAATTTCATCAACAGTTTCATTTCTGATTTCAGTAACAGGTTCCACTTCTTTGATTTCTGAGATTTCCACATTGCTTGCTGGTTCACAAGGTTCATCACTCATTTTAATCTCAGAAGATGTCGTATCTTTTTGTTCTTCTGGTTCAGTTTCAATTACATTTGAAGGCTCCTCAACAGTTTCGTTAGAAGGCGAAATTTCAGGAGGGGCTAATACGGCATCGGATGGGGTATTCTGAATATCATTTAGGTTATTTTTAATTGTGTCGTCTGCTTTAGTGATTGTGTCTGTAGTAGTGGTTGTTGGTGCCATGTTTGTAGTGATATCAGCAGTTTTAGCAAGTGAAGCATCTGTCAGTTCTGGTGCCATAGTGGTAGCGGCAAAGGAAGCCACTGATGAGGGAGGGGGATTTGCAGGTAGGGGTGGAGGCGTAGGTTCTATCAAAGGCATTTCAACACAAACCTCTTTTTTAACAGGAATTTCAGTTGCAGGGACGGTTTCTGGCGGTTCAACAATGGTTTCCTCACGTTTGCTCGGTTCATTTGTTTCAACTTCAGGTATCTCAACTTTGGGCTCATCTAAGGACAGTCCATTGACAGGCAGTTGTTCTGGCAGTGGCTCAGTCTCAGTTTTAACATCTGGCCTGTCATTTTCTGGACTTTCCTTAGCAGGTTCTTCAGCGGCAGGGGATTCTACTTTGGGAGTGTCAGGAGTGCTACTACCGTTTGTAATAGGTTCAGTTACTGGAGTTTCAGGAGTCTTTTCCTCTTTAACTTCTGTCTCGGGTTTCGCTTCTTCGGCTACTTCATTCACTTCAGTTTCAGGAGTTGTTTCAGCAACCTGTAAAATTTATTCACATTGAACAAATCTAGCCCAAAATAATACAAAAGTATGCAAAGCTTCTATTAACATAAAGCTTTCAAATCACAAATAAATCACAAAACGAACACAAACACGTTAGGTACCTTGTCATCAGCCATGATGGCAAATATACAATACTAGTGTACGTTATAAGAATTCAGAGTAAAGACTGAAGGGAGACCGACTCGTACGTTGCAATTTATAGTATAATTTTTGTAACGGAAGATTGACTCTCATTTTTAGATAAGTAGTTACCCTTCAATGCTCATGATCATGTTATATCAAATTGCAGTTGTCTCGTAGGGCTGGCAGTACGTGACTTATGAAAATTATACATAATTCCGCATATGATGATTGCCAAAGGTTCTGTGCGATAATCTTCAATATGGTGGAATCTCAATCAACGAAATATAGGATTACCACGTTCTACCACTGCCTTATAGCGTTTTAAATGTGATATCGAGTTAGAAAATAAAGATAAATGATACATTAACACCTACATAACTGATTTGTACTAACAGGGTTTTTGTACAAAAATTAATCATATTAGGAGTTTTAAAAAAATGAATATTGGAAATAATCCATAAAAACAATAGATTTTATTTCTAAGACACGCGACCGCAGGTTTGTGGCAAACAATAAAACGATACCAGCATACAAGGCCGTCTCTGTTTACTGAAGTAGAAACACACAACTCTAGTGCCTTGCCGATACATTCGATAAATAACTTCAGAACATTTCGATTCGCGGTACATACCTAGCTATTTGTAACAAACAAAGACAGAAATACCCTATACATTTCGTTCTTTTTTCATTACTTATATGAAGGACTTAATCCCGTGATTAAAAGTAACGAAATAATATGTCCAAATTTCCTTCTACTTTTCAATTGATTTTTAATTTTTAATTGCTTCTCATGGTGACCTGCTAACCCCGCGATTATATTATTAGGTAATGTAATTCTATGGTAATAAATTGAGTGACTAAAATGAGGAAAAATGGTTCAAATATGACTCTTCAATAGTTAAATAAACACTATTTAATTAATTTAATTGTAACATACTCCCCATATGTACTACATTCATATACTTGCATGTGTCATACACTTTAAAAATAGTATCACAATTAGTCATGAACGGCATTATATACAGCTATATAAAATAAAAAATACAGCATTCAGTTTATCTGATATTGTTGAAACAAAACATTGTTATTACAAGCGTGTTGTGTATAAATGTATAAATATTAATTAAATTCACACAAGCGTGAAATGGGTTGTGGATAAAAATATGAATAGTAAATAATCAAAAATCTTAATGAAAATGTGAACTAAAAATAATTTTAGTTCACATTTTCATTAAGATTAAGAACATCTGTATGCGTGGACAGAACCGCTGGCTTAAAGCTAGTTCGCTAACAACGCTCCGATAATTCCGACATTATTCACGTTGAGTGACAAACAATTTAAAAAGGTCAGTAACTGTAGAGCGGAAAACAGTGTCCATAGATAGACTTCCCCCGTATTATTATGGTGTTTGGTGACTCACTGGTATTACATCTGATTTACCGTAATTACCGTTATCATGGGGATAAAGAGAAATACTTTGTACTGTTAATTAATAATTTAATTATTTATTATATATTATTTTTTGTTAAGTCAATTCGTTGAGAAACGTTAGATGTTATATTAAACTTAGAGCGAATAGTAACTGGATATCATAATTCGAAGCGTGTGAATCGTAATTCACAATGACAAAGGCAGCGATAAAAATTGTAACGGAATATGCGATTAAAATAAGGTATAGAGGAGACCAGGTTTCTAATTTACTGCGGGAAGATATAAACTAAACAAAACAATAAACAAAATTATTTTGAACACGAACGTAATCCACTAAGTCGCAAGCAGAAAATGATTTGACAATGATTTTTAACAATACGGCAAACGATATGGTTTGGAAATTAAAAAAAAACTTTTCGGCGTAAAGTCCTATACAACCAGGGGGAGATAAATGTCGGTTAACTTGAGCGTAAAATTAAAATAGCGACAAAGAGCATCAACCATTAATCATTTGCCGGTTTCGAACAATATGCAGGTAGTTTCCTGTGCGGGCTATGTATGTGGAAGTCGAAATAATTGCTCCACTACCTATTGTTAGTACATCGCACGCAACGAATGCACATAATATAAAATTATGGACCCTTGGTAATATATGTTTTCTGTTCGGTTGCGAAATTACTAATTTCCAGCGTATTATGCTACGAATTTAAATTTCACTTAATTGTAGATTTATCAGTTTCCGACATCTCAATGTTTCAAATTATCTTAAGCTTATTTGTAATGTTACAACCAATTTCGCCAAATATTTCAGCTATATAAGTGTGTAAGGAGTTGAACTGTTTTAGGACATTCATTTTTAATTAGGTAAGATGATTGTCACAGCAATGTCGGTCGCGTTTAATGGACTCATTGCCAAGCTATCCAGATCAAAACAATTGCGTCCAATAGAATGCACGACCAACATAATTCGGGATAAAGAAGTCAAGCCTGGAGTATGTCAATGACAAATTAATAAAAGGAAATATTCGCGTTACATTTTTAAATGTACATACATACATATCTTGTATATTGTGATGATAGCTCATTTTAATTGAACCGGAATGTACGTAGGTACTAGTACGTATTTTAATTATGTAAAACGGGTTTTATGTGGCGTAGGTTTAAACATACTAATTATTATCATTTTCCCCATTAATCGTTTTGGAAAGCAGGCTTAACACAAAAACAAACGCGATGTTACTTTTATTAATTGTCAATTTCAAAACTTCTCAACATATTTAAATACCTTGGCGGTCGGAGCGCTCGCAAATCGTGTGACAAGCGGACGGGTATGATTTGCATGAGCAATAAATAACGAGAGATAGCAGTAGAATCGCGCCCGGTTCAGACGCACTATTATAACTTATAACCAGTCGTTATCAACAGTTGAACGCCCTGTCTTTGCACCAATTACTACAATCTTACATACCTCCAATTAATTTTATTTATAGTACCTTTTAATTTATTGAAATAATAAGCATACAAAAAGGATATCGAAATGAAAAAGTAGGATAACCAAAGCTGTGTAAATATAAGTAGGTTTCGAAAACGAGTCTACACAAATAACATAAATGCAAGGTCAACCTAGTAGAAATTCTAATTCAAAAGGATATTTACTGCATTTAGATAGTGTGGGTGGTACCTTGCATTAGAATATATTTCTACACTCATAGGGTTATGGTGCTTTTCTGGTGTCACGAACACTCTCATACACAGATATTCAAACCTCGAACATATATTAAAGTTCATTATTTAAATATCTGTGTGGCTGGGGATTGAATCCGGAAAGCACTGGGTGTCAGACTGGCATGGTGACCGGTCCGTTACATGGGTCAAATTTAACAATAGTCTCTCGTAGATAAGAGTGTTGCTGTATTTACTGCGTTTGGTTGTGCCTCCCCGACACTGTATTTCCTGCATTTAGTCCATGATTGCCTGTTGTGGCGCCCATGAAAAGTAAGGATGATCTTATTTTAGGGAGGCAGTTGCAAGTGAATGATCACTAAATATGAAGTTTATTCGTAAACCTCCATGTGCTACAATCGCTAGATAACATAACGAATTATTTAATTTCTTTGCTATTATGTTAAGTATTGTATTTTCACATGACACAAAACAACTTCAGATCAATATAATACACCAACAAACAAGCAATAATAATGCGACAACAAATTGCAACAAGTTAATAAGGTCGATAACATCAATATGAAATTGAAACCTTCCTTATTATGTCAAAGATGTATCGAAACGTTTATTATGAAAACAGCAGAGGAGCGGACACCGACACCGTGGTATTCAGTAAACATGCAATTTGAACCGTACGCTCCTCGTATTGACCCGTCCGTAGCCGGCACGCCAGTGTTATAAACACCATTGTTCACACGATCAGAAACGATGACCACACTATAAACAAATCAAAGGGTTCCTATAGTATCTGAGTGGGCACATTTTTGTATTGAGTTTCTGTATGAGTTAAGTTCAATGAGTTTGTTATTATTATGATGTAGGAACTATGGCGTGTGGAGGAAATTGAACCGGCATCGCTGTCACTTCGTCCACATACCATTCCATAATACGTAATGCGGATAAAATAAATAACTAGTAAACTACAACTATTTATTAAAATACTTATATTTTTTCTAGATGCGTTTTATTGTCAAATTTCTAAAATAGATTTTGGATATTCTTAGTATTTGAATACGTTGATAAAACTTATTAAAAGTTTTTCCATGCTCTTTCACAAAGCGTGCCTTAAGCATAAAACCACTAGTAGTTATTGGCTTTGGGTTATGGTAAAGCATCGCAAATATTCACTTTATTAAAATTAACGTTAATGTCACTGTCCAACGACATAGGAATTTGAGTTATAAAAATCCAACTTGACACGCGTGCGAAGCCGCGAGCATATCGCAGTGGGATCCTCAATAAACTGGATCCGAGGAGTTGCGTGTTACCTTCAGCGAGGAGCTCGTAACTCGCTCTGCCGCCGGCCGCGCCGCCCACGACACCCGTCGGAAAACCAGCCCCGCGGCGCTAATTTTATTTTGCAGCTCAAACTTGTTTTGCAATTGGTGTACGTTTGATAAAAGCAGTCGACAAGTTCTCGAGCGTAAGCCGATTAGTTTTTGTATTGGTTGAATATTTTTGGAGCTACCTATAAATATTTGCATTGTACGTTTAGCGTGCCTGCATAAATAAGCTGATTCATAAGCGATAAAAAAATGTAAGTTATTTATATAAGAATTACTTCAAATGTAGTTTTCAGCCAATCACTTGATGTAAGGTAAATAAAAAAGAAATATGTAAGAAGAAGAAACGATAATTTATAATAGTATTTATACAACCATTAAGACGCGTAAATAAATAAATAACTTAATTTCAAAGCCAATTCAACACATACATGTCAAAGTTTTTAAGTACTCGACTTACTACTGAATTATTTTCGAATAACTTAATGTACGACGATAGCATTCAGACAAATAACAATCATTCGTGGACTTAGCATATTATAATCGTCTTTGTGTTAAGTTGCAGACATACCAATGCGAAGCGTTTGTTTTATGGCACGGCCAGGGCTCTTCATGGCGGGTGTAAACGTTAATGATAATAAGTACCGAAATATCTCAACACGTGTTACTTCTTAAGTCAAACGAGGACATGTATATTCGGTTATAGCCAGTATTCGCCAGGGCTGCCTCTGCTTTGCTTTTTTATATTTGAAGTTATACCTTCTTTTGGCATGTTTGGAAAAACTAATTGTTTTTTTTTAAATCGTCATCTAATTTGGATACAATAAAAGGCAGAAAAGGCCGACAAAATAATTTAAGTAAAATAATATGATGAGTTGATAACAATGTAACTTCTTACTTGCGTACATACTACATAGGCACTCTGAGGTTTTTTCATTCTGTATTAATAAATTGATATCGATTAGAAGTTTCCAACTTTCCATTGATATAATGTTAACACAGATATTTTTTCTAATATTAGACTAATACGCACGCATCCACCGATGTTTTATTGCATTAAGAAATTGCTCTATCTACCCTGTTTTAAGGGAATTATCCCTTGTAGGGAATGCTATTAAGCTTTAAATTATTGCATTAAAATGTCAATTTTTAATAGTCATGAAATATATAAAGAAACAAGAATTAAATATGACAACAATAAAATTTTTTGGAATGGAATTAAGTTAACTACATTTATTCATACAGTCGTCGGCTTTTTATGCCAGCACTATTAACACAAATATATTTCATACATAGGTCGTAAACATCAGACAGGGCAGTAAGTCTTACCAAATTTCGGTTCAATATTATAATTTTAGACGGTAAAAAGCTTCCTAAAGCAAAACGTCTAAATACTGTAATTGACGACCCTGATTGAGGAACTCTGTTTTGATGCAGCTCCCACAACATATTCAACATCTAATAGAAGAGTCTTTGACCCCGATATTTAATTTTGTGGTTTAAATGTGTAAGTTCATTGGTTTCATTGGGTGTTACTGTTACTGTTAGTTATATCGCGCATAATGTTGAAAGAGGGTGGAAACGGCAACTAGATCAAAATTGTATAATTAAAAACTTGAACAACTTCAATATCAAGCAATAAAATATTTTATGTACATGGATTTAATCACGAACGAATAGATTGGATGGAATTTAGGGATCCACGTATGTAAAAATTTATTTAGTTAATACATGCTACCATACCTTGTTAATATTACTTCCGCCAAGCTACATTTTCGCGAGAAGTTGGATGTAATAAAACGATGCGTTTGATTGTCTTTTGATTTAATATTAATTTTCTTTTACGTAACGCATCTTTTCTTAAACAATTTTATTTTATTTTATTAATTTAAATATACAAGATTATACGAGGATATATATAAGAGGTATACAAGATTAGAAATTGGTTTTTACCTTGTTAAAACTAGGTTGTAGTTCGGCAAAACCAATAAAACCTATTCAAAGTATTATTAATTAATAATTAATTACAAGCTACATTATTAATTTTGCACACGTACGGATCAATATCCGTACATCCGTAGACATATTAATGTATAAAACATATTTTACTTTTTTATATCAGTATTAATTGACTTGATTTACTTTATTAAATAAATGTATGAGGATAATGTTATATAAAGGAAAATATTTTTATTTAACTGCATATTTGAATTCCACGTGTTTTCATTTAATTATCAAAAAATATTAGAAAAAAAGACAAAGAACTTTGTAAATTAATAAAACTTATCCTATATGAGATATATTATGTATTATATTTATGTCAAAACGCGAATAATTTGATTTGTTTACATTACATTCCTTCGCGACTCGTTACTAATTACTCGTGTATATCACTACATTACTTGAAATAACAGACCATTATCGTGTACGTGTAAGTCATTAGCAAATTGTGTTTTTCTTAGTTTCGTGTACATTATATGCTCTGAATACTAACGAGATTTAGTTGCTCGTATCAATCAGTGATACGTATTATAAAGGGGTTCAGTACTTAATAATAATAAAATACAATAAATGGAATATGCTCGAAATTATTTAAAGTAAATCTTCAATAGGTAGTAATGTTTGGATTGGGATATGCGTCATTATAATATGAATTTCTACAGATCGAAACAGGGTTGAAATTAATAGCAAATAGCAAATAAATAGCAATTAAGAGCAAAATTAGATATACGAAAATTAAGAACATTTGAAGTTGAAATGTAAAGATTAATGAACATTGAACCTAAAACAGCAGCGCTTAGGAGGGCGTGACAGATGGACACATACGGGCAGGACAAAATAATACGAGGGTGTGAGAGACGAATGTGACAATATTGTAATCATTCCGTGTTTGGGCTGTGGGACCCTAAAAGCCGAATGGCGAGGTCCACCGAGGCCGGAGCGGGGGCCACGTGTTGGTCTCTCTGTGTCATCAATGAACCAAGTATCAATAATAGCGTGGCATCGTCGTGAACAATGGCGGCTCACGTTTGGTGAGCGCGGATATAGCTCCACTTTGAATTATAATGCGCATTGTTCTTCGCGCCGGTTCGGGTGCAATGCACTACGACGCAATAGTTTCTTGTCATAGAAATCGCTGGCTCCTAGCCGCCCGAACTGCAAGGCTGTTTCGGACATCGAGATTATTACTAAACCGGCTATTTCAATAAATGAATGTTGTAAAAACAGATGTCGCATGGCGAGTCATTGACTTTTCTTAGGATTAGTTATTAACGCGAGATAAAAATGTCTTAAGACTAGCGTATAACTAAACAAGGTCAAGGAAGTACGATAACATAGTCGAGAAGCTACCGAAGCGAAAGGCTTGAAGGAACAAAGGATTCATACGAGATCGGCCACTGAAGCCCTTCTAAGAGTAGATTGCCGCGTATCGAGTGGATAAAACAGGCCTTACAATGTTTTCAAGTCAAATGGGTCGAGACATTACTGACAATCAATAAGACCTTGAGTTGGTAATTAACGATTTCACAAAAAATTATACCTGAAATTAACGTGACAAGGCCGTCGATAAAGTTAACGAAAAACATATTTCAATTAATAAACAGGCATGTTTTTAGATATTGTCGTGTATAAGGCACGCTGAACGAAACGAAAGTGGGTCAACGCCACTTTAATAATGGATGTCTTGAGCGAGTACGTGTTGCGAGGATCTGCGCGACTGTCTGCCACATCGTGCACTCTAACAGCGTCCGACGAATACGAATAAGTTTAGTGGGGAGAAAACTAGAAAGTTATTCCTCTTACGGTGATTTTCAAGATTTGCTTATTCATTCCAATACAATAAAACCGAAAAATGTACTAGCTGTATTGATGCAGTCGATTAAAGCAAAAAACGAGGTGTTAACTTTTTATTTGTGGATTTCTTTCGACTCCGTAAAATTCCGCTCAGTAAAAAGTTATTACCATTAAACTTACCTCCTCTGGCACTTTCTCGGGCTCCCCGTTCGTTTTGGGTTCCTCGTCTTTCTGTTTCTTCTCCTGTTTGGGCTTATCCTTTCTACTGAAACTGATCGACCGGAGCGACCATTTCTTCTTGACCTGTCCGTGACATGCTCAGGGTTAAAATACATCAAAACATGCAAATAATGCCACGTTAAGTTAGTGACGTTAAGTCTAAGGGGACAGTGGATTATTAAATAAGATCTTTGAAGTAAAATTCTTATTAACACGTTTAAACACCGCACATGATGTAAAATACGTAAGTTAAGTCATGGTAATGTTGACTAAAATGCAAATATTAGCCTAAAATACAACGAAAAATTAAATGAACTAATAATATTAGGTTCTCCAATCATATATTATGCTTCTAAATCACACTTAACGTTACACAACTAAATGTGTTAAATTATTTCGAGTTAATACTATCGTTATTTTAACTTAATACTTAATTTAGAAGATGAAATGTACAATTTTGTACCTATCTAAACACTGAATTATAATGAATGCGTATTAAGTACAGTACTCAAGAACCTATTTAGTGGTCCATGTTACAAAAATTATTACAATCAGGAGTGTGTGCAACATGTACTAATAACTACCTTTTCCTTTTTGGGTTTCTTGTTGTCCTCCGATGTGGGGGAGGTATCGCCGTTCTCCCCCTTCTGTTCACTGTCACCATTGGTCACAGGCGCATCTTCTTTCTGTTTCTCGCTTTCGTCCTGTTCCTTCACATCCTTCTCCGTCGTGGCGTCTTTCTCGTTTTCTGGGGTTCCGCTGTCGGGTTGTTTCTCTGTTTCCTACAAATTCATATAATTGATATTAGTGACTGATGAGTGATGACAAACAAACACATTGAAGCAACATAGATTAAGTGAATTTATTTTATAACATTTTTTTCAACGGAAGCAGCAAATCGCCGTCCATGGACATCTATAACGTGAAAATTTATCAGGAATTCAAGCAAGCCTCAAAATGGTACAATAATATCATCTCTTCAAACCAGATTTCAACCATTTATACCAATTTAATAAGACGTATAAGGACGAAATAGACGTGGCGATTTGCCTCTGCTAATTATCAATTACCAATCTATAAAATGACTGCTTACCAAAGATCGAACTTGGATAATTTCTAATTACTACAATTGTCAAATTACGGTCTTTGGTAGGAAAATTATTGGACAGATTAATTATAATAATGACGGATGAAAGCCGCCGCTGTCGAACCATGAGATACTGTGAACATCAAATCAATCATAACCGAATTGACCTGCAATGCGGCTTATTAAATGAATCTATACAATCAGTCTCATTCTATTGACTAGTTTGTCAGTCATCATATCAAACAGCATTCACCTAGATTTTGGATTAATAGAACAACGTTACGGATCATCATACGGGTCCCGTACCCCCAGAGACTAGACTACAATCACGAGTCGATTATAATTTATGTATAACATCCGGGCAGCACAAAAGCATTCGTCGAAGCGAAGTCAACTCCGGAACAATGGAATAACGTATCGCATTGTGGAGGGCCGACGGGCGGCGAGTGAAGGTTGTGAGTAGAGAGGAAACGATATATCGATTTTTTAATATCGACCCTATAATATCGATATTGAATAATATACTGCCAATATATTGCCATAACAAAATCAATAAATCGATAATATCACGATAATGAAATAATTATTTGCTTGCGCGTTGGTAATTTGTAAATTTTATCGATCCATCCATACCTATATCTTAGAATACATACTAACATCATATTTGAAAGCTTTAAATTATCGACATATCGATAAAATCGGGTTAAACCTGTCAGTATTATCGATATTTTAGGGCTTCAATATGAATATCGATATTAATATCGATAATTTCAGCAACTTGCATCCCTAGTAGCGAGCGAGTAGCGCCCGAAGCCCGAAATGGGAGCGTGTGGTGGTGTTTGTTTACCGTTGGTTCGTGGATGTGTGCGTCGCCGTTGAGCTGCGGCTTGAGCGCGTCCGCGTCCGCGAGCGGCTCCACGCGGCCCTCGCCGCCGGCGCCCGCCGCCGCCACCTCGCCCGCGCCCTCCGCCTCCTTGCCGCTGATGTCCACCGAGCGCTTGCTCTGCTTAGCACCCATGCTCGCTGCTGCCCTGCCGCACCGACGACACAAACAATTATATTATTGCACTTTTTACACCGCGCTTTCCTATCAAGCACTTTACAATGAATAAATTGGAGACGACAGATTTTGCACGATTTATATAAAAATAAATCGGAAAGTCAAGGAAGTGCGTCTTCGTTGCTGTCGCAAATGGTTATGTGATATACTGGTAGTGCGCATTAAAGTTTTAAATCAAATTAGACAACAACATCCCCATCCCCATTAATTAAATTATTGCCATGAGTCATCTTGTAAATAATAAGTTTTAAGTAAATAAAGTGTTTATCACGGCCACCTCTACAATATATTGTTAAGTTAAGCTAATCATCAGCATTCATTGTGTGATGAAAATAGACCAAGCAGGTAATAAAAAAGGGCAAGCAGCGACTAAATATAATATGCGTCAGTGGGTCACGGCGCTGGGAATGGGCCCGAAATAATGTTAACGACCGAAATAGTAGCAACACATGCATCGCATTCACGTTGCAGTGTATTGCATGTTTGTATTCGGGTCATAGTTTCACATACGCCAGACATGCCCACGCTTCCTACTAAACATATTTCCGTAACGAATGATAAGTCTGAATTACTCAGCAATGAGCAACTATAGCGATAAAGACAAATTTATAGAATGTAGAGCGCATTATAGATAATTGTTATATTACATTATTATTCACAATGTTAGTGGATATGTGATTTGTAAAATAAAGTGTTTACTAACGTGCAATTCGTAAACAAACGATGTGTAACAGACAAAGCAATAGGCGTATTTCTGCATAAAACTTTCGCTAGTCTTATAGCAGAGATAAGACTGGTTTCATGCAAGTCAAATGATTCTAGCAACAAAACTCGTTTATTCGTGCGCAGACACTAACTTACAGACTATATACCTATGGTATTTGATATTGATATCTTAAACGTTAGGAAGAGCTTACACTGAACGGTCACGGTTCATAGCATTGGAGCGTACATTAAAATGCTTATTGTGGTAATTATCAAATGAATAGTTATACTTCCCGCATACCGTTCATAATGAACTAATTATAATAAACAAACATAAATGGTAGTCACATTAGTTCCACCGGCGTTATCTACGTACACTGTACATACAACATTTAGTGCAGATAAATATAACTGAGCGAAAACATCAGGTCAGTGTAAGTAAACAGAAACAAAGCCTACAAAGGTTTCCCACAATTCTAAATATAATTCATGTGCGTACATATGACTTACGTAAACGGTAATAAAGATAATACATCGCATCCTTTGTCTGAAATCAATGTTAACGTACCGTTGTACATACATTAAACAAAACTAAGTTATGCGATGGTACAATGTGTTTCATCTGATCGTAATAAGCGTTTCCAGCTCGGCGTTCGTCATCCATCATGCAGGGTTATTTCGAATTGATTCATGCGTGGGGTGAACGGCCTCTACCGTTCCCCCACTAACATTTTAGGCACTAGCAATCAACCCGAGTTTATCGCCGCCCATGCTACAATAGGAGGCACTTGAAGCGGAGCTGGTTTTATCTCTCGAGCACAGTATCAGTGACCTTGACTGTGTTCAAGGTTGATAAAACGTAAAAATAACATGGGTGAGTAAAACGTAGAATATTTACGTTCTTAGCGAGACATTCCTCAAGGTCGCGTTTGTGTTGTCTACAATTTCTATGCGTACGCTAACTCATCTTACTGTTATTACGATACGGTTCGGTAGACAACAACACGTAGAAACGTAAATTAAAGTATTAATTTACTTTTCCTTCCACGATAGCAACAAATAGGTTAGTTATTCGCAACTACGAGTAGCTTTCCGCCAATTACGCCCGCATTTGAAGTTGAACCCGCATATCTATCTCTTGATTGAGTGAGCCCTTTAAATTAAATGGGGCTCCATTTCGAGTAGAATTAATGGAATGTTTCAAAAATACTCTATGAAATATATACTATGAATGGTGCAAAAGTGCTGGCAGCAGAATTTTAAAAATGCGTAATTAAAAAGTAATAAACAACAAGACTGGATTTGAATGAAATGGAACTACATTAAACATCGCGTATTTACATGTACCCCAGTTTTTAGAACGTAACTTCTACTGCTATATCTCTGTGTAGGTTTTCAGCAGGCATTAGATAGATAAGCATGTGCTTAAGATTCATGTCTTCTATCACCATTCTCTATAAATAATATCATGAACTTAATGTCGTGACAGTCATGTCGTGTCCGGAACAAATAATAAAGGAACCTAGAAGATCATTGCTCTTTGTATGTACCTATTAAGCACATGCCTTCGACATATGCACATCTAACACTAAATTAGTTCGTTTACAAAATAATAGTCAAACAATTTTTAATCGGAGTTCGGAAAAAATCGTTACAGTTGAGTTTACAAGGACTTGAATTAAACCTAACTTTAAACGTCTTTTTAACTAAGTAGATAACACATGCAAATTAATGCAAAACATCTTTTAGTTGTAAACGTTAAGCGTATATTCAGTTCACCCGTACTTACGTATTCGAAAACAAGACATAGCTATTACACCCAAGTACACAAGATACCTATGCGGTACGTAGAAAATCGATATCACACAGTTGCGGATTCAAACCGCAAGTAATGCAGCACCAGACATACGAGCCTTCAAACACCAATCGGAAAAATATAACAACCCTACAATTCATACCATTTCAACCTTGTTATTGTTATATATTACGTTAAACAATGGAAACTAATTATAATGAGTGACTTTTAAAATCGAAGCCTAAAATTTGTTATAATCAGTGTAAAAATTAAAAAGTGATAAGGATAACTGTTTTCATGATTAGAAATACTTTTCGCCTTAAACATTTTACAAATATGTTTAAACTGAAATTGATGTATAATTAAATCAATTCAACATTATTATGATAGTATAATAATTTAAAGTATTGCAAATTGAAGACACTACAACAAATACAAAAATAGATGATCGCGGCGATGTCTGGGTGGATGAAACAATGAACACGTGGATGGGAAACGCGGACTTTACATACGAACAAGAACAGAAAATTCAATAAAGGTCTTGTATTAGTCAACATGAAGATCTATGATTCATTTTAACCTAAAACGATGTACCTACTTGCATGAAAGAACGCATAGCTCTGCGACATCGACGAATTACTATCGATTTGCAAAGCGACAGCGTGGTGGTTTTTCCCGGGCGTTTGCTTGCCTAAGAGGGCACATTAAGTAGACGCTCTTATAACAATTGTTAAGTTTGCAATTAAAATGCATAAATTGAACGAAGTATTTAAGGAAATCTATTTTAAAATAGAAAGTACGACTTAAATGTTTATATGAAAACAGTGACTTCATTTTCATTATTTATCATCGCCGCCGATTTGAGTAAATAATAAATACGCTCGCGGCATTGTTGTGGCCATAGTACTAGTAACAATAGTATCAGTGGACAAGATTTAAAGAACTGTAACAGTAAAAACGTACCTAGTCTAAAAATAAAAATAATCAATGAACGCGTTTCCGTGGCAATTTGTCGAAATTAGTTACGGAACCACTCCATTGTTAACGACGATACACTGGACACTCACGTAAGATTAAGATTTCCCTTACACAAATACGATACGTGACTTTATAAATAGGAGCCATATTAAAATATTGTATAGTGACGTTTAATAGGACCCTATATGAAAATGTTTAGAAAGATACATGCAAGCGCATTTTTTTTCAAATATCAGACGCTCTTTATAATACATATTTACATTATTATTATTATTATTAGGCTCACATCTTATTTCTTTCTGATCATAAAATAGGGGATTTGCTGAACAAATGTAGTGAACAAACACAGAGAAAAACAAGTGTTTCATTGTTAATTGTTAATAGTGTTATCAAGCTTAGAATAATTGTCTCCACTCTATTGGTCATTCATAAAGATTATTCATATACATTTCACTCATTAAACACATAAAAATATTTTGAATTGTATATCCTGTACATGGAAGTGAGAGGTCAAACTGCATTTTGCATAGATAAGGATAGATATAAATGCACAATATTATTTTCTGGTGAAAAGATGAAATCATCTTCTTTTTAGTGAATGATGTGTATAAATAAACCTGTTAGATGAAAGAGGCATGTAGTTGTTCATGGATATCAAACCAGACCACAATAAGTAACTAAATTCAGATATTGTTGCTACTATTGAGAACCAAAGTGGAACTTTTCATGTATTTCAGTCTGACTCCACCCTTTTAATATTACCAAAATTAAGATGCACTAACAAATTTTCAATGGATCATTTATTAAAAATTAATGAAATTATTGGTCCTAGAGGCTTTCAGCTTCATAATCTGGTAGAGTTTGAGGAGGTTAGCGTGACATAAATAAGGGAAATTGCACAACATATAACATGTACTCGAGTAATGACAAACATTTTAATAAACATTGCCACATCCCACTGCCAAAATTCAGTACAAGTATATTTGTGCTAAGAAAGTAAATAAACCATTGTATTATATAAACAAGTAGCTTTTCCCACAGTATCCTGTGTTAATCCAGGTCATAAATGATCTGGGTGCCAAAATATATGTTTTATTACCAAACATATTGGTGTATAAAGCAAAAAATAACTTTCCTGTAGTTCAATAGTAACAGATTAAAATTACAAGTTATTAAAATCAAATTTCAAAACCAAATATATATAATTTTAAAATTGACAATAATGTAGCAACAAATGTATTTGTTACTTTTCCTTACTATTTGTATGAATCAATTTATTAAGCATACTTTATATGACGTAAATTATGTATATTTTAATTTGTGAGTCAACTTCAAATAAGCAGAAGCCCCTCCTGAAGTTAATAACTGTATGATGAGTAACTGAGAACAAGTAAACCTCTCTTAAATAAATCAACCTTACCACACCCTTCAAAGCAGACCATAACAGAATTAGTATAGATGCCAAAAGGCAGATGGAGACAAGATGCGCCCTGGTGATACTACTGAAGGTTTTATTAATATTTGTAATTGACATGATACATAACTGTGTAAGATGATAATAATATATTAAAGAAATATTTTTCAGTATTTTTTTTATGTTTTAAGAACTTCTCAAAGTGTAGCATTTACGTTAACACATACAAAGACAAAAATAAAGTAAGTACTGACGGAATATAGTTTTCACGACAATTATGTAGCTAAAATAGCTATTCAAGTAATCAAACGATGTAAGGGCGTTGTTTTATGTCACGATTCCGGTCCTATCGTTGCACCCCCACGAATTACTTTCACGCGACTAACAGAGACAAATTCGGACATGTGCACTGCTCGAAAATCGATAAGAGCTTCGAAGAAAAAATGTGAAGTGAACTGAAGTCCTAAAATGCATACATTTCCATATAAACTGATCACAAGGAGCGTAGTACGTAAACCTTTGTTGCACTTACACAGCTCTCACCGGTCGACTTGCAGCGATGATTCATCGCTCGATACTCGGAGTACGTCGGGACTGATTTCCCGGAATAGGAATTATGCATGAATAAAAGTAAAAGTTGCAAATTGAATTCACCAATTTGTAAATCACGAATTCAAACCAATTTACAATATAATTTCAATTACAACAGAGTTGAAACACGTTCTACCGACAGTTAGTAAAAGATGAAATCTTATTTATTTTCAATCCTAAAATACATTTAAACATTACATCCGGAAGAAAAAATTAAGGGGTGGCTACATAATTGCAAAAGAATAAATAATATTGAAACATTACACATTTGAACATAATTTTAACGAATTGTTTCGGGAAGCCGGTGAACACCCATATTAAAATTCGATAATAATATTAGAAATGAAAGTTATGACAAAAACATCGATTAATTTGTAACTTACCTTAAGAATTTTCAATCCGAACAATAAGGACAAAGAATTTACACCGCAATAATAATTTAATTCACTTCCAGCACTCACAGCCGAACACAATATGGCGGCAGGGCAAAATCTCCACCCACCGAGAACAAATTCAAAATTGAAACTTTTCGTGATTGGTTGGTCTAGAGACGCTTCAATGCTGCCAACATAATCTTACAAAACTAGCAACATTACAGCGCTACAAAAGATACGTTCAAGTTGAAGCTTCATCATTATACTAAAATAAAATAACATTATACGATACAAGAAAACGTGATTAATATAAAATAATACTGATATGAGCTGCGACATCTTAACATATTTAAGTAATCTGGTAATCTCGAATATTGTTACTGTCTGCAACGAAAATAAAATTAGTTTAAAATTAATGTTACATTACAAAATTATGCGTGGTATACTTTCGGTTTATAAATATATTATGTACATCTACTGTTGTTTTGTTTGATTTTATAATTTAACGCTATTTTACAATCGAATATGCCAGCTATCTATGAGGTGATTATCCACTGTAACGCAGTTTTATTTGGAAAAAAATGCCATTTACCCAATATTTGTGATTGTATCAACATTCATAAATCATCATTCATAAAAAACAAAATTTACTGTTATAGAAAACCATAATAACTTCGTATGTTGAGTATTGTTGAGAAGTCATTAAATACCGTGCCAATATTTTTTTATGTCTTCTTCGCTAACTTGTAATGAAAAATGCAACAAAGATGGAGTTAAACTTTTTTATAACGAAAATTAGTTAGTGTTTTTATTCTAGTATGGGGTGTGTTTTTTATATAGAGATATATTCAATATCTAGTATGTCTCATCGTGTGGCGATTAGACAATATATTAAATTGTGTTTAGCTTATAACGGCCTCCGACTGTTATAATACGTATCCTGATAAGTATATTTACTACTAAATTGTTTTTTGTTTATATTTTTATCTTCACTGCTTTTATCAATGATTATAATAAAATCATGTAATTATACCAAATAAATTTTTACAATTATATTTATACTTTAAACATTTTCAATATCGCGAGGGAAACTATAAATTAATATTAAGAATAAAAATAATGTTAATAAAATTTTCCACATATGATTTTCTTGGCTGAATAATATCGTTATGTTTGCGTCATGTAACGACAATACATAGAAGTAAAGAACTCTATGGATACATCGATATGTCGCTCGCGTTGCTCGTGTTGCCCTTGACTTCTTGAAGAAAATAGAGTTTTTAAAAAGTTTAGTATATAAATTTTAAAAAGAACTATTTCATTGTGTTTATTTGTGTGTGATAAGTGTTTAAAATAGTGGTTTTGAGAATAGGATTTCTGGTGTTGTGTAAAATTTGTGTAGCGTCACCTGACTGAACTCATTGTCATTTCCCGCCATTGTGGGTCTCGATAAAACTAATATAGTTTTCTTAATATTATTGAATCATTTCGATGAAGTTTCATTAAATAGTGTTGTGATTGTGCCTAAGTAATGTCATTGCACGGTAATGACGTCTGTTTGCTAGAAGTAGAAGATTACAACTTGTACGAAGAGGAAGCATCTGATCACGCTTTTACTAGGTAAGGAGGACCGGCGTGGTTGCCGACGTTACGTTAAATTCGAAGCGAAAATGGTCTATAATGCACCACAGACGTTGCTTTCATTCATTTTAGCGCGTAAGTCATTGTTTTGATTAAGTTGAAATGAATTTGCGAACCTTACTCGGTCGCGCCCGCTCCGTGCCGGTCCATAGTCAGCTGTTGGGCCGCCATGTTTGGACAAATCAAATAGGCGTAGTAGGCGCTACTATACGCATTGCTCGTATGTAGCACTACATTGATGCATCCATGCTGTGAATTACCATGTGATTTAACTTTTCATTAATAAAAATGATTCATATGTTGAAAATAGATCAACTTATCAGTACTTCTAGGATCGCAACTATACGAGCACATTTTTCGTTATAACTATAGTTCACACATGACAATGCACAGATATGTATAGAATGTATGATATGTCAATCACAGGTGTATTGCAATGCTGTATGATACCTACAACATAATTTGCTATTGCTGATATTGTTTGTAAATAAACAATGACTAGTTTATAAAATTAATATAATGTTGAATGTTGACCTGAGCTATAGTTTTATCACTTTTTAAATAATATGCCTTGTAATTCACAATCATATACAATGGTTATGCTTATAATGTGGTAAATTGTTAATGATAATTTAACTATTACCTATATTAATACAACAAATTGTACATTATATTTCTGAATAAATATAATACACTATTTTGCTATCATTAAAAAATCAAATGCATAGAATTGTGAAAATCTCTAAATTTGAAAGTTTTTTTATTTAAAAATAAGACCTATTGATAGGGTGATGTTTGTTATAAAATCATAAAATTAATTATTATTTTATATAAAACTGATATGTAAATAAGAAATTCTATAATGTCTGGCATTTATTATAAAATAGGTAAGAATTTTATTTCTTAAATTAGGGCCTTTCTATTGTTTTATATTTGTTAAGTACATTTGGTTTTATTTTTTAATTTCAGAGGTGACAAACACTCATCTGGGAACAAAACTATGGAAGCAGAACGAAGGATTCGACGAGAGATAGCCAACAGCAATGAACGTCGGCGTATGCAAAGTATCAATGCAGGCTTCCAGGCCCTGCGGACTCTGCTACCACGTCATGAAGGAGAAAAACTAAGCAAGGTATGTTTCAAATACATTTGTTGCTTTATGAATTCAAATAATGACCAAATAATGCAAATAAAAAGAAAGTAAAAATGAATTATATAAAAAATATTGTACACATTACACAATTGAATATATTTACATTACATGTACTACATATATTTATTATAAATCCAGGCACAAAGATTGCTACTGGATTTGTTTTGTATACTGTGTTGAATGACTAACAGTCACTTACATGAATTGTTTCACAATTATTATTTTTATTTACAGGCTGCCATTTTACAACAAACAGCTGAATACATCTACTCCCTGGAACAGGAAAAGACTCGACTTCTCTCTCAAAATTGTCAGTTAAAGAGATTGCTTAATCAACACGAGGGTGGAGAAATACCTTTAAAGAAAAGAAAAAGTGAGGTCATTTCTCATGTCCCTGCCATCATCCCCGATTCAACTGACGACACAATTACTAACTCTATAACAGCAGAATCTGTTGCTGTTATAACTGTACCTAACTTGCCACAGAAGAAGGATACTGAAAGTGGAGAACTCCGGGTACAATTAGAACGCGAAAGAAGGCTGCGGCGATTGCTTGAAGAGCGTGTACATTCTCTGGAAACACAAGTTTACCCCGAGAGCGGCTGCGAGCCGCCGCATCCCGTAGTTCACTATGAACAGACTGATATCGCGAATTGTAAAGTTGAAAGCGACGAAGTGGAGATAACCGCGACGGAAACGCCCGCGGCGCCCCTTCTCGAGGCCGCGATCAAAGCGGAGCCGCGCGTGGAGGTGGAGGTGCTGCCCGACGCGGCGCACGACGCCCCGTCGCGGCTCTACTTGGCTAGCACGAGCCGCCAAAACTTAGAAACTATCGTAGAGGCCATTCGTCACCTGGAAGGCGACCACTTATTCCGCGAGGAGACGGGCGACGCGCCGCTCGCTCTCACGAAGAAAGTGGACCGAGCGCCGCCGCAGCGACCGGGCGTGATTGTAGTAAAGCATTCGTGATCGCGTCCGATCCTCTCGAACTTTCAGCTCGATAATTCGCTTCCGGTTGAAAGCAGTCCTGATCCCCCTCGAATATAGTTTATAAATTTTAGTTGTTTAGTTCTTTTCCAAAGTGACGAATCGATAAGTCTGCGTTTTGTTTATTTTTTTACACGTTAAAGTCGAGGTGATTGATAGAGTGAATTGGTAGATGGATGCATTGTGACATATGTCGATCGGCGCTGTGCTTAGTTTAGTCTCAAATACTATAACATTAAAATATTGTGTTTACTCAGGCTTACTGCAGGAGTGATGATGAATTGGGGGTTGACTGATTTAAATAAGAATATGTTGGCGATGGAGTGTAGTGAAGCAGTGTGCCGCGTGCCAATTTTCTTTTTATGATGTTTATTGAGAATCTATAGAAATTAGGTAAAACTCATGTTGGTGTGAAATGTCGGTGTGTATGTAATATTATGCCTTTCATGCCCATTTGAGGCATAAAGACAGTACTGGCTTGAGAGGTTGGGCGATCTGGGCGGTCTAGATGGCGCCGCGCTGTGGCTGGACCATCACTTTTAATTGACTTATAAGTTATAACCCAACAATATATGAAATGTAATATTAATAAATGTCGCTTATGAATGATTCGCCTGGAGCGCCCGGGAGCCTAAGATTAGCAATGCATAAGAGATCGATAAGGGTTTATGGTTATAAAAAGCAATAATGCTAATTGAGATAGATAAATTGTTTTTTAAATTGTTCCAGCAATATAATAAGCATGTAAGGTATAGGAATTTCGAGAGATGGTTAATGTTGACATTGTAGATAGTAATTTCTAGGCATGCGGGCTCCCTATATTTCTTTTGAAATAATTATGATTTATTATACCTATACTCAAACATAAATATGAAGCTACTTTGTATTTGTTCTAGAAATAAACATGCACATAAACTATGTAATATTAAATATTATTCTGTGACCATAACATTTACTTGAAATGCAAGTTGAAAGCAATTCTTTTATTTGTGAACGCTTAGCCAGCAAGGGATGTAACTTGCTCACTCCCAGTGCTTATTTTGTACTTGATATTAGTGAATATTGTTAGTGGCTGACTAAAATGATGTAATCCCTCAGTGATAATGTCAGAAATTTTACAGCATTCCATGTTGTTCTCCCTGAACATGAGTTTGCTTTTGAAATGTAGTTTAATTAAAAGATAATTTATAATATCTTATCCAATTAATTATGTAGTGCTTAATATATAAGCCTTTTTAATCATTTAGATTTTGGTTATAAATATCTATCATACATTGGCCATAATGGGCACTTACTGGCCATAATGGGCAGTATGTTCAAAATCATCTTTGGTCACAATGACTTGTCACACTCGGGCAACAACATGGGTTGTTCTTTAACCTTGTGGCCAGCACTTAGCAAAGTAGGGGTGATTTCTTAACGGCATGGTGAGAAAGTTGTCATACTCGTGTCTAAATAAATTGTCTAGTATTGAAATTATTGTCTATAGGCAAATCTCCAGTTAAATTAGAGCGATGATGTAATCATCAAGCCTCGAAATTCGAAAAGTTGGTGAAAATGCTTCACAACTTTGGTAGTCCTAGAGTACGTGGATTTAATGATCCACAGTTTAGGTAATACAGTCTTAACGTGATTTAATTGTCGCTTCTATTGTGCTGACACTTTTTGTTAAAATTTTAACCAGCAGTGCTTTTTTGTTAATAGTGTCTGTAGTAAGTTTTGAATGTATTTTGTTTAAGTTAGACTCAGCAACAGAGTGATGTACAATATGTGTAAAAATAGTGCTGTGGCCCCATGTGGGGTCATATGAATTTATTAAGACTGATCATTAATTCATTATTAAGTTACGCTAGTTCGAGCCACCATATTGTTAGAGTAATGTGTGAGTGTATATGTGTGTCTTGATTATGTAGCTGTTTATGTGTATAATATGAATATACATAATCAAAATAGATTATAAACCGGTAGTTTTACAGAGATTCCTATGAAACCTGCAGCAATAATTAAGTCAATCATTCGCCCTTTATAAAATTTTGTAAGTTAAAATAATTAAATATAAATGGGAATCTCTCTAACTCTGCTGGAAATATTGTGTGTGTTCTTTGATATGTTATTTATTTTTTGCATTTGTGTCTGATAGTGACTTAGTACTATATGTTAACTATATTGAAGTGTCAGTAATTAAGACTTATTAATAGGTAAATATAGGATAGCAAATAATAATTATTATTATATATTTTAACACAGATAAAATGAGAACAATGCTATTATTATATCGTTTAATTTTCTTTGGACTTGATTGACTTGTAAATAAATATTTCAATGTTATTTTAAGTCTTACTAGGCTGACATTTAAGTGTTAACATTGCTAAGCCACTGTCACCTTTGGATATAATATTAACACTCTGTTTCTGAGTCCATAGAATTAAGAAGTTGTCTGCCTACCGCCTTTTACATTATGTCAGTATAGGATAATAATTAACATTGTAACATAACGGACTTGGTTATACTATTAGTGTAGTCAAAATATCTAGATGTAAGAGATTTTAAGTCAAAGAAAGCAAGTTAAATTGTTTAAAATGTGTTATTATTTATGTCTTAAAGTATTAAAATGGTTATTTCTTATTAATTAGTTTGTAAATGATAATCGTCAGTATATTCATTAGAGCTTTCTCCTTTCACACTGACCTAAAACCAATAAAACATTAAAATCACCATAAAAGATATATGAAAATATTTCCAGTTATAGTAATTAAGTCATTATTGCTCCTTCGTAATGTTAATTATGTTTATTTATGAATAGTGCTGGGTGCAGGTTGAACATCAATTTCGATGTTTCACTCGGACTTTATTGTTTTTTTATTATGTCTATTTACCCACCTAACATGCATGCTAAATGCAAAATGCATTTCGTTTAACCTTTGACATTTGTTAGATTTCTGAATTAGTTATGGAGCAACTGTTATTATATAAAAGCGACTCAGCCAACATTACGCCGGCAGTCCTCAGCGTTAAATGCAATGTTTATGACGGTTTGACGTTACGTTTTTATAATGTTTATGAATTTTCTTTACGTTTTGTGACTTTAAAAATGAAACTGAATTATTTTAAACAATGATATGTAAGTAATCAGATGTTACAAATTATGTTTTATTGGTTTTAACAATGATGTGTGAATACTACTTTAACTTTTCTACACTCTATCGCATATTCTGTATCAATAGATAATTTTGTTTACATATAATACAAAATGTTGATCCAATTTGTTTCCCATTAAAATAAGTGTTTGGTTCAAATAAAGAATAATTACTTTAAGAGCTTTTACATTCAGTTCAAAGAGTCTTCAAACAGTTAGAGATGGGGTGAATATACATTTTGTTGCGAGTGTAATGTAAATTTCAAGCTTCAGCATCCGTTTATATCATTATCTTCACCCTATTCCTAACGGACTCATGTTCCTATGCATTATAGATAGTTACGGATATTTTTTACAGTTTGTAATTAAGATTATGATAAAGTGTAGAAAACAATGCATGAATGTTTCCTTTTTGATATGATGTTGATAAAAATATTTCCTCTGATTTTAATTGTACCACATTTGACCTACATTTACGAATATTTATAAAAGATTGATAATTTGGTGTTTTATTTTAATTTCCCGTAGATTACTATCAAAATTTCAAGTACACGCAAAGTGAGCTTGTTAGTGTTGCAAAAGTTCGTATTAGTTCTTGTTCTGCATGGCTTCCGAACCATTACGCCATATCAAATTGTTTAATTTCGGGGCCACAATCTGAGGAATTTTTACGATTTTAATATTTTTACAACAATTAAATATTATTAAGTACTGACAAGCAACTAGGTTTCGCAGTAGGTATCTAAAACGTGATAGCCGTAGCCATGTTTTTGTACTATAATTAGTACAATTATAGTCGGGTAAAGCTGTGAACGACCAGATAAGGAGCTACAGCGTCAGATGGGCGTCAGCAGCAACCATAAAAGCCGTTGCTTACTTCAAAGGTATATTTCGCTGCACACTATCTTCGGCACCTTTTGCTCTAAATCACTAACGATTGCCTGATATATAATTGTTTACAATAGTATTATTTAATTTCATTGGTCAGTTAATTCAGTAATCGTATAATGTCGGCCGTTAAATCTCTTCAGAGAAAACGATACGAGTGACCCCAACCCGTACCTATCCTCTATCAGTATGCTTTTAAGTAAATTGGCGTCCGTGACCGCTACACTTATCGCCGATTGATAATTCTTTGAGAGATCACAGCATTTAAATAATTATATGTACCTTGTTTGACTTTGCATATTACATAATTATGAATTTTTACCCGACTGCCAAGGAAGGGTTAATGTAAGCTGCTTTACAAAAGAGCCGCAGAGAAGATACTTCTTTTATATCATTATATGTAGGTACTTTAATTTTTTTCATTCTGTTAAGTTATATTCGTTGCATTAAAATACTCTGTCGTGCCGTTTGGTAATGCACGCAAGGCTTAAGATGTTTTTTTCGAGGGGGAAATCTTCAAAAGGTACTCGGTATCGTGGGAGCGACACAGGATTATGTGGGATTCTTACCGCACTCTGGTGGGCCTCCTCGGCTCTGCGTGAAAGGACTCCAAGATCTCCAAAAGAACGTAACCGGAGTCCTCTTAGCGCGTTGCCCTGTTATGCTCGCCGCACCGTCTAGTGTGCACCAAGGCACAGTATAAAGATCTATATATTTGTACTGTGACCAAGGTATGCGAGAACACACATGCCGCCGTCCATCCCGGGGTGGCTGGCCGGGCAATTCGAACTCCCACTCTTGCCACTCGCAACCCCGGAAGCCCTTTTAGTTCCTTACGACAGGCACGGGGTTCTGTAGCCCTATTCTGGTCCGGGAAATATTAGCTCTATTTAGCGGTGGTTTAAGTTTGTTTTAGAAATAATTTTACTTATAATTATAGAGTATTTGTACTTATTTACTTAAGTAATATAAATACATATATACCTACGTATAACAAATTGTTACGACGCTGTAAAGACCTATAAATGAGACCGTTGAGATGAGGTATCGAGCAAACGATATCCTTTTGTTAAAATTATATTTATTGCGAATCCTTTAAGTAAGATCAAGGTAGATCCAAATTTAAAACTTAATTTTTAAAAATTGTGTCATTGATGTTTATTTTTCAATGTTAATCTGTTTGTGTCCCATTCCTATGGCATTTAATAATACTTAAGATAAAAATCTTGGAAATGGTTAACAATTTCTAGAGATAAGCAGACCACATTATATAAGGACATAGCTGTTGCAAAATTAAACCTGTCTCGTCTTTGTATGTGGTATACCAGGTACCTGGTAAATATTTATTTCTATTTCTGAATTCTGCGGTTTTGCTAATCTATTTTGTTCATTCAATCCTCGAATCGAATGTCGCGACGACACTCAAGGTTGGGTTATAGGTCGTTAAAGCCGCTGTAGTAGTTACATTGATAGTTAGTTAACTCGCTCTCAGTGTGTCAGTCGTGTCAGCGCATCCTTTTACTATAGCAAAAAATCTCACTCATCGCGTTTTTATCCAAATTAAGACCGTCGAAGTTATATAAATATAAAAGTGTATATTAAATATCGGGTTCCAAAATGATTTGATTTGTCAATAATGAACATTTTTTTTTATTATTGATAACACTTGTAGCCTCTTTTATATACGGCTAATTATTAGTTGTAGGAAAATCTTTGTGAATATCAAGCTTAACTTAACACGTGAGTAAAAACTAAAAATATTAGAAGCAAAGAGATAGGTAGGTATAGCTAATACAAGCTTAAATAGTTCACCATCAGACAGAAGTTTACTTTATTTAATTTATTACTATGATAGAGCTCTGATACGTACTTGTTGTCCAAAGTGTGTAGAGTCTAACAACCCGCATTAGGATGACTCAAGAAGTCAATATAGAATAGATTATCGCCTAGGTGTACCTTATGAATTGATGATCATCAATATATTATATAAGCTTATTTAAACAACTTTAAAAATCAATTTACTAGATTAGGATCCTAAGTTGGATCTACTTATCTGCTTGCCTGCATGTTAAAGTTCAAGTAGTTATCATTTTTCTTCTCTTCGATTATAAAGTAATAGTACCATATACTTAATTATTTAATTTAAAACAATGTCTTGGATCTCCTTAGTATTTTTGTACGCAAGAGTCTAGTTCTATTTTTTGCACGCATCACTGGTTTTTCTAAACTATACCTACCTACTTATGAGTAATACAAACGCTGCGGGAAAATACCTTGATGAAACCTTAACGTCTGAAAGTCTTTGAGTGTCTTGATGTTGTATAGATGATGGCCTAAAACTTTCCCTGTTGTAGATTAGAAACCTCCTTATTCCGTAGTGGGTGGGACAGCACTCATTATTACGTTGTTATTCGCAATTATATATGTATAAGAATAATAGTTATATATTTTTTTATTTCAGAAAATGTTACGTTCGAAATATTTTGCTTTGTATTATGCCATCTTCGCATATATTGCCATCACTCTGTCGGGTCACACTGTTGCAACAGCCGAAATACTGGTTGGGTAGGTAGATACGCTAAGATGTTCTTTTATTGCATTGTTTACGTTGATACGCATGTAAATACCTCCTGTACCTTTCCCCTACTCTTATTTTACTTATTAAAAAAATATTTAAATTTGTTTTAACCTTTTTTCTTAATGTTCAAGTATAAAATCGTATTTTTTTGTAGATAAAATTTCTGTAGATATTCCAATAATAATTCAATTTATATTATACGGTAGTATTATTTAGCTGGTAAATTATTTCATTAACTTCATAAAGTTTTTCTTTTTAGATCAAATGAACTTGTAAATGCTTTAAACAATTTCGGATATAAATTAACAGTCCAGCTGTTGAAAGAAACCAATGATAACACTAATGTAGTCATATCTCCAACCGGGATTAACGGTAAGTGGATATAATATATTGATTAATTAATAAGAATTTTCGCGGTGGTATCCTGACTCTACCATCTATACCTATTTATATTGGTGCAGGTTTGTGCTCGGTTAGAAATGTGTAATAAAACAAGACAATAATTATAATGTTCGCTAATTTAATCTTCAGCGGTCAACTTCACATTTACATACACACAATCACTTTTATATTTATGTATTTAATTTTGATTTTGTGTGTGTTTAAATAAGTATAATAAAAACTACTTAATATAAAATACTTCGTCATAGTTGATATAAACTGTTTTTTAATTCATAAGTTTACCGACCTAACTTCATACAACTGTTTGTGAAAGGCCGCATAATAAAGTACCGTAGTAAGTTAAGTTGTGCTCGTTTTCACAATACAATACCTTTGTAATTATGTGTGTTGTACGCAGGCGTGCTGGCTATGGTTTTGTTGGGTAGCGTGGGGAGGTCGTATGACGAACTTTCCGACATACTGGGATTTTCCCAAGGTAAGCATAAAAGGACATCAAGATGGTATCATTGTCACGGTAACATTTCAGGAAATCATTAATATAAATAATGATCTTACATTGAAATTAATCGATAAGTTCCTTTCTCATAATCACTATTCGATATTTTTATCGAATAACGATTTTTGCGTGATGAATAATTACCTATTTAATTTTAACAATATGACTCCCAGGGCAACTTGTCTTAGCTGACGCAAGGATAAAAATAATAATATTATAATGACGCCAAATAAAACAAATCTATAGTAATTATTGGTTTTGTAGGAAATATATTTCAGCGAAGTACGTTATAATATTTTTCCTACAAAATTACACACAAGTAGGTAATGTAGACCTATAAAGTTTTCTATTCATAGTAGGTATTTAATTTGGAAAATCATTTTGTATTAATTAATATTTTGTGTTTTATTCATTTGTGGCAGATGTATTATCCAATCGTAAATATCACGAACAATTGGGACAGCTCTTGAAAGATCTCAATAATAACGACACTTACAGCAAAACTATGTACGCAAATGCTATATTTGTCGATACGACATACAAATTGCGTGAAGTTTACCGGTCTTATTTGAGTAAAGTCTATAATGGAGAAGCTATGAGCGTGGATTTCAAGGACAGTAGCACCGTTAAAACTTTGATTAATGAGTAAGTGTTATACGTAAATATTTTTTGTCCTAATATCGGATATATCCTGAAACTATGAACATAATTGAGTTAGAGTAGAGTTGTTTGTGTATGCTCGTTGAGTAATGTATAAGGCGATCATCTTGGATCATCTTGATTCGCAACGCATTTGTGGTTTCAGGTAGAACCCCTGTTTTATGTTAACTTTGTTACATATGTCCACAGGCGGCGCCAGTGCCCACTTACGATTAGATAGATTGAAAACTTATATGCTCCTTCAGTCTTTAATTAATATTTAATAAAATATCATTGATTATAATTATATAATAATTAATCATACGATTTGTTATTTTTTAACAGGTGGGTAAGTAACAATACGAATGGGAAATTGCCTGAATTTTTAAAGCAAGATCTTCCCGCGGACACACAAGCTGGATTATTAAGCGCCCTTTACTTCAATGGTCAATGGGAGGTGCCGTTTGTACCTGAGCACACAAAGAAGTGAGTACTAAATTACAACAAAAGTATGAATATTGTATTATTTACGTTAGCTATTCATCTATGAAACGATCTATTTACTTTGTACTCGGGTACTCGTCCAGGTAAAAATATTTTGTAACTATGACACATCTTTGAGGGATTTTAAATACTTTGCTAATTTCTTACTACATACATTATTACAAGTATAGTAAGTAGAGTATGAGATGACAAAAACGAGAAAATTTAATAGTAATTAGGAATTTGGTGTTCCTACAGTATAACACACACTTAATAGCTTCTTATGAATATTTATATAAGTTGTATTATTTAAATCTTTTTGGCTTTCAGACTTCCGTTCACAACTCTATCCGGAGACAAAGTGATGATTGATCAAATGTTAAACATGGGGAAATTTAAATATGGATTTTCAGCGGATGACGGTAATTTTGTTTCTGTTCAAATTTTAAAATATGTGTCTACATATAATAAATCAAATCATTTCAACCGCAAATTTCAAAAGCGCAGTGATCAATGATACGTTCTACGTGCAAAGGGCTCTGAGTTCCAAACCCGAGCGGACAAATATACAATATGAATATGAATTTAGATTTCTGCTTTAGGTTAGGTGTTTGTATGTCCATTGCACCTACCGCACAGAATCCCTATAGCGATATGCGTGTAGAGAGCATCAAGGAATATTATTTCTAATATAGAATATAGTTGTAGATACGCTCGACCTGTGTCTACCTTTTAATAAAAAAGATTAAATTAATGTGCCACTACATAGGCAAGTTCAGATTCGTAAGCTTTACACACACATGAAATTTAAACAACATGAGAATAATAAGCAGGTATAAGTCTATTTTTTATCATATATCCCTAAAAATGCGTAAAATCCCTACGCTCAATCGCAGTGAACTTTCTTTAAATATAGGTACCTACTTCGGATCTGTAAAAAACTCGATTTACTTTTTTTAGTGCTAGTGTGTCATTTTTATTGCGTTAATAAGCAAACAATTTTTTTTTGATGCTTGAGGTGATAGTATTTAGTAGTTACGTACCTATATTTCGTTATAATAGGTATTATTCGTTAATTAACAAATAATAAAAAATAAAACATTAAATAATAAAAGCAGTGATAGCCTAGTGGTTAAGAAATTCGGTATTTCGATCGAGGGGTCCGAGGTTCAAATCCCAGGCACCTCTGATTTTTCGAAATTATGTGCGTATTAGAAATTAATTACCACTTTTAACAAGTGATAATTAATTTCTAATACGGTGAAAGAAAACATCGTGAGGAAACCTGCATACATAAGAGATTTATAAAAAAAAATCTCAAAGGTATGTGAAGTCTACCAATTCGCACATGTACAGCGCGGTGGACTATGACCTAATCTTACTCATTCTGAGAGGAGACCCGTTCCCAGCAGTGGGACAAGAATGGGCTGATGATGATTCTTTAATTAGCAGTCACGTGTTATAAAATATTGTTTGTTTTGCAGGTTTTGATATACTAGCACTATCATATAACGATAGTGTAACAACCTTATACGCTGTGAGACCTACAACATATCCAAAAAAGCAGACCATTCGCGATTTAATGAATTCTATAGACTATAACAAAATCAATAACATGATAGACCAAATGAACAAGAAACAATGCATAATCAGATTTCCGAAAATGGACCTACAAAGTGATTTGAAGCTAGAAGATTCCTTAAAAACTCTGGGAATTAAGTCTATATTTTCACCATCGGAAGCAAATTTTGCTTTGATGGTTGATGTGGATTCTAGCTCGAATGATACGGACGACGAGCTGATACAAAGAATTAATGACGGTGATAAAAATGACGCTGCTGAGATTCAAAGAATAATAAACGGACTTCCCAATCCAAGAATATACGTGGACACAGTGGTACATAGTGTCAAAATGACCATAGATGGTAATTTAATCTCATTTGCTCTCATTTAATTCGATTTAACTTTTGTGTAGATTGATTTTTTTTGAGAAGTCATGAAGTAATTCTTTATTTATAAATCTATATTGCAAAACATCGCGGGTACGTCCAATCGCAGGATCGAACTTGCCACGGCAATGCAAAGAAAAATGCAAATTGTAGAAAATTATTTGAGCCTAAAGTCGGCAACCAAAATTCCTTGAGCAGTCAAATACATTTGTAATTAGTAGATCACAAGTAGAATCAATAAATAAATAAATAGTAGATATCGGGTACAATAAAGTTGCTTACCCTCATCTCATATGGACCTAACCTAACCCACTTCATCAGCTTAAAAACCACGTACAGCCATTTTTTAAGTACCCTCATGTTAATTACTAAATTTTTTCACAGAGTACGGAACTGAGGCGTCTTCTGCAACCGGTGCTTTCTTGGCGCGCTCAGTCCAGATGTTCTACTTAGACTCACCATTCTATATGTTCATCAGGAATGAAAAGACTAAACTAGTCACATTCAGTGCTGTTATCTTGAATCCCAGTGATTAAATTGGAAATCGCTTGAAATAAAAGTGTTTCGTTCATAAATATTGTTTATTCTTGAGAAATAACTTTATCGCCATAGGTCAGTGGTCGGCAACCTTTTTGGCAACACGGGCCACGTAGTGATAACATGAAGTAATGGCGGTCCGTATTTAAAAGTAGTCTCTGAAATATTGACGACAAAAAATAGTCGTCAAGTACAAATTGTCTCCAAAATTTGGCAGCGAACAAAACAAAATAGTAGGTCAGCCGGTTGCAATGACAGGTTCTTAAAACCTGCGGGGAGTTGCACACCACTGCCATAGGAAATAAAATAATTTGTTATATTTCATTCAGACCTTTTACTCGTAATTTACTACAGAATTATTATACTATAATAATTAATCGCTTTCAGTAGCTCTTTTTTTCGGAATGTATGTCAAATACAAAAAAGTGTGTAAATAAGTTTGACAACATTTATATCTCTAACTGCATTAAATACTCCAGTGACTTTTTACAATGTGATTTATAGACTATTACAGTTTTAACTAGTAATAAAAATATTTAAATTCTAGTTTAACATAAACGTCCTACATATATACATTCAAATAATATGTAACACAATTGTGCGTACTTACAATAAGTTAAAAATATATTTTACTTCATAGAACTTATCTTAATGAATAATTATCTGTTTTAATATGATCTATCAGAGACTCGAAAGGAAAAAAATGCAAGATGCAGTTACTATTCCAATCTTTTCAAACATAAGCGTACCAACGTAAGTTAAAAAGGGATATGTAAGCATATCTTTTATACGGACATATTCATAGAATTATATCTTACTTGGACATTGAAAACTACAATAACTAGATTAATTTATCTATTGCTTCTTATCTTTTCTATTTTGTCATTTAATGTCTGTTTCCACTGCTCTTCAGATACACTTTGCGCCCATTCGGGGATAGAAGTCTGAGGTAAAGCAAAGTTAGCCATAGCCGACATTACCTGAAAAGAAAAGTGCAAAAAGAGATTGAAAAAAAATTCTCACCAAACTTAGTCTGTAAAACTATATTGTGGCATGCAAACTACCTATTGTGGTTTCTACTAGGACCTAAAATATTGTAGTATAAGGCCTCTCTTATATACAGACTCAAATATCATATTCAAAATCTGCATAGATAAATGGTCCATGGCCAGCGGGCCTTGGCAGGCAACATAATATTTTCCTATATAATGAGTATTAACATAACTATATCCATTGTAACTGTCAATAATATTGAATAACAAGATATTATTTTTAAATTCCTAAACCCGTAAATGCCATTCAATGGCATAAAACCACTTATTAAACTTATGTTGTGATTTTGATAATTACTTTACTGTTTTGCAATTATAATTTTTTATTTACATTAATTTTTGCCTTTGTTTTACATAATAATTGATGAGCATGAATTAATGTAAGAATTTAAGTTAAAAATGGAGTAATTAAAAAAATGCCTTTTAACCGATTCCGTGCGGATGTGGCAAAACTGTAGCGGATGTGGCACAACTGTGGTGCCATCCGCACGGAATCGGTTAATTTATCTCATCTAAGAATCAGTTTTATTTTATTTGATTATATGCAAAGAAGCCCCTTTGCTTGTTAAACTTTTAGCCTTCTCAGTGACAACATATAGGAGATAACTACCTGTTGAGCCCTGTCATTGTCCATTTGTATGGGATCTGTATCACGCGGCACATTCCACACCTCCCTAGTAAGAGTTGCTTCCATTGGTTCAATATCAGGGACACCATTAGTTGGAGCCTCATTTTCCTAAAAAAAATCTAGTGTCATGGCATGTCAACATCTAAGTGAAATACATAAATACCCACATGCAGAAAAGACATTTAACTTCAGCATTAAGTCTTCAATCTTACTAAGCATGGGAACCTGATGTATGCCTCAACAATTAGTGGCTATGGTGCCAAGCAGTGGTAATAATCTCAATGATTACTATAATACATTACATTATAACGTGTAGAACAATATAAACAAGATATATAAAAGCGGATTAGAATAGCATGACAATAGATGAATTTTGTTAAGCTATTCCTAGGAAAGAGGAAATTAATATATTTTTTACTTTTTACACTTGCTCAGGATGCTATGTATATTTTGTGTTTCAAATGTAACATATATCACATATTTAACAATAGGTATAAATACAACTATGTCTGATCAAGTGATCAACTCAAACTTACATCTGTTTCATCGTCACTTGAGTCTCGGTCGGAGAACACGGCTTCAGGGCCCTGCGGTAAGGGTTCGTAGCCGAAATGTTCGTTTTGTTCCTCGTCACTGTCCTCATGATGATTGCCGTTTGTTAATAAATGCCTAGGTGGCGGACTTAAGTTATGAGGTGTATTCTCTGGAGGGTCTGGCCCATCGCAAACCATTTTATAAAGTAAGTTTACGGTATTATCCAAAAACTTTATTTTATCAATTATATAGATTGTTTAATTTGTTTAAAAGACAAATAAAATTTGTCAATGTCAACTTGAAAATTGAACCGATGTCACTTACTTCTCATATATTATTACCCGACTGCCAAGGAAGGGTTATGTTTTTCGCGCGTATCTTGTATGTTTGTCTTTCTTTATTTGATCCGATCTTACAAACGGCTGGATAAATTACGACAGCTAAGGTGTTGTCATATTCGTCTCAATGACCCGAGTGTCCTTAGATAGGTGTTAGAAAAAAAAAATCAAAAGGTCGAATTTTTGGCGCGAAATAGTAATACATTTCAAAAAAAAAGTTAACCGAACCTATCGAATGGGGTATCAAATGAAAGTAAATTAAAAGTAGATTATAAAAACATATTTATATATATATAGAACAGCAAGATGACTGACTGACTGACTAATTAAATGACTTTTTTATTTTTCAGAAATCAACGTACAGCCAAAACTGCTCAACTTAGAGTTCTGAAATTTTGCACATAGGTTTGCTATATAACATAAATAAGTACTAAGAAAGGCCTTTTGGAAATTCCACCCCTAAGAGGGTAAAAAAGGGAAAAACAGTTTTTTTTAAATCCTTTAATTTTGAAGCAACTATTATAAAATTTAGTATTTAGCTTTCTGAGTAGGAACAAGGACACACCTATAGATAGGTGTATAGGATAGGATACCTCTTCCGAAAAATCAACCCCGTAGAGGGTAAAATAAGGGTTGAAAGTTAATTTGAACAACCGTCAATTTTGAAGCAAACTCTATAAAATGTTGTATCAGGCTTGTTCGATAAAAATAATGAAATTCTACCCCTAACGAGGTAATATAATCACCGGATAGATCTTTTGTAGATCGTAAATGGTGGATTTTTTTTGCGAAATCGTAACACGTTTTAAAAAAAAACAATCAAACCTATCGAGAAGAATATCAAAATAAAGGAACTTAAAAGAGATTACATACATAATATAATATATACATATATATAACTCATCGAGATGACTGTCTGACTAAATGAGTAGTGTTGCTGCGATAAAGATCAACGCAAAGGAAAACCGCTGAACTTTAGAGTGCTGTAATTTTACTCATAGGTTCTTTATATAGCGTAAATGAGCACTACGAGGATAAAAATAAAATAGGATAATATTGTTTGAACATCTTTTGATTTTGAAGCAGATACCTACTATGAAACTTTGTATTTGGCTTTTTGGACAAAAATAATAAAACGCCTAATTCACCGTTTTTGGAAATTCTACTTCAGCTTCTATAGTGCAGTCGGGTTTTTTGATTTTTTAATTAATTACTTGTTTTACTCTTTGTCACTTACTGTAAGTGTGACATAAGTAGGATTGAAAAATAATCGATTTTTACATTAAAACATTATTTTATGTCGACGATATTTAATCTATTTTAATAGTATAACTTTTTTATAGAAATATTTTTTTATTATATTTAATGATCAAAATAGAATTTGAAAGCGTAAAATTTCGCGTTTAATTATTTATTTCTTTTCACAAAATAATTAATCGATTATTTTGTGACAAGAAATATCAATAAATTAATAGTTTTTTTATTCCTTCGCATCTCTAGTGCGACAATTGTGACATTACATTATTATCGTTTTTGTATTAACTGAGGCATCGATTTTTCTAATTATTAATCTCTTCATTATAATTAAAACTATTGTTCAATCTGTAAAATCATAATTTAATATATTTTATCGATACTTTACAAAAGGAGCCATTGAGTTAAGAATAGGTATTTATAACAATAACAAAAAATGCGGTTTCATATCATATCATATTATAAATAGTTGGTTGGTTGCTCACTGGTTACTTTGCTCACTGGGAGCATTAATATATTCTGTGGTTCTGCGCAACCATCTGTCATTAATTGTCAAATTCGTGCCGTCAAACAAGACTTGTCAAATTGCGGAAAAATTGTTCCCGTTATTTCATAACAATTCAATTTTAATAAGTGCAGTTTGATAAAATCAGCAAAAATTTATTCTATTAAAGTAAAGCTCCCTCTTGTGTTAGCGGCGTTTGGTGTAGCAATCATGGCTTGGAGAAGTCATGGAGTAGACAACGTTGATATGATTCGACATTTGAAAGGTAAATCGAACACAGTTCACTAAATTCGGCACGGTTTAGATTATTGAATAGCTTTTGTACTGTAGTAAACACGGTAAAACATATTAAATGTTATTGCTAACTACATTATACTGTTTTTTCCATATCATTTAGTGCAATGTGACAATCTCAACAACAACAACGCAATACATTTTTTATATCTCTTCAGCGAACGGTATAATCAAGTCGGATGTGGTAGCTAATGCGATGAGAGGTGTTGACAGGAAAAACTACTGTCCTAACGCTCCCTATCACGATTCTCCCCAGTCCATTGGATTTTCAGCTACCATCAGTGCACCTCATATGGTAAGTATTGGTAGGAGCTTGTTATCTTGCAATATTATCGTACAGATAGTACATTTTTTTAAGAATGTGATGATAACTGATCAACAAAATTATATAAATCAGTGTTTATATCTTTTTTTCTTCAACTCTTCAGTTTCACTTTGATTTTCATACTTTTTGAATAATTAAATTTTTAGTCATAATGAGAAACATTTCATTTTAAGTGTATTTTAGAAACCCGAATTGGGGATCATTTAATATTCCATTGTTTTCATATAGTTGTTCTTGTTTTCATGATTTCATTGTTTTCATTGTGTTCTTATTTATGTATTGTATAAACAAACAAGTTAACTTACATTATCTTATTAACAAGGCAAAATAAATGACAATAATGTTTAACACGAAGAATGTTTAGAAGATTACAAAGTTAATCACATTTCAGCATGCACATGCTTTAGAAAAGTTAAAAGCACAATTGACACCCGGTGAGAAGGCATTGGACGTTGGATCTGGGTCGGGCTACCTCACAGCATGCATGGCGCTAATGCTTGGTGAGAACGGACGGGTCATTGGTATTGACCACATACCTGAATTGGTGGCACTTGCAACCAAAAATATTCAACAGGACAACCCTGATCTACTCACATCGCAAAGAATTAAACTTATTGGTAAGTTGAACATAGTTAAAAACAGTCTTAGCGCAGTGATTATGAAACTTGGCCTCTCGATCGAGGATTCTTGAGGATCAACTGGCAGGCAAATACCTCTGATTTTTCAAAATTATGTGCATGATAGAAATTAATTATCACTTGCTTAAATGGCGAAAGAAAACATTGTGAGAAAACCTGCACACCTGAGATATTTATAAAAAAAAATTTAAAGGTATGTGAAGGTCACCGATATGCACTTGTCCTGCGTAGTGGCCTAATCCTTCTCAGTGTGAGAAGAGACCTATACCCAACAGTGGGACAATAGTAGGTTGTAAAGATGAAACATAGTTTAGTTATGTTAACAAAACTTTAAGATAAAAAATATGTTTGCCCTGGTGTACAAAGCAGTATTATGTAGTAACCTGAATAATATCTATTGAATTTCGATAAACTGATTTGAATGAGGTGAGCCTATTTAAGGAATACAATAGCCTTAATAAATATTCATCAGTGTTATCAAAAATCTTTATGTATGTAATGTATACTATATTTTTAGTTGGAGATGGTCGTCAAGGCTATGCAGCGGAGGCACCTTACAATGCTATCCATGTTGGTGCTGCAGCACCAACTTTACCCCAGGCTGTAAGTGTTTTGTCTGTTTTTATATAACACTAATAGATATACAGATAACATGAAATAAACCTTGGAATGGCAGACAACGTCATTGCGTGGGTTTGAATCGCCCAGGCGATATTGAAATTATGAAAGGATCAGCATGAAAAAGTTCTAACAAAAAGGGAAATATGAACTATGGGTAAGAGTTCTAACTGAAGTCAGTCCCAAGTTTGTTGTCATTCATTGGGGTGCATATTTTAGGGTTTCATTAACATTACTGAACATGTGGTTTTATTGTAAAAATGTTTTTATTCGTTTTTAGTTTATTATTATTTTATGAGTTTATTTCAAAGATTTTTTATTAACAGTTGGTAGATCAGATTAATTTCTAGTATTATTATTTTATGAGTTTATTTCAAAGATTTTTTTATTAACAGTTGGTAGATCAGCTTAAACCTGGTGGTCGGCTAATTGTACCAGTGGGACCAGAAGGTGGTGAGCAACATTTGACACAGGTAAAATTATGTTTGTTCAACCTTTTGACCATTTATAAAATAATAAATACGTGAAGTTTGGAAGACAATGCATAAAATTACACACATTAAAACTTAAACACATGTTTTTTTACAGGTGGATAAAGCAGCTGATGGAACAACAACAGTAAAGAAACTAATGAGCGTAATTTACGTACCACTGACCGACAAGAGCCACCAGTACCGTGAGTGACCATCAGCTATGACTGTAGCGCTGTCATTCTTCACATGTATTTGTTTGACGACTTTTATTTGTATAATAGGAAGATCCTTGTGAATGTGATAAATTGTACCTTCCATATCATATGATATTAAATGAAACTAATGATCTAGTATTTAATTAATAAATATGCAGCACGCCTTCATTACATGATCTTGATTACCTGCACTTACAAAATAAATCGCCAATCGTCCTCAATTATACCTTCAACCTTTTTGAAAAGTAGTCTTTATGCTTAAAGAAATGTATTACTAAGTAAATTTGATTCATAGATGTAATTAAAGAATAAGATACAATGCGACGGTATTATTTGTAAGAAATAAGAAGAGAGGGATCTTTGATATTGTGAAATAAATAAACAAAAAGAAAAATGCCTCGAAATTCAACTGGAATGATACTGTATTTTCGAAATAAATTAAATATATTGGCTGACTAAATAATTTGCTCTAGAAATCTATTTGTAGCGACAATATGATCATATTTATAATAATTGTGTAAAGTAGTTTTCATGGCCATTGTAAATAATCCTTTAGCTATAACTAACCTATTTATTAATAGTTGGGAATTCTCATATTATCTTTGACTATGAAGGGAATAACCCGAATCATTGTTTTAGGTCCGTGGCGTTTTCATTGATGGATATTAAAATACTCATTAATGCAATAATTTAATGGATTAACAAGTTTTTATAATAATTGAAAGTTGTAATTTATTGCGGCCAAAAATACTATTTTTATTTAAATATTTAATTTTATACACTGTACAAATAAGTATCTTATATATTAGTATTTCTTGTTTTTGAACGATTTTCCTGCGAATTTTCTTTTGGCAAACGGTTTTTCATCTTTGGAGTCTGCAGGCTTTGCCTTTACGTGTAGTATTGAGTACAAGACGTCGGCTTCACTTTTGTTCTCCATTATTTCGGATAATTGTTCCTAAAAATTAAAACCTATTTAAAAATTGATCAGTGTGTTTTTACTACGGTAGTCTACTAATTTCCTATTAGAAAATAATTATTACTTGCTTTAACAGTGAGAGAAAAACTACTCGAATGTGAGTGAAATTTACCAATCCACCCTATGTTTTTTTTTATAATATAGGGGTAACAGACTAGTATGCAGTCCACCTGATGGTAAGTGGCTACTGCCACCCCTAGATAAGATGAGATTCCTATCTGAGGTCGGCCATAGATGCGCCGCACCTCTGAGGACTATGTTGAAACGCGTCAGAAAAGTATGTCTCCCTTACCACACCCTTAACCATAACACAGCAACGCTCAACACTGCTGTTATTAGTGATGTTCCTTAGGGTACTCTCACTCTGACAAAAGCCTGAAAAGCAGTGGGACAGCAATGGGTCGACAATCTTAAATACCATACGTACCTGAGACAGGCTTATTAAATGGTCCAAAGATACACCTCTGTTCATTAGTCTTGTGATGTTCTTCGAGTTAACTCCCGGCAGTTTTTGTACAAAGTCATGGACCAGTATGTTATACCTCTCGTAACACATATCATCTGCGGTATTTTCGCCGCTTAGTGCTACAGCCTCTTCAATGTTGGGATTTTTCCTGCCTTGCTGCAAATAAATAAAAGTACAACAATGTAGTTTTCAAACAAAACAGCTGTGGTGGAGACTGAAAACTAACGCTCCGTGCGTGACGCTTTCCATCTTAAATGGCAAGTTACCTATTGTCTTTACCTTTAATTCGTAAAATAGTTCAGCTGTTGCATAAGGGCTAGGTGACCACACCAGCTTCAATCTTGGGAAATGTATAGTTAGAAGCTGGAGTTTCTGCTGTATATCTGAGCTGGATATGTCAGTTGACACCACAAAACCGCCCTGTAATTTACAATTTATTTTAATTTTAATTTAATATAAAACTATTTGTTACTTGATACTTTAACATCTTAATGATAGATAGAACATATACATACAAATAACGTGTTTTGCAGCAATACATAAAAAATGACATTACAGTGGACTTGCAGTAATTCGTCAAATTATATGGCATGGCCACAGACATGTATATGGCGGCATGGTGCAGTTGATGCACTATATAATAAACAATATAATACTGCCTCCCACACCCTTTAGTACGGATATTTTTAAAAGAAGGACCTCGTTATGCGATAAATTCAAGAAAAATGGTAAGATAAAAGCAGTACATCCATGTTTTACTTTGTATACGCGCCCGCGTGACGACCCGCGTGGCGGAGCGGTCACCATACCGGTCTGACACGCAGAGGGTCCCGGGTTCGATCCCCGGCCAGACGGATATCTAAATGATGAATTTAGATTTCTGTTTCTGGGTCTGGGTGTTTGTGTATTTGTCTATGTGTGTGTCCATGGCACCCACGATACAGGGAATCCTAGTGTGGGGCTGTGAGTATAGAAAGCGTTTGTTTACTTTGTATACAATAACCAGTTCAATCATACCAGTCTTACTGTATATGGAGACTTAGGGTAGTACAAAATTAAAATTACCTGCAAATTGAATGGTTTATTTTGGTCAAATTCGATTAGTAGTATCGGGCGACTGTAGTTGCGACACATCTGCGTACATTGGGTGTACAGGCGGCCTGAATTGAGGGAGCCAATGAGATCCGATATCGATTTTCTCTCCACACAAATGTCGGGAGTTAGGATATAGTCACCAATCTACAAATAAATTCAGACATTGTTAGATTTTTAATAGTGGTAGAACTCTTTGTAACTATAGACATTTCTATTTCTATAGTAACAAAGAGTTCTACCACTGTAGCGACTTCCCGGTACTCGTCAACAGATGGCGCTGTTGAATCACGCTATCGAAGTTTTCTAAAACATCTTGCATATATACAAGCTCCGAATTGAGACTGTTGGAGCACGGCCGCTCCCCAGGCATGATCACTTAGCCCGGCGGGAGATTTCCCTTTGCCAAACCACTATTAAAATTCTAGCTTAGTATAATAGTACGCTTTACATATCCTTACTGCTATTGTAACAGGTTCAATGTTGATGCCTCTTTTATGAAGTAATGCGGGCAAATCCGAACGAAATTCTCTCATATCTACTATCACTACTGGTTTCTCTTTATTTGCATTTTGACCACCTGCAAAAAAATTCTAAATCAGAAAAAACGCATCGAATTGAGAAACCTCCTTCTTTTTCGAATTCGGTTAAAAATAGGCATTATTGTAACTTCGGTATGCCTTGAATTATGGTCTGTATATATGGTCTATTGTTAGTTGTTACAGTGTTATATTAACTTTAGTACATTACACTCTTCATCTTACCAGCTTTCCTTGTATCCACCGGTTCTGCTTCTTCTTCTATGTTGAGATTAAAATATTCATCAGATTTGCCATCTTGATAGTTGGGTACTACCATCACCTAAACAAATTTAGTTACTATAAGCATCGTCATAGTCATAGATTAGTAAAGATTACTCACTCCTAACAAGAAAATGTAGGTACCCAGTTTTGAGAATTGAAATAGTTGCGTAAAAAAGTTTTGCCACGTCTCCGTGCTAAAATGTCTCTAAAATTACGCAGTATTAGTTATTTATTCGTAAATTTTCTCTAAAAATGTTTTTATTTGTCAAGTTTTCAAAAAAAGAACTTACTAATAAGCCGTTTGTGGCTTCATTCAATTTCAAGGCGGCGAAGTATCTTTACTAATCTATGGTCATAGTATTTAAGTTCGTCAAACACAGATCTTGTTTCTACGCGACTTATATTTAACTTTAAAAAAACGTAAAGAACTACACGATATTAGGGTTGTCGCTATCGTGAAAAAACAATACACTTATTAGGTATTGCTTAAAATCCAAAAATAGTAGGTAAATTATTTGCAAACATTAAAAACATTATATTTAACACCTTAAGTAACGCTCAACCATATTATGTCGTGATACAATTTTTCAATTATTATACATAATAATAAATCTTTGTCTTAACTTACACTTTTAATTTGAATAAGTAATTCAAACGCACGTTTTTCTCTTTTCAACGATGTTAGATATGCTTGTTCCTCAACAGTTTTGTCGTGAATCAAGAAATATACTTTTGACGGCCGTTCATCTGCTTTCTTCCTGTTCTCATACAATTCTATTTGCCTAACAGCTGACAAATCGGAATGGTATAAAATTATGTACTCAGGGCGCAAAGAATCTAGTGTTTCTTCAAGTGAATAGTTATTGCCATGCTGCTTAAATGTTTGGATGCAAATAATTGGCTTTTCACTCTCAAGTTGAGTTAGATCTAAGCTGTCAATCTGTAATGTAAAAAAATGAAAATCAGTGTCTTACGTAAACCTGCAAATAAAATGGATAGAGATATTTTTTAGGGGATTTTGAGAATTATATATTTTTAAATTATTACATACCTGTGACATTGGTTCAAACACACTTTCATTTATCTGATCTCCGCTTTTTTTACTCTGTGTTGCCACTTGTGTGAGTGTTAAAACAAAGTTTGATTTATTCATATCACTCATGTTTAAATCTTCATCCTCACACATTTCACCCTGTGTTCCAACTTCTTCCTTAATTTTTAAATCATCATTTGCTTCCTTTTGTACTTCACATTTTAAAGGAAAACTGGATTTTAAATTGGTGTATTTAGATGATACGGAATTTATTGTTAAATCTTTCTTAAAAGCTGTGTAAAATAAATATTTATTTGCCCCCATAGTGAGAAAATGGCTTAGTTGATAACATGTCTTATTATCCAGACAGAGAATTAATATTTTTGTGTTAGACACAGTTCCATTGTTGTTTTTCCTGACTTCTTCTGGTATCTCATCTAATAGCAAGTCACTTAAACACTTCCATTTTGGCGACGGCTCTGGATCAAATTCTATAAAGGCAAATCATAATCAAATACAAATAAATAAAACCCATTTTCCTGATCTATAATTTTAAAGTTACTGTCTTTTTTACCTATTGTCTTTATTGCATCATAATAACATCTAAACAAAATCTATTTGTACTAAAGATTCCTTTGAGAAACTTTTAGTTTATTTGAGAAACTTTTGAACTTATTTATATATTTCATTAATAAGTCAAAGTGCTTACCATTAGTTTGATTGAACACCCTTGTCTTGGCTAATTTAAACAACTTTTCTGCAGAGTCCAGCAGAATCCAACCAGAATTTACTTTGGCATACTCAGGAGTTCTATATTTACTGACTAAAGCATAGAATGATACTGCATCATCATGGATTAGATTTCTAAAAAAGATGAATTGACATTTACTAAAATCTTGTCTTACACCTATATTGTTATGGATTAATATATAATATATTTTTGTTTTATGTAAAACTAGCTGACCCGGCAAACTTTGTACCGCCTCAAAATCTAGTTATCAAATATATTTCATATAAAATATAGCCTATATTACTCGTGGATAATGTAGCTTTCGAATGGTGAAAGAATTTTTAAAATCGGTCCAGTAGTTTTTGAGCCTATACATTACAATCAAACAAACAAAGTTTTCCTCTTTATAATATTATAATTATATTATAGTATAATAGTATATAGTATAGACAAGCAGTAAATTAATACACAGCCCACCTGATATAAATTGGTAACTGCTGTGTTTGGATGTGTTACCAACCCCAAATAAAACAGGAGGCCTCTGAGACATCACAAATGTGTCTTGACGAGCCACATGGCACAGCAGTTACCATACCTTTTTGAGGCGCAGTTGGTTCCTAGTTCGATCCCTGGCTAGACAGGTATCTAAATGATAAATTTAGAATTCTGTTCTGGATTTGCGTGTATGCGTATGTGTCTATTGGTATGGTATGGGTGTAATGGGTGTCAGGCATCCTAGTTTGAGGCTGCGTCTTTAATACCCTACAGAACTTGTTATAAAGCATAAAAGTATGTTCTTGACTAGAATCAGAAAGAACTCTACCCCATTTCAATATACAATAGAAATGTGTATCCTCACATAATCATTGTTCTGAGCACTTTCAGATCTTGTATAAATTCTTTAGTTCTTGTGCTCAACTGATGCCAGACGCAGTCCAGCTGTGACTGCAGTATTTTGTGAAATTTCTTGGTAATGCAATTCTCTGTGGTAATTTCCTGAAATATACAAGTACACTTTTACTATATAATTTATTATAATAAAATCAGGACTTTTTTTTGTAATAATTATAATGTATTTTTTTTAACATTTTAGAAACAGATAAGGAAAATTGTACAATTATGTATGCAAATTAATTGTATTGTATACAAATTAAATGTATGCATAATGCATATATAACACAAACAATAAGAAAACACTTAAATTGCAACAAAGATTATATCAATATAAAAATATTGGCAAACTGTATTGATGAGAAATAAAAATTATAAAAGAAGTATACCTGCATATCTATAGTTCTGTTAATACTCTTCAGCTGCTTTACAGTATAGTTCATAATATCAAGCAAGCAGTTCTGTATCTGAAGGGCACTTGGAGTGAGGTCCACATGCAGCTCCACTACTTGTGCCTGCCTGGCCTTAAGGCTCTTGATGATAATACCATGAAACCTTGAAACAAGCAAAAATAATCAAACGAAATTTAATGAATTTAAGCTACAAAGTAATATGGTAGCTAAAGTAATAAACTTTACAGAAAAGTGATTTAAATTTGACATATTAGAAAAAAAAGAAACAATATAACTCATCTTATTGTTGGATTGAAATGATGTTAACAGACACAGAAATTTTTGTAATCCAACAATCATGAAAATTTATTTAATTATTTTGTAAATTTTCAATGTTTAAATCATTCATGTGCAAATTTTACTCAATGTCGCTTAGTAAGGATTGCCTTTTAAGAGTCAATAGATATTATCTAATATATAAAACATAAATATAAGATAATGTCTTAGTTGTTCATAATTTATAGCATTAATTGCACTTTAAGTACCACTTCACACTTAATCATAGTCATATCATTTCATATTGTTGTGTAATAAGGCTGTATGTTTTTGTAAAAGTATGGAGCTGCACAAACATTTTTGCTACAATAAATCTAATTAGATTTTAAAAACAACTTAAAAGTAATATGCCAGCTTTTCAGCTGGAACCAACTTTACCCACAAAGTTACATTGAAATCAATTGTCACCGGCCAGGTGGTCACAGAGATGGGGCCATTCAAGTATTACGTAAGCAGATTTATTACAATTATTTACCCCCCCATCAGCAAAAGTAAGAAAAGCTCTTACCCCCTCCCCCATGCTAACGTAAACATTTTTCAATTAGTGTATTTTTTTTTTATATTATAATTATAATGTTACAATTATAATTTTAAAAATGCCTAAACATATGTATGATTTGCGGGAATCCTCGAAAATGCGTTTCGCTTTCAAGTAAAGACAATGTGAGGGTTGCCATTAGTGTAAACAAGTAACAAACTACGGATGACGTAATCGTCATCTAGTCTCCCCTTCCCCGTGTCATCCAAAATAAGCAAAGCAAAGACCCCCCACCCCCCTTAAAGCGTACGTAATACTTAAACGACCCCGATTAACATATAAGAACATAGTGACAAAATTAAATGGTTTATACAGTAGTATTAAAGTTATTCTTTAAAAACTGACCTTGGCCATAAGAACAGTTCCGTTATAAACAATGCCCTCATTATCTTTTCCACTTGATTGTAACCAAATGTAAATGATATAGGAGAGTTTGAGAATGCTTTGATGAATCCAGTCTGAAAAGTAAACATACATATTAAGAAAAGTTACTAAAGCTACTATCTTGTGGGCTGGATAGGGCTTGTCTCAGTTAAGGATGAAGCTTGGGGCATGTTTTAGGGTGCCCCAAGCTTCATCTATAACTGGATGATCTTTTTTTATCAATCTATTTTCCGAGTGATAAAATGCAAGAAAGAAGGAAAGACCTTTTTCAACAACCTATTTTAACCACTTGAACCTTATGCCATATGTCTTTTTGTTATTATTTACAACATAGGTATAAAAATGCATGAACAGTAACTTTCCAAAGATTGCCTTTGGGTAAGGTATGCATTATTTTGAGGGATATGCAGCACCACCATATTTTACCATATTTATGTACTTCATAATGAAGAGATTTATGGGGAACAGCCTCTCACTCTAATATTGAAATTCTGCAAAGATTCCAAAATGAAATGCCAAGAATCCATGGTACGTCATAAACGAACAATTACATCACGACCTGCAAGTCAGCACAGTAAGGCAGGAAATAGTATGACTTACTTGTAAGGCAGGAAATAGAAGAGAATAATAAACCACCCAAACCCCTTGGCAAAGACCCTCATGAAAGAAACTCACACGATCCATAGGCTGAAACGAAGAATGCCCCAAGACATACTTAAATAAAAATGTAATTATGGATTGTAAAGTAAGATGTGACACACGTCACATACCGAGCATGCCATGTTTAAACACCTACCAACCTTCTACTCATTGTCCAGAGGTGTGACAGACCGTAGTATTAAAAAAAAAAAAACAAAATAAAAATGAAGAGCATAAGTAGTTTATTCAACTTGTAGTTTCAAAAATGTCACACATACCTTATTTTTCTGCCTAAACAATCTTAATACAAATGCTTCTTGACATGATTCTAAAACAGAGTGTGCTCTCAAAACAACAATACCAGCTATATACATTACAGGAACTCGATTCTTTAATAAATCCACAACTAAAATCCTGGTTGAAACAAAATGCACTCCACCTTCTAAATATGCCTTTTCTCTGAAAAATAGAAATGTACAAGTGTTCATTTTATTTTAAGGAAGCTTTTTTATTTTTAAAGAAGCAGCACCATTTTTAATGGAGAACTAAGGCTAAATTCTTAGATGATAAAGGTACTACCAAGGGAGACAGACTTTTCCAAGGCGTTCCAGCTTAGTCCTCAGGGGTAGCGGCGCATCAGTGGGCAACCTCAAGTGGGAATATCTAATCCTAACTGGGGTTGATTACAGATGTCCATGGGCGGCAGTAGCCACTTACCATCAGGTGGACTGTATGTTCGTCTGCTACTCCTATATTATATAAAAAAAAAAACCTCCACACACATTTCTTGTAAAGCAAATCTATGTGTTGGTGTGGGAGAGGGGTGTGGATGTTGGTTACTTACATTTGAAGCAAACATCTTAGTCCCCAGAAGTCACAAAACATCAGTGATAAACTTCTATAGTAAAACCAGTGGCTAAACTGTACTTTATGACCTGTCGACTTTGATGTTGATTTTGGGTGGAGGGGGAGGGGGAGGTTATAGTAGGGTTATAGGAGGTTCTTGGTTTAAATTGATGTTTTAATTTTTTCAGATCTAGTTGTCTATACACAACAGATATCAGTTACTATCTGGACTGCAAGCTTGTTTGTTACTCTTACTTTAAAAAAAAAAGTTCATCACATATGAAGTATAAACCGTATGTATAAATGATTAAAAATATTACCTTTCTGCTCCAACAGTAGGTAACGGAAGCAACTTAAACTTTTCAGTGAAATATTTTTCTTCATGTTCACTACTATTTATCACTAATACTAAGTGACTCGGGTCTTTGTAGAGCCACAATAAGTTGGCCAAGATTGAATTATAATTTATCCCTCTGAAATATGTAAAAAAAATCGAATATTTTTCTGAGTAGTCTTTTGTAATATTGATAATAATTCACTATTTAGTCATCAATTATGGTACAATATCATACTTAGCCATTATCAAAAGAGCATCTTTTTCAAAAATATCCATGAAAATTTGCTTCTCGAAGGATAATAAAGGATATTTTGTCTCAATTTCTTGAGGCGTATCTTCGGAGTCTTCATTTATAATATTTGACTGAACGTTGTCCATCGCGACTGGATGTTATAATAATTATAAATTATGCGTGCAGTTAAATTGTAAATATTACACAATATTAAAAAAAAATATGGTGCAACAGTGCGCAATTCGATTGAAATTTCAAATTTTAGTGCAAATTTTGAAATTGAATTTGCTTTGCCCTGTCTGTAGCTGTTAGCTTAGCTGTCAATGTCATCGTGTCACAGATTACAAATTAACAAGATACAAAACATACATAGATCAGCGATTTCCTATGTGTGGGACAGAGTTTATATACTGATTTCATTAAAACACTAATGATGTTTTATTCGAAAATTGTTTATGTATTTTTATTATAACTTATTTCTTTATTTTTATTACAGAAAAAACAGTTGCAAATATTTTGAAAAAGATTGCCGCACAAGGAAGAAATCGCTCTCAAGCCCCATGCAGGAAAGAAAATATATAGATAATAATTATATCTCTGCGATATCGGAAATAAACTACAGAATATTATTATACTTTTTCATTTCATTCGTATTTTATCTTAAAATGTGATTTGAAAACTTAATCGTCGTAAAAAAGCAGAAAGCCAATAGAGAATTTAAAATGAACATAAACAAACATATAACGTATAGAAAACGGTTACCATAGACGAACTACAAAAGCACTGAGGGATTCAAGCTAGCCAACCAAATAAACGAACAAAGCCGCTTTTGTATTCAAGCTAGCCGGCTAAGTAGGGATGTTCAGAGACGTATAAGATCGATATATCGTATTTACTTTGCAGTAGGCACGTGTAATATATATATTACACACATACACAATGTTATTGAATATCTTTGCAGTGACACGTGATTTTCGATTTTCGATGATTTCTTAAAAAGCGACTAAATATTTAGATCAAAATGAAATACGAATTAATTAAAGATATTGTGTATTATAAACAAATAATTCCGAACTATGGAATTGGATAGTTTCTTAAAAGTTAAAAAAATCTTTAATTTTATAAAGTAGTATGCTGAAACTTTTTTAGATACAACCTTTATTCAATTGTTTATCTGATTCTGCTTATCCTGATAACTGATATTATGATGTTATTCATATAACCGAGAAGAAGAGTATTCCTTTAGTTTTACAGGATCCATTAATACGATATTTACAATGTTGACGAAATTTACCGCATGGATTTCTATTATTTTGGATAGTGATAAATTAATAGCATCAGGCGTAATTTTGCGCAAAGCCACGCTGACCTGGCTTAATATTAACCGTCGTTGAGTAGTTGACTCTATACGAATGATGCTCTGTTTTTGAACAAAACGCGTATATTTTTAATTTTTTTACATGTGCACGTATCCCATGTACTCCTTAATTAAAATATATAATATCATATAGATATCAGTAACGGATTAACTTTATTCTATCTTTTTATATTAATTTATGTAACATGAAAGATTCATATATCATTTAATTTTGTATCGATGTTTTATATCGACTTTCTATTAGCCTTAGGACATGCCTACTATCGTTCACTATCGCCAAGCTGGCCGCCATTTTGAGTCACTCGGGATCGCGGTAGCGGTAGCTCTTAGTGTGATTTTTAAAGTACTAGTGTTTTATTCCATAAGTTATTAGAAGTTAATAGATAATTGTTTTTTTATATTGGAGGCATCAAAAGGTAAGATCATTATTTTCTTATTTATAGCTATCGTTGCGGAATTAGAATTTGAGTGGCCCATAAAATGGCTGGGGTACCCTAACCACCTTTCACTTTACAGAATGCAAATGCAGGCAATGAATCAATACGGAAACAACCGTGGATTTGGTGGGCCCCCGCAGCCACAAAGGCAGGGTGGTAGGCGTGGCCATAACCGAGGAGGAATGCGTAATTCAAGATTTGAACATAATAATCAAAGGAATCAAAATCAGGGGCAAGGAGGTCAACGACCCAATAACGAGGTCAGTCTACGTCTCCATAATTTTTGAGTTATCAAAGTAGCAAGTCTCGTGTTTTATTGCACTTTTTAAGAAAATTATAAGTAGCATCGATGTTCCAATGGCTCCAAAGCTTACCGCCATTTTGTTTTATGCAAGCTACTTTTAACAACTTCGCGATCTTGTTATATTGTTATAATAACTATTACTACCCGTAGATTTTACATGCTGCAATTATTTTAATGTATGCGATAGAAAAAATAATATCAATAATACCATGCTTAAGTATCTGTTATTTATGTTTTATATAGATATGCTATCATGGCGCCTGTAACGTGTGGCGTGTGTAATAATAGATGTAAAATAACTCATTGATGTCCACGTAAATATTATTTACCATAAGTAGTCTAAATTCCTACATAAGTTTACTTTCGATGGCTGTGGTTAATGCTTAAGTTTTAAGATGGCTCTATCATCTAAAAAGAATTGTTTTAATTTTATTCCAATGTTCCAAAAATGTAGAAAGCATTATTTACAGCCGGCAAAGCTTAATCCGCCAGTGGAAAAACCGCCGCAACCACCTCAACCACAACAAGCTCAACAAAAAGATAAGGAGAAGGAAGTTGTGCCTCAGCAGAATGCGCCTCTGCAAGCGCAGAAACCACAGCAAAACCTACAGAACCAACAACACCAGCAAAATCAACAACACCAACAACAGAACCAACAGCACCAGCCGCAGAATCAACAGCACCAGCAACAAAATCAACACCAAAACCAACAGCAGAAGCCACCCCAGAATGCTCCCCCTAAGAAGGACTTGCAGGAAAATGTGATGGATAAGTCTAACCCCATGGAGCAAAAGAATATGAACCAGAACACCAATCAAGGCCACTATCAGAAGGTAAATTCCTATTTAGTTGTATTAAGCACTGTCTATTGTGTCTTGTTCACTCTGTTTTTGTTATCAGATTACATTTTATTTATCAATAAATTTGTAATTTTGTTGCTGTTAAAAATGCACTAAATCATTTGCTTTAAAAAAATAAATAATAAGAAATACTCATGAGACACCTATATTTTATCTATGTAAATCTATAGTATGAACAATATATTGTATAGATAATATTTAATTTTGTGTCCTTATTCATAATTTTTGTGTTTAGAACATGAATGGAAGCTTTGAGGGAAGGAATAAGCAGGGTGGTACTTGGAGCCAGGGTGCTCCTGGGAACAAACAGGGTGGTAATTTTGGTCAGGGTCAGGGACCGAGGCAGAACTTTGGTCAGAAACCTGGTGGGGGACCAGGTGGTCCAGGACCCGCACGGAACCAACAGCGTGGTAACAACATGCGTGGACCCCCACATGATGGAAAACCTGCACAGAGGGAGGTGAGTTAAATGATGTTTGTCACTCATACCTTGAAGTGTAATATTTTTGTTTTTTTTTTTCAAGTGAATTATAACTTAGATATGACTTTTATTTCTAAGTTGTGTCATATTGATACTGTAATTATATTATATTAAAATAAAATTTAAAAATAGATGATTTATATGAAAGATATCTAAGGACATGTCCAAATAAATGCTTTTGAAACACAAAGTATTCAAATGTTATACCTTAAAAACAATTTTGTATTTATATAAGGATTACATTTTAATAATTTATTTTAGGAACACATGTTGGCACATAAATTAAAGGACCTTGTCGGACCTATCATTGATTTGCCACCGATTGAACAGGCTGAGATTAAGTTCAATGGACGTGCAAGACTGTACATTGGCAATCTCACAAATGATGTAACCGAGGAAGAAATTCTTAACATGTTCAATCAGTATGGTGAAGCTGCTGAACTATTTTTGAATAAGGAAAAGAACTTTGGATTTATTAAGATGGTAAGATTTTCTTAATAAATCTTAGTAAAATATTCTTCACAAGTTTTAAGGAAAATATTGGTAAAGACAGCACCATAATCTGAACTTATGGATTAATGGATGATTTTTTTTCCAGGATTACAGGGAAAATGCAGAGAAAGCAAAGCGTGAGCTTGATGGGAAAATGAGGAATGGTAGATCACTAAGAGTAAGATTTGCACCTCATAACAGCGCAGTGAGAGTAAAGAACCTACCGCCTTTTGTGTCGAATGAGCTGCTTTACCGCGCTTTTGAGATTTTCGGCAAAATTGAGAGGGCATTTGTGAGAGTCGATGAGAGAGGGAAAACTTTAGGTGAAGGTGTTGTAGAGTTCACTCGCAAACCAAGCGCACTGGCTGCTATTCGTAACTGCACAGAAAAATGCTTCTTCTTGACGGCGTAAGTAAAAACGTTATAAGAAAGATAAACTATGTTCTAATCATTAAATATATTTCTATTCTAATGAATGTTTTAATTTCTAGGTCCCTTCGTCCAGTGATTGTTGAAAGCTATGAAGAACCTGATGAGTTTGATGGATACCCAGAAAAGAATATACCTAAGAAGCACCCAGAGTTTATGAAAGCGAGAGAGGTTTGTCAATTTCCATCAATATAAGTATATATTATTTTTTCTTTATCAATGTGTTGCGAGGTATAATGTAATATGTTTTTTTCGTAGTTGGGACCAAGATTCTCCGAGCCTGGCAGCTTTGAACATGAATATGGCACCAGATGGAAGCAGCTCCATGAACTTCACAGGCAAAAAGAGGAGGCTTTGAAGAAGGAACTCTCGGCTGAAGAGGAGAAGCTAGAAGCGCAAATGGAATATGCTAAGTGAGTTTTTTTTAATTAAAAATTATGTAGTATGTTGCTGTCTTCATAGTTTATATTTGTTTCATTGTGTGTTATATTGGCAATTAAGGGCAATAGTAAATACAAGGTCTAATTTCTCTATTATTTTTTAGTCAAAAATGTTTAAAACTTGTTACATGAATTGCAAATATTTTGACATATTGACACTTATTTACAAAAATCGCTGACAAAGTGCGAAACGCACTTTTTTGAAATGAAATGAAATGAAATGAAATTCCATTTCATTTCATTTCATTTCATTCCACTCAATTATTTTTGAATTTACGAAATACTTGTTTAATTGTAGCAATTTGTAAGGCCTATTTTGTCCTGGCAAAAAAAAATTGCTTACTTTTAGAGACAGATTATTGTTATAGGATATTGTTCGCCGACATTTAGTGGTCTAGAAAACAATTGTTTCTAAAAGTGAGTGAAACACGAAATAAGTTTTTTTTAAGGTGGTAGGGTTCTTTGTGGTTCGACTCCGGCGGTACCATCGCCACACTTATTTCTGCCTCATAACAGCAGTGTTAAGCGCTGTTGTGTTCTGGTTTGAAGGGTGTGGTAAGGGAGACATACTTTTCCGAGGCGTCCCAGCTTCCAAAAAACAATGTTTTTCAAAGTGTGCATCACTCAATACACGAAAAAAAGTTTGAGAACGCTTTATTCGAACGCACCGTACGTTCAGGTACGAGCACGAGACGGAGCTGCTGCGCGAGCAGCTGCGGCAGCGCGAGCAGGACCGCGAGCGGCAGAAGCGCAGCTGGGAGATGGCGGAGCGCGCGGCGGACGAGCGGCGCGAGGCGGAGCGCGTGCAGCTGCTGCGCCAGGAGGAGGAGCTCTCGCAGCGCATGCGCATGCAGGACGACGAGCTGCGCCGCCGCCAGCAGGAGAACACGCTCTTCGTGCAGGTACCTAGCGCACCGCACCACACCACACGACACATTATACACTTGTGACACCATAGATTAGTAACAAGAAAATGTTACCAGTTTTGACAATTGAAATTGTCACTGTCATTTATTTTCGTGTTTGAAAAATTTACGAAATCTTTTTAGATCATTTTTCCGCACTTTTTCTTCGATTTCGTGTTTTTGCACCACTCAACTGCACATGTCGGCATTGTTCCGCGTAAATTACACCATGACAGCCATTTAATGGCTTCCTTCAATTACAAGGCGGTGAGATATCTATACTTATCTATGTGTGACACGTGTATAACGTCACATATACATACATTATCGTTTTATTTTAAAAAGGGATCCTTTATTAAACCAGGGCTTTTTTATAACAAACAAAACAACTATTGTAGATTATGAGGGATTCAACCTTCACAAGTAATGATGGATATTTTCTTTATTTTAATGTTATGTGGGTTTCTATGGATATCTAACAATGTTGAAGTATACAAAATCTCTTTGGAGCTTGTTCTATACAAATATGCTACTATTATTATTTTGCACAAACATTTAAATAAAAAAACATGTATAACTGACTTCTCACAAGAAAGCATTCATCAGCATCAAGCATACATATTTTTTGTAATACAGAAAATATCCCCTTGGTCTAATTTATAACATGTTCATGTTCAGTAAAATTAATCATTATTCTACATTTAATATTTTCCATATTATGTCATTATTACAAACAAATTTTTAAAACAAATCAAACATTTTACTAAATAATCTCATTTTTTCAGGCCCAGCGATTGAACTCCATGTTAGATCGCCAGGAGCAGGGCATGTTCGATCAACAACAGCCGATGGTGAGTACATTTTCATATTACAAACAAAACTTATGAATTTACATTCAAATTATTCGTTTTGTAGCTTACGTTCTGACACTCTACAAAAGCAGTTCCAAAAATCTACAAAAGGATTTGTTTCAACATTATTCATGACAACCTCTATTGTCATTGAACATTTGTTTAAATACTCGTTATGTTTATTATTGCCATTTGTTTACATTCTCTTTATAATTGTTCTTTTTAAATATCTTGCCAGATATCTACCTAAAATTATTAATTCAACATCTCGATGTGAAGTCGAAAATTAAACTATATTCGTGTTTTTAAAGGATTCGGACATGTACATAATGATGTGCACAAGTTGAAATTATTACATTTACTGCGATAATATGAATTATACTTATCTTTCATTATGAATAGGAGAATTACATAATAGTGCTTTGATCAGTCATATATTTCTGCTCTTGATAAGTTCTATTATGTTTTTATTCAACAGTCCATTGTTATATAACTGATAAAAATTGAAATATACTTTCTTCACAGAGTCAGTCTTCTGTTAATAGCTTCATATAACAATATTATTATTTTTTCCAACAAAATTTAAGAATTAATTTATTGATTTATTTATTTCATGAGTTACTTAGTACTTCTAACACCTATATAGAGAAAAAAAATCTATGGTTTGGAGTAGTTGTGTATTGGTTAGATATACGTTTTTCTATCTACAAAGAATTCTTTTCTTGTTCACATTACACCATTTTAACCAGATATCAGATCGCAGTTACATAAACACATTCACAAAATTATAAATAAGATGTTACTTCATTATTTGATGCACTTACCTATATATTGTGCATCTCATGGCGCTTTTAGGGACATTTTAAAAGTTGGGTAAAAACTTGATAAGCAAGAACAATTTAAATTGAACATATACAAATATTAAGTTGCATTCCTAAAATTCACCGAAGGACATAAACTTTTCGTAATGATATTGTTTCGGAATTTGTAGTTTATTGGAAAAGGTATAACTGAGGTCGTATTTATTTTAATATACTAGGAATTCTTACGATCTAATTTAAGTTATTGTTGTCGTACTTGCATGCGTATTTTAAGGGAAATCTTAAAATTCTTGTCCCTTTCACATGTACAAAAATCGTGAGAAAAACCTTCAGTTAATTTGAGTATTAATTAATTTCCTGATTTGCATTGAAATTTATTACAGTTGTCATTTGCTGTAATACTGTAGTACAAAATGACATGAGTAAACTGTATTACCGATTCCTTATTGTTACTATTTTCTTCGTAATAATCCTAGGTATACAAATTATTATAATAGTCTGGTTTTAATTGTAAATGAGGTATGTCAACGGACAATTTCCTTAATTACATTATCGTTTGTTGGGTTGGTTATAGTTGCCAGAAGCACAGTAAAGTAAGAACTATGCCAGCTACGCTATGCTATGCTTATTTCGTTCAACATTAATGGCGCCATTGGCTATTCGATGCGTATATTTCACGATCCATAATGTTATCATTACCTTGTCAATCTGTATATTAAAATTTTATCGTTTTTAAGTAAGCAAACGGAAATTACCAGAGCCAGTTTACCACTTTGAGACAATTAAAAGATTTTATGGAATGCAAGACTCCATTTTACGGTCATCCTGTTACATACCTATCACCATCTTATTTTGAAAAGCGGGGGCCAAATGATATATGGGGAGAACTTTACTCTGTTACAAAAAATATTTATACTTACCATTTCCTGCGTATTTTTAATTTATCGAATGAGTCGAATCGAATCTCTCACGCATGTGAGGAATACTAAATATTTTATCTTTACTTATGAAATTAAGAATAAGAATTTATTTTTAAATAACTTTTACTTATCACATTGTCTTATTATAAACATTTTATCCATCTGGAGGTGTAAACATTGAATATTGGCAATATTCAAAATTATCACATATACACTAAAATATTAATGTTCACTTAAATACGGCTAATGACTTATGAGACGTGATTGCTGTATCCGGCGCTCGTGATACGTAAGGACAAGACTAATTGACTTTTTAAATATTAAGTATTCTTGAAATTTTTGTATACAATGAGAAAATATTGGCAACTTTTATGATTGCTCACTTTAGGATGGAGGCTTCAGAGACCAGTACGACATGCCACGTGGAGGTTATGACGACATGCCGCAGAACCGCGGTTGGGAGGGACCGCGCCAAATGGATGATTACCCCAACAAACGCCGTCGATTCTAGATAGCGCGTAGCACTGTAGCAGCCACAGGCCGTAACGTTGCGTTGCCGCGTTGTAGAGGAATACGCCTTACGTTCGCTGTGTCGGCCAAGTCATTGGTTAGAATCAAATAAGGGTGGAAATCTTGTTTCGATACCAACAACACATGGATTTTAACTGTTTCTCTCGCCACGTATACAATTTTACAACACAACACGGGTAGCGCCTACATTGAAATTGTTACTTGAGATTTTTATTATTTGACATTATTTTCGAATTGAAAATGAACCTATTGTTTGCGCTAACCAATGGCTTAAATGGTGTAAAAATTTACAAGGCTAGAATATGTGGTTTTAATTTTGATACCACTTTAATATCCTTAAAGTATAATTATACTTGTAATTCACATTTTTTCTGAGTACTTTTAGTTTAGTTGATGGCCTCGTATATTTTTACACTTATTGAAATAAAATCTTTTAGATTTAGTTAAAAAGTAAAGTAATCAAAAGAATTACATTACAAGAGGTGTTAGAGATTACGAATATAGAACAATAAATTATGACATTGATAAATCTGAACCACCGTTAATAAATATAAGTTACAACTCGAGGCACTATACAGCGTGAAAGGTTAAGCTGATCCAACGTTCAAACCTTTAATCGTTTTGTCTCTTCCTCGGATCTAAATAATTCTGTTTTTGTTCTCAATATTAACTTATGACATATTATGATATTGTGGTGTCACAAATACCTAGCATATTTAAGGCTTTGTCTTATATATCAATCATTGAATTTAAACGACTAATCATTGTGGAAACTATCCACATACTTTTACATATCTTTACTTTATTTAAAATGTCTGTCATCCTTTAATTTAACAAAAAAGGCAAAAATATTATTGAACAATATTATTACACCATTGTTATCTTAGTAACAAAGTGCATGTTACAGCACGTAATTTGAGCGGTTTAAACCTACGGAATAGTCTATTTATAACAATTCGTTATTATGCTAGGAGAGAACGGTAATAAAAAGTTTTGCATCACAATACATTTCGCGTCACGTGATTGATTTTTCAATCGGGATATTTCTTTTTGTACTAAAAAAATTGGCCTACTCCTGAATTAGATTTATTACTCAAGTTAGATTATAAAAAAAGATAGTGCTGTGTTAAAAATCACATATTCGCAAATTACCGTTTATGAGAAAAGATATAAAAACAGCTACCACGGCATATTGCTAAATGTCTTTGCGCGAGTAGGTAAATGAATTTTAAGACTTACGATGCAATGCATAACGTTCAAATTACTTGTACTAAGCCTTTTGGTACCGCGAGTAAGAAAATTAAATCGTTACATACCTATAACATATGAAGCATGTGTGGGCCGTTCTTGTCCCACAGTATCGCCGGAGATGTACAAAACATTAATTTGTCATCCATCGTTTTGTGGCCTATTACAAAGAGAATTAAAAATATTACGAATTTGAGTGTCATCTTTTCTATTTAAATTACAAGTATGTGCATTCGGTTGTTACATCCTATTGCTTTTAAAAGTTAAAGTATAAGTAATTTCTTGACCCTTTTTAAGTAAGAAAAATCTAAATTGCAAGTACCCAATGAAATATTGTTTGTTTCTAAAAAGCTACAGATACAATGTCTTTTTATCCGCGTTGAATATATTATAGTATAGTAATTTAAAATAGATATTTAATGTTCACTTTCAGATTTTGAATTATTAGAAAAATATAGTTATTATGTGACAAATTTATCATTTTAATGTTTTCGTAATGTTTTCATAATAGTAACTGCACATTTTAGTCTCCTTTCAAACTTTGAACTATATTTATTGAAAATCACGGTTATGAAAAAATCGATTTAAATCACTGAAAAACAGTGATTTCGTTTCAAAGTTTGATTAAGATGAAACATTTAGCAGTTAGATGTAATATTGTATGTGTGTTGAATGTGGCAGTATTTATGTTCAAAGCATTTTTTGCACTGATGTATTTGAACAAGTAAGTTTATAAAAATATTTTTTTGTTAGGAGTGTTGTATGCGAGATGTATGCAATTATTTAAAATTGCAATTTATATGTGGATATCTTCTAATTTAGTGTTTAACTGATATAACAGTGAAAGTATTGTGTAACGTTCAATTTCAATTTTACTTCATAAATAAATAATTTATCGCTAAGTAAAATCGTATTGATTTTTTTGGAAACCTTTTTAATTATTTAAATTAATAATACGTTTTAAGCTTCGTCATTTTAATAACTTATTGCAAGATTTGTTGCAATAATAATGAATTTTTGATTCTTGTAATGTTGTAAACAAATACGGCCACACATGAGACCTTCAAAATCATATTATCTTTAAATGTGAAGTTGGAGCATACAATTTCTATAAATAATATTAAAATTAATGATATTAGTTAAATTATGTAAATAATTTTCCTTGTAATGAAGTTTCATATAGCGAGGGAATGAAAATGAAAAAAATATTACTGTACCTACTGTAACTTTTACGTACGAAATAATTGTTTAATAACTGCTTACTTAATCTACTTATTAGTACGCCATATCCTTAAAAGTGCGGAAATATGTACTATCGAACTATACAAGCTAAGTTTATTGTTATAATTTCTTTAAAAATATTGTTTTTCAATAGTGCAATTGGTCTGTTTTAAGACTTTTTTTCTTGTTTCGCGTTTGTATTTTCTTGTCTTGTTTATATCCGCGTGCAATGCGTATGTACATTCTACAATAACCAATCCGAAACATATATATGCAGCGAGGCTCTTTTTGTTTACAACTTATACAAGTATGAAAATATGCGTTTCATATGCTTCATTTTCTATAAAATCTAAATGAATAAGCATGTATATATTTTTAAATATTTAACAATATTTATTAACATTTTTATTCACGGTTCACACTTTTTATGTTTTTATTTTTCAGTTTAATCTTAATAGTTTTAAAAACATCATATTTACATTATTACATATTTCATTTTATTTTTGTGAAATATTACAAGAACATATAACATTAGGTATACCAAACATATACATTATAAATTATTTAATTATATACTTCGAAATTAATTGGGATAATTTAGTAATGGCATCATTATCTGTTTAATAAAAAAAAACAGAGTATTATATATATATATATATATCACCTATCCATTTATATTTTATCATTTGTCATATTTACGAATTTTATAACACTTTCATTATTGTTTTAAATCATGGGGATAATTCTATTGCATCGACATTTAAATAACAAATAAACGACATTTAAATTTAAATACATATGTATAAACATCACAAAAAGGTAGTAGTGGCACGTCAGCGTAAGCCAGAATACACTGAAATAGATCCGGTAATAAAAATATAGTTCTAAAAACTAAAAAACACGCTTTTATGATAAAATTAACTAAAAAGTAGAAAATCTAAATGAATCTAGGAATCAATTAAGGAACAGTAAATAGTATAATTGTGAAATAAATCTACAAAGTTTGAACGAAATCTGGCCGTTTAAAGTGGGTCAAAATCGCGCCCAAAGAAGTCGGTTACAAACATACAAACAAACATACAAACAAACATACAAACATACAGGTGAAGCTAATAAAAAGCGTGTAAAAATTACATAAATGGCGAATACCTATTATGTAGTATGGTTATGGCAAACTTGACGCGGCTTATTTATTCGTCATAATGATTTCACTCTTCACTTAGATCAATAATGCCACCGATCAATGATAATGACATTGGGCCTACAATGTCCACATTGACCAGAGTGGAGACGACGTCATGCACTACTCCATACATTCTCATTCCTTTCCACTCTATTATCATCTGTTCCTTTTTTCCTAGGTATTTTTCATAGCTCTATACTTAGAGATATGAAATACGACCAAAGTGGTAGTTGCTGTGCCCACCTTTCAAGTTCGTGGTCCTTTCTTTATTATCTCATAGACGTTCCATCCGCATATTTATATGTATGCAGTGAGCGGTTTTAAGCTTACCACAACGGACATCTTTGATTCACCTCTGATCCGATTTTGGGCACCTCCAGTGGTACTTATTTAATCATTAGATATCGAACTGGCGATAAGAGTGTCTACCGAGTCTCATATCTCATGCTTGAATATCATATTAGACCTTGACACTATTTTTCACTGTAGTTTGTATATATTTGAAAATTTCAGCTAAATCGCATAACGCCGGATGGGATTGCAAATAGATGTCTTGTGTTAATACAAGTTAATAAACCAATATGCTAAAAAAATATCAAATATTTTTATAGTATATTTGAAAAGAATCCTAACTACCTAAATGTATTGTTCCTTTATTATTCACAAGTTAATATTACTTTTATATATTCTAGAAGTAAAACTAGCTTTGGTTTTGAGTTTCCTGATAATGAAAGAAAGACAAGAAAGAACTACATTAAGCTGCGTCCATGGCAAATATGATGGTATAAAGGCGTAATAGGTTTTCGTTATTAATAGATCTGACTATTTAGAATGGGAAGACCTGTGCCAAAACAAAATTTTCCTCCCCGGCAAATTTATTTTGCGCCCCAAGCTCTGCTATTTAAAGGGGCGGCAAAATTTTGCACATAAATAGTTTCTTTTGAGAGCATCATTTTATATTAGGGATAGTTGGATTATTTCATAGATAATTTACATTTATTAAGGTTTTCCACTTCTTAGGCCCCAAGACCTATTTTTTTTGCGGACTTATTCCTAGAGGGCGGCAAATTCAACATTCGCCGTCAATAATGATAAACTATTGGAGTACTAGTTATAGCATTCAAGAAATCATTGAATGCTATAACTACTACTACTACTAATATACCGAGTTTGGGTAAGTATTTCAAGTCTGGGAAGTAATGGTAAGCAAGCGCGTTATACTCCGTCGACTTCGTATTACATTTCATGGCTTATTTTATTTTAAAACCATTAGAACTCACTAAATGAGCCATATTACAACTATCTAATTAATATGATATCGATATAGTCTTAAGATAGCTTATTAATCTAAGAATATTTATATTTGTAAAAAAATTTTCATGAATAATTAATTTACTTGTACTATATTTGAAAGGGGGTAGAACCAGTGTGGTTTGACCGGGAAGGTTACCACTTTGTGGCGTGAAGCTGTCATTGCGTTTCATTAGAAGAGTGTGGATGCCAACTGAGTTGCGTCTGAGGCGACAATCTTAGGCCTTATTAGTGGCAATGCATTTGTGATCAGCTTCAGGTACAGATGTTCATGAGCGGCAGTGACCATACACCAGCAGGTGGACATGTTCGTGGGGGTTGTATAAAGTAATACAGTCGACGGAGTACTATCACTATTAATAAGTTGATTGAGTGTTATAAGATGAGTGATGACTAGCCAGTCACTGGATGGTTTCAACTTGCAAAATTATAATGCTCGTTGCCATCTTTATATCCAGTATTTAAATGTATAATAATATTTTTCCAATATTTACAAATCTATCCAATATTTTGCCTTCCAAAGATTTACATTTGGCCTATAAGGATTTGAAGGTTGGATAAACTCAATTGCATTATTATTGGAACATATAGTATGTTATTCGGAATTATTATATCTTTTGAGATTTTTTCACCTTTTGAAAGCTTTCCTTTTCGCATTGGGTTAAAAATAAAAGTAAAATTTATAAAAATAAAACATTTTATATTCCACATTATGGGTAGGTATACTAAAATTTATATTAAGTATCCGTCGTGTATGTGTTATCATATATTAATAACAAACAAGTGTGTTTCACACATGTTCTTTTTTATTGTTTAGTAATTTGCATAGAACACATTAAGGAACAATAAGATGATATGAAATTTTTTCGTCCAAATTTACTCACCCTATCTAGGGTAAAAAGTTAAAATAACTTTCACTTTTTTACCCACCTAAATTCCCTTCAAGGTATAAATTATTTTTTATGATAGACAAATTGATATTATCATTAAATGTGAAGTTGGAACATAACAAAAATTCTATAAATAATATTAAAATTAATGACATTAATTATATTATGGAAATAATTTTCCATCTAATGAAGTTCCATATAGTGAGGGGATGAAAACTAAAACCATTGAAAAAAACAATAATTATAATTATAAATTATGATAGACAAACTGACAAAAGTAAACACATGAATTTGACTGGCCCTTAATTTTTAACACCCCATATTATGTAAAATGGATATTAAAAAAATTATAATTGTTATGATAAAATAAAATACAATAAGTAATTTACTATCCACCACTTTTCAATTATATAAACTAACTATAAAGGCGTGAACAGATTGACAGACAAAGACATGACGAAACGATCAAAATATATAATTTTCTTTTTCAGGATTTACCTTCAACAAGGAAGACTGCTGCTGCTTTTTATCTTTTTGTGAAATCTTTTGTTAGTTATAATAGGAAATTCTACATATATATTCATTATAACAAAGTTTTACTATCTATTGCGCTTCTCGTGTTGATTTGGCACAACGTTACTTCAAACTTTCTGTTGTCATTTATTCTACAGGTAACCTTATTTTACAGTTATGTGTAATGTTCGACAATACATAGTATTGGATTTTGGGATTTTTTGAAACTGTCGGTCCTAAAAAATATACAATTTCTCTTCTTCATGGAACTCTTCAAACAAACAATTAATGCAATATAATAGATGCATTTATACTTTAGAAAGAGTGCAGGTAATTATCGCTAGCTTTTATTAGAAACAGGATATTTAGGTTCGTATGTTAGGCGAAAGCATATGTTTAACAAATACACTTGAATTTCAGTCTAATGTAATTTTATGACATGTGTCGACGGCATGGGGAATAGCTCACTTGGGGCGGCATTTTTGAGAGCGGCAAATTGTTACAAATTATAGCTTTTTGGTAGTATATAATTCGTAGTACCTGTAGTAAAAACCTTTTAAATTCAAAGTGTGGTACTTTTAGGAAGCGGAAAATTTACAGAACTTTTTCGGCAACTCTTTTCAGACTACTTGTTCTGATTTATTTAAAACAGCAGGATGTCCTTTTTTTCGCCCATCTTTTCCTTTACAGGGCGGCAAATTCGAACTTCGCTCTTGTGGTTAGTCTCTAAAGGAACGTAAATCTTCATTTCATATTATACATCGAGAATACTCCTTGTGGAATATCTTTTTTCTAAAACCAAGATAAGGTACGTGTAGGTAGGTATAAGTCAGTGGAACTCTCATTATCTGAAAGGGCTGTCATCTGAAGAGTCTGAAGGTTATAGATTCCATTAGGTACCTATAAGTTTAAAATTTACCTTCAGCTAATCTTCAATATATTACCTTTCTCTCTTTCGAAATATGTCCACCCACTTCTTTGGCTTGGTTGATGGTTCTGTAAAATGTGTATTGAATGTCTCAGATAATATTGGAGGTGGCTACCGACTATCTTACGGAGCAGTAATTTCGCCGATTAAGTGTTTTGTCGGTTCTTCGTAAGTTTTGGTTATTTTTTTTCAACCCCCAATCACGAGGAGCAAAACAGGTGCAGTGATAGCCGCAGATTAACGTAAGGAATCTTACTTAATATAATATATATTTAAATCCACAGGACCGGTGCCTCATCATTCAACATGATTTATAACTAAACGATTCATCTAAATTTGACATTGGTATTTTATTATTATGCCCACCTGAAATCTTCGTGCAAGTGGCTCGACCACTCTACCTCTAGTACACAACGCCATTTAAAAATAAAAGGCGTTGAAAATTTATACAATTCTGTACGTGCAGTATACACTATGGCAGAATCGGCGTTATGTCTCTTCATGGTACCAGTGTTTGTTTTTATGGTCGCGTTGTTGTGTTCTACTATAAAGGATGAAGAGTGAACACACATACGCGGTTAGGGTTCATTTACATCTTAGACAGCGTGTCGGATGAGTGCCGTGGAAGATATCGATCGTAACACACCCGTGCAGATGGATATAGTCCGCGTAAAACTGCTAGTCCGCTCTGAATATAGAAAGGAATCGCGTTGCCATAGCAAATTGTATGACTTCACCTGCTCGCAACAACTTCAGAGGGGACTAGCAGTTTAGCGTGGACTATACCAATCTCCGCGGCTTGCGAAATATTGTATAGGAAAATATGACTGTCCAGCACGACCCGCGTCTGACACGTTCAGTGCCTTTAGATGTAAACGGGGCCTTATTCGTGCGGTTCGTTAGTCCTCAGGGGCAGCATCGCATATGGTACTGGCTTTTGACATAACTTCAGGACATCTGCACTATTTGGGGTTGGTTACCGCATAACGGGTAAACTGATCTCGTTGGAAATATTATTTAATAAAATCTGACAGTGCTCATGAAAATACCATTGAATTCAAAGAGCACTAATATAATTGTTAAGATATTTCTTATCTTTCAATTGATTTATAGTATTTTTAATGCATGGGTAATATGAAGAAGCGACAAATTTACTTGATTATACTATTTGTTTACTGTTAATTTTCTCATCATCTGCATTACTTACATTACATGATTTTAAAGTGTATTTTGGTATTTCTGCTATTCGATATCTATTTTCGTTCCTGTTTTTCCTGTTTACAAACAGAAAAGTAAGCGTTTCTTGTCTTGAAATAGCCGCTATTTCATTCTCCCTGCGTTAAAAGGTCCGGTGAAGATGGAAATAACACGTTACTTCAATCACTAGAGAAGATATAATGATAGACTATGAAGAAGATTTCATTTGGGAAAATTCTCCATGTTTTAAAGAGGACGAACGAAATTTAACATTTCTGTATGCAACTAGCCGTTGATTGAACTGGTAAGTAATTAAGAACATAAACAGACTTAACCTTTTACTTGCGTTTAATGATTACATTTGCTTGCAATAGCAAATTATTTTCAGTACGACGATTTCAATTATTGTGTATTGTAGCAGGACGTTTTCACCTAGTGAATTTTAGGGATTTACGCAAAGCACTAATTTACGAGTATTATTTATGTTAAAGAATATGTATTCAAGGGTTTGATCTTACTTGGATGTTCAGAACTAGCATAAGTCTATTTTAAGCTAAATCGGACTTTAAAGCGTTGTCCGTTCGTCCTGACACGGACCCTTCCTGATTTACCCCATCCATCCGCAGTCTGCCGCGTCCGATTGTAGTCCTTTAGTAAAAAAAGTAAGGTAAAGCGTCTTGTTTGGGACTGTACAACCAAATCAAGATAAGAGACGAACGGGACAGGATAAGGATAATACCGTCTTAATCTATACATTGGAATGTATTTTAAAAATAACATATATAAAGAAGATACCTAAGTAAAACGTCCGCGGCCCACGCGCTCATCTAATCTGTCCGATTTACTGGCTCGAACCAGTGACGTCTCTGAGCGATATGAATAGAGTTTAAAGTAAGCCCTGTGGCGTGCTAAGTGTGGTCTAAACCTTAGTACAGTTGCAATAAGAGATAGCGTCTGATGAGCTCCACCTCCAAACGCCTTGCAAAAGGCTCGCGCGCGCGATTGTTCATTTCGACGGTTACATTTTAATCGGCGTTTGGGAAAAGTGTTTCCAATGATTCTAAAAACTATAATAAATTACAATTGAACAACTTCATTAAAACGAACAGTGCATTACGATTTGTTGAGAACATTGTACGCAGCACCTTTAACATACAGCGCCTTAAAAATCTTGGTGCGTACTACTCTATTTTACACGTGTAGCTATAGCAACGTAACGATGTACGATGCACGTCGTAAGGAAATCTTATAAATTTGGAATAAAGTTTACGATGTGTCCGTTTAAAATTAAAAAAAAAAATGATTTTTCTATGACTTCAAAGGTTTTCGGTACAGGAAGGTGAGGTTCTTCGACCTTAAGTAAATTAAGAATGAAAACTTAATGTATGAATTATATATCAGAAATATTTATATATTTTTACCTCTCTGTGAAATAAGGTATCTAATTAACTTAGCACATATTTAATCACATGTATCTGCAACTAGGTACATTCCCGTGGCAAGAATTTATTACGGAATTGAGGACCTCTCAATAAAAAGGTGTCAGGGCAGGGGATATGGAATATATCAATCTATAAAAGTATTGCTATAACGGTTTTGTATTTACTAAGTAATAAAACAAATAACGTTAAGTAATTTAACGGACGGTCAGAGAAGACAAATCTTTCGTTTTAGTCACCTCTGAGGATTTGAAAGTTCAATAAGTCGTATATCTGATGTCAACTGAAATAAACTTGAAATAAGTTGAGAAAGAGGACCTGTCGATGATGTTCCCACAACATACATTTAACTAAAATGTGCCGGACAACTATATCCTTTACATTGTACTGTATGTAAATATTTGAAGGATATACGTATTAACTACGTTTATTCGTGTCTTAAATCATTATAGTCAAGCTCAATAATTTTATCCACAACGGTAAATTAATATGACTACTTTAGGAAGATTATGTGACATTATATCATAAAAAATATCTATTGACCTGAACACCAATGAGTGTGTTTAAACTTCAAATATTTATAATCCTTTACCCAGAACATGGGTACCGCTTATGGAATGTGAATATTGCCAAAATAATGTTTATGGTACAAATTTTGAAAATTAGACCTAACCTCATAGCTTTTGACCACAATAATCTTATTATAAAAATTATTTACCAATTTTCTATTTTCATTGTTGAGATATATTTGGGTCTTTGTTTTTCTATTAACAATTTTACCACATACAAATACAAGGAATCACCGTATTTTATATTATTGTTGTGTAGTTTCAAAATCTTTAACGTTAATATAAAATATCCTTTATGTCATCTCGTATTTCCAACCCGATTCCCTAGTATCGGAAGAAATAAGAATATCTGTTCAAGACAATTGATTATACTTCATTCAACTGATTATATGTGCTGTCACTTTAACATAACTAATATTTGATTATATTTACAGGTTTCCGTTTTTAGTTAAATGCTGTGATGCTTGCAATATAAAGGTAATTATCATTTCTTTTGTAATATTTTTTATAGTTGTATTTTATTTTTTATAAGATGAAACCAGCAAATTTGCATGGAGTCCATATAATTGTAAGTAATCATTACCGCCTATGGACATCTGTAAACAACTCAATATATCGACGATGCTTAGTTATTGCTACTAAACTCGGTATCTCATTTTTTTTTTTACGAAAAAGCGATTTTTGCACATTTGGACTTAAAATGACGTATCACAGGTCGTCCTTAAGACACTGGTGTCTTAAGCTTAAGGACCTGGGACCTTGGGTTCAAAATTGAGCAAAATATTAAAGTGTGGACAATACGTTCTATGTCTTTTTAAAGTAGCGTTTCTTCTTATGTAAAGTAGCGTTTTTTGAGTTCGGAGTTATTGCCAATTCGTCCTTGATATGAAAGGGGTTTATTTTGATGTTGATCACAAATACGTTGCTACTCCTGAGCACAGTGATGGTCGCCTCAGGGAAATAGATAAGGCAGAGTTTTACCCACGTACCACTTTCACCACCTTTCGAAAATTATCTGTAAGATGTTACGTTGTTATTATTTAAAAATAATTGAGACCGTGGAGTTGAATCCTTTGAGCGATTTTGATGTCATATTCATGCGATTCTTTTCTTTTCAGTTGGCCAAGAGAATTTGTCGGTTGTCATGGTTGCGATTGTTGATTTTTTTACGCGAGGTTTGTATAATATAATACTTATAAAGTCGAAATAATGGGAAAACATGTCAAATATGTATGTTTTAGTCATAATAATTGAAAATGGAAGTTTGGCAATACATAATACTTTTGTCACTCATTTGTGGCGACATGATGAATATTTCAGATGTTTTCCTATTATTTCGATCCAGTAATTTATAAAATTGAGTCACTTAATGGCTAAATAAGAATGCTACATGATGAGTCTTATATATTTTGTCTTCTTTTCCCGTCGGATTTATAATGACGCATAAACCACATCTCTGATTGACAAAAAGATTCATGTTTTATGAATATGGCATATTGTTCATTTTTAAGTTTGTACGAAAACAAATTCAAGTCATTGTGAAGCTTCATACACTATATGATATGAATAATAAATTTGAAATGAAATATGCACAGTGTATGAACGAATAGGAGGTCGTTTGCTGCTTTAAATATCTAATACCAATTTTCGATTACTTACGTATTGTAAGGCAAAATGTTGTAACTTTATTATGCCATATAAAAAATCGTGAATCTTTTACATTATAAATTTGATTTATTCTGTATTTGTTTTGTCATTTCTGGATAGTAATAAGTATGTTTTTTTTTGCAGAGGCCATGATATGAGGGGACCATCATCTATCTACAAGGTGAAAATGTCTGAACAAGTTTGTCAAAATATACCAATTGCGTTCTGGACACCGACTCGAAAGGACTTACAATTACGGTGGTTTTCTGTGTTAGAACAATTAATGCCTTAAACGTGTAGCCTTAACTATCACCTAGCACCAATAACTTTGTTATAGAACATTTACACTTAAAATGTAAATAAGATTTTTTACAATAGTATCCCTTTACAATTAAATAATTATTATAGTGAAGTTAAAATGTCGCTACCCGCGGGGCAATAGGACGAGCGAACAGGCGTTGTCATCTTCTAAATATTGCGCTTGACTTCGCTATGGCGTAGTAAAATGGAAAGCGCCCATTGAGCTTCAGTGCGCGTGTCATTTAAACTCAGTTCTTTTAGCATTTTCGCGCTCTTGCGCAAGACTTGGTGCTAAAAGAAATAAAAATGTTAAGATAACATAAACAGCGCGTGTGCACCTTTTCGTTTAAATGTCTATTTATTGTAAACAGGCCAGAAGTGTCAAATAAAAAAAGATAACTATTTTTATATTTAGATAGAAACACGGCATTCATGAATGGTTGGAGTTTGATTCCAAAAATATTTTTTGTACACTAACGATACAAATATATAAGAAATGTCAGTACAGGTGACTCATTAATTCTGTAACTCAGGATCTGTGTTACTGAACTACTGGGTGTTACAGTACAGTGTTACACATCTCTGTCCAACCTTTTTTGGGGGAACGGGGATTTGTATTCATCAAAACCCTCATTACAAGCGCCGTCGTTTTATGGCCCCGCGGGCAGTGACTTTTTAACATTACTATATAAGATTTTTTACTTTTAAAGCCTTTGATATGCTAGAGAATAATATTAACCACAGTCACATTTGCTAAAGTGTAACTAAGCATTACATAAAATATATAATCTCTTATCAAAACTAATGGTGTTGCCATGTCAATGCCATGATTAATAATTGCATAATTGAATGTTAGAGTTAAAAGATATTATTTTTATGGTATTATTACACGTGTAAATAAGTCTGCATGAGGCAGGCGAGCGGAAAGTTATTAAAATAAATAACCGTGCGAAAAGGCATATTATTATGTACTGAAGTTTTTATAGATTTCTTATTGAAGCTAAATAGAAGTCTTAAGCCAATTTCATAACTGTTACATATTTTTCGCTAATATTTTTTGATCGTCTGGTAATGGTGAGTTGTGTTGTCATTATTAATGTTTTAAGCGTATCTTGAGCTTGTTAGCATAGATGACTTATTAAAAATAGATGAATATAAACACTTAATGTCCAAATTATAGTCCACCCCATCTTGCTACCATTATTTAAACGTCACGAGGTGAGGTGTGTAGATTGAAAATGTACTTCAGTAGTTCTGAATTTACACAAGGTAATTGCTTAATTCAGTATAATGTAAGAAATGAATGTACTTAGTGAAACTCCTTGGTTTTAGCACTGTTTTACAAAATGTAAATGATAAAATATTTTCAGTTTTCTAAATTACCACATTTTAGCCCAACATGAGGTGTTTCTCATATATTTTACATACTTTTAGCCGTATTTTTGATAATTTGCATATAAATCGAGAGTTGTAATACATGCTACTCTATATAATTCTTGATTCATAGCTTTCATTATGTACAATCATGGATAGTTGGTGCACAGGAATAATTGTAATTCATTCCAGTCTCTCATTCTGTTATTATCATGATGGTCATAGGAACGCGATACATAAAGTTTCTCATTTTCTTATTTGTCTTTTATAGGTTAGCTAGCTTTCTTCATAAGTTATTACAATTGCATAGAGTTGTCAGATTTTTATATTGCCATTTTGTTACTCAGTAATGCTTACTTCCAGGAAAGTATTTAGACCGTATCTGGAAGTATGTTTCGTGTAACAAATACTTATTACGGATGCAAATACATATGTCGAAAGTTTGATAATAATAACGACACCAAAATGTTTTTATCGATATTAAACTAATGCTGATTCAATATTACCAACCTAAATATCGATATAGAAAATTTTAGCTTTCTACGAATAAAATATCCAGATAGTCAAATTATGATGATAATCTTTGAAGTTTGTACGCGAAAATCGATAATATCGCATTCAAATTTTCGATATCGGTTATCGATATTTTTGACATTCGTTATAAATATCGATAAATTCACTAATTTGCATCCCTAATACCGATAAATTCACTAATTTGCATCCCTAATACCGATCTATTGATTAAATATGAACAGATTGGTAGAATATAATTAAGCAAGCGCCGTCAATAGCTTTATAAGAGTAGCAACAAATTGTTGGGTTTTGCAAGATGTCACTAAAATAATGAGATATTTGCTTTGATACAAGCGAATATTTTATTTATTCAATGGTCGTAGAATATGTCACCGACGGCATCTGTGATGCGCCAATGTTTGTAGCTACGTTTAATTAGCTCATTATGATAGCAGCATTTATATTATTTACTTACAGTGTGTTTATATTGTAGTAAAATTCATGTAACTTTATTTGAGCATAAACAAAAAAGATTATATCGTTAATTAGCAGTGATTCAACTTAATATTTTGTTCTGCTATAGTTATACAGTGTACATTCATTGGTCTGATAAGTTGCGATGGACAATGATAAATTATCAATGATAATTATAGGACTTGGAGTTTTTTTTCAAAAATAATTCTGATATTTAAATTTCATTATTACAGCTATTGTTATACAGTTGAACACAAATACCCGACATACCAAAATACTCTGATTAAGTCTGGGTATTCATTGTTACATAATCTACGGTTGTGGTGAAGATTATTTAGGTTTTACAATAAAAACTACGTATAAAAATTTACTTAAACAGTGTCGTAATTATACCGCGGGCTCCTAAGAAATTTTTGTTCACGAATACTTAGTGATTTTTTGGTCGTGGCGACCTTTTTTTCTTGCAAATTTTTACACATATTGGTCACTTTTAAGCTCGCAACGTCTCGGGTCATTTTGCCAGTCTTGCCACCCTATAGTTACGCTCCTGTTTTAAAGTATAATATCTGTATAACCTTGCAGCAAAATATGCTACTCTGTTGTTTCAAATAAATTCACTGGGGTATTTGTGTTCGTGATATCTAAAGAAATGTAATTACATTGTATTGATGTGTGGTACTTGCCACACCCAAACTTTGTTAAAAATCTGTTTTGATATTAATTATAAAATTTCTACAGGTGATCGTAGAGTAACAGCATCGGGAATTTTTAGTTCAGGTTCGTATCTTAATATATACAATATACATACACATATATGCCTCATGCAACTAGATTTAAGTATAGTCATTTTTTGTGTTTCATACCACACATAATATAAAAGTAATGATGTTAAAATAAAAGTCTAGTTAATTAGTAGAGTGTGGTGGTATTTAAATAATAAAAAAATTAAGTACTGTATAATGTACATTACTGAAATTCTAAACATTATATTACATTCCATACATAGTATGATGATTTTATATATTTTTGTCTTCTTTTCCCGACTGATGCATAATGATGTATCCATTTATTTATCTGATTTTTGATATCATTAATCTAATTATTTATTATGAAGGACTATGTCTAAGACTATGTTTTTTTTGTTACAGATAACGCGGAAGAGATGTTGTTCAATAAGTATTAATTGTTATTAATTTATTAAGTTAGAAAGTACACATTTTTTGTTAATTTCTAAAGCGGTTTATTTATACACAATGTTCAGACCATCCGTAAATTAAAGAAATAAAAATGTTTAAAGCAGAAATTTGTTGTTTCATTATTATATAAAAAACATTTAATTTCATTAATATTATATTTGCAAGTGTGTAACTTTTTAAACAATTTTCATTCTTAGTATTTTAATAAGGAAATAATATTAACAATATTAATAAATATGGAAATTTTATATTTAGGCATAACCAAACCTGATCAAGTAAAACTTTACAAATATGGGAAATAAATTGCAAAAATATTTTTTTTTATCATAATTATCTACGTAAGTTGTCAATCATCTTCATTCTTCCATTACAAATTTAGATTCATTTCGGGTACGCAGGTAATAGTCGCCCTTACAGTCTGTAGCGGGATATCCCATGTACCGTGAATTATTTTTACATTCATTGCCTTCCAGTTGCCAGTCTTGGCAAGGGTAAGCGACGAAGCCTCCAGAGTCATACTCGATGGACTCCTCGAAGTACAGGCATGCACGACCGTGGCTACAACCTTCTGTAATTTTAATATCTTATTTTAATAATTAGGTACCACAACTTCACGACTCCTCGCGCATTCATTTGATATTAATGGAATTGGCTTTGCATTAATACACTATTTTATCTGGCATTACGTTAGTATGGGGGTATTTTTAACCGACTTCAAAAAGGAGGTGGTTATCAATTCGGCCGGTATCTTTTTTTTTTTCTATGTATGTACACGAATTACTCCGCCGTTAGTGGACTGATTTTAATAATTCTTTTTTTATTGTGTGGAGACGAGCTGGAAGTTGGTCCCATTTAAATATGGTTAGGATCCATCGATGGGTTCTGGAGAAAATGAGGGGAACTCCTCCACCCATGTAAATATAACAGTCATAACTTCGCCGTTTATGAACCTATTTTAATGCCTTTAATTTCGTGTGTGGACAATTGCTACAAGTTGGTCCCATTTAAATATGATGAGAATCAGAGTGGGTTGTGGAGACAAAATATATAACTCCTCGACCGATAGGTATAATTGAGTTTTGTTTGAAGATATTTGGTGTAGGTTCTAATGAAATTGCAAAACCAGTTTATCATTGACTATTTAAGGGTCTGATAATGTGGCTCGGAGTCAAAATATGTAACTCCTCAACCGATGGGAATAATTGAGTTGTGTTTGAAGATATTTGGTGTAGGTTCTAATGAAATTATAAACCCAGTTCATCATTGACTATTTAAGGGTCTGATAATGTGGCTCGGAGACAAAATATGTTACTCCTCAACCGATGGGAATAATAGAGTTGTGTTTGAAGATATTTGGTGTAGGTTCTAATGAAATTGCGAAGCCAGTTCATCATTGACTATTTAAGGGTCTGATAATGTGGCTCGGAGACAAAATATGTAACTCCTCAACCCATTGGAATAATTGAGTTGTGTTTGAAGATATTTGGTGTAGGTTCTAATGAAATTGCAAAGCCAGTTCATCATTGACTATTTAGTTAGGTTAGGTTGGAACATATAAGACAATATAAAACTAAGCGAGCAAGGCGCGGTAGCGCCCTGCGAGCGGGCGGTTCCAATCAATGTAAATTCAGACCTTACCTTAATTCATGATCACGTCTATACAAATTTATATTGTATTAATATAAATGTTATTATGTCATCACTAAAAAGGGTGAAAAACATTTTTTAGCAAATTTTTTTTAAGAGATGCCATAATAGAGTGATACACATACGAATTTTTTCAAGAATCCCTTCACAGCCTGGTTGAGGTGATCTACCATTATTTGGGTAAAAGTCTGCATGGCCGTGACTTTCTTTGTACCCCAAAATTCCACCGCAACTATGTATAATATCGACGAATTCTGCATCACTTTGTTCCAAGCGAAAGTCTGGTGGCATCAAAGGTACTTCGAAGAGAGGACGAGCAGGATCTAAGCCTGGTTATAGAATATAAATTCGTATATAATTAATAAAAAAATATAGGAGCTATTTAACTTTGTCTTTAATTTTATTATAGGAGTTTATTCTCTCCTTAGAGAAAACACCTTCGAAACTAACAGGTCTTCATCTATAGAGGTTTCTCAAATGTACAGGTAGAGTAAGAAGCCCCGTGGTACTTAAACCTGTATTTTGTCTATTTAAATAATAATTTACTACATAATGTAATCCAGCCACTTGCCAGTGATTCTTTGAATCTTTTGATTTGAAAACATTCCAGTGTATCCCATTACGTGTGCTCCCAAACTATGTCCCACCAAATACATGTCTTTTCCTTCTATGTTGTAAGATCCCGTGATAGCATCGAGTAATTTTGCCAATTTCTTTCCAACATATCTAGTGCTTAATGCTGCCCAGGGGTAAGCTGGAGTCTTAGATATTTCGCTCCAATCCACTGTAATGACGTTCATGTCGGTCTTCCTTAAAAGAGAATCTTTGATAGCCTGTATCCATCTTGTCTTGTCATCTGAGAGCCATCCATGTGTCACGGCGACTAGAGGTTTCAAGTCTTCCAAATAGACACTGTCGAATTTTGTGTTTGAGTCTGGTACTGTAAGCATCTCAGGCTTGTCGGAGTTGTTCCTAAAATAATGATTTAAATGTCGAATTAAATGTGTGATTCATATGTGTGTCATAATGTAAAGATATCCTCCTGTCCACACCCATGTTGACGAGAGCTTATTTTGAAGCAATTTGGATTGGTTGCTGGCTGGGCGGTTCGAGCTCCCACTCTTGCCGCCCGCAACCCCGGAAGCCCCCCTTTTAGTCGTCTCTTACGACAGGCAAGGGATACCTTAGCCCTATTTTGGTCCCGAAACTACAGGGACTTTTAAGGCAACCCAACCAACCCAAAAATAATAATTTATTTAATTGCGTATTTTTGCTATTAAGTACTTATTCATGTCAGTCTTGTTGCAGTAATATCAAAGTTACGAGTAACTTAAAAAATAAAAACTGAAAATAAGTTGATACCTTGTAAACAAAGAAAAATAAGCGTCTCCGAAAGTCATGTCGTCGATGCTGCTTGGTAGCGTGGAAAAGTTCATGATATGCGGAATGCCAGCGTCGTCTATGAAATATAGCCACTCTGATTCGCACTCTGGCTCATTATTAATAGCTAATATATCCATGTTCCATATACCTGTAGTTGAATATTAGTTTCTTTTCTGTTCGTAACTCATGCAAATTATTGTAAAGAAATGAATACGAACATTAAGTTGCACGAAAATTTTATTATAATTAGAAAGTAAATTCAGATTTTTTAAATTCGTGTAATGCCTTTTTTGAATTGGGAAAATAAATACGTCTGTAATATTGCTGTTAATTTAAGTAAATAGGCAGGCACACTATTATATAACTTTTCTATTTATTGTATAAATATATTGAATATGTATCAGTGCTTATTCTTACCAAAAAAGTGTATAGCAAATACAAATAATCGACCAAAGCTGGTCATGTTGTTACTTAATTACTTAAAAGCTTCAACGCGTGTGAATTGTCTTATGCTCTAATAAGTTATGCTTATGAGAAGGTAGGCTATGCAACCTTTGTGTGTACTATATCGATTATCACGAAATAACTTCCGTTAGGAAACACCTAGTTAACGAAAATGACATGTAAGAAGCGAAATGTATGATAGTCTCGTGATAAATGTGTTGGGTATATACAAAAAAATTAAGTGTCTTCAGTAGTGGCGGTCCTTGCAAAAAATTTAAATGGTGCGACATCTCATAGTGGTACCCCCTAAAACACAAATACCTAGTAAATATTTCTATAGTGTTGCAAAGTAGTCAAATCTTGAAAGTTAATTTCAATCTATTTCTATACTATCATTTCGAAGCAAAACGGTAATATGTATGTGTCAGCCAATTAGCTTAAGTAGCCGTTCAATTAACAGCCTAGCCTTCTCACTAGGTAAATGGTGGCGCTCGGGTGTTTTAGCGTCCCTCGTATTACAGCGCCCGATGCGGTGGCACCGCTTGGGGCTGCCTCTGGTCTTCAATTCTCAAAATAAAAATGCCTTTTAAATATTTGTAAGGTCTGAACATAAAAGATAGTTTTAGTCCCTTTCGTTATGATACTACTATTCTATCTATTTCTAGCAGCCGTGTAGCTTTGCTGTTTTAGTTTGATTTGCTGTACTTTAGTATTATTACCTACTTTATCTTCAGGAGTAGCAACACTGATTTCTAAGCAGGATTTCTTTACATAAAACCAGAACACGTTCAATAATAAGACAGATATAGAGAAACATAATATACTTTATTATGTATTTGTTTTGTCATTTTATAACAAAATTGTATAATTACGTTCCAGTGAATGGGTAGGTCATTAAATAAGACTCAAATTAAATCATAGCAACGTTATTGTATTTTTATTCTTTTGAATTGAATTCTTTGTGTGCTTACACAGTAAACACTGATCTCAACACTTACAACTAAAAATATTCTATAAATGAAATAAAAGATTCCGAGTTATAAAAATGTGGGCTTGTGCAATTCAATTGTTCTCAATTAAGGCGAAAACCTAGGTATCGTGGTTTCACTGGAGTTACATTAAGGTGCTAGGTACGAAACCTCTCGAATATTCATTACTTATTGTGCTCAGATATTGTGCATTATGCCTTAAGTTTTTAAGATTGGGTGCCCCTGTTTCACCGCATTACATTTTGCCAATGTGCACATAACATATCATTTACATACGTCCCTTTATACAAACTGATATTATATACGATTTAGTTACATTATTCTAATATATTGCTATCTTTTTCATATTAGTCTATAGAAAATGTCGTACGACTTTGGAAGTGCATTATTATCTTAATTTTGCATTGCAATTAGAAATCAATAGTTTCAAAAAAGTGCCACTAGAGGCCACTAGACAATAAATAAACGGCGGTGGTCAGTTACATTCAAATAATAGGTATGCACCAATTTTAATTCAAGGAAATCATGAAAAAATCTTCAACGCTTAAATATTATTTTAGAGCTTAAAAGGAAGTTCAAATTTTAATGGAAAAAGACTAGATATCACATGGTTTGAGCTATATATCTATCTTGCCTCTTACTTTTGTACATAAAACAAACAAATAATATAGCACGTTGCATCAGCTTCTTTACAATAAAAATATGGTTTGCGGGCGATAATTTAACAATAAGAGTTTACAAATAACATACTTAGATTTACAAATTTTACTGTTTAAAGTCATTACAAAACAAATCATAACAACGAGTGTCTTTAATGTTATCTTTATAATTTATACCATGTGCTATTAACAAAAAGTGTTAACAAATTCAAATAACAATATCGTTATATCAAAAGTTATCTAATAAAAATTATATTACTTATGGTACCTACGCTGTGATATGCAAACTCCGGGGTCTGTAAATTAATATTTTTTCTATTCAAAATATAAAAATCGTAAATCAATGTTACATAGTAAAATTGTATTAGGTGCAGACAGGTAGGCGCAAAATGTGCTTAGATAGATACGTTTTTGTCATTATTTTAAAAATTGGTGGTCGTTTAAGGCTTTCCTGTCTTAGATAGGTAAATAGGATCTTAAATTACTATTACTATGGTACTATAAAACACTTATTTTGCGCCTCTCTGTGAACTAAGTAATATGAAATTGTTTATAACACGATATTCCTTGAGATTCAGTAGGTACGAATGTAAATATGTCTTGCAATTCGCACTAAATAAAAATTTATACAACACGTCCATGATTCGACATTTACGAATAATTTTACAGTTGGTCAGTCGAAAAAATTGAGCATACAATATTTTAACATAATTATAATTAATTACATTTGAATAATGGATAATTTATTGCACAAATTGTTCACACTAACGATCTAATAATGTAACGCTATGGCGGGAATTATCTAGAAAACGTATTGAAAATAAATTAAGAATATCTATTGTTTTATTACCACAGCTTAATTCTATTCGAACTATATTCACCGGCAGTGAAATGATGCACTTGCTGTCTTAGCGTTTTTGTATTATCCGACACCGTATCAGTATCGTGCCTATGCAAAATTTGCATTTCATCTTCATTTCTTGTTATTATAAACAATTGTAGAGACGAATTTAATCCTGAAAATATAAAAGTAGCTGTGGTTTTACGGATTTCAATGTAACGACTCTTATCTATAATTATTTCCGGAAGTTATACTTCCGGAAATAATTATACCGTTAACGTAGTATAACGTTTACATACATATGTATATGTATACTCACACATTTTTATGCGTTACTTTTAGTTATAGGCAATATAGAGCAAAATGAGTATATCGCGATTCAACTTAATTTATTATAGATATCACAAAGATAACGAGCATTGTGTAATATTTTAATTTATATTTCGATTATAACAGGTTAGATATAAAAATTAGATACCTTTTACACGTATACACCACAATGACTTCCTATGTAATTGTATTGATACACATAAAAATGAATGACACATGAATATTGTTCTCAATCAAGAAGGTACTAGCTCTGTTTTTTTTCATTAGAGTTAGCTGCGTTTGTAGTTGGAATCGTGTCGCACGATGTGTAGATGGCACGATGTCGTGTCGGATAATATGAAAACGCTCTTAGACAAGACAAAACGTTCACGCAATAACGTTGTCGTCAGTACCATACGCTGTCATGCACGCCAATATAACTACATCTTACCATACCTACCTATCTATTTGTAATGAATAATTTATCCTCAATTTCTTTAAAGCGTACATTTTATCCTTACTTTAGGAGGTTCTTAATCAGACATTGCGTTTGGAATTAATTCCATAACATTTTCTGATTAAAAAATGATAAAATAGATTCAAAATTACGCAATAATGCGTCTTGCATTGTCATGTTCACGTCTCGTACTGGTAGTGCTCTTACAATAACTAAACCTTTGATTATATATTGATATATAATCAAAGAACTAAAAACAGTCTTTGAGTTGACTGGTCAACTTAACAATACGTATTTTAATAGGTGGGATTGTGTAAGAAATCGTTAAACAAAATGTTGATTTTGTGTTGCTAAACGATGGATGTTCGAACGAAAATCTCTTTAATTAAAGAGATTTTGTTCAATATCCATTTTATTTAGGTCAGATGAAATCTCAGTGGGACAATAGACTAACGTATTTGGATTAGGTAATACTTAGAACTTAATCTGTGAAATTTGAAACGATAAAGTAATTTTATAATATCAGTGTGTCTAATTAATGTATTTAACAGCACGAGGGGTGAGTAAAAAGTGAACTTACGAATTCGAAGAATATTAAACTAGTGCAACACGAACTCACCGGAACAGTTCATCTGAACCTCGACCAGGCGTCTTTATAAATAAATAAGTGTATAAGATAGTATCTAATATACTTTTTTACATATGTACATTTTCAAATTATACAAGGAAAATAGGTACATGAAGGGTAAAAATAATAATTTGTACTTGTAAAATAAACTATTAAAATATCAAACTAATGACAGTTTCGAGTTTTTGCTCAACCTATTTAATATGCCTAATTCTACCTAAGATTATTTTGTCGTGTTGTATATTATAAATGATCAAACGTGCGCTGCCGGTGCAACTTAATTTTTTATAGTTCATTAGATTGAAGAGCTCGCATATAATAATATGAGAGCTCTCAAGATGACCAGCGGCCTAAATATCTAACTCGTTGGCTCTCGGAACCGACTTCGCGAACGATGCCGTTTCCACCTAGATAAAAAGTGTACCTACATAATCGATCGTGTTGGTCATGGAGTTAGGTGGATAGGCTTTGTTTCCACCGGCTGCGCTGAGTCTTTTCCCTATATAATTATTCGTAATTAGTTACAATAATAACTACATATCATATAATGTTGGTATGAGCGGTGTCGTGGATGCCTCCCCGCTCATACCTAAAGCGTTTAGGTGCACGTGTCCTCGCACTGCCTGCGCGCCACCACAACCAGCCTACAAATTTTACGTCGTAAAGGTAATCCAATAAAATTATTGTAAGTCAGTATGGCACGATATTTTATAATCATTTTCGCGACGAGTCTCTTAACTTTTTAGTAGCTATATAAAAAATCTACTCTCCGACACCTTTAAAGGTTCGAGTAGAATAATAATATCAAGTGTAATGCCAATTGTATAGTAAACATTAATATGAAAACTCTAAGACAATTATATCGTATCATTAATTGACATTTGTAATACGGGGATTGCAGGCAGTGCGAGCATAAACGCCACAGCATCCACATTTTATACGTATGTACATTAATATTACTATTTCAGTCAAACAGCTCTGCGACTGAAGTCGTACCTAACTCTTTATTACTTACAATAATAATAGGTAGTCACCAGCACATAGACCTACTGGCAACGAAGGTGGGATATTTAACACTAGCGAACAAAACGGATCGTGTTGGGCGAACCCGGGCCAACGGTGGCTAACAGTGAACACTTATAATAACGAGTTGAAGTTATTTACTTAGGTACTTCAAAAGTAGTTGAATGTAATAAAAAATCTTAGAAAATACTCAAATTGACATGATAAATTAATGTAGGTAGTAGATACCCGTTAACAAATTGTACTAAAGCAAAAGTTGCAGTTGAGATGTTGTATTCTATTCGTACCTCGTGTCCTAATTCTAAAATCTACTGGCATTATCCATCGTTGACTCGGTTCGAAGGGGTTTTGCTAAATAATTATCATAAGTAATCCTTCTCGTCGAGTACTCGGGCCACGAGAACGAGATCCCGGCCGGGAATAAACTCGCTGCTCACTCGCCCACTCGGAGGAGAAGGAAATCGTCACGAGGGATGACGCGAAACGATAATATTGCGAACTAGAGGTTCTACATACAATATAGTATTGACCGCTAAATAAATAAGGTTATCGAGCGACGATAGCTTATTATAAAAAGCGGAGTGATCGGTGGGCGGCGGCTCCCCGGCGCCGCTCAGCAGACGGTCTCGGCGGGCGCGGCGGGCGGCGCGGGCGCGGCCAGCGGCGACAGCGCGGCGCCCGCCGGCTCGGGCGAGCGCCGCCGCAGCGCCTGCCGCTTGCGGAACTCCAGGAACTCCTCCTTCATGGCGCGCACGCGCGCCTCCACGTCGTCGCGCGACGGCCGCGTGCGCGTGCGCTCCGGCGTCGACGGCGTCGGCGTGCGCGTCGCGCGGTCCCACTCGTAGTGCACGTCCACCGAGCCCGCGTCGGCCGCCTCGCCGGAGCCGGGCCGCGGCGGCGGCGCGGGCGGCGGCGGCCGGTACGGCGGCGGCCGCCACTCGGCCAGGCTGCCCGTGCGGCTGCTGCGGTTGTGCTGCGACGAGGACGCGTTCTTGCTGCCGAACCCGCTCGACGACGAGCGGCTCTCGGGCGAGGCCTCGTGCGGCGGCGGCGGGAGCTCGGAGACGGGGCGCGGTCGGCCGTGCCGCGGGGCGGGCCGCGACCGCGGCCGGACGAGGACGCCGGTGGAGGCGCGCAGCGGGAGCGGGTCGTGCGGCCGCCGCGACGAGCGGAGCCGGAACGAGGGGGGAGTCGGAAAGGACCCGTCCGCGGAGCTCGGGAACGGCACCGAGCTGAGGTCGGAGATGTGCAGGGGCGACCAGGGCGTCCAGGCGGGCGCCCAGGGCGGCCAGGGCGGCCAGGGGGGCCAGTGCAGCGCGAGCGCCGGCGAGGAGGCGCGAAAGAGCGGCGGCGCGGCGGAGGGGCGAAGCGGCGCGCGGAGGCGGGGGAGGAAGCCGCCGTCGTCGGAGGAGGAGGGCGCGAGCGAGGGCGCGGGCGAGGCGGAGGGCGCGGCGGAGGGCGCGGGCGACACGCGCCGCACGCCGCCCCACGGCCGCGTCTCGTCGCTGCACCGCGACGCGGGCCAGATCCAGTTGGCCGTGAACCGCAAACATTGCACTAAACTCGATATTCCGCGTTCTCTAAATCTGAATTAAAGCAGTTGTCATTGTTACGCTTAGAGCGATGTGAAGAGATGGAATATTAAATGCAGAAAGTGGATTAGGACAGTGTATGTATGGTTTATCCGATGCAATTAATAAGGTTATTACTGACCTGACTTCCTTTTGTACGAAGGCATTAACAAAAAATGTGGATTAAGTAAAGCGTTCAGGATTTTTACAGAACTCTATGAGATCCACTTACTTTTTAAAAGGCACTTGAGTGCTGTCTGCGGCGCGGAGGTCGGTGAGTCGCGCGGCTACCATGTTGTATGCTGCAACCGGATAATTTCTGAACATTAACGCAGTGAAGCCTGTCTGGTCCGGAGCCCGGCCGCCGCCCGCCACCACGTCACCCCAATACAACCCGCACCATATTGTCAACTTTAAAGCGCATATTCACCGGAAAATATTGCTAGTGAAATAAAATATTGGATGCTTAACAAGAAGCGTAAGTGAGCGGCGTGGATATGATGCAACTTTATAATGAATAAGTATACTGTATACAGGCAATTTATTAAAAAAAAATAACACAAGAAGGGGATGTATAAACTTTCCTCGCATATTTCATGATACATTAAAAGATTAGCAGATGAAGTTAAAGAGAAAAAAAAAAACAGAAAAAACGATAGTGCACTATAGGTACGTATTTAATACCTACATTTATAGGTAACCTATATTTTATACATAAAAAGCGTTGTGAAATTACGAATACATGTAGGCAGTAACTCACATCCAATATTTTCTATTTGTCATTACGGACAATATAAATCAAATGTTTTTCGAATTGTTAATATTAGCTGTTATGGAAACATATAAGATATTTGTACTTTGAAGTAGTAGCCTACTTTTCATTTTTCCGGTGAATATTATATTAGCACAAATTATTTTATTGAAAAATAACATGTGTTAGTAACAGGCCATGAAGAAAACATAATGTGTTATTGATTTCCTTAATTACGAAAATAAAATAAATTTGTGTTAAGATGACCGTGGACAATTTTGTGCTGTGACAAAATTAACGATACCAACATAGAAATAGTATTAATGAGGAGGGCGATTTGCAGTCTTACTTAGACTAATCAAAAATTAGACTATGAAGATTTCGAGACAGAACATACATATACATTTGTATATTGACAGGCAAACTCCCTTCTCATTAGAATAGAATATAACAAGAAACACAAATATGAATTAAACTTTGACAATATGATAGTGCATGCATGTAGTATTCATGCATTCTTAAAAACAATGCAAATGGTGAATAAAACGACATTGCAAATTACAGTACACAAAAATCTGATGATTGATAAAAATAATGCTTGGCTTTGTCACCGACAATATGGTCATTTACGTGTCGATTGATCTGGATCAGACTGTGAAACTTATCAAAGTTTAAGACGTCAGAGTAGCCTAGTCTGGCATCTGGCTTGAGTGGCTAAGTGGTAGCGGGCAGCGGCCGCCGTCGTCGGACCCACCTTTCTCCTGCTTGCGCCGTTTCCGCTTGTTGCAGATCTTGACGGCGCACACCGAGAGGATGATGGCCACTATGAAGAACAGGATGCCGCCGACCACTCCCGCCGTGATTGCTTTGTGTTTCACGCGCGCTGGCACAGGAAACTTCACCTCATCGGAACTCTCGTAACTTGTCGCTGAATTCGCTAACACTCTGAAGTAGTAAGTCCGGCCGCCGACTAAATTTTTCACTGGAATAAAAATTTTCTTGAATTGGATTATTCTTTTTTAGCATCTTGGTGTATTAATATTACCTATAATGTAAAATGGTTTGAGATAATATAATAATTATGTTTATGCAGTTCCTTTATAGATATTGATTGCTTACTACTGTAAGCGGTCAATATATACATTTTTTTAATTAAATTTCTTTTGACGCATTTGGATAGATCATACTCGTAGATATATGAGAATTAAGAGAATCAACCGGCTCATGTACTTATTTTTGCGAAGCACGAAGTTGCGTGCACTACGAAGTTACGTGCGATGCAATAGGTTATACATAATTTATGTTTTAATTTGTCATGTATGCTTTGATCTATTTGTGGTTTGTTCAGTGGATATTAATTTGAATGCATAAATATAATATACACTGTGGTGTATACCACATACACCGTAGAAGAACAACTTTTACGTGTGTACAATGTACATAGGTAAGTACCTACAAACTGGTTTTTTATTATTTCTTTTTCTTTAAAATTACGCAAGTTTGTTTTTTTTTGCCTTTTTACGTGTTTTTTTGACTACTGCGAAAATAGAATGACGAGAAAAGGTTACAAAAAATTGTTTATAATTATTTTACCTAGATAGCTGGTCTCCTCAGGCCGTATCTGTCCACGGTTGAGCGTCTTCCATTGCGCGTCGGTCCGGTACTTGATGGTGTAGTACTGCACCAGGTGCGAGCGCTCCAGCGGCGCCTGCCACGTGATCAGGAACCCGTTGTGGACCTCCGTCACCGTCAGGTTGCGGGGCGGACCGGACTTTGGACCTAAACCGATATTTTACTATATCTCTACATTTTTTAAAATGGTCCAGTAATACCACTTTTTGGACTCACTTGACAATCCTAATTACCATATTGGTCGGATACCTAGAGAGTCTTGTATTCCTTTCCTGGTTAGGTGATACTACCCTATTACGACTCGTGCGGTTTTACCGAGTGGTATTCGTTCTGTGTTAAGGGTTTGAACATACCAGATCGTGTTATCTCAAACCGAAAAAACGTTTGTAATCCAGCGAGATGTGTCATTGACCGACAGGCTAAATACTTAATATGTGTGTAATAAGGTTTGAGGCTACATATATGTGTGTGATAAGACTTCCGTGGATACTTACTTTTACTCTCTTCTTTTTAGATTGGATGGAAATTATAGAGTATTTTTTTCAGGTTCTCATCCAACTAATCCATTAGAACATTTATTTACTTAATATGTTATACGTACCCCGTCATCATTCATTATGAGTAAAGTTTAGATGAAAATTCATAGAGTAGACAAATTGAAGTAGTGGCATCATATTTATGATAATTATAATCGGATTACATTGAAAACCTTCTACTTCTTGAAGTAGGATAGGATATGATGAAAAAACTGCGTCTTTGGAGGGTTACATGTATGAGTGAATACATTATGAATGTGTAGGTGTAGTGTATCCATGATATGTATGATAGCTTTAATGTTATGAAAGTTATGATATGGTAAACTCAAAATACGATTATTTGTTGTAAACACTGCACACAGAGAGCGGATATATACGACAAACAAAGACACACAATATAAATGAACATGCAAAAGCTATAAACACTAGACAATTAACTAAACGACCTCATAAATATTCAAAAAGCATTTAAAAGTACCGTGCACGTAAGCCATACAAATAACTATTGTTAGGGAAGGTGGATTGTAGGTATACATTTTTATTATTAACTGATATTAGTTATGCCAATCTCGATAGCATAACCGTTGTTATAATGAATAGATATTAATAAGGTAAGTTAGGGTAATATCGGGGTTGAACCGTGTGACGTAAATGCAGGTTCATTCGGACATTTTTTTAAGTGGCAACATCATACACGTACAATGTAAATTATTTTCAAGGCATGCCAATTAAAAAATTGTTCCAATTTGCCTGCAATTACAATTATGCGATTTTACCCTGTACATTACCCAAATTTACCTTACTTATCGGGATTACTTAACAAAATGTATAAACATAAAATCGACTACGGACTAGGCTAGGTGATGATTGGATGATTAGGTAAGTTCCTCATAAATATATACCAGAGCCTTCGGGAGCGTTTTGAAAAATCTTTTCGTCTACCGGCCCCGCGGCTGTGGGGATCGCCTTCGGTTTAGCGCCTACATCTAAAACGCAACACACATGGTTAACTTCACCCGGAATAAGTCATTATTCATTCATTCATATGGTTATTAGTAAAGATTTCGTAGTAAATTATTATACATTCAACGTTTTATTATCAATTAAATGTAAGCAATATTTGAAAAAGAAATAGATGCAATATTTGAACAAGAAATAGATGCAATTTTTTTTATTTTTCCCAGCTTTGTGAGATAATTTCATTAATAAGTTAGCTTATATGTATATAATGCAATGCTTTATACATAAAGCATTTAGTACATATATGCAGAAAACCCATTTAAAAACCGTTAAAACACCAGTTTTAGTTCACACCAATAACAAGTAGAAGTAGCTAATATTATACCACCATTAATAGATATAGAAGGAGCCAATATCATGAATCATGATACTCAGTTTTGTTGTGTAAATAAAAATCCCACACCGTTGTTCTATGTTTTAGCAGTTTATTTAGATATCGTACCCAGAGTTCGTATCGTGATTGCTTTGCTCATCATCCCTTCTCCGATGGTGTTCTTGCTGTTGACCTGAAACTCGTACGTGGTCCCCGGTTGAAGGCGGTTTATCGTTACCTGTGGGACAAACCTTCATTAATGCCATTTACTTTTGTAGTCGGGTTTTCCGACAATATTCATAACCGTTCCGTTTAATATTTTATTTCTTAAATATACTCTTAATTTAAAAAAAAAAACATATTTGCATTATAACTTAGATAGTCAATAATACAAATACTTTCATTTGGAGTAAAAATTTTGACTTCCATGACTTCCTATAGTTTTGCGAGATGTTTCGTTTAAGAAATTTCATAATAAGTTAATAACCATATGTACCACCAAAATAATGTCATTTAGATTTTGGCATAAAACTAATCGACTTTCTATAAGAGCTTTTTCCTGTCACGTGGTTTTTTCGGGTGCGAATGTTTTCTGCATGCGGTTTACTTACACCCTGCAGTGAGTTTATTCACGCGTGCAGGTCTACTGCATGCGTGACAGAAAAATATCCCTTAAAATAATGTTTAATTTGGTTTTTGTTTCACATTTCCAGTTCGACTTACCGACGTAGCGCCAGAGGGCGTGACGGGCACTTTAGTCCAGTCGGAGAAGCCAGCCTCTCGATACCAGATGGTGTAGTCCTGCTTGTAGTCTGGTCCGCCTGCGTAGCCGGGCTGCCAGCGCAGCGTCACCTGGAACTCGGTTGCGGTGCCCGACACGTTGTACGGCGCGTGCGGCTGCGTGCCCTCTATCACTAGCTGCGTGTCCGCTACTATCGTTGCTACCTGCGTACATGGTACGAAAGGTTCCTTTTTATCGATTGTCTTGTACGTAACCTTTGGCATGTCTTAGCAGACAAATTATTTTTCCTATACAATGAGTTTTAAAGTATTTTATATTTATATCTATCCGCGTAGACATGGACGCGGGTGTATAAATAAGTGAAGTAAAAAAATCATTTGGCCAAAAGAGTAAAATGTACAAAGGGATTTTAAACCACGGATAGAAAAAATAAATTGGTTTTGATAGATATCGATATCTAGTAATTTTAGCGTAAGATCATACTTTCTTAAGATATACATATATTGATATATTGTAAATTTTGAGTGACCCGTATTATCTATCAGGACTATCACTGCTAGGTGTCCATAGGTAGGTAAATTCTACAGGCTATATTATCATAGGTGTTTAGCAAAAAGGAGACCGTTAAGGAGACGGAAAGACGGGGGCACGGTAGCAGTAGGTATGGTGCCAATTAGAGGCTTATGTTCAGCACCTTACAATTTCATGGATAGATTGTTTTATACCTCGTTGGAAGCGACGCACTGATAGATGCCGAAGTCCTGGCGGCGCAGCGTGTCGATGGTGATGTTCCCGCCGAGCGCGCGCACGCGGCTCTTCTGCAGCGGCAGCCCGTCGCGCCGGCGCCACGCCACGCTCGGCCGCTGCGTGCCCTCCGCCTCCTGCGCCTCGCAGTGCATCTCTACTGACTCGCCGACCTGGTGTACCGATGTTGTTTATTTGCATTAATGACGAAGAAAAATATTTTTCTTTTATCTTACTGTAGGCTTGCGTTTGGCTGCAATCTTACCTGATCTTAAGTGAGATGCAGCCTTGGACAAAACACGCTTGCCTAGAAGTAGCCTAAGAATTAATTTATTAGTATCGCAGAAAGACGCCGAAGCAGCCGATATATCGATGTTTTTTTGCGTTATTGACGATGAAAAATATCGCAAGAAGACTTAATTTTTAAAAGTACTCGGCAATATTCTTGCTGGAACCTACCTGTATATAAAACAGTTATGGATTTGATTTAAAATGTATGGTAGAGCGTAATGCCATAACCTATTCTAACTTAGTACTTGAAGGTATCACGCATGAGTGACTTTATATTCGATAAAAGATAAAAACATCGGAAAAAAAGTTAATAAAGGAGCATGCAGTCCATCTGTTGATGTGGACGGTGTGGCCAATGGACTCTAACCCCTAAATAGGATTGAAGTCCTGTCTTACTTCGGTCACACATATACGAGCCTGATCTTCAGGTAGAAGTTGTATGAATAGTATATATTTTCAACTGAAAGTAGGTTCTATATACGACCGACAACTGAATAAATATAAACTGGTATGTACGCGATGTTCTCAGAGAATACGATTATCCAATGACATGAACTTGAAAACGAAGTCTCTACATTTTTTATATTGCAGGGCTAGAATTTGAATAAGATTGTATATTGCTATAAAAACATTGTTAGAAGGGTTTACTTCCGTTCCATTTGTACGGTTTCATATCCTTAACGTTTTTTCTTTCATTAACACGTATCCCATTGCACAGCGTCGAGTCGAGTTTCTAAACCCTTTTGTTCCGAAATCCGGCTTTTTCAATATTGTTATGCTTTTGGTCGTTATTATACAGACCCTCCACATAATAAAGCAAAAGTGGCAGTGTAAATTGCAATTGTTTATTTGTTTACTTTATAATATTGCACAATATTTAAAATAAGAAGTTCGGAATAAAATAAAAAAATGGGCCGAATTGCTTCGAGACAAGAATAGTACGGCCGTGCCGCTTTTATTGGCTCGACTTGGCGGAGGCACTACCGTGCCTCCAGATATTTTTAATGATAACTTTACAAATACCTCATATTTTTCGTGGGTCATTCTGATATTAGCATGATGTATTGTATATGTTATTAATAAATTTTATTTGTTTAATAATTACCTTCCTCTGATACAGAGGCTCCGGTTCTACAGTAAACACGGGTGGTTTACGTACTAATACTTCCATCGGACCTAAAATATTCAAAAGAAGATACTTTATACATATTATTAGATGTAATATCAGGAGGTAACGATGCGTACCTGAATGCGTACAATTTTGCAGATAACAACAAAATCATATTATGTGACTTAATTTATAAGGGTTCATTTACATTTACAGACATAGAGCGTGTCAGACACGTGCTGGGACGTGAAAAAGTTATATATTATACAATGTGTATACACATAAATTTCATATATCAACCGTAACACAGCCGTGCAGACACGTGCCGTGCCTAACACGTTCAATGCCTATTAATATACGGGATCTTATCCAAATGAAAATATTGCCAAAAAATAATAACTAAGAACAGGTAGGAGTATTAGGTACTGAGTAACTTACCTGAGGAGCCCTGCGTGCCTTGCGCGTTATACGGGGTACAGGTGTAGCGCCCCTGGTGGTTCTGATTGACGCGCGTGAACAACAGGGAGCCATTGTTCATGATCACTATGTCCTTTGTTTGGTACGGCTCCAGCAGCCTTTTGTCCTTCGTCCACGTCACGTATTGCAGCGGCGGGTTCGCCTTTATGTAACACTGAACTACGCCCGCTAAGCGGAAGGGGAGATACTGTACGGTTGGTGTGAACGTTACTTTTGCTGGATCTGCAAATATTAATCGTGCGAAACAAGATGTTTTAAACAGTTTCTGATTATTGTGATATATAATTTTAATGACTTATACAATTATAAAACTTGTAGTAGTTATGTTCAATCCCATTATTCTACTATTCAGTTACTATTCAGTTTTGGCCAATTGTAATTTCAATAACAATGTTCTTAACCTTGTATTGTAGTTTATCATATTATATTATAATTAAATTAATTATATTATAATTAAATATGTATATTTCCTTTAAAAAGAACAGTAGTAGTAGCCTTAATATCGTATCACTCGGCATAATGACCCAAATGATTTCCTACAGATTATCGATCGGAAAGTTCTCTTATATTCGCTACATTTACCACGAGTTAATTAACCTTATTAATCGAATCTCGAAGTAAAGGACGATGTATAAAATTTACAAAGCACATCTTACATTCTACGTTAAGATAAGCTGAAGCGCTCTGGGGGTCGCCAATGCCGTTAGACACCTCGCACAGGTACTGGCCAGAATCGTCCGCAGCCACCGGGTTGATGACGAGCGCTCCGTCCCGCCGGATCGTGACCCTGGTCTCCAGCGCCGCCACCTCCGCCACCGGCGCGCCCTCGCGGAACCACTTCACTGTCACGTTACCAGGTAGAGCCTTCGCTTCGCAAGAAAACTGCACTTTTTCTCCTTCGAGCTTCGTTTGGTTCGTTGGAGGCATCTATAAAGCAATTTTTTTTAAGTGATAGGAAGTACTTAATACCAATCCATCTATATTAGTATTACCTAGATGTAGTAATGCATTCATTATCTCAACGGCCAGACTATAATGGTTGTCTTTTTATTTAATTTAACTCTATTTAATTGTCGGTGTAAATGGAATATGCAAATAAATATGTAAAAGAATTTAAATACACAAGATTTCGGTATGCAATAAATATTTTATATATTTTTATGTAAGTTATGGTTTCGACTGAAACTGAGAGCGAGACTTAAAGTTCAGTTTCTGTTTCGGTTGAAAAACCTGTTTTGGTCGGACACTAACTTTAATATAATAATGCTAGTAGTGCCCGCAGTTTCGCCCGCGTTTTAATAAAAGTAACATGACATACGTATAACTGAAAATTTGCGCCATTGTCGAAAATTAGTTGTACCAACTCAGAAACCTTCGTGGGCTCATACAAAAAACCCTTTTCCCACGGACTAAATTGTGAATCTAAACCATTCTCAAGTCCCCTTGAACACACACAACAAATTTCATCACAATCAGTCCAGTCGTTTAGGAGGAGTTCAGTGACATACACACGCACATAAGAAATATATATATAAAGATAGTGGAAGACTGTGATATAAAAATATCTTCCAACATCCTTCAAATACGTTTTAATATAAAAGGTCTTGCAGATGCCATATCTATGCACTATATAGGTACTATTAAAAAATGATGGCTTCATTCAACTCACTGTGATAACAGCACCACCGGCTATGATGACGCGCGCTGTGTGCGAGACCTGGCCTTCCCCGTTCCTAGCGATGCACGTATAGTCTCCAATGTCCTCGTGCCTAATGTTACTGATGCGCAGTTCCGTGCCGTCGTTGAAAATGCCCACTGTGCCCGATGGTTCCACTGGGTTCGCGTCTTTGTACCATAGGATCTCCGGTGTAGGCGTTCCTTCAGCTTGGCAGTTGAGTATGATGGCATCTCCTACAGTTTGAAGATATTCTTCATTGAGAACATTAAGTGTCTGTTGCTGATCAACGAAACGTTACTTTAAGTGCAGTATTGAATAAAAAGGTAAAGGTAAAAGATTGTAAAGTTTAATTTTTTTAGAAAAAAAAAATATAAGAAGTCCATACGCATGATATTATTATATGGCATATAACATTATGTTTAAAAATCTAGATTGGCTGTGCGGCTTGGGAAAGTCCAAAAGCAAAGACAAAACTGTCGATAAAAACTGTTATATCGGCTTCCAGTGATTAGGAAATACAAACCTAAGTTGACGTATATAATTTCTTCCGGTGTGATGGAGAAGCGTGGTGGTGCGTGCACGTCGAGGTGGAACCAGGTACCATTCTTGTGTTGATTCGGCGATCGGTTGAGGAACACCACCTTACACTCGTACCAACCCTGTTACAAGATTACATCGAAATGGATAAATTACAAAATTGGTAAAAATCTGTTTGATTTGAATATGGCAGCAACATCGATTGTGGTTAAACCTGGTTTTTGGTTTGTTGCTAAAGCAGTAAAAAGAGGAGTGCCTTATTTTTGAGATTGAAGTGGCAAACAAACATACAGTCCATCTATGGTATATGTTGGCCCTGTAATGGACTAAGAAGCTGTGGTCGCCTCTTATGTAAGTCAGCATCCACGTATACCGTAACGCAAGAACTGCTTCATGTTTAAACTAATTGTGGTCATGTGGTTGAACCATACCGTTCCATCACTTGACCAAAAGATCCTTCCCTAAGAGGCAGCAACGTAACTGTGATCGACGTCATGAATAATCCGTATTTTAATATAAATGGACGGCATGTGCGTTTGCTGTTCAAAAGGATCATAAGTGACATTAGTTTTGGAGGTTACCTGGTCGGACTCGCGGATATTGGTGAGGTTGAGACTGGCGGCGCCATAGGGGGAGTCCGGCGCCACGCGCGACACTCTGCCCTCGTAACCCTCTCCGCTGTGCGTCGGGTAGCTCTCGTACCAGATGTAGATAGGGATGTCCTGCCCCTACACCGATAACCGATAACACTGATCAAAATCTACCCTTAGGCTGGTGCGAACTGACTCCGCTACAAACCTCACTTTACGTTCTACATACTTTGCACAATTATAACAACAATGATCACGATACAAAATAAACATGATGCAAACACAAGTAACACAACAGAAAGTGATGGTGTCTTATTAACCTTGTAACAGCGTTTAGATTACATATTTGATGCTGTTACACAACGTCTCTACAACAGTTTGTTAAAGCATGCAGGTTATGTACTTCAATACGAATGTACTCTACGCTTCTGGTAGGTAGTCAGTACTTATAATACATTTGTATTACTATTACTTTACTTGTTAAAAGCAATGTTAAATAAATATACTCATGAACGAAACATAAATCTAGTACCTATAACTAAATAATGTGTGTTAAAATAAGACATGCAAAGGAATGAACATTAAAACGAAAAGATTGCAACATGCAACAGTACGTCCAATATACACGATATGACGTTAAGGTACGATGCAACTGTACACAAGTCTAAGTTGGCAGAGAGTGCGTGGGAGAAGCCCACAGCCACAGGAAGAGAGAAACAGACAGAACCGCCGCCAGTGCGCGAGGGAGTGCGCGTGCCCGTGTCAGCCGTGTAAGCTACGAGAACAACGTGCTCCCAATGCTAATTCCAGGAAAACTCGGTGCACCCACAAAAAAAACTCTTACGTAATTATACTTAAAATTGAAAAATAAACGTTATCGTAAATGTAATGTGGTTGTGTTGTGTTTGTTCGTATCTAACGGGGGTCTGCTGCTCTCTCGGACTCGTTTTGAAGGCCTTTGTTACTGTGGTGTTCGACCGGTCGGTGGGGTGGCAAACGCGGCAGATACAAGAAGGCAATAACGCTGAAGAGGCAGACACAATACATAAAAGGCGTTAGTGAGGCGCGCGCGGGGCGAGGGTGCGCGGCGAGGGGCGGGCTCCCCCGGCCCGCGGCGCCCGCGCGTACCACTACCACGGGACAATACGAGAAGACGAGAAGTCGCAAGTCGCCTACACAGGCACTCAAGTTATACTTTACAGTCTGGATGGCGCGTCGCGGGGACGAGCCGTTCTCTACTGAACAGAAATAGTACACGGTAGATGAGCAGCGTTGTATTGTAAGAGTGGAGTGTGGGCCGTCGTACCGTTTCGCCTACCTTCTTCTCCCACTGCAACACGTACGGCACGGGGATGTCTTCGGGAAAGTCCACCTGGCAGTTGAACACGACGCTTTCGCCGAGGATGGCTGTGATGTGCACAGCATCTTGGTGGTCTTGGTGGCAAGTTACTACAACAACATCGCCCTATTGTTAAACGCATTATTACGAAAAACATAACAAAAAAAGTGTGTGTGTGTCAGCTACGACGCACGATTGGAGTTTACTCCTTACGAACGATAATTATGATATATATCGAATAGAAATAAAGGGTAAATGAACGCATCTGCTAAAATGATAAGAGAAACAAACATATATCTGTAATTATTCGGATTATTTATATTACTTCAATAATGCGTATTACATAAAGTATGTTACAAAATAATATAAATAATAATAATTATTGTGTTCAATTTATACAAATCCAATTTTATGATGATTGATTTCTTTCACTTTGAATTATAATATCATTCTTAAATACTGTAATTATAGGTTTGTGGTAACTGAAATACGATACGTGAACTTCGGAAGTTACATGAGTTATGAATCGTGAAAACACCGCATCAATAGTTGTACCATATCTAGCGCGCAACACACACGTACAAACATACGCACACATTCAACTCTCAGACTGGAGGTAGTGAACTATACAGTGAGACTACGAAGTATCGCGCAAAGAGGAGACCCCGAGAATGAGATACGCTGTGTAATGTATTCCATCTCATTCTTTTACACGTTCAATCCTACAGATATATATGTTTGTCTCTTTCTACGTTACGCCTCAACTTTTCGTGTTACACTTGATTTTACTCCTCATAAAATTTCCGTACCGGGCCTTATAACTCAAATCGTTTCTTAAGGAGTAAACTCCAATAAACTCCAAAAAATAGAACCAATGAAATTATGTCTTTAACTTGTCACTCAATCTAGAGTACCTAAAGTAAACATTTTGAACAAACATTTCCCGATGACAATATTAAAACGTTATCTGATACTACATAATTGGTGCTAATGACGTGTCCAGACAACTATGGCGGGGTTGTTTGTTTTTTTTTATATACGGTTAATGCGGTCTTATAATTACGATTGCTTTGATGTGTTGTTAAGGGACCGTTTATCGTCGCGCGTGTTTATGTCCTCACGCGCGTGCTGCCCGCGTGCGTGCATTCTATCGTTCCATATGCACACAAGAGAAGAAGTTCACAAGAGAAGCGTCCTAAGCCTAGGAGGCTTTTTTTCATAGATAAAAATGGTTTAGGTTACAATTACAGTTATATCTTACGAGGGTACTTAAACAAAATAAATATGTCTATCCATTATTTTACGTTTTAGATATTAAAATAGACTAGTTAATTAGTAAAAGTGTTTTTTCGATCGTAATGAAAAAAAAAATGAATTACATATTCTGTTAAAAACCTTCAATTGTCAACGAACGAAGCGCTTGCCTATACCGCACTAAGTACTTCCCTACAATATTTCAGAGGGAACCTGGTACAATGAACCGCTCACCCGGCAAGTTGACTAGCAGTAGCAGGAGCAAGCCGGCGGCGATGTGCGGCGGTTGCTCGGCGCGCCAGCCCATGCCTGCGCTCCCATGTCACGGCCGCGCACGGCGACTCATCGTCGGTGCATCACCTGGGAATACAAACATTTTTTTACAATTAAGTAATAACAAACGAATGGGCATATCACCTCATGACAAGTTTTTTTATAACATAGGAGTAGCAGACGGACACATTATGTAATAAAGCCCAGATAGGATTAGATATACCTATCTGAGGTCGGCCACGGATGCGTTGCTACCCCTGAGGACTATACTGGAACGCCTCGGAAAAGTATGTCTCCCTTACCACACCCTTCAAACCAGGTCACAACAGCGCTTGATACTACTGTTAATAGGCAGAAATAAGTGTCGCGGTGGTAGTGTTGGAGTTCAACCACAAAGGGTTCTACCAAACGAGTGGGTATTCCACCTCATGACAATTGGTCACCGTCACCGTGAAAATCTATATGAGGATATGATTAATTATGGGTTATTATTTATGAACTGTACCTAACGCCTTTAGTACACGAGGGAACCTAACTATTCCTACTAAATAATGCTAATTCATGACACCTAATACGCTTAAATAAAAAGTAACACTTTATGTAGTTTGTTTGTAGTTTATCTTAAACAGTGATGTGCGTTTAAGATTATTTTCTCATTTACTCTAACTATGAATAAATTATGGCGAGGAAACCTACATGCCTAAAGAGTTTTCAAAGGCAATTGAAGTCTACCCATCCGCACTAAACTCATCTCACTCCAAGAGAAGACTTGTGCCCAGTAGTAATGGGTTGCCAACAGCGACGACAAAACTATAAGTTATAACTTTGACTTTAACTAATGAATTTATTTTTAAAAAGCTTCCACACACCTATATGCCTTAAATGACCTACATAGCCTATGGCAGTACTGCACATAAATATAGGCTTTTGATTTATATCGAAACAAAATATTACGATGAAAAATTTCATTTCAGTTTACAGAAACATTCATAAATTTCACAAATTCATATCTACATTTTACGTTCTCATAATGATTTCGCAATAAATGTCGACTGATACGAATCTCAATCAATCAATCTTCCATTCGGTCTGTAGCATTGCGATTTTTGGAACCTACAAATTTATATTTCGATAAAAGTTTCGAAGCTCTTTTGGTTTATTTCAAACGATTAAATTATTCGTTGACCTAAATACATAAACGGTAATGAAGTTAGCGTAGTTAACTCCAAAATTTTGTTAACGCCGTCTCTGTGTTTTGGGGTGGTCTTAAATAACGACTGAAAACCATGGACGTCCACGAGTACGATAGCCTTCCAAACATTATCGTAACATTGTTGTAAAAGTGTTGTGCTTACGCTGCCGTGTTCTGGTTGGAAGACATAATTGTAATGGAAGAAACTTATCCGAGGCGTTCCCCTATGCCTTCAGAATTAACAATTCGTCGGTGGAATTCAGGTGAAACTCAGATGGAATTCCAATCCTACCTGGGATTGATTACAAGTTTAAGTAGCAAGCGAGCATGCCGTCCCTTCTTATGGTAAATAGCTACTGATGTCCATGGACATCTGTATTCGACCCCATATAAGTTGAGTCCTGTACCCTTACCATGAGTTTTTACGTTTTGACAATTATTACTGTTTTGGTATTTGCCCATCTAATCCATTTCTAATCAGCGCCCCTAGCGGATTATATCAGAACTGTGAAATTGTATGGGCCAATACGTAAACAAATACCAAAACAGTCATATTTGTCAAAACGTAAAAACTCATGGTAAGGGTACTGAAACCGGTCACAGATGCGTTTCTACTCACGAGGACTGAGTGGAAAGTGGAGACGGCTCGGATAAGTATATCTTCTTTACCACACAATATGAAACAATACGTATCACCCGTCAGTGTTTGTTGTTTCATACTCATTAAATGCCTAAAGAAAATCGGTATGTGTTTTTTTCCGTAATCTATACCTACTAATATTATAAAGAGGAAAACTTTGTTTGTTTGTTTGATTGTTAGGCTTGATGAATAGGCTCAAAAACTACTAGACCGATTTTAAAAATTCTTTCACCATTCGAAAGCTACATTATCTACGAGTAACATAGGCTATATTTTATATGTAATATATTTGATAAATATATTTTGAGGCGGTACAAAGTTTGCCGGGTCAGCTAGTAGATAATACAGAAATTATAGGATATCGAAAAGAGTCTTTATTTTTCCGCATGCACTCCGAATCGAAACATTTACCTAAAGTGCAGAATATAGCAGTGTTTGGTTAGTTAAATATTTACTGCTAGCAGTGTCGTTATGTTGAATAATTACTAGCTTGTTTTCTTTAGCAGGCATTAAGGTGCATGGCCTTTAGATCGGGCTTCGTCCTTGGACTACTTCTTGTACAATAATTGCACTGCATCACGATATATTGTGGTGGTGCCTCCCTACTGCTTCTAAAAGGGTTGTCACCTGTTCTCTAACATATAGTATCGCACTATATTTTACTCAATTATGAAATTCTCTCTATACAATATATTCTAGTACAAAAGATCTAGTCTATTTACATCCATAAGTTAAATGTCTCTTCTACCTCCTCCTCCTCCTCTACCTTCACTTCATTAGCAATAGCTTTCTCTCGAAATGGCCGACGAAAAAATATATGTAATCTTAGTGCATATTGTAGTACGAGTACACAGGCAAAAAATGATATGTATTATGTATTGTTATTTTTTTGCAATTTTTGCAAAAGTACTTTATTTTCGCAAATACTATTTTTCTTCAAAAATAAGGTGGCAACCCTACCTTCTACCCCACCGCTCGTTCGTGCACTCAAACAGTAATCAGCTTATCGATTTTGTTGTTACCTGCTTTTATAAGTTACTTTTGTTAGTTACTTTTGAATCGCGACTGTGCTACTTGTTAGCTACCAACTCGGTTCCTTCACGACTTTCGGTTGATGAATGATTTGATAAACATCTTGAACCAAACGTAATTGAATGTTACGATTTCTGACAGAAAAAGAAACAAAATTTGTTTCTTTCGGTAACCTTCAACACGCATATGACAAAAGTCATTAGAAATTACAATGATAAAATTAAATTAGGACTCATACAACGGCAGGTAATAAAAAATGTAAAAATAATATTTTCTTAATTTTTGGTGTTGTTCCGGGCATTTGTGAGAGCAAAAGAATGAATCGATATTATTTGAATGAATTTTACAGTTATGGTTTTTCATTGTTTATTATTTCATAATAAACAATGAAAAACCGATATCTTAATTCGCAAATCAGCCAACTCCACTTTTTGTCAAAATGTTTTTTTTTTTATTTATTTTGATAGTAAATGGCGTTGAACGAAATCAATATAAATAAAAAAAAACATTTTGACAAAAAGTGGAGTTAGCTGATTCGCGAATTAAGGTATCGAAATGTGTCTATTTATTTCATTTGTCACTACATTGTGTGTAATAACTAATGGTGTAGTTTAATATTGTCGAAGTTATTAAATTAATAACACAATAACACTTTTATAAATTAAAAAATAAATCACAATGAAGTATGTACAAAGTGATGTTCCACTAACTCACTATTATTACAATATTATTATACAATTAGCTTGTAATAAGAAGTTATTATAATTATAAAAACATATAGGGACTCCTATTAACGTATTTTTCTATATAAATGTTACCATATTACAAAGTATATAAAAGATCGATAACGTTAAAAGTAGGGTGAAATTAAGGAAGGAAAATGTGTGCGATACAGCTTGCGTGTTGTTAAATCCGTTGGCAAAGATTGTTGTATGGATTCTGTACTTATCTCAGCTTAACGAACAATCTGCTCTAGCTTCATTATAAAGCTTTTTGCTACGAAGAAATCCAATAAAAAAGTAAGTTGCCAACTCAAACTCGGGAAACTACAGAGAATTAAAAGAACTCTAATATTAGTAATGTTTTCGTAACAAAGCTTTTTAAATTATCAAAAGTTTCATAGTTGACCCAAAATTCCCGTGGACTTTTCTGTGAATAATGCTTTGGTATATTTCGACAATTGCAGATATTTACTGTCGACTCCAAATAGAACAGGAAACCTTATTAATTCTCATAAATAACATACTTAATACTATGTTTGGAAGTGGTACATGTAGCTTGAAACAACTTGGTATTTCTACTGTCTAAGCGGTGATACCATGTTATTTTATAGGAAGGTAGCGTAAGCCATCACATTCACACAACAATTCACATTCCTTATTAGATATTCGATAAGTACGGTTATATTTTATTTATTTGCGTATTTTTTTCAGTCTGGGTATCTCGTTTCGACTGATACGGTTTGCGTGTATTTCATAATCACGTCAATAGCGGAAATCCTGTAAACTGTGTTTATCAATTCTACTATACATTTAATTATTATTTAGTAATATAAAGTATAATATAATTTAGAAATATTGAACATTTTTGTGTTTACAATCACAGCCACTTTAATTATTCTATAATTAAATAAATATAATTTTATAAAAAAAACAAATTTGAAAATAATATTTATGTTATTAGTATAATTGATTACTTAATAATGTATAACATTTCTGAGGTACTGTAAAAATCTATGTGTCCGATAGCTTTAAATGAATAATGACTGAAAATAGATGATTTACAAAAATAACATGCCAGATCCTAATTTACGTATTTTCAACTTTGTACGTTTATGTATTCATTTATGAATTATTTATCATTAATAATCATTTATCAATAATTTCGTCCAACAGAAAAGTCCAATGGATGCAAAGTAAAAAAATCGGGTGTTAGGAACCTTTCCCCAAGAGATAAGCGAGGTAGCTACGAGTAAGCTATGGATTTGTGCCAAATCCACCAATCGAATTGTTTGATTTTTAATTGAACAAAATTGAAAATCAACATCAAAATAATTAAATCTTGTTGGTTTCATCTGTGGGATTGGACATATATATCCATAGTTTAACTCCCTCATATCTGATGAAAAGGCACTCTCCTGGAGTATCCAAAAGATGTTGGCATCCGTACTTTTGCATTATTTTCGAAATTAAAACTTAAAAATCCATGGCCTCTACGGAATTTATAGATTCATCGTGTTTTACTATATTAATGATAAATTTCTCAATATTATAAGTAGATTTTTTTGGGATACAAATATTGATTTCCAATTATAATAATGCCTACGAATGGCTTTATAGACCTCTACGACACATGATAGATATTCCAACTAAGTCGTCCAGAGTATCAAGACACATTTCAAGCGTGCATAGTAGAACGATACACATTTTAAAAATTGAACACTTTCAAAGGTACTCCTGCAGAATATATTAGGAGTAGAATATTTTGAAGTTTTTATAAACTTGACTTGTTTATGTCGTATCCCTTAAAAAGTTTTATTCATTATTATTTTAAGCGTTTGTAACAAACATTTGGAGCTAAAATTAACATTGCAATTTACGCAAGCGTTGTCGCTTGCGGACATACATACAAGAAGACATATTGATACACCATTAAAAGATTTTGGCTTTACGCTATGTTACGCATGACGTAGCACTTGATTCTACCTTTATGCAAAAGCTATTTGTATACTTGTGGTCTTTTACGTATATTATTATATGTTGCAATTAGTATTAACACGTGCTCTACGATTTCATTTTTAAGATAAAACTGTGTTTATTATACACTATTTTGAGTACTTAACATTTGAAAAATTAAAATATGTATTTAAAGAATGATTGATTAATATTACAGGTATTATTATTTAGTCTTTGCAGTTTCAAATTCAGGCTGTATTGATGGGCAAACGCACGAGTTGTCAAATGTTACTTGAAATTCGCTTACTAGCGCACAAAACGTTGGTTAAGGTTATCTGGGCATTTCTTAGATTTTGGCAGCTTCGGTGTTTCTGGTGGTCATTGGCTCGGCGGCTGAGCGGTCAACGGGAGCGCTGCGGCTGTCGACGGGGCGTGTTATCGATTTTCGTACCTTGTCGCACGGTAGGAACGCGATGAGGGTCTCGCGGGGAGCCTGCGTGTGCTGGATGCGGGGTGAGATCGGCGCTGTCGTAAGGTGCGGGACTCCGTCATCTGTGGAGGGCGGTCATGGGCTCGCGGCGGCGGCTCGGCGCGTGGCGCGTGCGAGAGGTCGCGCGGCGGGCCGGGCACTGCCCGCCCGCGGCCTGCGTATTGATCGGTGCGCGCGCAGGCCGCCGCCCTCGCACATGAATGGTCCCCGGTGCGGGCTCACGTGCTCGCTGCCCCTGCTCGCTGCTGCCGGCTACGACGCGACGGCTCGATGCCTCGTAACCTCCCCACGGGCGCAGGGCTCCGACGACGTATTTCGGAATTCCGAACGACCGTTCCCACGGTGGATTTTGTTACATTACTCCATTCGTGTAGCCTTTTTGATTGTCACCTAAATGTTTAATCGAACGAATCGAAGACGAAACACTCGGTTCACCGCATATGTTTCAATCATTACTTTTTGGGATAGGTACATAAAGGCATGATACTGGAGAAAATAAATAGATTATGAATTTAATAATTTCACAAAGGCTTATTTGATTTATGATTTGGATTTGTTTATTTCCAAAAAATACAAATATATAAAATGATTGAAATATAAGGCACATATTTATAGGCATCTAGCATTTAAAGACTAATGAATGTCACATACCCTATTCAAATGTAGAGTCGCCTAGCCAAGTTCACTGACACATACAGGGTTGCTGATTAAGAGCATTCCTGTAGTTCAGTAGAGTTCAGTGTAGAAAAGCCGCAGCCCACAAGCGTCGATGCGCTTCGATCACTGCGACCTGCGTCTACGAGAGCGCTTCGCTATGCAACTACAGTGATGCTACGCTGGTATCTTCTACAAGTACTTTTCACAGTAGGTTCGTACCTACGGCTGCGGTAGAAGTGGAGTTTACTCTGATAACTTCTTTACTACGCATTGGTAGTAGAGAAATACCTTTGTTTATATCGAACCGTCTATTAATAATTGTAGAAATAATTAGGCACATCATTACACATGACGCTTTTAACGCTAGTTTTAAAGAAACTTAACAGTATTTAGCAGATGCAGATAAAAAATAATTGCAAAAAATATTTCAAATGATTCATGTTTCATATTAATTGACTTGAAATAAGAATTAGTCAAACAAGTGAAGTCTCGGAAGAACAGCTGGTACAGAAATACTTATAACGATATTTAAATAAAAGTGTAAGGAATTCTTTTTAAAAATTTGGTGATGCAAACCGAATGACTATGATAACGCACTTGTTACAATGTTTATAGTGGCTTTTCGAACATAATATAATATTTTCATAGCGTTGACGTCGAAATGATGAACATAGATATTAGTTTTTACGTATATTTTCATGGCACCTACAACAGAGATAACATAAATAGAATACGAATATATATAAGTGTAGTATGCAATATGTAATGTATATTAACGCTATAATAAATACTCATAAACATGTACGAAAATGAATATTACACGTGTGTACAAAACTTGATTGGATCAAAAAATAAAAGCGTACTTATGGGGCTAAGTTTACAATAACGATAGTCTCCATTCGATCAACCTGCATCCCTCAGAGAGTCACAAGTGTAAGGCGCTGGCCACAAGAGCTTTTTGTAGAAAACTTTTATTATGTATTCAGAAACCGTTCTTGGCGAGTAGGTACTCTTTGAAACATTTTCCAAGGCTTTAATAACGGCAGTAAGAAATGAAATGTCAATGCCATTTTGGAATACGAATAACATTTTGAGAAGTAAAATGAATTCCTTTAGAATTGTTATGCCTGTGTATACATTTTGGGACACCTTTAAGCTTTGTGACATCGCTTAACAATAAAAGTCAAAAGTCGAATTCACAATATTTTGATTTAAGTAAACTATATAAAACACTTTGTTAAATAAACCTTCTGAAAGAGTTGTAGATTAATTGTCGATGTTCCAAAAAAGATAAAACAATTTTGAATTTAGTTTTGTTTTAAATTTAATCATGTTTTTGTTGTATTTATTATTGTATCAAATCTTGAAAATAAAGAATTCAATTATTAATTCGTTGGGATTTGAGCTCAGCGGAAACATAGGGTATTTTAACATACTTTACACTTACCATACAGATTATTTGCACGGTCGAATAAAATTTACAGTAGAGTTGAAATAATTTTATTAAACATTTTGCTTAATCGTAATTTGTATTAAATGCCAATACGGAATGAATAATTGAGTTCAACATTTGGCAGAGTTATATTCAAAGTTGTAAATAATACTTTCGACTCGCTGCTCGCGAACTTTGCGGTTTCACAAGCTTCGACGAAAAATGTTAGTTCAATACCAAATATTTATTGGTTTCAACTTCAAGTACTGCAGTGCAAATAAAGGTGTGCGGTAAAATTTTATTTCATCGGGAATTTTTCTAAATATTAGCAGTTTTATTGCAAAGTAAAGAAATAATTAAAGATATTCAACTATATTGTAGGAATACGGCTTTACCGATTTTCACCAAATTTTATATGCATATTCAGTAGGCCTGAGAATCGGCTACTATCTATTTTTCATACCCCTAAGTAATAAGGGTTGTTCACCCTTAACATTTTTTTATTTATATGGCAACACAACGTATGCCGGGTCAGCTAGTATAATATAAATACAGGTCCACGACAAGCGCTAGTGTTCCTAGTTACTTATAACTCAGATCTTTAGAAAGAGAAACAAGATTGTAGGATTAAGTACTTAACGTTTCACCGTTGAATTCTAAACCCAGTCTGAAGCGTTACTTTGAAAAGAGTTTTAACATGAAACCTTAATGCTATTCAATTTTTGCAGTAGGTATTCCTGTTATGTTATACTTGTAGCTGTTTATTCGAACAGTGCCCTTACTATGAGTTTTCAAAACATCCCACAATTTTACGTTAGGTTGCAATCCATTATTCTGTTCCGTTTGCTTTAGTAGACTGAGTAAACGTAACAATAAGTAAGTGCTCAAGTCTTTTTGTCTACCTCACATGTTCGCAAAAAAGGGGGAAAAAAATATAAAGCGCCATTTTGTCAATTTAGACATTTAATGTTACGTTACTGACACTTTAGTTCTGGAACAATACGCTAGGGGCGGTGATTGGAAATTGTTTGGGCAATACGTAAACAAATACCAAAACAGTCATATTTGTCATAACGTAAAAATTCATGGTAAGGGTACAGGATTGTAAAAAACTGATATGATACATTTAACATTAACACGGTAAATATAATCATACTAAAACGGGAATCAATGAATTGTATAAGATAACAATACGTTTTAATTTATCCCTCATGGGTAGGGTTGCCACCTTTTTTTCTACAGATAAGGTATCTTGATTATTATAGATAAGAAAAAGAAGTACATAATATCAAAAGAAAGTACACTTTATATTTCTCTGTTAATATATTTAAGTTAAGGGATGTCGCGCTGGCGAGTGACGACATCGATTCAACATCAATCGATAAATGTCGTTTAAAGAAAGAAATACTTACGACTAAACTTAAAAGTTTGATTTAAAAATCAAATCATGCGAAATAAAGCATTTTCGTGTACTTTATTGTTCTCATAAAGTATAGAGTACAATTACCTGAAATAACGTACAATACTTTATTATAAAGTACGGGTGGCAACCCCTACACATGGGTACCAAAGTATCTGTGGCCAACTATTGCCAGACTGTTTTTAGTAATATGTATAGGATTAGCAGACGAGCATGCAGTCCATCTGATTGTAAGTGGCTAGTGCTGCCTATGGATATCTGTAATCAACCGGGATAGGATTAGATTCCTACCTGAGGTCGGCCACAGATGTGCCGCTCAGTAATGTAATCCTCAGGGATTAAGCCTGGGAACGTCTCGGAAAAGTATGCTTCTCTTGCTACACCCTTCAAACCAGAAAATAGCAGCGAGTTCTATCACCTTCAGACTTCAGGGAGTTGATTATCTTAAATACACTCATAAAAATAGACTATCAGTAAATAATTGACAACTTTGAATGTCTTATTCAAAATTGTCAGTAAATAATTGACAACTTTGAATGTCTTGAAAGTTGTCAATTATTTACTGATAGTCTCAATTATTACTGATATTTTTGGTTTAGGTACAAAGGTTGTACGTCCCTACTCGTATTTCTAAAACGCAATCTAAATTTATAATCTAGGTCAGAATTTAGAATTTGGATGAAGCGAGGTCTCATCACGACAGCCGTGAGCGACAGAATTAGGTGGCCAGCGAGCCACGGCTGCTTCAAAGAACTTTATGATTATTTAATGTTATGTCATATAAACATATACCTATATTTTGATCAGCAATCGTAGCTATCGCGACAAAAAGATAATTGTAAAGTTAAGTTAGTTAATATCCATAATACTATTATTTATTCAATATTTCACAAGGGAGGGTTTCAAACGATTTGAAAACTTCTCTAAAAATAAAATAAGTTAACTACTTAATTATACTTCATTACTTATTACTTAAGCACCTTACGTATTTACGCTGTTTTCGCATATAACGAGAAGTTAGCAAGGTTCACCTCACTTTTGTCGCTATTAATTGGATTATATTAGATACGCGTGAAGATTAGGTAACAAATACAGCCTTGTCAAATCGACAACCTTTAGGGCTCTGACACACTAACGTTTCTTCAGCGTAAGCGTTCGATAGACGTATGCGAACAGACGCGGCGTGTTTGTGATGCTAGAGTAGTGAAATTAACAATAGTGTTTGAATCAGTTTCGTTTTTGTAATTATTTTTTGTTTATAAGAAAAGGCAAGAGTGGTATGCTAACGATATTATATCATACCAATGATAGGACAGCGGCTGCCTATAAGTTCAACAAAGGCCTAAATGGTAAAACGATAGTGTGGAGGAGCCCTTAATCTAGACAGCAATTAGGTACTTTCTCACTGCAACATTGAATTTTAGAAATAAATTTGTAAAGCCTTGAATCATTGTGCGATTAGAAATCAATTGCGAGATAAATGTTACGAGTAAAAAAATTAAGGAATCAGTTTATAGGTACTTATATAAATTCTATCGGGCTATTTTCGTCTATTAACGGGATTGGGACAGGCTAAAGGATTTTACAGGGAATTTGAGTTTGTAGAGCTTTTTTCTTATAAGTAGGAAATCCCCAAACCCAATTTCGTTTTTAGTTATTTCAAAAGTTGTTATGTTCTAAACTCCGTACAAATGACCTAAACATAAGAATGAGGATTTTCAACTTAAAGACGTATCTGAGATCGACGAGAGTTATAAATTGGTAATGTATTTCGTCTATTGTTAAAAAAGTAATTCAACATGATCCCAAAAATATCAATGGTAGGTATATTTGTATTCTAAAACTTGTTTTAAAACAGAATTTTAGTTCAATATATTTTTTTTGCTTCACACGCACTGCGTTATAGAAAAAATGTTTTTGTATTAAATTTGTTGAATGGCAAACTTTTATGTTTTGAGCCCAACTACCAACCTAAAACGAATCCCCGAATGTTAAAATGTAGTTCTCTGAGTAAAAATTGAAAAGTGCAGCTAGCGAAATTTATTTCATACCGACATGAAACAACTTAATGGAAAATAACAATGCAACGTTACAAAGCACAAAGGAATATACGAGTTAATGGTTATATTTTCAACTGCCACACATTTCGGCTATGGGACTCGGGGAAATTCTTTATTTTTGTACACAAGTACCTACTTTACAATTAAGAGCAAACGAACAAAACGAACGTTTTCGTATTTGTTAAGTGAAACTGTTGAAATTTGCACTTAATTATTTCTTTTAAGCTTCTGAGTGCAGATATATTCTAATTCGTTTTTGGGTATATTTTTGTATACTTTGACATGTGCATAAATTAACCAAAGTCGGAATCGAAAAAAATATTTTCAGACAGAGTTGACTTTTAATACTAGGTACATTTGAACCACCTCTCTTGCGTGTGTAAGAACCACTAATCTACAATATTTTACATAAACGTAGTTCATAAAAAGTTTAGTGCACTTGGTATGCGAAACAAGGTCCGAACTTTGTAGGTTGGAAAGTTAGTTCAATACCGATCCTATTACTCTTTTGTCGGTGCACAAGTTTAAAGCAGAGAATTTAGAGCTATCGATAAAGTTGTGGGTGTCGCGGCCAAAGCGGATTACAGCGCTCCTTCCACGCTCCGCTCCCGGGAATATTCTATCACGAGCTGAGAGCTACAAAACGAAGGTAGAAAGATCGTGACTAAAAATGGCTAGCCGTAGCAGTTTTTCAACAACCTGCTACGATCGGTTGCAGTTTCGGTATTTTCCGTAAAAATGCGCCACTATAATATGTATTTCCGTTAAAATGTGCGACTGTAGTTTTTTCCGTTAAAATGTGTGTATTTAAGAAATTTGGGAAAACCGTGCGACGCAACGGGTACTATACCGGTTGATGTGTGGGACTTGCGGACTTAGTCCTCAGCCAGACAAAAATCTAAACGGTTGGAAAGTTAGTTCAATACAAATTCTATTACTCTTGATTAAAGTAGATAATTTAGAGCTATCGATAAAGTTGTGGGTGTCGCGGCCAAAGCGGATTACAGCGCGCCTTCCACGCTCCGCTCCCGGGAATATTCTATCACGAGCTGAGAGCTACAAAAAAACCAGGATAGGAAAATTGTGAGTTAAAATCACTAACCGTCGCGATTTTTCAACAATCTGCTACGAGTGAGCTGCGGCTACAGGTTTTCCTTTAAAATGTGTGTATTCGAAATCTCTTAAAGATTTCGAAAAATTACGTGACACACCAGTTACCATTGACATGTAAGGCTGAATGTGGAAAAGCGGTATACAAGGCGTTTCCAAGATTACCTTGTAGGCACAGACAGTGATTTTTTTTTATGTGAAACAGCAAACAAGATTAGAAAACGCTTAGCTTTAACTCTGAAATTTTAAACACGCTTCATTTTTATCCAATTCATATTTCTTCTATAGGCGAATCTTAAAATGTTAATAAAATCAAGGATTTGTTTAGCACTTAACTCTCGGACCACCCTAATGCGATTACTTACGATGCCTCCCGCCAACGGCCACCTAAACTAAAAAGGAGGGCTATTATTGTTGCTAAAATCTGTACTCTAATCCAGGGATTCTCAAACTCATTACATTTAATTTAACAACGAACCCCTTGAAACAAACTGTCGAGATAAAAAATACGATACTTTATTGAAAAAAGAACAAAGTTACAAAGAGTTATGATTGTGTGTGTACTATATTTTAATTAATATAATATCTCTCGTCGTAAATCAAGCCGATTCTAATATGATATTCGTTTTGATTTAAACTATAACTATCTAAACAGCCGTCACTAGAGAAATTTTCACACGAACCCCCACAGCCTACTATTAACTAGCGTACCGCTAAAGGTTTACGTACCCCACTTTGAGAAACCCTGCTCTAATCTAACACACATCTAAAAAGCCCTTATCTCCGTGTAATGATGCGAACAACGTAAATTGAAGACCCTTACACTAAATTTGTTGTATCTAGTGAGGAAGAAAGGTTAAAATATTACTTCTCGTTACAAAGGTTCATTTGCTTCGCCCAAACTTGATATTTATATTTTTTATATATAAATAGTTTACTTTGATTTATCTAGTTTGTGGTTTATGTATCCTAAAATTCAAATATTTTAAGTAGTGTAAAAACGGAGACTATATTTCTAAGACCAACAAAAACTGTTTCAAAACGAAAATTAAGTAAAATATGGTCAGTTACAGGTTACTGATTTTAGGAAAAAATATTATAAAAAATAATTTAAGCGGATGTTATTAACAGTGTTTACTCAAAATTAATATTATAGAGATCTGTACTGGCCATTTTTAAATAGAAATATAAACAAGGAGAAAAAATTGATCTTATAGCGTGCTCATTTTAGTTTAAACCTACATATTTTTAATCAAATATTCAATAAAGCATTTTTGTATTGTATTGTATTGTATTGTATTGTATTGTATTGTATTGTATTGTATTGTATTGTATTGTATTGTATTGTATTGTATTGTATTGTATTTTTAACGTATAACCTTACAAATTTTTCAAACAAACTCACCTAGCTGTGAAGAATAAAAATCGAGCTGTGGTTTAATATGCTCGAACGAACGGAAATCAAGGGAACCAATATACATGAAAACGCGACGCGAATTCTATTATTCTTAGATATTGAAAATTCCGGAAAACATTTGAATATTTTAAGGCAATCCTACTGACTACCTTATATTCTTCGAGGTATTCGACTGACCCTCCTTTATTGAATTCTGATTCCCTTTGATCAAAGTATCTGGCATTCTTTTGAAAATGAAGCACGCATCCGTTGTTAAAAGTCAGTACAATTTAACTACTTTCAAAGTACTGGAAGTTGGACACTTTGAATGTATTTTTTTTTATTTTGTAGCCTGTTAGCCAGGGGTTATTTGAGGGTACAGAAAAAAAGAGAAGATTAGGGATTTCGATTAAAGTGTAGATTAATAGAAAAATCGCTAAATTAAAAATTATAAATGATACAAATAATGAGAGGAAAGTAATGAAAAAGCCTTCTACACTCACAACCCTGCATTTGGTCTTCCTGTAACATAGATACCATGCACACACATATAAAAACGAATACATAAACACCCAGACCGAGAACTGTAGATCTCAGTTGTTCAGGATGTCATAGTTGCCAGGGATCGAACCCGGATCCCTATGCACGTCCGGTAGGGTGTCCGCACCGGCACGGGGGTCGTCGATTAGGGTTGCCACCTTTTTTTCTACAGATAAAGTATATTGATTATTATAGGTAAGAAAAAAAAGTACATAGTATCAAAATAAAGTACACTTTATTTTTCTCTATTAATATATTTTAAGTTAATTGATGTCGCGTTGGCGAGTGACGACATCGATTCAGCACCAATCGATAAATGTAGTTTAAAAAAAATACTTACGACTAAACCTTTAAATCAAATCTAATGAAATAAAGTATTTTCGTGTACTTTATTGTTCTCATAAAGTATAGAGTACAATTACCTGAAATAACGTACAATACTTTATTGTAAAGTACGGGTGGCAACCCTATCGTCGATACTAGTGAATTCGCTTTATGTTTTAGAAAAAAGTACTCGTGGCACTCATTTATTCAAATAAATTCTCAGGTACCTAAGAATAAGTCAACTGCTGGTATACTCGTATAACGATATATAAGTCGGTAAAGATTTTTCAAGACTTTTTTGGTAGTTCAAGACAAAACTTTGAAAACTGGATTCATAACTTCCTTAACTTTTGAAAACAAAAAGAAGGGAATTTAAGTTTATGGCTTTCTGTCGGTTACTGGGATTGGAATAGATACGATACGAGTTTCCGTTCAATATAAAATATTTGTGCATTGGATATGGGTAACGTAGCAAATACACAATGTAAAAGAAATTTCCTATTCTCTAATGGTATTTAGATGGATAAATTGCCATGGGATTTTCAGACTATTTTATGGATGGCATGGATGGATAAACAGATACAGGAACCCAAAGTGGATAAAATAAATAAATAAATGCTTGCTACACTGACAGTCCGACACGAGGATGCCGTGTCGTGGGTGCCATGAACACACACATGTAGACAATAGACAAATACACAAACACCCAGACCCAGAAACAGAAATCTAAATTCATCATTTAGATATCTGTCTGGCCGGGGATCGAACCCGGGACCCTTTGCGCATCACACCGGTATGGTGGCCGCTCAGCCACGCGAGTTGACAAAAAAGATGTCTTTGAAATCAGGCGACCTTACTTATTACAACGCTTGCTTAACTGACAATCACCTCTCAATTTAGCAGAAGACGGTCACAGTTTCGTTTCCGCATCCAATTTAAATGATATAGTTAATTTTGTTAGCGTAGGCACAGAATAATATTACTTACGTTAAAGGAGTACATTTTCTTAGGTAAGTACTTAAGTAATTATGTACTACTTACGATTTGTTATATAGTATACTAGCTGACCCAGCCAACTGTGTACCGCCTTAAAATCTATTTATCAAATATATTTCATATAAAATATAGCCTATGTTACTCGTGGATAATGTAGCTTTCGAATGGTGAAAGAATTTTTAAAATCGGTCCAGTAGTTTTTGAGCCCATTCATTACAATTAAACAAATAAACAAAGTTTTCCTTTTTATAATATTAGTATAGATAGTATAGACAAATCACTAATCCAGTGAAATGTTACATTTGGGTTGCAATATGAGGACGCAATTTTAGGAAATTTAAGGGGCTTTAGTGTTATGCTGAATCCTAATTCGTGGCGTCGCAACTTTGGTCCTTCGGTCGCTATCTTGAAAAATGGGTGCAAATAGTTTATTTTACATTCCATTGTTTATGTACTGAAGACACATTAGTCTTAGCCATCAATCGCATTAGGTGCAGGTGTCAGGGAATCGTGCGCTAAGATTTAACGCCGTCATCTCGTGCCGCCGGATACGGCTTTTGACGCATTCCTGGAATACTCGATTATCAACTCACCATTAAAGCAATCGGAGGCACTTCCTGGCGTGCAAACGATACTATAGTTACTTATACTTTGCTTATCTAAGTATACTTTTTGTGTATGGATTATCTGTAGGATATTAGATTAATAAATTACTGGTAAAAAGGATATAATTATGACGCTCATAACAGGTTAATATTTTAATAAATTCAGACACTCAGACATTTTAAGCAAGAAAGCCGGCTAACAAAGCCAAACTCAATTGTAATATCTACGAAACACGTGCTGTAATCTTAAATCTTTCAAGTACCTTGTATGTACCTACAGTGTACTGCATGCTTTGACGGAATTTGGTATCGCACTTCTTGCATATTGATAAGTTATTATTCCCGCAGTAATCTAGCTTAGCGTTCGAATTTGCAATATATTTTACTACTCGTATGTAACAAGGTAACATTGAATTTAGTTACATATCCTGCAGTAACAATTTTGTGGGTGCAGAGACTGCACGATATCGTTCCGAGTCATTGGCAGTTGTCGCATTGAGCTTGTGAATGCTTAGGATCTTCTCCCACGGAGATATTTGCAAGCTACGAGAAGCGAACCATAGGTATGAATATTATACGAACGTACCTGTACGTTTTGAGGGTGGTAGAACCCTTTGTGGATCGACTCCGACGGCACCACCGCCACACCTATATCTGCCTAATAACAGCTGTTAAGCGCTGCTGTGTTCTGGTTTGAAGGGTGTGGTAAGAGAGACATACTTTTCCGAGGCGTTTCAGCTTAGTCCTCAGGCGCATCTGTGGCCGACCTCAGGTAGGAATATCTAATCCTATCCGAAGTTGATTACGGATGTCCATGGACGGCAGTAGCCACTTACGATCAGGTGGACTGCATGCTCGTCTGCTACTCCTATATTATATACAAAAAAGCGTACATAGGTACGAATGAATAGAGTAGCACCTGCAGGCGACTTAGGTTCGCATCTCAATCGCGTAGCTTTTAAATATCTCCGTGTGCGAAGAGCCTTACTCCGCACGATGCTACCGTGTCCTAATTTGTGGCCGCATATTTTATAAAATCCTTTAAAAGTGGACTCGAGTTTCTAGAAAAATAAGACGACGCATTTCAATTTGATAACAACGTGTGTAGACACTTTTTGAGGCGAATACTTCTTTTGACGTGCATTGAGCAGGAAAATTATTGGTGAAACGATTTTTGTAACGCATACAGTTACTACTGACAGAGGGTTATTTAACGATAATGACGGATATGGTATGATACGATCGAGAAAAGTCAGAAGTCCCTAGGAATCAAGCTAAAATTTAAAGTACTATGCTATCACCATTACTACTATCACTGCTTAACCGATTCCGTGCGATGGCACCACAGTTGTGCCACATCGCCCACAGTTGTGCCACATCCGCACGGAATCGGTTAAGAGTCCTAAGTCATATATACCTTCAATACATACAGTACTCTTACCATGAGTTTTTACGTTTTGTCAAATATGATTGTTTTGGTATTTGTATACACATTGGCCCATACAATTTCCAAACTCTGACACAATCCGCTAGGGGCGCTGATTGGAAATTGTATGGGCAAATACGTAAACAAATACGAAAACAGTTATATTTGTCAAAACGTAAAAAACTCATGGTAAGGGTACAGAGCATACCAAACTGCATGTGAACGTGGACTGTGTAGAATTTCGGCATATCTTTGTTTCAACCATGTACGTACTGGCGAGGCCGCGCCGTGTTCCTGTCACCAATCAATCATCCAACTGAGACTGTTTGCACAGTTGGTGCACCGCCATGTCGGATGGTATTGGCTAACTTGCGGATCATGGAGAGAAATGAAACATACCTACTGCAATATCGAAAGGACATTTTGTGACAGAATTTGTGAAAGAATAATTAAGTATCTTTGCTTTGGTTGGTTTTTGACCTATTTGTAGTAAAAATGTCCATGAAACGTTCTGAATTAATCGTTAAGGATAGATAAATGCATTGGGGTCTAAGCTTTGATTCATATATTTTTTTCCATTGTATCAAATCAAATAATCATTATATCGATAGCAAAACCTTGTACATACATTGGGTATGTACGTAAATCATGTGTTTGTCAACGACATTGTGGAAATCAATGTTATTTTTGTTAAAAAATTCTTAGCATTTTACACTCGTTAATTATATTCAATCAATGTTATGTTTTGCCTAGTATGAAGGACAATGTCTATACGTATGAAGTAATTGTCAGATATGGATCTTTGGTAAGTAAAATTTAGATGGATTGAATAATGATAACCGGCGTTAAACAAGTCTAAGTCAAACCTAACTAAAGTGTTTCGATGGTCTGCAGCATTACTTTTGTTCGTGGAAATATTCCTACTACTTAGTTACGTGATAGGCAGTAAATTCATCAGTCTTCTGTGCAAACGTGTTATTTCCTATTCCAATTTGGAATATCTCGACGTAACTCGGAAGCCGATAGGCGACTAATTAGATTGGAGCTCACAAACACACCACATACCTACAGACATATAGCTCCTGGAGCAATTAGTAATAGTACTATTAGAGCATATATTTGCTATAGATACCATACATAAAATCTTCTACTATTCGGATAGCAGTATTGCACGTCTTTTTTGCCATGAACGTAAAAGACGTAGAATGAACTTCCTCTCGAGGTATTCTCGGAGCGCTATGACATGGGGCTCTTCAAGAGAGGTGCAAAAAGCTCTTTTTCAAATCCAGCGTTGCAACAGGGACTCTAGTGCTCTAAATGTCCATAGACGTCAGGGCCTACTTTGTAAAGAAAATGTTGTTAGTTAAATGCATCCTACATGCTTTTACATATGTTATTATTCGTATTTACAACTACAATGCGTTGTGCGTTGCTATAAAGCTTAAACAATCCTATCCTATAACAGTAGCGATAAACCACATCTATGAGGTGTACGCAAAATACACGATTTTTTTTTAAATAAACTTTAAAAATCGTCTCTACTTACGAGTATAAATGTCTGCTCAAGTAATCGATGGGGTAATTCTGCATCAGCTCAGCTAACAGAGTGATCGGTGGCTAATTCTCCGTCGGTGCGCGAAGCCGCGCAATTTCCGTCCCGCTCAGCTTAAATGTGATATTCCGTGTCAATTTGCGCTGCCGATACTCCAATCGCCGGCTCAAAGGTAAATTATATTAGTGTTTATGGACTCCGCATTATTAGTTTACGGATGATCGCTCGGGATTATTCTGAATTTCTTGAATAACTGGGCATTTCACTTTTGGTTTAGTTTAATCGATAGTGGCCTCTTTTTATTTTACGTTTTTTCTTACAGTGATATTTATTTTTAATGCCTCAATTAGGCAATGCTCACCACTTTTTTATAATATAGAAGTAGCAGACGAGCATACAGTCCACCTAATTGTATGTGGCTACTGCGGCCATGGACATCTGTGATCAACCCCAGATAGGATTAGATATTCCCACCTGAGGTCGGCCACAGATGCGCCGCTACCCCTGAGGACTAAGCTGGAACGCCTCGGAAAAATTTTTCTCCCTTACCACACCCTTCAAACCGGAACACAGCAGCGCCTAATACTGCTGTTATTAGGTAAAAATAGGTGTGGCGGTGGTGCCGCCGGACTCGAACCACAAAGGGTTCTACCACCTTCAGAAGGTCGTACCAACATAGCAGAGCTACCATTGCTATAGCTCTGCTATGTTGTGGCTTGAAAAATGCTCTAAGGCTCTTTAAATACTCATGAGGTATTCCAACTAGCCCTCCGTGCCATCATTGATCCTGGCATCGACTGCAGGTTTGACTCCTGCCCAAAGACTGTTCTATATTATAAACCTATTTAATCTCTTTGCTCCCGTCCTTTATAGGTTGCTTATCGACTGTAGTGACCACGTAATTCCACCACCACTTTAAGTATCTCCCAATCCATATCATATGGAAAGATACACATTTCCTAATTCCATAAATTATGGAACATGGAATTATGTTTTGATTTTATTTTTATTTTTGTTTGAAATTGTTATAAATGAATTGTTATTATAATTGCATTTAATTAATTTATTATTTCTTAGAGATTTTCTTACGATACCCATTTAGTATATTTAATAGTTATTATGACATTGAATTATTGTTTTTATAGATGATTTAATTTGTGATATTGTTTTATTTTATTAATTGTATAATTTGAAATTAGGTGCACTAACGACTTGGGGTTACCTGTAATGTTAGTTTTAAGCTTACGTGTGTATTAAATAAATAAATAAAGTACTTCATACGATGCGCATAAAATGAATTGTTAATGACAATATAGTCAACATAGGTATTGCTATTGCAACTCATCGATCCAATTGCATCATAATCCTTACGGGGTGAAAAGCGAGGCAATTTCCACCGGACGCAGATCAAACGTGATATTTCCTTAATCAATTTGCGACACTGCGTCGGCACTACCGAGTAATTAGATCGGCGTGCTCTGTACATAGCGGCCATTGTATGTGGCTACAAACAGTGTAGTAGGGTCACACTTGGTGTATGTTTATTTATATTCATGTTAGCTAGCAATCGAGATAGTCTGATGGTTTCGAATTCGGTTTTTTAATCAGTGATCGAGGTTCAAATCCCACTTTTGATTTCAATGTTATGTGTGCGTATGAAAAATTATTGCTAAACAGTGCAGGAACTCATCTCGAGGAAAACTATTTTAAAGATTTTTAAATTTAAAATATTTTTTAAGGGTAGGTGAAATCTACGCGTGGCTAGTACGGTGGACCTTGGCCAAATCTATTCTTGCTCTGATAGAAGGCCTGGTATAAGTTCATAAATAATCAAAAATAGATATAAGTACTTCTTGCCTTATTGAAGACGTTTTTCTGTGGTCTATTATACTCTTGGGAGTAAATTTTAACAAGTACCATTTCTTCTTAACAATTTCAAATAGGATTTCTATAACAGAACTTTAATAGAAGTAGTCAATGCAAATATTCCGAACTATCTGTGTTATGTTAGATACAATCCGATTTGTGTAGGAACATTGATGTCTGGAGCTATTGAAAATTTTGTTTTGAGTTTTGAGTCGTAGAAAAGTTGAATGAATATGAAATTTTGTAAACCACTGAAATAACATTGAATAGGATTAAGTCTCTTATGTTGGTTTTTATTTATATGGAACTAAGTCAACTGCGCCGTAAAATGTTATTTCGTTTTTTTTCAGGATCTCTAAATGCGGCAAAATGTAGTAATCATGTCATCATCTACCCATTACCACCCAAGTGCGTATTGGCTGACTTGATACATTCCAAAACTTTTTTATATAGAACTCTCCGCAGTGTAGGTGTAGGTTTAAGGAGATCTCCTTAACGACTATTTTCACTATAAAAGTAAATAATAATAAATTATCTATTTTACGAGGTTTAAAATCCTCGTACTTTAAGTGATATTTTTAATCTAAAAACCACGAAACCACCATCAAACCACGGTTTTCTAAATCACAATCAGCACATTGGCTGGCTTATATATTGTAGATAGTATTCAATATATACGTAAAAGAACTCATCGGTGTCGTTCAGACATCAATCAACGTCGCTTAGCGGAAATAGCTTCGCGAGAGTTCGGGGCAAAAAATAACAAATGCGAGATTATCTTTTACCATCAATACAAGGGTGAACGCACCCCCAATTTGTGTGTATGTTGTCATTTACGTTGAAGGTGAAATACGTATATATATAATTAATTATAAGTAAAACATTTAGGTTTTTACTATATAATTGTTTTATATATTGAGGTGTCTTTTTATTAAAATATGTTAATAAAAGCCTTTTTATATCGACATGGAAATCGTTTTTGTTAGGAAATACTCAAGTTGTATCAATATTGTTTCAGATCTTCGTAAGATAAGAAACACCATACATATTACATGGTATATACAGGTCGTATGTCGTAGTGTATACATGGTCGACGCCCGCGATATATGGAGACAGCTAATTTTTATGGTTTTTTGTGGATTATCATATCATTTTGGAATTACTGAAGCTTTGAATTCGTACTCATACATACTTCTCTGGCAATAAAAAGATAGAGCTTCGATTTTGTTTGTTTATTAGTATTACTAAAAATATATTGTACAAAACATATAACCATTAACATACCAACCGAATTCGCGGTTTAACAAACAAACACGCTTGTATACCTCTACTGACGAGCAATATTGGCCTCTGTCCAAATATGCGTTTTAAAAATCATTTTTCAAAAACAAATACGAGTACTTCATATTTTTATTTATCGGTACATCTCTTATTCTGAAAAACTATTCAAGTTTTATTAAAATATAATTTTGCGTATTTGTATACTAGTTGTCAATACAATTAAGTTGTAAAAAAAGTTGCTACTTCTCATTGAGGGCCCTAGCTACTTATAGCATCAGAGAATCACAATTGGCGATTGCATCGACGTTGCATCACGTTTGGGCGACTTACTGCATTCGGTATCGGCAATGGTTTAAAACGAGCGTAGCGACAATAATGCATTCAGTAGTTGCATCTAGCCTCTAACGGATTAAGTTCGGACCGGGCCGCCGCGGGCCCCTGCTCCTGGGGGCCCCCAAAGAGCGTCGGTGAAAAATAGATCGTCGGAGTCAAACCATCACTGAAATACTTATTTGTTGGCGAATAAGTAATTTGTACACATTTATAAAATCAAAACATCTTTTTAGACTGGGGTCCTCATTTCCGCGCCGGGCCTCCGACGACCTTAGGCTGGCTATACATGGACTGCTCGAGCAGTTACCCCGTTATCAACATACACGGACCGCTCTTGCAGTCAGAGTCAACAGCTTGAAGCTGCTATTGATACTGGCTGCTCAAGCTGCTCGTGTATGGCCGGCTTTAGTCCGCCACTGCATCTAGCGTTCAAAAGAAGCTACGACTGGCGTTTAAACGTGTAGCGTATAATCGCTGCATAGCTTCCGAAAAGCTGCAAAGTCGTGGATGCTAAAAAGTAGCATGTCTGTTGGGCCCCTGACAACTCTATTGGCATTGCATTCCATTGGATGTGTGACTATCAGGTTGTCCGATCATTGGGCAACATGTTTTCGTGTTTGTTAGTTTCATTTTGACGGTTCTGTTTAATATCTTATATTAAACGATCTGGAGGCTTTATTCATTTTATAATATTTTTATTTATTTGGATAGCTTCGGACATTACGGGACAAACCCGGTTAGTGAAAAAGAAAGGCGAATTAACAAGTTCATAAACTCTATATAAATCAGAAGCCTTACTTGAAGTCAGCCATATATTTTTATAAGAAGAGATCATCATCAAGACATTACTGTCCTCTGCTGGACACGGGTTTCCTCTCACAATGAGAAGTATAAGGCCATTGTCACACGCGTTGGCCAAGTTCGTATTGGTAGACTTTCAAAACTTTTTTAAAAATAAGAAAAGATACAATGCCTCAAATCTGCATTAATACTCGTACATTCCTTCTAACAACAGTGCTACACTGCACACTACAGTAGACATAAATAGGTTGTGATATTGCAGGTATAATAATTAATCAGCATACGATATTACGAATTAATTTTTCATCGTGAATATTAACTAATATTTCGGGTAGCTTCACAGATGGTAAACACGGAACGTAATCAACTTAACAGCTTTTAATTATCGACGGTGTGGCGTTGTGGCGCATGTAATAGTGGCTACAAAATAAAATGGACCTTCCAATCTAATAATTTGTATAATATTGTCATGGTTTTTGGGGCTGTTTTTGATAATGGTTGGTATTTTAGTAATCAAGTTATAAAATTACTTAGCGTAATAATATAAAGGTTTTGTAAACGAGCGCAGTTTATCTGATGGTAACTTAGTGGTTACTGCCACTGACACCTGTAATCAACCCCAGATAAGAGTCCAACCTGAAGTCGATCACAGATGGGTTACTAAGTTAGAATGCCGTGGATAACTGTGTCTGTTACCACACCCTTGAAACAAAAATACATCAGCGCTTAACAGTGCCGTTATTAGGCAGAAATAGGTGTGGCATTGGTGATGACACTTCAGCTGTTTTAATTTTTTAAATTTTGGATATTTCCGATATCGTAATCTGCGGGTGTAAGGTTTTTAGCACTTTTACACATCTATTTTTTTTATTTTTATGGTGTTCAGCGTTTACATACTCCTCATTGTTCTGCGAGTTACTCGACGGATTGCTCGTGAGTATCTAAATGGTGGTTAATATAACGCAAAGCCGTAAATTACTATGTAATATAGACAAAATTGTTAGCAAACTTCCTGATTACATATTCCCTTACAGCGGATAAGGTTTCAACTCATTGAACATTTTAATTTAACAGTTTCATTCATGTCATATACGTGAGTTTTCACTTTTCATGCATGAACGCGAGTTTACCTTTTCAAAAAACATGGGACGATATCACCTCGGGCGTTTTTAATTTATCAACGCTACGCTGTTGTACGAAAAAGGTAATGGAGATAAAGCCTTTATTCGAGAATGTTTGTGACATTGATGGTCAATCGTATTACACTTGATTTTTTATAGGATTGAAACAGCAAAGGCAGTCCATCCAATCGTAAGTTGCCACCGCTGCGCATGGACTGTGGCCAACTCCTTTTGATGTGAAACATCTATAGCCGCACGTAAAACCGATTTCTGGCGTGGCGACGCATGCCGTGGCGTCGCCACGCTATACGATGGTATATATATACAGTCTATATGCAGTAGTGTGTACGGTGTGGCGACGCGTCGCCATGCGCAATCGAATTCAATAAATAGTCATCGTTATCTGGAAAAAAATCGTAATATTTTATTTTATCATTATGACATACTCGTATTTAGTTCCTATCACAATATGTTCTTTTCTGCATATTATTTTTACAAAATAATGTCGATGTTTCACATCTGCCAGGCGTCCCGTGACGGCTCACATTTTTTTTTAAATTGGAGATCCACCTGAAGCCAATCACGGAGGAGGAGGTGCCACTAACAAGGAAGATGGTCACCTAATATAAGAATCGGTATCGACACTCGACCAGTACCCATTTCGGGAAATTCTTGAGTAAATTCCTGTGAAACTAGAACATATAGAACAGATTGATTTATAAGTCGATTTTTTTGGATATCCATGAAAAACGTAATGTTTGTTTTGTTTATAAATAATGTAACACACGTTAACATTATCGCACCATATAGCATCATAGTCGCTAAGTATATAACAAAGGTATGTAACACGAGGTAAACAAACCATAAAGTTGATGTCTGTGAACAAAGCAGAAGCGAGATTTGCATTATGCAGGATGGCCCTTTTTATAGCTGTTTACATTTAGTTAGCGTACTGGCACAGAGCTGAGCCATGGAGTTCGTATTTACCTTTGTGTTTCTTAGTTATATAGCATATATCTTACTCTACACGTATCAAACATTAAATTATTTAACATTTTGTTTGCCCAATCGGGTGTTTTTTATTGTCACGTTATCATTATTTTAAACGCGCCTGGAAATCTTTTTAATCAGGGAATCAATCCAGTGGTGTAAATAAGTAATAATATTGTGATAAATTAAAAATATACAGGGCCTTCAGGGCCAAATCCGAATCTATAAGGATTAGCGAAAAATTCTGAAAGGTTAAAGTTAAGTTACGAGGCTCATTTTAATAAAAACTAAAAATACATCATTAGTTTTTTAAAATATCTTCTCCCAATACAAAAATTCACCACTATATAGGTACAAACACGAACGCTTAAGTTCTTATTTTTCGCAATTGGTTCATTCAATACCTATATTCAAACAGAAAATGTTTGATGCCTAAATCTTACTCCTTACTCAAACGGTAACAGACGAGCCACTGGAAATGATAGCACTATAAAAATTTAAAAATATTTTGAATTCCTTCAAAAATTACGGTCTTGAATTAATTATTAACACCTGATAAGTAGAGCGCATTTATATCTAGCGTGAGTCATCACCTCATTCATTAGAATCCTTACTCCTCCATTTGAAAAATTAAAAACAGTGAATTACGACAACAGTTAAAAAATGACAACAATTTCCATAAACTTGTTATGTTGAGTGTGTTTATCTCGTTGCGACAGTTACGTATATATAGAGAAGTTAAATACTTGCAATGCCTGTACTGTAACAGTACTTTTCAATGAAGATTAATGCAAGTTTTGCTCAAGGCTTTTGTAGGCTTGCTTGTATATTTCATATACAATCTAAAGCCTACAAAGTAACTATTTTAGATTTTTGAAGAACATGTTAAATATAATTATCTCTTGTTTTAACGGTGAAGGAAAATGTACTGAAGTAACGCCTGTGATTTTTCATATATGTACCTTAGTGTAGCATTTTGCTAGTTAATAATGATAATGATGATACAGGCAATTTAATTTTTAAAGATGTATATTACATGGCATAGCATACTTCGTAGCTAAAATAACTAGGTGTCAATCAAGACTTAAGTTCCTGTAATATACCTACTGTACGTTTTAAGCTTTTAAGATCGATGGCTTAATACTAGGCAGTTGTAGCTAACAATAAAGGGAGTTAGAAGTTATCATTATTTATTTAAGTGTTCTTAATAATATTATAACGCAGTGATAGCTTAGTGGTTAAGAAACTCGGCCTCTCGATCGAGGGGTTCGAGGTTCAAATCCCAGGCACGCACCTCTGATTTTTCAAAGTAATGTGCGTATTAGAAATTAATCATCACTTGCTAAACGGTAAAGGAAAACATCGTGAGGAAACCTGCATACCTGAGAGAAAAAAAAAGAAAATCTCAAAGGTATGTGAAGTCTACCAATACGCGGTGGACTATGGCCTAATCCTTCTAATTTTGAGAGGACACCCGTGCCCAGCAGTGGGACAGTAATGGGTTGATGATGAATAATATTATAAGAAATGAAGATGTGCAATATTTTGAATTTTCACGTGAGCGAAGTTGCGAGCGATCAGTGGCAAAAACGATTGTGCTAAATCGTACATAAAGAACATTATTTAGGTCAGATACTTTTCGCTATAAATAAATGTTATTAACGGTTATTCGTTTTCCTCTTTGGAGCGTAAAATGAGGTTACAAAGACTTTCATACAATCAGAACGCAAATGTACCATTTTTCACAATAAAGAGTAATATTCTTTGCAACTTGAATGAGATACCTTGGTTTTTCTTAAGCATAAAATTTTACTAAAAATGTCTGCGCGACCTTTTTTACCTTTTTACCTTTGAATTAGTGCTTTCTCTAATGTAGCAAAGTTAAACCTTTTTAAACTAAACAAAAAATACTTAAGTGTTTAGGGTTGTAACATGTTTAGGGTTTTGTCCATGGAACAGAAAAACCAAGGTTTTGTCAGATAAAAATATAATTATGTAAACTACAAATTTTACTTTTAAAATGTCCGCAATTCTTTATATGTCGTCTTTAAAATACAACGATTAAATCTTTTATTCTTAAGATGTTACTGTACTTAGATTAATTTTAAAAGTACCATACGACGTTGTGTTTTCCAGCGTAAAAAAGAAAAGATTTTTCTGAAGTTCTTAATTACTTTTCCTACAAACTCCGCCAAGGAGCTTATCTTAGCGAAACGAATTAAAATTGTTGGAATTAAGAAGTTTACTTAACATATTGGATTACAACCTACAACTTTATCTTCATTAAAATTTTCACGTGGAAACGAACTAAACAAATATTGAACATCGGTGAGCTTGAGTACTTGGTATGTAAAGAACTTGGCAGTGAGCTTAAACTTTTCTTGTCCAAATTACATCACGGTGAATTTAAGTTTGATCAGTGCAAATAGCGGTGAGGGAAGGAAATGGGAGATCGACCGGAATATTTGCTTATGTCTAGAGAGCGACGGAAACCGCAGTTTCTGGCAAGCTATAGTAGATCAGGCTGATGAAATTAAAATCTCGACTCCGAGTGCTAATGCTATTTTGTTTTATGGAGGTGGTAGAACTTTTGCTGCTTATTCCTATCTAATAACGGCAGTATTAAGCGCTGTTGTTGTGTTCTGGTTTGAAATGTACTAAGGTACATATGTCTCGGATAAGTATTACTTCGAGGCGTTCCAACTTAGACATCTGGGGCATCTGTGGCCTACCTCAGGTATATACACAGGTAATGTTACCTTTAGGTAGACTGCATACTCGTTTGCTATTTCTATAATATATGACAAAATTTCGCGGTAAATTTCAGTTTTACCAGCAAATATCAGGGAGTTAGGAAATTGGAGAGCGACCGAAACATTTGTTTAATGTCAAACATTGATAGGAACTACGCTTCCGGGCAAGCCACCCCGGTTGACTGCTTATCAATTTGAGGCTTGATATATTTTTACGCCAATACTGCTTTGATATATTTCAATGCTGAATTTATATCTTGCGAGTTTGGTGAGGAAATGGAAGCGATCAAAATCTTTGCTTATTTTTAGGCGTTATTTTTAAATCAAATTCCCGGCAAGTCTTACATACTTAGACAAAAAGTTTGATATGTACCATAGTAATAGCAAATATACAACCAGTCAATTTAAAGTGGTGATTGTTGCTTATTGTCATATAATTAAACAAAATCAGTTAAATCAAAATATATCTTGGCTAGCGGGATACATATCAAAAGAAAATAGGTGTGGTGGTGTTGTCGCTTGAATCACGGAGTTCTACGCTATATGGTCATTAGATGACAAATTTATCTCGACATCAGATATGAACGAATCTAATATGCTGAGAAATCTATAGAAGTAAGTCTGAGATGAGTCGGTCGATGGAAAATGAAGGTTCGCGAATTCGGCGTTATTAAGACCGTTAGATGAACGTCTATGACAGGCACGCAGAAAAGATAAGCCAAACGTCATCTATATGGAAAACCGGACGGGCGAAGAAAAGGAGGAAGACCAAAACTCAGGGGGCAAGATAGAGTCTAAAGTAGGTACCTACTCTGATATATTTCTGCATTTCAATATTATAAGTGTAAATTATGGCTGACAAAGGAAATGGGGTAGCGACCGGAATATTTTCTTAGTTGCAAAAAGCGACAGGAAACGCGCTTCCCGGCAGATCATCAAAGATCAGTCGCTAGTATTCTTATTTTCGGGATGAATGAAAGAATATTACGAAAACATTTATGTAAACTGATTTTTATGTTTTCATGTTATCGAACTACATTTTTACCCACAGGGTAAAGTTTTTTGAGTGTATGTATGTAATCGTACGTACATTTTTTGGCACGCTCTTCAGTTCAAACGGCTTGACCGATTTTAAAACTTCATGGGGTACCGTTAGATTTGTCCAAATTGTGGGAGTAACAATTACCTTTCTAGTTAATTTTGAGTGCAAAACGCTTTTACTTCTAATAATTTTTTTTATGCAAAGCACTAATATTTTTAGTATAGGTGCCAATACCCTTCTGGTACAATTTTGTTACGTTTGCATATCGCGTGTTCGCTAAAAAGGATAACGGCCGATTTCACTTTATTTGCAAATTAACCAATTTGTAGTTGATATTTTTTAATCAAGGTATCATGAAAGCACCCTAATATCGTTATACGAGTATTGGCAACATGTATTTAAAAAGTAGAAAATAATTTTCAATCTATGTATTTTCTATCTTGTTCGAGATCAAATTATTTTATTTATATCTGTTTACAGAGAATTGTTGTTTTGCGGTCGATCACAGATGCGTTGTAATCCATAAGGTTTAAGTGACAACATTTCGTCGTTATACAGCTACTATTGTCCCACTGTTGGGCACGGAAAGGAGACCTTTCAGAATGAGAGGAGATAGTCCACCGCACTGCCAAGTGCTCCTCGCCACTTAGTAGATATAACACTACTTTATTGAATTCCAGGCCTGGAATTCAAACGTTCAACCTCCTACTGAGAGAGTTTTCAATCATTAAGCTATCACTGCCTTTTTACACCTCGTATGTTACCTACTACATGTTATATATAAAATTCTCGTGTCACAATGTTAGTTACTGTACTCCTCCGAAACGGCTTTACCGATTTTCACCAAATTTTATATGCATATTCAGTAGGTCTGAGAATCGGCTACTATTTGTTTTTCATACCCCTAAGTGATAAGGATTGTTCACCCTTACCATTTTTTTATTTATATGGCAACACAAAGTTTGCCGGGTCAGCTAGTATGTATCTAACTCTTTCATAATCTTTACATCAGAACAATACATCGCAGGTATAACTCTGTTATTACTTATTAGGCAAGCAGCGGCATTGTAATGCCCGATCTTAAGTCATAGCAATAATCCATACACGAAGGTATATATTCCTAAACATAAATACAGTTTAATTTAATAAATTGACAGGGATAAATGTTGCATTCCCTTTCCTACTTGGTGCTCTTCTATTTCTGACCGAGGAAGCTTCGAGGAAGTTAGATAAATCTGTGAATTTCCTCTTGAAAATTGGTAATTTACTTTTTTCTTTTTATAATATAAGAGTAGCAGACGAGCATGCAGTCCACCTGATGATAAGTGGCTACTGCCCCCCATGGACATCTGTAATCAACCCCAGATAGGATTAGATATTCCTACCTGAGGTCAGCCACAGATGCGCCGCTACCCCTGAGGACTAAGCTGGAACGCCTCGGAAAAGTCTGTCTCCCTTACCACACAACTTCTTACTTCTTTTGGAATTGGCTTTCAAAAATTGCATCTAGGTTCAATAATGTTTTATAGTTGGTAATTTGGTACGATATATTAAAATTAACGTGTTAACTTTTAACCTTGGTAAAAATCCTCTACAAATTAAGTACACAGGGTACGAAAAACACAAAAGCGGCCCCAGTTGTTAACGAACATGAAGTTGGATCGTAAAATCAATTCGCAAAAATCTCGTTTGAGTCGTGGAAATATGGAGCAATTTTATTTCAAAAAACTAGCATTTTACGCTCCACTTTGAAGGAGCCAACTACAGTATTCATGGAATTAAAATCAACAATGTGTATTGTCATGGAAAAAATAAAATGTACAATGTAAAATGTACTACATTTCTTTTTAATGTTATTTTTTGTTATGTTTACGTGTACAACAAGCTGTAAATAAACAAATAACATAAAACAAAACTTTTAATAAATACGTACAATTTCAAAATCTTTTTATTTAAACTGGAAAGAGTATTTATTACTGTAACTACTGGACAGGGTTCGAATTCACGCGAAATCAAATACCCGAGAGTAAACTTTAAATGTCAAACGTTAGATTTATGGCAGGAGCAAACTTGCGGTAAAAAAGTGAAAGGTCCTTCGTTGAGGTATAAGGAGGGGATGTGGCGTGACGTAACAATATCCTGCGTGGTGCAAGGGACCACAAACCCCATCCGTTCGCGCAACCCTACTAATCGGGAATCCGATACCTGATACGATCAAAAGAAACGAACAAGATCACCGTTAAACATGTTTATAAATAGTTATTGAATACAGCTCCTTATTCATTTAAAGTGATGTAGTAATGTGCCTTATCTAAATCTATATACCTACTTATAGTACTTACAACATAAATTCCATATTCGATTTATTTTTACTACCATTGATAATGTATGCTACAGTCAGATTCAATTTTGCTTACTACTATAACCTGAAAATAAATAAATATAAAGAATACATAGATATGTATTCGAAAATAAATTAATTTCTTAATGACCTCTAGACACTTAGTTATCTTTTAATATTCTAAAACATTTTCAATGCACAGTGCGAGAAAGTATCCCTAATACAATTCTAAAGTAGTACCTATAACATACGTAGCATTGACGTATTCTGAAAATAAACTACGCGAGTACAAGAGTACTGCAAACATTATTTTTAGACGACGAACAAAAACTTTGAAAAAGGTCGAAAAAGATAGTCTTTGATTGGGTATGTTTTCGCAGCGAGGATTTCGGAACAATACACTCGTCCCACTATTGTAAGTCTGCCGTTAGATGGCGCTTTTCCTTTTCTGAATCACGCGAACGAGATTTCTTAAGCGCCGTATATAAAGGGGCGACGCTTTTGTCAACTGCTCAGTGCCGGCTCGGTCTTTAAGGGTTCACGAACCCTTTAGGCCGAGGACTCTAACCTAACCATCTTCTAGGGCCTCTTTGCGGGGTTTCGGGTCGACTCTCGGGTCAGGAAAAATTGAAACCCCGCACAAAATTAAAATGAATAAAATAAATTGTTTTTGGTCGGTAAGGTAAACAATTTTTATGAGTTTTTAATGTTTTTTGTTTTGTTGTTCTAACGGTATTTCGTCAATTTGTTTTTGTTTTTTTTAGTGTTCCACGATTATGTAAGGATGTGTAATACTGTAATAGTCTCTTTTATAAACCATTTAACAAATGAATTAACATTGTTAAAGTAATTAAAATGAATATAAATTACTATCCATTGACGTGATGACATAATTATAGTTATTTTAATAGGTTAATAAAAGCTATATTATACCTAATTGTATCATTAACCTGGAAATATCGGTAATTTCTACTGATATGAATAATTACTGAATGAATGTAATTATCAGCGTAAAATTATTGTTCAGTTAATTTTTTGTACAATGCTCATTAAAGGTTCATTTAGCGTGTCAGACAAACAAAATAGTTCTATTAAGTCCGTTATTAATCAAAGTTAGTCAATTTCTGCCTAATCAAAGTTTGGAATTCGACAATTTTTGCCTAAAAATTGACAAATTGGGTAAGCAAAAATCAGTTAATCTAAGCTTATAGCTACAGGTGTAATGTGTATATTTTTTAAATATCTACTGTAATAGAGCCGTTCAGGTAGTCTTGCCTGTCAAAATATATATATAGAAAAATATGATTTCGTCTGCCACGCCCCGTGTCTGTCTCGTCCTATGTCTGTAGGTATAAAAGAACCTTAAACCGTCCAAATATAGCCTGGCATAACTACCACAGTTAAGTACGTTCTATTCGTTTACTTTCTGACCTATCCGCCGTAAGAACGCTCTCGGCAAATATTTACTTACCCTCCTTCGAGTCCCTTTTTTCTCAACTGATAAATAGATATTACTTCCCTTAACTGTTTGCCCTTGAATATTATGGCAAACATTAAATTACTTTTAAAATGTGTTTGTACATAAAGTTAAGGCAGTGACAACCGGTTTTGAAACTTGACTTCTCGGTCGCCTGGTCTAAGGTTCGATATCTAGGCACACACTGACTTTAAAGTTACTATCAGAAATTAAAAAAAATATCATTTTATTATTATATTTATTATTTAATAGTGACGGAAATTATCGCGAAAATACACGCCGGAGTTATTTAAAAATTACATTTAATTTGGAAGGGGTTTAAAGCATGCCTTAGTCATTGTTACAAAATAACCCGCGTCCACTTGAGTGGGGCAGTAATGCGTAAATGATACAACGCCTTTAAGACTAGCTTCTCTTCATTATTTCAACAGCACCATTACCATTCAGCATTATATTATTAACGGCTTGTTAATATTAAATAGAGTTCCGTTTGAATTTATGCAAAGCTGTAAGTTAATCGGTTTACCAAAGTGGGTCGAATTAAACTTGAAGCATTAAAAAGATGGGTCAATATAAACGGTCGATCGGAGACTCGTATTGACCCTAATTCTCTGTGATAGAAGGTACTGCTATTTCGGCCTCATTCCCGGTAGGGGCATTATGAGACGTGATATTCGCGTGTGACTTTGCGTTTTAGAGGGTCTAATATTGAATATTCTAATGTGCCCATCGATATACAAAGAGGTATGAGGTAACGTCTTTTGAAGCTTGTATATCTTTATATATATATATATATATATATATATATCAGTGGTAAGGTCAGGATTATATATATATATATATATATATATATATTATTAAAACGCTCAGAAGGAATTCCAGAAATACAATATATTCTTCCATAATCATCAACATTTACATTAATACATCTTTATCCACTATTATTTTATCATATCTCCATTATAAAAGACATTGCAAAATCAGCTGACATTTCATGACTCAAAGCAAGACTCCACATTCTAAAAAATATAATAGAAAAGTATTTAATAAGTGACGTAAAGTATTAACAACCAGCAATATAAATGGATCAATGCGATGTGCCTGTAACATTCGGCCATCCGACAAAGTAACGAGTCCCCTCGTTATTCAATACATCAAACTTCTGACTGCTGGTCAGCGTTATTTGATTGTGCATCTCGAAGTATACCTATCTGAGATCGCAGTGCAATACTTTCGACCATTCAGCATCTCAACCGCTGTTTTTTTTTTTTTTTGTAGAAGAATATTAATGGTAATCTCCGCTTGACTCAGTACTCGTAAGATTGTGAAATATTATTATTCCTGTTTAATAGATTCTTCCAAAACAAATGCTCGTTTATTTTTCTCTTCAGCCCGTCGCCATCCACTGCTGGATGTCAGCTTTTCCATTGGTCTTACACAAGTCCCGATCTCGCACTGTTCTCATCCAATCTCTTCAAGCCAATCGTACGATGTCGTCCGTCCATCTGCATGGTTGTGTGTCCACTTTTCTGTGGCTCGGTAGACGGCTTAAGATGCCCAGCCTATCTGCATTTTAGTACAGGAACGCTGTTCCCTACATTGCCTACCTTTGTCATCTTTCGGAAAGTAACATTGGGGTTAGAAGTAGTTCATTCTCTGAAACTAAAACTTATTGAAAAACCAAGGCAAATAATTAAAAAAAATATGTTACCACAAATAGGTGATTCCCTCTGAGATTATTTTTGTTGTAGCTATCAACCAGTACAAAAAAATGGTTCTTCATATAAAATTTCGCAAAATCAATATATTTCAAAGTCTGTCCAGTACGATTAATGTTTTCTAAATTTTTCGGATGATTGTTTCTCATCACTCGATGCAGCTTACATTCACTTAGAAATTGCTCTATCTTAATGACTTTGACCTACATGACTTTCCGTAATATAGAAGTATTCAGCTATTAATTTTTCATCTTTACTATTTCCATCGATAATTTTTAATAAATCTATTTTCCAGCGAATTGTTGTCGGCTGTTCGTTCTTTTAATGTCCTCAAAACACTCACTAAGGTACCCATCGATGTTGCAAGAATTGTCCATCTATTTGTGAAAATCGGCATTAACTATTAATATCCTTGCTTAATACTGATTACTTTAATCCAAAGGTTAAAGCTTCTTTGTCAATTTATTCATACATTATTATTCTCTAGAGTGCGTGAAGCCATAATTAGTGTTGTTCAGAACGGTCCTTCATGGCATATGTAATTATTACACCTAACTCATACTCTGATAGGTCCTGAAAAAAATAAAATCTCCCAGTTTAGTTCATATCCAAAGAATAGTTCCATATCCAAAGAAGTCTTAAATCCTATAAATCTATTTTTAAAGTTCTTAAATGCCGCTTCTTCTCTTGCTCATATAAACAATTTCGAGCCCCAACAATTTTTTCAAAGTATTTTGTTGATTCTTCGTTGGTGACTTATCTTGAATTTACTTTATTTTCGATGAAGATACAAGCCTTCAGCATCTTTACATTCAATCCAAATCTTAGCCGTTGGTATTGTTTTTGATTTTCCACAATATTAGAATAAGCATTAGCAATCACATTTAATTTATATGACACATATTCCTTTCCAGCAAATTATCTTATTGGATCGGTTCGCTCGTATCTTACTAACAATTTCCGTAAGACGCATTCGCTCGATTCCTCCCCGTTCCCAACGTCAGTCAGCTTTATAACGCCGTCTGGAATACACACTTTCACGAAGTATCTACTGTGTGTTAACTTATTGGCGTCTCTGACTCGTTAAAATATACAGTTGACATGAACCTCTGAGGTTTTGCCGGTCCAGCATGAACTCCAAAAATATATATAGCCAAACATAAAACCACCTCCTTCAAAAATCGATTAAAATTAAACAATTCTATTTGTGTTCATCATTCTGCAGTTTCATTATCAACCTTTACTTAATCGTATGTTTGCTTCATTTTTATTATAATAGGTATAGAATGTCTACTTGACGTCACAACAGCCTCTATCGATGTTGAGTATGATGTACCTCTATCAATGGATTGACTCTTCGAAGGAAACAGAACCGTGGAAACCCCCATCTTTCTTCCCTATCTTAAGGGGTAAAGTTCATTTCTAATATTCCACTAGAATCATTATTTCCGCCTTGAACATAAAATCTATGTCTTCAACTTTTTTTAAACTTGTGTCCTGGCTCCTTATATCCATCAACGCCTTCTTGAAATACCTCGAAAACTGTTCTCTTAATTATTTCATCATTAGCACTGATTTTCAATTTAAGTCTTCTTATGTTTCAGATAAAATATAATTTAGCTGGAATTAATTTTTATTATTGCAAGTAAGTTCCGATTTGCTCAGGGAATTTCAATGGGTTTTACGTGCATGTCAGTAATTTTGTCTTAAGCACATTATTTATAGAAAATATTTACAATAACTTTCTATGGTCTATTCATAATGAGACTGTGATGCGTATGATTCAATTGTTGATAATTTTGTTCATAAATCACAATCGCAATCTTTATCATAGAACTGTAACATAAATACCATTCCTTTCGTTCCCCAAACAGACTGATGTCGGTATCAAATCTTATTTTTTTTCAATTAATCCGTTGTTAATTCGTATTAGTTGTGTCATAAAAACACTTGCTTCTAAAAATAAATATTCCATAAGCCTATGATGAATATTTTGTACAGTTAAATATATCTAAAACCCTACTATATGTTAATTAGCCCAATATCCGTAGACTTTGTAATATGGCCTGGGGTTTGATTCGTCTATTTAGTCTTGGAATAAGTTAACTAATATCGCATGATATTTGTGTCAAGGTATATAGGTAATTTGTGTCAATTAATTTAACGTGTTAACTGTTTACATCACTTATTTTATACTCGTATAAATATGGTCTTCCAATTATTTAAAGTTAAATCACTATTTCAAAATTTATGAATAAAGAGGATCATACAATTACATTTTTGTCTGAACTTAAATTTCATTTCAATTTCACATCAATAAAATGAAAACATATACATAAACATACGTATTTTATTATGCTATGAAATTATATATCGTTACCACTATTCTATCCCTGTGGCTTTGTAATAAGATATCTACTTTTAATTACTCAGTTAAGAGATAACTAAATTTGTCACATAACACTCATGCATGGAACATGCTCTCTCATGGACCAAGCTCATGTGATATGTAGACAGTATAGATATCCTTACACTGTTACTTCTCATTATTCAATATCATAAATTTCATTAAAATAATTGCATGAATATATACGTATGTTATATACACGTATCGTATATATCATTATAATAATTATTTGTACTCATCTTATAAAAGTAAAATGTAATTATATGCTCCATTCAAATAAAACATTACTACCTCATCATTCATATAACATTTAGTACAATATGTTATTTGAAATAATAAAAACATATAAACTATCTATTGTCTTTAAATGTTAATTATCACTTAAAAGAGAAAACAGGATCAGGAAAGGTTTAATTACACATACTATAATTCTGTACGTTATACCATTTCGAGCAAGTGAAGTACCAAGTATTCTTTGTTATAAAGTACACTTTGAATTCAGTATCAACTCTAAACTTAGGTTATATTTTGATTTTCCTGATTTACTATTGTGATCACCTTGACAAAAGTCTAACTTAAAATGTTTTCACTACTTACATATTTTATATCATATAAATACACTACATATTTCATATATCTAATCTATTATATTTTACTTCGTTAGTTTAATTGTCCTTTAGTCTATTTTTGATAACGTGCTGCTGTGTTTATCTCTTCTCTATATTCTCTTATCTATATCTTCTTATTTTCACGTTCATAAAACTCTTCAGGAACATTATTTTGTGCGGAATAGGAAACCATAATCTCTTAAGGACTTGCAAAATCTTCCAAAAATAATCAGTAGAAAAAGAGTAGGTACTTTGATTTATAAAGCACTGTACTTTTAGTATCACTTCTGTAAGGAACGAATACTTTTCGTTTAAGGTGATTATTGAAGTGCAGTAACGTAGACACGAGTTGTTCATTTTGCTTTAACAGTTTTTCTTTAACAAAAGCAATCTTGATTAAGATTTTCGTTATTATTCGACCTTAAATTATAATAATGAGTAGTCTGTCGATTTCCCTCTTCTTTTATTATCACGTAAATACGTTGGGACTTAACACATTTCCCGTAATTAATGGCTTGCGATCTTTTCTAAAGAGACTTCGGCCGCGATGCTGATCATAACAAGTTCTCGGACTATGTGTGGAAATACTTCGGCTGCAGTGCTGATCATAACAAGCTCTCGGACTATATCTGGTACTTCGGTTGCAGTGCTCGGCTGCGTTGCTGGTCATAACAAGCTCTCGGACTACATCTGGAAATACTTCGGCTTCGTTGTTCATCATCGCTGGCTTTTTTAACTTCTGCAGTTGGCTACGAAGACCATCTAAAGTGCATTTATGGATAACTTCACTTTGTTTGTCTTCCTTTATCTGAAACTTACACATGAATCCTATGTAATTGTTCGTTTAATTAATTTTACATTATTTATCGTTTATGGGGTTTATTTCAAAGAAGTTAAATATATAAGGCTGTAGATAGGGCCTTATCAGTATTTTCATAAAAACGATCATCCTGGTTCATACTGACACCATTTCGAATTGGTGGTAATAAGTCAAGGATGATATTTTATTTCGCCATGACCACTATTTCTAAACCTCATTACATACGACGCACTTTTACAACATTGATATTATTGCGCTCAGACAAAGACAAAAAAAATATCCAAATAAGTTTAGTAGTAATAACCCTAAGAATAAGCCATGCCATAGGAATGTCAGGTTGTTAGAACATTTGGTCTGATTTTGTTATGGTGTTTTAAATACAATTTCAATTAATTTATGAAACTATTCAATAATGCACACCGCACCAGCTGGCTTGTATAACGATGTGAGTATCTTCAATTTAAAATTCATTGTAATATGAGACTGGTATGCATTTATATCATCAAAATAGAATTTCACACAGCATTTTAAGTACAAGACGTATGCATTTACTTAATATACGTTTGAATACGAATTAAAAATTAAAATTTGTAAGATTAATCGCGAGAACTAAAAGTAAAGTCAAGTTCAAATATCTATTCACAATATTTAATTCAAAACAGACATAATGTGCCGAATAGAAGAAGCAATATTGATATAAAACAAATAAAATTTTACAATATTATTTCTAAATACATTGGACCGACGAAAAAAGGCTTTTGTTATATTCCCCTTATCAGTTGCTAAGCAACGATTGTTGGTAAACATACTTCCAATTTCGCTGTCTTTAAATGTTTATTTACATGTGAAATGTGAAATTTGCGAAATTATGACGCCTCGATTTTTATGAAAAATGCAAAAATACATCACGTAATTCAAAACAAAATAAAAATCAGTTGAAGCGAAAAAACGATTAAACTTGTATCGAACATTTTAAAACAGAATATTCACCATCTTAACATATTCATATATTTCAACATTCTTTCAGTATTAATTTACTTCATAAATTCATTCGACTATAATTTCAATTATCGTGTATTCTACATTATTTCTTTAAATCGTTTACAAAAAATAGCAAAAATAACATGACCTTTGAGCATCCATCATCCGTGGGCGTTGCAAAAACAGTATATTTTTGCAGTAATCCCACTTCTGAGCTATTAAAACGCTCAGAAGGAATTCCAGAAATACAATATATTCTTCCATAATCATCAACATTTACATTAATACATCTTTATCCACTATTATTTTATCATATCTCCATTATAAAAGACATTGCAAAATCAGCTGACATTTCATGACTCAAAGCAAGACTCCACATTCTAAAAAATATAATAGAAAAGTATTTAATAAGTGACGTAAAGTATTAACAACCAGCAATATAAATGGATCAATGCGATGTGCCTGTAACAATATATATATATATATATATATATATATATATATATATATATTTCTTATGTGCGTGTGTATGACACTGAACTCCTCCTAAACGACTGGACTGATCTTGAAGAAATTTGTTGTGTGTGTTCAAGGGGACTTGAGAATGGTTTAGATTCACAATTTAGTCCGTGGGAAAAGGTTTTTTTTATTAATTTTTAATTCGTAAGTAGTTGTTGATTTCGGAATGTTTCACATTGAATTCGACAGACTTCGTTACCATCGCAGTTTCAAATATTCTATCTATTTTTCAAACCCGTAAGTGATAAGGGTTGTTCATCCTTAACATTTTTTTTATTTATATGGCAACACAACGTTTGCCGGGTCAGCTAATATTAGTATAAAATGTTAACAAAACATCGATAGCGTGATTCAAGCTACTTGTGGCGCCGTCTCTTGACAAGTTTTGGAAAATCGCCGCTTAGTTCACTAATGGTCAGAAAGTAAAACAACTTTGTTTAAGATTTTATAATTATTCTTATGATATGATTCATGTTGTGATGAATTTTACTTAATATTGATTTATTTTATTTCAGCGCTAACATATACTATCTTAAAACAATGTCACTATAACTGAAAAGTTTTTTTCATTTACAACAAATTAGGTTTAGCAACTAATAAGGTATTATGTTACGTGTAGTTATTTCACCTGATAGTTAAGGAACGCAATATAAAAATACATACCGAGTTTATCAATATGCCTATTTACTATTCCTTTTCAGGTGTACTTTGTTTTAATTGTTATTAATTAAAGGATATTCATGATTCCTAAATACCAACCTGTATTATGCTTTAACCCTAGATAAAATAGTTACATAATGAGAGACTATTATTTCAATGCTCCCAGGCGGAGCTTATGGATTGGCGCAAGGCCTGCTCTAATGTTTAGAATTAATCACAAATATTTAGAATTATACCAGTCAAACAACAGTCAGTTATTGATTTTAGCACATTCAGTTGTTTCAGACGGGGGAGCGCGGGGAGGTGTCACGAGGGGGAGTGGAGGCAGTAAAACGGCAACCATACCTCCACACGTGAATATTTGATGGCTGAATCTTGCTCCGGTAGCAACCTCAGATACGGACGTGGACGGTCACATGTGACGTCGATATTATCTCGCAAATTGTGCCCGACTTCGACGTTTGATAAAGCAAACGTTACAGATATCAACCATGTTTGCTAAACGAAGTTGACACAAATTAAGTGCAAATGGCGACCTGACATTTGTAACAATAAAATGTAATATATAAGTATAGAATAATTATACAACATTTAATTATCATTAAAATAAATTATAATATAATTGATATGTAATGTATAAGTAAATATTAATTAAACAATATTCAATTATCATTAAAATAAATTCTAATATTATTGACAAATAATAAATTAACGATTTGTTATCTATCTTATCTATGGATTACGATTACGATCTATATGGATACGTTCCGACTCGCGGGCTTCCATGATTGAGCATACACTGACGTGACAAAACATTTAACAGCTAAGCCCAGTGGTAAAAACATTGTTAACCTATTTTTGACTACCCTTCGTTTTCGACAATTATTGTAAAATAAATTATGTCAGAGAATTATTAAAAAAGTCGACAGATAAAAAATATAGCCATTGTCAATGACATAATTTATAGTCTAAATTTTAGACGAATCGATACTTCATATGTTAACATCTTTCAAGCCGCTTGTGCCAAAAATTAGACATACATATCGACACCTTAATTCGCTAATCAGCAAACTCGACTTTTTGTCAAAATGTTTTTTTTATTTATTTTGATAGTAAATAGCGTTGAACGAAATCAAAATAAACAAAAAAAACATTTTTACAAAAAGTGGAGTTGCTGATTTGCGAATTAAGGTATCGATATGTACCTAAAAACATACGCTCGTTAAACATTACCTTCCCCAGTTGGGTAAGAAAGTACATTCTTTCAATGTAAAAAAATCAAATTTTGGTCTTTGGTAGGCAAAAATTGTTTTTGGTTTAGCCTTAGAAAATATCAACTTTCAAACTTTCTTACGCAAAAATTGGCTATGACAGATTATTACAAACGGGCGTAAATCAGTACTTCTCAAAGATCAAGATCAAGTTGTTTATTCTTATGCAAGGAGGCTGTATCTCGCGTCAGTTATGACGGAACCGGTTCAAACGATCCTGCTTTTAACCAAGAAATATTTGGCCGTTTTTATTCGTTATCATCTTCTATGAAAAACTACAAGTACCTACTCGTGTGTTATTAATTCCTTTTTGCGTTACAGGTTATAAAACTAGTATCTTGGTACCGATCATTCCGGTCTGTCATGCAGTAGCTATATCCGATCCTTGCCTGAATACCAAATGATAAATGTATTTTAGGTACGAGTACATTTACAGATGTATAAAGTATCAGACATGGGCCGTGTCATCTGACATACTATTACATACATACAAAATATCTATTTTTCTACACAATGACTATGAATGTATTATTGTCTTCCACAACGTGGCCGGGCGACAAAGTCGTTAAACAAACGCTATGTAAAAAGCGTACTATAAACTAATTGATTATTTGACTGACAAAACGGTGTGGTCTGAATTAGCTCCAGCTCCACATGTACCATTACGTTAAGTTGACATTGTAAAAAACATTTTTTTTAAAAGATGTGTGTTATGGAGTTTCTTTCGCCGCTTCTTCTCCATAACGAAACACCTTGTGAAGTGGTGGTAGTTGTATTGACATTCAAAAGGTGCTCTGTAAAGAACCTATTTTGAATTAAAAAAAATGATTTTATTAGATTTGATTTGACGTCATCAGACACCAACCGTGAGTGGGATATTTTGTCTGCGAGGATGTAAAAGGAGTTTAAATATGTGCCTGTAGGTGTTTGACACACACTTGTCTCACACGTTGAGTGTCTGTAGATATTATAAAAGCTATTTCGCACTGGGTTTTTGTACCTTACTTTCTTATTTCTAGTGCGTAGCTATAAATGAAGAAAGAGTTGAAGTAAATTTTATTGAATAAAAAATGTCTTTCGAATCCCCAATCGACTGTCACCAAAGGCAATGCAGGAACGCCAAAATTTTGACTTATTCAGAGTGTACCCGAAAAGTGGAGCGAGTGTACGTGTTGCCTAAACGCTTTTGAAAAATTCATGACTTTATTTCTAGCCCCGAATTCCAGGCTGCATGTTCCAAGAGGCCATTACAGCGGATTTTAATAATTGATTTCGACCCGGTAAAGCGAGATTTTACCGTTCACGACACTCGGGGCGTATCTGACGAATCGTTGTTCAAGAGAACGGGTAAATGTATTATATAGAAAAATAACTTTATTTTAAATGCGGAAGAGTTTTTTTTTTTATAAAGGTAAAGTATTGTTTGAAAATTATTAAATAATTAATCGTAATTTCGTATATCACACTAGCTAGCGATTTTGTACACGTAAATCATATTATCTTAATATATTCAAATCTTTAAACCCCAAGTTTACCTTAACTTAATACGACATAAAAAGCACCTATTTTCCAAAATTTAGTTATAGATTAGTTTACTTCTATAGCTTAGGCTCTGCGACGACGCCAGTCAGTCAAAACTAGTCTTTTTAGAATATAGATAACTAGTTTTTGCCCACGGCTTCGCCCGCGTTTAAAAGAAAATAATATGACATACTAACATACCTAAAACTGAAAATTCGTACCTTCATTGGAATACCAGTCTCCAGTCTAGCAGCCTCTATCTGGCGAAAATTGGTCGTAACAACTCTGAAACCTTCGTGGGCTAATGGACAACAACTTTGCTAAAGATCATCACCTGATTTGAAGTTTCCGATTCAATCCTTACTAATATCGATTAAAATAATAGATTTTTTTGGTCAGAAATATCGATTCTCTGATTAATCGATCTTAGATCGCCATCCCTAGTTCCCGTGGGATTTCCGGGATAAAAACTATCCTATGTCCTTTCTCGGGTCTCAGATTATCTTTGTACAAAATTTCATTAAAATCGGTTTAGTGGTTTAGGCGTGAAGAAAAGACAACCAGACAGACAGACAGACAGACAGGCAGACAGAGTTACTTTCGGATTTATAATATTAGTTAGGATTAGGATTCCATTATTAAGAAATATTCGTGCAGTATTGCATATTCGTGCATCTTATTTAAGTAAGCAAACATGTTTATTGGAGTAATCTCCCGGAATAAAGGACTTAAGTGTAGTGCACACGAGCATGTACGCTCTGCAGCGCTTCGCAATAATTCTTTTAAGCACAATATAGGAAGCCTACAGATTTGGGCAAGCCGCATAGTGCCGCACAGCGTTGCACAGTAGATACTCTTCATACGATTTGTGGACATAAAACTGTCACGTTTATTTTTTAAACCGTTATAAGGACGTACGAGTAAGATAACTTTAGACTTTTAGTGACTTAATTGTAGGATGTTTTGTATATACCTACATATTTTTAGTGATGTTACATTAATAATTTTCATTACAAGGGAAAAAAGACAGATAGATATCCAGTTAAAGTAAAAGCTACTTCGCTACAATGCTACTACCAATTGCAAATAGATGGTTTGAAACTCGGCCCCTCAATTAAGGAACTCTAGTTTCGAGTCCTAAGCACTGAGTTTTTAAAGTTATGTGCATATAAAACATAATTATCACATGTGGTGAAGGAACACATCGTGAGAAAACCTACATGCCTAAGAAATTTAAATATATGTTCTTAAAGGTATTTGAAGTCTACCAATCTATTTGGCCAACGTGGTAGATTATGACCTAATTCTTGTCATTTTGAGGAGATGTATGTCCCCAGCAGTGAGACATAAATGGGTTGATGATAAAAGAAAATGTATTTACATTTTCTAGTAGCTAAACGTGTTACACGACGTCGAGATAAAAAGTTGCAGTGTTCCGAGAGTCGGATAATGAGTGTAGTGGTAATGATGTCCGCCGACGGAACTGTCGTGATGTTTCCTCTAAAGCCTCGTAAAGAAGCGGAAGTGGAGCGGATGAAAACATACGTGTATAATATGTAGGTGGTTATATATCTATGTTAGTGTTTTTGCAACTTTCATTCGTTTGCCTATTTGTTTTTGAAATGGTGTTAGGTTGTTTTGGTCTGGGTGGTGGATTTGGTAAGTATGAATGTGATTTGAATTACTAAGTAATTGTGTTCGTTAAAGATATTACATATTATGATAGGGGTATTTACAAAACGTAATCAGTTAGAAAGTAGGAGAGTTCACCATTATAAAATACGAACTTTTGCCCGCGGCTTCGCACGCGTTACGAAGTAATATTTTCATCCCCTATTTTATCCCCTTGGGGGTAGAATTGATCAAAATCCTTTCTTAGCGGATGCCTACTTCATAACATCTACCTGCATGCCAGATTTCAGCCCGATCCGTCCAGGGGTTTGGGCTGTGCGTTGATAGATCACTGTCAGTCAGTCACCTTTGAGTTAAGTATATATATTTAGAAGATAGAAGATTTTACACAGCCATTGTACGTCTACAAGAACGTACAAGTACGTCTACTTGAGGAAAAAAAATAATGTTCATCACACACAGTAGGTAAAATATGTCTTTGCGCAAAGCAGACATAAAATTTTGAACAACGAATGTACTGTATCGATACTTGAAGTGTTCAAGTTCATTTGTTTAAAAATTGCCCGACGCTACAAAAATTTTGAAAGCGAAGCCGGTGCTAATATTAGTCTCATACAGCGTGTAGGCAATTACACCGTTTTTTAGTACATGTCTAATGCAATAGTTGCATACCGGAGTCCGGTACCGACTAACATTTAAATTTGAATCAATAAATGTCATAATACAGATAACTACATAAATCAGATTTTGAAAGCCGGAAATTAAATAATTCATTCTGCAGGCGCTGTCTGGCTGGACGACGTCGCCAGTTTGTGAGTCAAATACGTAAATAATTTATACTAGCCTTTGTCTACGGCATTGCTCGCCATACGACTTAACTGAGTAGCAAAAACTTATAAAAAAGGCTTACATACAATCCAAAATAAATAAGCTTTTAATTTTATTTCAGAGTCCTGTCCGAGATAGGGTACAGATTTCCATAGACATAATAGAGGTTCTGCAAAATTCTGACGGTAAAGTGTATTGAAATAAACAATAGAAAGAAATTAATCTTAACTTGTATTTAATTAACAAATGTCAATAGATTAGACCTTTTAAGGGCCAAAGTTATCTATATTCATACCACCATGTAAAACATTCGTGCAAAAGTTAAAATTCGAATCTCATATTTTTTCTTCAACATGCATAACATGTTAAATCAGTTAACAAAAATCTTAATTAGAAGTCGGACGAAACATTATATCGGTTATTTGTCCAATTATCAAAGGTACACATTAAATTGCGTCACAAATCGGTTCTAGCACCTTGACCCCGTTTTTCTACGTAATATATGTAAATACGAGCCTACGCACAGATTAATGAATGAATTTTACTACACACTGCCAACCTCTTAAAATGCAAATTATTGTGCTGTATTTGGCTATTGTTACGCTAAATACGCGCCAAGCTCCATAGTGGTATGTTCATATTTGGCTTATGGTAATGAAGTAACGATCGTACGAACAGTCCACTAAATGATAAGCTGCAATCTGTAAAGGTTCGTTTGTTTTTACAGAAATTAATTGTGGTAGAACTGGGCAGTGGTAGACAAAAAAATGATTTCCTATATAATGTCTAGCATGCACCTCTGATTTTCAAAGTTATGTGCGTTTTACACATTAATTATTACTTGCTTAAACGGTGAAGGAAAACATCGTCAGGAAACCTGCATACTTGAGAAATCTTAAAAAACAAATTTTCAAAGGTGTCAATGTGAAGTCTACCAATTCGCACTTGGCCAGCGCGGTGGACTATGGGCTAATTCTTCTAATTCTGATAGGAGACCCGCGGACAAATTCCACAAAAATAAATCAGCTGATCAAAATGTATGGTTGTATAATATTTTATTCAGATTTTTTACAATTGTATTATCCGTATAATGTTTATTTATTAGTATCTAGGGGCTGGTCTGCCGGGCGGTTGCCACGAGGGGCGCAACCTTCTGTGGGGCGCATTTTGCCAAATCACATAAAAATAAATTATGTAATCTATATTATAATGAGTCGACAAAAAACAAAAAGGGTGCTGTATAATTATTTTTCCAGAGCAAGTCTATGGAACGCACACTTAAAATCTTGCCAGGGGCGCAAAGTTTAATCTTGCTAGGGGGACTCATGATCTTAGCTAGGACGCTGTATGTAGCTGTATGTAGATGTGACATGTATGAGTTTGTTAGACATTTGAAAGTGATAGAGCCCTCTGTTGTTCGACTCAGGCGGCACGAACGCCACACCTATTTCTGCATAGTAACAGCAAAAGCACTAGCATCACCAGAACATAGTAGTGTTAAGCGCTGTGTTCTGGTTTGAAGGGTCTGGTAAAGGAAACATACTTATGTTATGTTATGTTATGTTATGTTATGTTATGTTATGTTATGTTATGTTATGTTATGTTATGTTATGTTATGTTATGTTATGTTATGTTATGTTATGTTATGTTATGTTATGTTATGTTATGTTATGTTATGTTATGTTATGTTATGTTATGTTATGTTAAACATACTTATGAGGCATTCCGACCTCAATAAGGTAAAGATACGAAACCAATTGGGGTTATCTGGGGTTGATTACAGATGTCCATGGGCTGTAGCCACTTATCATCAGGTGGACTGCATGCTTGTCTACTGCTCCTACGTTATAAAAAAAACATGTCGTGAATTTACAGTAATCAGCTTCTTTGACTACGAATACAGTGGTAGAATTCTGCGATATGTCTGCTTACAGTTTTAGTATACGATTAGTTATATTAGTAGCTAATTACGTTGATTAGAACGCGGCCAATCGATTAATCAAGCTTCATTACATATTGACCCACATTTGGTTATCGATTATTATAATGCACGCGCGTTATAATGCATTTGTTACAGTATGGTGCAGTACTGACAGAATTATGATAATCTAGGATTCTTTGACTTACAGATTGTTGTTTTTATAAATCATATGATAATGCTATATTCTTTAGGAACATACAAGCGTTAAAAAGAGGCGTTTGAGTGTTGAGAGCAATTTGTGTTTTGAAATATAAGATAATTTTTGGGTAGAGTTTTAAAACTACAGTAAGAATGAATGATTTAAGCAAAAAAAATGTTGTTTTTTTTACAATAAATTGGTAGTATTTTTGCATTGTTCGTCTTAATTGTAGAGTGCAGGCTTGCAGTATGCTCCTTCATCTGTCAGTGGTACAGAGCAATTAGTAGCACGCGACGGTACCCCACTATAGGGTTGCTACCTTTTTTACAGATACTAGTTATTATAGGTAAGAAAAAAATACATAATATCAACATAAAGTACAATTTATTTTTCTCTATTAACATGTTTAAGTTAAGGGATGTCGCGCTGGCGAGTGGCGACATCGATTCAGCACCAATCGATAAATTTCATTTAAGAAAAAATACTTACGACCAAACTTTATATCAAATCATGCGAAATAAAGTTTTTTTGTGTACTTTATTGTTACTGTATTGTACAACACTTTATTATAAAGTACAGGTGACAACCCTACCTACTAGTTGTTAATAAACTAGCAACTCTAGAAACTCTAGAAAAATGCGGTTAGGACATTTATTTCTCAAAACATTTCCGAGCAATTACAAACAAATATCTAATTCTGAGAAACTTACAATTATTACATAATCAAAAATTTGTGAGCCTATTTATAATGTCAAATTGTTAGTTAGAGGGTGTGTCTAAAAGTAAATTGTTAGTGTGCAAGTGATTCGTAAGTATGCATAGCGCGAATGAATTGTCAATTAAGGCTATCCTTTTATTTGGTATGGTAAGAACATGATATTAGCTCTTCTTATTGGGAGAGCAAATCTGCCCTGTAAGCATAGTCTACATATTATAATAATATAATGATTTCTGATATCTTAATATGAAATGAACCTGTTTTGTTTTTTAACTCCGTATATTCCGTTTCGATGGCCATTTGTACGTTAGTGTACGTAAAAAAATCGGCGTCACGACGTCCAATTCGTTTCGCAAAAAGTTTCGCAATATAATTCTTCAATTTGAACATTTTACTATTGGAATCCTTACCATTCCAGTTCACTACATTTTTTTTGGACTAAAAGGATGGTTCACGCTTCACCGTGGCGATGAACCTATACAATAGAATCATTTGATTGCTATTTTACTGTGAATTGTACCACTTATCCTTAAGTTTACGCTGGTTATTATTTTTCATGTATTATTGCTATGAAATCGGATAAAATAAGGACCGTTTTATTGACCTTGAACATTTGAACTTTGACATTAAAATTTTCATATTCATTAATATTTCACAAAACTTTATTGTAATGGACATGCGAAGAAAGCCTAAATTAGAAATTATGTCTAAAGAGTCTGTCTGTGAAAGAGTCCTGGTAGTTTAAAACATTTTCATTTCTTTAAAACTTTTGAGAGGATACTAAAACAGAGGTGTCAGCGTATCTATTTACCAAAAGTACTTAAAGCCATCATATTTACCGACCAAAATTATAGTAAGCATAGATTTGTGCAGTTCCAACTTGAATATTACACGAATACGTCACTCAATTCTGTGCTAGTAACCGATCGTTGACGGTGAAGAGATACAAAAGTCAAGGTAGCATTTGCAGTTCAATGGATCCGTCAGCAGCCGTGGGCTGCGCCTACGCCGTCACCCGAGACGAGCCACTGACACTGATTTACATACATATGTTTATGTAACATCTCGATATAGATACGCATTCCTACATGCTTGTAATGTTTTCACAATCCGGTTCCAAATTAAGCAATTTTCTGCCATACAAGTAATTTGAAGGTGATAACGTCGTGTAAGAATGCTAAGAAAACATCATCGTTAAACAACATTGATAGTACGAACGGATGTTAAGATTGAAAACTATATTATTGGCTGACGCTAGCAAAATCTTCCGGAGAATTAGGTGGATAACGCATGTGGGATCGACTTCGGGCGATTTTAACAGAACATGTAGCAAGTCAGTGGTGGTTTAGACCTAGACAGTTTTTACCTTTCTACAATTATATTGGGATAAAGCTGCAGTTACTTATTAAAAACAAAATTGGAATGCCTTTTACAAATCTTACTATCCTTATTATTTTTATTATAATAGTCTACTATTAAAGTCAATACGATATTCGATTCGATAAAGGAACGTAATAGTTGAGACGTAAGTTGTAAGATACGTTGCCTATTTTTTGTAAAGACAAAAATAGGCAACATATCTTACAGGTTTTGATTAACTTTATTAAATGTAATGTTTACAAACTTTTAATTAGAATCGAAGGTAATTAATAATAGGTAGTGTAATGTCAGACAGCGGAAAGACAGGCATCAAGCGTCGGACCGGTCTCGGTCAGTGACCCGCTAGATGTACTCGCTAAGCCTAGTAGGCTGGTTCACGAACAAGGCTTTCAAATGTTCTCTCGTTTTTGGGTTTTAAGGTAATTCGGAACTATTGCTTTTTGAAATATTTGCGATGGGAACTATTTCTGTTTTGTTAATCGAAATATTTGTGACGCTCCCTAGTACTGTCGTTGTAATCACAATTGTGACGATTAGATTATTAGATTAGGCATTTGACAATGTTTTAGTGTTACGGTTTTGGGTTGTTGGGTAATTAAAGTCATTAAGGTAATGTTAATTAATCTGAATGGTTAAAATAATACCTTCAATATTAATCGACTTTTAACAGAATGAGGTCTTTAATCTGATTTAAGTCTCTTCGGCATTTATAGATCGCAACTCTTTTTTTAAATCGATTAAGTAATCTCGAAAAATTGTAGAGATCTAATATGGGATCAAGTATGGAGGAAAGAAAAAGAAACTTAGTTAAGTATTCTGTTTATTTATTTTAACAAATATGAAAACATATTATAAAATGTATATTACAAACATTATATCAATGCTGTTACAGTTAAGTTATAGAAACTTATTTGCTTTGAACTTAAAATAAAAATAATACAAAAGTTCGCATGTTTGCTTTAGCTACGAGTTTTTACCTGCGTGCATTTGATCCCAAATAGACCGTTACAATAAAACTTTTACTTCCCACGTTTTTATTAGATTGGAGATTAATGTAAAAATAGAACGTTTGCTACATCCATAGATGTATACATAGGTACGTAATGTTACGGGAAATGTATGTAACTCAGGAATTATATACAATTACTAGGAAACGTATACAATTCCTAGCCACATTAAGAAATGAATAGGTAGGAAATTCGACAAAGGTTCTTTTATTATTACATTTCTAATGTTTCTTTACACATTTATAAAACGTATACAATGCTGAGCCAACATTAGGAAATGTTTAAAGATTTTTTGTGTTTCTAAAACCTGTAAACACAATGACTACTTTAGATTCATGTCCTTCATAACTTGATAATTTTGAAACAGCGCAAAATCGTGTGAATATTGCAGTCTACTTCTATTCGCAGTATCTATTACAATGAGTGAACACCCCAAAACATTTTACGGCTTTAGGAATCGCATATAATACCCAGAGATTATGTAAAATAAAACCTATTCCTCAAGTTTCCGTTATACAATTATCATAATTACCTAAAATAGGCAAGTATAGTACTGTATAGGTAAATTTCCTAGCAAGTTTATACAATGACGGATTACATAATTTTCCGATAACATATACAAACATACACGGGGTTATGTCAAAGTGCGTGTTACCCGCAACACGAACACAAACGCGCTAATTCCGGGGACAATGTCCAAATGGCCATAATCTGAGGAAATCGGTTTACGGCAAACCAATTATTGATCTCGCTTAATTGACAAGCGTGTAACTGATGTGAACCTTGCTACATATATATGCTCTAATAATAGCCTTGTTTCAGTTCTCTGTAGTTATTACTAGCTTTAAATAACAAATGGAATTGATAAAATTGTGACGTCTACTTATCATTCGCGACCCGCGTGGCGGAACGGTCACCGTACTGGTCTAACGTGCAAAGGGTTCCGGGTTCGATTCCCGGCCAAACAGATATCTGAATGATAATTTAGATATATCTGTTCTGATTTGTAAGTTCATGTTGTTTTTCTATTTTGATGAGGCTTTTAAAAGATAAGGTAAGACACACGGTAAGGTACGGTTCACAGGGTAGAGTGTTAATCCGTTTTTATGCTTAGAATATCAACGTAAATTTGAAGTAGGTACCGTTTAATCTGAGAAAATCTTTAATCAGTCGATTTCAGAGGCCTAATAATGATCATTATGACGCAGATAGAGCGGTGTCCACGCTGCTGATATATAGAGAATTCCAGTGGCAATTGATGAATCTGGATTTATATACCGAATCTATCTGCCATTGTGTGGGATATTTACCACATTATATTGGCACCAGACACTACAGAAATTAAGTGTCATAATTAGTAGTGCACTCCACATTACATTTAAAACAGTAGAAATAAGAATTTTAAAGAAGTGCACAAAATGTGATTCGCTAATATATTTTTTCAAGTGCTGCCCTCGTTGCCTTCATTTTCTTATTCAAAATGCGATATGAATGCAAATTATTCTTTTCATTAAAACATTCTTACACAATATTGTATGGCGTGGTAATTTTATGGCTAATAAGTTCTGCTTTTTAATTAAGGATACCACATAATTTAATGAATTATTTTTTTGAATGAATTGACGACACGCGGTCCGCGCAAATGGTCCCAGGTTCGATACTGGTCCAGACAGATATGTAAATAGTGAATGTAAATAGTCTGTGTATTCGTCTATGTATGTGTCCGTGGCATCCACGACACACGGGATCTTAGTGCTAGACTGGAGCTGGATGGGAATTTCTGAAATCCACGTTTTCAACTCCCTCTCTCTCGGTCTCGTCGGTGTATCTTATACCGATTCAACTAACAATAGAAGTATTCAGTGCAAGCAATGTAGACAATCCCGGTTCTATTTTTAATGCTGGTATTCCGGGATTGTCTATAAATAATCCTGGGATCCCGAAATTAGGAAGAGAACCGGGATTGTAAACAGCAAATCGATCTTAAATGTAAGAAGTTAAGATTAAATAAAGCGCTAGAATCCTTTAAAATAAACAAACAACTTAATAGCCAACTTAATAATAAATACGTTATTCTTCTATATATATTCATATTAATCATTACTTTAAAATGAAAATAATTTAATTTAAAGTAACTATAATTTTAATATTTGTTTAATCCCACAAATCCCGGGATTTGTCAAATTCATACCCGAAATTTTCGCTTTTGGAATACGACCGCGATCCCGGGATCCCGAATCTCGGGATCAAATCCTGTAAAGCAATGATTTGCTGTTCACACAACGTTGGTGCGGCGTGTGCAGGCTTCACTGCGGGCTCATAACTCACCCACCACCTGTTTTATCTCGTCCCCTTTTTACTGCAGGCGCCAACCGCTGCCCCTGTGAGCACTAAAGATTATGTATGTACTGGCGGATACCGCATAACCACTCATTTTCATCTTAAAACTCAAATAGTGTATAATTTAATTTGGATAACGGATAAAATCTGTATGCGAAGACCATAGATTAGTAAAGATTACTCACTCCTAACAAGCAAATGTACCCAGTTTTGAGAATTGAAATAATTGCGTAAAAAAGTTTTGCCACGTCTCCGTGCTAAAATGTCCCATAAATATTTGAAATAATTATTTATTTATTACTTAAATTACGCAGTATTAGTTATTATTCGTAAATTTTCTCTAAAAATGTGTTTATTTGTCAAGAATTCAAAAAAAGAACTTACTAAAATAAGCCGTTTGTGGCTTCATTCAATTTCAAGGCGGCGAAGTATCTTTACTAATCTATGGCGAAGACCAAACGATTCAGTGTGTTTTTCTCTTTTGTTTGTCAACCGATTTTCTTTTTTTTCTGGTTAGGTAGCTTTCAACGAATTATTTGTCAATGACAAAAATATGATTAAGGGTGAATACTACTCAAACTCGAAGCATTGAAGATATTTTGACAAACTATTTTTTAAGTGTTGTACTAAATGGTTCCTTAATTAAAACTAAAGTTCAAAATATATATTTAGATTTTATGTGGAAATTTAATAAACAAATACTTTTTCTGACTATAAAGCAAAAGTCAAACTGAACGAAGTTAGTTTAATAAATATGAAATTTAATGCCGTTTATTCGAGTCTGAAAATTAGGTTAATTAGCCACTTAGTAAAAGACCCAAAAGCTATTAAACCCATGTGGAGATACATATGATAGTTTTTATTAACCGACATCATTGTAGAAATGTAAAGTTTTAATTACTTATATTATTTTTTTTTCAGTTTTTTTTTATTTTATTACAAATGCTAATGCTGCTAGTGTCTTGGGTACACTACCGCGGGGCAGCGATCTGGCTCATTTATTTTATTTATTATAGTTTTAGTTATTTTTTGATTACTGTAAATATTTTAATTTCTATTTGTTTTAAATTTAGTTTAAGTATATTGTAATAAATTGAATTACTTATTAATTATAATATTATAGTATAATATATTTTTTTTAAATTGTAAAGCAATAAGTATACCTACGTAATATTTCACTTTGAAAACGCACATAATTGGACCAATTTAAACCGCGATAGACTAGAGCAGAAACTATTGTATTTAGAATTGACGACACGCGGTCCGCGCAAATGGTCCCAGGTTCGATACTGGTCCAGACAGATATGTAAATAGTGAATGTAAATAGTCTGTGTATTCGTCTATGTATGTGTCCGTGGCATCCACGACACACGGGATCTTAGTGCTAGACTGGAGCTGGATGGGAATTTCTGAAATCCACGTTTTCAACTCCCTCTCTCTCGGTCTCGTCGGTGTATCTTATACCGATTCAACTAACAATAGAAGTATTCAGTGCAAGCAATGTAGACAATCCCGGTTCTATTTTTAATGCTGGTATTCCGGGATTGTCTATAAATAATCCTGGGATCCCGAAATTAGGAAGAGAACCGGGATTGTAAACAGCAAATCGATCTTAAATGTAAGAAGTTAAGATTAAATAAAGCGCTAGAATCCTTTAAAATAAACAAACAACTTAATAGCCAACTTAATAATAAATACGTTATTCTTCTATATATATTCATATTAATCATTACTTTAAAATGAAAATAATTTAATTTAAAGTAACTATAATTTTAATATTTGTTTAATCCCACAAATCCCGGGATTTGTCAAATTCATACCCGAAATTTTCGCTTTTGGAATACGACCGCGATCCCGGGATCCCGAATCTCGGGATCAAATCCTGTAAAGCAATGATTTGCTGTTCACACAACGTTGGTGCGGCGTGTGCAGGCTTCACTGCGGGCTCATAACTCACCCACCACCTGTTTTATCTCGTCCCCTTTTTACTGCAGGCGCCAACCGCTGCCCCTGTGAGCACTAAAGATTATGTATGTACTGGCGGATACCGCATAACCACTCATTTTCATCTTAAAACTCAAATAGTGTATAATTTAATTTGGATAACGGATAAAATCTGTATGCGAAGACCATAGATTAGTAAAGATTACTCACTCCTAACAAGCAAATGTACCCAGTTTTGAGAATTGAAATAATTGCGTAAAAAAGTTTTGCCACGTCTCCGTGCTAAAATGTCCCATAAATATTTGAAATAATTATTTATTTATTACTTAAATTACGCAGTATTAGTTATTATTCGTAAATTTTCTCTAAAAATGTGTTTATTTGTCAAGAATTCAAAAAAAGAACTTACTAAAATAAGCCGTTTGTGGCTTCATTCAATTTCAAGGCGGCGAAGTATCTTTACTAATCTATGGCGAAGACCAAACGATTCAGTGTGTTTTTCTCTTTTGTTTGTCAACCGATTTTCTTTTTTTTCTGGTTAGGTAGCTTTCAACGAATTATTTGTCAATGACAAAAATATGATTAAGGGTGAATACTACTCAAACTCGAAGCATTGAAGATATTTTGACAAACTATTTTTTAAGTGTTGTACTAAATGGTTCCTTAATTAAAACTAAAGTTCAAAATATATATTTAGATTTTATGTGGAAATTTAATAAACAAATACTTTTTCTGACTATAAAGCAAAAGTCAAACTGAACGAAGTTAGTTTAATAAATATGAAATTTAATGCCGTTTATTCGAGTCTGAAAATTAGGTTAATTAGCCACTTAGTAAAAGACCCAAAAGCTATTAAACCCATGTGGAGATACATATGATAGTTTTTATTAACCGACATCATTGTAGAAATGTAAAGTTTTAATTACTTATATTATTTTTTTTTCAGTTTTTTTTTATTTTATTACAAATGCTAATGCTGCTAGTGTCTTGGGTACACTACCGCGGGGCAGCGATCTGGCTCATTTATTTTATTTATTATAGTTTTAGTTATTTTTTGATTACTGTAAATATTTTAATTTCTATTTGTTTTAAATTTAGTTTAAGTATATTGTAATAAATTGAATTACTTATTAATTATAATATTATAGTATAATATATTTTTTTTAAATTGTAAAGCAATAAGTATACCTACGTAATATTTCACTTTGAAAACGCACATAATTGGACCAATTTAAACCGCGATAGACTAGAGCAGAAACTATTGTATTTAGCAAAATTAAAGCATTTAGAGGTGACAGGCATTAAACAGTGACAAATGAAATTTGCATTACTGTAGTTTCCAGTTTCGTAAACGGTACACGTGCGCCGCGGTAGTTCTGTTTGATTATTATTTATCTGTGGCGCGTGGCCCTAGCCCAGGGGTTGGCAAACATTTTTCTACGCGGGTCAATACTTAAAAAATGACGTGATACAGGGGCCAGATTTGCTGTACATTTTTTTTTATTAAAATACTTATACATTACATATCAAAAGTTTTTTTTTCCGCTGATATGGATAACGGATAAAATCTGTATGCAAAGACCAAACGATTTAGTGTGTTTTTCTCTTTTGTTTATCAACCGATTTTCTTTTTTTTTTCTGGTTTGGTAGCTTTCAACGAATTATTTGTGAATGAAAAAAATATATTTATAATTGAGAGTGAATACTACTCAAACTCGAACCATTGAAGATATTTTCCAAACAGATTGTTTGGTCCTGACGACCTATTTAATAAATACGATTTGAGTTCTTCACCTTCTTTCTATGTACTTTCTTTCCGGTTAGGTTAGCAAGAGCACCCGATTGTCCCTGCCGGCATACATGGAACTATATAATAAATATGTTGATATTAATGAAGCTTGTAGTTAGGTAATTTTTAGTAATTATTGATTAGGTTCTATTTTCGGGCCGGATTGCTACCGTCTTTAGGCCGGAGATGGCCCGCGGGCCGTAGTTTGCGTACCCCTGCCCTAGCCACTTCGCTTGGCATAACGGGACCTGACGCAGTGCACTTGACGCGAGGGCGCTTCGGAAAACTGCAACCTGTTCAATCGTTTTTTCTGTAGCTCTGCACCCACCTACTTAACAATAGGGTTGTTACGTTTGACAGTGACAGCACAGATGTTAGCGACTGACATGGATAGGAATTAAGAATCTTTTATTTTTGTTGTGTTGCACATGATTTGGGAAGTTTTTTAGGTATTTATGGAATAAATTTTAAAATAGCTGACGATGTAAGTATATTTGCAAGGTTGAATAAAATTGCATCTATTCGTCTTGAAAACTTCATGTGTAAATTACAATAATTTAGAAAACAGATTGGATTCTTGTTTACTTCCCATTCCAACTGGAATGGAATTACCCAGAATAAAAGGAATAACCTCCAGTAAAAATGCATTCAAGTTTCGATTATTATTAATTTTATGAAGATAATATTTAGCTGCAATCCTTTTCATTTCCCACTGTTGCGCTTGGTCTGCTGGCCTCTCGTCACAACTCTTGGAAATATACGGTTCTCATCTACGCTGCTCTAATAACTTGGCAGGGAATGTGAAAGGAGTGTGGAGGTGTTGAAGGTGGTAGAACGCTTTGTGGTTCGACTCCGGCGGCACCACCGCCACACCTATTTCTACCTAATAACAGCAGTGTTAGGCGCTGCTGTGTTCCGGTTTGAAGGGTGTGGTAAGGGAGACAGACTTTTCCGAGGCGTTCCAGCTTAGACCTCAGGGGTGGTGGCGCATCTGTGGCCGACATCTCAGGTAGGAATATCTAATCCTATCTGGGGTTGATTACAGATGTCCATGGGCGGCAGTAGCCACTTACAATCAGGTGGACTGTATGCTCGTCTGCTGCCTCCATATTATAAAAAAAGGAGTATAGTGATGCCATAACTGTCATGGTGGAACCGTGGCTGTATACTAGTGATTAGGACTCCACAATGTGACATCCCTATCTAACAATAATCTAAGTAATGCAATACAACCTTAGTAACAAAAACGAATTCTAAGATATAGAGAATCGTTGTCACAACGCTGTTAAAAAGAGCACAGAACCCGTTTAGATGCCACATACGGCATTGATGGGTCTTTTAGTATTCGCAGATAGCAACACAGGATGCGATGCCTATTAAGTCTAAGAGTTTTTATTGAGATAGTCCACGGAGTGAATACAATACTTGTTTTTATATATGCAATTTAAGAAGTAAAAGAACATGCAGTTCTCCTGTAATCAAGGTTGAAGCTCCAAATACGTGACAAAGGAGCCAAAATCAAAATCTATACTATTTATTCCAAGTTGATTGATTGATTCAAATGTTGATGACTGTTTTTGAACACTAACAATTGTGGCTGTTAGAACCAGAGTCGCCTATCTACAGAAATATGATTTACAATATGTATAGTCCGCTCTGAAGTTGTTGCGAGGAGGTGTAGTCATACAATGTACTATGGCGACACGATTCATTTTTATATTCAGAGCGGACTAGCAATTTTACGCGGATTATACAACATTTGTAATTACGAAAATACAGATAGGTCAAAAATAATTAAAATGCAATTAGGCCACTCTGGTTCTAGCAGCCTCAATTATCTAGCTCTTCGGCAAAAGTTACGCTGTGGAGACGAACCGGCACTAGAGATAAGTATAAGTAGGTAGTAAATAAGTGCTAAGATATAGCTCTTAGATATCAAGCATCTCTGCCTTAGATGTCACTACAGTGTGTCGTCAGGTGTCCTGCGCTTTAGGCTAGTTATCGACACAAACGTTTTGTGAATGCCAGCTTACTTACATAAAAGTCGGGCCCAGTCTTCAAGAGTGGCGATGCATCTGTAATTGGCTTCAAATAAAATCCTAGTTCTGTATGGAGTTAGTAACAGATGTCCATAGGCGGCCATTTACTATCATGTGGACAGCTTGCTCATTATCCACTACTAGATGACCCGGCAAACTTTGTACCGCCTCAAAATCTATTTATCAAATATATTTCATATAAAATATAGCCTATGTTACTCGTGGATGTTACTTTCGAATTGTGAAAGATTTTTTAAAATCGGTCCAGTAGTTTTTGAGCCTATTCATTACAATCAAACAAACAAACAAAGTTTTCCTCTTTATAACATTAGTATAGACTAACGAAAAAATATACTCCTTTTAACAAAATATCTGTGATTTTCGATTTATTTACTTTCAAATATTTTTCTGTTTGAATATTCATTAACCGAAATCTAAATTCTAAGCCTCACTTAGACATTGAACACACAAGTGAAATGGGCAAAAAGCTGGTCATGAATGATTGCAATAAATGCAAATTGAGGACACAGTTTGAACTAATTGCGGTCGTTTGTGGTTTTTGCAATTTCGTTTCACAAATAACACGCGTTTCTAGAGCCAATAGACGTGGGGAACTGTTGACAAAGACAAATTAGGGTTTTTTATGTTATTTTATAATAAGTACTAGTTTTGAGCAGTTCATTATCATTACCAATCCATTACTAAACTGGTAAAACCCTTTGTGGCTTCAGCAACACCGCCACACCTATTTCTACCTTTTTTTTCTTAACGAGGGGGAAACCTTCAAAATGTGCCCTACGACGTGGGAGCGACGCCGGGTTATGTGGTATTTTTACTACACTAAACACCCAGGTGGCCATCCTCAACGGTTGTTGGAGAACTCCGGGATCTCTGACGAAACACAACTGTAGTCCTCCAAGTGCAATGCCCCGATCGGGCTCTGCCCTGGGGCAGCAGTTTTCGCTCCTCCCGCACCATCTGGTATTCACGACGGGATGCGACTACACATACCGCCATCCTTCCCGGGATCGTTGACTGGACGGCTCGTGCCGCCCGCAACCCCGGAAGCCCCCTTTTAGTCGCCAGGCAGGGGTTACCGTAGCCTTATTCTAGTCCCGGAACTACAGGGACAACACCTATTTCTACCTAGTTTGAAGGGTGTGGTAAGCGAGACATACTTATTCCTCGCTTCAATTTGGCGCTCAGGGGTAGAAACATGCCTGTGGTCGACCTCAGATGTGACTCAAATCTAATCTGGAGGTGATTTCAGATGTTTACGGGCGGAAGTAACCACGTTACAAGTGGACTGCATGCTAGCTTGGTACTTCCATACTATAAGAAACTACTAGGTATTTTATTGCAGAGCATAACGGGCCTTTGAGTGAAAAGGATTTAGGTCACAGATGATCATGCTGGTCAAGTGCGGATTCTTCACACACCTTTGACTTTGAACAATTTGACGCATTGTTCAGAAGCATGTGAGTATCATGAGGGTATGTTTTTTTCTTTCAGTCGTTTTTGAAGTATACATCTTTTAGGCAGCTTGACAAGGAAAATGAGAGTGAATTACACATACATTACATTTACACTACCGACATTTAAATTTTGCAAGTTTTGTAAAAACGGCTACATAAAGCAATTTGAAATATAGTGTTTTTTTAATGATATGACACAGTATAGTGCGATACAATAATGTTGATACAGATAAAAACATTTTGTATTAATTTTTGGTTATCAATTTCGGAGAAATAAATCATTTATTTGTTAATAAAATATACTTATATATTATTACCTATTATTATAGGTATTCAGGACAATCGAATGAAATGGTTATGTCGATGAATTAACGTAAATTGGTGGAAAAATACGTGTGGAATGAACTTCTTCTTAAGTATTCCCGGAGCTCCATGACATGGGGCTCTACAAAGCAGGCGAAAAAAGCTCTCCTACAAAGCCGGATAGGATTTGGAGACTCCTCTGGTATTGTAAATGACCAAGGCGACTGTAACTGCTTTCCATCAGGTAGCTTTATCGCTTAACAAGTTTTAATAATAATTTGAACCGTGTAGAATAGCGTTGTAGTTATAGCACAACAAAAAAATCATCAAACTAAATCCGACGTGATGGCTGCGGATAAAAGATCATTTTATACTTGGTGTAGTTTTTTATAATATTATGTTAATTAAAAATGTTCTTCTTTTAATCATAAAAAGGAAGACGTAAGTAAGAGTAGGAGTGTAAAGTTTCCATAAGTTCGTAGTATTTTTTTCTTTTTTACCGCAAGTGTTCTGAATTCAAAGCGTCAACCACATCTGATCCGTGTTCCGCAGCGAACAAAGCGTAAAATTGTGCTATTATAACGCCCAGCACTATATTAGGTAGAGCAAGCTCTGATTAAACCGTAAAAGAGATTGGTTCTCGGCTGAGTGCTTTATCGTTGACGTTACGTCGGTAATTCGGTGTCGTCTCGCCCCACGGGTGTCTCGGGGTTTAGCCGGCGCTGCCAACTTCGCGCACAATGACAGCCGTAACGTCCTTATAGGAACTGACAAAAGATGTTAAGTTTAAATAAGTTGTTTTTTTTATATTTCGGTACCGTTTATCTTGCTGCGTTTTGGGGCAGCTTTGTGAGATGCTGACTTACATAATGAGTCTTAGTGTTATCACATCTGTGATCGGCTACCGATAGTAAACCAAAATGGACCATAATTCAGAACCAACTGCAAAATGTGGAATGAACTTCCTCCTGAGGTATTCCCTCAGGACTATGACATGGGGCTCTTCAAGAGGGGTGTAAAAAGACCTCTCCTTTAAAGCTGGCGATGAATTGGCGACTCCTCTGGCGTTGCAAACGTCCATAGGCGACGGTGACTGCTTTCCATCAGGTAGCCCGTCTGCCTTATCGTTAGGTTACATATTAAAAAAAAAAACCTGTTCTATATTCAGTTGCAGATATCAATGGCCGGCAGTGGCTATTTATTAAAAAACTGCATGGTTGTTTTCTACTTCAATAGCATAAAAACTTAGGTTTCATTTAAAACCTCCATGCACAGCAATAACACATTATCTATTATGAAGGAGAAAGCATTATTAAATACTTTTAATTTAATAATAAAATAATTTAGTGTAAGTAAATTAAAGTGTTTTAGAGTGTTAATGCGAGCAATGTAGACAGATATAATACGGTGGGAAACAATGGCGGGCAATGCTCTTTAATCTCATAAAGCGACGCCCTATAATCCCTTTTCAGTCTAGACTTTTATTAATAGTTAAAAAATTGCGAGTGTACTTATGTAAACACGTCAGAAGTTATATTTCTTTGACTTATTTAATAAAAAAATCGTGCGTGTAGGAGTAAATGTGCACACTGCACACACGCAAGACTTAAAACTAATAAATAACAAAAAAAAAAGCCCAATAAAATACCCTATTGGCTAAATAATATTTAGATTTTATTTCGGATGATAAAATATCATCTTTTCTTGTCTCTAAGCGTTAACGTTATTTATTATAATAAGCTTAATAAACGTATCTGTCCGTATAATTTCGATGCCAATAACATCTCGTTTATGTTAATAGAAACACTGTGATACGTATTTAGTTTTAGTAAATTCTATATATTTTTCCGATAACAACGAATGATTAACTGTTTATTGAATACTAATAACAACGGAATAACTGTTAACGTAAACCAGTTTTCAACAGTCAATATCCCCATAAGCATTTTTAAGCTTTTATCAAATTTAGAATGCGGATAATAAATTGTGAGGCGTATAAATTAATTTATAAACATTAAACTTATCAAAAGACTTTTATAAACAAGTTTAGAACACAGTGAGTTTAAAAATGCGTCGGAATACAATATAGTATTGGACATCTTTTACCCGTATGTGTGTACTAAATGTCTCATTATTTGACAAGACCTGCCGTACAAACGGCTTGACGGATTTTTAAATATGAGGTGTCGTTGGATTCGTCTAAATTGCGTGAATGACATAAATCGATCGGTGACATAAGTTATTATATATAAGCAATCACGTCTTATGTTTTTATAATAATTTTCTAATAATTGGTAGTCTCAAATATGTACTTAGCATACGCATTCTATCACTGTATTACGATATTTAAGATATAATTTCCTAGTGTTATAAAATACTTATATATTTGTATTACTTTATGTAAACTATTTCAGTATGAGGAAACCAATACAAAAGGTAGTGCAAATAAGTCATAAAACACTTACCTAATTGAATTCGCAACTAAACAAGCTGTTATAAAATATAGTTGTTAGTTTATTCGGTCTTTAAATTGATTACCTTTATTTAATAGTTTCCTAGTATATCAAAAAGTAATTTCGCTATAGTGTCGACACTCGATTAGACAAGTGCCCGGTAGAGTAAGGACTCATTTACACTAAATCGTCAGGCGAATTCGTTTGCTCGCCGAATACGCTTACCAACGTGTAAACACCTATACGTTTGACACTTGAGTTGGCAGTCGACAGTCGACCGTCATATATTGGGGTGCCATTAGTAAGCGGACTTCCGAGCGATCGATTTCGTGCCTTGCCTGAAGATGGAAATCAACAGTGCTTTTGGCAAATCGACATGGCTCGTCGTAGGTCTACTTGATGTAAACAACGCTTGATGTCGGCCACATTCAGCACAACAAGTCGTTTGCCGAAGGTGGTAAATTACCCGATGTAAACGAGCCCTAATGTGAGCGCGGCACATGACGTAAGTGTTGCGTGCCCAAAAAATGAGGAGCTTTCTAACCTCGTCCTCTATTGTGAGTATTGTAAGTAATACTTAGTCGGTAAAACTCTGCAAGTAGGTGAGTACCACTATTAAGGTGTGTGATTTTACAGTAAAAGATTCGACCGCGTGATTACGTCCATCTGATTTTTTATCAAAAAATATTTTTGTAAATTATTATTAATAGGGGAACACATTTATGCAGGGTTGCCTACACAACAGTGGGTATGTACGTTTCAAAAATCATTGGAGTCTGGGTAGGCATGCACCATGAAAAATAAACTGTTGAATTATTTACTTAACTATTTTATTATTAACTAAACTATTCAATCCTTCACGCTTAACGATATAATAATACATGTATTCCTGTACTTCACGCTAAGTTCCTTAATTGACGTATTTGAAGTACTTTAATAATTAACTTCAATTAAATTCAAAAAGCGACATACCTATATATTTTTTGTATTTAACAATAATTTTAAATTTCGACTTCATTTCCATTATTTACTCCAAAATAACGCTATCTATTATTAAAATATAATTTCAGTAAAATATAAACTTTTTTGAAAAACAATTTTCTTAAGTTTAGGATGTGACCAATTTGATTTTACCCGTGACCGTTTTGCACGGATCAGATTTAAAATTGTGTCAACATGGATCCAATCGATGTCCTACAGTCATTTGTTCGATAAAATCGATAAATAATTTTATGGGAGAAAATCTAACGAAGAACTAATCGTATTAAAATTATTGTTAGCCTCCGCTGTCTGTCTGTCTGTCACAGAGCTTTATCTCTTGAACCGTAATAGTATTTTTTTACAGTGTGTATAATGGTGGCTTCTAACAACAAATACTTAAATAAAAATAAAATCTGGACATCGCAAGAAACCACCATTTCTTATAATAAAAACTCTTGTGTAATAAACTCTACCTCGTGTAATAAAATAAATAAATCATAATATTATTACAAATTTATTACACTGAGTGTTGCTACCATCAGCTTATTTACATTCTGAAGGAATATCATTGGCAAATACCCTGAGACCATTAAACCATTAAGGTGAAGCAAGGAAGAGCTTTCTCATCTCCCCCACTTACCTGCAATAATTGCACTAATGGCCAAAGTTTCTGCATTACTTACAAGTAAGTAAGTAGTTAAGTAGACTTTGGGATTGTATAGTGTTATTTATTACAGCATAATTTTGTTAGGTAATCTGTATCTGTATTTTGTATCTGTAATTTGTTTTTGATAACAAAGTTTTTTTAACGTGGTAACATATTGTATTTATTTGCACGATATTATCCTTTTATTGGATATTTATTCTAATACTATTTTATTAGTTAATAAATATGTATCGATCGAAACTAAAAAGGTATAACATACAAAACAAACTGGATTCAATTTCAATTAATAGCGCAAAAATTGCAAATGATTGAATAATATATGCATACATTCATGCTCAATTATTTCATTTCTATTTGATTTAATAAAAAATATTGTATACAACCTTTGTATTGTTTGCTATCATAATGTAAGTTTTCACCATCTTTTTACAGTTTATACGAGATAATATTATAAATATACACAAAATAATATAATACAAAGCTTACGTTTCCTTACCCAACATTCCCTGATTTTATCCGATCCAATATTTGATATAAAAGTCCGTTGATAAAGAAAGAAAATGTCCTAACATTTTCGTGTATTATGCCTCCAAAAACGTAACACGAAACACGAAACATCGCATCCGCTGACTCCTTACGGCAGCCTCAAGAACAATAAGTGAAGATGTGTTTAGATATTCTCCGAGTTTTCTCATATTGCGCCTTCCGCCCGCCCACAAGTTTTACTGGCGTCTACCAAACTTTAGCTTAATTAACTCTTTAAGACCTCGCAGGCCAAGGTAAACTAATAAACTACTATTATTACGCATTCTGACTGGCTGGAAACTATAACCAGATAAAGACCAAGAAAAGTGTGGAAAATTGATTTTACAAAGAGGAGGGAGTGGGCGTAAAGTAAAAAGAAATCTTATTCTTATAAGTAGAATTAAGGATAATCATTGTATTAACGTATTTGCATAAAGAAAAAAAAAAACTTTTTAAAAAGTGTGTGAAATCAACCAATCTTCACTTGGCCAGCTAGCCCCCTTCCCAAAAAGATTATGAACGCTGATAAAAAATTAATCACTGAGATATTTTATTTTAGTGAAACTTGCATACTTGTTAAAGCTATACTTAATTATGTTATGACATTTTATTATAATATCTTTCACACATACTTTTTACAGCAACCTACTGCAATATTAGATATACCCGTATACCTACATACTATGATATGTGAATAGTATGAAAAATAAAAGCAAGAAAAAAATCTTATTGTATTGAAACATGAAACTATAAAGTATTAATCGAATATATTCTTGTATATAAGTATTTTGTTATTACGTTTATCTGCTGGTGACTTCACAACTCACAAAATGGAGTGTTGGAAGTGAGTTATCGAGTGCAAAGTGCAAAAATCCTCCGCAAATATATCCGAAGCTAGACACGGACGTGACATTTCTCCTTAAAACTTTATTATTGACTATTCTGTTGCTGGTTTTATATAAAGGAGGAAAACGAAAAGAAATAGAGCCACAAAGTAAGCGATAAAGTATTTGCTACGGCTTATTGGGTGCAAATTGCAGACACCCATCCACAATTGCCTTTAACAGAGAACAGACGTAACTTCTTTTACATTTTTGTTGGGTTTTATTTTGCAAGATTGTATCCAACTTGAAATGTTAAGAATAGGTGTAGCGTAGGATAAAAGTTGTATCACATTTCCTGTAATCTATATATATAAAGCTCAAGGGTGACTGACTGACATAGTGATCTATCAACGCACAGCCGAAACCACTGGACGGATCGGGCTGAAATTTGGCATGCAGGTAGATGTTATGACGTAGGCATCCGCTAATAAAGGATTTTGATCAATTCTACCTCCAAGGGGATAAAATAGGGGATGAAAAATTTACTTCGTAACGCGAGCGAAGCCGCGGGCAAAAGCTCGTTTAATATAAGTACTAAAAGGCCCACCAATAAGTATGTGTTATAATTTTAAACTAATTTCTGTTAGCTATTATAATCAAGACTTAGAGGTGTGTATTCTCCTATTCAAGCTTCATAGTAGTTGTAAGCTATAAATAGTTGTAATAAGAACACAGTAACTGTTCAAAGACGAGTGTTTGCTGCGGTATTGAGCGCAAACTGCGAAGTATCTGCGTACAAATGCCTTAGTTTGCGAACAGACGCGACAACTTTAGTTAATTTTATCATCGGGTTATAGTTGCTTCACAACTGAAGCACGTCTTATAGGAATCGAATAACGTTTTGGTGATTGGAATAAAAGGAATAAGAAAACAGATCGTTTCCTTACATATTAAATTTGGTCATCTTCCGCAAAAAAGAATAAGTAATGTACCTAATAAGAGACGAAGACTAAAGCCAGGTGTAAGTGCATTAACTATATAAAGAAATAATTTAGAAGAAAACAGAGCAACTAGTATAAATAAAGACAGTATTTGCAGCGGTTTATGGAGCGAAAGTGCAAACACTCCACGTATAATACCTCTGGTGAGACGGGCAGACGTGCCTAACTCAATCACTGAGTTTTGTCTTTTTTAAAGCACTATACTTTTATGTGATATTAGCAAGTGTTTATGTGATATTACTATGCGGCCCATGAAATGCCTACTGTACCCAAATATAATAAGAACAACAGTGTTAAGCACCTCTGGGTTCAAGTCTGAAGATGAACAAGGGAGAGACAAATACAAGGCATTCCAATTAAATTCTCAAGAGTAGCAAAGCACGTGCTATCTCTAGACTAGGGCGGGAGTAGCCAACTAACCATCAAGTAAATTTCATACTCGTTTTCTACTTCTATAATATAAAAAGAGTAGGTAGTCATACCTTGTGGTCGAACACATGCGCTGCTGTCTTCTGAGGTATAAAAGTAAGATTATCTGCTAGACTCTAGACCCACCTAAACAAGAATAACACAAAATTCATACATATTCAGTCAGACGCGATCTGGCGACTTCTTATATTAATGAAATTATCGTACAATTAGCGAGGTTATAAAATATTTTGACAGATGGTACCTACGTACTAACGTTGTAAGGACAGGTGAGCGTAGCATATGCTTGCGACATATGCATATCTTTTGTACTTGAATTTAAAGGTGGCTTATACTTACTAACCTCATAAATCAGAAATTGTGATGTTAAAGCAATTGCAGTAGAACCCTACTTGACAATAACGTAACAAACTGGTAGATTCAAGGTTATCGACGTAAAGGTATTCAAGCCCCCCAAAATCTATTATTTAGGGATTGGTTTAATTTAAGAAATAAGTAGACCTATTCTCTTTTTTACCAACCTTAAACCTATTTTCAATACTGGCCTTCGTATTTATGTGTACCAAATAGACTAGTTCTTTTATAAATCTTCCTTCAGTTAGGTCAAGCCAGTTGCAAAGTAAATTTCTGGATTCACCACTCACATAAATAACATGACTGCTTATTAATTCGCTATTGATTAACATAACTACTATGTATTCAAATCATAATCTGCCGATACACAATTTTAATTAAAGATAATAATCCCCAACAAAATGTTTAAGCTGACAAAATATATTAATCATGAACGTAGATTATAAGTGTAATAAAAACAAGCAGCTTTAGCAAAAGCTTTTCAACTTTTTCAAGCATTCCGGCCAAAACAGTCGCATATTTAAGCACGATACAATTTTTACTTTTCGTGCGGTACTTTGCGTGAATTGCGAACGAGCTTCGTAGTCAACGTACACATTACCTATTCAAGCATTCCAGTTTGTTTTTTCTTGTGGAAATTTAAGGGGAACTTGTGGTTATCTGTGCACGTATCAAATTTAGCGGCATGCGTAAAAAGTACAATCGCACTAGAGCAGTGTTTTCCAACCTTCCTCGTGGTATGTACCCTTAGTGTGGAAAAAAATTTCGTAGTTTTATCATTATAGTTTCTAATAAGTACATTACAAATAACTATCAAATTCATATACTTTATGTCCATAATGTCTTTTAAGTAATATTTTCTGTGTAAAACTATTTTTAAATTCTTACATTGTTTTTATTATTTTCTTACTAGGGCTTCGCGACTCTTTATGAAATTTTTTCGACCCTCAGGGAGGTGGGGACAACATGTTGAGAATCACTGCACTAGAGACGCGGTGGTCGACAAGTGGCCGGCTCGGGCTTCGAACCGGCTAGCGGTTAGCGGCCAGCCCAGCAGGTTTCCGCGTCCTGTCCCGCCACTCCACATCCGTCAACTGCAATTATGTAACGCCGCACTTTAACGAGCTTCCAAATAATATTTCGAGGCGAGATTCCGCGCCAGACGTCGTCCATGCGCATTCGCACAGTTCTTTACTACATACAATAACAATACATACTAATTTCAACACCTTGGCCAGTCATTGTTATATCCCTTATTTTTGTAATCGATTTTACTCCAAACATAAAAGTATTTAATACATCTTTCATGTTTGTTATCAGACAAGTAAGCGTAGTTATTTATTTGTACACATTAGATGTTCTATACTCTATACTATGACTTTGTTTCCAATAGTGGTGGTTATATAATTAACGCGAGCATATAATATTTCGTATGTCTTGCTTTAGATCGAAGATTAAATAAAATATGTGTTCCTAATGTTCCTTAATCGTCACTAGAAAAGCTAAAAAAAAGTCTACCACGCAGTGTATGTATGTATGTTTACTTTTAGCCTTTCCAGTGACGTAATTGATATCTAAGAGAGCATGTTAAGAAGCTAGCCGTAGAAGGTAGCTGTAAATAGGATAGATAGAACAAGTATTTTTTCAAATACCTCTGCTTTGGTAGTTCACTCGTCTTTGGCGATAAATGTTCTAATTTACATAAAATCGGTGAATGCATTGAGAATCGTAATTCCCAGTAGCGGACATACCTATCTACCGGCACTCCTAAATAATTCTCGACAGAAACCACGTAACAGGATGTGTACAACGTTAATTCGCAACATTATGTGGATGCCAACAGCAGTTCCGATTCCCATTGCTCCAAATTTCCATGGAAAGGAAATTAGGCGCAACTTTAATATGTACGTAAAACGCATTTGTTCGCGAGGTGTCACATTTGATATTCGTGATGCTGGCTTGTCTGCGTCGCCTTTCTGTTATAATATGCTAAGTAGGTACTGCAACATCTATCTATCTATGTATCTGTGATCTGTCTGTATTTCAATTGTTATACTGACAGATGTTACGTTCCTAGCTTAAAATTTAAATAAAATCTCGCTGATTTTTGCATTTGACTTCTTTACAGCAAATAAATAAAAGCAATTATAACAGGATTTTAAAAAATAATTATAAATATAGCGAATATAATGTAAAATTCGACATACGAAAATGTTTGAAAATAGAAACGATCTGTCAGTTGTCTCAGTTGGCAACACTGTGACGTATGCGTACCAACTGTCAGCTTTCGCTTATTTCCAACTAATTAGCCATGCCGCGCCGGCACTCTCCTGCAAACACTTGACGCCTACAAATGGCTCGTTTTGTTCCGCATAATGTCGAGACAAGCAGTCTATTGCACAAATGGAATCTGTCATTGGTACTGTCTGGGTCTTCCTATTGCTCGTTAGACTAGATGAACGTCCATTTAATTTTAATGTGATTAAAAGCTAGCTTATTCTTTTACTTAATTAGGTTGGTCATTGGTATGGTTAATTTCTCCGATAGAAAATTTTGAAATGTAGATAATTGAATATGTATTCCTTCACCTTTATCTAAACATGTTTGTCCCACATTCATAATTTTAGAACCACTTATTACAAAACATATAATGGTTTACTCATTAAGTATACATATTAGTATAAGGGGACCTCTGAGAACGGGACAGTATTTTCCGTACCAAAATAAAAATATTTCCAAAAAACCAGTTAATCTCCTATCACCTGGCAACACTGCTGTGCGTACCAATAGTACCAACATTCCGCTTTCGCCGATCCCCAACTCATTAGCAATGCCGCAACGGCGCTCTTCTGCAAACACACAACGCTTACAAATGGCTCCTCTTGTTCCGCATAATGTTTGAGCACCACAGATGAGTTTGAAAGCAGCCGTCACTTGACTTCGTCATTTTAGAATACCATACACGACGGGTTCCAATTTTAAAAGAAAAATGTTATGTTTAGACCGCATTAACAAAAAAAATCGTTTAAATATCATTACGAGTAATAAAAATTATATTTCTATTTTTAAGTGATGCACACACACACGCTTTTATTAATATTATGTATGCATTATAATATTTATAGAAGGAAATAAAATAGTCTTATAGTAGGAAAGGAACTGTACTGTGGCAACACCATTATCAAAAAATAATTATTTATCCTCGGCGCTAGAGAGACATTTAATATTACCCTTATTTCAGATAAATTAACTGAAACCTGAAAATTATAGTATGTACCGGAATGCAACTATAAATAATATTTATAATCAAGATACAAAACGCCGGGATGTTTAAATGTGCATGTTATTATGCAAATAACACGGATTTCCGACAGAAAACGCATGTAGGTCACGCGTACTTAAAATAGTATAATTAATATTAAATCTAGAAAGATATAACTAATTAGCATTCACACATCGTTGCCTGAGAAAAAAAGCATTCGTTAATACATACAGTTAACAAAGTTAGGAATTATTTTTTGTTGTTATTTTTGAAACAAAATTGAATACGTAAACTTTTAATTTCAGTAATTACCTTGAATATGTTGTTATTCTATATTATTATTTATAATAACAAGTTATGCCGATGATCTTCATAAATTCTTCATCCAAATCAACTCACTAGTTTCTAAGGTGTGGAGAGTGTGTGGAAGGTTAGTGTGGAACGGTCCTTCAATAAAGTAACTATTCCCTTGAGATTCCGTACATCTAGTTCAGCCTCTTCTTTGCTAACCAATTTACTTAGTATCTATCTATTTTAAAGACTTCCGTATTAACCAGTAAACGGTGTCATCAAAATGTAAACAAATTCCTAACATGGTAAAACGAACGAAGCACGTTCGATTCGATCGTCCGTTCGTTCGACGTTCGTGATCTGTTCACCTTTAAAAGCTTACAGCTTAATTAAAGCTCGTATATTGTCATACAGGCAAATGCGATTGAGATAGATTAATTAATTTACGCTAAGTACACTACGAGTAACTATTATGTTCCACATTTCTGTATTGTGGCCTAGTTCCGAGCACAATTTGCATTTTAGGAAGTGTTCCTGTTAGTTACGATTGCGCTGCATGGAACTAGCAGTGGGAATGCATTGTTAGGCCAATGATTCCAATTGTTATCGACAGAGTATCTTCATACACGCTACTGGTAGGCGTTGTGAATATCATAATGAAGCCGCTACGTGTATTGTGTTAGGAGGTAGTAATTCTACGAGCGTGCAGCATCAATATAATTGTTATAAGTGCTTGCACTTTGAACAAATATTCTATACTGTCAAACTGTGAATGGTACTCGTGGATAAATTTAAATATAAAAAACAACTTTCTGATGTGTACAAGCAGCCTTAATAAATGATAATTCAAAATCTGCTAAAGTGATGGTCAACGCGGATCCGCCAGCTCACACTGCTCTTATGAAGAACTTGGATGCCAGGAGTAGTCCCATGCTTTAAACCAGCAAATGGCTCCTAAGCAAAGAAATCCATTTGTTGTTGTAGGCTGTTCGCACACGCCACAATTACGCGGTGTGAATATTAATCCAAAGACGACCCCTCGCAGTGAGCTAAAGTAACGCGGTGGGTAGGCGATATGCTTCGTTAACTTCCTCCGCTCTGCAAGAATGGGTACCGACGTAACTTTGTGCCAAATATCGCTAGCAAAACTCTTAATTTTTAATTAATATCCTAACAGCATTATAACTTTATTACTCAGTTCTATACATGATTTTGGTTGTTTTATTGGTGTTTAAACACATATAAACGAACCCATTAGGCATATTTATATGGCTAATGCGTTCGTATCTACCACGCGTAGAAGAATATTAAAGAATTAAATTAAAACAGAACTTCTCTCTTCCGTTTTACACAGCTACGCACAATTTCTGTCTTTCTTCTGGTTCGAAAGGTGTTGTAAGCAAGACTTATAGGCATTCCAACTTCATTATCATAGGTAACAATGCTTCTATGCCTGACCTCTGCTATCTTATTAGGAGTTGATATTTCCATGGATGCCTGCAAGGGAAACTGCAAGCTTATTAACTATTTCTATAACATAAAACAAAACATACGACAGACACGGCGGGGTTGCGTACCATGTTATGAGATCCGAAGCGAAGACGACCCCTCGCAGCGAAGTAACGCAGTGGGTAGGCGACACGAGTCGTTAACTTCGCCTCCGCTTTGCACCAACAATAGATACCAAGTAACTAAGTGCCGAAAATCGGTAGGAAAACCTTACTTTTTCATTAACTTTGTATGGCCATTTTCTTTTCCTATTCGCTGTCTTCCTACTCGTTTGTTTTTCGGTGCAGTATAATGGTATTTAATAATTAGTAGTTCTTGAACTTGGGGCTAGAAATACATAAGAAAGGCGTACGGAATCTACTAAATTGTATGGACAAAGTGGTAGGTTAAAGGTAGAGCTGTTCTCAGTGGGATTGCGGGATTATGCCATCATCACCTACCTACAAATATAGAAATGAAATTTTGAATCCGAGATCCAGGACTATTTGCACGGTAGACTAGTAGACATAACAGTTAGACTGCTACAACACTGCTATCATGAGGTAGACATAGATGGGAGAAAGTAAAGAGAGCTCCACCACCACCCAGTTTGTACAGGAAGTATTTTCTTAGTTTTGTTTTTATTCTTCCTCTAGAGGACTTTCGTAGAAATACGCCACCGCGGTGGTGGCTAACAGACTAGGGTTGACAACAACCATACGTACAAATTAAATTAAAACAGTCATAACTGCACAGAATATCAAAGTTACATTTATTAGAGTAAGTAAATAGTAAGGATAATAAGAATAGCTTATTTACACCCTTTATATGAGCTGGCTTTGCAACGCATCTCGTGGTATTAAACTCCTTAATTTTAATAAATAAATCTGCTGCGCCTATCCGATCATTAGTGTTCACGTCCGCTCCGACTTCTGTGAACAACTTCATATACTCGTAGAAAAGATTCTACTTGAAGCTAGATTCTATAGTCGGCTCATATATAAGTTAGCCGACATCAACATCCTTCTATCGATACACAGAACTACGTCACGATAAGTGGGTGTGGTGGTGGGACCTCGGGAAATCATACTGGATCTAGCTTACACAATGATGAATCGCTCTTTCGATTACAGAAAATGAGTTGGGAACCCTAGAGAACGTCATTGATTTCTTACAATTTGCCCACCCACGCTTCGTACACTCGTTCAATCCCAGAGCGACTCATCACTTGACGAACGAATATGAATATCGGAAAAATGTGTAGTACTTACCCAGGTATGGAGATGTGTGAATTATTTAAATTTAGGATTTTACTCGTATACGATTGTAATTATTACGTATCCTACTAATAAACAAAAATTAGGTATCTAATAAGATATATCTTCTTTACCATAATTAGGTCAGTCATAATATGGATAAATTGACACTACTTTTTTTCTAAATCGGAATATAAATCTATAATTAAAAATACTTAATGATGTGTGATTTTATAAATCCGTGGATAAAATTGGAACAGTTTTTATTTAAAAATAGAGCCTCATTTGTTTTTTCTCACATTCTTTTTTAATATTTTGTTTTGTTGTTAGGACTGCCTGTAAAATTGTTGCCAGAGTTAAATCAATTAAATCAGTCAAATAATTTTAAATTGTGTCATGTACAAGTTATTACTAAAACAAACAATTAATTAAATTATAATGATATTAATTTTGTATTTGAATATAACCCGGACATATATTAAAAAAAAGAAATAGGTAGTCTGTGAAAGCCGGAACATTATTTCACTATCGCGTAAAATTACATAAATTACGTTCCAATTTAGACACGTAATAAATATGTCACAAATAAAATTATACAAGAGACTTTTAAACGTAAATGTAAATTCTTAATCAATAGTTATTTGAAAGTAATGGAATCGAGTTACATTTGGTTACGTTGAAACATACAATTTGGTGATCGTCTCTCCATCGCAACTTCTTTAACTTTCTGAAGTGTGAATTAGGCTGCGATTGTGAACAGCTTGCTCGGCGGAAGTTTGTTTGATTTATCTGGATAACATATTTCAAGAACTGGTTCTTCTACGGAATCCTTTTAACGCTAAGTTATAGGCACTATTAAGTAATGTAAAGAAAGTTAAAGTATTGTAACCACAAACACATTAATTTGTTCTATTTCCGGGAAGATTCTATTTCCTATACTATTCTCTGGCTCCTTAAATTTCTAGTAAGTTGAGTAAAATATTAATAATGTAATAAAATTGGGAAGACAGCATACTTGGTGCATGTTACATTATTAATCACATCTCCTTTTCACCTCTTTTTATATAATTTAAAAATAAAACGTAGAATATAAGCTTTATGAGGAACCCTTGTTAAAAATAATATTTAACTTGAAAATATTAATCAAGAAACATCATCATCATGACATGGTTACAAATTGCTCCAGATATTATTTGTACAGATTAGCATTTATTACTTAGGTATAATACATACTTAGATTGAAAAAATCCAATTTTACGTTCCACTCAAAACACTTTGCAAGTGGCATACTTACTTATTTTTAAAATATTAAATGTACAAATTTCCTGAAATTTCATACTCTGTTACAAATATCCGCGTTAATTAAATTCCATCTGCCTGAATTGAATAACAGTTAAGGTATTCAAAAGACCGCTTCGGCACTTCAAAACGTAAGTAAGCGGCTTTAAACTTCCCATTACTGAGTACCAAGCTGAAGCTACAGCATAATTAATAGAACTTATAATCGTTAACAGTACGTAGGCACGTTTTCTCTAAGAAGTTCTTCTCTGTGCTATTTTACAAAATTGCCATATTTATACGGCGTTTAAATTTTGTTCTACTAATAGGAAACAATATTTTTTGCATCGAAGTCCAATTGTAGTAAATGGGTCAGACTTCATGTAAATAAGGGGTTGTACCTAAAGCCAAACACTTGAGTGTTACTCCTGAGGACCGGTGATCACCTCATATGTTGCTCTCATGTTTCGCCACTGTCATTTATCCTCATATACGATTTCAAACAGTACCTACGACTCAAATTTTACCGACATATATACATATGTACTTATATCCTTTCATATCAAGAGTAAAAGCAACATTCGAATATTTCTCATCGATCCAATTGTCTACACTAATATTATAAAGAGGAAAACTTTGTTTGTTTGTTTGGTTGTAATGAATAGGCTCAAAAACTACTGGACCGATTTTAAAAATTCTTTCACCATTCGAAAGCTACATTATCTACGAGTAACATAGGCTATAATTAATATGAAATATATTTGATAAATAGATTTTGAGGCGGTACAAAGTTGGTCGGGTCAGCTAGTGTACAATAAAAACAAAACTATAAATAGTACATTTGTACTATGTACACTATTTCGCATAATCATTTCTCGGAGACCTTCAGTATTTAGACTGAATTCAAATTACTGGGCTAACTGGTCAAGTACACATCAATTGCGGTACAATATTGCCGTATTTTGTATGGCGGGATACAAAGGCGTGTGTGTTTTGCGAAGGTCGTGGCTCAATGCAGAATTAGCAACACAATCAACTCGATCCCGATGAATTAATTACAATGCATTATATTACGCGCAGCTAACCGCAGCTGGGAATACTCGTATGCTCTGACTTACCTGCTAGCGGCGACATTAGGGACGTGGCCTCGTTTATATCTACAGTCGTTGAACGTGTCAGACACGGGCCGTAGCAAACAAGTTTTACTATTTTTACTGGCACGGTAGATATAAATACGTCCAATATATCCATACATAGGTATAATGACGACCCGCGTGGCGGAGCGGTCACCATGCCGGTCTGACACGCAGAGGGTCCCGGGTTCGATCCCCGGCCAGACAGATTTCTGAATGAAGAATTTAGATTTCTGTTTCTGGGTCTGGGTGTTTGTGTATTTATTTCTGTGTGTGTCCATAGCATCCACGATACAGGGATCCCTAGTGTGGGGCTGTGAGTGTAGAAAGCGTTTTAGTTAATTGTATAGGAGAATAATTTTTGCTTGTCTGCCACGCGTCTCATATGCAACGTGTCTTTAGATACAAATGAACCCTTATTGTCTCACTGTTGGTGATAGAACTCCTCTCATAGCGAATACCATGACCATTGGTGATAAATTATTTCTAAAACGCAACTTTGAGGTGCGTGAGATTTGAACCTCAGACTCCCCAATTGAGAGTATGAGTTTCAATGCATCATTATATAGTACAGTTGGGAATATACTCGGGCTTACCTGCTAACGGGCGACAATCGGGACGCGGCCTCATTCTATGCCAGTGTTTCTCAAAGTGAGCGATAACGCCCCGTTGTGTGTGTTAGAGGCCTACAGGACGAAGAAGGGCACAAAAAATTGGAGGCGTTAAAAAAGTTTTGGAGATTGATAATATATTTTAGCATTGGAGACTCGGAAATAGGAGAATGCTCTTTTCACCAAGCAGATTACAGAATCATTTTTGTTACTTTCAGGTAAATCTTTTTTTTTATCGCAAAACTATTCCCAAAAACTGAAGAAGGCTCCCTAGAAACCAGAGACATTATTGATATCTATGAAAAAAATCTGTTTTGTCGTCGAACTATTCACAAAAACTGAAAAAAGTATCCCTAGAAACTGATTTTAAAAATGGGTAGACGAAATGAGTTTGAGAACCTCTGTTCTATACATAAGTACCTGTAACGTAGGCTGCTATTGTTACGGTACTAACTAATGCCCTTATTAATGAAAACAAAAACTTTACTTTCAAAATGAAACATTATGTTAGTGTTTACCATTATACCGTTCATCCAATGGAACAATGAATTGCAAAACAGTTTTAAATGATTTAGTGTCATAAATACCTTTGCTGAAATATTTATTATAATATATAATAATTAGAAATGAAACTCATATTTTTTTAAAATTTTTACATGTTATATATAAGATTGCAATAGTACATGAGCATGTAGTCCACCTGATCGTGAGTGACCACTGCAGCCCATGGACATCTGCAGCCAATTCGTATAAAACTGGGGTTTTAGCTGAAGTTGTTCACAGGTGCATTGGTACTGTGTGGATTATAATGGCCGCCTCATATGTAAGTCAGCCAGCAACCACAAGCTTCCACCGAAATGTAAGAAATACGTATAACCGCCAAAAATTCCGTTTCAAAGGCTTGGAAAACCAAATTCGTATTTTCGAGACAATCTATCTTAGTATATAATAAAATATTGAGATTTATATAACACCTTTATATGAATCTCAATATTTTATTAATAAGAAAATTATATATTTTATACTTCGATCACAAATAAGAATTTTATATTAATATGAAAAATGCGCAACGAATAAATGTTACAATTTTGTTATTCCCATCCAAAATTATTAATTCAGATGACAGAACAAAGTACGAGTGTTTTAACACAAATATACTACACTCAATGAATAATAATGATGTTATTATGCATTTCACCCACAATTTCAAATTCAGTCCGCGTATCGGACATATTAACCGACTCTCTATCGGCTACCTAGTTATTTATATTAGTTTGTAATGAGTGGTCATTTTCCAAGATTAATATTCATAGCATATAATATAACGAGAAGAAGATTAACTTCAAGGACCTAGATTGCAAACCTGAAAATAATACATACGAATATATTCGTTTTTGAATTATAAATGCATCTACATAACATAGAAAATATTTTAAGACAGTAATTCATTATACTTTCTATCTAACATAGACAGTAATTTCATGTCTTCGATTTTAATACAGTTAATACATTTTAATCAACTTAAAAACGTAATGTTATTTATATTCAAAGATTGTACAATAACACCTTCTCAGAATAGAACCTTTCTATTTATATCTTTCTCTATATTTATTCAACTATTTACAGCGCATTAGGAAAACGTAGTTTATGAAGTTTTTATATTATAAGTACCAAATACAAAAATGTTTATAGTACCAGACGAGTACATAGTCGTATACGGTATAGGTTACGGTATAGGTAGGATAGGACAACGTTATCTCCTGCCTGTCGTAAGAGGCGACTAAAAGGGGGTTTCCGGGGTTGCGGGTGGCAAGAGTGAGAGCTCGAACCGCCCGTCAGCGACCCCGGGAAGGACGGCTGTATGGTCGCATACCGTCGTACACATCAGACGGTGTGGCGAGCGTCAAGCTCACCTGGGCGGAGCCCGACGGGGCAACGCGCTAAGAGGACTCCGGTTGCGTTCCTTTAGAGATCCCGGAGTTTTCTACGCAGCGCCGAGGACGGCCACAAAAAAAAGGTACCTAGGTATGCAGTCCGCCTGATGGTCATCGGCGGACATCATATGTAGGTAATTAACTCTATTAAGGATAGGAGTCCTGTCCTATAAAAATACCCTATTCCCACGGATATTTCCATGAATACACATACACGTACACACGGACACACATAGACACAAGATAACAAAATCGCTCGGATCCATAGCAAACATCTAAATTTCTTTTTAAATTTGTGTTTCCGCCTGGACGAACCAAACCCGGGACCTTCTACCACACAACCATTGTGACCATTGTGCACGCAAGTCGTATTGTAGTTCAAAAATTATAGTCACGCGTAATAATAGAAAGCACATTTATTGAAAAAGGCGATGTTGTAATCGCCATAAAAAGATATATAAAAAATAACAATGGTTCTTAGTTCAGTTCGCAGGAGTCCACTGCCGTGGGAAATGTAGAGCACGGAATAGATCTCTCCGAAGTCGTTAGTAGAAAAGAAAGTGATTTATCTTACTTAATCCGTCTTGTGATGTACCTACCGGCATTGCATTTGATAGTGAAATAACGCATAGAAGTAAATTATACGGTATTCATTCTCATTCTACGATTATTACTATCACGACCACGAAATAAGCAAAAATAGAGATCATGATTATATTTTATTCATGTACATCTTCGAAATTCCTGTAAGAATTTAGTTCTATAAGAATAGTACCTATAGTTGAGTATTTTGCTATTTGATTTAGAGTAATAAAATTATAATAAGGATAAAAGTCTCAGTAGAGTCACCACCAGAAGATATTTTTATTTTCCGTTTCATATGTTGTAAATAAAATGCTTATGTTTTCCAGGACCTGGATGCAACCCTTATTATGTACCACGGTGCATTGGTTTTCGCGACTTATCCGCGAAATATATTCTATTGATTGATGGCGGATTGATGGAATTTAACCGAATATTTTTTCATCCCCGTAATTCTACGATAAGAATTACCAAATGTGATCCAACGGTAACGACATTGAAAATAAACACAATTACCGAAGGGTACGGAAATGCACATTCTTAGCTACTAACGGTTCTCCATCCAATTTCCGACCGCGCTTGACGTTGCTTAACTTTTAAGCTGTTACGATCTGCACAAGCCAGGTTGTGCGCTCCACGTTCTCTACGCCTGTTACCAAGTTATGTTCTATACATATGTATTGTAACCTAATTGCGACCGAGTTTTTAAACACCTCCGTAATTACACTCGTTTTTCTGATTTAACTCTGTAATTAACAGTTAACGCACTTTGGTTAAGTCATTGATCTCAATCGCTAACTGAACTTTCATTTTCATTATATTTATTCTAATTATTCCCGTTTCAATATAAGTGTTAAGTTTTATTTTAAGAACGAGCTTTTGCCCGCGGCTTCGCTCGCGTTACGAAGTAATATTTTCATCCCCTATTTTATCCCCTTGGGGGTCGAATTGACCAAAATCCTTTCTTAGCGGATGCCTAGGTCATAACATCTACCTGCATGCTAAATTTCAGCCCGATTCGTCCAGTGGTTTGGGCTGTGCGTTGATAGATCACTATGTCAGTCAGTCACCTTTGAGTTATATATATTTAGATTCGAGATTTTAATTGTGGTTACGGTGCTTACTGTGTAGCATATTCATTTATTTACTATATTAGTTCTCGCCAATTGGCGTAGTGTCCGGTTGTCTCTAATTTCCCCAGCGACGGAAAGAGATCCGTGTCCAGCTAGAGTACATTTGAGTGCACAAAGATACAAGAAATGTACTATAAAATAATTTAATAATTCTAGCAGCGAGAATGAGAATTACTAAAAATCGAATAATAAATAAGCACTCCAGTTTATTGACCTGAGGATGTAAATCTAAGTATTGATCGTGCATACTTAATAAGATGTTAAAAGTTCCCACGCTACTGTCTATGTTTATGTTCGATTACAAACAATTCAGTTATAGAACAGGTCCTCGTATTCTGAGTCACGTTACTTTAAATCCACAAAGGTATGCATCATGCAAAATGTAAGGCGGGTATTTGATCAATAAGAGGTCGCGTCGGTAAGTCTGTTTGATATAGAATAACATCACTTGACTCCAGTGGACATTTTTACAATGAATTGTCGTGTGCATTTTTCAACCAAGGATGTTAGCGCGTGTTGAGTACACATTTGTAAACGAGTTCAGTTTTTTTTGTGCCATGTAAGTACCCTGTTTAAAAGCGGTGAACAATTTTTGCTACACTTAGAATAAAATTCGGTTTGATAAGGTTAATAAAGTTAGTTATTGAAGGGAACTATGATTTGAAGTTTTAAGAAAAAATGTTTTTTAACGATTTACCTGCTACAGAAAAGTGTAATCTAAAAAAAATGATTTATTATATTTATTGATACGTACAATACACTGTACCACCTAGAAATATTTATAAAATTTGCGAATGAAATAAAAAAAACAAACAGAAAAACAATACCATAAAAATTATGAGCATTGCTGTCGTTAGGCAATGTTCCCAAAATGCTGGCAGTCTCTTCAAAAATATAAAATTATTTCACCTAAATTTTTATTACACCTAACTTAATAAATCCAATATTATACAACCAAAAGCACAGTGACACACATAATTAAACAATAAATAATCATTATAATTTTAGAAGACTATCGTGCTCATAATTACCACAGATTAGGTAACAATGTATGACCTCAATACGACACGAGAATTCTTTAGTGCAAGTGGAGGCTGTACTGTAACTAGTCGAGCAGTTGTGTACATAATTACATTGTGTAACGTCTCTAGTATTTTGACTATCGATTTGTATAGCGGACACAGAGAGTTGCGGATAAATATCGATAAATTTATCCTTATAAAATCCGCATGGTACAATCACTACATCGGTCGGTTAGACTCTCAGGTTTGATTCCCGGTTAAGGAATTTCATTATTTATTCTGCATCTGCACCTTTGTAAATTATTCTTCATGTACCTACTCTATGAGCGTTTTACTATTTTTATGAATTTTGTAAATGAAAATCTATTCCTCATACATTTTTATTGTACATATTCATATTCTAAAATTTATATTGATAAGCGTAAATATATTACAGATTAATTCATTAACTATTGCACATAGGTATATCACGAAAAACGACACTACAATAACAAATAACTTTACCTCATAAACTTTTATATTCTACATAAATACATTTGTTATTATATTTAATAAATAAACAAGAAAATTTTATAATAAGACATTTTAATAGCGAAATAAAATATATCTCAATAATTAATAAAAAATAAAGAATAAATGTAATTAAAATGACTACACTGCTTCAGTAACAAAAATGGCTTAAAACTTATTTGTATCATTGAACTTAGTTCTGATAAACCCTTTACGTGTTAATATTAAATAACATAGCTCTATTATTTAGCATTAAACAAGGTAGAGCGTACGGTAGAGCACGAAATTTGGATCGATTATGTACGAAGGCTTACGAGAAGTATATTTAAGGCTTTGGCGTGTTATAAGTTATAAATGAGTGCATACGTTTAGCAACAAATAAGACTTTACATGAAAACCGTCAATATTTCGCGAGTAAATATATTTAAATTTTTACCACGAATAATTTTATGTAACTAATAAATATCATTATTTACATTAAATATCGGTAATTACTGTTACAGTTAAAGTAATGTGTGTGTTTTCATACTCATATGCTATGCTAATTGGACACGAATGTTTAGCAGTACTCTTCATCCGTGTATTAACACAACTGTTTTTATACTAGAAAACAAACATAAATAAAATCAATATCAATAGAGTTACTTACCTTATTTTACGTGAAGAAAACGGTCAATCCCAATTCATAAATGGGTCCCGAAGTCCGCAGTAGTTAAAATTGCCGCATTCCACTGTAACCGGGCTCGGGGCAGACGCAGCTTCCCTATCTGGACCGGTTGTTTACCACCGCGCTCGACTCCAAACTTAACATTTATGTCAGAATCATCACTTAAACAATTAATGAAACACTGAAGCCAAACGAATGTTTGTTGGAAGCATGGCCGCGCGGTGTATTTTGTAAAGATCGCTTGCGGTCAATGCGTCAAGTGTAAGTTAACGGAATACAGGTAGTGAGAGCACGGAGACGCGCACAGCACTGCCGCGACGGCGACGCCAGCGCCCTCCCGCGCCCGCCCGCGCAAGCGCGACACCTCTCGTCTGCCACTCGGAAAAGCCAGACACTAAAGCCTCATTTACACACATGGATACTCGGTGAAAAATGTGCTTCGTAGCTCGAGCGTCCCCGAAACCATACTTCAAGCTAAAGAAGTTCATGTGTATGTATGCTGTATATTTTCTAAAGAACACTACTATCCAAAGCGAACAAAATACCACTATACGCGGTTCAAAGACGTTACACTTGACATCTATTTTTATACTTGTATGTAAAAATACTCGTAGATGAGTAGTAGAGTAATAGCGGCATAAGTAACATAAGGATCGGAGCTTATGTGAATATTTGACCTACTTCGAGATCCACACAAATATTTTAGACTGGGAGTGGCACCTCGCTGGCACGAAATGCCACACACATCCAAGCGCTTCAAGTTAAACCAACACTGCACATTACCCTATTACAATTAACATAACGCTCCACTGTAATGAACAAAGATGATTAATTTGCACCATTAAGTGTTTAATTTGGCTAAAATAATATAACAAATTTACAGGTTGTTTTGTAACATTTCCTATCACGAAATTGTGTTAAAATGATATCTCATCTTATAATCCCTTGTTAAGGGTAATGAAGGGTAAAAAGTGTAAAGGGTGACAAAACCTTCTCAACTAGGTACAGCTGTTTTTAATGTATCAAAATATAACGAATAAAAAAACGATGAAATTTAAAAAAATGGTACTTTAGTTATCTTTTCAGATTCATTTTTTATATGCTAGAAGCATCACAAAAGCGGTAACCCAATTTTTACGACTGTAAAGCCAATTTAATTACACTTGTTCGCCCAGTGGCCGAAATTATGACTACATTTTTTTATTTTTTTTATTGATTAGTAAGTAATACTAAAACTCTTTGATAAACAAAGAACAGTTAACAAACAAAATAGAAAAAGGCGGTAAACTGTTTTGTTTCTCTCTATTTGCAAAATCCCGTAAAAAGCAAACATCAAATTAAAACCCCACTAAAAACCCACTGACCCATATCGGTCTGCGATTAGTTCCCAAGTTCCCACGCATGTAACAACCTTCCCTTCTTGATTGAGACACGAGTTACACATGCACTACTTGACGATAACACAATAGTCGCATGTAGTGACTCTGCATAATCGGAAGACAAGGAAATGGGTATAAGAAAATCGGTGACTATTTTCTACTACGTGATTCTGCATGGCTTTGATTGTTTGGTATTGTAGTAAACGAACATACAATGTGCATTATGGTAAATGGTTGTTACAGCCTTCGAACGCTTCGATGACCCTTAAATAAGTTATGACCTCATAGAGTGATATCAATGCCTTGCCACACCCTTCAAAGTAGAACACAGCCCTTATAACACTGTTGTTGTAAGATGAAAATACTTAGAAGCGAACGATATTGCCCTGCAATTTAAGTACAAAAGGTTTCGATTAATTTTATATTATGCATATTGAGAGAGGCCCACATTCAGCAGTAGACCTTAAAAGACTAATGGACGGACATTATACATCACTTAACCATGCATTTTTATATTTTAGTCGGGAACCTACATATTTTTATGGGTGAATAAAACACGTTGCGTGTTTTTAAAATCAGTCCAACAGGTCTTAAAATAAAAAAATACAAATCCGATTATTGTTTTATCGTAAAATGTCACAGGATTAAATAATTATATCGAAGTCACAGACAGAAGGCTTAGAACTTTCGTCTTTATTTAAAAGATGTAGCAACGGTTATGCTCTAAAACGATAAAGTCCAAAAATATAATTGTAATAACAATTTCCCTCAGCATAAACGTTATTAATGAGTTTAACAAATTTCGCAGTAATATCTTGACAGCTGTAGTTGGAGGGTATAAAGGCTAATATAAATTGAAGATAGCCGCAGTTGGCACTCGCCCTGGTCCAGTTGGACCAATTCACGAGTTAAATGTGTCAGCTCGCTTGTCAGATAATGCCCGATTCAGATTACAATTTACGCCTTTAAAATATATCGGTTATTCGTAGAAATTTTGGACAGTTTTTATTGTCTTTAGGGCCATTTATATTTTGTTGAACTTTTTTTATATTATAGAATGTTTTTTTAAATAATATAGGAGTAGTAGACGAGCATGCAGCCCACCCGGTGGCTCCTGCCGCCCATGGACATATGTAATCAACCCTAATGAGGTCGACCACAGTTGCGCCGCTACCCCTGAGGACTAAGCTGAAACGCCTCGGAAAAGTATGTCGCCCTTACCACACCCTTCAAACCAGAACACAGCAACACTTAACGCCGCTCTAATGAGGCAGAAATAGGTGTGACGGTGGTGCCGCCGGAGTCGAACCACATAGGGTTCTACCACGTTCAATATGCCTGATGATTTGTTTGCAGTAGTCGTCTGCAATCAACCCTAGAAGTGTGTGTAGAGTCCGATATGATGACGACCACATACTACCGTTGCAGACTACGGGGAACGCCTTGAATATATGTCTTTCCCTTGCCATGTGTTCATACCAGAATAAAGTAACGCTTAACACTGTTATATCGTACAAAAGGTGTGCCGATGGTACCTGCGGAGTCGAAATACGAGGGGCTCTACGAAGTTTAACCTATAAAACCTCATAACTGCTTCATAAGCTCAAATGTTTATTTAAATAATTCTGAGGCGGAAGAATTCGTTTTACTATTTATTTATGTATTGTCTACTTACATAGGCTAAGCTTGTAAATAGATGAACCGTTATTGACGAGTCTTTCACGAGAAGATAAGAGGAATTCATAGAATAAATTTTCGTGTTAGTTTTACTCAAGTACTTTTTAGTAGGTACCTAAGTATGGCTTACAACTTATAAACTTACTGCTACGAGGATAATCAGGTCTCCTGATTTGGCTGAAACTGAGGAATATACTTCCATGCTTTTCCGGTGCAGGATTTTTCAAGAAGTTATTATATAACAAGTGTCTGAATATAACCGTCCTAAAGCTCTGAAAGTTTTATTAAACTGAACGATTATGATTATAATAACTACAGGGACTCTATATGTTCATTGTTCATACTCGTAAAATTGCCAAAGTGTATTATAGCACTGACTGCGTCCGGTTTATTTTAATGTACAATAGAATTAAAAAACCTATTCAATTGTACGATTAATAGATGAACTAATAGCTTGTTAAACTATATACAGTATGTATATAATATAGGAGTAGCAGACGAGCATGCAGTCCATCTGATGGTAAGTGGCTACTGCCGCCCATGGACATCTGTAATCAACCCCAGATAGGATTAGATATTCCTACCTGAGGTCGGCCACAGATGCGCCGCTACCCCTGAGGACTAAGCTGGAACGCCTCGGAAAAGTATGTCTCCCTTACCACACCCTTCAAACCGGAACACAGCAGCGCCTAACACTGCTGTTATAAGGTAGAAATAGGTGTGGCGGTGGTGCCGCTGGAGTCGAACCACAAAGGGTTCTACCACCTTCAACTAAATAATATCGCTAATGACCCCTACAATATTTACTGTGGCCCTACATCTTGATATTGTACACTTAGTATAAGTACATATATGTAAACAAATACAATAATGACTGTTTTTGTATTTGTTTACGTATTTCCAATACATTTCCAATCAGTTCTGATACAGTCCGCTGGGGGCGCTGATTGTAAATATATGGGCAAATACGTAAACAAATACTAAAACAGACATTTTTGTAAAAACGTAAAAACTCATACTAAGGGTACTTGTTAGAGGATTTTTTCTTACATCTGGAAGAAGCGCAAACGCAGTACAATTGTCATATTTCCTATCATCTTATGTACGTAAACGTGTTAACAACCTTAGTAGCTGGTTATAACGTATAATATGACTCGTACATAGTTGTTAGTACTTGGCAAAGCAAGCTGCTACAGCTGCTTCGAGACTTTTTATTGCATTAAGGCAGTGGTACTCAAAGCGGGGCTTGCGTGTAGCGGGTACTCCCGTTAATTGTAAGGGCTCGCGATAAAATTTCGGTAAGGGCCCCAGCGAACATTTAGCATCAGTGATTTACTATTTAGCTGTTATTGGAAGCAAAATCGCTTGAGCTCCAGTCGCAAATAATTTAGGATGTTCGGTTCAACTAATCGTAATACGACATTAATGAAAATATACAAGAACCCATCCATTGCATTAGAATAACAACACATATTTACTGCCGTTTGGTTCCAGTTTTAAAAAAATCTACTATCTTTGACTTCAATTTTAATGAGATTCGGCGTTGTTTTTAAATTTAATACTCCTATAACGCGGAGGTTCGCGGAGAACTTTGAGTAACTCTGTATTGAGCGAATGAGTGCATCCGCCTGATAGCTCTGTTCCTCACCCGCAATCAAACAAAATAAATAGAAATAGTAAATACTATTTAGTTGCGGTTTCATTTTAGTTATAGATAAGTAGGTATCTATGTACTTAAAAATGATGTCCTCCTGGTATCTAGCTTTTACTACGGGGTATATGTCATGACAGTAACTATAGCTATGGTATACGGTCCTAAAAGCAGTTACGAAGTCAAAAGCGGCGAAAAAAGGTACTCCAGTTTTATTATCCTTATTTAATAATTACTCGTATTTCGGTCGAATTTTAATCATTGGGCGAACTCTACAGAACAATAATTAGTATTTATATAATGACTAGCTGACCCGGCAAACTTTGTACTGCCTCAGCAATTATTTATGAAATATATTTCATATTTACTCACCTTTTAAACATTCCCTGGACTTCCACAAATAATTCTAAACTAAAATTAGCCAAATCGGTCCAGCCGTACTCGAGTTTTAGCGAGACTAACGAACAGCAATTGATTTATATATATATATAGATTATAGATTATATAATGATTTGATATAATTACAATGTGATAATAAATTTTGAAGTACTGCTATTACAGTTATAAATATTTATGTGTTGTTAATTTGTGCCTCCCACATCCTTAGACCGGTTTGAATATCCAGGAAGCATCTCTGAATTTTCGAAATACGTAGGTAATGTGCGTAGGTATTAGTAATTAATTATATTTTTAGTTGTCCCTGTAGTTCCGGGACTAGAATAGGGCTACGGAATCCCCTGCCTGTCGTGAGAGGCGACTAAAACGGGCTTCCGGGGTTGCGGGCGGCAAGAGTGGGAGCTCGAACAGTCCAGCAAGCGGACCCGGGAAGGACGGCGGTATGTGTGGTCGCATACCGTCGTAAACACCAGATGTTGCAGGAGGAGCGAACGCTCCCTCAGAGCAGAACTCGATCTGGGCATCGCGTTTGAAGGACTCCGGTTGTGTTCCGTCGGAGATCCCGGAGTCCTCCAACAAGCGTCGAGGACGGCCAGCGGAGGGTTTTAGTGCGGTAAAAATCACATAACCCAACGCCGCTCCCACGTCGTCGGGTACTTTTTGAAGGTTTCCCTCTCGTAACAAAAAAAGGTACTTTACATTCTGAAATTAGTCCCATCCTCAACCTTATAATACATCCTACGTAAAAAGTCTTTGTGTTTTTTTGGGAAATTGAGATTTCAAACGCTTTCTACTGCAAATGTAATCTTATAAGACTTTGCAAGCTGATATCATTATAAGTGATAAGCTTTTCGTTATTGGTTAACACATCGAAGAACTTAAAAATTGCTCTTCTCAAATACCTACGATAATAAGCTTACGTGGAGTAACAGCCTAGTTTTTATTTAATTGCAACATAAAGTCTATTCTATTGAGACTTTTAAATATTTAATATAATAATAATGATATTAAAACCTATCCCAGCGCGGTGGACTATAGCCTAACACCCTCTCACCAGAGTGAGAGGGAGAAAGGACCTGTGCCCAGCAGTGAGACACTTGACGATGACGATGGTCACCATTTCAACCATATTAAGATCATAACAATTGGTAGGTATATGAATATTATGACCTATACAATTATGTTACTATCTTTAAAATTATGCTGTTGTTTTTTTTTTAATTCCGTTATCATATATATAAATGGCTCCATGACTCCATGGTGAAGACTTGACGAGTTAATCTCGGTCATTAAGTATTTATTTTGTACTACATTCCCGGAAACCCTAGACCCAACCCTCATTATTTACGCCCATGACATTATTACATTGGATTACAAGGAACAGAATTCATAATCCGTAATTGAACATCCCGAATTGGCGGTAATATACATAATGCCATAATGATTAGTGATCACCTACATGAGCCAACAGATTAGTGTTCTGATGTATGTACATACATAACATAGTGTTATCAACGGTGCATAATCTATTCTGTACACACACATTAAGTGTTTGTAGAAACGAAGCGAAGGAAGTGTTAACCTGGCGGTTAGAACTTTCTGTTTCTCAATCGGAGGGTCCGACGTTCGAATCCAATCAACGTGCCTCCGATTTTTCAGATATTTAGCTATTTGCGTATTTTTAGTCATCACTTAGACGAAGAAAAACATAGCTACGCCTGAAAGTTTAAATATGATATATAAGGATTATCGAAAGCGGTAGAACCATGCATGTTTTGACTCCGTAGGTACCACAGCTACCTATCTATTACTATTATTCCTTTATAACAGTAACAACAGTGTTAAAAATGCTAAACTCTGCTTTGAATGATGGTGTGAGGTAAAGACCGGGCATTTTGACTTAATACTACTGGCTGACTGACTATTTCCTCTAAGGTAGCAACGCATTTGAAGATAACCTCAGGTAGAACTCCCATATTAGAGTTGATATCAAATGTCTATGGCCGGCAGTGGCGACTTATCATCAGAAGGATTGCTATATCTATTACTCCTACAAAAACCTCTAGAGATCCATTGCGAAAATTAAACAATAAGAAACAATTACACGCCTTGAAACACTTCTATAATTACTTCATAAGCTTTGAGTGCATATAAATTGCCACGTTCGCGATACGTAATAACGAAACGGAATTTCATGCAAATGGTGTCTTTGTCACGGTAAGCTGAGCTTTCTCAGGGAAGTAAGCGTCACCGGTGGGAGAGGTGCTAGTGCTACCGCGTTTTAATAGCAATACTCGTATTATCTACTAATGTTAAATTACAATAGAGCTAAGTAGGTCATTAAAATTATAGTACAATACGAGTAGGTAATGTATGTGTAAAACTGCTAGTCCGCTCTGAATATAGAAATGAATCGCGTCGCCATAGTAAATTATATGACTACACCGGCTCTCAACAACTTCAGAGCGGACCAGCAGTTTGGCGAGGACTGTACATTACTGAAATTCGGCTTTAAAAGGTGATAGAACCAGTGGTTGTGGTGTGGGTTTACCACTTACATTTTACAGTCATCATCGGCATGCTTAATTGCTATTTCAACAGTATTTAATAACACTTGTACTTTAATGACTGAAAAATTAACAGAATTCTAAGTCGAAGCAAATGAATTTGGCGGTAATTCCGCCTTGTTGAATAGAAATCCGTTTTATATATTTGCGTTTATAAGCTTTACCTACGATAATAAATATTTTTTTAATAGCGCAAATGTGTAGTGGACTCATAGTGGACCCTGATATTTTCAAACACCTACTTCGTTGGTGATTATGTGCAAATGCGCACAAAATAAAACGATATATACCTATTATGGAACATTGTGCTCATTTTATAAACACTTCAGTAGCAGATAATCGATTCGTAATGTTTTATACCGTTACCTGCATATATATTCACGTGATTGTATTTTCAATACGGACAATATTATTATAACTTGAACGTTTAAATGGAGTAATACAAGGAAATTTTAATAAAAATAAAAGTTTTTAAGTAAACTGGGACTAAGGTGCTAAATAACGACCCATAGGTACTTTTACTTACACGATTGCTTTTCTTTACTTTCTTTGATCGTAAAAACATATCGATAAGAATAAACGAAACATCTTATCACCGCTTTCGCATCATGCGATGGTCATTAGTTTGTCCGAAAAAACCATTCGTAGCTGTATTCCACATTTTCTTTATTTTGGCTTTCTGCCTATGCATATCATGTCCATGAATTCATAATGTCGTCTGTTTTATACTTGACATGTCGTCTTATCAGCTGTCAGCTGTCAAATCAAATATCAACAGGAATTTGATTTGACATTCACAAATCATCAGTATAACAATAATGATTATTTTCACTCCTTAATCGTAAATAAATAAGCTCAAATGTGTATCACTTAGCGTATAGTTAAGCAAAGTGCTTAGATAATTATTTTCAAATAGCAAATAGATCAGCAAAAATCACGAAAGTATTAAAATTATATAAAGATGTCGAAGGAAAAAGTTGTATTTCATCCTATTATAAGTTCTATACAGCGAATCGCTCTATACGAAACGAAAGCGGTGAGTTTATTAAAACACTTACGACAGTAGCGATATGATTTTCGATTTCAGGCTTGAATTATACGGTCTTGGAAATTTAATAGTTGGTAAAACAAGGTTCTTTTATCTGAAATCTTGCCGCCCCCTAAATGTAATTAAGTACATGATTTTAGAATTTGGATGAAAGGCCCTTAACCCATACCCAAATGATTTCTCTAACCCTTTTGAGTCCACACGCTCGTAAATCACAATTAAATGGAACTAAAGTTGCTCATAGGCAAGAAAAATATGGGATGACCTGTTTATTTTCACTGATAAAGTGCGAACCCATTCTATGCCATTTTTTTGAACCCCCATAAAGCTATTGTTACACCTAAGCAAATTTATTAAATGTTTAGATACATTGAAAGAAAAGGTAAATCAATAACAATATAATAAAGTCTTATAATATTCTGTTTCAGAGATTTTACCTAATCGGCTCAAACAACACACAGACTAGATTCCGTGTGCTCAAAATAGACAGAACTGACTCTAGAGACCTGATACTGGTGGATGATAAAGTGGAGTACAACAAGCAGGAAATACACCAGCTGCTGAATATGATTGGCTTCGGGAACAGAACAGGCCGCACTGCTGGCTTCAACAAACTTGTCTCTGCTTTCGGGATTGTTGGTAATTTCTATTAAAAAGTTTTTACTAGAATACAAAGATAGTTTTAAAATTACCTGGATATGATATTATATACATATCTTATGTGTGATACATCCATCCATAACTATAAACATATACAGATCCATTTCTATATGTTTATGGTTAATCAAATAATTGTATGTACTAGAAACATAACAATAGAGTATGAATGTATAAAATGTAAATATCTATGATAACTTTGTGTCCTTTTTTGTTAAAAAATCATTAACTTAATGTTCTGTAGTAAATTTAATTCATATGAATCAAATCACTAATTAAAACAAATATGTAACGAGCAATATGTATGTGTAAATTAGAAACAACCTTAATATGCCAGTAAAATATAAAAATGTGTATATTTCCCAACAATTATTTTCCAGGTTTCATAAGATTTCTCGAAGGCTACTACATAATCCTTGTAACAAAGAGGAGAAAAATTGCTGTGATAGGACCACATTCCATTTACAAAATCGAGGACACATCCATGATATATATTCCAAATGAAAGCAACAAGCCTCCGCACCCTGATGAGCAGAGATACGTAAAAATGTTCATGGCAATTGATTTATCAACTAATTTCTACTACAGTTATAGTTATGATGTAACACATACGTTACAAATGAATATGGCGCCCCCTAGAAAGCTGGCGCCGGCACTCTTTCCCAAGCCAGACACAGCTGCAGTGTATCACGCAAATTTAAATACCAAATTAACGAAAGATGATGAACAGGAATGCATTTGCAAAAATGTTGATAATGATGACGAAGACATATTTGAAACTTGGAAAAGGCAGCTACAGCAGAGACATGAAAAAATGGGGTAAATTTCTTTGTAGCTTAGAACTCATTGAGCATTTTTTTTCTGCCAATGCGCACAAAATACACACAAAATATAGTTATTGCATGTGGACACAAAAAATATTTGCAAAGAAATTCTGCATCCTAAAAATTGGAACTAAGGAAATTCTTATTTTTAAGCTGTAGTTTTATTTGGATGTTCAAAGTGATTTTAAAGTTTCACTTGTATGCAAATGCTATTGAACTATACATATAAAATAATCACACAGTCCAATAAATCAAATAACTTTATTTTCAGGCAAACAAGTGCCAAATTGGAGTTTGGAGTGCGGACAGTACCGGAGTGGAGATTTGTGTGGAACAGCCATTTGCTATCTGTCGTTCATTCCCAGCTTCATCCAGACTGGATCTTGTACATAATACATGGCTTTATTGAACAAAGCAATTTGAACATATTCGGTCGCCCTATTTACCTGACCCTGATAGCCAGAAGAAGCAACAGGTACGCAGGAACCAGATTCCTCAAGAGGGGTGCAAATATACATGGAGATGTTGCAAATGAAGTGGAGACTGAACAAATTGTTCATGACTCAATGCTGTCGTCGTTTACAGCTGGCAGGTAAGTTTCTTTACCTTTATCAGAAAAATTATCTACTCAAACTTTGGATAAGTTTTTGCGCTTTTTAAGCTCAGTATTGAGTCTCAGTGTGTATGTGAAATTGTGTGCTAAATACTGACTGACTGTTTGAACTAACAAAGCATATGCTAGTGGCGTTTTGTCAGATTTGTGTGCAAAACATTGAATATAAATGGATAACTAGGAAACTGCAAGGCTCACTCTTAGTCAGTGGTTGACAATATTCGGCTGGTTATAATGTGTACTTATAATATACAATAACAAGTACAAATTATAACACAATATAAATTGTATAATAAATAAAATTGCAGTATAAACAATTTAGTGAACAAAAAATGTATTATATTTCAGATTCAGTTCCTTCGTTCAGATGAGAGGTTCAATACCCAGCTTTTGGTCACAAGATGTGTCGAAAATGGTTCCTAAACCGGCTATTTCCATTGATCTCGCTGACCCCTTTGCTGAAATACCAGCAAAGCATTTTAACAATTTAATGAAGAGATATGGCTCGCCGATTATGATTCTCAATTTAGTCAAAAAGAGAGAGAAAAAAAAGCATGAATCTTTACTGACTAATGTTATAAGTAATGCAGTGAAGTATCTGAACCAGTTCCTACCCCCAGAACATGCTATACAATACTTTCATCTGGATATGGCGAGGATTAATAAGGGTGCGGATGCCAAAGTGCTTGACAAGTAAGTGCTTTTCTTTTTTTTTTTAGTAAAATCAGTATATGAGTATCATTGGATGTTAAGTGGTCTCTTCATATGTTAGGTGCAGGTTTCAAAGAGGTTTTAGTGAAGGTGCAGGAAGTTCTAATAGGCCACTTATTTTTAAAGTGATTATTTAATGACATGTCTACTGATGCTAATGACACAATCTGTAACCATTAATCTGACCAGAGGCATAGAGTGCTGGATGGTGAGTTTTATGAGCAGCAAAATTTCATACAAGAGTTTCCTATATTTCTACCGACTTCTATACTTAGAGGACTTCAATCTTCGCCCCCGCCGGCTTCGCATCGCCACTGAAATATAAGCATAGTAAAAGGTTGATTATATAATTGAAAGTCTGGCGCAATCACACTACATACATTAAAGTTAAATTGAAACATGTTGGTGTCTTTTTCATTGCAGATTGTCAGCGATAGCCCGCACAGTGGTCCGACGGCTGGGCATATTCCTGTCCTCCAAGTGTTACGGCGAGGAGATGGGTCTTCCCGGGCACCAGGCGGGGCGGCTGCAGACGGGAGTGGTGCGAGTCAACTGCGTGGACTGCCTCGACCGCACGAACACCGCGCAGTTCGCCATCGGGAAATGTGTTCTGGCTCATCAGGTTAGATTGTAGCCAACATTCAACGGGTCCTAAGGGAAGTCGCCCATTGCGACTTTCTGCAGCAATTCAATATAGCGCATTAACACGTTCAGCGCCAACGACTCACCTTGCGATCGATATAAATTGCGTTCATGTGCTGGCGACTCGCCGGGCGCGTCCAATGTTAAATATGTAAAGATAAGAGGCACTACAGACGAAATTAATGAAATCGTATTGGCATTGAACGTGTTAACCAAACGATTAACGATTCTGTTTGGTTAACGTGAGATTGTTTTAAGTAATATGCAGCGGTAAAGGGACTATATTGTGGATTTATTGCGGTTGTATTGGTATTGAATTGCAGTATCAAATCGCCATAGGTGACCTCCCATAAAGTCCACTACAGCCGCTTCCATAAAGCCTCACTTATTTATTGCAGTCACCATACTTGAACCTCGAGAGGTTCCGACCGAGGAACCGGGGTGTAATTTTCAGAATCGATAAATGCTCACCTAATATTTTTAGTTCATTTTTAATATATTATGTTGAGCCGAACTTTAGGCAATAAATTAGGTATGTGTCTGACGAAATCAAAAGTTAAAAAAATTAATGAAGACGTGATTTCTTCATAATAATATAACATTTGTTACAGCTGTACGCACTAGGACTAATTGGTCAACCGATGATAGAATTTGATTCGGACTGCGCCAGACTTCTGGAAGGCTTGTACGAAGACCACGGCGACACACTCGCATTGCAGTATGGCGGCTCTCAGTTAGTTCACAGGTACAGGTGTTTTTTGTTTCTGATAAATTTGAGGGTACACCCGATGCCAAGTTCTTGGTAATATGTAGGGAGATGTTGCTGCTCATGTCCAAGATCTAATCCCTTTAAATCCTGCGCAAGTTACGGAAAAAAGAAAAATTATGTTCTAGGTTTACGATGTTGATATAATCATCTTACCTTTGTATCCCGCGATATTTTGTTAATTTGTATTTTTTGTATTGGACTAAGGAGGCATTTAATAGATCTTCAAGAGAGATATTCAAGGCAGAATACGTAATGTAAAGATGTTTTTGATTTCAGAATAAAAACATACCGCAAAACAGCGCCCTGGTCGTCACACGGCAATGACATAATGCAAACCTTGAGTCGGTACTATTCCAACACGTTCTCCGACGCAGAGAAGCAAAGCACCATGAACCTGTTCCTAGGGCTGTTCGTACCGGACTCCTCGCGTCCTCCAATATGGGACTACCCCACAGATTACTACTTGCATCATCCGGAGGCTATGGTGTATATACCGAATAAAAGGTTTTGTAACTTATGATTCAAATTAACACTATGATTGAACACCCAAAAAGATGCTGTAGTCATTTTTTCGTAATTTGCTGGGCTAGGTTGAAAATAAGATCGTCCCTATAGTCCCGGGACTAGAATAGGGCTACGGTATCCCCTGCCTGTCGTAAGAGGCGACTAATAGGGGGGTTCTGGGGTTGCGGGCCGCAAGAGTGGGAACTCGAACCGTCCAGCAAGCAACCCCGGGAAATACGGTAGTCTGTGTGTCCGCATAGCGTCGTAAACACCAGGTGTGCGGAAGGAGCGTAAACTGCTCCCCCCAGGGCAGAGCCCGATGGGGCATCGCGCTCGGAGGACTCCGGTTGTGTTCCATCAGAGATCCCGGAGTTATCCATCAAAGGCTGAGGATGAGCACAGGGGAAGTTTTAGTGCAGTATAAATCCCACATAACCCGGCGTCGCTCAGAGTCGTCGGGTACCTTTTGAAGGTTTCCCCCTCGTAAACAAAAAAAAGGTTGGAAATAAGACTTGAATTTCCTAAATAGTCGACTGGCAAGACAACTAAGCTATGCAGGTTATCAATTTGCAGAAAAATATGTAAGATAAGAACTATGTTAGTACATACCACGGAAATTTTAGAGTTATTTTTGCAGATGTAAATGTAGTTCACAAATATCGAAAATGTACTTCTTTTATATTCTACCCTGTATCTTATATCTCGTTCTCTTTCTGCTGTCTACTTTGATTCAGGTAGTTTTACTGTGTTAGTACCTCCAAATTCATTATAAACATTGTTCTTGATAAGGCAGAAATAGGATTAGAATTATTTTCATATGCATTTTTTTACACAGATCATTGACAAAATGGTGGGACGACGAGGTGGTCCGCCACTTGCCGCTCGCCAGTAACGAGATGCGGAAGCTGTGCTGCGAGATCATCGGCATGCAGGGCGACAGCGCGCTCGAGATGGTGGACCCTTACCAAGAGCATAACCGCCCCTTTGAGTACACGGTCTTCATGGAATGCTTCGAGTTCAAGGTCAATATAATGCTTTATCGACCTTCATGCAAAAAATATTCATAGTAGTGGACTTTAAACGTTCTTGTTCTAATAAATAGTTTCGTCCCTTCCCCCCCTAAAATTTGCCGCTTTTAGCTCCAGACTACTCAGCTTATAGGTAAATCTGCCAACGTTACTAGTTTGTCATTCTGTGGTATTGTGTCCCCTGAACTTATAAATCGATTTAAGTTTTTTTTTGCTTAAAAGCTTTAAGAGTTTTCTTTGCTATTATATTGAATAGATTCAACTGTTTATCAGGTCCTTTCTTGTTTGACTCTGCGGAGTATTGAAATAATATTTTTAATATTCATGTACTTGTCTTTAATAATAATTTCAGATGGTTCATACGCTGCGGGACCTGGCGCCGTCGCTGTGTGAGAACGCGAGCCCGTTCGTGGTCCGCGGCCGCGGGCCCGGCCCGGCTAAAGGCCCCGTCTCCAAGAACCCCGTCATTAGCGGCCGATCCAGCACCATCTCTAATAACTCCAGCGAGTAATGCACTATTTAATAAATATAACTTGATAAGGGGTGTGGTAAGGGAGTCATAGTTCGCCGAGACGTTCCAGTTTTGTCCTCAGAGGTAGCGGCGCTTCTGTGGCCGACCTCAGATAGGAATATATAATCCTATCTGGGGTTGATTACAGGTGTCTACGGACGGCAGTAGCACTTGTGTCGGTGGACTGCATGCTACTTCTATATTAAAAAAATGTTTGTCAATGGCGGTGCAACTCAGGATTTTCATTTGGACTTAGTTCTTCTACGTTTTGGAACTTGCTAAAAGCTACAATGAAAACTTCCATAGTTCATTGTTATTGTTACGCTAAAGACCGCAACAAAAAAAAACATAGCAAACAAAGACTGTATCATCATGAAACCGGTCAAGAGTGATGGATAAGGAATGTCTGAGGCTATTAGGAGTCATCACGTCATGGATTTCCATTAGGATATTTCAAGTGCCATAGGGTTAAAGGGTCTTTTGGTTCAAATCGTATCTGACAAGATTACTATCCAAAACATTATTTTACCAAAGTGCAAAGTTACTGTCCTATACACAGACACTTTAGTTGTATGTATGTTACAGCTCAAACAGCGACTCGTCATCTGACGACGACCTAACGAGCTCGACACCGAGCTCTCGGCAGCTAGTGTCCCCATCTACCATGGTGGCGAAACTCCTTGGTCCCGAAGACGTTGAGGAGCCACTCCTGTTCCCCGCTATCAAGCGACACAACAGCGTCCAACTCAATGAGCCGAGTAAACGCGACATGTTGATGTAAGTTGTAGATTCTCAGTCTTAAGTTGATTTGATATCGTTTGAATTTTTTTGAAAATGGTTTTCGTAAGTCACAGTTTAACGCAACATGATAAAAAATATTGACAATTTTATTCAGAACAGCGCAGCGTTATTCAGTGAGTAGCGCAATATATAAGTATAGCTAAGAATATATATGAAAGTTATGAGATAACTGTATCTAGACGTTAGAAATCTGTGGTTCAGTATACTATCCCATTTGATTCCATAAAAAAAGCTTGTGAAAAGTGGTGATCTGAGTCATTTCTGTTTATAATTAATTTTAATACATAAAATAAACGCCACATAAATTAATTTAAAATGCCAAAATATGTACGTCGGATATTTCTGATTTAATAACACTTGATAAATACAAATTGTAAGATACTATATCTTTTTGTGTTTGCAGATACAAGCGATACGTGAATTTCGAACGACGATCAAACCCCAAATACAACCTCGAGCTCCCCATAACGATGACAGTGAGCAGTGCATTCACCATCGACAGCTCGGTTGACGTCATCCCTCCAACTGTTACCAAGGCTGCCAAAGAGATTTACCACGACTACCTTCAAAGAGGCGCTGGCATCGTTACGGTGCCTACAGACTCTTTAGCGCTATATAAGGAATATGTTAATTTCAGTCTTTAAAAGACGATAAAATATTTATTTATGAAATATAATAAAAAGCTGTTTATGATCAACCTGCGTTTTATTTTACTAATTTTATTTATACTACGAATATTTTAAATGTTAGCTATATAATAAGATAGTTTAAGTAATAAACAAATAGACTCAATACACAATTTAACATTACAGTTTTTAAATTATTACTATTGAATATTTTTAAATTATTGTGTAGGGACCGAATTCTATTTTCTATTATTCAGTTAAAGTTAATAACTATAAGTGGTTTGAACATAATAATAGAACGCGCTACAATGATTTATTATACGCAAAATAAAACTCATGATTCCTAAATGTTTATACCATGTTTGATGCTTACAAAAACATTATTATTATTATTAATTTTCAGGCATTAAATAGAAACATAGGTTACTTACTATACTCTTTGATAGATACTAACCTTTGAACGCACCTAGCACAGATAACTCATATGAAAATTATTAAATGACATGACACTGAGTGACATAATGACATTTAGATTTCGTTTTCGTGCGAGTGGCTTTGTCGGTCGGTGCATCGGTGAGAAACTTAATTGTCGTCCGGAGCAAGCAATTTTAGTGTTAGAGGGGTGGATGGCTCTGCACTGCGTAAAAAATAAGCTGTAACAGCAACCATGGCTATGTCGAAGGGCTTTAAAGTCCTAGAGAAGTCATTGCCCCCTAATCCCTATAGCATAATACTTCAACATAGAAATAAAGATACGGCTCTGCTATTCGAATCCCAAGCAGTGGTGTCGCTTTCGTCACAAGAAACCGACACTTTGCGGAAACAATATCACAAGATCGCAGACGCTTACGGCTGTCTAGGTGTGTTACAACTAAATTCTGGCGAAAGTTGTTTGCTGTACCTCGTTCTGATCACCGGTTGCTGCTCCGTGGGGAAAGTGGGCGACACCGAAGTATTCAAAATCACGCAGACGCAGTTTCTCCCACTATTCTATCAGTCGCAAGGCGAGGACAAAGTATCTGAGGTAAGGAAACTCCTAAATTCGGGCACATTTTATTTCTCATGGACCTCAGGTAAATCCAATGAAAACCTTTTTGATTTGACACTATGCGCCCAGAGGAAAAGTAAGGGTGCCAATCCAGACAACAGGTTTTTTTGGAATAGAACATTGTTTATTCATCTCATAAGGTTTGGTATTGACTGTGATGACTGGCTTACCAGAGCCATGTGTGGGTCTGTGGAAATTCGCACTATCTACGTCGGTCATCGACAAGCTCGCGCAGCACTAGTTTCTCGGCTCAGCTGTGAGCGTGCTGGCACTCGATTTAATGTAAGAGGCTGCAACGATGATGGCAATGTAGCTAACTTTGTTGAAACTGAACAAGCCATATACATAGATGACTCTGTAGCTTCTTATGTGCAAACAAGGGGTTCTGTCCCCCTGTTTTGGGAGCAGCCTGGCATCCAGGTGGGATCACATAAAGTTAAAATGTCCAGAGGATATGATGCATCTACAAGCGCTTGTGATAGACATTTCTCCCAGTTGAAGAGAAATTATGGGTCAATTATAGTTGTGAATCTCTTGGGGTCCAGTTTAATAGGAGGCAGTGAAGGAGAAGCAACACTAAGTAATGCCTTTCAGAGACACTTAAATGAATCCGCACATTGTGATGTCAACCAAATTATATTTGATTATCACCAAGAAGTAAGAGCTTCTTCCATAGAAACTGCATTATCTCGGTTCAAGAAGATTATTGAAAAGTGCTATGATGATATAAGTATTTTCAGTGCCAAAGGTGTGGATATCTACAATGTACAAAAAGGAGTTATTCGTACAAATTGTTTAGATTGCTTGGACCGAACAAACTCCATTCAAACATTCATAGGACTTGAAATGTTATCTATACAGCTGATGTTACTGCAATGTATTGACAAAAAACAAAATGTTAATAGATTTGAAGAGGTGTTCAAGCAAATGTGGATTAACAATGGCAATGAAATATCCAAAATCTATGCTGGTACTGGCGCCATACAGGGTGGCTCCAAGTTAATTGATGGAGCAAGATCAGCTGCTCGGACCATTCAGAACAACTTGCTTGATAATTCCAAGCAAGAAGCTATTGATATATTATTATTGGGTTCCACTTTGAATTCAGAACTGGCAGATCGTACCAGAATACTTTTGCCTTCCAATATATTGCACACCTCAACACCAGTGCTCAGAGAAATGTGCCGCAGGGCAAGTGAATTCACACAGCCTTCAAGTATACGTATTACGATTGGCACCTACAATGTAAATGGTGGTAAACATTTCAGAAGCCTTGTATTCAAAGATGTATCTCTGTCTGATTGGTTGTTAGACTGCCCTAACTCTGCATTAGTGAATACTGTTAATTTGAAAGATCATCCATCAGATATTTTTGCGATTGGATTTGAGGAAATTGTTGATCTGAATGCTAGTAATATAATGGCTGCAAGTTCTGACAATGCTAAAGCCTGGAGTGAAGAATTAGAGAAAGTTCTTGCTAGGGATGCTCCATACACCCTTTTATCGAGTCATCAATTAGTAGGAGTATGCCTATTCATATTTGTTAGAAAAGATTTAATACCACATATTAGAGATGTCGCTCTAGATTCTGTAAAAACAGGTCTTGGTGGCGCTACGGGTAATAAAGGCGCTGTGGCAATACGTATGGTGATATATGGAACATCACTATGTTTTGTGTGTGCTCATTTTGCCGCGGGCCAATCGCAAGTAACCGAACGCAACGCCGACTACACTGAGATAACACGGAAAGTTGCTTTCCCAATGGGACGCTCTCTTTATTCCCATGATTACGTATTTTGGTGTGGCGACTTTAATTATCGCATCGACTTGGACAAAGATGAGACACGTTTATTAGCGTCTCAGAATAATATACAGCGCCTTTTGGAGCAAGATCAGCTTCTGAGACAAAAGGCACAGGGCTTAGTATTTAAAAATTGTTTTGAAGGAGAGATAACATTCCTTCCAACCTACAAATACGACCTATTTAGTGATGATTACGACACCAGTGAGAAATGCAGAGCTCCCGCTTGGACCGACCGAATTTTATGGAGAAGTAGAAAACACACCATTGATCCAGAAACAACCTCTGAATTATCGGAAGGAAAACTTCTTCACTATGGTCGTGCTGAATTAAAACAGAGCGACCATCGACCTGTTATAGCAATTTTAGAAATCGAAGTACTCCAAGTGAGCTACACAAAATGCATGGAAGTATTTTATGAAGTCGTAAGCGATCTCGGCCCACCCGATGCTAGTATTATTGTACAACCATTGGACGATATCGATGGGGACGATGCAGTCTTCGATGATAATATTATGGCAGCCGTATTACAGGAATTGGCAACAATTGGCGAAGTTACATTAGTACGTTTTATTGACGAACACACATTGAGCATCAATTTTAGAGACGGACAACACGCTCTAGCAGCCGCTCAAAAAGGACACATGACAATTTGTTCGATTCCACTTGGCATAACTCTTAAATCGCCTAACTGGATAGATATTGTAAAATCTGAAGTGGGTCTATGTACAAATAATACTGTTCCACTGTTTGGTGAGATTCCCCTGGAACGCCCTCTTAGATCTGCACCACCAACACCGCGTAGACAACAACCTAGTAGACCTCCTGCTCCTTCTCCCACTCCGCTCGTGCCGTCCCGAGCTCCTGCGATAAGTCCGGCGAGGCCGCCGCCGCCCAGGCCGGCTCCACTTCCACCAGAGAGCACTGCGGCAATAGTATCCCAACCGTCTGTGACGTCACCACCGCCTGACAGCGTACCACCGCCTACGTGCGCTCCACCCCCGCCGCCGCCGAGCAGCACGCCTCCTCCCTCAGCGGGTCCGCCACCTCCTGTCCCAGCACGCCAGGGGGCACCACCCCCTCTGCCAGCTCGACCGAGGCCAGTAACTTAATTTCTAATCTCAGCCGATCTTGATAAATGTGTGCTTTTAAATATTTCAAGTAAGTGTAAATGTTAGTCATTTTGGTGCAAATTAAGTAAAAGTGCGACCACATAATTATAAAAGTGCGTTATATCAACGGCTTTGTAGATCGATTGCTGTTTATAGATATTAATTAATCCTATTTAATATTTGTTAATATATCGTATCAATCGTTTTCCTGTTATTAGCGATGTTAGTTAAAAGATTAAAATATATTACAGTCTAAGATACATTATGAACGTTTCGTTTAAATGATTCGAAAGATCTAAAACCTAGAGAATTTATAGAAAAGAATTTATTTTATAGTGATTATTATTAGATATCCAAACAGTGTTCACATTGGTTGCATCTGTGTGATGTAGGATGTGTGCTTTGTGAATCGCACTGCAGGTTATTTGTTTGACGACATGTCGTCATGGTTAATGTTTCTGATTATATTTATATCTGGTTATATTTGATCTGTCAATATGTATACCTATATCGTTACATATCTGTTATATTTTATATATACTTATTCGATATAGTTGAAAATTTTATGGGAAGTCATTGTGGACTCTTGATTAGTCAATTGGCTCAGACCAAAAAATAGATATTAAACACTTAAAAAATAAATGCTGGGTAAGTAAAAGTAAAATATGTAAAAAAAAATCTAACATGGCGTTTCATCTAGGTTTTTCTTGCCTGAATCCATATACAACTTAAAATATCTCCTCAAGTACGTTCTTTTGTCACGATGGTCACCATGCCGGTACCCTCCAGAGGATACCGGCCCAAGTTCAATTTGTGGTCAGGCGAAAATTTAAATTATGCTTATTGAATATTATAATGTGTAATGTTTATTATTTTGCAACAGTGGATCCAGTGTAGCCTCCGCTCTGTATTTATTTAATTACCAATCCCAACATGCGATGTAAATTGGAAATTAAAATGTAACATTATTTTACTTTCGTACTAGGTCTGTAAAATTTCATTACTTATCTTGAACTTAATCCGTTTTAACTACGTACTTGTTTATTATTTTCCTCCCTTAGCTTAGCTTGTTAGCTTAAGTGAGGAAAGTCATCGCAAAAAAAGATTTGAATACGCCACTGCATATTCGTTTATGGTTAATATAGTATATATTTAATTTGTGTAATTTCAAAATATACTTGCAATGATGTTATTCTATTCAGGGATATTATCTTATCGTAGTTGTGTTATCTGTACATCGAACACTATAACGTTTACGAATTAGCATTGTCCATTCCAGATTACGTTTTATTGAACTGAATTAATTTTATCACTGATATCTTTTGTACCTATTTCTATATTTATAATTTTCTATCTTTTTAAGGTTGAAACGGTATTATAATGTAATTGTTTAGGCTTGTTCCTATCACGCGGATTGCTGCACGGCGTGGCCCGTATGCAGTTCAGATGCATGCGTGCTACATGCATTTAATCTTTTCAGAACTGCACACGGTCACAAACCGACGTGAATGGAAAAAGGCTGATATATTCAAATTTGTGAGCCATTTGTCGCAAAGTAAGGTAAATACGATCAAAGGGATAATGAGATTATTAAAATTTATGTCAATAATTTTGGATAATTTTCTTAAATTTTTATTTTTTTAAAAGACTGTAGTTAAAATAAATTTGTATTTTAGGTTTACTATTGAAAATGAATTTTACTGGAGTTCCTTATTTATACTTTGATTTCTTACTGACTAATTTAATATCCTCATTTTGCTAGGTAGTTTATTTCATCTAACTGATGTATAATTCCTCATGTTTTACTCTAGAATTTCATTTTACGATTACGTTACGTTACTTACACTCTTATTTAAGCAGAACTTTCATATTATTTGGTAGATCTGTAAATGTAACTGAATTCGTACTATATTGTCAAAATAGTGAAAATTTTCATTCATTATTTACACTACCTATGTTAGGTAGTTAGGTACATAGGTAGGGTAAATAATGAATGAATATTTAGCTATAAGTAGTTATTGTAGTTCAGTGACTATTTATAATGTTAAAGACAATTCTAATATGCTATGTATTAATTAAGTGCTGTACCGAGCTATTGTCATCTATTATGCTTAAGGTGGCTATGTGCTATGTATGCTGTGTATGTGGATTTGTATATTATCAGTGATCATTACATTAGTCACAGACTGACACAATCATTTTAGTCCTCGTGAGTGGGAACACATCTCTGATCGGCTTTAGGTAGAACGCCTGTTATATGGAGTTGGTAACAAACGGGAGGCAGTTATATCAAGTGGACCGCATGTTCGTTTGCTCCTGAAATGTTATATAAAATATTTATTTATCTTCTTGGTTATATGTAGACATTCTTCTTAATATGGATAATCATAATTAAATGTTGTGGTTTATTTGTCGTGAGTGCCATGAACACACATAGACAAATACACAAACACCCAGACCCAGAAACAGAAATGTAAATTCATCATTTAGATATCTGTCTGGCCGGGGATCGAACACGGGACCCTTTGCGCGTCAGACTGGTATGGTGACCGCTCCGCCACGCGGGTCGTCAAATGTCCGATTTGAGACTTCAGTGCTTGTAGTAATTCTATTTGAGTCATTTGAGGATGTTTCAGAAGACAATTAACATGTAATTGACCAGGTTGTCAGGTCAAATAGTTTAACGCAATAGCCACCTTAATGGCCTGTACAATACATTATCATATTATGTATCACTGGTAATGATATCATTGTATTAATACGCGTAGATGTCTGTTTTTACAAATTAAAAATTAGGATAATTAAAGATTAACATTGCTAAATTTAAGTAGGTAATCGTTAATTGGCCTACTACCTATATAATATGCTGCAAACTGATATGTACGCGGTATGTAAAGGGTGAAATAGTATTTTGTTAGTATTGAGTACTAAGAAAACGCCTGTTACATAAGCGCGTGGTGGGTGGTGTTTAGTACGTAGTGTTTTTGCGATTTCATCAGTTTTAGTAATAATGTGCGTTACTAAGGCCTTATTTAATCGAAATTTGTATTTGATGGCTCCAGCAGGCTAGCTACTTTTTGCGTCGGCATTTCGCATCGATGCTATATCATGTTTTTGCAATTTGCTGGGTTCAGTCATGATAAGAAAAACGCGCGTTTTAGCGACTGTATCGCATTCTTTACGTTCAGTTGCATGAAGCGTGCCGGGTAGTATGTGATCGTCGTATCTAGCTTTTAAAATGCGGCTAAATAGTCGATCGTCGATAAAGGAGCATGTTTGCTGGAGCAGTGGATACTTATAAGAGTATTGTAATGTTATCAAATAAAGAAAAAAGAATTATAACAATGAGTTCAAAAATGAATTAAGTATTAAGAACAATATTTAGTTATTATGTTTAGATACTTATTCACATAAATCTAGTAATAGAATCTCACTGAATGTCAAAATAATTTCAAATTATTTAATGAGTGTAATCTAGAAAAATGGTTCTACGTTATTTTTATGGTTTGTTGATAGTGTATATGTTTAAAGTATTTGTTCCTTTGTAAATACCTAATTATATTTTCAAAATATGTAGGTCTCTACCTATTTTATTTCTCCAAATCCTAATATTTAAAATGTACCTGATAAGCATTTGTTTCTCCTTACCATTCTATTTATTTACATGACAGTAATGGTATCTGTTTAAATTTTCGTTTAACGATCAAATAAAGTTATATTTATAATTATATAAATGGTAGCCTAGTGCTTTATAAATGTTGTATGAAATATTTGCTAAATATGTTATAGTATCAGCCAATGTGTTATTTCATGGGCAATAGAAATGTTTTATTGGCATTGTTTTGTTTTATTTATCCTCCTACTTTATTAACTTGTCAATGTCGAATGGGATACTTGTGTGTTAAAAGACAGCATACAACATTACTAATCTATGCATGACATAAACTATTGAATTTTGAAACGTGGGTAGGTTTATATAAACTTGAATATATCTCAAAATCGCTTCTTATATAAGATCTTCAATTCAGTTTTTCTCTCGGCAGAACTTGTTTTATCTTCTTGTTCGTATTAATTAATACAGAGAAAATCAGTAATATTTAAGTACAAGATATTGTGTAATATGGCCTAATTACTTAAACATGTTTTAAATTGTACCCATAGATATATTATCCTACTGATATCTATGACTGTACCTATGCAGGAAACTTAATCGCGAGTCACAACTAATTTTATAATTTACTTATTACAGTGGGTACTAAGTTAAAGATGGAGTTGGAACATTTCATTAGATAAATAGACTTTTAAAATATAAATTAGATAAAATGGGCTAATAGTATTAAAAAAATATTTTCCCTTTATGGATCTATTCTTTAAAATAATCACAACAATATTTCCATTTGACATGAGAATTTATTAAATTAAGTAATACATATATTAAGTACTATGCACTATTAACTTAAGAAAACAAAGTATTAGATGGTTATATCTTTATTTTCAAGTAATGTTTATTCTATAATTCAGGCATCTAGAATGATTACACTTAACAAGTTTACTGCTTCTTAGGGACAGCATGAGTATACACAGTGTGTACAACACCCATCACACCCAGAATGCAAAGAGCCATTGTGAGACGGTATAGAACACCATCGAAGGGGCCTCCTTTCAGGAACACGGGGAGATTATTGTCTTTCTGTAAAAAAAACATTTACTTGAAACCATATTTATAATAACTGAATGGATAATACATATTTCATGGATTATGGCATAAGTAGTGAATTGATCAAACAATATAATATTTTTTTAAAAGATGAAAAATTTTAAATGAGCATGTAGAGCGAAGATGTTATGTGGTCACTGTTGCCAATGAACATCTGTAACCAACTATATGGAAAGGAAGTTTTACTTGAAGTCAATGTTGAACAGATGGGTTGCTACTTTTGTGGCATTTTATGCAATTCAGACTTGCATTTAATGATTTTTGTACAGGCCGGGAAAAAAAATATGCTTAAAAAGAAGTTTTGCTATGAAGACTCAATTCATTTCTATATTCAGAGCGGACTAGCAGTTTTATGCAGACTATACCTACTATTTTTTACTTATTAGTTATTGGAAATATCAAATTAATTTTTTTAAATTAAATGTAGTATAATGGTACATATTTTATGTATCATAATATCACACTGCTCTATACATTATATCTTAATGTGGTGGTAACCAAAAAACAACTAGCATCATATTAACACAATTTTAACAACCAAAAATTAATGAGAGTGAATAACAATGTACCTGGAAAAGTTCCTGGCGTTTGCGGATGGTCTCAGGAAGGGGCGCGTAGGGAATGTTGGTACCAGGCATCAGCTTCCCAGAACTGGCAGGGCGGGCGGTGGCCGCGGTCACCGTGGTCATGTGAGCTGTGTTGTACTGGATTACTGGTGGCTCCACTCGTTGCAAAGCAATTGGTGCCTAGAAACAAAGTCACGTTTTCATAAACCAAAGTTATAGGTACTGTGCAAAGTAATATTGTCATTGGTATACGTACAACTGGGAACAGCGGAGACTGCAAGTGCGAGGCACTTACGAGCCTGCCGGTAATCTTGCTCATTTGGTGGTACATTTTTGGTCAATTGAACTAACTTTGAAAATACTGAGTGCCTGAAAATCCGACCTGTTACGAAACAAGTACTTATCGAATCGATAGTAAAAATTATTGCCATAAAAAATAAATCAAATGTCAAAACGCAGCAGGTGAAACAACAACATTTTTAACGAAACATTAACTGTTGTATATGGTTTTATTATTTGTATCACTTTATAAGTTCTATTTTTAAATATTATTCTATATGATTTATCGCTTTTAGTTAGGTTTGTTAAGATTATTACCAGCAAATGCAGAGATTCTGTTTACTTTTGATTCTGTGTTGGCGGGAGTATTTGAATTTAATATCGAAATAAATTTCTTAACTTCGTAATTATTATTTATGGATCAATTTTGATTACTTATTATATGTAAAATATTTTACAGAACATATAGATTTTATTACAATATAGTTCGTTTATGTAATTGATGTAAAAAAATACCTGAGACATTATAATACTTTATTCTTTGCTATTGACGATATTCTTGGTGGCGGCACAGTTCCATAAGCATCTAAGTGTAGTTTAAAAAATAAAACAAATTTGTAAAATAATCCTTCGTAAAATAGCCCTTGGGTGACAAATTGGCAATGCATCACTGATCACCTGATTGTAGGTAGAATTAATTTGAAATGGAGTGCAGCTGATGTGCTAGGTTACATTTCAATACTCAATTATCATTACGTGAGCTGTATGCTAGGTTGCTGCTTGGCATAAAAAATATTTAGTAAAATATAGACATTATTAGCACGGACTTATTGGTATAAACAGATACATAAACTTTCTACTGATTATTTTCTTTAATTTGAGCCATTGTTTATTTATAAAATAACTTATCGATGCATTTTGGCAGAGGACCTATCCGACATACTAGAAATTAAAAATAAAATTCTTAATTCGTTCCTAATTCAAAAAAAATCTAGGTTACAATTACAACTGACATCGAAATTTACATTCGACATTTCATTATAAATTATAGATAAATTATTTATTTTCAGCAATACAATGCAAATATTTGTAAAAACCCTTACAGGGAAGACCATTACGCTGGAGGTGGAAGCTTCTGATACTATCGAAAATGTAAAGGCTAAAATCCAGGATAAGGAGGGGATTCCACCTGACCAGCAACGACTTATTTTTGCTGGTAAACAGCTAGAGGATGGTCGCACTCTCTCCGATTATAACATCCAGAAGGAGTCGACTCTGCATTTAGTACTGCGACTTCGTGGTGGTATGATATATAATCAAGTTATATTGTAGATATATGATTTGTACTGGTGCATATTTAACGTAATCATTGAGTACCTATACTTATTGCTATGTTGTCTTGTCTTGATCAAATGTCGAAATAATACAGACCATCGTCACCATCGTGTTATTGGTTAATCACCAGACGTTCGAATTCCTTATTCGTATTCTAATTAAAAGTGGAGCGGAATCCAACACCAAGTCGGTAGTTGTTACAGTAGCCCAGTGCATGCATATCACAGTTTAGGTTTCATATATTTCAGAATACTATATTGATATTAAACGTTATTTACAGGCACAATGATTCCTCAATAAATGGATTCATTGAAGAAACTGCTTACAACCACTCTTCTATGAATTATAGGACAAAAAAATAAACCATTAATTTCTCAATATTTTATCATTTAATGGTAATAAATTTCCGTTAGAACGAAATATTGTTTTTGTGTTTTACCCATCATTATTATTAAGGGCCTATTTACTACACCATATGTACAATAAGGGATATATATGTAAAATAGTGAAAAAATGGCGTTTAGAATGCATCACGCAGTTACAGTAGTGCTGTGGATACAGTGCTGATATGATTACGTCGTTTAAGCTCATGGTTCTCAGGAAAATCCTTTTTTTGCGACAATTTCTCAAATAGTTACTAAAATCCCGTTTACTTCTTTGGTCTATTGCCACATACTAATTTCTGTAGTAATAGTGACGCTAAATTATAACGTATTTTATCATTTTTATTTATATGGAAGCTTGTTTATTCAGGGCATCTTAATTATGATAACAGAGACATAACCAATGGAGGGTTGGTTGGTGTAACATGATTAAAAAAAAACTTCGATATAGTTTGTATAAGTACATAATGTTTTATTATAAAACCCTGCATGACTCATATAGTACCTATGTTATTATAATTTCATGTTAACACGGATAAATTGAAATTGGAATGGAAGCACACATTAATCACTTTATTATTTAACATTTCTTCAACATTGAGCAATAGAAAAAGTAGGGATTAAGTAGAAAATACTAAGATATACAATTTAAAGCTACAAATGGACGGATTTTTTTTATCTTAAAGTAACTTATTTAAACCATGCCAAAGTGTACCACTTTTATTTTTGGTGGCTTCTGTGGTACATTGTCTGAAACAAAAAGATTTTCATCATATTTATTAAGTCCAACATATTTTATATTAAGTTAATAATAAGCTGAAGTTGGTAGAACCCTTTGTGGTTCGACTCCGGCGGCACCACTTCCACATCTACTTCTTCCTCATAAGAGCAGCGTTAAGCGCAGCTGTGTTCTGGTTTGAAGGGTGAAGTGAGGGAGATATATTTTTCCGAAGCGTTTCCAGCGTAGTCATAATTTTAACAAAAAGTAAGTGCATAGTCAATCGCCTTATAATATAGTGCGTTCACCAATAAATCATAAATTCATATTAAGTGATGCATAAAACATTGATGCAACCAAATCCCTTTTGCATGCTTCACACACACTCTTTATTGCAATATACAAAATAATAATAATATCATGTGGAAATGTTGCATCCTTAGATTATGACATGCGAGCTATCATTATTATACTACGGAAATACGTGCATTTCCCATGTGACAAAAATAAATAATATTAGTGCATTCTTAAAATAAAGATAATTATTGAGAAAAATCTTATACTTATTATCACATGCATAAACATACATATAGTTAACATGATAATTGGCCTTATGGTTGCATGGTTCTCCCAAGTTAGTTTGTCTGTCTGTGTGTATGAGATAAGATCCGCAGCGAAGAAATTCGGATGAGTACCAAAGTCACCGACATAGCTCTAAAGGCTAGCAAGTTGAAGTGGCAATGGGCTGGCCACATCTGTCGAAGAGCTGATAATCGCTGGAGTAGACGATTCTTGGAGTGGAGACCGCGTCTAGGCAAACGTAGTGTGGGACGCCCTCCTGCAAGGTGGCGCGATGATCTGCGCCGGGCGGCGGGAACTGGTTGGATGACGAGAGCCGAAGACCGGGCTCAGTGGCGTGCCTTGGGAGAGGCCTATGTCCAGCAGTGGACTGGTGTGGGCTAATGTGTTAAGAAGGTACGTGTACAAATACAGGGTGAATTTTTCAACTGGCTAGGATGGCCAAATTCGAAAGTACAAGTTATGGGGCCATTTTTATCAAACACTAAAGCGGTATTTTGAATGTATAAATTGTTTCTAGGCTGGCTATGAATTCAACATGTACTATTTGAAAATTTAAAAAAAAATATATAAATGACACATTAAAATAAATGATAGGTTCATTTTTAATTACATACATTTTTCTGACATTCTTAGTACATAAATGTGGGAAAACATGTACTAACTAATATGCTGATAATAATATCTGTTAATCGTAAAGACTTTTTTTTATTAGAATTAAAAGTTTCACCCTGTATACACATCGCTGCTTTGTATGAATAACCGCATAACTCAAAATTCATTTTTCTATTAAAGGTATAGTTTAATCCAAAATAGTATCCCATTTTAATGTGTCTAACTATACTTATAACAGTATTTTACATGATTTTAACTTCATTTATTACAGAAAGAAAAACATAGTTTAATTTTAAAGTGGGTACTGGAAAATTGTCCTTTTTGAGTTGTTGGTTATTCATGCAAAGCAAACTTCTAGTCCGCTCTAAATATAGAAGTGAGTCGCGTCAGAACAGCAAATTGTAGATATTAGCGGCACGAAGGCAGCGAGACACGCTCCGGCACCCTGTGCTGCCTGCTCTCGCCCACGCGTACATAGTTGCGTTAGTGTGTCCTTATTGTGCCACAAAGTATATGATTGTGGTCGTGTTCGACCTGATTGGCTTTCTGGCTGAACATGCGCATCAACTTCAGAGCGGACTAGAAGTTTGGTGCGGACTATAACATGCATAGTGCATGCGTGAAGTGCAGGTGTTAACACACATCGTCGTGCGGCATGCGGGTCACACGTCCACGTAGTCGAGCGTGGTACCGGCGAGGGGGAGGCTGGCGGGGAAGCCGGGGAACTTGCGGCGCGGCTCCGGCGGCGGGCTCGGGGCTTCGGGGGACGCTGGCTCCTGGAAGAGATGAATGTTCATTGTGGTCTTTGTAGGCAAATTGTTTTATTCCTAATATACTAACGAGCGAATAGTCCTACTTTAGGAACTATAGTTACTGGTATGATGAACCTCTTACAGTATCTGTCAAATGCCAAATATATTAAAATGGGTAATGCCAAATATATACGAATTGTGTAAATATGAAGAGGGCTCAAATAATATACATGATTCATGTGTTGACAACGAAAGTGTGTGACACTTTTTAATGTGTTTTGGAAAATAGATCTCAATGTATTGTAAGATGAAGTTTCACAGGCCACACGTATTTTTATAGCAGTTGTTGTTTTTTATATTTATCGCTACTTCGTTCAGTTAAAATTTGAATACATACGAATATTTTGTTAATTACGCTAAAAAACTTACGTGTGTACACTCATGCATTTGTATTGTATTTATTTTATTATGTAAGTATTATGGTATGAGTTACTTACTGACATTACTGCAATTGTAACAGTATCGGAAAATTTCACTTTATTCTTCTCCGGAGGCCTGCTCCCTGTCCAGAAGTTGTTTTCATGTCGGTACCTCCCATTGAAGTTACTTGTACTTAAATATAAATTATTGTTACTGTGAAAGCGGTATGAGGCGTCCGGCGTCTCTTCTCTCAACTCAGTCTGATATAAATGCTTAAAATGCGAAACGACTAGTCTTTCGTCCTGTTGTCTGGGTACTACATCTAGTTCGCTATGAGGTTTAGTAAATGCATCACTTTGTTTCGTTGGTTTCTTCATGTTTAATAAAACATTGTCCATGCTACTCCAGCGCATGTTTTGAGCGGTTGGTAGCGGTTTGAAGTGTTCGTAATCCTTGGCGCTTATAAAGTTGTCGTCTTTGATGTTCGTGCCCCATATAGTGTTGTCTCTATCGACGTACTGGTGCAGATTCGGTCTGATACTGTTGGTGGAGTATTGCTCGTTCTGTATGATGGGTACTGGGAGTACAGTGGGGTGGGACGGCATGGGCACTCGCGGGAGAGGTGGCGGGTTCGTCTTCGTCGGTTTTGAGGCACTGGCTTCGTCATCTGAACCGGAATATGAGTGCGAACTGCATTGCGAACAGGAATCCGAACATTCTGAATCTGAAAGTAATGTTATTCAATAGTTAATTTTAAATTGATTTTGAATAAAATACAAGTACCTATACGATTACATATAATTACGTCACATTTTTTGCGATTAATCTAAGTTGTTTGGCTTTTTCGCTAACATAGAAGGATATTACAGCAAATGCTTCAGTTCTCTTATTATTACGTCCTTGACGACTGAATTCACTCCAGCATCTGTTATGAGTAAATCCTACACTAAGTCCATAGTGAGAATATGTAGAACTCATGTCGCACGCTCTGGTACGTATTAGAGCGTGCGACACGAGTGTTACGTGTGTGGTGTTGCCCAAGCTGTACTTGTGCCTTCGCTACACGTCCGCGCCTGTCGTACACTCGGTCGGTGGTGTCGTACACACCTAGACACAGCGTCTTCTGCACACACCCTCATCTATCCAACGCTAGGTATAATCCCCGCCAAACATTTTATCCGGTGCTGAGAAGTTGTTGCGCGCAGGTGTAGTCAGAGAGTCAATGCGGTCGAACACAACTACAAGCATATACTCCATGGTCAAAGCAAGGGCGCACTAACGCAGCTATGTACCGGTTGGCGAGAGCGGGCAGCGCACGGGTGCCAGGGAATAGAAAATCATATTTAACGTTGAAACGAAGTTGTAAACAACAAACAATAAGAATTTACTATTTAATCAGTTATCTATTTTCATTAAAAAATAAATCCTAAAAACGGCGGTAACTTATTTGCCAAACTATTACTTTCTCATACTAAGCCGTATGTCATAGTCATAACATCGAATAATTAGTTGATTATCCAACAAATTCTTCAATGGTATGACTTATGTCTGTTTCTAAAGAATTATACATAAATCATTTGTTATGTATAATCCTTAAGGATTAGTATGCCAATGTATGGAAAAATACGTATTTTCTTCAAAATTTTCCTTTTCCTTTGATCTGTCACATAACATTACTTCCCAGAATTTGATCCTTATAAGCGACACTATCAGATAGTGGAATAATATAGAGGTGTCATTTTTTTTCAAAATGAACTCGTTCGATTCCCGGCTAAGGAAAAAAATATTTAAAAAATCTAATGATGCAGTTTTAGTTTTTATCAAAATCGGCCTCGTAACTCCTTTCAGCATTTTTCGCTAATCCTTATAGTTTCGGATTTGGCCCTGAAGGCCCGTTTTAAAAATTCACCCTGTATATTAATAGCGGAATAGAGAACTTATTATTAAAATAATAATAATATGATGGTAGTCAGGTTATTTATTCACTTTATATTATTTTTATTTATTATTTTTTTCTTTTGTTTTCTTCTATTTTTTGTTTTGGTATAGTATTTATATTTATAACATAAGGGGGTACAAAACATATGTATACAAACTGAGCATATACTTTGCCAACAAACTGTATGTACAGTTTGGCAAGCTATAATTAAATGTATTCTAGGTGTATCAATTTTGAGGTGTATCAAGTTTGACGTGGATTTTACATAGCGGTAGTACGTACCGGAGCGTGCGGGCCTTGCGTCGCGTGCGTGGTGTCGCGCGGCGGCGGCGGCCTCGGCGGCCAGCCGCGGCAGCGCGCGCCGCGTGGCCGCCCAGCGCGCGTCCGCGAACAGGTCCCACGCGCACACGTCCACGCCCAGGCACAGCGCCTTCTCCACACGACCACGTCTGTAATACACGACTTATGTAATAATTAATCACGTAGGTATTTAGACAGAAAATCGAATAATCCTCAAACACCATCTCATGGTTTTACATCGCTATATGATGATGATAACTTTTTTTTTTTTTATAATATAGGAGTAGTAGACGAGTATGCAATCCAGTTGATGGTAAGTGGCTACTGCCGCCCATGGAGATCTGTAATCAACCCCAGATAGGATTAGATTTTCCTACCTGAGGTCGGCCACAGATGCGCCGCTACCCCTGAGGACTAAGCTAGAACGCCTCGGAAAAGTCTGTCTCCCTTACCACACCCTTCAAACCGGAACACAGCAGCGCCTAACACTGCTGTTATTAGATAAAAAATAGGTGTGGCGGTGATGCCGCCGGAGTCGAACCACAAAGGGTTCTACCACCTTCAAAACTAGGTAGAATGTACTATGTTAGACTCCATTTATATCTGCAGCTATTGAACATGTCAGACAAAAGTCACGGGAGGTAGGAGAAGATCCAGCGGCCCATATCTGCGCAGCTAACTTACAGTACATTATACGTCAATACACATGGTGTAGGAGAATGTTCTTTTATCTACAATGACACGCGTAATAATTACTTAACATAAAGAAAAAATTGTACCTTAACAAATGATGAAAGAACTTCCTCGCTAAATCATATAATGGTGGTCCATATTTCAATGCTGTAGTGGACAATGGTACTGATGGTGCTAGGAAGGCACCTAACGCCGCCTGGGCATGCTGTTCTCCACTTTCAAAGCTATTGCTTCTCCGGAGTGCCCCACGGAGAATCTCATCAACGGCCCGGAGACACTCCGGACCCTCTCGCTCCCAATCCATGGCGCGCAATAGTGATACTGCGTTTGTAGTGCGCCCAGAGCGTATCCAAGCCTGTAAACATAAAACATTATATAACTAAGTCGTATGAATCAATATCAAGGTTTTATCCCAATCTTAAGGAATCGAAAAGGTTCCGTTTAATGTAACATTGGATTGGAAATGATAGTAATGAATTAATGATTAATATAAAATTGTAATTATGAATGGCACTGTCGAAACTCGAAGGTATTATGCGTGTATTTTTTCTGCGCGATATGTAAAGTGCCCTTAAGCAGACTCTAAATATGTATAATTAAACCGGATGGAATTTTAATACTGAAAACAAATATGTTGAATGTTAATAATAAATAATATTTGTATGTTAAAATAAAAGAAAAAATGTGATATTTACCGATAAGAGCCGTGGATGTGTAATTCGAAGGAGAGTTAAGGGTCCCCCAGTAAAGGTCGCCAGAATTAATGGTCCACCTGTGACATTCCGCGTAGCCAGTATCTGTATTCTTCTTGCTTCCCTGAAATGGTACATGATAATAAATAGTTTTTAATTACTTTACTCATACTTTTGCAAATCTATTGAAACTAAATAATAACTGTTTTTAGTTTCATAATATTTTGTCAACATTGGTTAAATGGTACTGTAAGAACAACAATACTGATATCTGTTAACAGAAGATTACACTTAGGATGAATTTTACACACATTCTCTTACATTCATAAAATGTGATTCTTATAATATGTGAGTTGGCATGCGTGTATACAGGGTTACTGAAAATGCAAATTTACTCTGAAGTGGAAATAAAAAGGGTTTTTTTATTGAACTCTAGCAAATTTACCTCCATAACGTAAAATTTAAGGGTACTACTACAGCGTATTGTCATTTTAAGGAAGTGTTGCGATGTTAGGTATAAGATTATGCACAAAAATAGGATCAAAATAGGAGCATTTTATTTTTTGCCTGAAATCGGTACTCAGAAATAAAAACACAAAAACTTGAATATCTCAAAAACAAATCACTATCGGCTAAGGCACTTGATGACAAAACCTATTGCAAATGAGCTCTACTTTTACCCCTCCAAGGGAATGTATCGAATTTTCAGTAACCCTGTACATGTATATTTGTGTACTTGAGTGCGTGTGTGTGTCTGTGTGTAATAATTGATTACTGTAAGCTAAGCACTAATAATATAGAGTAAAAATAAATAGTATTAGGTTACCGTAAGTAAGAAGTAAGGTCGAGGCACTTAGTATGATGGTGTAGTAAAGATAGAGCGCGGTCAAAGCACTGTAGCCTGCCCGCCTCCTCCGCAGCCACTATCAGCTCACCCGTCCATCGCACGTCAGTTGGTATCTGGTAATTAAATTTTTTAGAAGTGTTGTTATACAAGAATTTATTTTTAATTAATATGTACATGTCGATTGTATATAATATTTTTTCAAATTCTTATTCAAATGAAGTGCCCAATTGTTCAATTGGTAAATATTTACTAACTAGAAACTAAAATCCATTGAGCTACTTAGTATGTGTAAATACTTTTTAACTTTTTATAATCTGATTACTACATCTCTCTGTAGTTGTGCACTCTTGACAGAGTGGTCGTTGCATGATGATGACAACTGGTCAGTTATCACAGCTGTCTTGAACAGTCGCTCTTGCGATCCTAACTACTTACTAAATAGAATGCTGAAGAAAGTTGAAGGGCACAATTCCTAAATTTTAACGACAAAATCCTGAGATCTGGAAATGTTTAATTCCAGTAACAATTTTAAAAAATATATTGAGATGTCAGGTATGAATGTGACATGAATGAATGGGATGGATCCATTCAGTCAGCGAAACTTAAAGATTCAATCACACGATTCACTACAAATACAATTACAAATTTCTTTAACCAAACCGATACTAACAAACCCAGCCCTCGTAGTATTAGTCAAGCCTGCAATATGATGTATGACGTGTATGGAGCCATCAATACAGGCGGTGAGTAGCCGTGTGTCACACGCCGAGCGGCGGGCGAGGCGAGCGGGCGCGGGGAGCGACACTCGCGTGACATTCTCTCGTAGTGAGGACATCTTGGTCACCGCTACACGACTCTCGTTGCTCGGCACGTCGTAACGAAGCCAGTCTAGGTTTACTACATTCTATAAAAAAAGAAAATATACATTGTAGTGTGTAAGTGTAAGGTAAAGGTTACAGACCTGTATTTGTTTTGGTAATGGTTATAGAACTATGCTGATGATAATGCTGATTCGTGAATGCTACTTGCTGATTTGTTCTGGTTTAAATTTTGGGTAGGGTAGTGATATTCTATTGATGCATTTCAATTTAGTTTTCAGGAACAGCAGCATTGTTGAGGTCCGATTGAGATAACAATGGATTTCAGTGAATATCAACGATAACAATGGTAGATTGGATGTACCTATGCCTTTGATCATTTGGCAATTTTTATAAAAATGGTAGCAAGGATTGTGTTCTAAATTCAATATGCTGAGTAAAACATTCTAATGTATTTGTTGGCAATGAAAGTCTATTGCTTACCTTCTGGCATGAAGTCTGCTGCACAATGTGAACAATATTATCCAATTTATGTGATATCTCAACTGACAACACCTCATTTTCCAACTGATGATATGCAATCAATGTCACTTGTTGACTGTAAAAAATGCATGAATATTTAAATTACCTGATTCAATATGAACTATAAAATTTCAAGAACACCTATTTCAGTCTCTACTATTAAAAAAAATATATATATTGATGTATACTACAAAATTGACTAAAATGCAATGTAATTAGTATAGTAATTTCAATAGCTGAATGAAAATTAGTAATTCAATAATTCAACTCATTCAAAGAAAATTCTAAACTTTTTACTTCCAAATATAGCCTGTGGTATTCCCAGAGCGCTATGACATGGGGCTCTTCAAAAAAGGTGTAAAAAGAGCTCTCCTTCAAAGCTGGCGATGCACTGGCGACTCCTCTGGTGTTGCAAATGTTCATAGGCGACGTTAACTATTTTCCATCAGGTACCACATGTGCTCTATCGTTAGGCGTAAATATAAAAAAAAAAAAAATAGAAAATTTGTTTTATTGTGACGATTATCAATGAAGGAAGATTTACCCATTAATTTGATATAAGTGCATATTGGCATGATCCTGGGGTATGGGGCTCCATGGGGCTGGTTCTGCTGCAGTGGCACTCCACACAAGAACTCTTACCCCAGAAGAATTTTCACACCAAGTCACTCTCCTTTCAGTTCTGCGGCCTCCACCACCTAATTCTAAGGACTGGAAATGATTTTCACATGAATAATATGAGTGAGTATTTAATAAGTATACACACAAGAGTATCTTAGTATATTATTTTAAGAAAAGTGGCCGCAACCCTCTTGTTCCACTTTTATTTATAATATGGATGTAGAAAAAATATTTAGTGCTCCTGATTGTAAGCACCCACTGCAGCGCTAGATAGGATTTGAGTCCTATGTGAGATCATCAGATGTGTTGTTTACACCTGACGATTAAGTTCAAATCCATTATATAAATACGACTCTTTATCACACACAAACCTGAACACAGTAGCTCTTGACACTGCTTTTGATACAGAAGTTAGTGTGGTGGTTGTGCCATTTAAGACAAACTATAAAGGATAATGAAAAATAAAAATTAAAATATTTCTACTTACTTGTAAATGAGGATCCTTTTCAGATATCCGTGATGGAAAACTACCACCAGCTTTTCCAAATGATATCATGGTAGCTATCCGGTCAGTGTGCATGAACAACAAATGAGTTTTGCATAAAACAACTGAAATATTTTGACATTAATTAAACCATATTAATCATTATTCTAAAATCCATATAGAATTAATAGAAAATGGTATTACGCATAATTAATAAAAGTTGTCAGTTTAAATTTAAAGAGACATTTTCATAAACTTATTAGAAAAAAAAAATACCGTAGTGTGTATGATTTTTTTTTTATTATTTCAATAATTGGTATGAGAAAAAAATATTTTAAAAGCATTATTTACCAATGTACTTTTGAGGCATGACAGCCATGATAATGTAAACTAACTTTTAAGTCATGCGACAGGCAAGCCTTTTAAGTCAGTAACTTTAATACCCTTCTACCGACACTCAAGATCTGTTTCACACTAAAATATTTTTCATTTTACAAAATTACAACATGCTCACCACTAGAAACATTTTGTCCGGTCAGTTTTCCAACGCAGTATCGGTCGAAAAGAATTTGCGTTATGTCTAAGGTTGACGGCTTAACAGTGAGGTACGCAATCGCTCCTGATGAGAATACGAGTGTGGCTGTCGTGTCATTCGTCCACTCACAAGCCACTACACTTTTCTCCCGAATTTTGGCTTCTAACTGTTTGAGCTGCCGGGGTCGAGGAACCCGCCAATGACCTCCTCTGCGCTCACAAAAGTCCCGTTTCCCCGAATCATATACCGTCTCTTCCTGCCTCTTCTTCGTGTCATATCTAAAAAACAAACACTTTATACAAACTAAAACTGGAACATCGAAAGTAAGTGTTCAAACATTAAACTAACTTGAAACTTTTGAAATCTCCGCTTTTTAAGTGAATCAAATCGTCACATGTAAGAAACTTCACGTCGTAATTGAACATCTTAAGGAAATAGTGGACTATTCATTGTTTTTAAATACTTTATCGCAGTTTTAAACTCATTTATAAATTGAATACAGTCAGCATCTACAACAATGTTTTATTACAACTTGCTGAGCTGACAAATCTGACTGCTGACAGTTGTCAATGTCAATGCTTTTTTTTTTTAAATGGTGTTTTACGGCCTTGGCTTTTTGCCTTTCAGCCTAATGTCAATGTAACTCATGTTCCACAGATCTATGATAATCATAGTGTTCAATGCCTACTAATCTAGTTGCAACCATAGAAATCGTTAAATATTTTTGTGGTTTTAACCATTGTCGGCTTGTATCTAAGATCCAAAAATGGAAAAAAATAACGTGCAAATCTCTAAATATATTAGACATGACTGTGTATCAGGTGTGCGTGCGACTTTGCTTACATAATATATTACTATTCTCTTTGGCTCACATGGATTCTGAATAATAACAACGCAATCTATAATTGGATGTGTAACTTCAGATTTTAAATTTTAATAACTTTGTATAGTTCAGTTAGAAGTTAAGTCAAGATACGGACTATGAATATATATATTACTGTTTAAATCCATTGGATTTAATTCAGTTGTTTTGATTTGACGGGCTTTCAAAGACACAGGCAAACAGACGGAAAAAAAATCTTACATTGTTTTTGTTGGTTGGTGGTTGGTGATTCTTTGCTTCTTTTAACCCTAGTGTTTAAACGCTTATTATTTAAAATAAAAATAATCGATCAAAGTACGTACAAATTTTAACTGAAATTGACTTAAACTGTGCTTTATCGGCAAACCAATTAAACTTCACACTAATTAAGACAGAAACAAAAACCTTAATGGATTTGTACCTACCTAATGGCTGCCATTTGTTTCGTACTGTTTCGTACAAACCGTTAATTTAATTGAATGATAATAAATTTGTATTAGCTGCAAACATAGATTAGTAAAGATACTTCGCCGCCTTGAAATTGAATGAAGCCACAAACGGCTTATTTTAGTAAGTTCTTTTTTTGAATTCTTGACAAATAAAACATTTTTAGAGAAAATTTACGAATAAATAACTAATTTACGTAATAAATACGTAATTTACGTAATAAATAAATAATTATTTCAAATATTTTAGGGACATTTTAGCACGGAGACGTGGCAAAACTTTTTTACGCAACTATTTCAATTCTCAAAACTGGGTACATTTTCTTGTTAGGAATGAGTAATCTTTACTAATCTATGGCTGCAAATGAAAACTTTGTAGGTATACTGTTTGGGATTGTCATTATTACTGAGCATTTTGAAATGGTAGGTACTAGAAAAAAGTTATAAAGTGAGTCCGGGCGACCAAATTCAGTAATTTTGTTTTATTAAAACTGGTAATACGTCTGGCGTCTTTCAAGTACCTAATTTTCTTAATCCTAAGAAAACGCGAAGACATTTAGCAAAATCTACGTAATCCGCTGATATTTCTGGCTTTAAGTATCCTTTAGCTTGGATATTGCAGATAATTATGAAGTTTTTCTAACCCGTTACTTACTTATATTGTTATTGTAATTTTGTACCCAGCTATTTGTGTAAGTAATAACAGAATAATTTATGTAACATACAAAAAAGGAAGGTGAGAAGAATTATAAGCGTGCTTTTGCTTTAAATTAATAAAGCTTCTATTGTTTTAAAGATGTTATATGGTTTTCTTTAACACGCTTTTTTTATTATAAATAATGATTTACATTGTTTTACACTATGTATCTTGTTTCAGGCGGAGATAGTACGTATAATTCTCTGCATCGCATTGATAAGAGCATTGTAGCACCGCTACATAAGCCTCAGTATTGTAACATTGTATTGTATATTTACCTACGTAAGACAAACATAATACCTACCTAATTGTCATTTGTACAATTCTATATTGGAAATAACATTTAAAATTAATTACGACTAAGTCGTTTGTTACTCGTACATCTACAACATAAAATATACAACTGTTTACTTAATACGTCCATTGTAATGTAATATTGTTAGTGAATGGCTCTGTTTAATAGAAAATGAATAAAACAGTGCCATCTCAGCTCAGCCCATAAAATATATTGCCGGTTATTATCAATCGTTTCCTTGGCTGAGTAATAAAATCTCGAATGGGATTAACCTGTCGTCTGTTTTTTTATATTTGTGATGTAATCTAATAATTATTTTATAACATTTTCTAATGATTAAACCTATGATTAGTTAGACTTTGAGATTTTTTTATAATACAGGAGTAGCAGACGAGCATGTAGTCCACCTATGTAAGTTGGTGAGTTGCCACTGCCGCCCACGGACGTCTGTAATCAATCCCAGATAAGATTCTGGATTAGATATTCCTACCTGAGGTCGGTCACAGATGCCCCGCTATCCCTGAGGACTGAGCTGGTACGACTCGAAAAAGTTTGTCTCGCTTACCACACTCTTCAAACCAGAACACAGCAGCGCTTAACAGTGCTGTTATGGGGCAGAAATATGGGCAGGTGTGTCGTTGGTGCCGTCGAATCATAAAGGGTTCTACTACCTTCAAAATGGTTCCGTTCACAAAACTAGGCAGTGGAACCCAAGAAAAATAAAGTAAGAAAATAAAGGGATTCATGTCTGAGTCCATTTCGCACTTTGCCTGTTTTGTTCAATTTAAATTCATCTAGCAATAATCGTATAATCGTATTGAAATGGACATTCAATTCCCGTAGAGTTTATGTACACATGTATCACACATCAATATTGTCGTTGAATTTGCAAGTTGCAAGTTGCAGTTGAACTGCCTTCAGATTCTAGAATATTCATAGATCTATATTTAGGTCTTCATATTTGAGCTCAAATAGATGCCTATGCTTTGAGAATGGGATGGCCTTTGATATTTGAATTTAGGATTTTGCTGCTTCAATACTCGCTATTAATTTGTTTATTAAGGTACCCTTTAGAATGTAAAGGACAATGTTGCCTAGGCCGAAATGAGTTTCGTTGGAAACTATGGCTTTTTAACAAAATAACCACATCACACCACAACGATAACTGTATGGTAAAATCCTAGAGCAAAAAGATCTTGAAGGCTGTAGTGTGTACACATATCTCTAGTTGGTAGGGGAGAGATAGGACAATGTCCTACTATTTAAAATTTTGCCGTGTCTCGCCGTTCCGTCGCCAGGGCGCTAATTGACTTTCAAAACATTTCCTTTTGGTACAAATACTAAGAAGCCGATTTTGTCGGTCCAACCGGGCGGCACTACTAAGGTAGTGCCGCCCGGTTGGACCGCACATTCGATCCCCGGCACGCTAGACCTCAGACAGAAGATGTCTCTCATAAAGACAGCGATGTTATTAACACGTAACAGTGCTTGACACTGCGTTTGTACGTGTCAATAGGCACTAGGCCTTAAGATTGCACAATTTCAAAACGAATTCAAAATTTTGCGTTTCCCGGTACCTTATAAACCCAATTCCATTTTGCGTCGCATAATTTGAAGCACTTTGAAGTTAAGGTAAGGCTTCCTGTTATATCTTCTGAAGTTCGGAGATCTCCGGTTCATTCTAATTTTCTACACTTTTGTTTCAACTTTAAACATCTTCCCCCTTTTAATTAATCCCATCCTCTTCTTAATTAAAATTGTGTTAATTATAAAATTCAGGAAATAAGCGTTGAGCTGTCATAATAAGTGAATATACCTTCAGTACAATTAAGTTTTTATGTGTTACAATGCTGGTGTTTTTTTTTATCAACAGTCTTCTCATATGCGCTATGTAAATTAATCTTGTGAGATTAACAATGTTGTAGACCTACTTTTGAGGTAATTTGTTAGTATTCAGGGCTCGCTTCAGACAGAAACCCTCTTCTATCTGAATTTGGTGGCATAAGTTTATGGTCAGCAGTGACGACTTACAATCAAGTATTCTATTTCAATTTTATAAAAATATGTCGTAGGTAATAATTACAGGGAATGCTTTTATTTTTTAGTTTACTTATTAAAATAGTGTCCATACTGAAATGCAAACATAATATAAATGCAAAACGAAATGGAATGGAATCTAGTATATAAAAGCCATGCAGTCGCACTCTTATCTACTAGGTAGCTAGATACGAGCAAGCATACTTGCAAAATAGTTGTACATGAAAGATATTTAATTATTAAATAATTCAATCCCTAAACTATGAACAATGTTGGCGCGTAGACAGGATGAAAGATGAAATGTTTCACTTTCAATTATGTCATAAAAGTTCTCAAACGTGGGCGAAGTCTACCTCACCGCCATAATTCGCAATTTGTCAGTATGATGGTGACGTATAGGTACCTACTTCGAAGTCTGAGAGGAGATCTGTGTCCAACAGTGACAACGAGGTTATAACTGGTATTGTATAATAATACTACTTGTACTATTTTTCAAATATAGCTATTTGAAAGTGAACTGTTTGTATGATGTGCCTTTTATAATATTACCAAATATACTCCGTTTGCTTCTTAGAAGTCTATTTGAAGCCTTTTTCCAGTTCTCGTATAATCAACTTACTTCAGAGAAGCAATGAAAGTGCGCTTAAACTTTAACTTTCTTGTTTGTAGGCAACAGGAGAGTTTTAAACTTTGCAGCTTTCTAGTAATTTTCCAGCTACAAAGTTTTCCATAATCTGGATTTGGCACGGAACACAGGTGATATTGCCTCGACATGGGGTCGGATATGCGGACATTACACTTATATTATACTTCTGCCTCGGTATAGGGTCGGACATTACGCGTATATTATAGAAATTGTCCGTAATCCATTTTTGTCCACTTTTGAACTCGGCTAAAAATTATTTTTGTCCACTTTTGAACTCGGCTAAAAATTATTTCGGACTATTGCGTAGAGATTTGCAAAGTGTTGTGCTGATGCAATGCGAAATCTGGCATTATTGTCTCACTACAGTGCACAGATTTCGTACGAGAAAGTGTTATGTATAGTCCATTTTTATTTGGTACGCTAGTTAAATGTTGACAACGAATTTTTTAATCCGTAGACACTGCTCCTTTTAAACAGAGTTTTGTTACTTGTGGGGAAGTAGGTAAAAATGGGATATATACACCTTACTATTAAATAATAAATAACCGAACATCACATTTCGTGTGAACATCATAATAAATAAGCGAAGCATGTGCAATAAAACAATTACGTTTAAATCAAGTTTTCATAATAAATTGACATTTAAAGCTATTGTTTTCGAGACGAGACTAGTCACGTTTGTGTCATTAAATTTATTTATTTACAAATAAAAATAATTTTGAACTTTGTTAGTCTCGTGCAAAATAATTGGCATTTATTAGCTTTTGCCATTTGAAAAATATTAAAAATTAAATGATTTTGTATATGTTTGCATAGTTGTTAATTAATCCCAGGTAAGAATTCGATTTGATATTGGTTTCGGATGCGTTGCAACCCCTGAGGACTAAGGGACTGGGAAGCGACATATGTACTTATGACACATTTAGTCCATTAATCCTAAAGAATAGTATGAGAATGTGAGTTCTTTCATTCGTTTGTCTGTCCATCCGTATTTTTTTTTATAATATAGGAGTAGCAGACGAGCATGCAGTCCACCTGATGGTAAGTGGCTACTGCCGCCCATGGACTTCTGTAATCAACCCCAGATAGGATTAGATATTCCTATCTGAGGTCGGCCACAGATGCGCCGGTGCCCCTGAGGACTAAGCTGGAACGCCTCGGAAAAGTCTGTCTCCCTTCAAAACGGAACACAGCAGCGTTATCACTGCTGTTATTAGGTAGAAATAGGTGTGACGGTGGTGCCGCCGGAGTCGAACCACAAAGGGTTCTACCACCTTCAAATGTATGTTCTCAGGTGTTCAGAAAACGATATAGGATTCCTTTTATCCTGAAAAAAGTGCCGTTCCCCAAGGATAAACAAAAACCTTTAGCCGCGAGCGACACCACGGATAAAATGTAACTTAACATTTCTTTTTGAAGAAAAAAAAACACCGTAGTCTGTAAGCATGCAAAGCCGCATGATAGTACTCGTTCATTATGATATCACTAGTTGTGATGTCTAGAGACTTCTTGGAACGTAAAGATAACTGATTTAACGCGGGGTCTAATGGCCGCCATCTGGCTGTACAGGCATTTGCTCTGAGGCTGCGGTCAAACAGACAATATAATTTTATATTCCATCTTTAAGACGTGAAGTAAAATGTAGGAAGGTTATAGAAGGTTTTTATAATACTCGTAATATTGTATACGTCATGATCCAATGTACTATATTAAGTGGCAATTTCAGAAATATTTACTAAACCAACGTTTATTCAAATTATATTTTATGCAGTGACTTATTCGGTTGTAATTTTTGTTATTTTTTAAAATAGGAATTATATTGCATTTGAGTATTTTAAACCTTTCCAAGGGATAGTATCTATCGCTGTATAAATTACTAGGGAAAGGAAAGCGGAAGAATTATTTTCGTGTTACTTGTTTCATGATCGTAGGAACGGACTTCAGTAAAATCCGTCTCATCCTATAACATTGTTGAATTACTGTCAATATATAACTACTTAAAATATAATTTTAAATTCATTAAAATACATTATTTTTGATTGCCATTGCTTAAGACCCACCCTGCCCTCTTTTTGCTTCGGGGATTAAATTTACTCGTAATTCAATTACGGAATTTCAGGATTTGAAGCGATAAGAGAAATACGGACGAAGTGCCCTCAAAAAGCTTCACAAATAAAATCATTAACATGTAAATTACACATAAACTCGGATTGCGCAGCGGAGGCAATGACAACAAAAGTTTCTATCCTTGCTCGTAATATTTTAGTACTTGATGCGATCTTTCTTGCATCGAACTATGTTTTATAACTTGTTTTACGCAGCTACGCGTAGTTTACGATTGCTCTATTTAAACAAAAACTTACCTGACATTTCAGTTATGATACTACTGACTTAAAAGCTAGAACTGTGGTTCGACTTTGCAGGTACCACTATTACCATTATTTCTGCCTTATAACAGCACTGTTAAGTGCTGCTTAGATTTGATTTGAAGGATGTCTTAAGGCAGACTACTTATACTGTGTTCCGGTTTGGAAGAAGTGGTAAGGGAGTTATACCAACTTAGTCCTTAGGAGTAACAGTACATCTGTGGCGATGTAGGATGTAGGATTAAAAAAATGTTGTGTCTACGCCCTTACAGTCAATGCGATAGCAATTCTATTAGGAACCTCAAAGGTACTTTTAAGAATTTATAATTAGCGGTCACGGGATAACTTTCAGCTGATTGTCGTAATAAAAATTAAATATTCAATTTCGAATATGTTCGTAAAACTTGAAGGAAATCCAGTCTTAGTGAAGTTACGTAGTAAATGGAAGTTACCTGGAATTTTCTCACACTGTTTTATAAAATTAATTTATAAATCAAAATAGTATTAATAAAATATTTTATCTTTATTCGCTAAATATTTCAATCATATTTTTTGATAGTATTTCTGGTCCTAGGTTGAAAGATGTTACATTTGTACTTAGTCTACACGGGGTGTGGTTGTAGACATAATTTTTTTAGCATTACACGAGTATTAATAATAATATTAACGAGTATTAATAATAATATTATTATTAATTTTTCCACGAGTATTACTAATGCCTGTTAGCAATAATTATTCACTTATAACCATTTATAACCATTATAACCATTTTTGCGTACCTCAATTTGAGATTTGACAACTTAGGTAGGGCACGAATTGTCAAAATTCCAAAATTCGGTAGATATATTTTTTTTTTTATTATTAAAGAGCGTTACACTCCCTCCCCTCTAGTTACGCCGATCCTGAACTGTGACTAAAACTACGTTGTATTTGTATACTCTTTGACTAGAACGGAATAAGTTAAGAAAGATTTTATATTTGGAATGTCATCACAAAGCAAGATGCCTTGGCACGTATGTAAACATCATAAATCGCATCACTGAAGTAACCTATTTTTCGCGAATATTATTACGGGAAGTAATCCCATTACCAATACGAAGTGTGAATCGCTTACCATTTATTTTGTTCTATTTATGTGATGGCATTGAATAGTTATGAGGCTTTGGGACTTACTTCTTAGGAGTTAGTTACGTTGTTGGGCGTAATAATATCTGTATTTTTTATGTAAGGAAACGATCGTGCAATCCTGGTCGTAAGTGGCGCATGATCATTTTTTTATAATATAGGAGTAGCAGACGAGCATGCAGTCCACCTGATGGTAATTGGCTACTGCCGCCCATGGACATATGTAATCAACCCCAGATAGGATTAGATATTCCTACCTGAGGTCGGCCACAGATGCGCCGCTACCCCTGAGGACTAAGCGTGAACGCCTCGGAAAAGTCTGTCTCCCTTACCACACCCTTCAAACCGGAACACAGCAGCGCTTAACAGTGCTGTTATTAGGTAGAAATAGGAGTGGCGGTGGTGCCGCCGGAGTCGAACCACAAATGGTTCTACCACCTTCGCTTATTCGTTATCTTATCTGTGACCGACCTTAGACGGAACTCTAAGTTGGAATGCCTAGGATAAATATGTTTCCCTTATCACAATCTTTAAACTAGGACAACAGCGACTAATATTCCTGTTATAAGGCAATGCTGCTTCTGGCGACTCCAAAAGCACCATAGAGTCGGGAATAAATCAAGGAATATAGTATATCTACTTAAATAAATTGAAATATGTTAAATCATATGTCGTTTTGGGAATAAAGTTACTAGGTATACAAACATATCAAGTTAATCTAGTAGGTACTTATAAAAACATGAGCATTTAACATTTTATTTTAAGGTAAAGTTTTTTGGTAATCTTTAATACTACCGTAACATAATTGAAGGTAATTAAATAAGTAATTAAGGAAATTAATTGCTTTTGAAATAAAATATATTGTTTATACTTGCGAGTATTTTGCAAAATAAGTAAAAAACAGAATTGCGGTCAAGTGTGTGTGACTTGTAGAGTTCCGTAGTCGGAATGAAAATCCCTGTCCTTGGTTTATGACCTTAAAATCTGCCTTTTAATTACATAATAGGTAATGGAACCCTTTGTTTTTGCATTCGAATCCTTATTTACGTGTAAGAGGTTCCTCTAATTATTATTTCATAATTTTACTACTTTCTTTTTTATAAGCTGGAACGCCTCGGAAAGGTCTGTCTCCCTTACCACACCCTTTAAACCGGAACACAGCAGCACCTAACACTGCTGTTATTAGGTAGAAATAGGTGTGGCGGTGGTGTCGCCGGAGTCGAACCACAAAGGGTTCTACCACCTTCACATCACATTATAGTAAAGTAATTTATAGACCACTAGTCCATGTGAGTAGTCTATAAAGTGAATTATGACTTACAGAAAGACAGACAACGACGTTTTTGCTACTTGGTTATACAATTCTACAACGTAATAAAGTGGACAAGGAAAACCTAACAAGAAAATATTTAAATGTGTTTTATTTGAAATGATATGAGGTGTAATCCCAGGTGGCATAATATATTTTTTTAAGTAACTTCGTCAAGTTCTGTTTTGATGATAACGATGATCAGAGTCCACGGAGTCTTATCAGAACTTGATTGTGGTTTTATAAAATTGAAGTAGCGAATCATGCAGTCCACCTGATGGTATGTTATCACCGTTATGTCCATGGACTACTGGAACCAGGCTCATATAACCAGCTCTATATAGAAGAGGGATTCAACCTGAAACCAGTCACATATGCGTTGGCACTCCTGAGGTCTAACGTTCGCCTCATATGTTAATCGGTTGGTCTCCACACCCTTCCACCGAAACGCAGAATTGCTTCACGCTAGAAATATCCAGATAAGAAGAAGAAGATCCAGATAGGAAGATACTTCCCAGGTCGAATTACACTCATTTTCCCATCTTTCAAATCTGTCATAATAATATATCGTGAGAAAAATAGCTATAAGAGTTACTAATCTATGATAAGAGTTTTTAAAATATTTGAAAGGGCGTATAAAATCTAAAAAGGCAGAAATTCAATTTATTAATCATGTTACATAATAAAAATTGAAATTGAAATCATATTTTCTGCTGAAAGGTCGTACGCATCTGTGTTATAAATATTTTATTTTCTTTTGGAAAACTTATAGCTAGATAGTGTAACATAATTTCGTAATACAATAATAGACATTTACAAGTTTCCACATATATAAACGCAATTTAGTTAAATTTAATCGTACTGTGATTACGATTAAGGTTGGAAAACACGTTCTGTTTATGTGATGTCCAGGAGATGCCGGCAATAAATGGACATCATAAACAGTAAACTGCGACGTTAACGCTGCTATAAACGTTACGTTACACGGACAGAATTAATGGATTTAACGCGTCAAATGACATTTGACTTTTTTATAACTTCGAAGCAAACTAACATGGTTGTCGGTGGTCATTGCAGCCTACCAACATTTACCAAGTGACCAAATCCATTTAGAACAGTTTTTTTTTTATTAAAATGTATGTAGCAGTCGTAGCAGAGTTGTAAGCCATTTATTCGCTTAGTGAATTTATCTAATGTGCTTAATAACACGATAAAAATAACAAAATATTTTTAAAACTATTTGCTAATCTTAACTCCAGAGCCTATTCAGATTTTTTTAGGCAAAGAAAATAAACTTAGCTTAGCTTCGTTTTTATCCTGAAAATATTACTGGTAGGTAAACGTAATTTAGTTAAATTTAATCGTACTGTGATTACGATTGAGGTTGGAAAACACGTTCTGTTTATGTGATGTCCAGGAGATGCCGGCAATAAACGGACATCATAAACAGTAAACTGCGACGTTAAAGCTGCTATAAACGTTACGTTACACGGACAAATTTAATGGATTTAACGCGTCAAATGACATTTGACTTTTTTATAACATCGAAGCAAACTAACATGTAGTCCTGGTTGTTGGTGGTCACTGCAGCCTACCGACATTTGTAACCAACACCATGTAGTGTTTTTGTATAATATATGAGTAGCAGGCACAGCAGAGTTGTAATGTAAGCCATTAATTCGCGTGATATTATCTATGCTTAATAGTACAATACTAAAACTTAAAAATATTTACATAACTATGCGCTTATCGTAACTACAGAGCCTATTTAGACCGTTTACGGATAGAAAACGGACTTTACATTAGCTCCTGTTTTTATCTTGAAAATATTTTAGGTAGGTACCGTCCATAAAAATAATAAATCCGTTCTTCTAAGTCTACTTATAGGTGTAGGGTGTGCCGTATGGGGAAGGTCGTCAATAATATCGTAAAAAGGGCCTATAAAGGTGTAGTCTACTCTTATCACATTTTGTCCATTTCAAAATCAGTTCAGTCGTTCTCTTGATTAACCGTCGCAAAAGATGGAAATAGACAGAACAAGCTAGACGCTTAGTGGTTTGAATCTCGGTCTCCAATTTGGATGTCTCATGTTCGAATCCAGAGCTATTAGGAAATAAATTATCATTTACTTTAACGTGAAGGAAAACATGAGGAAATCTACACACGTAAGAGTTTTTTTAATCTACTCAGTACTTGGCTATTGAGGTAAACTATGACCTTCAACCCTCTCATTCTGAGAGACCCGTGTCTAGTAGAACAATAATTGATTGACGATGAAATAGATATATTATTATATCTAAATTGAGCTAAAACGCTTAATTGTTTTACTGACGAACATTTTAATAAAAGAGCGATTCTATAAGCCTCATGCAGGCATTCATTGTATAAGTAGGTTGACTTGGTGATTTTGGAAAATTTTGGTACACCTTTACGGCACGTGATGTACAGCCCACTATAAAGGGTGACATTTGCCGTTAGATTGTGCGAATAAGTACGAAGCAGCCATTCTAAGGATTTATCGCCACTGATTCTTAACAATTACGTTTTATTTTCGAAAAATCCAAATAGATTTGTAAATAGCAATAGTCTTTCAACAGCAGAAAGGTTAGTGGGCTTTTATTACTTTTAAAAAGAATAAACTTTTAAGTTTGAGCTAAACCTAGTACTTAGTACTTTTACAGATTTCAGTACATGCCGTTTTAACTAAAATAGGAATAATATTCAAAAGTAGCAATATATTTTCTTATATCTAATTTATCTAATCTACTTTAAAATGGAACAGCTTTTAGAAATAACATTCAAATTCATTTCAGGTACTATATAGGTATTGTAGGAACACTTCACGGTGGCTGATTGGCCAATTTGGGATGTCGTGTATCTCTGTGATTTACACAACAGAATGGAAGGCCGATATTTTCACCTACGTTGTGTAGGAACGGTCGTTCTAAGCAATTACCGACGCTTTAACGTTTGGGGTTTTATCTATATCATGCTTTGAAAAAAATATAAAAAATGTTTAAACGTTTTGAGAAATTGATCAAGTTTTTAATCCTAACTAAATAAATGCGAATGGGAGTTTATTTGTTTGTTTCACACTTTAACTACAATAACTAGAATCATTATTAGGCGTCCAGAAAAGGACATACATACCTTTAATCCCGAAAAAAAGGTACTATTAGCGAGGGATAGACCAAAAACTTTTAGGGTGCTCCTCACTTATCGATCGTCATCGATTCACGACCTCTGAACACGAGCGAAGCCGTAAATACAAGCTAGTCCGATATAAAAGGTATCAACTGTAGTATAAAATCGTAGAACTCCTAGCAATCGTAGACTTCGGAAGGCTTCGTGGTGTAACTCTGGAGACACCTCCACTAGTGAGGCTTTCATTGCAAGGATGAGATATAGTGTATACAGGGTGAATTTTTCAAACGGGCCTTCAGGGCCAAATCCGAAACTATAAGGATTAGCGAAAAATGCTGAAAGGAGTTACGAGGCCGATTTTGATAAAAACTAAAACTGCATCATTACTTTTTTAAAATAACTTTTTCCCTAGCCGGGAATCGAACGAGTTCATTTTGAAAAAAAAATGCACCCTCTATATTATTCCACTTTCTGATAGTGTTGCTTATAAGGATCAAAATCTGGGAAGTAATGATAAATGACAAACTAAAGGAAAAGCCTAAATTTTAAGAAAATACTTATTTTTTCATATAAATTTGGCAGTTAAGTTCCCGCCATTCATCAATCTAAACATTTCGCGTATTAACAATTTTTTTGGCTCAATGTTTCAAATCATTCGAAACGGACGTTTTGTTCTCCAATAATTTATATTTTATGTCTGACTTACGTTTGAAAAATTCACCCTGTATACAAGACGTTTCAATTTAATCCTAGACGGGGCGACGCATGATCGTACTCTTATCCTATCTGGGATTGACAACAGATGTCTATGAGCGACTGTTAGCACTTACAATTAGACTTCATGCTTTTCTATTATAAGTATATTATGATACTAATATTAGTAATGAAAATATTTTCCGTATTCTTTTATATATTGTATGTATTAAGTATTATAAATAATAATATAAAATATTTGTACATAAAATAATGCACAAAATATAAATAACTTATCAAAAAAAATATTCTCATTAATGAAGCATTAATGTGTAATTTGTAACTGTTTGTCAAATATACGATATTGTTTGTTCTCTACCTAATTGATGTTGTCAAGCACATCGTCTTATGTGAACAAGTTCTGTAAACAAAGGGGTAAGTTGATATAGCTAGAAGAAGTGAGTAATAGTGAGAATCCATGAAGCGGTTTTCAGCTGTTCACGCGCTTCGACGCAAATTAATCGTTTTATTAGTGGTCGCCCAGACGTCTAAAATCCATAATTATTTAAAAAATGCTATCAAAATAAACGTATTAAACAAAACAGCCATAGAGAAAATAGTATATAAGGCTGCTAGAACCAGAGTGGCCTAACTGCATTTGATTGATTTTTGACCTATGTATTTTCGTAGTTTAAAAATGTTGTATAGTCCGTTCTTATTAGTGATCGAAGTATAGTCCGCATAAAACTGCTAGTCCGCTCTGAATATAGAAATGAATTGCGTCACCATAGTAAATTGTATGACTACATTTCCTCGCAACAACTTCAGAGCGAACTATAGTCCGATTCATAATTAGGTGTCCAAAATGTAAACAAAGGTGTTGACCTATCAAGAAAATATGTTTCAAATGATAGTTTCTTATTTTTGACAATATTTAATTAATACAACGATAATAAAATAATAATCTAAATAAAATAAAATCAATTCTCATTTTCCAATATTTATATTAATTCAATTTCATTTCATACAATAACAATAATAAATAACAAGATTTGTGGTAGAAAATTAAATTGTGATAATGGTAACACAATCGGGATCCAAAACATTTTTTTTGCCGCCATTTTTAAGTTTCCTAGTTGATATTATTCATTTTCGTGATCGTGATCGTGGTCGAATGTTTTCTAGTTTTCATAGCGCGTTTTTTTAACGTTTAACGTTTTTTTAACATTGTGTACAGTTATTAAGTTTTTGTTTTTTGTTGAATTTGTGAAAGTTTTCGTTTCTTGTTAATTTTTTAGGGTTTGCAATACCTGTAATCGTATTTTGACATTGACATTTCTTTGTTTACATTTTGGACACCTAATTATGAATCAGACTATATACACTTTACTTTTCTCCATATTGTAAATCGTTTTTGTAGTTACGCTACTGTGGTTCTAACAGTCTCATATATGTGTAAGCTTCGCTTAATTTGCATCCATGCAGGTTCTATATAATGTTAATGTTTTTTCATGATAAAATATAATAATGTCAATGTGTCATTTTCCTTAATATCAATGTGGCATTTTATAGGGATTTTGATTGCATAGTTTGTGAATTGTATGTGTTTGTGTCAAATGCGCAGTAGTGTGTGTGATGATGATGTGTGATTTTTTTATTGATTTAATGTACTTTCTATGCATTAGTTTAAAGAAATATTAGCCTTCTGCTCTTCTTCTTTATATAAACTGTAATTGTGGCAAGTTTCGTACTCATCCCTCCGGGTAATTTTCGTAAAAAGGGGTACCTTCGTACCTCTTTTTACGAAAATTACGCGCAAAATTAGCCAAAACTTTTTTGCTTCAAGTATTATTGTATAGATTTAGAAATTCACGAAACCGTAGCTTTGTGACATAAACAAAATATGTAGGTATAAATAACTAAATAACAGTTTTGGGAAATAAAGTTCGTCCGCTATAAATTTGCCGCCCTTAAATCTTAAATTCTGCCGCCCTATGCTGCAGCGTACTCAGCCTATTAGTAAATCCGTCACTGATGAAATGCAAAGCCTCTACAAACTATTGATCATATCGCTTGCCCGCACTGTTGCAGAGATATGATGCATATGCTGACCATTCTTATATTACTTTAAAACGGGACACCTTTGCTATGTACCTGCGTAATTATAAATTTTGGGCAAAAGTTCGAGGAATTAAATTTTCCGCTGGAGTTCGGGTCGGTGAAAAAAATTATTGCGAAGTTAATCTTCAGACAGTCTCTGAAATATATCTTTGCAATTTGTCGGCAAAAAACTTGTTTTCCGATTTACGGAATCACTGACTTACAGTCGATATTCGTTTTTCTTGACGCAGAACATTTTCGCGTTCCCATGTTGTTCTGATAGATATCCAGAACTAATCAGTCTCCGTATCAGAGCTGTCCTGTTATCAGATACTCAGCTGAAAACGGGTCAGCCCTGCTCAAAACGGGTCGTATGGTCACATTAGCCTTACATGGGGGCGATATCTACCTACATTGGTCTGTATTAATCCAATGTAGATCGTGTGATGACGGAACATATTGCGTTAGCAGATGTACCGGTGATATTTCGGTGCAAATGTCATGGGCGGCGAGCGCTAACCACTACCTTTATGCCATAATAATTGCTTATTAACTTGGTATTGTTGAGATTACACAGAAGGATATCTTCATTTATTATAAGAGAAGTGTTAGCAGATTTTCATCATATTATATTAAAATTGTAAGTAGTATATATAGTGTAGAGCACCCTTATTGATTTTTAGCGGTCTTCATTATTACTATTTATCTGTTGAATTTTAATTTAAGAAATGGCTACTAGCTTCCACGAAGGTTTACAAAAAATACAGATAAAATATTTAATTACTTTATGCTACAAATGGGTGTGGTTTGTTTTTATAATATAGGAGTAGCAGAGGAGCATACAGTCCACCTGATGGTAAGTGGCTACTGCCGCCCATGGACATCTGTAATCAACCCCAGACAGGATTAGATCTTCCTATCTGAGGTCGGCCACAGATGCGCCGCCACCCCTGAGAACTAAGCTGGAACGCCTCGGAAAAGTCTGTCGCCCTTCAAACCGGAACACAGCAGCGCCTAAAACTGCTGTTATTAGGTAGAAATAGGTGTGGTGGTGGTGCCGCCGGAGTCGAACTACAAAGGGTTCTATCTTGTGGTAGTGGTACAACCCCGATTAAACCATACGACCTCTATCAAGAAATTGATCATAAAACATTTTCATTCACATTGCGTGTTTAGTTGGTTCCATTGATCGATTGTTTGAATAAAATATATTAGCGGGAATAAAATGTCACGCAATACGAAGGGTTTGCGTGACAGAAACGACTCGATGTCGTGGAAGCCTACATAAAACTATCGGCTATTGGCACGAATTAGGGATGGCGATTCTTTCCGAAAAAGATTGATTCGAAACTGAGAAAGATCAATCCATTAAAAAAAATCGAGGCCTAAGGAATCGATTTTCTATAAATCGACCTTCGATCTATTCAGGGGCGTAGCTAGCGAAAGAAGAAAAAGCTCATGAGGACCAAACAATCACTGAAATACGTAACCGTCAGCAAAAAATGTCTATAACACATTTGTTAATATTCAACTTCGAAAAAATCGAATTCTCGTTTTATAGGATGAAATATCGATTCACTGAATCGATCCATTACTAGAGATCGATTAGATTAAAAACAATTAATTAATAATTAATCGATCCCAGATGGCCATCCTTAGGTCGAATGTGAGTTCGAAGCTTTATGCGATAATGTGAAGGCGTCCTTATCGAAGATTTATAGAATACACCCTCATTATTCTATTTCTGTCGTTTTCAGCGGACGAAAATAAATGAAAATGAACGGAGATTCCTTTCAATTTTCGGTTTCGTCACTCAGATGAGGGGCGTCGAAATTGGATAGCTACCATTATATTTTTAATAGTAACTATTTATGACTAAGCGCCCTTGAAATTCAGTTACCGGTACAAAAATATAAATATAGTAGATTGAATTAATCTTCCCTACTTTTGTAACGTAATAAAAGAAATATTTATGTGCCTAAATTCTACTTTTTGATTCAAAAAGTATTGCGTAGTTAGGTACGGTAAGGAATTCAATTAAAATGGTATTAATTACTGGGCACTACATTATAACGTCTACGTAATGATAGAGAACCAAAAAATGAATGTTAGCGATTAACTTTGTTGTATTTTTCTTTTTAGTTTTTAAAAATCTGTTGTATTGTGTTCAAGACACATCTAAAAGTATAAAAAATAATTTTAGATCAATTTACTGTCACATATTTCTATTGCACTCAGTAGCTAGTAGCAAAGTTAATTATTAACTTTACAGTCTATTGTGTTCGAATCAAAACAACAGAGAAACGCAAACACAAGGTTATAATAATTAAATTTTATCATCTAGCCACTACCATCTGTGTGAAAATACAAGCTTCATCTTCAATTTAGTATCTACCTTGTGTCATTTTCTCAGTAATTTACAAATATTAACATATGATTTAATTGATAAATTCGGATTTAATATGATGATGAATGCTTGGTATAATTTGTATTAAAGTGTATTGTTAATTGTTATGTTTGTTATATATATACCAAACTTAACTCCTGTTTAACCAATTTAATGTCTGGTTAACTCCCGTGTATCCAAAATCCTACTATATAGGGTAGACTTTTGGTTAAGCGGGACAAATTGGTTAAATGTGATTGAGTTCACATAAGACTCGTCTTAGGAGGAACTTACTATAAAATTATGAGAAAAACCCAATTACCAGATTTTTATTATTGAGTTAGTATGTAGAATAAAATTATTTATATGTATTTTGGTCAGATTTATAACAACTTCGCTTAGTGACTTTTTGAACTTGAACTCAATTTTAATCGACGTCATTTATTAACTAAGCGAAAAATCGACCACTGATTATTGTCACTTATAGGTTTTTTAAAGGTTAAATCTAATCTTAATGATAAGAAATAAAGGTTAAGCTAAAACGCTGAATGCCATAAAATTGCTCGAATAATGGTGCCTTCATAATTTTATTCCGTTTAGAGTGTTGCATGCATGAGCGTATTCGTACCTTAAAAATAATGTAGGGGTTTCCGAGAAGGACCCCAGGAAGGACGGCGGTATGTTTGGTTGCATACCGTCGTGCACACCAGACGGTGTGGCGAGCGTCAAGCTCACCTGGGCGGAGCCCGACGGAGCACCGCGCTAAGAGGACTCCGGTTGCGTTCCGTTGGAGATCCCGGAGACATCTACGCAGCACCAGGGCGGCCACCAGAGGGGTTTAGTGCGGTAAGAGTCTCACATAACCCTGTGTCGCTCCCACGGCACCGGGTACCTTTTGAAGGTTTCCCCCTCGTTAACAAAAAAAGGGGTTTCCGAGACCTCGCGGCATAGAAAAGAAAATCAAATTATTTAGGTAGATCTTTTTTTTTTTCGCGAAAGGTTAAGACTTTATTTCGGGATATAGGTAAGTATATCTGAATTTTTTCTGACTTACCATTTGTTATTTGAAAGACATCTTTAAGCTCCTCTTATCATGAAAATTTTATAGAGAGTGATAACAGCCACTTTTATTCCAACATAGTTCAGTAAGTCGTGCTCACGGCAGCTCGTAAGTCAATAAAAAAAGTTGTTAAAATTAGTCCAGTTATAAGTTAAAAATGTTTTCAATATGATTTTAAAACGGAATTCCTTTAATATGCTTTCCCGGGTGGCCAATTTGTTGAAACTAACATAACGTGAGAGAGGCGGAAAATGATTAATTGTCGTGGAATTGCAGTTAGCGTGATTCCCTCTCAGTTTTATAATGATTAATGTATTATATTTTTGTACCAGATATTATAGTTAACTAGCAGCTAGTAGTATAAGTTTTGAAGGTGGTAGAACCCTCCGTGGTTCAACTCCCGCAACACCATCGACATACCTATTTCTCCCTAATAAAAGCAGTGTAAGGCGCTGCTATATTCTGATTTGAATGTGGTAAGCGAGATATACTTTTCCGAGGAATTCCTGTCTAGTCTAGTTAGTCTCAGGTAGGAACGTAATCTTATCTGGGATAGATTATAGATGTCCAACACTTAATATCGTGTTACTACGTTCATATTATAATTATATATTTTTTCTTAACAAGCCCAATTAGTATAAAAGAACTGTATACTCGTATTAACCCTTTAGTCGTAAGATAAGGCCACTAATTAATGCGCAATCACGAAGGCCCTAAAAGAACTTGTTCCTGATTTTTCTATTTTATTTTAAAACTGAACAGCTGAAATGTGAATAGAATGTAAGGAGTGTAAGGTGTGGGCTGTAGGTTGGTTTCCATGAAAGGCACCCTAAAACTACCTTAGTAGATATATGGGTGTGTGGATTGCTTGATTTTCATTCAATAAAAATCAAGGAATTTCATTTGTCGATTGGACACGAATTTTTAGCTTAGTTATATCACATATCTCAAGAAAGACACCCTAAGGGCTCCTTTATATTGGCGTTTCTTCAGTGTAGGCGTTTGCTGGACGTAAGCGCACACGCAGATATGAAACACCTAATGGAATTTGCAATCGGGTAAAAGTGATTACTTTGTCCTACATTATAATTAGAATATAAAAAGATAACTTCAAGTTGTCATTTATATTACTATTTATAAATTATAACATAATTAATAAATTGTTGTAAACAGGTAATTCTAAGTAATTTTGGCTATAAACAGCTCATGGTGCTGATACAAGTACTTTGACATGATTGTATATGACGCTACGCCAGAGTAGCATGTGCGCCGATTTTTCGCGAATTCTGCGCTGAGCATTCATTCATCGAACGTCTACGCTGGAAAATCCCTAGTGTGAAAGAGCCCTAATAGTAAAATCGCCTAATAGTAAAATCGTAAACACTTCCAGTGTATATATCAATCCGTTCGTTCATTCACGCTTCTCGCCGTAAATCACGCAAGTTGCGGCTGAACGTACCAAAATCTGCTGTGTTCATTAAACTGTACCACGGGACAAGTCTAACGTGAAAATTTAGAACAGAGCTAGTAACTGCGAAGCTCTAGAATTGAGATTTTAATACTAAACAAACTCTTTTGGAAATACATAATGTTTTTTTATTATACAGGAGTTGCAGACGAGCATGCAGTCCATCTGATGGTAAGTGGCTATTGCCGCTCATGGATATCTGTAATCAACCCCAGATAGGATTAGACATTCCTACCTGAGGTCGGCCACAGATGCGCCGCTACCCCTGAAGACTAAGCTGGAACGCTTCAGAAAAGTATGTCTCCCTTACCACACCCTTCAAACTAGAACACAGCAGCGTTTAACACTGCTGTTATAAGGCAGAAATAGGTTTGGGGGTGGTGACGCCGGAGTCGAACCACAAAAGGTTCTACCTTTACCTGTACCTCCAAATTTATAGTTCTCGTTATAAATTTAAAAATTAAAATACAGTTATAATCAATGATCATAGTTTGTACGATTTTACTTTTATTAACAGATCTAATCGCAATATAATTTAAAGGTGTAATGTGCAGAGTAGAATAAAGCTATTGTATTGCAGCAGAACGTTTGGTAATTACTAGTTAAATATAAAATAAACATTCATCATTATAAAACTCAGAGGGAATTGCACTAACTGTGCGAGAATTAATCTTTTGCCGCTGCTCTCAATGTTCACGTTTTGTTAGTTTTAATAAATTGGCCACTCGGGAGAGGAGATAAAGGAATTAAAATATTGTAATTCCATTTAAGAATAATGTTAAAACATTTTAAATTTGCAAGCGGATTTATTGGTATAGCTTATTTGACTTCGAACTACCTTTTTCCTTACTTCGATTTTCGATGTTACGGTACGAGTACAAGTAATCTAATCAGTACCCTTACTATGAGTTTTTACGTTTTGACAAATATGACTGTTTTGGTATTCGTTTAAGTATTTACCCATACAATTTCCAATCAGTGCCCCTAGCGGATTGTATCAGAACTATAGTGTCAGTAACTTAACATTAAATGTTTAAATTGACAAACTGCCGCTTAATGTTTTGTCTCTCTTTTTTGTGAACATGTGAGGCAGACAAAAAATCTTGAGCACTTATTGTTACGTTTACTCAGTCTACTGAAGCAAACGGAACAGAATAATGGATTGAGTAAACGTAACGTAAAATTGTGGGATGTTGTGAAAACTCATGGTAAGGGTACAGGTTACCAATAGATATATTCTCTATATAGTTGTGGCTTCCCGCTCCTCGTTAAGAGATGGTGCCACGAGTATTCTGAATCACGCTATCGAAGTTTTGTCAACAGCTTGCATATATACAAGCTCCGAACAGAGATTGTCGGAGTACGGCCGCTTCCCGGGCACGATCACTTAACCCAGCGAGAGATCTCCCTTTGCCTAAATAGTAATAAAACTATACTCTTCATACTTGTAAGTTTACACCAGTGAAAACACTACTTCTATAAGCTACAAATAGTTAGAGAGGTATAAAAAGTGGTAGAACTTAGAAGCAGTATGGTTCGGCAGAGATCGACACCTATTTCTAGCGTAAAGCAGTAGGTAGGTACTGGCGTTTCGGTGGCAAGGTGTGGATGCTGGCTGTGTTATAAGTGAGGAAACTGTTTTAATCATAACGAATAACAATGCGTCTGTAATCGGATTTAGATATGTTTAAAGAATTTATTCTCAAAAAGACAATGGCACTTACATGAGAATAGTAGCAAACATTAATATAAAATATGTCGTCGTCGTCCAATGCATTTATTTGTTTAGTTAGAACCATTGTTCTATTTTAAGATTGTTACAGATGTCCATTGGCGGCAATGACCACTTATCACCAGGAGGACATGTTCCTTTAGTACTTAAAACGTATAAAAAGTGGAGTCCAATCACAAAGACGTCTACCTTTAAACGACTTTTAAAATAAATCATGCTGTATGAAATGGAGTCTGATTAAATGTTTGATCAAAGTCGTAATTTACAACAGGATACCTTAATTAAGGATAAATACAAGATATATTTAAGACGTATCAAAAGATTTAATCATTAATTATATGACACCGTTATAAATTAAGTCAGTTGGATTTTTATTTATTAGTTATTAGTTATATTTATGAATGCGTTCATGTGAAGCTTCATTCTTTAGAAATGTAGATAAAATTGGCCAAGTGCGAATACATCTCGTAATCAGATTTTTGGAAGGAAACAAAAAGGTTTTTAGGTATTTTTATAATAACAGCTATAGAATGCTATTATTAAACTGAATGAATCTATATTGTGAAATTGAAATTGCAAATTGCATTGTGAACATTTAATCTGCCCATTACGCTTCAATAGATAAACTGAATACGCCGGATAATGTTTCTTATTTTTGTGTGGCCAGATAAGTCCGGCTTACTACAGAGAGGTTTTATTTTTGTCTCTGTACTTTTATTTTGAGTTCTTGTTGTTGGAGCATTCATGAAAATATATAGGTACTTTAAAAATCAATCTATTAAGGTATAGTATAGAGTCATGTGCCAAAAGGACAGACACACAGACAACGGAGTTGTGCAGCGGAGGTATAGTAATAGGGTTTCATTACGAAGCTTTAGGTACGGAATCTTAAATAATGTATAAATACTAGCTGACTCGGCAAATGTTGTGTTGCCATATAAATAAAAAAATGTTAAGGGTGAACAACCCTTATCACTTAGGGGTATCAAAAATAGATAGTAGCCGATTCTCAGACCTACTGAATATGCATATAAAATTTGGTGAAAATCGGTAAAGCCGTTTCGGAGGAGTACGGTAACTAACATTGTGACACTAGAATTTTACATATAAGATTAGCTAGATGCCTTTAAGACAACGACTACCATATAAAAAAAATACTTTCACATGTAGTAGAAAACGATCCGGATACGATGTATAAGATGAGTCTATTCTTGTAGTTGTCGTTAGTAGTCCGATTCTGAGTATTTGCGTAATCCTGTTGTGCACGGTGCACGGCATCTACAATTACAATATCGGGAATCCGAGTTCGGTGTGTAGAAATGGTTTATCAATCTAAGATTCTAAGTGATTATTTGACTGACAAAACGGTGTGGTCTGAAGTAGTTCCAGCCCCACATGTACCATTAGGTTAAGTTTAACATTGTAAAATCCATTTTTTTTAAAAGATGTGTGTTTTGGAGTTTCTTTCGCCGCTTCTTCTCCATAACGAAACACCTTGTGAAGTGGTGGTAGTTTGACATTCAAAAAGTGCTCTGTAAAGAACCTATTTTGAATAAAAAATTTTGATTTGATTTGATTTATGCGTTCTTGTAGTAGCAACACAATGCAATACAAATGTTATTGTAAATTCAGAACAGTACCCTTAGTATGAGTTTTTATGATTTACAAAAATGTCTGTTTTTGTATTTGTTTACGTATTTGCCCATGTACTTCCAATCAGCGCCCCTAGCGGACTGTATCAGAACTGATTGGAAATGTATGGGAAAAACGAAATGTATGGGAACACAAAACAATGTCGGTTTAAGGGCTTTTATTGTTTTGTTAATACAAACATCTTAATATACATTAAAACTTAACAAACCTCAATTGATCGAAAACCACTATTTCACGTAGACCATTCATTTCACTAGTTCATTGCTTACGGTAAAAAGTATGTTTGTGTATTAATTCAGGTCATGAACTATCCGTGTGCCAAATTTGATCGAAATTCAATCAGTAGTTTTTGTGTATAAGGGTAACGAGCATCAATCTATCTTTCCATCCTCACAAATTTGATTTTTATAAAGTTAAAATAGATAAGGCCTTCCATCTGATGGCAAATGTTCACTATTATCCATAGGCTCTATAATTAACTCCATATAGAACAGGGATCTTCTGAGGATTAAGATCATTATCTCATACTCGTATATACAGCATTCTCATCCTTCCATCCAAACTCAAGAGCTGCTTCAAGCTATAAAAATCTGCCCACTCTACATTTTAATATACATTTTACAGATATACAGTTTATGAACATTACCACTTAACTTATATTACATAATTGAGATACATTATAAAACATTTAAGTGCATTTAATTCCAATAACTATTTATTTATTTATTTATTTGCACGTCAACAGCAGTATCCACAAACTATAATTCAATTATTCTGTAATGTATTCGCCGTGTAGTACCTGTTTAAAAATGTTAGTAGGTAATTTAAAGATTATGCAAATTAAATGATGCTATCATAATCACTAGCCGCGAAAATAGGACTTCAATAAAATAGATATGCCAGTTGCTGCCTCTTTGAATTTATTACTTTTCGTAATTTAAAGCTCTTATAACAAGAAATATATTTAATATTGACATACTTAATTCCAGTAATATCTAGAAGTGAGTATTTATGGCATCCAAAACAGCATGATTATATATTACAAGTCTATGAATAAAATTAATTTTATCCTAATTAATTACTTTACTTAAGCGTGAGGGTCCGTTTATATTAAGTCGGATAATGTATTCACAGATTTTTATAAATAATAATAATTAATAATTTCCGGTTTAGGAAACGTAAGGTATCTAATATTCTTGGAAATCGGTGTATATATAAGTGGACTCTCAATGGGAAATCTTTGGAGCGTTTTAAATTTTATTGCGTAATCGTTTGTCGCATTTTATTTACCTAAAGTGATACAGTCGACAACTAATGTAAGCTGTTAGCAAAAATATTTTTGTAGATTACAAGAGCAAATGATAAGGTATTATTTATCGACTTTAGCTGCCCGTTGTACATACGTGCGATATATTTTAAACGTAATAGATGTTGTTTATGAGGCTGTTTACTTATATCCACAAGAAATCAACTTTTTAATTTTATAAAAAAAATATATGTATTCTTCATGTTGCATAAATTTGTAAACGTATTAATTATGTAGCCAAGTAGGTATATAATATAGAAATCTACATTTTCATCATATAACCCTATGCTGTATCGAAATTTAAAAGTTTTAATTCTTATAATATATAACGCTTATGAATCTAGCTACGCTACACTGCTGGCTTGTTTTCGAAGAGTGTAGTAAGGGAGACTTATCCATGGTGTTCTACTTTAGTCCTCAGGGGTAGCCGACCTAACGTAGAGATCTCACCCTGTCAGGATGATGATTAGAGATAACAGATGTCCATGGATGGCAGTAGCTACTTACCATCAGGATTACACGCACATTTGCTGCTTCTATTAAATAAAAAAATGTTATAATTTGATAGTAAAACAACGATTTAAATCCACTGCAATTTATAAAATCAGTACAACAATAATAAATGTTCGTTATTTAACAGAAAATCGGGTTCACGAATTGGATAATATTATCACATTATACTTGTTAATTAATGGAAAATTAAAGCCTCTGAAAAATTGAGGCAATTTATATAAACACAACAAAATATTGGTAATTTTATTGTTATCGATATAGCCCCACATTTTATGGATATATAGTAGGTATTACTATAATTGGCCTATAAAAATGCGACTATACTTAATCGAAAATATATGAATTTGTTGTTAACACTTCTCTTGTTGACTAGCTTATAACAAATACCTCAGTTTAAAGGATTACTTCGCTGTTAAATGTGAAATATATAATATATAAATTCTTACTAACTACGACAAGCATAATTTACACGCCCATTTAAATGTATTCATACACACACACGCATTAGTCCAGCAGGAAATATCTTTTTGTTTTGTTGTTTTTGTACCGCAATATAAATTGTATAATGGCAGCATTTGGGGAGCCTTGACCATCAATTCCCACATAACATCTCAGGGAAATCGGGGCGGCTGAAAATCAGCGCAGTTCTGGATTTAGGTCCTGGGTCTGCATCAGCTGAGCCGTTTCCATTTGCTCTCAATATGTAATATTCCAAATTATTTGTTTACTTGTGTAACTTCTTGAGGCAATAAACCATTCTTATTATTATAAGTTGATAACTCACTAAAGTAAAAAATAATAATTGGCCAAGTGTGCGTCGAACTCGCACACGGGTTCCGTATCACTAAAATTTATTATTTGTTATCATAGCAGCCATAGAAGTGAATACATTAACATTAATACAAAGAAGTAAATTTCAATCTATTATGAGTCAATCATAGATTAGTAGAGTCAATAGATAAAGCGAAAAACGTTGAAAAATGGCAGTTTCTTCTATGAAGACCATGTAATTTCAAGCTTTTCTATTTTCTGTTATAGTGGCTACATTATCTTTAAAAATATCAAGTTTCTATCTATTATGGTTCACGAGATAGAGCTCTATGACAGACAGACATAGCGGAGGCTAAGTACCTTCATTTTAGGGTTCCGTACCCAAAGGGTCAAATCGAAACTACTAAAAGAAAGTAGGTTAATAAACAAACAAAATAACTACAGAACGGTTTTGTCTACATACATATCATATAGATATGTGTTGTTGAAACTAGTTTTACTCAAAATTTTGTTAAAATCTAGGTCTGGGTGTAATAAACTGCGTTGCGTGTAGATACGGGTGCAACAAGTAGTGATGGCCTAATGAATACAATGAAATAAAGTGCCTAAAAAAACTAACATAACCTAGTGGTGGAAATTCTTTAAACCAGTGGAATTCTCTTTTGAACGAAGTTATGTACTTGTTATAAAATAATTATTAGTAAGTGTTTTTTAAGGAAAACTTCGCGAGGAACCTTTTAAAAAACAATGAATGAACAAATTAAAAAAAAAACATGACCCCATGATTTTATAGCTTATAAGATAAGCAATAGCAAGCATGGATAAGTAATTTAGAAATGACCAACAATAGCGGATATAAGTAGAACTACTGAAATGGACCACAGCTGTGTCGTTACTTTAAACCTTTGAACACGTAATGTTCTACCGACCATGATTTCTTTTCCAGAAATTCTAAGTTTTGCGTTTATCCGAACTACCTACTTACCTACATCTTTATATGCTAAGCGATGCTTTTATCGGCTAAAAGTATTTTAGTTTTATCCCGCAATCTCGGAGAAGATCGGAATATGCTCGCGCGATAAAATGTGATTTGAACTGATGTCACGCGCCCAATAATGCCAGTTATGCTTCGAAGAAAATTAAGTATCTTGGAAAATTGTAGCAAATAGATATTATTGAGCATTAATGTTCATAAGTGTATCAATTTTGTAAGGTATAAATGAGATTAATATGGATACGGTGAGAAAGTATCCTTTTTATATTTTTTTATTGTTCTCAAGGGAAAACTTTAAAATATATCAGACGCCGTAGGGGATGACGCCTGGGTAAGCGGGATTTTTACCGTTCTAAGAAAGGGTGGCTTTATCGCTTAGTGGAGAACTCTGGGATCTCCGACGGAACACAATAGGAGTCCTCCAAACGTCCTCCCGCATAACTGGTGTTTTAGGCGCCGTAAGACCACACATACCGCCGTTTCTCGAGCTGTTGTGTTCTGTTCGAGCTCCTCTTCTTGCCGCCCGCAACCCCGGAAGCCCCGTTTTGGCCCATCTTACGACAGGCAAGGGATACCGTAGCCCTATTCTAGTCCCGGGACTAGAGTTCATGACGGTGAGAACTTACTCACTGAGGGTTTTTCACCGCTTCTTGTATAGTTATGAATTAAATATCATCGAGTTGAACTTGTTTAGTTTTTAATGAATTTAAATATCAGGTTTTGTCACTCACATAATATTAATTGCTTAAATGCAGTACCTACACTATAATTAAATTGACTATAGACCGTCATGGTTGTTTCAAATAAAAATACAAGAAAAACCGTGATATACTACTTCCGCTATATAACCAAATTAAACTGGTTTGTAACGAGTGTAATTTGGTTATAATAATCATGTATAGTGTACATATCTATGGGTGTCTTAGCAAGACACCTTGCCACACTTACCGCATCGACTATAAGAGAAATCTTCAAAATAAGATTGCTGTAAACGTGAGGCATAATTAATTTCTTTAATTGATTCTTTTGGTATTGACGTTTTATTCAAAGTGAAATAAATAATAAAATGAACAATTTAACCTGATGTAATATGTGTTACTTGCGGGATACATTGTGTTTTCATCGCATCACATCGCAGTTCGATTGTCAAGTCAATCTATTTCTTTCAAATATAAAAGATTTTTAATATTGATATGGTCTCATAAGATGTTGTTAGGTTAGTTAATTACGAAATAATTTAAGACAGAAGTTCCTTTAGTGGGGACTGAATGAATTAACTGACTTGGTATTACATGTATCTGACAACTATTACTTTAGAAGAACTAAGTTGTGTGACTTGTTTTTTTACAAGTTATGCTTTTGGTGGCATATTATTACGTTACTTCCAAAATAATTAATAAAGTAAATTAATCATAGCTCACGTTCAAAATACTCTCATTTTGACGACAGTTTACTCTCATCGTCCGACAACACTCGGGGTTTGTCTAGTGGATTCAAATGTAACGTACTCAACGCTGGGAATATTACTAAAATTCCTGGTTATCATTACGTGATATTTCGAGAAAGGCTAACGGTTCTAGATGGGAAATTCCACAAGCAATGTAGGATCCTTTAGTTAATTAATCCAGCTTTAGAGGCTTTGCTCAATTCTCTGGAAGTTATTATATTCGAAGGAAACGCTTAAAATATTCTCATTTTTGGGTCGAGTGCGGCTTATTACATAATTATATTGTATCCGTCTTTGGTTTATGCCTTTTTATGTAGATTTTTTACAAATTAATTATCTCAGTATAAATTCATCAACAATTTGGTCAACGATTAATCCGCTTCACTCACTTGATTTTCGGAGAATTCTCATCTCCGGAACTAATCGGTATATTTTGTAGAATTGCTGTATCGTAGAACACTGAGAGATAAATAATGAACCAGAAAGAGAATCCTAGGGAAAGAAGAGAAATTTAAATTCTCATTACCATACTTCGTATTATTATTACACGGGATACTTGATTAAAGAAATATTGGCAGTGAAAAAGGCGTATCGTAAGTATTGAGCATTTGAATAAAATGTCAATTTAAAAAATCCCCGACAATATTAGTCTAGTACTCATTATCACATGTTCATGGGCTTCAGTGACCACTAATTATCAGGTGGACTGCATGCGGTGTACGCGTATTCTTATGACAAAAGTTATAAAAAATAAAACCCATTGTGGTATGACTCCGGCGGCACCACCGCCACACCTATTTCTACTAGAGGTGCGCATTATATGTATATCACTGAAGTGAAAAGAGAGAGATATATCTTTTCAACTCAGTGATATATATCACTCTTTTAGCTCAGTAACTCACTTTAGCTCAGTAGCTCTGTAAAGATATAAGCGACATTTTATATCAGTATATCAGAGAATCAGATCAAAATGTTTTGACAACATTTTTGATTCCTATAATTAATACAAAACTGGCAAGAAATTATATATATATATATTTCACAGCCAACACTATTTGTATATCCTTATTTTCATATTCTTAGCAAAGAAAAAATATTTTAATTAGTGTTTAAGACGTAATGCATTTGACTCGAATCAGACTCTCTCAGTCAGTCGCTCATTTGACTCATAACTCACTCGCGAGCGAGTATAAAACTGTTGAGTTGAAGAAGATCTTATATCCGGAATCGTATGGACCTATGAACTCAACCATGTGACGCGGATGTAAAGATATAATTCAAATTCGTCGGAGTTGATGAGTGATTAGCTCTTTGGTGAAGATATATATCTTTTATATCACTCACTCGCGAGCTACTCAAGTCTAATTTCTACTAATAACAACTGAGTTAAGCGCCGCTGTGTTCTGGCTTGAAGGGTGGTAAGAGACATACTTTTCCGAGGCGACTCATCGGAAGATTCCTAAATTCAATCCTATCTAGGGTTGATTACACATGTCCATGGGCGGCACTAGCCACATACCATCAGGTGGACTGCATGCGTGTCTGCTATTTCTATATTATCAAAAAATGTTTGATAGGTGTTAAGTAGGTATTATATTGTGTTATATAATGTAGATATAATCTTCTATAGTATAACCAAATTAACAGTTTTTAGTTGTTATTATACCTGTTTAATATTCGTATATCGTTCTCGGGGATCTACCGGTGCAAAAAACTTAGGTGGTATTTATATGAATTATGTGTTTTATGGCATAACGGATAAGCTTATACTCGAGTATGAAATTAAGTAAGACACGATTTGTGTGATAATTTTGAATCAAGTTATAGTCTGTTTGTCCGATGCGGTGTTAGGTATAGAAGAATACTCCAGTTGTGTTCCCTCGGAGAACCCGGAGTTCTCCAACAAGCGCTGAGGACGGCCTCCTGGGGGGGTTAGTGCGGTAAAAATCCCACATAACCCCGCGTCGCTCCCACGTCGTCAGGTACCTTTTGAAGGTTTCCCCCTCGTAAACAAAAAAAAGGTATAGAAGAATAGAAACAATACTCTAAAGTAAGTACAAAATCTAGACAAAACTATTTTTTGTATAATTATATGATGCCCTGATGTTATGTATCACTGTAGTCCTTAGTGTCATCAAACTCTAAATAAAAGAATTCTGTCCTTAGTTGACAAAAAGTATTAATACCTACTCAACATTGCTTCAAAGAAAATAGCAACATTAAAGGCAATAACAGTTGGCAATAATAAAAGGGTTTCTTTGTTTAAAATGTCGAATTATATGCATTCTGACAGTATTTCCAATGTATTTTGCAATATTTCTACAACGAGCGATACTAGATACTGGAAAGACTGGATAGCTAAAGTACTATCTCAGGACGTTACGAGTTAACCGCTCATATTATTATGTCCCCTAGCTTAGCAAGTTTACAAACTTATCTGCACTTTACTAAACCATTTATTCTCAGTATCGAAAACAAGATTTTCACGTCGGTTACCCACGTAGCAGTTTTAACGTAGAAAAACTAAAAACACTGGAAAACTTTCAATAGTTGAAAAAGCCAGGGTGCGCGCAATTTTATTTTCGATCTAGTCTCTATAAAATTAGTTTTCAAATTCATCAACAACCCATTACTGTCCCACCGCTGGCCACGGGTCTCATCTCAGAATAAGAAGGATTAGGCCATAGTCCACCGCGCTGGCCAAGTGCGTATTGGTAGACTTCACAATCTCTCAGGTATGCAGGTTTCCTCACGATGTTTTCCTTCACCGTTTAGCAAGTGATAATTAATTTCTAATACGCAAGTCACTTTGAAAAATCAAAGGTGCGTGCCTGGGATTTGAACATCGGACCCCTCGATCGAGAGGCCGAGCTTCTTAACCACTAGGCTATCACTGCTTGTTATCCCATCAATCTTGTATTGTATTTTGAGTATGTTTCATAATGAAAGTAGTTGTTGTCGAAATAGAACAGTTAACAAGCAACACTTAATCGTTACTATCTTTTTTCTACGCTCGGTCCGTTTTTAAAATTTACTGACGTACTGATTGCTAGACTTCTCACACCTTTAGGAAAATTATAAAGTAATCGTACATGTTCATAAGGTGTTATTATTTTCGTTTGAAACATAATTGCTACAATCAAACAAATATATCTATCATCAAATCAAGAATAAAATCAAAAACGCTTATCGTGAGTAATGGTTAAATTGATTACACATACAATCCACACTACTCAAGACGCGGTAAGAACATGCTTTATATTTATATATACTGATGCGATGTAATGTTCCTAACACTAACCCACTGAGGAAACGAAATTTTGAAATTAGGCCTTATAATCTGGGGGTTAGAGGATCAAATCTGAGGCTTTTTATTTTTAGAAATCCTGGCATATTGAAAATTAATAACGGTAAAGAATATATCCTGAGGAACTACGCAACGCTAAGCTACGCCCTTATTCTTAAAAATATATTAGGTGTGTGAAGTCTACCAATTGGCACTTGGCCAGCATGGTTTATGGCCTAAACCACAATCACTTTGAGAGTAAATCCGTGCCTCAGCAGTGGGACAGAACTGGGTTGAGGATTAAAAAGGAGAAAAAAATTAGGATATAAAATCAAAAGTATTAAAATATAAATCACAAAAGCCAGAAGAGTATCGACAAGTATACTGTATAGCTAAGAACATCACAACCACCCACGTTGATAGTTTATTATCTCCGATTGTAACTGAATCACGGGATTAGGAAGATAAAAAGTTCAAGCAGAGAAGAGCAGTTAAAAAATAAGTTACAAAAGCCACAACAGTATCAACGAGTATACTGTATAGCTAAGGACATCCCTACCACCTACGTTGATATTTTATTATCTCCGATTGTAACAGAGACACAAGATTAAGAAGATAAAAGGTACAAGCAGAGAAGAGCAGTTAAAAATAGAAGTCACTAAATCAAGAAGAGTATGGGTTGGTCTATTTTATAGCTAAGAATATCACAACCACCCACGTTGATATTTTATTATCTCCGACTGTAACTAAATCACGGGACTAAGAAGAATAAAATTGCAAGCAGAGAAGAACAGTTAAAAATAGAAGTCACAAAAGCCACAAGAGTATTGACGATACTACTTTCTGGCTAAAACATCACAACCACCCACGTTGATAATTTATTAACTCCGATTGTAACTGAATTGTAATTAAGAAGATAAAAGGTGCAAGCAGAGAAGAGCAGTAAAAATAGAAGTCACAAAAGCCACAAGAGTATTGACGATACTACTTTATAGCTAAGAACATCACAACCACCCACGTTGATATTTTATTATCTCTGATTGTAACTGAATTGTAATTAAGAAGATAAAAGGTGCAAGCAGAGAAGAGCAGTTAAAAATAGAAGTTATAAAAGCCACAAGAGTATCGACGTGTATACTTTATATCTAAGAACATCACAACCACCTACGTTGATATTTTATTATCTCCGATTGTAATAGAACCGCAAGATTAAGAAGATAAAAAGTGCAAGCAGAGAAGAGCAGTTAAAAATAGAAGTCACTAAATCCAGAAGAGTATCGGTTGGTCTGTTTTATAGCTAAGAGCATCGTAAATATGGAACGTTGATTGGTCCATAATGCGGTCCACTACAATGGCCGCTGTGAAATTTTATAGTTCGCTATTAGACTCTAATAGTGTCCACCTGCGGTGTTTGTTTTTATGCACTTTTATTTTTATTGGTTTCAGAACGTCCCTTCTGAATTATGAAGTAAAACTGAGGTTATACTTCTATTGTAAATTTAGCGGTGTTTAAGATTGAAATATAAAATGTTATTGCCCATTTTTACCCAACTGCGAAGGGCAATTTCTTCGGGCGTATGTAGGTGTGTAATTAATAATGATGTATGTCTCATTTTTTATATGCCATCCAGCCAAACGGCTTGACGGATTATAACATACGAGGAGTCGTTGTATTCGTCAAAGTTATGGGAGTAACATGGGCTATAATTTTAAACCGTCGGGGTTTCGTTTTTATAATAATTGCTTGTATAGGTTTTTGAATAAGTATTTATTAGTAGGAAAAAAACGGTTTAACATAAAATAACGTCTGGGAAAGCTTTAGATCACGTGAAAAAATAATTGATACAAAAGTTTTATTACCCATGCATCTAGTTTGGCGAGAAATCGTGAAAAACCTATTTCCACCCCTAAAAGTTAATTCGATTTCCCCTCGTTCCTGGGATCGAGGATTAAATTTAATTTTCCCGGTATCTGGGATATATTTCCTACCCTTTCCAATAATTTTCATACTATTATTAATTTATGTTATTTATTGGCTTTTTAAGGTTATATACTCAAAGGGGGAAATCGGAATGCTACTATTTAGCCTCCACTGTCTGTCCGCCAGTCACATGACCCTATATCTTGAACCGTAATAGATAGGCACTTGATGTTTTCCGAAACTTTATATTACTGTGAAAGAGTCCATAACATTTGTTGTTATAAAAAAAAACATTGGTCGTATGAAACAAATTATGCGCGAGTTCTGTTCGCACTTGGCCAATTATTTTCAGCTCCCTAGTATATTTCTAGTGGTCTAAATTCGTAGTACAGCCAATTCTATTATTTTGCGGTCAAGTGATGCAATGACTGTAAGCTCATCTTGGGTCAAAAACTGGTTATGGTGGTATCATGAGGACATTTGGTTAAGCTGACATTGACCTTAGCGGATAAGGGCAGGGGAGCACAGCGCTGGTACCAGTCAGCACGTCAGTCGCTCTCAGATAGCGCGCCGCAACGTACGGCAGGCGCTGTCTACGGCAAAACCGGCAACTTCGCATCATTGTGTAGTGTTTATGTTTTGTTACGTTTCAGTTAAGTTTGGATACTTTGTGAAGTTTTGTGAATTTATCCTCTTAGGTGAGTATTTTTTGTTGTACCCAGTGATAAGGTGGCCTGAATTTATAATATTGTTAATACATTAAATTAATTTAGTGTAGTGTTCGCATAGTAGACAAATTATAGATTTTTTGTTCATAACACGAAAGTTCGTTAATAGGTATCAAACAAAAATGAAAATAGTTTGACAAATTAAAGATAAATGTACTATTTTTTGTCTGTATATTTACATGTAGATAATAAATACGTTACAAAAATGAAATTTTATAAGCGCTTATTACTATAAAATATGGGAATGTAGCAAAGTAAAATACTTATAAGTTCTTTTAAGATTGAAGTACTAAAAGTGCATGCTGTCCACCCAATTATAAATGGTCACTACCGCCTATGGTCATCTCCCACTAGCACATCACTAGCTCCGTATAAAACAGGGGTTCTTCCTGAAGCCCATCACAAATGCGTAAGTAAGCCAGCATCTTTTTTTTTATAATATAAGAGTAGCAGACGAGCATGCAGTCCACCTGATGATAAGTGGCTACTGCCGCCCATGGACATCTGTAATCCACCCCAGATAGGATTAGATATTTCTACCTGAGGTCGGCTACAGATGCGCTCCTACCCCTGAGGTCTAAGCTGGAACGCCTCGGAAAAGTCTGTCTCCCTTGCCACACCCTTCAAACCGGAACACAGCAGCGCCTAGCACCGCTGTTATTAGGTAGAAATAGGTGCGGCGGTGGTGCCGCCGGAGTCGAACCACAAAGAGTTCTACCACCTTCAAAATCTACTCTCAGTGTGATCTATTGGGATATTTCCCGGAATTTTCCGAGTATAGGGTCTCGGAGGGCTGCCGCGGTTTAGAGATTGGATTACTTAAGAAAGTAAATTCTGTATATAACTTCTTCATATAACTGTACAAATATTTTCAACGAAACCACATGGAAACATTTAAAATTTACGCTGTTAGTAACTTTGGTCAATAACATTTTCAACACAATTTTTTGGATAATTCAAAAGTTTTTATTTTATTGCTTAAATCTGATTAGGTCAGTATTTCGTACTAAGTTATAAACTACGTGTTGAGTTGAAAAGCTATAGAAAAGTTGAATAAATTAATAATTATGAGCTCATGTGGTAAACAAATCCTAAACGCTATTTGTCATAAAATAATCAGTAATCACACTCAACTCTCTGATTCGATCAGAGGTCTTGAATTTAGGATGTAAAATCTACCTACCAGTTTCGCCGTGACCACGATCCATGCAACTGGGTCGAAATATCGGCAATAAAAAACGCATATCGTGAGTACCCGTTACATAATAAAATGTCTCAATTCCGCGATAATTTTAGTCTAAAATCATATGATGTAAAATCTATAAAAGAGGATGATAAATGACAGACCTATTAATGAACGCAAAAACTTAAAACCATAGTCAATACATTTTCTTAAAAATTAGCCTTTTCATTGATAGATTAGTAAAGATACTTCGCCGCCTTGAAATTGAATGAAGCCACAAACGGCTTATTAGTAAGTTCTTTTTTTTGAATTCTTGACAAATAAAAACAATTTTAGAGAAAAATTACGAATAAATAACTAATACTGCGTAATTTAACTTATAAATAAATATTTTTTTCAAATATTTTAGGGACATTTTAGCACGGAGATGTGGCAAAACTTTTTTACGCAACTATTTCAATTGTCAAAACTGGGTACATCTTCGTGTTAGGAGTGAGTAATCTTTACTAATCTATGTTTTCATTAGTAATTTCTCTTTACTTCCCGAGATTTGGCCTTATAAGCGACAATGTGCCATGGTCGACATATAAGATTTTTTTTTCTCAAAAACAATCTTACTTACTTCTCTAAAACTGCATTAGTTTTGAAACGCATTTTAATGCGATTTTTAATAATTCAATCTTCCCTCAGCGTGATTCATGAACTTGAATATATTTTTCGTTTAACCTTCTACCCTGTTTAAATCGTTAGCATATAATTGATTTTTGTTTATTCACATATTTTATTTAAATACATTATTTATACAATTTATTATAATCATAGCACACAATTGAAAAATTACTTCTTCCATTTAAAATTTGGGTTATGAAACTACGACCCGAGTTGAGTGCTATAATGAAATGCTCGACTTGTTTTTTTAGTAATTTCATTGTTGCTTTTATGTAAATTTCTCTATCATTCGGGATTCCAGCAGAGTAATTACTGAATTGTTCTAGATAGTTGCGTGAGGTCAAAATATGTATTTATATTCTTTAGGAACAGATATTTCTATTGTAGAAATCACAAACGACCCTGATTAGGTATAACAACATCTGCTACAAATTACAGTTCAATAGATAATTCAGAAAACAGCGAAAAATAGCGGTTTCTTTTATGCCGACCTCCATTTATTTTTAAACTTTTTTATTGATTGTTAAAGCAGCAATTGTTATACCTATCTACTCTGTAAAAATAAAGTGTTTATCTATTACGGTTCAAGAGATAGAGCTCTATGGCAAACGGACAAACGGAAATACAGTGGAGGTTTACTAATAGGGTTCCGTTTTTACCCTTTGCACACGGAAACTACGTTTGGTCCTCCGTCTTCAGCGTCTTAAAATATTTAATTGTATTTTAATATATTAAAATTAATTTTATTATTTAGTCCTTGCTTTCCGTTTCTAAGAATTTTGTAGAGATTAAATATTGGACAACTGAATTTATTATGGTTCGTGGAAAACTTTGACGTGATAAATATATAAATGATTGCCACAAAAACATAAAAAGGAGTAATTGAAATCCTCAATATCAAATGCCCATATTGTTTGAATCTTTCTTTTACTTCGGGAAAAGCGAAATAAAACATCTTATTTATTACCACCAAATGTTGCGTTCTGATTAGATCTCACGATCGTTGAGTAACGATGGGTATTTGTTAATGTATATTTTGTTTATTCGTTTATTTGCATACGTTTTAACATTTTTGTTATGCAGCCAATAAAGAGTTTTTACGTTTTATACAAATTATCCAAGGTTAACTAATTTATATTAATTCGTTGTTTACCAAGCGCGCTATTTTATTTTATTAAGTAAATATGTGAAAATAATCCTCCTTGATGGTAGGTAAGTGGTTACTGTCACCCATGGGGAGTTCTAATCTAGGGTAGTGACAGATACGTTGCTTTTTCTGACGTCAAAACTGGAACGACTAAATAATAACTATAAATGTCACTGTTTATGTACTGTATGTACTTTTTAAAGTAGAAAATAGAAACATTTATTATTGCTCTTATAAGGCAGAAATAGATACAGCCGGTTGTGCAGTCGCACTACAACCATAAACATTATTATCATTAATATAGTACCAACCTTATAGAGACATCTCTTCATATTCAACCATTATGAGATTCAAAAATAGACACGGGATATTAAAATGTTAATTACTTCAAAGTATTTCATACACGCTCTAGAACAGGCTTTCTCAAAGTGGGATGGCCTTGGGGGCCTTGGGGCCCTTGGGGTACGTCAGTTAATAGTTGGGTGTTCGCGACAAAGTTACGTAATAGCCGTTTCTCATTACCTACGTGACACGCAGGATAGTAAACGTTTGACCAATCAGTGCATTTTTTTAAGAATCGACTCAATTTTGATCCAACGAACACGAAGAAAATCTACCAACTTACTATAATAATTAATTATTCAAAACATATATTTTGCTTCTTATCATTGTATTTACGTATTTTATAACAAAATTCCGTATTTTATTCTCACCAACGTTTAAAAGGGGTTCCTTGCTTTCTAGTTTAATCGTCAGTTTGAGAAACTCTGCTCTAAAAGCTTTGTATCTATTTACATATAAACGTGAATATTAAATGTTAGCCTACTAGTATAGCCTACAAGCGTCACTTTAGTATTTAAAGTCGTCATTTGCATATCTTTGCATTAGCTCTACATATACTTAGTCGTATGTACTCGTAGGTACTTTAAAACTAACAATTTACAGATTTTTAATACACGTACTCAATTTTTTTTCGGACAAATTATCAGTTGAAAGATGTCATCATATTTACGAAGAATTTAATTTATTATCTACAAATATAGCTATTGTAGAAAATTTAACGTTATTAGGTGCTCCAATATTTGAAGATGCATTTTTGCCCATTATAAATTCTAAGTTGACACACTTTGAATTAAATTCGGAACGACTTTACGACATAAAACCGCATATGGCTATCTACATTTTACGCCTTTGCCTATCCGCACCTAAATTCTTGTACTTACTTCGTTGTTGTCCTTTTTGGAAATTTCCTTCGTTTACTCACATTTTAGACTTATCATTACAAAATTGTGTCTAAAATTCTAAATTTGCAATTTGATGATCGTTCCTGGATGCAGGCAACCCTTCCGATTAAATTCGGTGGCATAGGTATCCGCAGGACGGAAAGTTTGGCTCTCCCGGCTTTCCTGGCCTCTTGTCATAGTACGACTACCCTCATCGCCGACATCTTAAACACTTCTATGGATGATGTTCGGGTGGCGTACATGTCGGAGGCTACGGAGGCCTGGAGTGCTCTATTTCCGTCTGAAGATACCTCTGTTATAGATAAATATAAACAATGCAGTTGGGATATACCAGCAATTAAATCTATTTTTGCCTGCCTTTTTGAACGATGTCCGGACAACTTTGATAGGGCCTGTTTACTCGCTGTTGCTCAAAGCGAGTCAGGCTGTTGGTTACATGCGCTACCTTCTAGTAATATTGGCACTGTGCTGGATCCAGTTACCTTAAGAATTTCTGTAGACGATGGCAAGAGACCCGATGGTATCACTTTAGTGCCGTGGAGTCTCGGGTGACCCCTGGTATGGGACGCGACCTGTGTCGACACTCTAGCCCCATCTCACGTTGGTAATACCTCTGTGAGCGCTGGGGCTGCAGCCAACCATGCCCAGATACTAAAGCGCCGCAAATATAGTAATATTTTGGATAATTATTTGTTTGCGGCGCTTGCAGTAGAGACAATGGGTCCATGGTCATCTGACATGAAGAAATTCATGTCAGATATGTCGACCAGACTTGTCCTCGCTTCTGGTGATGCCAGTGTTTTGGGAACCATGCCTCACACGGCAATTTTGGATGGTTTGTTTTATTTCTAATGATTTTTGTTTTTCCCCCCTTTTTGTATATGTATGTAAATATAGTTTTAATATATGTATTGTAAATATTTTATGAATAATGTAATGTAAATGTATAAAACATTGTAAATAAAGAAGTTTTAGCTTTAAAATAATAAATGAAACTGATAAAATAAAGATGTAGAAACTAACTCGTACTCAAGAATATTTTATAATTGTATACCTAATTTTATGTAGTGCCTTATTTCTGCCTTATAATAACAGTGTTAAGCGGTGCGGTTTTCTGGTTTAGACGGCGTCGTGAGCTGTGACGAGGTATTTTAAATTAGTCCTCAGCAATGATAATAACTTATATGTATGTGGGATAATACCTACATGATTAAATTTTGATTTTGTTTTCCCTTTATTTTTATTTTTTATTTTTATATCTCTGACGAAGTTTGATTTCGTAACAGTAGCAACACTGAAAAAGTCAGTCAGTGAGTGAGTTTAAAACGATGTACGAAATAAAATAGGTATTAATTATCACCATCAACCTGTCATTTCTACGATCCCACATGTATGTATATCATTGGTCCAGTGGTAGTGACCGACATCTGGTCGACCTGAAGTAGGACTTTTCTTATTCGTCCAGAGGAGCATTTACCACTGATTATCAGGCATTCCATTCTTGTTTACTAGATTTGATATGAAATGTCAAAACTAAGTAGTTGATCCATAAAAACGCGAATTCAATGCCGACGTTGACAATCTAATGGTATTTTAATTTGTGTTGACGTTTGGTATACGCTTAAGATTTTACTCACGAGCATGTAAGATTATTTTAGTGACACTCGGAAAATGTATTTATGGCAGGGCCTGGGCAGGTATTTATCTTAAATTATCTTAATTTATCGTTAATTATATTAAGGTGAGTTTATTGGAAATGATAAATTCTTCATCTTTTTTTCGTAGTATTAGAAATCTTTTGTTTCCAGTGATTAATAGAACAAAAAACCCGACGGACCTAAAATGACTAACTAAATATACTAGCATGTTAGCCCATGTCAAACTTTACTGATGTATGTATTATTTTTAATCTTTGTTTCTTATATAAATGTATAAAAATCACTCCCACAATTTAAAGGACCACTGGCAAAGAATAAGACAAGACACACGCTTGAAAAACATTACACTCCTCAGCTGCTTAATAATCAACAATGTCTGTAAAAATATAGTAATTTAAATATAAAATAATTTTAATTATTTTTTTTTTGTACATGTCATTAAGTTTGCTCGCTTACTACGCGGCATAGAAACGAAATTAGTTATATGTATTTGTGTACTTAAACATACATACATAATTAATAATGCATGTATGTGCTTGTATGTAATTATAATCTCTACTCTAATATAACTTCTTTTGTAGACTGTCTGTTGCATTGTTTTTGTTATTTTATTTAGTGATACTTTTATTTTGTTACATATTAGCGGTAGTTTAGTATTTATTTTTCAATATTCACCTTGTTTTCGACTTATTTTCTATTTACATTTTTAATCGTCATGTGTCAATAATGTCAAATTATAAAAACCGACAAGTGACAATGAAGTAACTGACACATGACAACTGTATTACTGCCAAACGTTAAACTGTCTACCGTAGACACTTTTGTCGCATCAGACTAATTTGGAGTAATAAAGTTGATTGTGTGCTGTGACAGTCGAATATTGATATCAAATGTTGCCCGATGCTATACAATACTATTATACTGCACGTTTATTTTTAAATTGATATGTTTATTATTTTTAAAATATTGTTACTTTTTCTTTGATCTTGTAATTTAAATTTGTGGCTTATAATTTTCCTGTTCGCTTTTGTTTTATGTTGTTATAGTGTACGCATTAAGTTTTTGTTACCGTAATACTTGATTTCTTCCAAATTGCTGGCGGGTAGGAGTCAAAGTAATTTATTTATTTAATTTAATTACAAAGTAATTTATTTATTTTTATATATATAACCATTTGATTTTATTTATTCATTTTATTTCTTAATTGCTTATTTTAATGTCGTTTGATAATAGCAGCGAACACTCACTCTCCTTCTCTTCTGCCTCAGACGGATTAAGTAGTAACGACAGCTTCGAAAGTATTCCTCCTCTAAATGTTACACTAGATTCTTATTTCTCAGATGTACTGAAAAATTTTAATGTTGTCCATATAAATGCACAGAGCATTCCAGCACATTACCCCGACTTGTTGTCAACATTTGATAGCACACATATTCATGCTATTCTCGTTTCAGAATCGTGGCTGAAGCCATGTCTACCATCTACGGCTTATTCTCTTCCAGGATTTCATTTAATCCGCAACGATCGCACTGTGCGGGGCGGTGGGGGAGTTGCAATTTATCTTCGATCCCATATTCCGTTTTCAGTAATAAGTATGTCAGGGCAGGGTGTTTCTGGGAACGAAGCTGAACATCTTTTCCTGGAAGTCCATCTTTCAAACGCCAAACTACTTCTTGGTGCTTTTTACAGCCCTTCACTCAGCGTCGACTACTTCACCTGCTTAGACAAACTGCTTGAAGATCATTGTCCTCTTTTCGACCATACAATTATTATGGGTGATTTTAACACTTGTTTACTCAAGCAGGATGTCAGATCTCTAAAACTACAGTCCTTAGTCGACGGTGCTAATTTACATATATTGCCTCTCAGCGCTACACACCTTTTTCCAAACTGCGACCCATCTCTGCTAGATTTAATGATGGTTTCATCATTAGATCACGTTGCAAAGCATGGTCAGTGCGCTGCTGAGGGTTTCTCGTACCATGATCTCCTTTACTTGTCTTATAAAATCCGACCTCCGAAAGCTAAGTCAAAAATTCTCCTTCAGCGGAATTTTAGTGGGATGGACATTGAAAAACTCCGGCAAGACGCTGCCGAAATTAATTGGAGTGTCATAGAGAGCGCAAACACTGTAGACGAACAGGTGGCACTTTTTAATTCCCTGCTAGTACAATTGTACGACCTGCACGCCCCTGTTCGTCCAGTCCGAATCCGGCATCCACCAGCTCCATGGCTTACTGACGATGTCAGAAAATTAATTAACCAGAAAAATTCAGCTAAATCAAGGTATAAGTCAGATGCCAGCTATGGTAATCTCGAACGGTACAAATCTGCAAGAAATCGCTGTAATATGATGTGTAGAGATCTACAACGACGCCATATCCATAAGTCTGTTCAGAATGAAGATCCTAGTAGTGTCTGGAAATTTCTTAAAACATTAGGCATTGGGAAATCAAGGCAAAAATCTCTTCCACACAATCTCGATTTAAACAATTTAAATTGTCATTTTTCCGTCTCTTCTTGCATAGATGGCAAAACTAAACAAAAAACTCTTAATCACCTTTCTCATATTCCCAATCCTAACTATTCGCGATTTTCTTTTAGTCAATTTTCGGATCGTGATGTAGAGAGGGCGTTACTCTCGATAACATCTAATGCGGTCGGTAGCGATTGCATTAGCCGTAAAATGATCATCCCTCTCCTTGACATACTTCTACCTACCTTGACGTTTATGTTAAACAGCTCCATTCGAAATAATACCTTTCCTTCCTCCTGGAAAGATGCCCACGTGATTCCTTTGCCTAAAAAATCAAATCCATCCAACTTTTCTGATTATAGACCCATATCCATACTTCCTTTCCTTTCCAAAGCTCTCGAACGCCTTATCCATCAGCAGCTTAGCTCCTTTCTTTCTACTCACGCACTGCTTAATCCTTTGCAATCCGGTTTCCGTCCTGGTCATAGTACGGCTACTGCGTTGCTAAAAATCACAGACGACATACGCATGGGGATGGACAATCAGCAGCTGACGGTGTTGACGCTGCTGGATTTCAGTAACGCGTTTAACGTCGTTGACTTTGAAGTCCTCCTCGGGGTGCTGAGTTCTCTCTACATATCTCCGACGGCGATTGATTGGTTTCATAGTTACTTGCATGGGCGCCGGCAACGTATTCAAGTGGACGATAAATTTTCCAACTGGTCCAGTACTACTGCCGGCGTTCCGCAAGGTGGCGTGTTGTCTCCACTTCTCTTTACTATTTTCATAAACTCTGTTAATCTACACCTCACTTCTCTCTACCATCTATATGCAGACGATTTACAAATTTACAACCATGCCAGCCTGAACAACTTGGCCAACGCCATAAGGATTACCAACGCTGATCTGGCTTCTATCTCGATTTGGAGCAAAAATTTTGGCCTCAAATTAAATGCTGCTAAATCCCAGGCGATTGTCTTAGGAAGCTCGCGTCTGGTATCTAAGATTGATTGGCAACAGTTACCCCCGATATTACTAGACAATGTGATTATTCCATATAGTAATAAAGTGAAAAATCTCGGTATCTACATGGACCAATGTCTATCGTGGGTACCGCAAGTCACGGAAGTCAGCAAGAAGCTGTTTGCTGCAGTGGGCTTCCTGCGAAGATTAAAAAATGTTTTACCTATTCCCACTAAAATAACGCTTGCGCAGTCTCTTCTTCTACCAATACTTGACTATGCTGATGTGTGTTATCCTGACATTACCGAGGAGCAATTGAACAAGCTTGAGCGTCTCCAAAATTTGTGTATACGTTTCATATTTGGCTTACGAAAATATGACCATGTTTCTGAATATCGCGCTAAACTCAAGTGGCTCCCAATTCGCCTTCGCAGGAATGCTCATATTCTATCTCTTCTCTATGGCGTTTTATTTAATCCGATTACCCCTCCTTACCTGAAACATCGCTTTCAGTTTCTCTACTTGTCCCATGATCGATCCCTTCGCTCTACTGAAAACCTTGCTCTCACTACTCCTTCCCACTCAACTTCCTTTTACAAAAAATCATTTACCATAGTAGCTATCCGTCTCTGGAACTCCCTTCCTGTTACAATACGTAAAGCAAAATCTTTACATTTGTTCAATAAACTTGTGAAATCCCATTACTTGCAGCTCTAACCTTGTCTTTATCCCTATCCCATTCTTTCACGCTATCTCTAATCTTATCTAACAATTTCGTTACTTTTCCTTTTTCCTAAAACTGTCTCCTTCTATTGTATGTTCTATGCTATCATCAATTTAACTTCACTACTTTATTACTACTATTACTTTACTGTTACTTTACTTTATTCTATTACTTTACTGTTATTTAAAACTGCACTCTATTTGCACCCTACCTATTTTTATCTCATCCTTACTTTCACTCCTCACCTTAGGGTTGCCTGGAAGAGATCGCTGGTTAGCGATAAGGCCGCCTGTTGTATTGTCTTATATTTGTATGTTACTTTGTTATTTCTTGTTTTGGGTACAATAAAGTATATTATTATTATTATTATTATAATTAGCTTATTTATTAAATGATTCATTAAATGTATATAGAAAAGATAAAAACGTATATAGAAAATAATAAATATATAAATAAAAATGTAAGGTAAAAACAACGCGATGTGCGGTGTCGCCACCTCGCGACAATAGCCTCTAAAAAACAAAGACTCATTTGATTCAACCTTGGAATACTGCAAAAGAAGATAAATTACGAATATTATTCAGTTGTACTAAAGAACACATGAACAAAGACAGAAAGAACAATCCTTGCAAAAAATATATCATCACGAAGTGTGGTAATTAATTGTCGGATAATTTAAATAAATATTCTTTTAAGATAACATCACGCTTACATATGTAATTTATGGAAATTTTCGACGATTTTTTAAGGAATCATAATGAGTTTAAGTGCCTAATTACTTCCGAACAAATATTGTGTTATACGCAAACTTTTATAACAAAAATATGATTTTATGGTAATAGTGTAAAGTTTAATGTATAAAGTTCAGTGCACTTAAATGTGTCTTTAATTTTTATGTTTACCAAGATTTAGTAAGCACGTTTTCATTTTATTATACATATTATGAAAATAAATAATAACGTAGAATCTAATTGGGGTGTAGGCTTTTACAAATAATTTTTTTTCGATAAGACTATATATATAACTATATGCAGTTTCCTACATATAAAATTGTAATGTACCAAAAAATTAATTGTAATTAAATAAATAAGTCTTTGTTACTTTAAATAAACAATTACATTATTATAACTATAGTGATATCTTCACTTGCGTGCGTATGTGTGGGACAATAGTATGAATAATTTATTTAGATGGGTACCTATAGCTACTCATATGTATATAGTTCAAAGAGATAGTAGCTGACGTTTGATGTAGAGAATCGATAATTTTACCGTATCACGCAATGGGTTCCGGGTTCGATCAGGTAAACATTTAAATAATGAATTTGAATTAGGACTTTTTTGTATTCTACGTAGTCGATGGCAGCAGACGATTACGTTTTCAACCGTTTAAATATCTTACATAGAAAATTCTCGTGTCACAATGTTAGTTACCGTACTCCTCCGAAACAGTTTTACCGATTTTCACCAAATTTTATATGCATATTCAGTAGGTCTAAGAATCGACTACTATCTATTTTTCATACCCCTAAGTGATAAGGGTTGTTCATCCTTTACATTTTTTTATTTATATGGCAACAACGTTTGCCGGGACAGCTAGTAATACTAGAAATTCATGATAACTTAGTTTAACGCGCCTAACACGCAAAACTTACACGCCTTTAAAATAAAGTCTTCAATTGTGTGTGAGTTTTGTCAATTCGCGCTTGGCAAGGTGGCCTCTCACTTTATAAGGGCGACCCACCTATTATTGGCCTACCGCTGGAGTACGCAGAAGTTAACGAAGACGTACCTAAAATCTGGAGGCACGGCAGTGCCTCCGCCAAGTCGAGCCAAAGCCAAAAATAGCGGCACGGCCGTAGCATTCTTTTCTCGAAGCAATTCGGCCCATTTTTGACCCCCTGTAACTTCGTTGCATGTGAAGCTAGAAGCCTGAATTTTCAGAAGCCAAGCAAGCATTGTATAGACACGGTGTATTACCAATTTCATTTAATTTGAACCAGTAGTTTAAGAATTACAAGTAGTCAAAGTTCGTAATTTTGTCACTCACTGACTGACCGATCATCAAAATGTTAAGGCACTTCTAGCAGACATAGAAGGCTAAGATTGAGAATACAATTAGTGTTTAGTATATAACTCACGGAAAAACTATAATATTTTGCAATTTCTGTCCGGTTATCTAGATACACCAACTACATAAAATAACTTTGTATCCTATATAAGTATATAGGATTACAAAGTTATATTTGCAGTTAATGAATCTGTGTTCCTGTCCGCGAAATATACGAGTAGTAGGGGAGCCCATGATGCTAAATGGGTAGAAACTCGAGCGTCGTTTGGACCTATACGATTGTATAGATTACACTTTAATGAGTGAAGAAAAGTTTGTATGATATTTTTCGATTCACGGTGGGAATAGCTTCTAGAGGATTCGAAAGATGTAAAAAAATGAGTCAGACGGACATACTCAAGGCGCAGCAGAAATATGTTTATCTGCTGGTTTGCAGCCATACGAGAGGTAAAAATGGAGAAAAAAAATTACACCAGTGCATTAGATTTTCAAAAGGGGATATTAAGTTACCCCAGATGAGTCGCCCATTCGAAAGACTGACGATTCGATTCGAAAGGCTGTCAGTGACTCTTCGAAAATGCAAAAAAAAATCGTTATCTTGACACACTCGAGGGCGTAAGATTATTATACACGAAATTCTAGCTGATGTTTTACTTCTCATAACACTTCATCTGACGATTTAGTGGAGGGGTCTTTTTATACCGACGATTTGAAAAAAAAATGTATTTTCCATAAAATTTGCCTTTTCCTTTAGCTTGTTATACAGCAGTACTTTCCAGGGATTCATGCTAATAAGTGACGCTATCAGATAGTGTATGTACATATTCTCTTTTTAAATGACTGTTTTTTCACTACATCAACGTGTGGCATGATTATGATGTTACCCGTTTTCTAGCATTATTTCCTTTATATTAAAAAAAAATACCGCGCTCAAGTATGTCCAGGTAACGTTTTTTTGCAACCTTATTACTCCCTAACGCCATCCTCAAATCGTCAGATTGTTATAAATTTATTGTTTTCAGCATGTAATTAAGCTACTATAGATTTCACGATATTTTCCCCGTGCGAACCCCCCAAATGGATGGTTTAAGATACTCTATAGGATGTAAGGTATCTCCCATATCTTAATCTGCCGCGTTCGAGTCACTCTCGAAATCCCCTCTTGGGCTCCCCTACTATTATTGGCGACGTCAATTGTTTTTATTCTCGAGACAAAAGAAGTTTTCAATTCCAACTTCAATTTAACTTCAATACAAATAATGGGTGAAGTGCGAATCGAACTTGTACACTGAGGGTTCCGTACCAAAAAAACATGTGTTTTTTATATTTACTAATTGATATTATAGCAGCCATAGAATGCATTGTGAAAATGTCAACTGTAACATCTATTACGGTTCAATAGATAAAGTGAAAAACGCCAAAAAATAGCAGGTCCTTATATGTTTGTCCCTGTAGTTCCTGGACTAAAATAGGGCTACGATATCCCCTGCCTGTCGTAAGAGGCGACTAAAAGGGGGCTTCCGGAGTTGGGCGTGGCAAGAGTGGGAGCTCGAACTGTCCTATAAGTGTCCCCGGGAAGGACGGCGGTATGTGTGGTCGCATACCGTCGTGAACACCGGATAGTTTGGAAGGAGCGAAACTGCTCCCCCAGGGCAGAGCTCGATCGGGGCATCGCGCTTGGAGGACTTCGGTGGCGTTTCGTCGGAGATCCCGGAGTTCTCCAACAAACATTAAGGACGGCCTCCGGGGGGTTTTAGGGCGGTAAAAGTCCCACATAACCCCGCGTCACTTTCACGTCATCAGGTACCTTTTGAAGATTTCCTCCTCATAAAGAAAAAAAAACTATCCTTTATTTGAAAGTTTTTCTTTTTATTTTTAGTACTTGTTGTTAAAGTGGCCATCATTATACATATTCCATAAAAAAAAATAAGTTTCTATCTATTAAGGTTCCAGAAATAGAGCTCTATGTCAGACAGACAAACGGACAGCTTAGTAATAGGTTCCGCTTTTACCCTTTAGGTACGGAACCCTAAAAAGTAATATAATATCAAAAACATTCCGAATTTTTGACAAATGTCAAGAGAATAAAACTATATGTTGCGGCTAATGTGCCTAATCAGTTAAAACGCAGATTAGGTTGCCCATTACTTAAAGTACAAAACGAAGATTGTATCAATTTTCACCCCTTGACGTCGTTTCGTGCATGCCATGATGCGTCGTCGTGTCATGAATTTACGACAAACATTGCATACTTTCAAGAAACAATATCGCTTTGCGGCATGATGTCGCTATGTATCACGATACGTCGTTATGTCGTAAAAAGGCATATGTTTTAGCCCTAAGAACAAGTCTATAAAGATGTTTCGAATTTTACTACTTAGTTAATCTGCATATTATTATCTTCTAGCTAATCTTGAGACTAACTAGTTAATGTGTATGCTAACGTATTCTGCAATCTAACGGTAACATACACAAAATACAATAACTGTCGTGAGGTAAAGCAACTGTCACCGTATTATAAAATAATAAATAATAAGTTTGTTTCCAAGGAAACAAATGTTTAGGCAAATTTCGCCCTTGTTGCGCTTAAATAAATGTCTGTATGAAAATAAGTATGCCAAATTTCAAGTTAATCCGACGTTTTGAAGGGGGTTAAAATCATGTTCAAAGATTCCGTTACATACTAACATACCAACATACATACGTCTGAAGCTAATAAAAGCGTATTAATAAGCATACATATAAAATTTTACAAAGTTCACAATGTAAAATCCTTAATAACTTTTAAACGGATTACCCTAATTACACAATTCCTTTTGCTCTATCCGTTTTAGACCTAAACCCACCAAATGGCATTAAAGACAAACCAATATCTACACAAACAAAAAATCATGTTTTCAACTTACGTAAATTTTGAAAAAAAAGTACCCTCTATATTATTCCACTAGCTCATAGTGTTGCTAATAAGGATAAAATTCTAGAAAGTAATGATAAATGACAAAGTAAAGGAAAAGCCTCATTTTTAAGAAAATTCAATTTTTTTCATAATAATTTGGCAGTTAAGTTACGGCCATTCATTAATTTAAACATTTCGCATATTAACAATTTTTTAGCCTTATGTTTTAAATCATTCGAAAGCGGACGTTATGTTCTCCAAGAATTTATATTTTTATGTTCGACTTAGTTAAGGTTATTTCTAGGACCATTATAATAGATTTGTAAATTGCTATGCGTTTGTAACTTGCTATGCGTATGCGGAGTTTACATACAGATGTAAAGTTGACAATTTGCGAGAATGACTTTTTCGAGTCAAATCCGAGTGATTACTTAACAAAGAGATATTGAAAATCATATTCAACGTTATTACGAAGTTGTAAACAACGAAAAATAAGAATTTACTAATGAATCAGTTATCTATTTTTATTAAAAAATAAATCCTCGGCGGGAACTTAGTTGCCAACCTATTAATTTCTCATACTAAGCCGTAAGTCATGGCCATAACATCGAAGAATTAGTTGATTAACCAACAAATTCTTCAATTTTATGACTTATGTATAGTCCTAAAGAATTATACATAAGTCATATGTTACGTATAATCCTTAAGGATTAGTATACCAAGGTATGAAAATATATGTATTTTCTTCAAAATTTTCCTTTTACTTTAATTTGTCACATAACATTACTTTCCAGAATTTTATCCTTATAAGCAACACTATCATATAGTGGAATAATATAGACGGTGTATTTTTTTAAAACTGAACTCGTTCGATTCCCGGCTAAGGAAAAAGATATTTTAAAAACTAATGATGCAGTTATAGTTTTTATCAAAATCGGCCTCGTAACCCCTTTCAGCACTTTTCGCTAATGCACTTTTCGATATTGTTCGGTGAAAAATATGGTCTAGCTGAATATATGTATTATTAATATACTTTGCAAGTAATGATTTTAAAAATAACTACAGGTTGAATGCAGAAGACAAATACAGACTAATAATTTAAGTATGATTTCGTTATTGGTGAGTAAACTTACTGAAAAAGGATTTACTGTTAATTTCCGGAAAAACGGTTGCACTATTAGTAACTCTATGGATAATATCATCGCAACTGGCCACAACGTACATGGTATACATAAATTTAAACAATTTGTCAAATCACCGATATGTAATTTGACAATGTCAAATAAATATTGGCATAGAAGACTAGCCCGTACTAATCCGGAATATATGCGAATTTTAAAGAATATTGTGACTCGTCTTGATGATGTGAACATTACGACGGATATGTCGACTAGTAGGAAACCATTTCCAAAACTTTGAACGGGAGCGAACGATATACTGGAGATCGTACATACAGGTTTATGTGGTCCCATGGAAGCTACTTCATTCAACGGTTCAAGGTACATGTTATTATTTATCGACGAATATACTCGAATGATACATGTTAATTTTCTCAAACATAAGAGTGAGACTTTACGAAATTTAAAAAATATAAAGTTCGCGTTGAAAAGGCAACTAGCAAGTCGAACAAGTGTATGAGATCAGATGGTGGAACGAAGTTTTGTAATAGAGCTTACGATATTTTTTTGTCAACAAATGAAATTCTACATCAGAAGGCGATATATAGTATATACCACCAAACAGAATGGTATGGTTGAAAGAGCTAACAGAACTATTATCGAAAAATCGAGAAGTCTATTATAAATTGCAGCGAATTTGAGCAAGAGCGTTAAATACTGTTATTTATATCAAAAACCGGAGTCCGACGAAGGCAGTGAAAGACTGCGTGCCACTACAAAAATGGTCTGCGAAACGAGTAGATGTTACCTATTTATGCTTATTTGGATGTGCAGCATATACTCTTATACCAAACAGAAAAGACGAAAATTGGATGCAAAGTCAAAACCAATGATTTTTGTCGGATATTCATAAGAAGATATCGATTATTTAATACGAAGACACGTGAAATCACAATCGGTCGAGTTGTTAAGTTTTTACACGATGTTTTTCCTGAGGATAACGGGAGTAATTCCAGTTGTCAAAATATTAACTTTTTCGATTTAATTTATTGTCATGTTCGAATGAAAGTGGTGATGAATGAAAAGAGTGCATGACTGATGCGGGTGTTATAGGTGATATAGGTGTATGTGTGCCTGCGGTTACAGATACAAGTAAAGTAAGTAATGTGACTAATGCTATGACGGATGTAAGCGAGTCTGAAGTAATGGAACGTGAATCTGTTGATATAAGTAATGATAGTAATATCATGTTAGAGAGAGGAAATAAACTGAATTTTACAACTTTTTAACATGTGATTTAATTTCAGAGAGTGGTCCTGTAACGGCCTGAGTGTAGGCCTGATCGTAATTTGTGCTAAAATAAAATCTAACTTGAATTCTTGTTGGACCGCCGCGTGATAGCATGCTTATAGATGACTGAGTGATTATTTGAGACCAAAAGCAATGTATTTTAAATTATTGCAAGCCTTTGGTATGTCCGTTTGTAAGTCCGTATCAACTTCAATGGAGGTTGATTTGAAATAAACAAAAGGTAACTCAGATAGTAACAGTAGTCTACCGTGTCAGAGTTTAGTGGGGAGATTCAACTATTTAGCCAGTTCCACGAAAGAGTTATGTTTGGTAGTATTTATGTAGAGTTTTGTTATATGTGGGTAATATAGATAAAGGGGGCGTATTGTAAGAACCTTCTTAATATAAATTGTAATCTATATTACTGGTTGTGTATAAAATGATATTGTTCGGTGACTCAAGATTAAAATAGAAATGAATAAAAACGTGGTCTAGCGGAAAATATGTTTTATTAATATACTCTTCAAATAATAATTCTTACAATAACTATAAATATTACCTACAAAAAAGAACGCTCATTCTCGTAAGACAGTGAGGGGGCTTTAAAAAAATCTGTTGTTGACATTCAAGTAATAGAAGGTCCCGGAAAGGAAAAAAAGTAGGCATACCTACAAAAAGGAATGAGATGCCATCAAAAACACTGCTTGTAAAAAAATCCAAGTCTCGCCATTCAGCTCTTCCACCGTAAAAAGTCGTGAAATCGATGGAATCCAAGTCGGTTGGTTCATACAGACTCTACTTAAGAGACCTTCTGTCTTAAGGTATTATCTCACTATCTAACCTAACAACATCTCATGGGACCATATCAATATTAAAAATATTTTATGTTTCAAATAAATAGAATGGACTTGGCAATCGTAGTAATGTTACTCGTGTGTTGCGATATGATGCGATTAAAACACAATGTGAACTGTTTGTGGTATCACCGCTTCCAGCGGCACCACCGCTAGATCAATTTTTGCGTCTTAAGCGCTGCTATGTTCTAGTTTCAAGAGTGCGGTAAGGAAAATATACTTTTCCGAGGCGTTCCAGCTTAGTCTGCTTCCTCTATATTATAAAAAAAACAATGTATATCACAAGTATATGTATATTAAATTAAATTAGTTCGTTTAGTACGATTGCCAAATCCAATCTATTTATTTGAAACATAAAATATTTTAATATTGATATGGTCCCATGAGATGTTGTTAGGTTAGATAGTGAGATAATACCTTAAGACAGAAGGTCTCTTAAGTAGAGTCTGTATGAACCAACCGACTTGGATTCCATCGATTTCACGACTTTTTACGGTGGAAGAGCTGAATGGCGAGACTTGGATTTTTTTACAAGCAGTGTTTTTGATGGCATATTAGATATTTTGAAAATATCACCTTCAATTAAAAATATTTGTTTAGAATATATCAATTATCACAAAGTATCTATGTATTAAATTATGTGATAAATTTTATTTGTGTAAAGATATTTCATTAACACATCGCACATAACTATGTAGGTATTTTTTTCACATAATAAATTACCAAATCACTAAATTAACGTAATAGCGCGATGAAACTGGTTTAAACTGATTGATTAATTAAGGTCATATACATTCGTTTGTAGTGTAAAGTTAATTACAAAAACAAAAAAGCGGCAGTGTGGCGGCTTGATAACGATGGTTCCGTAGGCAGATTTCATGTCCAAAAATAATTGTATTTAACACGCTTTTATTAGCTTCAGACGTATGTATGTTGGTATGTTGGTATGTTGGTATGTTAGTATGTAACGGAATCTTTGAACATGATTTTAACCCCCTTCAAAACGTCGGATTAACTCGAAATTAGGCATACTTATTAAGGACCGATGACAATTCAATATTTTAAACATTAATAGTTTTGTACCATTGTCCTTATCAACATCCTCTGGATTAACGATTTTCGAGGCGAGATTTTTCAAACACCTTCAGCAAAGTTCATCGCAACCTTAGATTGCAAATAATAATTATTGCTATTTAGTTTCAATAGACGTAACTTTTATATCGTGATTTTTAGTTTAGAAAATAATAATGTTATTTGCCTATAACTCAAATGTTCTGAAACATATCTATAATGCGCTCTTTTAGAATGATTTTTAGGATTCCGTACTCAAAGGTTAAAACGAAACCCTTTGCGGTCTGTTCGTCTGTCGTTGGGCTTTATCTCTTAAATCGTAATAGATAGACACTTGATTTTTTTACAAACGATGAATAATGGTGGTCGCTATAACGAGAAATACTAAAAAATAATAAATAATTATAGTTCAAAAAACTAAAAAACACGCTTTTATGATAAAATCAACTAAAAAGTAGAAAATAATTTTCAATCTAAGAATCAATTAAGGAACAGTAAATAGTATAATTGTGGAAAAAGTGTGGGATGCTCCATTTATCAGGTTCGAAAAGCACCCCACTCTTTTTCCACAATTATACTATTTACTGTTCCTTAATTGATTCTTAGATTGAAAATTATTTTCTACTTTTTAGTTACTTTTTACTTTTTAGCAAATGAGAATGCATAGCAACTAATGGTTAGGGATCACTGCCGCTTATGGATATCGGATTTTTTTATAATATAGGAGTAGCAGATGAGCATGCTGTCCACCTGATGGTAAGTGGCTACTGCCGCCCATGGACATCTGTAAAAGTATCCTCTTTCAATTTAAAGTATGTTGTAGTAGGACATACCATTTATCGTTTTTTTTTTTAATTATGACCTCAGTTATAAAATAAGAATAACGTATGTCGTAACGTTAGTTTTTGTGTATTTTCCCTGCACATTTGTATGTGATTGGTATAGAACACGTACACTTTCAATATACAGGGTGAATTTTCTGAAATAGCGAAAAATGCTGAAAGGAGTTACGACGCCGATTTTGATAAAAACTAAGGCCCTGAAGGCCTATTTAAAAAATGCACCCTGAATAATTCAAACAGTTGTTTTTAGTGAAAAGACTGCACGCATTTACGAAAACGACGAAACGAAACCAAATAGAAAATAAAATAAGGTTTATTTTTTCTATTTGGCTACAGAACCCTAAAAATATAAGATAGGTTATTACCACAAAATATGTCTGTAAATTATAATTGCTCTGATAAGGTAATTTGTATTAAGTTGAAGCGAATTTTATTTTAATTTGATTCTTCCTTTATAAAGATTATGATCGCTGTGGTACCGTGATTTTTAAATTATTTTAAGTCTGCTTTTTTATTTTTCCTTTAAAGATATTCATGATCAGATCGAGACTGCTTTATAACGTTGCTAGCTACATATTTTTCGATGTGTGTGCGTTAATTTTAATGCACATTTTTATTGAAAATGTGTTACAAATAGTTTTAAAATCAATAATTAGTGAATAAACGAATGAGGTATTGTCAGCAAGTTTTTTATGGAAATACAGTAGAAACTGCATTATTAGGCACTCCTATCCATATCTTATGTCACTCACACACTTGAGACAAATCTTACAATAACTTTAAAATCCGTCTAGCAATTTAGGCTGTACACTGCAAAGTGTACCTATTTACTAATGAATGAGACATACATACATATGCTCGAATAACATTATTGGCGCAGTCAGGTATGTACCTATGTAGGTATAGAGGGAAAAACTTGCTGAGACCTTTTGTGTAAGTAGTATACAGTAATGCCGAAATTTGGTAACGCACTCCGTGCTTATTAAAAAATATATGTTTCGATAAATTAATAAAAATGTATAACAATTTCATAAATCCAAATTATTACATTACAGTGCTACAAAGTCATACTTATTGTAAATTTGAGTAATTTGCAGAACTAAATCACACAGTAGAGCCTCGTTTACGAATGTTTAAGCGTCAGTAGAACTTTATTGTCGAAGTTTGTATCATTTAAATTCGGTCCTGCATATTGCACTGAGGCCAATTTACATATTGTTAAATCTCTAGTTTTATCGCCGCAATTACGTTTTATTTTGTCTGTTTTTTGGATTTCGGCTTTTGGTCAGTAGAGAAGTCAAGTACTGTGGGTGTATTGATAGTAATGAAATGTTTTTATCTAAAATCTTTTACCAAAGGACTTCAAATAATTTTAGCCTGGAAAACGATATATGTATTCTGAAATGTCCATGATTTAAGGATTAATAAGATTTTGGAGGGTTTTCATAGAATTATTCGCCTGTGCTTCGATGACCTTTTTTTTTGAGTCTGTGTTTGGAGAGAGAACGCGTTGCCCCATCAGGCTCCGCCCAGATGAGACCAGGCGCTCTTCACACCGTCTGGTGTTTACGATGGTATGCGACACATACCGCCGTCTTCTCCGGGGCCGCTTGCTGGACGGTTCGAGCTCCCACTCTGGCCGCCCGCAACCCCGGAAGCCGCCTTTTAGTCGCCTCCTACGACATGCAGGGGATACCGTAGCCCCATTCTGATCTCGCTACTACAGGGACAGGAGCCCCGTGCCTAGCAGTGGGAAAGTAATGTGGTAACGACTATTCCTGTTACTAAGGGATATTTCTGTTGTTAAAAAAACTTAAAACTTATTTAAATAAAAACGCTGTCTGTATTTTAGATAAAAACACTGGTATTATAAACGTTGTGCTTTATATTGCAAGCCACGATACACATTGTTGGCTTTAACCGATATGGCAGCCTACAGGCACTAATGATAAATTGGGGTAGGCCTAAAAAATCTAAATAGACCCAGTACAGCTCGTTCAATCTATTTAATGGTTTTGTGTATGGGTTACATATGCGAAAATGTGTAGAATGTTGAAACATCCTTACTAATATTATAAATCCGAAAGTAACTCTGTCTGTCTGTCTGTCTATCTGTCTGTCTGTCTGGTTGTCTCTTCTTCACGCCTAAACAACTGAACCGATTTTAATGATATTTTGTACAAAGATAGCCTAAAACGCGAGAAAGGACATAGGATAGTTTTTATCCCGGAAATCCCACGGGAACTAGGGAAGATCGATTAATTGGGGCATTTTCGCCAGATGGCGCCACTGTCATTCCAATTAAGGTACAAATTTTCAGTTTTATGTATGTTACTATGTCATATTATTTTCTTTTAAACGCGGGCGAAGCCGCGGGCAAAAACTAGTTATTAATAATTCGAAATGTCGTCGTTACAAACCCTTACCATACACTTAAATTTTATGAGCCTTAAACTTATACGTATTTTTGGGATAAGACTAACTTATATTCGAATAAGACTTTACCCCACGTCTTACATTAAATCGCGTTTATTACCAATGATGATCTGCGTGGGGAAATGGCCAGTAGAGCTGTTAGCACACAGTTGGGTTCTGATTCAATCTACGGTTAGCTAGACACCAATTTATGGATTTGGAGTCTACTTCGAGTATGTGTCCAGTTGTAACGTAGGGAATTCGTAGACGTATAAATTTTAAAACAGTACATTATTTATATTGTACCCAGATAATATTTTTTCAATGGAGGAGTTAATTATCTTCTAGAGGGTAAAAGTAAAGAGGGTATTTTCGATACCCATATAGTACTTACCCACTTTTTACGCACTGTCAAGGTTGTATACCTACAGAGCCAAGAAATGCTTAATACATATATCTTACGTCACTCCCTGTAAAGTCCCTTTTCACGGGTAAAGTCAAGTGTAAAATTAGTTTAGTCGTTTCTCAGACGTATTCGTAAATCCTGACAGATATAAAAGGTTAAATATATTTGGAACGGCAGAAATATTGTTTATTTTCGTACCACTATATTTAGTTACAAATGTATATTGAAATGGTTTTAGTTTTAATTGCCCTACGATATTTGAGAGCTTAGAATAAAACTTTTAATTCTATTTCAGAATTTAGCGCTACCGTTTGTTGTGGGCGTGTGGGGTAGGGATTGATGTGGCGTATTATGGTCGTACCACAAACAGTAAGCGACCCCGGGAAGGACGGCGGTATGTGTGGTCGCATACCGTAATGTACACCAGATGGTGTGGGAGGAGCGAAAACTGCTCTCGCAGGGCAGAGCCCGATCTGGACATCGCGCTTGGAGGACTCCGGTCGCGTTCCGTCGGAGATCCCGGAGTTCTTCAACAAGCGTTGAGGACGGCCACCGGGGGGATTTTAGTGCGGTAAATATCCCACATAACCTGGCGTCGCTCCCACGTCAAGGTTCCCTTCTAAAGGTTTCCCCTCGTTAAGAAAAAAAAGTTGTAGCGTATAAACTCTATAAACGATAACTGTTTTCTTTTTAAATTCAGGAGGATTTTATTAAAATTTCGCAAAGATTATAATGAGACGTTACAGAAAGTTTAAAGTATAGTTTGTTAAAGAGAAAGTTTCTCCTTTAGTAAAAAATAAATCATTAAAAATTGTTCTTTAAAAATTGAAGTATATTTTTTTGAAAAAAATGAATGTTGAAACCTTGCTGACCAAGGACTCGTTTTTAATTAACGTACCTATATAGTAAACTTACCTAAACTTAGAAAGACTATGTATAATAATTTATAATAAAAAATGATTAATTGTTAAAAAACAGGTCCGCACTAAAACCCCCCCGGTAACCGTCCTCAGCGCTGCGTAAAGGACTCCGGGATCTCCAAAGGAACGCAACCGGAGTCCTCTTGTCGCGTGGCCTTTTCCGTCTGGCTCCGTCCAGATGCTTATGAAGCTCGCCACTCCGTGTGGAGCGTACGACGGTATGAGGTCACACATACCATCGTTCTTCCCGGGGTCGCTAGCCAGGCGGTTAGAGCTCCCACTCTTGCCGTCCGCAACCCCGAAAGCCCCCTTTTAGTTGCCTCTTACGACAGGCAGAGGATACCGTAACCCTATTCTGATCCCGGAACTACAGGGACTAAAAAAAAAAAAAAAACAGGTCCAACAAGTTATTTAATTGAATTTAAATTTCGGCTTTAATTTATAACTATCTCATACAGATTTAAAAACATGAACGTCAATTGTTAAGCAAACTATGTACAGCTTATAAAAGTTTGACAGATTTGCTCGATAGTCTTTCAAAGTATTTTTAATTTTACAGAAGTTAAAATTTTGTTTCAATAAAATCTGGCCAATCTCTTTGTTTGTACGGGATCGCCATTCCCCACTATCGGACTGGGCTGGTCCCAGAATCTTCCGTAAAATTTTTCGTTCTGCTACCAACAGTCTATTTTCCTCCTTTTGTGTGAGTGTCCACGCTTCACACCCGTAAATAAGGACGGGCCTTATTACGGCCTTACGGCTTACGGGCTTATTACGGGCGTTGTAAGAATGAGCGAGGATCGCGGCGTCAAGCGCGCGTACTTGGGGCGTCCAAATGGTCGACGCCCTGTTGGCCGCCCAAAATACCGCTGGGCAGACAGGGTCGAAGCAGATTTGCGCGAACTTAAAGCCAATAACTGGCTTGAGACTGCGCAAATCAGGGACAAGTGGCGAAATCTCGTGTCGGAGGCCAAGACTCACTTTGGGTCGCTGCGCCAGCGGAGTAAGTAGTAGTAAAATCTGGCCAAGTGTGAATCAACCTCGCACGTAGAGTTCCGTACCACCAATACTTATTGTATTTGTTTCTCATAGCAACAATAGAAGTACAATTATTGTGAAAACTGTTTTTATATCTGGATTCACAATAATAATAGAATAAAGTACACCCTGTATAAATTTCTACTGATATCTATTACAGTTTTTAGGCAGACAGAGCCCTAGTAGAAGGGTCCCTGTTTATTCTTTGGGTACAGAACCCTAAAAAATATAAACTGGTTCGAACTAGTATAAAAATAAAATGAAGATTGTGAGAACTAAAATGTTTTGATTGGAATATCTATAAAAATACTTTCATATTTGATTAAGCAATTTAAATTTAAAATTTAATTCTGTTCCCCCATGCGCTTGTCTAAAAAGAGAAATTGGTTGGATTGTTTAAAAACAATATGTAATTTATTTATCCCATTTTACAACTAGAAAATAATCCATCGAACCCAAACATGACGGTCAATTTATTTATTTGAAGAGTCCTTATGGCCTTCCATCATCAGACCAGCTCCCAGGCACCAGATTATTGCATTTTCATAATAAAGAATGTACATACCAAATTTCACACACAAAAAATCCGAAAGCGGTTTAAAATGGATTACATGTTTTGCACCAGAATGACACACTAACGAAAAAAGATAAATAAAAGCTTGCAAAATTGGGCGAGTTTCTCATTTCTGCTTTTCAGATTGCTATCAACTTGTAAAATAAAACAACAGTAGGAATATTTTGGCCTTTTAATATTTTGTACGTTTGGACTTTTATTGTCGAGTAAACAAATAAACTTTTACCAAGTTAGCAGTAATAGTAAGAAAGAAGTATCCTTGTGAAATTCGAATCCCTGTGTTCTCGTGGGGTTCTGAGGTTCGGATCCAAGGCACGTCTAACTTGTATAAGTGATCTGTAAAAAAATAAATAATTATCAGTTGTTTTAAAAATGAAGGAAATGTGAAGAAACTTTGTTATGTTATTTAACACCTACCGCAAATTTTCTCCATTCACCAAGGCTTGACTGGTAGAGAATGCTATCAGACATTATGTTTGCCCTTTTGTACCTTAACTTTCTGTTAGTATTACAAAAAAAAACTCACTTGCTAAGAGTTCAAAAAGAGACTCAAGGATGTACGTAGTCAACCTATAAGCACTTAGACTAAACTCCTTTCAATGAGAGGAAATCCGTATACAACAGTGAAATACTGATGGGTTGACGAATCTACTGTGGGTTTTTCAATATAATAGAAGTAACAAACGCTAATGCAGTCTACCTGAGTGTAAGTGGCAACTGCTGCCCATGGACAACTGTAACTAACTGTAACTGTAATAAGATCGTGTCTGAGGTCAGTCACAGGTGCCTTACTTCCTCTGAGGACTACATTGTCTCTCTTACTGAAACAAGTGTCTATAAGGTCATCATCATTATCATCAACTCATTACTGTCCCACTGCTGGGCACGGGTCTTCTTCCAGAATGAGAAGATTTAAGTTCATATTACACCGCGCTGGCCAAGTGCGAATTGCCTTTGAAAACTTTTTTTTTAAGATTTCTCAGGTACCTATACAGGTTCCTCACGATGTTTTCCTTCACCGTTTAAGCAAACAATAATTAATTTCTAATACGCACATAACTTTCAAAATCAGAGGTGCGTGCATCTATAAGGTGCTAAAATATTTAGTAATTTGAATGCGCTACCTTTATGTGGGCTGCATGCTCAATTGCAATTTGATTCCATTCCACGAAAATACATAATTAATTTATTTAGTAAACCTGCGTAAAGACAAATAATGCACTACAGCGATATAAGCGATTATTTTAAAGTAGAACTCTTCATGTATTTTAATAAGTGCTCACTGCTCTGGCAAAATCAGTTTTTTACATAATGAGGGTTATATAGTCTCCTTTGTTCATACCCGGTCATTGACATTTATTTTAACTTTTTTGTCTCTGTATATGTGTGTGTGTATGTAATCATCAATGTTAAACGATATCTGCCTACAACAGTTCATCATTCTGTCTAGGTAGGCAATTCACAAGTTCCCAGATTTAGCAGACAAAAAATGCTTCAATAATTATTGATTATTACTAAAAAGTATTGAGAAATTATAATATTAGCTGACTTCTATAGAATTGAAAACTATAACAGTTTCTTTACTTAGTTGCTTCCTATTTATGTGGATATTTGGTTTTCCAAATTTTTAATAATATAATTTTTAAAATATTTTTTTTTATATTAAAGTTAATAAAAATAAAATACTGTCATGTCACTATTGGACACGAAAAGACAAAGTTATAGGTTATAGTCTCACATATTGAAGGCGGTACAACTCTTTGTGGTTCGACTCCGGCGGCACTACCGTCACACCTATTTCTGCCTAGTAACAACAGTGTTAAGCGCTGCTGTCTTCTGGATTGAAGGGTGTGGTAAGGGAGACATACTTTGCCGAGGCGTTCCAGCTTAGTCCTCAGGAGTAGTAGCGCGGCGGTGGCCAACCACCAGATAGGAATATCTAATCCTATATGGTGTTGATTACAGACGTCCATGGGCTGTAGCAGCCACTTGTCATCAGGTGGACTGCATGCTCGTCTGCTACTCCTATAAAAATGAGTACATAGGGATTATTTAAACTGGGTTATTTGCAAAAATACATGTTTTGATGCAAATTGTTCTACGTGGAAATGGTACGTGCTTTCATAAGCAAATCTGAACTCAATTTCTTTATTGCGACTTTGCATAGATTCTATACTAGGCACTACCTGGGGCACGTGGGCACGTGCCGCTTGCTTAATGTGCTTCCTTGCTTAGGGATATGACGATTCATATTACTTTAAGATGAAAATCTGAGTCATGACTTTAATATGACAGATGAAAGATGAGTGGGCGTTTGAAGTTCCATTTCGCAAAGTGATAAACTTGTCAAGAGCCATATTAGATGATCCCAGATTTTCAAATTTACGATTGTTGCACGTAATATACAGAGATATGAACTTTATGTCAAGCTGTGCTTCTTCACAAATTACTACAGACAAGGCTTTCTTAAAGTGGGGTACGCGTATGCTTGGGATATCATTTAATTTTAAGGGGTACGCTACAAAGGCATAGAACTCACAGGGCGGCTTTATCTTCCTCAGTGCGTGGTCGGGGAATGAATAAAAAGGCATAGCTAAAAGATAGTTGTCGTTTCAGATCGATAGACAGAGAGTCAGACACGAGTGATCTTATAAGGTCTCTGGTTTTTCGTTTTACATCAAAATCCTAAAAAATAGGTTATCGCTTTACTTGTCTTATTTTTGTGACTATGCTTTTTAATGAACTTCCTTATTTTATTCTAGGTATGTATGTTTTATTTGATAAAAAAACGCTTCGCCGTTGTCTTAAAAGTCTAATAAATTTGAGAAACCCTGTTAACGCGTACGTAAATACTGCGTCACTCCTAGTCACTAGACATACTCATAGTTTTTGTATTAAAATATGTATAAGGTATTAGACTGAGAAATTAGAAAAATTAAAATCTTGTAGGTGGAATGAATAATCGAGATACAAAAAGGTATTTTCTATTTATATTAATGTCTAGTGTGGTGTTAATATTTTGTAATTTCTCTTTACATACAGACTGGAAAACAAAAACATCTGCGAATAAATGTAATGGATGGATGCAAAAAAAAATTTATATTTATGAAAAATTGTTTTTCAGTAGCGTTTTGTATAACTAAACTAAAACGCTTTCTACACTCACAGCCCACACGAGGATTCCCTGTATCGTGGGTGCTACGGACACACACACAGACAAATACACAAACACCCAGACCCAGAAACAGAAATCTAAATTCATCATTTAGAAATCTGTCTGGCCGGGGATCGAACCCGGGATCCTCTGCGCGTCAGATCAGCATGGTGACTGCTCCGCCACGCGGGTCGTCTAACTAACATAACATTAATAAAGTTTAATAAACGCTTTCTACACTCACAGCCCCACACTAGGATTCCCTGTGTCGTGGGTGCCATGGACACACACATAGACAAATACACAAACACCCAGACCCAGAAACAGAAATCTAAATTCATCATTTAGATATCTGCCTGGCCGGGGATCGAACCCGGGACCCTCTGCGCGTCAGACCGGTATGGTGGCCGCTCCGCCACGCGGGCCGTCAAACATTACAATTTGCCCTTGTTTTTTAAGAATAAAATCTTGCTTCCCCTTATTCCTATCTCGACATTTAAGTTCCAGCTCTAAATCTCGTTCGCTCTGAACTTATCTTAGTTTACTTCTAAATCCAATTTTACACTCATAGTTCTATTATCGTTTAACTGCGTGGGGGTAGTCCGCCTACACATTACTACACTACTACTACTACCTAGGTAGTAGTACTTGGGCTTGAAATTATGAATAGTAGAATAGCTGCCCGGAGGCGGACAGTTTGAGAATAGCTTGCCTGAAGGTAAAACATGGTTAATAGGGGTAAGGTGACCTTACTGTAAGCGTCAATCTCCTACAAATTGGTACCAAATTTGTCCAAGTTTGAACTAAAGATATTTGGAGATAGGCGACCAGTAACTTAGAAGGCACACTGATAAGAAAATCTAGGACTTTGCGTACAAAATAATTATAGTCATTGTTCATTGTTCATGCTTAGAACTCCAATTAAGGGTTTCGTAATAAATACCTTTTGAAAACCCATTGGAAAACCATTGAAAACCCTCGGAACTGTTGTTATTGGGGCCAGAGTTCGTAATTGTTGATGATCCTCTACAAAATTACGTAGGTAGTTTGAATACAAATCAGTGATGAATAATTTATAATATTTAAACGAAATGTAACCATAATAAATTAAATTACGTGTTTATCACATAGTTCAATACTACGTGAATTACGCTTGCGTATTGGAGTTGGTGGAACCCTTTGTGGTTCGACTCTGACGGCACCACCGCCATATCTACTCCTGCCTATTATAACAGTGGTGTTAAGCGCTGCTGTGTTCTGGTTTGAAGGGTGTGGTAAGGGAAACTTTTGGCGTTCCAGCTTAGTTCTCAAGGTTAGCGGCGCATCTGTGGTCGATCTCAGGTAGGAATCTAATCCTATCTGGGATTGATCACAGATGTTCATGGGCCGCTGTAGCCACTTACCATCAGGCGGACTGCATGCTCGTCTGCTACTCCTATATTATTAAAAAAAAACAGTAAACTAAGTTAAGTAATATAACTTAGTATAATATAAGGAAATAAACGAATGGTGTATTTTTTCATTTCGACTTGTGCAACTTCGAACAAAGGTATGGCTCGACTTGGCGGAGGCACTGCCGTGCCTCCAGATAAGGTGGTATCTATGGAATTGTGACAAGCTGACAGTAATAAATAACGGAAATAAATCACTTTACTTCCCTTTTGTTGTCGACCTCTCGTAGATATGAAGTTAGGGCTGAAACACATACGTACGACACGATGTCGTATCGTGACAAATTGCGACGACAAGTTACGAGATGAAGTAGTGTCGTCGAGAAGTAAGAAGAAATTTCGAAACGTCATCGAGCTGAGAAAATCGGTGATGCGCTCTTGCGTTTTTTAGTGTTTTTTTATCATTTATAACTACAATCAAAGTAATGTAGGAACTCAGTATCTAGTAGACGTTACGTATAGATTCTGCCTAGACAGATACAGAAGCAAAAGGCCACATTATCTGTCTTTAACTTTATTTAATGAAAATATGACTCAGGATCGTATTACCAACATGATTTGTGATGTTGTGTGATTTTTACCTGCATGTCGTCGAGTTTCACATTCGTGAAAATGGCAAAATGCTCGTAAATTTACGACACGTCACTTAGTGATACCTTGCGACACCGTCGTGTCGTATGTACCTAAGTGTTTTAGGTCCAAGTTGAGTGGCTCTCACGATGTGCGTAATATACGATTCCAATATGCCTGATAACGATTGGAATTCGTTTCGGATTGCCGTCTACACGTGAGTTACGTTATCGGAGTTTGTTATGGTGTTTTGTTTTTCTGTTTTCCTTTTACAGTAACCACATTTCAAATGGCAATAAATTTCAAAGAAAAAGTATTGTGTCTTGGCGATATCTGTTATATGTATGTACGGGGTTTTTTGTTATATATTTATTGTGTCTACACTAATAAAATTGTTGTTCTGATCATTGCCATGAATTTAAAAATGAATATGAATCAAATTGTAGTTTTATTGTATTTTATTTCAACATAATGATTATAGCATTATATTGTTGCCGATTGCATAACAAGGTCAATCCAAGGCTATTTTTATGTATTGTTTTTGTATTTACGTATTTGATTATGTATTATGATGTAAAATAGCATATTAAATATTAAGTATAAGTACAGAAATAAGTACCTTCTTGTAGGTACTTAGACTACTTAGGTACATTTCCAAAATTAATGCTAACATCTAATTTAGACTTATGGGAAAATTTACATCAATAAGTTCAATGTCTATGTTCTACATTCATACCTGCTGTATACAATAGAATAAATTGACTTCTATGAAAAATGCTAAAGAGCTATGATTCACTACGAAAATAGATTTAGTCAAAATGTTTCGAAGTGACGTTTTGGTATGACTAGGGAATAGAATAGAATATGTGATTGCAAATGTAGATACCACCGCCACATCTATTTCTAGCGGGGAGTTCTACGTTTCGGTGCAATGGTATGGATGTCGGCTGACTTCTAAGATATGGATGAGGCGATTATCTTAGTCCTCTAAAGTGTCATACGTGTTCGCCTTCAAATAGAATCTGTTTTATACGGAGTTGGTTACAGAAATTTGAAGGTGGTAGAACCCTTTGTGGTTCGACTCCGGCGGCACCACCGCCACACCTATTTCTACCTAATAACAGCAGTGTTAGGTGCTGCTGTGTTCCGGTTTGAAGGGTGTGGTAAGGGAGACAGACTTTTCCGAGGCGTTCCAGCTTAGTCCTCAGGGGTAGTAGCCACTTACCATCAGGTGGACTGCATGCTCGTCTGCTACTCTTATATTATAAAAAAAAAATCCAGGGCGACAGTGACCATTTACCATCAAAAGGACCGCAAACTCCTATATCATTCCAAAAAATGGAATGGTATGGTTCGAAAACCAATAAATGGTTTGAAGGTGGTGTACTGGTTCTGTTAGTACAAATATAATGCACATCGGTCCACTACCGTCCTACCCGCACGGCGTCCACACTAAGAGTGACGTGCCAGATCAATTGACAGCTAACTCGATGTCGCCAGATGCGCACAACTACCGCACGCCACACCAGTACTCGTATCTATGTTTAGTGTCTTATGAGTGTACTTACTAATACACTACAGGTAGTATAACCCTCTGTGGTTCGACTCCGGCGGCATCACCTATTTCTGCCGAATAACAGCAGTGTTAAGCGTTGCTGTGTTCTGGTTTGAAGGGTATGGTAAGGAAGATATATTTTTTGGAGGCATTCCAGCTTACTTTAGCAGCGCATCTGTAGCCGAACACCGAATAATCTTATCTAGGATTAATTACAGATATTTATGAGGCAATAACCACTCACCATCAGGTGGACTTCACGTTTATCTGCTATTCCTACATTATAAAAAGAAAATACGAAAATCGTGGTTAATTGGTTAATTTAAAACTACAAAAAGTGAAGTTTATTTATACAGTTGTAGCTATGAGTGTATTGTAAATGTTCATAAGATTAAATTAATAGTGCATCAGAGCCTTGAAGAAAGGTTGATGATATAAAATTTGAATAATATAAGAAAAATATTTATTTATTCAGTAGATCTTCCAACTTGTCCTCGTGGGGGTAGAGTTGTGGAACTTTTATGTAATCAAATCGTTTTTCCGATAACCTAAAAGGGAAACCTTCCGAGTAATTCAATTACATCAGAGTATGTTGGTATTATGGAAGTTTACATAACTTACCTGGATATTATTATTAATACCGCAAATGAAGACGCTTTGAGGGTAGTAGAGCCTTTTTTGGTTCTATTTAGGTGGCACCACTGCCACACACTGCTGTTATTGGGTAAAAATAGGTGAGCACGCCTAAGTTCCGGTTTGTTGGGCGTAGTAAGGAAGACATATTTTTTCGAGCCGTTCTAGCTTAGTCCTCAGGGGTAGCGGCGCATCTGTGGCCGACCTCAGGTAGGAATATCTAATCGTATCTGGGGTTAATTAAAGATATCCATGGGTGGCAGTAGGTAGACTGCTCGTCTGCTACTCCTATAACATAAAAAAAGAAAACATCAAAAAAGCTAGCCATAACCATGCTCTACTTTGATGTGTGGTAAGGGCTTATACGTTCCTATTCAGACCGCAGGGAAAACAATGTATATGTGACTACCTCAAGTGAAACTAACCTCTGGTTGATTAAAAGTGCTCATGTTGCCTCGTACTATCAGATGGACTGCGTGCTCATATGCAAATACTGTACTTAAAAAGAGAGAATTCCTTTAAAGTCACTGTCATTGTTAACAGAAGACAACAGTGACATATTTTATTGATCATAATAGAAGCAAAATATATTTGATATCCAATACAGTTGTGCAAATATGCACAAATTTATATTGAATAACATTGTTGTTCGTATTGAGCCAATATTATGTAGTATGTACCCTGCTACATGTAAGTTTCCACCGAATCAATAACTCATAGCTATTCGTAAATTTCGTTCCAGTAGAGTTGAGACCGGAATAGAGGTACGGTTCCCTTACTTGTTGTAAGAGGTGACTAAAAGGGGGTTTCTGGGGTTGCGGGCGGCAAAAGTGGGAGCTTGAACTGCCCAATCAGTGACCCTGGGGTGGACGGCATAACGTGAGGCCTTATACTGTCATAAATATGAGAATGTGTGTATTGTGACCTCAAATACTCACCTGGGCAGAGCCCCTTAAGGGCACCACAATTAGAGGATTCTGGTTGTGTTCCATTGGAGATTATGGATTGGAGAGAAAGAAAACCGATATATAATATTTTTATTACTTTTGGGAGATACTTATAATTTTAAAGGTCAATGTTATAAATAACTAAGCATAAGTAATCAATTATCAAAAATCAAGCAGCAATTAACGAAGAAGAAATATAAATAAATTCGTCACGATTATTATAAGAAGCGATTAATTTTCTAAATGAAGTTGAAATTAATTTATTCACATTATTATTCATTTATAAAAAATAATAGAATATTATTATTGTGAGCCCTGTGAAAGAGCGGTTAAGAAGCTCCGAGGCATTCCAATATCCCCTTAGTCTTCAGGGGTAGTGGCGCATCTGTAGTCGACTTCAACTAGGATTTTTTTTTATAATATAGGAGTAGCAGACGAGCATGCAGTTCACCTGATGGTAAGTGGCAGATAGGATTAGATATTCCTACCTGAGGTCGGCCACAGATGCGCTGCTACCCGTGAGGACTAAGCTGGAACACTTCGGAAAAGTATGTCTCAAAATGTCTCAGGCGCTGCTGTGTTCAAAATGGAACACAGCAGCGCCTAGCACTGCTGTTATTATGCAGAAATAGGTGTGGCGGTGGTGCCGCCGTAGTCGAACCACAGAGGGATCTCTACCACCTTCAAAAATCTAATCTAATCTCATATGGGGTTGATTACATATGTTAATGGGCGGCAATAGCCACTTACCGTTAGTTGGACTGCATCCTGGTCTGCTTCTCCTATATTATAAAAAAATATCAGATTCAGCCCGACCACACACATTTAATTCTGACTTTAAGATTATGTTCTGGATCTGGGTCTTTATGTACTCGTCATGTGTCCAGGGTACCTACGGAACAGGAAAATAAATAGAAAGTGTTATTTGTTATCTACAACTAACATCATTCTTATGTGACATATTACATGATTCGTAGATATTAGGAAACTTAGGAAATATATCTTAAGGAGAAATTGAGGACGCCAACTTACTCCTTCAAGGGCTATTATATATCATTACAACTATAATTAGAAATAGAATTAGATCAAGAGGTAACCCCTTGAGAACATTCCTTTGTCAGATATTAGCAATGTTACGATAAAGTTTCACTGATAGAATTTATATTAAAATCCAATTTGCAACAGATTTTTAAAAAGATATTGTCTTGATGATGGTCCGCGTAAAACTGCTAGTCCTCTATATAGAAATGAATAGCGTCGCCATAGCAAATTGTATGACTACACCTGCTCGGAGCAACTTCAGAGCGGACTAGCATATTGGCGATAACTATACATGGCTACCACCGCCCACGGACCATCATAGATGTGTAATCAGTAGTCAGAGTGACTACGAAGTGATATTCCCTTTAAAACCAAAACAACAGAGTTTAACACTATTGTTTTAAAGCAGAAATAGGTGGGACGGTGTTGTTTCCGGAGTCGAACGACGAAAGATTCTACCCCTAATTAAACTAACACTACAACGCAAATGATATTCTTAAAATACATATCTTAAAAGATAATAAATAAATTCATGCTGAGTGTAATAAAAATACAAAAACAACATAACAATAACATTTTAACGATATGTATCTGCAGATTAGTAATAATTGACTAAGTGCGAATTGAACAAGCAACTTATTGTTTTACTTTAGCATTATGAAAATTCAAAGGTTTACCTATTAAGTTTCAAGTAATACAGGGACAAATAGACGGACATACGGCCACGCGGACAGACAATATACTCGTACACCGGAAACTTTGTAATAAGCTCCCGTTTTCACTCTTTCAGCACGGAACCCTAATAAGTATTCCATTCATTATTGGGAATCGAGTGCTCAGTGAACCGGTTTGTGGGAATACCTTTAAGCCAGATTTATTTGCGCTTAAAATAAATTTTGTTTTAAAATTTGGCTTATTTGTCATGTCTTTATTTTTTTATAGTTCTCTCAGGCTTGAACGCTTCTTTAAAATATGTTTCCTTTACAGCTAAAGCATTTGATAATTATTAATTTCTAATAACGCATATAACTTGGGAAAATCGGAGTTGCGTGCCAGTGACTCCAGGTTCAACCCTGGACTCTTAAGACTCTTTGTCTCTAACTCAAACAACATATAAACCTAGGTTTGCCGCATTTGATTTACTATCTTTATTATAATATCTCAAATTTTATATATCTAAATATATATAACTCAAAGGTGACTGACTGACGTAGTGATCTATCAACGCGCAGCCCAAACCACTGGACGGATCTGGCTGAAATTTGGCATGCAGGTAGATGTTATGACGTAGGTATCCGTTAAGAAAGGATTTTGATCAATTCTACCCCCAAGGGGATAAAATAGGGGATGAAAATATTACTTCGTAACGCGAGCGAAGCCGCGGATAAAAGCTCGTTTTAAATATATTTAAGCTATATCAAGACTGAGTATTACGAGTATATAGTACAAATTATTCTATCGGTACAGGTTATATAGGTCTCTACACCTATATTCAGTTGTTAGGAGAATTATTAGTCTGGCTAGACTCAACCCTTTGCGTTTATGGTTGTAACCTAGCCTATGGATAATGAGGGCGAATTGGGGCGAATACGTTATGTGCTGACACTTATTTTGTAGGGGAGATATCCCGGTATATAATGATATTAGCCTATTTCCCCGACACGCAAGCATCTATGTGGTTAGGTTGTATTTTCCACTTTTTTGTAGTACCATTATCTTTATTATTATAGTATGGTGTGATATATTGCGCCTTTTTACCTGACTACAAGGAAGGGTTATGTTATTAGGGTTTTCATTGTAATATTTTTTATTAAGTACACCTTTTGAATTGATAAGTTCTATTCAGTAAACCGCCTTCGTTATTTTTAGATCCTTGGTCAAAGACATAGCCACGGGGTGTACACGAAGTAAGATAAATTATAGAGAAATATTTAAAGTACTTTTGAATTTTAAAAAGTACTTAACTAAAGTTCTAATCGACAAAATGTTTCAGGAAACTAATTTTTATTTTTACGATACAAAAAAAAAGAAAAGCAAACGGGACTAGTGACACTTCAAATTTAAATACTTAATATTTTATAATTAAAATTATTAACATTTATATGATTAATGGTTATGTTTGAAAATAAATGCTACGTTTTTATTATCCATTTATACATAAAATAGTAGCAAAGTAAGTATACTCTTGTACCTACTGTACAGTGATTTCACAATGACACAATTCAACTAATGATTATCGAAAACACAGTATTAATAATGTGCATGAATTATACGTTAAAATGACAATGCCCATGAAAGTATGGACCGCCGTCCAGAGTTGCGTCAAATTGAATCTTGTTGTGGACGATGTTAACCAAATACTACCAATAATTATTATTTAGATCAGCACCCGGGTTCTGAAGTTATTTACCGAAATGTTACATAACCTCAAAATCGAAAATATCCGACGATAGATTGATGGTCGGTTTTAATTGATAGTAGGTACCTATAATGTAGTTCTATTAACATATTCCATTTACTTTTAAAGGTAGTAGGTAATAAAACCTAATATAATCCTAAAAACCTAAAATAATGAATTCCGAGTATAAAATACCGCCATTTTAATTTTTAAGAACAACAATCAACATTTCGTCTTATTTTATTTTAAATGGAATCCTCTGTTCAGAGAAACTAGTTTGGTCGACAAACTATGTAAAAAAATCAAAAAATTATTTTAATATAACTTTCATTTTGACGCATGAGAAAAATCAGTACCAAGACTAGGCATTCTCCTTTAGAAGACTATACATACATGTGTGTGTGTCTATATTATACATGTTAACAATCTTTTGTATCTTTTCGGTTTGTCAGTCACACGAACCCGTACATTTTTCCCATTACCAAAAATCGCACCTGAGGAAGTTTTCACATAGAAAATTATATAATTTCGAATATAATCCATCTTTCTCGTAATTTATCTCGATTAGTCAACGGATTTAAACGAATGAAACTTTCAGTTAAATATCTAGACGGCTGTTCGTCTATCAAATTCAGGGATATCTATTTACAGCAATTGTTATGAGAAACTCGAAAGTACGCGACCGGTGTACAAAACCTCGTTAGGGAAGCCAATTTATAACACACGTTTAGTTTATAAATTAATTACGCAGTCCGTATGTTATAAATTAATTAGTTCGTATGAAATATCAGCTCTAGAATTCCAATTACATTAATAATAGACTGTACGTTTGCCGCCTTGAAAATAGGTCAGTGAAAAAAAATTTGTCCTCTTCGTGAACTTTGGGCTCTCCTAATAAAAGTGCCGCCCGTAAGCCCAAATTATTTTCAGTCTTTTTAAAGAAAATGCAAACTAATGTAATGTGAAAAAGCTGTAAGATTTTCCGGCCAATAAAAAAGTGCGCCCTGGCACGCTTTAATATATACATAAGTTAATGTTTTGAAGGAAAAAGTAGTGTCTATAAATAGAGAATAGCGAAAAAGACAGAAAACACAAATTACGCAAATTTAGAAGAGATCGCTATTTAGTGATAAGGCCGCCAGTTGTACCTTTGATTATTGTAAAAGATTTTGTATTTATTACTATTAATTTGGTGTACAATAAAGAGTTTGTATTGTATTGTATTGTATTTCCATAAACCTTGATTAGTACTTCCAGGTAAATGGTACACCTAGTATATAGTTTTTTATATTTGTCAATAAAAAATTTAAACTGATTTTCATCATGTATATTATATTTTTTTATAAATCTTATAAACATAAAACCTTTTAAATAATCTTGTAAACTATCTTTAAATAGGAACAGCTTTATTTGTAGAGGTCTTCCGAACGTTACCGTTGTTAGTCGTAGAAAGGAATTTAACAATTCTGTGGAGAAATTCCACCGGAAAAGAGGAGATTTTCTTCTTCTTTTTACATTTTTCTTCCGTTGAGCTTTGTTGAAAGTTAGCCGCGTAATGTAGCGTGGGATTGACTCAAAATACAATTGCATTCTGTATGTGCTACATACGGCATGCGGAGACAATGGAAAGCAATTACAGCCTAAAGGAATATTCTTCTTTTTTGTAGTAAAAGATGTAAATGAGGATGCGGCTTACGTTATTTGAAGGTAGAACTGTTTGTGGATCGACTCTAGAAACACCACCGTCGTTCCTTTTTCGGCCTAATATATGCAGTGTTCGGCGCTGCTGTGTTCCGCTTTGAAGACTGTGGAAGGGAGTAATAATCGTAAGCAGGGAGGGGTAGTACTCTTTTTTTTATAATATAGGAGTGGCACTCTTTTTTTATAATATAGGAGTAGCAGACGAGCATGCAGTCCACCTGATGGTAAGTGGCTACTGCCGCCCATGGACACCTTTAATCAACCCCAGATAGGATTAGATATTCCTACATGAGGTCGGCCACAGATGCGCCGCTACCCCTGAGGACTGAGTTGGAACGCATCGGAAAAGTATGCCTCCCTTACCACACCCTTCAAAACGGAACACAGCAGCGCCTAACACTGCTGTTATTAGGCAGAAATAGTTGTGGCGGTGCTGCCGGAGACGAACCACAAAGAGTTCTACCACCTTCAACTTATTTTGTGGCCGACATTTCGCATGACTCTTTTCTTATCAGGGATTAATTGTTGTGTATACTGTCGGTAGACACTTTCGAATAGACAATTGATTCTTTAATTAATAAACCTAAACATTTCTGTAAAATAATACATCAAGTCTCGTAACGCTTAAGTTGTAAAATATTGTGAAATCCCTAGACATTATTAAATTGCTCTTAATAGTGTCTAGGATTTAGGCAAATAACACGGCAGATGAAAATTAATTTCAGCGGAATTTTAATTACTAATTTACTTGTTCCTTTGCTAGCAAGTAATTTTAAAGTCTGGTATTTTCAATTTTTTTACCTGTAATATTAGAAGTATATGTTTTTTTTATATTTAGACATTAATAACTTGTAACGGCGCAATTTTATTTTTAGGGGGGGGTAAGGGTAAACTCTAATTGTTCTTACATTTTTTGACCGACAAAGTTCCTGATAGAGCGTGAAAAACAGTTTTCAATATGGCGGCCGAGGCACAAGTTGCAACCCCACGATTTTTTAGATTCACACAACCCCTTAACATGTAAAAAGTAAAATGGCGTCTTTGGACTTGTAACAATTCAATTGACTATATAAATAGCGGGTAAAGCTTGGACAGCTAAAGCTCAAAATCGAAAAAGGTTGCGTGTAATGGAAGAGACACACACTCAGCAATGGGTGGCGAATGGTTGAGAAAAGAGAAGAAGATGTAAATAAAGAAGCAAAGACAAAAGTTCAGTACTTGGTTCTTTTTGTTTGTCGACTGATTTTCTTTGTTTATATAAAGCGTGTGAAACATACACGAAACCTAGCAATTAAATGCTATGTAAACTCAGCTTTACTGACAGTTATTTGACGGTTTTCATGCTTGTCTATTATTCGCTGGTAACTCCGCAAATGAAGAGTCTCTCATTATGAATTCTAACCTTGATGTCGTAGGCGGTTTCTGTAATCCACTTAGACACTTCTTGGTGTTAATATTGAAATAGTGACCCTCATTCGCACCAGGGCTTACAAAAACGCTGCGTTACTGCAATGTTGGCCCTTTTAAAACGTTTTCGATATTATTGGATTATTACGTTACGTGTTATTGGATGTTTTTTTTTTATAATATAGGAGTAGCAGACGAGCATGCAGTCCACCTGATGGTTAGTGGCTACTGCCGCCCATGGACATTTGTAATCAACCCTAGATAGGATTAGATATTCCTACCTGAGGTCGGCCACAGATGCGCCGCTACCCCTGAGGACTAAGCTGGAACGCCTCCGAAAAGTCTGTCTCCCTTACCACACCCTTCAAACCGGAACACAGCAGCGCCTAACACTACTGTTATTAGGTAGAAATAGGTGTGGCGGTGGTGCCGCCGGAGCCGAATCACAAAATGTTCTACCACCATCAAAAATAAATAAATACTCGTCTTTTAAGACTATATCTTCACAGGTGTTGTTTTATCTTAATAATATAAACTATTTCGTTTTACCCTAAAGGGGCCCGTGTCTACGGATAGGGTATCATAAGAGGAATCCGACATAAAAGGTCTTCTCCAGCCAATATATTTTCACGACATGCTAAGATTAATTTTCAACATTTTTCCTTATTATTTACACCAAAGCTCCCGAATTGTTGTGCATAGGCGCCTCGGCATAGCAAATGGGCTTTCAGTCTTGATGGTAAGTGGCAACTGCAGCCTATAAACATTTGTTCCCCTACAGTTCTTGAAGTACTTGCAGGTCTACGAGTACATGTTGGCCATAGACGCGACCCTTGAGGACTAAGTTTCGAAACGTCGTAAGTGTGTCTCCCTTATCACACTCGAAACTAGATACTATCGCTTAATTGTTAGACGATACAAATTACAGCTTTTTAGCCAAAGTAAATTTAATTACAAGACTTTTCCCAGAAATGTAGGGATGATTATTTATTCACAAAGGGATTTTATTCGTGGACAAGAGCTTCTCATGTAACCTTTACGACATTACCTTTCGTGATTGGTACAAAGAAAAACAAACATGTTTCTGTTAGCTTTTCTTTTGTAGATCTTTTAGCATAAATATTTTGTGAATAGAAAAATTTGTTGCTTTGTGGTGCTTAAGTGTGGACAAGGTTTTAGCAGCAACAAACGAGTAGGCAGTCGTTCAAACGACATATGTAATTAACCCCTGATAAAATTAGACTCCTACTTGATTGAAGAAGGTGGTAGAACCCTTTGTGGTTCGACTCCGGTGGTACCACCGCCACACCTATTTCTACCTAATAACATCAGTGTTAGGCGCTGCTGTGTTCCGGTTTGAAGGGTGTGGTAAGGGAGATAAAATTTTCCGAGGCGTTCCAGCTTAGTCCTCAGGGGTAGCGGCGCGTCTGTGGTCGACCTCAGGTAGGAATATCTAATCCTATCTGGGGGTGATTGCAGATGTCCATGGGCGACAGAAGCCACTTACCATCAGGTGGGCTGTATGCTCGTCTGCTACTCCTAAATTATAAAAAAAGACGGCTTCAGGTGCGTCGCTACCTTTAATGACTAAGTTGGGGTGCTTCGGGAATAAGTATGTCTCCTTTACCACAATAAGCAGAATACAATAGCGTTTGTCGGTGTGTTCGCAGAAATGGGTGTGGCTCCGTAGTCGAACCACAAAGGGTGTTAGTATCTTTTCGTATAAGTCAGAACTCAAAATCCATGTTTTTCATATTACTGTTTTGTGCTACGATGAGCACTGAATATATTGATTTCCCGCATCCGTTGATAATAAAATCAATAAGAGTAATAAAAATTATCTCAGGCGTTGTTGCATAACATTACACATATAAAGTTACAAAATAAGTTAATGATTGTCGTATATGGAATGCATTTAGCCATTCTACAGCTAGGATTCACCATCATCATCATCAACCCATTATTGTCCCACTGCTGGGCACGGGTCTCCTCTCAGAATGAGAAGGATTAGACCATAGTCTACCGCGCTGGCCAAGTGCGTATTGGTAGACTTCACATACCTTTGAGATTTTTTTTTATAAATTTCAGGTATGCAGGTTTCCTCACGATGTTTGCCTTCACCGTTTAAGCAAGTGATAATTAATTTCTAATACACACATAATTTTGAAAAATCAGAGGTGCGGCCCTGTGATTGAACCTCGGACCCCTTGATCGAGAGACCGAGTTTCCTAACCACTGCTTTTGGCTATCACAGCTAGGATTACGAAATGATATATATTACATCTGATAACATATTATTTGCTGCTTATAGTTCGGCGATTAAGCAATTCATTTCATTAGGTCGAATAATTTAACATAATAAGTTGTAAACAAATCTTTAGTGAATATATTATAATAGTCTGTTTTGTTAATTATTTAGTTTTAACTTTGTTTATTATATAGAAGTAGAAGATGAGTATGCAGTCCACATAATGGTAAGTGGCTCCTGCCGCCCAGGGACATCTAATCAATCCCAAATTAGATTAAATTCCTACCTGAGGTGGACCACAGATACGCCGCTAACTTTGAGGACTAATCTGGAACGCCTCGGAAAAGTATGTCTCCCCACCACACCCTTCAAACCAGAACACAGCGGCGCTTAACACTGCTATCAATAGACAGAATTAGATATGTCGGTAGTGCCGCCGACGTCGAACCTTCAGGCAGAAATAGACGTGGCACTGGTGCATAAATATTTCAATATTAGCCATACTTAGGTACCACTGTCTTTTTAAATTCAAATTAAAAATATTTCAATACTTAATTGGAGTCGATATCGCAATAAAATTCGAGTAATATTTCATGCAATCAATATTTATACCTACATAAAGTGTTTTTCAAACTTATCCCTTACACAAGTTTCGTAATTTAAGCCCTGGGAACTTTAACGCTTAGGTGTTCCAAGAAATGAAACAACTTTGTGAGTTGCGATTAATTTAATGTGTACAGTTGTTATTGAGCAACTACTTACAATGTAGGAGCAATCGGAATTACTTTTTTTATGACCGGACTCTGGACCGTTTTGCCTATATACTTACATATATTCCTTAATCTGAAGGTGGTAGAACCCTTTGTGGTTCGACTCCGGCGGCACCACCGCCACACCTATTTCTACCTAATAACAGCAGTATTAGGCGCTGCTGTGTTCCGGTTTGAAGGTTGTGGTAAGGGAGACAGACTTTTCCGAGGCGTTCCAGCTTAGTCCCCAGGGGTAGCGGCGCATCTGTGGCCGATCTCAGGTAGAAATATGTAATCGTATCTGGGGTTGATTACAGATGTCCATGGGCGGCAGTAGCCACTTACCATCAGGTGGAATGCATGCTCGTCTGCTACTCTTATATTATATAAAAAAAAAAAAAACAAAAAACTAATGAAAAACCCGCCGCTGAAAATATAGTTTGTGTCACTTCCACTATCTAGAGCTAGACTAATCCAACGACATTTCGTAATTATGTTAAAATCATTTGGGTTTTAGGGTAAGCCAAAGAATGAGACATAGTACATAAACACAAACGGTCGAAAAACATTACCTTCCGCAGTCGGATAAAACACTAATGAAGGTAGTTCGAGCAGAACTTGACAAAAAAGATTTTGACAATAGCGCCACAAGGTCAAAATATGTCATGTTCCAAGCTGGAACCACCCACACATATATACATATATAAATAAAATAAATAGGACTTCATTGCAACCGATTGATGAACGGTTTCAGAGATCAGCATGTACAAAGACACGTCAATTAGGTAATATATATACGGACGTAGGTACATATAATATTACGTTTAAAATAAATTACACATAACATACCTACGGTAATTTTTCAAAATAATTTCAAGCAATTTATTTAAACCTCTGTTCCCACGCTCCGGTTTAAGGAAAAATTTAAACACAAAAAGTGATTTATACAGGTATATAAAATTGAAATATTTTTCTGTATGTATTAATGTATGGTACTAAACTATTAACCTAACCTAACCTCACCTCATAGACTTATTTTTACCCTTTACCCTTTACTTTTACCCATTACTTCGTATTGGGTGGTTTCTTATCACGTGTGCTAATACACGCGGTCCTACACACACAAATAAATTATTTTGTCGCAATTTCTTCTCAAATCGTGTGTGTTTGTCTGTTTGTGTGTATGAAACGACAGAATGCAAGCGACAAGCCTGCGGTTGGGATGCGCGGCGGCCGTAAAACACGCGTGACAGGAAAAGCGCTGTTAAGTAAAACATTACATAATTTGCTAATTAATAACGGGCGAAATTGGCGGTTATCGGTATGGCAACAAATAACTATAGACGAATGATCGATGGAATCATCCATTGCTGGAGTGGTTTGTAGAAACCCTTAGTATTATAGTCCAATTACAAATCCTGGGCGAACACTAAAATTGTAACAAATAACTTTGTCACATACCGGACTTAGCGATTTGTTTATCAAATCTTTATCATGATTCTCTGTTATTCTAGACTTTTTATATCCTAGTCGGGTATTATGCACAAGACCGCTGCAATAAATACAGGCTATTTCAAAAGCAGAGACCGTTTCAAAAGCAATTAAACTGCAGTACTTTATTTAATTAAAATCATTCTTAATAAGTTCGTTTGTATAGTCTTTATACGTAAGGTAAAAACGCTGTTCTAAAGTATAATTTATGATCCTTTGAAATCAAATAGATTATGTAATTACATTACAAATGTAAATGATGTAATCATGGGGATTTATTAGGTTGTAAAGATAGTAAACGGGCTTAAAGTCTACCGAGGAACATTTAATTGTACCAAATTTCCTAGAACAGAAGTAACTTTTGGAAGGTGGTAGAATCCTTTGTGGTTCGACCCCGGCGGTACCACCGCCACACCTATTTCCACCTAATAACAGCAGTGTTAGGCGCTGCTGTGTTCCAGTTTGAAGGTTGTGGTAAGGGAGACAGACTTTTCCGAGGCGTACCAGCTTAGTCCTCAGAGGTAGCGGCGCATCTGTGGCCGACCTCTGGTACGAAAATCTAATCCTATCTGGGGTTGATTACAGATGTCCATGGGCGGCTGTAGCCACTTACCATCAAGTGGACTGCATGCTCGTCTGCTACTTCTATATTATAAAAAAAAATCAAATGATGTAACATTTTGACAAATGGTGGGTCGCAAATGTGTTTCAAAGGTACTTATTTACTGTTTATATAGTAAAGCATATTTTGTGTGTGTTTGTTCATTGTTATTTACATTCTTTCGACCGGAGAAGGAATTGAATAAAAGCAACAATATTAGGTTTGACCAACCGAAAGTTCTTTTCCAACGAAACGGAAACTTCGGTAGGTCAAAAGATATAAGTAATGTGGGTTCGCGAAAGTTATTTTATTACATAACTGAGATGCTTTTTAAAGAACCTTTAGAAATACGGATAGTAAACACAATTTGATAGACAGGAAGGCAATTAACCGTAAAACAATAATATGAATTTTGGTAAAACAACTGCATCTGGACTAAATCTGTGGTCAGAGTGGTCTAATCATGGTCATTCCACTGCGACTGACACATTCGTTATAAAAACGAATAGCTCGGTAAAATAAATTAACATATAGATATCCGAATTATGTAAATTTAAATATAAATGGTAACTCACTCACATCAACGTACGGCCTTGAAAATTATTTCTGGAAAGAATTTGGAACTGATTATTAGTTACACACCGTGTTTAAATTGTTTTTCGTTACATTTAACTTACTACTTAACATTATTCGCTAACTTACGTGAATAATTACTTAACATTATTGGTCTTAGGAGTCAAAATTGAAATTTTAATACAAAATAATGATGTTGTATTAAGTTATTTATTATAAAAACTTGAGTATTGAGTTATTTTGTATAATGGAGTCAATTTGTATTAAATCTAAAACTATTTACTTGACGTTGACGCTTTATTAGCAAAATATTTGCAAAGTCGCATTCAAGTTAATTGATTTGGTAAGGGTATGGCTAATAGAATGTACAGACAAATTAATTTTGTATTTTAGTAAATGTAGTAAAAATGTTATAAATTACCATGATGTATTGGAATTTGGAATTTTTGTACTAAAATTCGGCTAATTATGTGATTGCCAATAATAATAATTATTATTGTTCACTTCTCAGTTGTTTTTTTTTTCATTTTGGCATTTACCTATTTTTAATATAATCAGAATAATGTATAATTATATAATTAATCAGAGCACATACGAGTACGTAAAACATATAAGTAAAAGGAAGACTTACTTATAAAATATTTTGTAGGTACATCATATGATAATACAGAAAGTATCATAATTTGTAGTCTCTATAAATGTAACTAATGACAATATTGGCAATATTAGCATATAATCCTACATGTATTTTTATATTTAATTCAAAATAATTTGTTGCAGGTATCAAAAAGATGTCAGAAATATCTTAAACTATGGAGCCAGATGACGAAGAACTAGTGTTTACGAATTGGACTAATGGAACTGCTGAGACAGCCGCTTATTCGGAACCTGATTCTTTAGACCTAATCGTACCTTTGACGATTACTTACGCTATAATAATTATAACCGGCGTATTAGGAAATATAAGCACGTGCGTGGTCATCTCAAGAAATCGATCCATGCATACGGCAACAAATTTTTACTTATTCAGTCTTGCTATATCCGACCTTCTCTTGCTTATTTGCGGGCTACCTTTAGAACTTTATCGATTATGGAACCCACTGACCTATCCTTTAGGAGAGGCACTATGCATCACTTTGGGGCTGATATCGGAAACTTCGGCAAACGCGACTGTGTTGACGATAACAGCGTTTACGGTCGAGCGGTACATAGCAATATGCCGGCCCTTTATGTCGCATACCATGTCTAAATTATCAAGAGCCGTACGCTACATCGTCGTGATATGGTTGTGTGCTCTCGGCGCGGCGGTGCCCCAAGCGATGCAGTTCGGAATAGTGAATTACACTGACAAAGGGCGGAAAGTGAGCTCGTGCACAGTGAAAGGACACGGCGTGCAGCAAGTTTTCGTGATATCGAGTTTTGTGTTCTTTGTGCTACCGATGTCGCTCATAACAGTGTTGTACGTGTTGATAGGCATTAAGTTACACACATCCCGTGTGCTGCATCCCGTGAAGAAGACCTCCGTGGATAGTCATGAGAAATCTAATGGCACTGTGAAGTACCGGAATGGTGCCTCGCAAAGGCGGGTGATTAGGATGCTTGGTAAGTGTTTTATAAATTTATTTTTTAATTCGACATGCATAAAAACTTATAAAACAACAATTTATTACATGATTGAAGGGTTAAGGAAAATATCGTGAGGAAACCTGCGCACCAAAGGGACATTTAAATAGAAATTCTCAAAAGTATTTGGAGTCGCCCAATACACATTTAGTAAGTGTAGTGGACTATGACGTAATCCTTCTTATTATGAGAAGAGACCCGTGTCCACCAACGGACAGTATTGTAACCCAAGGAGCCTACCACCGTCTCTTAAAAATCATCATAGTTCAGGAAAGTTTTATTTTAGTATTGCATCAACATCATTTGGTTTCGTACCACAACCTCCTTAACACAGTTTTGTTTTATTCCTGGCGAATGATGTAAAAAGGTAATTTGACTATTCCTTATTCAAGAGGAAACGAGACATCGAAACCAGTGCCACCTCTTTCACACCATGGTCTTGATTGTGTTTCGACATACGCAGAACAAACTTAAACCCTTTTTCATTTTCGCTTATCCATTGTATAAAACCAACTGATATTGTCATATTTTAAAAAAGATTAATTTCCTGCAAAAATAAATAATGAACAATTTCGACGCACATAATACAAAACTGCGTGTTGTAATATTATAAAAACATAATCTTATTTTGACGAGGCCGTGGTACGAAATTTCAATGTATGATTAAAATAATATTGTTTATGAGATGGTAGTAACCCCCCGGGTCGGTAACGGCTGCATGATACATCGAATTGCTGACGCGTCTATTATCCCCTTAGACATTATTATTATTTTATTATTAGACGTTGCCCTGAGCCCTGATATAACGAGAATAGGCGGTGAGGTGTCGACAGGTGATCATAAAGAACATATGAGTGTCTATTAGGCACCATGCCCAACATAAATGTGAACAATATTATTAATATATTCGAATGTGAACAATAATATTAATATATTCGAATGTGAACTAGCAGTGGCAAAGGCCACATTTTATTAGGACGACATCTTAAGAATTTATGGGTGAAGTAGAATATTTTGAGATTTTTGGTATTTATATTTTTAATGTGAAATGCGATGCGCAAAACACCTTGCTGTTTATAGATCTTGACTGATCTACAATATTAACCAATATAAGGAACGGACTTCGGATTTATTGTTGGATAACATATGTTTAACCTTAGAAAAAACGAAGGTTTCATGGGCGGTTTGCCCACTACCTCGTACGATCTTCTCCAAATCGCATTGGAGCAGCATGGTAGAGTAAGCTCCTACTCCAATCGTGAGGAGAAACCAGTGCCTAACAGTGATAAATAAAAAGGGTGACAAATACTTCTGTAAACTGTAAAAATATTAGGCATTTTGGTGTAAAAGTAAAACTTTGCGCGAATTTAATCATAATCCAATATAAGCAAGTGATATTAGAAATCACATATAGGCACTTGCTTTTAGTGATTTGTCTTATATTTGAAATGAAGACGCAAAAAGTCGTATCAAAAATTGTACATAAAGTGGCTATAACTCGAACGACGTAACTTGGCCGTCCTGTCAGAATGAATTGCGGAAGAAAGCGTAGCTTATTTTTATGTTGTAACCGGCCTTGTTCAAGCGAACCTATTTACTTGGTTAGACTCACTCGGTTCTTTAATGCCTTTGTTCTAGTTTTTAAAAAGCCAGACTTAATCGAAATCAAGATATTTTTTATGAGTCCATGTCAATTAGCAAATTATGAGGAGTCGGTTATAAATTTATCAAAATGTTTAATGTGTATTCATGTTTTTGGAGTTTACTCCTTAAGAAACGATTTGAGTTATAAGGCCCGGTACAGAAATTTTATGAGGAGTAAAATCAAGTGTAACACGAAAAGTTGAGGCGTAACGGTAACCAAAATATGAACCAAGAGTGCTTTTATTAATTTAAAATACAGTAAGTTCAAATCCCATATGAAAGTAATTATTACAATAAAAATAATTAGCAATATATAAAACATTAAAACGTCATTAACTAATTTGTTTACATTTTTGCATAAATTAAGTTATAGGTTTGATCATTTATAAACACTGTGAAAAATATGAACATTGGCGCCATAATATGATTAACAATCTTTTATGAACGTTTTTAAAGAAGAGTAACATATAAAATCAGCAAGCAATTGAATAAGATATAATATTAGCAAAATAAGTTTTTAACATAAAGAGGCTTTTGTAAGTTACTGATATATTAATTTAACTTATAAAAATGGATGCATTATTGATCAGCACCATCTATCAACGATAAACGGGCAAAATCAAAACAGTATTATTTAATATTTATTACAGAATTATTGCTAATGAATTATGTTCAAAATAAGTTATATAAAATTAGCAATACGTTTTAAATGAATTCTAGAATTATAAAACATTCAGAAACAATCCAAATTACATATAATAACATGTTTATTGAGTCTCATATAAATTTCATCCGTAAATTGCAACAAGGATATTTTATAGATGGCAAAGAAATTATAATTATTAAGTTTTAAGTTATAAAACGTTTTACATTGTTTTAAATATAAATAATTATATTATATTAAAATTTACTTTAATATAAACAATTATATTAAGTTACCATTATAATATTTGGAACCAAAATACATAGATTGATAAACTTGCAAACTTACAATTTATAAAACTTGCCACTAGATGGCGCTATTTTATATTATTTTGTAACATACTTTATGTAATACGCATTATTGAAGTTATATAAATAATCCGAATAATTACAGATATATGTTTGTTTCTCTTATCATTTTAGCAGATGCGTTCATTTACCTACCCTTTTTTCTATTCGATATATATCATAATTATCATTCGTAAGGAGTAAACTCCAATCGTGAGTCGTAGCTGACACACACACACTTTTTTTTTTTATAAATTTAATGCGATACCCATAGATTAGTAAAGATACTTCGCCTCCTTGAAATTAAATGAAGCCGCAAATGGCTTATTATAGTAAGTTCTTTTTTTGAATTCTTGACAAATAAAAACATTTTTAGAGAAAATTTACGAATAAATAACTAATACTGCGTAATTTACATGATAAATAAAGAATTTATAATAATAATTTCAAATATTTTAGGGACATTTTAGCACGGAGACGTGGCAAAACTTTTTTACGCAACTATTTCAATTCTCAAAACTCCTAACAAGAAAATGTACCTCACATTTTCTTGTTAGGAGTGAGTAATCTTTACTAATCTATGGCGATACCAAATATCTATGAGTTTAGAATATTTATGAGCTTTGATACAAAAATGTTCAAAGTTGTCGTTTTAATATGCACTTATCTATCAGTCTTTAGGTAGTAAAATAAAATCAATATGTAAATTATGAAACTGATATCTAATTAGTATTTTAATAAAGCGGTGAGATTTGTCCACATTCTTCCCTGTACGCAATGATTAAAGTTCTAAGTACTTAGAAACCACAAATATTGGCGGGCAAAAAAAAGTATAATACCTTTTTAGTGTTTCACGATTAATACGAGTAGGTACTAAAAGAAATAAAAGGGAATAAATTAAATATATGAAATTTATGCAAAATCATACAATCACATCACAACCTTGTTTTCACGATGGACGAATAATCATATTGTAAATTATTTCGCTGACCAGCGGACCGTAAAAAGTGAAGATAATAGTGAATTGCATCAGGCTGACCGGTCTCCAAATATGTGCCTGAAATGACGAAGGTATTTACGTACCTATTATATCACGCACTAAAACCCCCCGGTGGCCGTCCTCAACGCTTGTTGGAAAACTCCGGGATCTCCGACGGAACGCAACCGGAGTCCTGCAACTGCCCTGCCCTGGGAGAGCAGTTTTCGCTCCTCCCACACCATCTGGTGTTCACGACGGTATGCGGCCACACACAGCGCCGTCCTTCCCGGGATTGCATGCTGGACGGTTCGAGCTCCCACTCTTGCCGCCGGCAACACCGGAAACCCCCTTTTAGTCGCCTCTTAGAACAGGCAGGGGATACCGTAGCACTATTCTAGTCCCGACTACAACGACAGAACATAACATACCTACACCACGCATGACGTCGCGTCAGAGACAACTTACACTGTGAACAATGATTTTTGTTGTGTATGAACTAAACGGCGTTTTAAGTAAAGCACGTAGAACATAGTGCCATAATGAAGAGGAAGTGCCATTGGTGCCACTTTGAAGAGATTTCGAAGAAGCTAATGTTTCCATTTCTAAGAAAAATAAAATATACCAACAAATGAAAATTTGTTTGTTGTGGTACCTCTATGAGTACCTATGTATTTTTATTTGTAATATCGACAATGGCAATGGAGTATTAAAGATATATTCATATTATTACAACTAAAGCATCTGTTATGATAATGTGGTGCATCTTTAAAAGGAATATACATAATGATGTATAAAGTTGTATAAATTATTGGAAGGTTAATAGAATCATTAAATTTGAATGAAGTAAAATAACACATTTTTTTGGGTTGTTGGCCGCAAGAACTTTGCCATCTACCTACTGTCACTACGAAGGTTGTTAGTGCCGAGTATAGATTAGTAAAGATTACTCACTCCTTACAAGAAAACGTACCCAGTTTTGACAATTGAAATAGTTGCGTAAAAAAGTTTTGCCTCGTCTCCGTGCTAAAATGTCCCTAAAATATTTGAAATAATTATTTATTTATTATGTAAATTACGCGGTATTAGTTATTTATTCGTACTTTCTCTAAAAATGTTTTTATTTGTGAAGAATTAAAAAAATAACTTACTATAATAAGCCGTTTGTGGCTTCATTCAATTTCAAGGCGGTGAAGTATCTTTACTAATCTATGGTGCCGAGTTAAAAATAAAGACTTTATAATAGGAAGCAAACATTTATATTTTCTAAATATTTCGAGTATAACAAATAGCAAGAAAATAAATTGCTTTCTATAAATTTATCTACTGTTTTGTGACTAATTTAATCAATATAATAGACAAACAAGTTACCAATAGAAAGAAAAAATGACAAAATAAGTCGGTACTTTCTTCTGCTTTGTCTGTCAATCAATTTTATTATTTTGTAAGCTTTCGTGATTTAGTGTTATCAATAAAAATTCTTATATTTTCGGTAATATTCGAACTTTATTTTAAGAAAACAGTTTTTTATTTTTGTTAAAGTATACGTTATAATAAAACCTAGTCGCTCGTAGCAGTCATCGAAATTCGAGCCTATTTAAAACCAAATAAACATACCTAACTCGATACTCATTGAAATATTAAATGAATTCTTCTCCATATGAAGAGATTACATTTTGATTTTGGTTTACAATTAATTTCATATTTCTATTGTTTCTTTAATTTTTTTTGTCAAATTTTATCTTTCTTTATTCATCCTTTATATAAACTTTAATTATGCAAAATTATACTCCTCCATGCGCCAAATAATTTGTAAAAACGGAAAGAAATTATTCTACAATATTCGAAGGTTTGTTTTTATTAACATATTGCGTACTTTATGTTTTTGTATATTTATACTTCTACGTACAATTTTAAAACTAGATATTAGATTCGAAATATCACTAGAAGTCGGAAACATATATATTTTCAATCTACGTCGGAGATTTAACACCCTGCTGCCTTCACCCGCGACACATCCGTTTTAATATCCTTCAATGTTTTCCACCATATTATTATACCAGAAATAGATAAATGCATTTATATGGAATATTAGTAACAATCTAAATAAAATAACCAAAATTGTTTTATTGATAACAATAGCTATCTAATAGCGCAATTTTATTTTTCATATTCTTCTTAGAAAATCGTTAATAAATATTGCTCGACTTGACTGGGCCACTGCCGTGCTTTCAGAAATACATAATACTAATAATATTAATAATATTTTATTCGCGGAATACATAGCAGCACACACATGACTAAAAAAACAAGAATCAAAACAAAATATAAACTTAAAAAAAACAAGTTCTTATAATACTAGTAACATATGTTAATATAAATGGAGGGTACCGCGCTGCGACATAATAAACCGTAAAACCGACTACCCTCAGCAAATGCCATGGTAGTGCAACCAAGGCGCTGATTTTCAGCGTAGATGTACCTATGAGTTCGCCATATTAGATTTAGAATGACGTCACAAATCTAAACATCTCAACGAAACGTGTAGGTGTGCAAAATTTCAGTTACATTGATTGGAGTTACCTGTACCCTTACCATGAGTTTTTACGTTTTGACAAATATGACTGTTTTGGTATTTGTTTACGTATTGGCCCATACAATTTCCAAGTTCTGACACAATCCACTAGGGGCGCTGATTGGAAATTGTATGGGCAAATACGTAAACAAATATCAAAACAGTCATATTTGTCAAAACGTAAAAACTCATGGTAAGTGTACTGGTTTAAAATTCAGTTACAAGATCTTACTCTTATACATATGCTCTACCAAAGTAACTTAAAAATCTTTAAAATCTCGTAAAAAGTTAAGGGGGCGTCAAAGGAGGAAATTACAGTTTAAACTAGGGCGATTAACGAGTTACCCAATATTATCTTCACGGAAAATCCCATTGGAATTTCCCGGCAGACCATCCATCTAGGGATCGACCGCACTCGGGGTTGTTCAAACATCGTTCAAGATACGCCAATCCTTATTGCGCCAATCAAGTTACAAAATCGCGTGGGTTGACTTGCAAGAAAATCAATAATCGATATGGAAAGTGTATATAATTTTGTTTAAATTTGCTGTAAGTATAAATTTCCTGTAAATTTATTTTTTTGAGTGGCTCCCTAATCATTTTACTTAAGTATTGCAGCCTAAGTTACTCCTTAACACATCAGTTAACTGTCAGTGAAAGTCCCGTCAACATCGGCCCAGCCCTTTGACAGATTAGCCGGGACAAAGAGACAAAAATTTTAAGAATATTTATATCACGGCGTGCGTAAATGGACGTTTTACGCACGCTTCGCGTGCGCAAAACCCCCATTTCCGACCCCGTAATATAAAATTTTATACAACACGCGGACGAAAAATGTTTTTCTGACTCGTGTGATTGCAGTCCTCGCCTGCGGCTCGGCCTGCAAACTCACACTTGTCAGAAAAAAATTTTTCGTCCTCGTATTGTAATGTACTATTTTTATAGCACTCTGTGACCTAAACCCGCATTTTAGCTACGCATTTCTGTGTCCAAAGTAGCCGATTTTTACACCATACGAATATTAATACACTACCCTCACAGTTGTAAAAAATAAACATAGCTATGAACGTTTCATACTTTTAAATGCCATTTAAAAATTAAAAGTGGGTAATGAGTATTTTGTTTAAAGCTATAATTATTTTAATATTTTATTTTGGACGTATTTATAAATGTTTTTGCAATTATGTACATACTAAGCAATAGCATCACTATAAGACTAACTATTGGGCTTTTATTGTTTGTTTTGACTGTGTATTTTCGCTACACACCATAGTAGGAGATATTTAAATTAGGAATCATTATCAAAATTAGCCATAATACTACTCCAGTAGAATCTCGACTAAGCGACCTATTTGTTGTCGTATTTGTGGCATTCGGATTATCGAAAACTTGGATAATTGAGTTTATGAAGAAAAGCTATTTAAACCGATTTAGGAAGGTGATGTTTTTCGACTATATGTTTGTTACGTATGTATTTTTCATTCTTTGGCAAACTCAAACGACTTCATTAATTTTGATACATGATGTGTCGTTGGATTCGTCTTAATTGTGGCGATAACATAGATTATATTTTTAGCAATCGGGTTTTTGTTTTTTATAGTAACTATTTTGTTGCGATGGCGACTTTCCGGAATTTAAATGCACATGTCACACAAAATATGGCTGATCTGTAAGGGTTATTATTACAAAGTTACTTGTTCACGTTTCACAATCCGAATAATCGTGAATATTTATAACTGAGGTCCGGATAATCGATTTTCTACTGTATCACTAGTATTAGTTATGTATTAGTACATTATGTGATTGCTTATCATATCTTTCTTTAATACGTTTAGGTGGAGTTCCCATTATAAGTCATTGGTCTAGACGCCTGTATGTAACCTAAATGGCTTGATAGATTTCGACGTACGTATGGTGTTAGATTTGTCTTTATCACAAGAGCAGAATAATTACTAAATTTTCTAAATTTCAATGGTTTTGGTTGTGTCACATTTTTATTGCTTTTTTAGTTCATAATTTTTAGTTTCAATCATTTATAAGTTTCAAAATAATTATCATATTTTTTCATATTTCTTCACAAGTATAAGCGGGTTTATGTCACACGAGCTATAAAATAGTATACGATACTTGTGACAAAAGTAGCCTATTATCTGCACGGCGTTTAGCACCCTCGCTGCGCTCGGGCGCTAACTTCACGCCGTGCAAAAATAGGCTACTTTGGTCACGCGTATCGTAATGTACTATTTTATTGTATTGTACAAACTATGTATATAAACCGTATATGAAATATTTTTATATGCATTTAGTAAAAATAAACTATTATTATGACATTACAAACAGACACTTTTACACTGTTGCTATTGATAGATAATTTCATAATTTCTCGAATATTTGTCTTTTCGTGTCGTATTGTAATACGGAATATGTACAGTATATTATCAAATTTCATTTATTTCTAAAATAGGACCAACTTAAATCTCTCAGATGATGATGAGTAGAACCAACCAACCAACCAACCAACTAACTTTTATTCAGTTTGTTACCAGCTAGTCTTTAGAGAAACTACATTCATGTCGTGTTTGCACAAGTTAGCCGTGTTTGTACAATGCTGCATTTGTAAAGGAGGCTGTGGTTTATGGTTACGGTGTTTATTCCCAGAAATTTAGTCTACTTCACTTTTCTTTTAGAACAATAATGTCACCATCATTATAATTATGGTATCATATCGCACAAATCTCAGAATGCTTCCATTCTTCATAAAAACAATATGTTCTAGAAATCTTAATATTTTATTGTGCTTAAAATAGTCTCCGAAACCCTTATTTCTAGGGTTTTGTAAGTTTTAATTAAATGCCTATACATTAGCGGTTCTCAAACTTCAAATAAGTGAAATCAACTTCGAATAACTGAAATCTGTTATATTTTTTGCATATTTACCAAACTGTGGAGGGTAAGGTTTTGAGCTTGTGTAATAATAATGTATGTATTGTATATCCAACCGGAATGACATACTTTAACATAATATGAGGTGTCGTTGGATTCGTCTGAATTGTGGGAGTGACATATTTTGCTATGTTATAAAGCAGTTGATTTTTTTGTTTTTATAATAATTCTCTAGTTTGTCTAAACATTTCACATCATCATCAGTCACATTTGTAGTAGTGTTACTAGAACTTAAATAAACGTAACACAAAATTACCTGTTTTAATAAAACTCCTGGCGTTTTATTTTCTGTGCCAGTCAGTCTATAGCTGTTCTAGGAATCTTGTCACGGTATCGTACCTATACAGGGTCGAGTAGGTGAAGTAGATTTTATTAAAGTTTCCAAAGCCACAATGGAAATAGACTGAGTAATCCTATCGACTACAATAAATTTACATCTACGTAAGAGAGTAATCCTTTCTGTTCAGGTCTTGATGAAATCCAGAATTCTATTTATATTGTAAGTGGGTACTTCATTCTGTTAGGCGCAGTGCCTACGCTTTGGTGGGATTTACAGGATCTATATGCTAGATAGAAATAGTCTAGGAAATGTTACAGGCATTCTTACACATTGGGAAGTATTTTGTGTAAGTATCCATTTGTCTTTTTTGTTGTCATAAAATGTAGGCATAGAAAATTCAATTATATTTTTATAGTTCTCTATTGCTCATTCCTGTGGGAAAAATTAATGCTTTTCGCTTTACCCACTACTATACTAACCTTTAAGTATTTACATCGGTAGTGTTTAAATGTAATTGGAGTATTTTATAATGTTTGTAATTTCGAAATTAGAAGGGCTCACTATATGGTTATGTATATGATACAAAAAAATATATATACCTTTATATTTGGTCGGCTTGTTCGGGCCACTCTCGAGTGACTAAGTAAACTGATTCTAATGGGATCTACTTCTTTATTCCATATTACGAAAAACCCATCTAGGGTTATTTACCAAACAATTTAAAATCTGTGTGGGCGTGGATGAGTAAAATGAGATGAGTATTAATCCTGTTTCCTATAAACGTAGGCGGGTAACCACGGTAACGGGCAACGGGTAACCATCCGTGAAAATATAATATTACGACGAAAATTTTCCACCATCGTTATAAAATGACAATAGAATACTTTATTCAAGATTTTAAGAAGAGAAGACTATAAAATACAATAGCATTAAAATAGGCGAAGTCTTTGCAAAGTATTCGAGTTGATGAGCTCGCGGAATTCGTGGAAAACACGGCGAAAAAGTAGCTACTAAACAATATCGTCTTCACCTCGTTAAATACTCTAAAAATAGAGGGCAAATAAATAAACGCATCTATTTTGAAGTCGTTTAAGAAGTTCACAGGGCATATGTATACCCTTCACCTAGTTTGTGATTGCCGCGAGTAAAACAGTGTGTGGTTGCCACAGCAATATTCGCGGTGGCAGTGGTATTTCCTCAATCGAACGATACTACTAGTACTACTCTACTATAGTCTGATTCATAATTAGGTGATTCATACTTTGACTAAGACCGTCATTTTTATTATAAGTTAGAATGAATTCACAATTTAGAATGAAGGTGGTAGAACCCTTTGTGGTTCGACTCCCGCGGCACCACCGCCACACCTATTTCTATCTAATAACAGCAGTGTTAGGCGCTGCTGTGTTCCGGTTTGAAGGGTGTGGTAAGGGAGACAGAGTTTTCCGAGGCGTTCCAGCTTAGTCCTCAGGGGTAGCGGCGCATCTGTGGCCGACCTCAGGTAGGAATATTTAATCCTATCTGGGGTTGATTACAGATGTCCATGGGCGGCAGTAGCCACTTACCATAAGGTGGACTGCATGCTCATCTGCTACCCTTATATTATAAAAAAATAAAATAATAATTGATGTTTTTTTTCTAATTCTAAATTGTAAATAACACTTATTTGTATTTTAAGCGTCGGTTCAGGTCTCACTCCTATTTGGGGGGAAACTTATGGGGGGAAGCTTTGAATCAACCATCATCAACCCATTATCCCACTGTTGGACTGGTGTCTTGACAAAAAATTAAAAATAATTTACATTATAAGAACGCTATAATATTATACCAAACACTAAATTATATAGGTTTCACGTTGTTTTCCTTCACCATTAATCTGATAAACATTTTAATAAACATAACTTCAAAAATCAGATACTTGCCTAAGATTCAAATCTCGGGCCTGCGGCAGAAGAGGCAAAATTTTACCCCTCAGTTCAGAAGGGATCGAAAAGAAACATGTCTAAAAGTTATTTAAAAAAATAACTTTGAGTAAATCTATACATATAAAAATGTATGTTTGTCTGTATGTTCTGTATAGAATCGTAAACTATGCATTTGGTACGACCAATTTTCAATAGATGGCGCCACTGTCATTCCAATGAAGGTACAAATTTTCAGTCATCTGTACGTACTCGTATGTCATATTTTTTTAAAACGCGGGCGAAGACGCGGGCACGGCTAGTTATTTATATTAAGGACTTTATATGTTCAATGTTCTGTTAATTACTTCTGACTCTGCTAACATTTGCAAGCAAAAAATATCCGCCTACACACCTTTTGCTCACAAAATTAAATACGACAATTATTGTTAAGCCACATTTCTCAGTAAGTGATTGTAAATCTTTTTGAGAAATAAATAATCTTAAACCATTTTTATACAGTTGCCGTGGCGCTCTCCTTCTTCCTGTGCTGGGCGCCGTTCCACGTTCAGCGGGTGATTGCCATCTACGGAAAGACCTTGGAGCATCCTTCTGTAACTTTTTATAAGGTATTTTTACATTTTTCTTAATAACACTAAGGTATAAGGAGAACCAGCATGCTACACCGTTATTTTGTATAGGTGCAAACGAGCATTTAGTCCTGACTGTAACTTTGGAGGTGGTAGAACTCTCTGTGGTTCGACTCCGGTGGCACCACCGCTACACCTAATAGCGGCAGAGCATTGATGTGTTCTGTTTGCAGGGTGTGGTACGGGAGACATACTTTTCCGATTCGTTCCAGCTTAGTCGTCAGTAGCGGCGTTTTTGTGGGCGACCTCAGATAGGAAACTAATCTTATCTGATGTTGATTGTAGTGTCCAGGGGTGGCAGTAGTCACTTACCATTAGGTGGACTAGTTGCTAATGTTGCTAATGTCGTCAGTGGACATCTATAATCAATCCCACATAAGATTAGAGAACTGAGGTCGGGGTGGGTTGCTACCGTTGTTAAGGACTAAGTTGGAACGCCTCAGATACGAATGCCTTACTCCTCCTTCTAAGTTCATTAGTGCATAACCATGCTAAGAACTCACTAATGAAGTAAACTGAGTCCTACTCGTATTTGAGCGCGGCCTGAGAACAATACATTAATCAACATTTATTTAAATTATTTTATTCTCTTGATTCATATTAAAGTAGGTTATATTTTTTGTTAAAATATTTTGTTTACTAATAGTAATATAACTAAATTGTTAAAATACTTTGGTTGGTGGCATGAATTCATGGGCCACAGTGGCCAGTAACACCTAAGTTTACTACCTTTATTCGATATATCTAACAATTAGTTCCTTAAAATATTTTTAAGTTAAACATATATTCCGCTATTATAATGAATACTTCATTAATAATGTAATTAACTGTGTCTTCTCCAAGATTTACATTCCGGTTAGTTTTATTTGAACCTCAGCTGGATATAACGAAGTTTAATTAAAATAGCTCAAAGGGTTTATTACAGCGTCATGCAGGTTCCAGTATTGTACTTTATTTATTGTTATTCATCTTGCTTTACATCTACTTCTTAAGTGTAATTATAGATGGCGCTGTTTTCGTAAATATGAATATATTGTATTTTTTATTGTTTTTAATGGCTTTTTCGAGCTTAAGTTCGAGAAAGATATAACTACAAGTAATATTTGATAGATATAATTCGTAAAAACAAAAAAGTATTTAGAAAAATATTTGATATTAACTCAAAAAAATACAGTCCATGAAAAAAGCCGTAATATATTTCCATAAGTATTCTGGAATGTTCTAGTTAACGTTAAAGTCATATTTTTGTCGTGCGTCTGTAAGATACTCGTATCTTTATTCGAGTTTATGGGAGAAAAATGGAAATTCAAATTTAAATTCAATATGGTTTATTCAAATTTAAAACGTAAGGGGTACTTTTTGACTTCCAAATACCACCTGCCATGCCTTTGAATTTATCATGATATTATCTTTGGATAATGAAAGGCAAGGAAATTAACATGTTATCAACATGTTACCGATGACGTTTGTAATTACAAGTTTTAATTAACGACGTTTATAAGTCTTTGTTGTCTGTGCAACACGAAATGTAATTAAGGGAAGTTTATGAATTTCATTAAAGATTCGGTTTTATTAATTTTTTTAATATACGAGAAAACATTTAAAGACGAATAGAAAACAAGCGTTCTGTTAAATGAATAAAAATTTAGCTTTCATTTTTAAATGCGTAATATTTTTATATTAAAATGCGATGACAAAAAAATAAATGGTTAACCCTATACTTGGCAGAGAATTTTATCCTAAAAAAAATATACTTTTGCTACTTCCCTGCGTTAATTGGGTTATAAGGATATTAGGAAAAATAAAATAAAAAATCTCTGAATGTCAGTTTTCAGAATATAGTATGTGTCTTTAAGTGCACACTGCCAGGTTCACGAGAAAAAAAATATGTGTCTTTAAATGCACACCGCCAAGTACTCACTAAACTAAGAAATAATTAAAAAATATAAAAAATATCATACATTTTGAAAATACTAAAGATAAAAGTCTCGGAAGTTATGACATGTCAACAAGTTTTGAGATATTTTAGTTGAGTTGAGAGATTAGAAGACCTCCTCCCAAAAAAACACAGTTCCCACATAAAGCGACTCGAAACTTTTTGTGTGGCAATAATTTTTGTTTACCGCTGTTCCCATGACGAAACAGCAACCACGAATTACAAACGAAGATGTCCAGGATCTGTGAGGACAATACTAACAATGGCCTATCACATTTGTACGCTATAAAGCGACTTGTTTGTTTAGACCTGCATACATGTTTCCGTTAGAATGTTGTATTAAATTTGAGCATATGATTGGACTTTATTCCACTTGTCTGAAGGATGTGGTAAGAAGATATACTTTTCTGAGGCATTCCAGCTTAGTCTTCAGGGCTAGTGGCGCATCTATAGCCGACCTCAAGTGGGAATTTGGTCTTATCTGGGATTGATATTGCAGATGTTCTGGAATCACCATTATTGGAGATGTTTACATTTTTGACAGAAGATGCTATTGATTGGACAGGACTTGAGTTCAGGGACGTCTTTATGAGACCTAGACATCTGGAATTCATCTTTCTAGGGATTTTCTGGATTCTACATCCGATTTAATTACGCAATTTAGACACCAAAGCTAGAATTTTTCGGCCTCCAGTCATCTGAAAAAAATATTGCAAGCTAAGGACTGGGAATTTAGTGGAAACGGGGAAATATTAATTTCAGTCATGAATTATAAAAAAAAAACTCTGTCTGAACTTTGTTCACCCAACCCCCTACCTTGTGTGCAGAACCTTAGTATATAGTAGCAAAGTTGGCAGTGTGCATTTAAAGACACAATATTGACAAACAGTAATATTGTATGTCGTTGGCAGTGTGCATTTTAATGCACACATAACAAAAGTCATGAATTACTATATATTCAAAACATAATATCTCAAAAAAATATCACCAAAACATTGCATAAAGCTTGCAGAAAGTAAGATTATATAAATTTCGTACATATAACTTAATTTCATTCAGATAAAATAAGATTCTTAGAGAGCGTTGCGCAGGCGCTGAATGACGGCTCGCTATTTTGTTTACCATTTACAATGTGTGTACGAGACAGATATTGATTTCATTTTCTGACATAAAAAAACGTTTGCTAATTCGCTTTCAGTTATTATTAGTAAGATTCGATGTCGCATTATTTCGAAAAAAAAATCTGATTCTAATGTGCATTTAAGTGCACAATGTCAAGTATAGGGTTAACATTATTAAGATTTTAACTGTTCGCACATTCGTTCGGCATTCAACTCGTGAAATGCTTTAAATGTGTTAAATATTTTTCCACGTATAATAAACGTGTCACAAATAAAATAGTATTCGCAATCACGCACCAATCGCATTTGGCATGCGCGTTGGACTATGCTACACCCCTCAGATTGAGAGTGCCCAGCAATGGGAAACCAAAAAGCCAGTATATCCGCTTACACAACACGCTAAAGTGTTGTGTAAGCGGATTTTTGCTTTGCTAAATTTTTAAATTGAACTGAAGTTTTTCTTAACATTATTTTTACTTCCCCTTTTGGAACCCGGAATTCTTTTGTCCAGGGGCCTCGGCATTCCTGGTACTGCACAGTGGGGACATTCCTTGGTGGGCAACTAAAGTCTAATTGGAAATTAGTAGATCTCTTCAATAAAGTTGGTCTTTTCTGCAATTGAGTTCTTTAAGTGGTAACCTTATTTTCCCGCATGTTCTACATTTTCCTTCTTAGCACCCTGACCGTACCAGCGACCTAATGAAAAAACAAACAAAGAACTTCATAATCGTATAGTACAGCAAACTTTAGCGAAGAAAGAGTAAACTTTCATTAGTCCAAATAGTTAGGAATTTCCACCTATTGATTAAGTGGAAGGCTTAATGGGCCATGTCAATGAACAATAAGTTTATGTATAAAGTCCTTATAGAGTTCCCCATGAGATGCTGAACTTTGGCTCGTAAAACGGGCCAATGTCTCCCCTGTAGTCGTAATTAAAAAAGTTTTACGTTAATATCAAGCCATTATCGTATCCGGACGTGCTTCTGAACGAAATAGGTCCGTGCGACAATCGCCTGGATTGATCGTAAATTATCTAGATTGCGATATCTATATTGGTAGTATTGGTACAGGTATGCCCGTTTGTAGTTCTCTAGATTGTGTCTCCCTAATAACAGCAGTATAAAGCGCTGCTGTGTTTCGGTTTGAAGGTTGTGGTAAAGCTTAAACGCTGCAACATTCAACTTGCAAACGAGCATGCAGTTCACGTGATAGTGAGTGGCCACTGTTACTAATGGTTCTCTGTAACCAACCTCAGATAGGATTAGCATCCCAATTTGGGTTTTTATTTGTCAGCCATTAGAATTTAAAGTATGTTAGTCTTGTTTTTACTTAACTTTCTCAACTGGCAGCTGTAAATTAGTCGTCTGCCGAACTTAGCAGGTATGCAGGTGTTCATAGTACATATGAGCACTACTCACTGACCTAAGTTTTGTCCTGTTGAATAAAAGGATGTCTGGAAGGCCTGTGATCTTACTTTATAAGTTCAATTTGTTTCTGAACCGTAATTTTATCGTAAGAAAGTAAAATTGTATTTTTTCAACTTTACCAAAACAGGGACCGACGATTCCAATTAAAGAAGGTAACAGAACCTTTCAAAGTCCAGAAAACTCCGGGAACTCAACGATTGGTTGATAAGGTTTTTAGGGACGTATGTTTCCTTCTTTACGATAGAAAGCATATTTTATATACAAACGATAATATATGGGTACTAGCTGACTCGGCAAACGTTGTGTTGCCATATAAATAAAAAAAATTTAAGGCTGAAATACCTTTATCACTTAGGGGTATGAAAAATAAATAGTACCCGATTCTCAGACCTACTGAATATGCATATAAAATTTGATGAAAATCGGTAAAGCCGTTTCAGAGAAGTACGGTAACTAACATTGTGACACGAGAATTTTATACATAATATATGGGTATTTATATTTCCTAAACATTTTCATCATATTCAAACCAGATGGAAATAAGGAATATATAATATGTAAAGGAGTGTCCTAACAAAACATATCAAGGACTCCTGTGAGAACAAAAGTCGGAGTATGTGACTTTATCACAAGTGGGTGGAGTGAGAATATCTGAATTTTGGTTTTACTCTTGTATTCTGTTGTATGCAATATCATAAGCGAAATTACATAGATTTGTCGAGAATATTTGAGTCTTGGTACCGTATCAAGCGTGGTCCTATGATTCTTTAATCAACTCTATGTATAGAATAACACTATGTAGTAGTGATACAAGAAACAAAGTGTAAATAAAACAAAATTATGTATGACTTCGTATGAATAAAATAAAAAAGCACGGTGCGATTCAAGGTCTCAGACGAAGGGTGTCGTAAAACCTAATTAATCTTCATTTGCTTTTTAATTTTTACTATGTGTTTCTTGGCAGTTATAGAAGGACAGGCATTTTGAACATTTAATGTGTCTAGCCTTCTACTACACTTCAATTAAAGGATAAACCAAAAAAAATCACAAAACGTTCTCCAATCTCCGTACTCTTTTTTGTCTGTAGTATTTTTATAGCGCCCTTATATGACACACACTGTAAAATTCAAGTAGACATTCGATAGATCGGTGAAGAGTCCTGTGACTGGTGGACGGACAGGGAAAACTTCGTAATCCTCGTCCAGGGTCTCGTTTGCGCTCTTTCATTACGGAACCCTAAATATATAACAAGGAAATGATCATTTCAAAACCGTTCATCGCGTAAAACAAACTTAATCCCTCACGTTGGTATAAGCATACAGTAAATCCAGACTCCACTTCATTATTTGGTCTTTCGTGCATTTAATGGATCTCATTTAAAAGTTTTAATTAATCCGCAGGTGTACATTGTGCTGACGTACTTGTCGGGGGTGCTGTACTTCCTGTCCACCGCGATCAACCCCTTCCTCTACAACATCATGTCCAACAAGTTTAGAAATGCGTTTAAGGTATGTTTTTATTACTTTAAATTGTGTAATAGATTAGTGTTTAAAGTTCATTTTGTTATTTGTTAGTATGTGAATGTGAATGTTATAGCAACACAATAGTGGTTTAATATGTTTTTTTTATAACATAGGAGTAGCAGACGAGCATGCAGTCCACTTAATGGTAAGTGGCTACTGCCGCCTATGGACATCTGTAATCAACCCCAGGTAGGTTTAGATATTCCTACCTGAGGTTGGCTACAGATGCACCGCTACCCCTGTGGACTAAGCTGGAACGCCTCGGAAAAGTCTGTCTGCCTTACCACACCCTTCAAAACGGAACACAGCAGCGCCTAACACTGCTGTTATTAGGTAGAAATAGGTGTGGCGGTGGTACCGCCGGAGTCGAACCACAAATGGTACTACCACCTTCAAATATATATGTTTAATGTATATGTTTAAACACATTTGTATTACTAGGTAATAAGAGAATATGACTTGACCTCTGTCTTGAGGCACAAGTTAGAAATCCCAGGTACGGCTGAATTTTGAAAATTGTGTGCGTATTAGAAATTAATTATGAGTTGTCATAACGGTAAATGAAAACTTCGTAAAGAAACCTGAGTTCTAAAAAAAACGTTCTCAAATGTGAGTAAAGTCTAACTAACTAAAGCTTGTCACAACCAAAAACAAAAAAAATATTCAGTTGACAACAAAAGAGAAAAAGATACTGAGCTGTTTTGTATTTGCCAATTTAAATACAAATATTTACTCGATATGCACACTAAACAATTTTATAGTGTTATAAATAAGTAAAACTGTATTTTTCGATATTCCATATATATTTATTATCTGTTCGAAATAGAAAAGAATTTTACTTGGATCGTAGAAGCGTGGTTATCCCTGGGGACTACTTTGGGACCACTGGTATGTAAATCTGTAGGTACTAGAGTTAGACCATTCAGACACGAAATATTGCAGGCAGGGCTAGATGTATTTTTAACAAGTAGAGGTGAAAATCAGAGTATTGGAAATGCTGGGATTTGTACAGGGTTAGGTAATAAGTAGGCTGAGTCTATTAATACAGGTACTGTACGAACAATTTATAATTATTAATACGGTTACCGTACGAATAATTTATAATTATTAATACGGGTACTGGACAAACAATTTATTATTATCCGATTCGAACCGGTAGATTTTGAGAAATCTCAAAAAAACTACAAAATTTTTTTTTTTGAAATGTTTTTTTTTTAATAACTTTTAAACGGCTCTACCGATCGATTTTAGAAACTAAGCTCTTAACATCAAAAAATGACGTCGATCGCCATCAGCCCGTTTGAAATCAATTTATAAAAAAAAAAGAAAAAAAAAACCTACCCTAACCTAACCTAACATAACCTAACCAATTGAATAAATGTACGAATAAATATATTAAAAAAAAATTAATTTGTCACATTGTTTAAAGAAAAAAAAAATTGAATAAATGTACGAATAAATATATTAAAAAAAATTGAATAAATGTACGAATAAATATAATTTATTAGTCCAGTACCTGTACAAATAGTCACATTGTAATAAGTAACGGGTAAACTTGGCAATACTTAAGTAGTGGTGCTGCCATACTGTAGTACAACATGCAAATATTTATTTAAAGTAGATTCTTTACAGAACGCTTTTGGAACGTCAGTAATTTATCAGTGCTTCGTAATGTTTCGTTTTATGGAGAAGAAGCGGCGAAATAAATTCCATAACACATCATGACTGAAGTAGCATGCAATGGAATCTCTGGAACGTAGTCATTGTTGACCATGGACAATCCCAACCTGTAATTGGCTTCAGTTAGAACAAGAATTTTATCTGAAGTTCATTACAGATATATCGTCTCTCTTGAAGACTACGTTTGTAAACTCAAAAGTAAGTCGACTAGCATCAACACTTTTCTATCATCCTGCTTCAAAGTAGGTTAACAAATTTTAAAAACATCTTGAAACAATTTATAAGTGTAGTGTCACATCACTATAACGATAAGACATCTACTCTACCTTGACTGGAATTTCCAAGGACTTACGCAACAAATTAAAATAGGTTTTGTCCAAGGTCAATTATCTCTCCCGAGGGCTGAGATAAATTTGTTTGTATGTAATACATGTTTTTTTTATACAATATAAGAGTAGCAGACGTGCAGTTCACCTGATGGTGAGTGGCTACTGCCGCCGAGGGACATCTGTAATCAACCCTAGATAAGATGAGGTCGGCGCGGTCGACAGGTGCGCCGCTACCCCTGAGGACTAATTTGGGATGCCTCGGAAAAGTATGTCTCCCTTACCACGCCCTTCAAACCAGAACCTAGCAGGGCTTAACAGTGCTATTATTAGGCAAAATAGGTTGTGGTACCGCTATAGTCGAACCATATGATTCCACCTTCAAGTTAGAAATAAAGTATATGATTTAACGGTGAAAAAAAATAAGAAGACCTATAAGTATGATATGATTTTTATTTGCAGACTATCAAGATAATAAATAGGTATTTCAGGGATTTTATAAATAGCTTCGATCCTTTTAACATGCAGACTAATCATAGACAATAACAAATATTCAATTACACTTGAGTATTATAAATAGTCTCGATTATGCTCTAAAGTCTATGACACTCTATGACATTGATGCTGGGGTTACAGGGTGAAAACCCAAGATCTGATTTCAAAGACAGTGTGTGTCTGAGAGGCATTAACGTAGGGTTTATTTTAGGAGACTGATATTTATCTTTACCTTGTTACTCTATCATTTTAAAAGTAAGAGAGAATAACACAACAATTTTAAACAATATTAAATTATGTTACGTTCTGTTTGTCTTACATTTACTCTGATAAATAATTGTCTTTGTATTTTTAGTAAAATATGTCACTACACTTTTATATCATACGATATTTTTATAATATTTTTATGTTTTATTACTTTATAATTGGTAAATGAGGCGTGATGATATATCGTCACTCTTTAATGGTAATATAAATAGGCTTTTCAAGTAAACTTAGAAATGTAATGTACTTAGAAGCTTTTTTATAGACACTGGAAGTCAACGTGCATTTAGGAATGTTAAAGCTTATCACACACGTACAACGTCCTAAGCCTTACGAGGGTTAAGGCTTTGATAAATTAGTTAGCGTATCATATAGATGACTATAGAGTAAATGCGTAATATATGCCAATCTAATTCAACATACGTATTTATTATTCTTACTTATTACATTATATCAGAGTTTATTTTAATAGTAATTTAATGATATAATTTTAATTTAATTGTCTAACATTTAAATTTAGTTCATATTTAATTTATTATACTTAATTATTTATTTAATCTTTATTCTAAATGTTATCTGATTTGATATAATTAATTAATGTAATTTAACAAGTCCGTTCTAATTACTTGATATAAATAAATGTTTCTTTGTTTGAGTGCCCATAGTTAGTGAGACACTATATAAAACCTTTGTTTGTTTGTCTGCTCTTCTGTGAGACATTATTTGAAATTTCGGGTACAGATAGCTTTACATAAAGTTACTTTGACAGATAGTTCAGGAAAAAAGGTTAAGATTTTCTTGAGATATATTCCTTGAGTGATACCCAAAACCGAATTAATACTTCATCACTAGAACCCCTAGAACCTCACTTCTATGCTCGGGTCTTATCTCAGTATGAAAAGGGTTAAGACATTATTCCACAATGCTGGTTGAATGCGGATTTATAGGCTTCACTTATGTTAATATCAGGTAATCTTACTTACTAACTAAGGAAATCATCTTTACCACTTCAATGAAATAAAATGTGACCTTACCTTAGTTTTAGTTAAAGGTGGTAGAATCCTCTATCATTCGACGCCGCGCGGCCCTACCGCTACACCTATTTCTGCGTATTACCAACAGTGTTAAGCGCTGCTGTGTTCTGGTTTGAAGGTTGTGGTAAGGGAGACATAGTTTTCCGAAGCATTCATGCGTAGTCCTCAGGGATAGTGGCGTCTGTGGCTGACCTCAGAAAGGAATCTAATCTTATTTGGGGGTAGATCACAAATATCCATAGGCAGCAGTAGCCACTTATCATCAGGTGGACTGCATGCTCGTCTGCTAATCTTATATTATATAAAAAAATGATTTCTAACTTTAACAATGAGAAATAGAATGTGGTTAATAGTACCTTAAACCTTAATACCTATGTGAATTATTAGGTACTTATTGTAATGTATTTTTAGTGGGTGTAATGTGTGCTAAGATTAACAGGTAAAGCAAGCTCAAATTTATGATTGTATTCAATATTGTCGTAGTGTAGGACGGTAACTAGAATGATTATTATCTACCTATATGTCTTAGTCGGATCTCTTTGTATATTTTAACATAATAATTATAGTTTAAAAACTAAAAACCACGCTAAAATCGTACAATGAAAATAGTTAATCCTGATTCCTGACGATCTTCATGAGGAGAATGGGATAAAATTATTAAAATCGTGTATTGTCATCGATTCTTGATAATTGGTCAAAATTTTAAATCAATCGGACCGTTCAAAGTGGGCAAAAATCAAGTTCAAAGATTCCGTTACATACATACATACAACCCAAGCTAATAAAAGCGTGGTAAAATAGTAGTAAATAAATAATAGTTTAAAAAACTAAAAAAATACACTTTTTATAGAAAATCCAACTAAAAAATAGAAAATATTTTTTTTTTAAATTTGAATTGAGAATAGTGTAAATAAGATAAAAATATTTTTTATTGTAAAAAATGCGTGGGGTGCATGGTGTCAATAGTTATAAATATTTTATTGATCGATATTGAGTAGAAGGATTATGATTTTGATAATATCTTAAAAAGCACCCCACGCTTTTTTTACAATAAAAAATATTTTTATCTTATTTACACTATTCTTAATTCAAATTAAAAAAAAATATTTTCTATTTTTTAGTTGGATTTTCTATAAAAAGTGTATTTTTTTAGTTTTTTTAAACTATTATTTATTTTTCATTTTTTAGTGATTATTTTAACGATTATTACGTAGCGTTTCCGAGAAATAGGTGATCGGCGCGCCTGGTAGATTCCTTTATTGGTCTTAACGCAGACCTTCCGGGTCTCAGGAAAACAAAAATCGCTGATCCTGATAGTAAGGATAACGGGTCAGAATGTTTAAAATATTGAATTGTCATCGGTCCTTAATAAGTATGCCAAATTTCGAGTTAATCCGACGTTTTGAAGGGGGTTAAAATCATGTTCAAAGATTCCGTTACATACTAACATACAAACATACTAACATACTAACATACCAATATACCAACATACATACGTCTCAAGCTAATAAAAGCGTATTAATAAGGAGCCCTCTACAAATAATATTAATACCCTAACTAAAGGAGATTCGTCGACAAATGCGACTTAAAAATCTCATCTAAAAATCAGTAAATATCATCACGGCTACTGTAAAGTTTACTTTAGAGATTTTCCTCTATGTAGTAGCATAAATTCATCGGAAAATAGACGTGAAATTACAAAATTGAGTCCAACAGTAGAGCATGTTACATACAAGTTGAAATGCAAGAAGAGAGAATGAAGCCAAAAGTAGAGTAGAATAGTAGGTAGTTGTAGCTTTACTAGGAAAAATATTTGCCGAAATTATTTTCAAGGGAAATGAATTCTTATAAATGTCGGGCGCTTCGTGTAGTACGCAGCGAAATTGTTGATATTACAATTCTGTGTCGGTATTTTGAGGGTTTCTCAAATAGCGGCGTCAAAAATAGGGTACTTTCATCATTACGCTTCGTAGAAAGAATTCATGGTTACGTAGGTACCTAGTTTGTTGACTGTAGCAAACATATTTACATTGTTATATAATAAAATACTATGTTATTGCTGTTACCTCAGAAGAAATATGTACAATTTTAAGATAAAGTTTAGTGGTTGAAAGTTTTCGTTTCAATCGCGAGGTCTGAGGTTTGAGGCTTAGGTTTGATTGTTAGATGTTATATGGTATACGCATACGAAATTAATTATGACTTGCTTTGACGGTAAAGTTAAACTTTTTTTTAAATCTTTTATTTTCAAAAAATCTTTAAGGTAAAATGTGAAATCTATCTATTATATATATTCGCAAATGGCCAGAACGGTTGATCTCTGATTATGCGAGGAGACCAGTGCCCAGCAGCGGGACTGGAATGAGTTGATGATGATGACTGGCTTATTACTATTTAGTGGTAGATGACCATTGACTACAAGAACACTTTATATTAAGTACGTGCTATATATGCTATTGGTCATTTCTATCAAAAGAAAATAATAATATTCTATGGAACATAGAAACAAAAAATATCATCAGAAGAGCTAATCGCAGAGCTGATTTCAATAATCTTTGTAACATTACAAAAAGAAGAGATCTTTCGACGCCAAATGTGATATTGGTTCTTTTCTTAACATTAGTAACATTAGGTATGTTTTTGTTACATGGAATATATGTGGCTAAAACTTGTAAGGATTTATAACATTATTATTCTGCTCCATATCTGTTTTATTTTTGTGGGTTAATGGTGTTTCTGAATAATTGAATAAAGGCATACTTATTCGTAATGATAAAATTATACGTTAGTCATATTTTGTTATACTTGCGCACTCTGTTTTCTTAATATTTTTTTCACAGGATTATACATTAAAATGCACTATTGATAAACATTTAGTGGCACTAAAACCTAGCTTTCATAATGAAACTTCGTGGCAAAATAAGTGAATATTGCTAGACAAAAATCGCAAGTTTGATAAGATCATGATAAGATAGTCCGCTAGCGTTTTGATGTCGTTTCATGGGGGATTTTACGACGGTTTATTGAGTTATTGTCACTCCTTAATATTTTGTTTTACTAAATAATTAATCAGTTGTAACCATGAATTATCATGAGATTTACATGTTCTTTATTTATCCTAACACACTGTATATCTAAAGTTGTGTCGCTTTGTTGTCGTTTCGTGGGGGAAATTTTACGACATTTTTAAGTATTTTCTTTTGTCATTTATTAATATTTTTCATGTATTTTTAATTTAATCACCCGTAAGCATTTAGCATGAATTATCATGGGATTAAATGTGCTCATCGTCTAATCTAACACATTGTAGGTATATAAGGGTATACAGTTGTGTGCTGACGTCTCTAATATGCACTGAAACTTAACCCTAACTTACTTAGGCGCTAAGTGCTTTGAGTGAAAGCGCTGCACGTTCGTTTGTTAATAAAAAACAAAGTAAACTCTGATGTTACACATCCATTACGCCTCGCCCATTTTAGACGAGTAATGTGCGCTCAATGGTCGAAATTCTTATCATAATATTATTTTTTAAATTTGTGGTATTTTTTTTTTATAATATAGGAGTAGCAGACGAGCATGCAGTCCACCTGATGGTAAGTGGCTACTGCCGCCCATGGACATCTGTAATCAACCCCAGATAGGATTAGATATTACCTAAGGTCGGCCACAGATGCGCCGCTACCCCTGAGGACTAAGCTGGAACGCCTCGGAAAAGTCTGCCTCCCTTACCATACCCTTCAAACCGGAACACAGCAGCGCCTAACACTGCTGTTATTAGGTAGAAATAGGTGTGGCGGTGGTGCCGCCGGAGTCGAACCACAAAGGGTTCTACCACCTTCATATATATTTTAAGTTTGGATACAATTGTGTGCTGACGTCACTAATATGCACTGAAACTTAACCCTAACTTACTTACTTGGATGTTTCCTTTTTACAAGCTTTTCATTAACTTGTTTACAATGATTATATTACGTATCTTTAATTAGTCTTGCGATCGTGCGGTTGCAACGTTGCGGTGGCGCGGGTCACATGGCTTTTGCGACTTGAGAGTCGTAGTGTTGTCTATTCTACTTCACGATAGACACTAGAGAAGCAGTAGGTTGCAGCGCTACAGTCGTGAAATGAAAGAATATCGACAAACAAAAGAGTACAAGAGAGATATTTTATAAAATTATTTTTTTTTTGTGTAAAAATATAGCCTTCCGACAATTTAGACGAATTCAACAACACCTCATGATAAAAATCCATCGAGTCGTTTGTGCTACAGAAAAACAATGAGACATACATACATAAATACATAATTACATACAAAACATTACCCTCTATAATCGGGTAGAATCGAACTAAACTATTTGTCTTGCATATTAATACGATACGACAAAAGTAAACGGTTCTAACATTCCGAGCTCCGTTGAATAACCGTGTTACCCTTTACGATATTTATTACCTCCTTCAAACTTACAACTATTGCAAGGTACATAACTACTCCCAGTAGGCTCGGGATAGTTTCGAACTTAACATGTCACATTACATAATCCTAAGCCTTACAACATATAAATAAGTTTGCGAGAAACATTTCTTATTACGTTTGGGACATATTACGTCTTACGGACAATGTTATTGCTTTAAGTTTGTTTAGGCTATTTTATGCTTTTGTAGTTAAAACTAATTGTAGAGTAGATTATTATCAAAATTACTTTTAAAATAAATTTCACAAGCCAGCGTAATTTATTTCAATTTTAATTCGAGAAATTCAAAGTCAAAAGTAGTTTGCTCTACCTGAAAAGTCATGTTGGGTTAGGTTAGGTTCATAGTCCTGTTAAAACGGTACATGCTGTATTATATATATTTTGGCGTGTTTGGAAAAACGGATCAAAAAGAACCGAACTTTGATGCGCTGATGTGACATTATATTATGTACTTTATTAATTACACTAACGACGTATAACTTTTCAGACATAAATTTCGTCAAGTATTGATGTAACAGGAAGAAATATAAGAATACGACACGCATACGAAAAGTTTAATATAAACATTGTGTTTTCGTAGTTACTGACAATTTGTATTAAATAAAGTATAATGTTCCTTAGGGAGCTGAAAAGTCGTAAGTGGTGCGGTATTCGTGTTTCTTCTTTAATGTTAGTTTTTATTATTCTCTAGTTGGTTTCTATTATATATACAACTATAACACCTACTCGTACGAGAAATTCCTACGAACGAACAGCGAACTGTTGATAGTTTCCGCTGACATTTTATTGCCTAAGAATTTATTAATATATCTTGCGATTTAAAAATATATAGCCCACACATGCTACAGGGACGACAAAAAATTTACAATACCATAAAACTATTTATACACACTTAGTCATTAAATATTTTACATTTAAAATTCTAAAAAAATAACACGATTACTTGCTATTAAGAATTTATACGATACGATAAAACTATTTATAGGTACATACTTAGTTCATAGATTAGTAATTAGAAAGATTAGTAAAGATTACTCAATCGTAACAAGAAAATGTAACCAGTTTTGACAATTGAAGTTGTCACTGTCATCTATTTTCGTGTTTGAAAAATATTTAAAAAAATGTAGTTTTTAGATCATTTACGATTGAAACGATATTTATCCGCACGTTTTCTTCGATTTCGTGTTTTAGCACCACCTAACTGTGCATGTCGACATTGTTCCCCGTAAATTATACCATGACAGCCATTAAATGACTGACACAATTGTCAACCGTTTAAGCCATTTAATGGCTTCCTTCAATTACAAAGCGGTGAGATATCTATACTAATCTATGACTTAGTCATTAAATAATTCACCTTTAAGCGAATGAAACAAATCTACAAATTTACTGGCTATTACGAATTTTGCCAATTAACTTTTTGTTATGCTACATTATACGTTATCTCAAGCTAATAGGTATGTAATTCTAGTAGTTTCTAATTAGTGTACTGGTGTTTTAGGAACGCAAATCGTCACTAACGACGTATAAATGAATGGTAGGAACTAATTAAAGGTCAACTAAGCGTACAGTATACAAACGGACTGTTCAGTCTCGAATTACTTCTGAATCTATTCTACCTAATAACAGCAATGTTAGGCGCTGATGTATTCCGGTTTGAAGGGTGTGGTAAGGGAGACAGACTTTTCCGAGGCGTTCCAGCTTAGTCCTCAGGGGTAGCGGCGTATCTGTGGCCGACCTCAGGTACGAATATCTAATCCTATCTGGGGTTGATTACAAATATTCATGAGCGGCAGTAGCCACTTACCATCAGGTGGACTGCATGCTCGTCTGCTACTCCTATATTATAAAAAAAGAATCTGTTGATGTGCTACGACGTTTAAATGAGACTTGTTTTAAATTGCGCATTTCTATACGGAATGTAAATTTAATAATAAAGTAGGCATTCGTATTTAGGTATGATAGGCATGATGACATTATTATATAATCAAATCATTAGTTAGTTTTTAGTAAAAAATATGTTTAAAGGATTCAAATTGGTGGACCTGGCTTAATGTAAACGTAAGGATTAATTATATTTTCAATAAAAAAAAATGTAAAATATTACAGTCGGCCATGTTGTCTGAAAAGCTAACGACGTCATGCCTTACCGGCAAAAGCGTGACGTCACCGGCAGACGCTATGACACTAGCAAGCGTTTTCGCGCTCAGTTCAAAATTGATAGAAAAAAAATCACAATACAATCCCATACTACTTATTGTAAAGTCATTATGCTCTTATTTATTAAAGCTAGTCCTATAATTTAACGAATAAAAAATGTAGTATTCATTTATAAACGAGTTTGGCAAATGTCGGGACTGTCGCGAGATTAATAAATGTGACAAGCGATCAGTGTTATGATTATTACATCGTTTATATCTTTGGTTACATAACAGCTTAACATGCATGTTAATTGCCTAATTAAAACAACAGTTTTTAACCATCTGTATATATTTTATTTGACATTGATTGGTGTTGAAACAAACTATTTTATTCTTGCTTCCCCTGGCATAGGTGAGATAAAAACATTCAAATAGAACCTTTGTTTTCGCCAACGCAACTCCTATGTGACGGGTAGGTATCTATGCTACGTCACTGCGTAGGAGTTAACTATAATGGCCCATGAGTTGGATCCAGATGTTCAGGTATCAGGTATTTTTTTATATAATTCTTATATTATATAAAAAAAAACTTGTTGAGTAGCAGACGAGAATGCAGTCCACCTAAAGGCAAGTGACTACTGTCGATCTTGGACATCTTTAATTAACCTTACTTACCATCAGGTGGACTGCATGCTCGTCTGCTACTCCTGTAGTATAAAAAAAATCATAAAAAAGAAAAACTCTACGCTGGCCATTAAAACTAAAACAATTGGCGTCATTTTACTCTTGTTCTCTGAAACATCGATCAAGAACACGAGTACTTCGAGATATACGATCTATTTCTGAGAATATTGTCGAAGCACGTACCTAAGTGATTGATTATGAAATACATTTACATTTTACAAAAATATGTTAGGTATATTTTTAAAGTCGCTACTCCAAAAATCGAAGTAACTTTTATGTATGCCTAAATAACATCAAAATATAATTTACGAAATATAATGTGATATATTTAAATTATCGCGTATTAATTCTACGAGTATTAAATTATTGATTATTGACGATGTGAATTAGAATAAGGCAGATATTTATTATTTAGCAGGTCAATGGAATTACTATGGTGTATGAAAGTACAAGATGTTCTTTTAGATAATATATTAACACTTTTAGTGTGGCACCTTTTAGTGCGGTATGAGTAGTTAGTACATACATATGTGGTATTTAAGGGAAAGGCGTAAAGGGAAACTCATGTGAAAATAACAGTACCCTTACCATGAATTTTTACGTGTCGACGAATATGACTGTTTTAGTATTTGTTTACGTATTGGCCCATACTATTTCCAATCAGCGCCCCTAGCGGATTGTGTCGGAACTTGGAGATTGTATGGGCCAATAGGTAAACAAATACCAAAACAGTCATGTTTTTCGACACGTGAAATCTCATGGTAGGGGTACAGGTGTGGGATAACGGACAGCCGTGCAAAATACAGAATGTCTGGTGTCTGAGGGAGGCTGTTTCATGCAAGTCTAATCGCACACGTATGCACCGCGTGCATTGTGGTCACCTCACATGTACCATTCCAACGTAGTACTGCACTGCGTATTACTATTATTTAGTGACCGACCGAATCTGGTTTTTCAGAAGAAACCGAAACCAAAAATTGGTTTAAATCCTAGTTTCGACTGTAACCGAAACTTTTTAGAGTTATGAAAATTGACTCAATTTACAGATTTACGTTAGAAACTTACCTCAATTCACTTGTTTTTATTGAATAAGGGTAAAAGGTAAAAAAGCATTACCTACTAAAAGTTAATTTTTGAAAAAAAAACAAAGTCTTGTCAAATATGTTGTGCGTTGTTGTCAGGTGTAATTTTCTCGAATTATGGTTTCTTTAATTCTTCGGATCGTTTATACAAAAATTGTTAAAATTGTAGGTGACACATAGGAAATTAAATGTCCTTAAGGGGTTGGTCAACAAATCCGACGAATCTGTATATTTCTGTTGGATCACAAATCAACATAATAGGTGTGAAGCATACATCCGGCACGATGGCCAAAAATGTGGTGAATACGTCTCGAAGACCAAAAATGTTATGCATTCGGCTCCGAGACCGAAAATATTAAGATTTCCGCGGCCGTTAGAACAAATAAGGAACCGAATGTTCCTCTCTTCGATGGACAGGATGACCGTGTCCCGAAGAAGGTTAAGTGGACTGTATATACGAAAAATAAGATGCAAAGTGCTATAGGGTCACGCACTCACCTGCTGCTGATGGGCGCAGCCTCTTGTACTAGATATAAGGCACCTTCAACTCACCCTAAGCTCGAGCTAGCTAGTCTTACCTCGGAATGGTCTACCGGTTACCTATACCTTCTTCCTCTTCTCACGTGGCGTCGATCTTACAGCACGTTGCACCGCGAACAATGAAGTTAACGCGAATTTAAAGGAAACGCTACGAATACGAATAGTGGCTTCTACTTCGGAGTATAACTAAAACGACAAATATGCGCGAGCGCGACCGACGACTCCGAAGCTTCTCGAACAAGTTTTATCCCGGTGGCGGCATACACCACCGCGAACGACACGACGACAACGACACTACAACGAACTATTTCAAACTATAAATCTCTATGCTTTTAATCCTACAGATTAAAATTAATACCAACGACAGATAATTAATACGTAGAACCATAGACAAAACTGAACATACCGCCCACCTAAATACTACGTATTTACGAAAACACAAACGTAAAACACAAATTACTTAACCTACAACAAGAAAGAGTTAAGTTAAAACGTAATTACTTTGCGAAAACGACACATATTACGAACTACGACATGAAAGAGTTACGTGGAAACGTAAGTAACTTACGAGAACGACACAAATTATTAACCTACAACAAGAAAGAGTTACGCTGAAACGTAACTAGTTTACGAAAACGACAAAAAAACTTCTAGATTCTCACCCCACGCTCACAACAGAGAGCAACAACTACAGGACCAATCCGAATTGGCGAGAGAGTCCAAAAATCTTGTGAAAGTAAATGTTGTAGAGTTTGAGCACCAGGATGCATAAATTTCTTATGGTACTCATCGATAATAAGAAATGTTAATCTATGATTACGAGGTAAAAGAATAGGATGTCTAACGGTAAACTCTACATTAGCGTTAGCTAACCGACCGCCCACCCTCAAAATACCCGCGTCATCAACGAAAGGAGACAATTTACGCAAGGCTTTGGGTAGCGAATTAGGCGAACCTTTACTTAGACAATCCAATTCAAACGAAAACGACTCTACTTGTGCTTGCTTTATGAGCAACTCAAAAGCTTGACGTAGCTCACAAGGCTGTAATGCACCGACAAATTTATTTTTATAATTTCTCAAATTATGAGCGAAACGAAAACAAAATGACAAAACACGCTTTACTTTAGAAAGCGACGAAAAACGGTTTAACAAATCGCTAACGAGATTCACCTTTTCCGGTGACAGAAGGCTAAGAATCCTTTGTTCTTCTGCGATAGAGTCTGTGTCTTGTTCTACCGATAATGAAGAAGGCCAATCATTTTCTGGCTCTACAAGCCATGAAGGGCCCTTCCACCAAATGGAACAGTCAACGAGGTCAGCTGGAAGCGTACCACGAGAACCAATATCAGCAGCATTCGAACTAGAGCTCACGTGACGCCAATGGTCAGGAGCTACTCTACTCTGAATGTGGCTGACTCTATTCGCCACAAACGTTTTCCACTTGGATGGACAAGATTTAATCCAAGCCAAAGTGACAGTAGAGTCAGACCATGCGTAAAGTTCTTGAACTGCATGAAATGGTTTTAAAGCCTCTACCACTGATTCCATTAAAGTAGATAACAAGACAGCAGCTAAAAGTTCCAATCTTGGAATAGACAATTTTCGCAAAGGCGCGACTTTCGACTTTGCGCAACAAAAATGAACGGATGTAGAGCCATCCGCCTCAACGACACGAAAGAATGTGACAGCACAATAGCCACGTTCTGAAGCGTCACAGAAGCCATGCAACTGTAACGACACGAAAGAATTTACCATACGCCGAGGAATGGTAATCGAAACTAACGACGACAATTGAGACTTAAATCGCAACCACTCGTGTGCAATGTGAGGTGGCACATTATCGTCCCATGAAACTCCCGAAGTCCAAAGAAGTTGCATAAGATATTTAGCATAAAACGTAATCGGCGCTAGAAATCCCAAAGGGTCATAAATCCGCGCAATATGGGAGAGTATGGTACGTTTGGTGCACCTAGAATCATCGGGGTTGACGACACGAAATCTAAAATCATCCGATTGCGGATGCCATAAAAGTCCCAAAATTTTTAAGGAGAGGTCTGACATCTCTTCGAAATGTTTAAATTCTTCTGAGTATAAGTCAGAAGATGGAAGATTAACGAAAAACTCACTACAATTAGATGTCCACTTTCTTAAATGGAAACCACCAGACGACAAAATTTTTGTGAGTTCCGAGCGCAATTGCAGAGCTTGCTCTACCGAGTCAGCGCCCGACACGATATCATCGACATAAATGTCTCTACTAAGAACTGTAGAAGCAGCCGGAAGTTCTTGGGTAGAGTCTTCTGCTAGTTGAGCGATCGCACGAAGAGCCTGAAACGGTGCAGATGATACGCCATAAGTGACCGTGCGAAGCCTATAGTCACGTATAGGACCGTCAGCAGATGGGCGCCACAGAATGCGTAGGTACTCGGTGTCATCTCTACAAACCAAGATTTGTCTATACATCTGTTTGACGTCACCAGTAAAAACGACAGCATGCCAACGGAACCGAATAAGTAAATCGAAAATATTAGTTTGCAGTTTAGGCCCAGCAAGTAGCGTATCATTCAAAGACAATCCATTAGCATCTCTACAACTTGCATCAAACACAGTACGAAGTGGGGTGCTAACAGAATCTGGTCTCAATACTCCGTGATGAGGGATATAATAAAACTTCCCAACGCTTGAAGTCGGGGGATCCACCTGCTCCATATGACCGGCAACCTCATACTCATTCATGAACCGAACGTAGGCATCTCTAAATTCAACATTTATATTAAGTCTTCGCTCGAGAGAGAGAAATCTTTTTAAAGCAATTTCACGGGAATGTGAGAACGATGGCTTTACTGCAGGATTCATGAATGGCAGAGGCACCACAAATCTACCATCATCGTTACGACTATAATTATTAGTGAAATAATTTTCACAGGCTTGATCCTCCTTCGAAAGGATTTTACAGACAGGAGTGCGAACCTCTTCTGTTTCCCAGAATCTTTTTAAAGTGTTATCTAATTTTATATTTGATAAATAAGAGTTATCGACGAAAAAACAATCACTCTGTTTACCATTACGACAGTTGTGTGTGTGATCTACCTCACACTCACCCATTAGAATCCAACCAAATATAGTATTTAGAGCCTTTGGTTGTCCCGGCCTCCCTCGTCTCAGACCAGGTATGATAGATGAAGCAAAAATATCCGCATTCAATAGCATGCCAATAGCCCCTGGACGAGCGAAGTCTGGATCAGCCAAAGGTAAATTCCTAATATGTGACCAACCACAAAAATCAACAAAATGTGCAGGTTGGTCACTACATATCGACGACAAAACAAAAGCTTCAAACTTAAAATCGATTTTATTTGAGTTATAGGATTTTATTTCACAACATAGTGAACCACGAGACTCAGCAACAGAAGATCCGATTCCATTTATTGATTGTTTAGTGTTTTTAATACATAACCCGAGGCGCTTTGCACATGGTACCGAAATAAAGTTGCAAGCGCTTGCACAATCCAACAACACCCTTACAGGTTGAAAGTTTCCCCAACTATCTTTTATAAGAACCTTAGCTGTAGAAAACAAGATTGTACTTTTACCACCGACAGAAGTTAAAACAATATTACTCAGTTGTGCATTATTATTCATGGAACTAACAACTTCAGTATCAGGTTGGGAATTACTATCAGCGGACGGTGTAACCGATTTTTTAAAATGTAACAATGTGTTATGTGAACACCCACATACACCACAACTTATAGGGACTCGACAAGTTTTTACCCTATGAGTTTTCGAAAAGCAACGGATACAAAGATTTTTATTTTTAATGAATTTAAATCGAGAATCTATATCTAAATTTAGAAAATTCTTACATGATGAAAGACTATGTTGGCCAGTACAAAAGTCACAAGTCACTCCTGACACGACAAATGAGGATTTGGACTTTTTAAAGTTACTTTTTAAGGTTTCGGTTCTTTTGATATTCCTACATTACTTAATATTGGGTTCGGAGTTACCTCACTTAATGCCCTAACTTGTTTCTCAACAAAATCCTGAACTTGAGTGAACTCTGGTATCTCATCTGAATTAAATTCTAATTGAAATGATTCTTTTGTGGCCCGATCTAATTTTGATCAAAATAAATGGAACAACATGAAGTTCTTATCTGGTAATCCAAACTTTTCCAAAACACTTAAATTCTCCACAAAAGTTCTATGAACACGCTCAAGTTCTACAGCTGATTTTGTTTTCACTGGCTCGCATGACAACAACTTTTGATAATAGGAGGCCGTTATATAGCGCTTCTTATCATAATATTTATTAAGTGTATCATACGCGTCTATATAATTTTCATCCGTGAGTGGAAAGTTCCTGATTAAATCATACGCTTTATTTTCGACACAAGTTAACAAGTAATGTAACTTTTCCACATTAGGAATATTTCTATTATGGATCAACGACTCAAATAATTGTTTAAAAGATAACCAATTTTCTAGCTTACCATCGAATGGCTTAATGTTAATTTTAGGCAGCTTAGCAAAACCCGAAACTACTTCTTGTTTAATCTGACGGTCACTATTTAAATGCCGCAGACGGGACAAACACTTCTAAATTTTGTATCAAATGATGCAGTTACACCAATTTCAGACTGGCGTTGGGCAGCACTTAATGAACGCAATAAATTTATTTGCGCTTTATGGAATTCATTTGAAAGTTCCCTAAGGTCCTCCTCAACGCAGCCTGTCATATCCGATCCCGCTATATACTCCAATCGCATCATACTGTAATCCCGGGCAATCCTATTAACGTCCCCATCACTTGCGCCACTTTCGTTGCTCCCAGTAGACATTGTCATTAATTGATAAGTTTATAAACTTAACGAAATCGACAACAATAGCAAATAATTGCAATGTCACTGACAGCTGACTTCGACACAATAATACGTCAAAGTCTAATACAATTTGACAGTATTGACAATATGACCAACGACAAATAAATATGGCGCAATGCAATACTGACAACCAACGACTATTAATAAAAATAGCGCAAAGATGGCGGGACCTAAGTACAACTAACAAAGTGATGAGTTGTAAAGAATCACACCCACCCTCAACATAAAATGTTAATCGACAAAACGAAAATTACGAAATTTTATAGAAATGCAATACAAAACAGCAAATCTAATACGAAATACGACACGAAACGACAAATTTAGAAGCCACTTTACGTAAATGTTCGTTCCTTTAGCGAAATACGACACGATAAAATTAATTTCAATGTTCGTTATGTTCGGTCGACGGAAAATAGCAAAAATGGTGTTTAGGACGATGGAACAATTAAGATCCGGCTCGAAGGACCAAAAATGTGAAGCATACATCCGGCACGATGGCCAAAAATGTGGTGAATACGTCTCGAAGACCAAAAATGTTATGCATTCGGCTCCGAGACCGAAAATATTAAGATTTCCGCGGCCGTTAGAACAAATAAGGAACCGAATGTTCCTCTCTTCGATGGACAGGATGACCGTGTCCCGAAGAAGGTTAAGTGGACTGTATATACGAAAAATAAGATGCAAAGTGCTATAGGGTCACGCACTCACCTGCTGCTGATGGGCGCAGCCTCTTGTACTAGATATAAGGCACCTTCAACTCACCCTAAGCTCGAGCTAGCTAGTCTTACCTCGGAATGGTCTACCGGTTACCTATACCTTCTTCCTCTTCTCACGTGGCGTCGATCTTACAGCACGTTGCACCGCGAACAATGAAGTTAACGCGAATTTAAAGGAAACGCTACGAATACGAATAGTGGCTTCTACTTCGGAGTATAACTAAAACGACAAATATGCGCGAGCGCGACCGACGACTCCGAAGCTTCTCGAACAAGTTTTATCCCGGTGGCGGCATACACCACCGCGAACGACACGACGACAACGACACTACAACGAACTATTTCAAACTATAAATCTCTATGCTTTTAATCCTACAGATTAAAATTAATACCAACGACAGATAATTAATACGTAGAACCATAGACAAAACTGAACAATAGGATTTCCTGGGTCGAATGTACACAAGCGTTGTCAAATACGAGTAGATAAATGCTTTCATTTGGCCTTCTGAAGAATTTGTCTTTAGATGTCCCGATATTTACTTATTCTTGTCACCTTTACGATTTCTGTTTTGGGATTTATTTTGATAAATCATGTAACTTTAATATGTTTATTTAAATTTGCCAAATAAAAATATAATATCATTATTTATTTCGGATTCAAATTTGTTTTTTATACTCAAGGAATAATATTTATTTTCTTAATAAAATTAATTTAACATTTGGATAAAAAAAATGTAAATTTATGATCGTTATGATATTATTTTAAGAGGGCTATAATAGAATAACATATTATAATATTATTCATTTACGATTCGAATCTGAAACATTTGATCCTTAACGAAATATCTATGTTTTCTTAATAAAATAAATAATATATTATCTAATATTTTGAGTGTACAATATTATCGTTGTGAATATAATACCCAGTTAAATGCCAAGTTCCCAACATACATTTTATTGGATATCATGTCATGTAATAGTAGAGAAATTAATTTCAATTGGTCCAGATAATTAAAATGTTACAACAGAGGTTCTTGAAAAAATATATTCTTCTTCAATAGTATAGTTTTTTTTTAAAGCAGTGATACGGCCTCTTGATCGAGAGGGCCGAGGTTCAAATCCCAGGCACCTCTGATTTTTCAAAGTTATGTGCGTATTAGAAGTTAATTATCACTTGCTAAAACGGTGCAGGAAAACAAGGAAACCTGCATACCTGGGAATTCTTAAAAAAAAGTTTTCAAAGGTATGTGAAGTCTACCAATACGCACTTGGCCAGCGCGGTGGACTATGGCCTAATACTTCTCATTTTGAGAGGAGACAAGTGACCAGCAGTGGGACAATAATGGTGATGATGATCAGTATAGTTTTTGTGTAGAAACAAAAATAGGTAGAGTTGGTGGACATAGTCGAGAACTAGAGTTGCTCTACCAAAATGTATAATTAAAATATATACAAAGGGAGAGACTGGTAGATTATCTAGTTTTATTTTTGCCAATTTGTTAACCTTGGAAGAAAAGGCAAGAAAGAAGGCAAAAAGGCTTGGAAGAATAATTTAATTATTAATTGAATGCTTACTTTAGTCAGTTCGTTATGTAATACTCGTAGTGTCAGTCAGTCTCCTTCAGGGCGTGGACAGCGTTTCGGATTCCAACTTATAAATATCGGGACATATGATATTATAATTATCTGAACCAATCGGTTATTTAAAGGCTTACAACCTGTGCCGATATACATTTAACATTTAAATAAGCTTAAGTGAGTTTTAAAAGGTATGTACAATTTTATATCTATAAATAAAAGTTCTGGCTGATATTTAAAAAGTTGAAGATATTATTCGACTTTAAACATAATTTAATGTGACTACTTCGAAATAATTGAGAAATAGCAGAGCCGCTGTGGGTAGCTAGACTCCAATAACCAAAGCTGTCATCCTCAACATTATAAAGAGCTTATTTATGCGTTTGACAAGATGCTAATCCTATATCGTTCAGAAATAAACTGAAGCACATTTTCTGTGTGAATACGACATATTCACATTCTTCCTTACAGAAAGTTTTATATGGTCATTAATCATGTTTATTTGTCGTCGCTGATAATTTACCGCCTGATTTCCGTGTTTCCTGTAAATAATGTAAAAAGTTGAGGTCTATTATTGTAACGTATTGTTATTGGTATTTTGTTTATGTGGTAGTAGTGTGTACCTGTAGTCTCGGTTGATGATTAGTGGTATTAAAAGTAGACATTTAGGGCCGTATTAATAGATGGATCTCAATATCAATCTTAAGTTCGTATCAACTGAGTCGCTCTTAAGTTGCGATCAGCGACTTGAGAGCGTCGCTAATTAATAAATGAGTATCAAGTGCGTATCATTTGATACCGGTCTCAAGAGAAGCATCTCATTCGAAACAGTAGAACAGATTAAAAATATTTTTTAAAATGACAGCTATGAATGAATGAGAGTTGAACATTACAATCACGTCATGCAGCGTTTCGGTTCCGCTCTTTTGCTAATGCAATAAAATGTTTAATGTAGTGAAATATCTCATTAAATATATTTATAAAAATGACAAATCCTGTTTAAATCGTATACTAAATAAAAAGTAAATGATTTCACGTGCAATATTTTTCGGAAAAAAGTATTACGAGTTCGATTTCAGACACTGTTACTGTGAACAAAACGCGTCGCGTCATTAGTTTGTTTACTTTTGTTCCATTGTTATTTGTTATGAGTTGGTTGTGAAGTGCGAATTATTTAGCTGTATTTACATTAGTTGGACTGTTTTATTATGGAAATGAATAAGAAACACATATTCAGGGAAGTGGAAACAACGTTTTCAGATAATAGTGTAGTGGAGTGTATTAAAATTGACGGATATTATTCGCAACAGAAGAACTCTGCATGGTATAAAATTGCTAGTGAATATAATGCCAGCTCCCACATACCCCGTCAAGTAAGTACTCATCTATTTTTCATGTTTATCAATAACCTTAAACCAAATAATAATAATTCTTTATTTCATGAAGCATCAGTACAATTGCAATCTTCTCAGAGTAGTCTTTATAATAATCGTTTATTTGAATTCAGTATCGTCAGCTGCCTAAATTGGGTAAAAAACCTGTAGTATAGGTTAACTTCCCTACAGAGCTACTATACTCTCTTATATTATTAATTTAGAATGAACAGAAACTTACAATACAAATACTACAGAAACAACATATATATACAAATGACTTGTATTTGATAAAAATGGCATGATTTTATATTTATGATAATGTTGTAGGATACGAGTAAACAACTAATGCGGTTGTGGATGACCTAAAGCAACAACAATGTGAAAACATTGTCAAATGGAGGCGGCCCTTCTACCAGTGACGCAGAAATGAATCCAGATGTATCGTAGCTGACTCCAGGGCTCCTTGTTAGTGCTGATGATGATTCCGACACTGTATCAGGTATGTATTTAAAATGTTTTAAAAGTTACTCTACATATCTAACTATTTGAAGTACTGCATCTACATATCTACATATCTTAGCTATTCGTTAGTTAATGTTATACAATAATTAGTAATATTTCAGACTGCATTACTAATATTATTTTTTATTTTAGAAATTACTGTTATGCCGCGCCTAATGATACACAAGAAAAGGAGAAAGTTATAATCAAGCCTAGCACTCCACCCTGTTCACTTTCTTTGCATCCGCCTGCTGCCTCAATGTTAGAAAAAAAAAGAAAAGCTTTTGATTTTATTAGGTATTAGCTGTAATTTACTTATAACATTATTATTATATTCAATAAAAACAGAGAAGATTCAATAGGTATATATTTTAAAACCTATATTTGGTATTATAATTTAGAGTTACATTTTAAGTAATAATAAATCTCCTATTTAATATGAAAGATTATATTATAAGGAATTTCATTTTATTTTTTTTCAGAACTATATGAATTAAAGCTACATTTTGAATAATAGAATTTAATAAGTTTCCTATTTTATATAATTAGGTTATATTATAAAGCATTTCTGGATTTTCTCTTTCAGGTAAAGCTGAGTAATTTAAAATTTAAATCTACTTTGAAAAGGAACTATTTTTTATAATTGTAATACTAGAAACAGTTTTGTGTAATATATTGTTTATAAAATTATATTTGTATTATTTTTGACACATACCAGCCTTACCTTACACATTTGGTTAAACTTTGTAGGTATTAAATAATAAGATATACAAAAAAATACATTACAGAAGTATACTCTAAGAGTTTAAATATATTTTGAAGGTGGTAGAACCCTTTGTGGTTCGACTCAGGCGGCACCACCGCCACCCCTATGTCTACCTAATAACAGCGGTGTTAGGCGCTGCTGTGTTCCTGTTTGAAGGGTGTGGTAAGGGAGACAGACTTTTTCGAGGCGTTCCAGCTTAGTTCTCAGGGGTAGCGGCGCATCTGTGGCCGACCTCAGGTAGGAATATTTAATCCTATCTGGGGTTGATTACAGATGTCCATGGGCGGCAGTAGCCACTTACCATCAGGTGGACTGCATGCTCGTCTGCTACTCTTATATTATAAAAAAAAATATTAATTACAATTGCAATCTTAATTAAATCAACCAATCCTGGATAAAACGTGAGAAAGAATAAAAAATAAAATAATTTCATTACAATTAATTTAAAAAAATCCATTCAATTAAAAAAATACAACATAAAAATTTAAATCCTAATAGCTAAATTATGAAGTTGAATCAAGATATAAATTAATATAAAAATTAGTGATACTGTGAAAGAGAAGTGTAAATAGAATCTATACCTTTTTTGAAATTTATTTATAGGCATTTAAAAAGGATTTTGAGCGTCCCTTAAATAAATTTTCGGTAACCGAGAACTAAAGCGATCATCAATATTATCGTAATCATTCATAATAATCGTAATAATCTATTTCGTCTAAAATATTTTCAAAATCCATTTCTCGGCGATACGTAAACGTCGACTCAAGTCAAGGTCCGACTACACTCAGCTAATACCATCTCAGAACGCATCTCAAGAGGCTACTTGAGAGTGAGTTTGATTTATTAATTAGCGAATGCGATGACAGATCTCAAGTGAGAGCGCGTTTAATGTTAGACACTTAAGTTTTGTTTATTAATACGATAACGAACTTAAGATCGCACTTGAGTTAGATCTCAAACTTGAGATCGGTTTATTAATACGGCCCTTAGTCATTGTGACTAATTTGGCCTGGGATATAAATAAGTACAAAATAATATTTTTTTTTTTGTCATTTCAAAAATAATTACTACTTTGTTTCATTTACTTATTTAATAAAAGAGATAAATATTAGAAAAAGCTTCTTATTTTGACTGTTTTTCCATACAGTACAGTAGAAAATAGCTTATCTCAGTGGAATAGAACTATCATTACGTATACAATATGGGCCTCTACAAAAGGTGACGTAGGTTATCTTCAACGGAATATTTCTGTCAATTTTCTAAGGTTTCTTCCAAATAATCGAAAATCCGTGCATGTTCGGAAGGTCGTAAAACCGCCGCAATAAATATTTATGATGATAAATCTCTTAGCCAATATTCGAAGTAACTGTTTCATCTGGTTGGCTTAGTAAAAAAATTGGATAAGCGCGAGTCGAGCTCACACAGAAAGGGTTCGGTGGCATTAAATTATCATTGTGTAAAAATGTACTGTATATTGTGAAAATTTGAAGTGAAAATTAAAAGTTCAATGGACGGATTGAAAAGTTGGGTCTTTCCTTATTTAAAAATGTTTTATTTTATTTTAAGTAGGTGGTACCGTAATATATACTCTGTAAAAAATATTGTGTTTCTATGTCTGTGTAATAAACAGCGGAGGCTTTGTAATAGGGTTCCGATTTTACCGTTTTGGTATGTAACCCTAAAATTCGTGTACTAGAAAAGTACTTAATATGAAAGATTATTTTGATTAAAATATTATTGTCTCTATATTTTTATCCTATTTGAAGTCTAAATTAAAAAATATTTTATGAATCTTAAAAAATATTTTATGAGTCTAAATTAAAAAATATTTTATGAATATTTTATTAGGCTCCCCATTCCAATTCCTAGTGTTGCTATCTTGGTGTCCTTCCTTTAAACCCGGGGATCCATCATCATAATGGACTATGTGGTTATTGAACCAATTGGTAAATAATTTTGGCTCTTGAATAAAAACAGAATATTTTTGTATTATTTGTTTCTAAAAGTTTCAGCGAACCACCTTTTTGCCTGCCATAATGGTAGTAAGAATAAGAGTAGTAATTTATTTAAAACTTTGTAGACCACTATAAAAGTCGTGTCGTAGTCACTTTTAAGTTGTTGGTAATCTGTTTCAAGTTTAATATATAAACATGTTATTACATAATTAGTTATATGATGTAGAAAAACGAGTTCAAAGGAAAATATATTCTTTATTTCAACATAATTTATGTAAAATAGTATGTTTCACTATGTTTATAATCAATCTATAAAGACAGATTGGTTAACAAAATTATTATTTTATATACTAGCTGTATTCAGCGGTTTTACTCGGTTATAAAAATGTAAGATGCCAATGCCAAAAATATAAACTATTTTTTAATCCTGCAACACTTTTAAGAAAACAACGATGTGTCTTACTATGTTTTGTTTTGTGTGGATTTCTGTTTTTATCTTAATAGGAGCCAAAGTTACTCCTAAAATATCAGCTATCTGTGAAGTCTAGCCAAAATAGCTCCAGCAGTTTCGGAGATTACCCGGGTCAAATAGACAGACAAACACTTGACAATCGGTTTTTTCTTATTTCTACCATACATATTTTATACATAGATTAGTAAAGATTACTCACTCCTAACAAGAAAATGTACCCAGTATTAAGAATTGAAATAGTTGCGTAAAAAGTTTTGCCACGTCTTCGTGCTAAAATGTCCCTAAAATATTTGAAATAATTATTCATCTATTATGTAAATTACGCAGTATTAGTTATTTATTCGTAAATTTTGTCTAAAAATGTTTTTATTTGTCAAGAATTTAAAAAAAAGAACTTACTATAATAAGCTGTTTGTGGCTTCAATTTCAAGGCGGCGAAGTATCTTTAGTAATCTATGATTTTATAGGAATTCTTATATGCTGTTATTTTGAAGATACGAACAGACACTTCAATTTAATTTATGGTACAGATTTAATGTTAACAGTTTTGCGGTCAAAGACGCCTAATAATTTAAGTAACATCTGTTTGTAAGCCCAGTTAACCTTTGGGATGTCCCTTTTCATAACATCACTTACTTCGCGATACGGGTGTACGTAATAACAGTACATCTGAACTTATCTCTTTTATCAAAATGGAATTCATATCAGAGATATTCATATCAGGAATATGCTTACCATTTTAGAAATGCTTTTGAGGGTTTATGTTGGGATAATATGAATATTTTTTATAAATATAATGTAAGTGTAATTCTATTTAAAGGTGGGAGGTATGTGGTTCGACTACAAAGGTATGGAAGGTGGTAGAGCCATGGTTTGGTAGGGGTAGTACCATCGCCAAACCTATGTGTATAGTATAAAGCAGTTTTTTGTGTTACCGTGGATGGGTGCGGATGCGCGCTAGCTTAATATGAGGCTTCAAGCTAAAACACATTTTTGGGCTGCAGTTTCCATTAGTCATCAAATTGGTCTCATGTTCGTTAGCTCGTTCGTTCCCTGTAGTTCCGGGACTAGATTAGGGCTACGGTATCCCCTGCCTGTCGTAAGACTAAAAGGAGGCGTTCGGGGTTGCGGGCGGTAAGAGTAGGAACTCGAATCGTCCAGTAAGCTACCCCGGGAGGGACGGCGGTATGCGTGGTCGCATACCGTCGTAATCACCAGATGTTGTGGGAGGAGCGAACACTTCCCCAGAGCAGAGCCCGATCGGGGCATCGCGCTTGGAGAACTTCGGTTGTGTCCCGTCGGAGACCCCGGAGTTCTCCAACAAGCGCTGAGGACGGCCACCAGGAGGTTTTAGTGCGGTAAATATCCCACATAACCCGGCGTCGCTCCCCCGGTGTCGAGTACCTTGTGAAAGTTTCTCCCTCGAAAACAAAAAAAAAGGTACAGAAGTACTAGTAGGTAGGTATAAATACCTAATATAAAAGCCTTGTTTAATAAGGCTACAAAAATCATTGTCGCATTAAGTTCATTTTGTCTATAATTTTATTATTTTACACATAAAATGAAACACGAATGTTATAATTTAGAATTTGAAGCAAGATTAATATGCGTATACTTGTGTAGGTAAATTAATAAACTTTAATTAATTTGATGTGTGTATCGTTCACCTTTTCGTGAATTTCCGTTAATATATTAGAATATTTAAATCTGGGTATCTATATAATGTTAGACAACGTCTTCATGAATTACTTTTTTCAAAATTGTGCATGCGCTACGTTCACAAAAAGTAGGAATTCATTGTAAATGATAAAGTTACAGAAAACGACATACTGTATTTTTGATGTGAAACATCTATAGCCGCACGTAAAACCGATTTCTGGCGTGGCGACGCATGCCGTGGGGTGCTTTTCGAACCTGATAAATGGAGCACCCCACACTTTTTCCACAATTATACTATTTACTGTTCCTTAATTGATTCTTAGATTGAAAATTATTTTCTACTTTTTAGTTGATTTTATCATAAAAGCGTGTTTTTTAGTTTTTTGAACTATAATTATTTATTAATTTTTAGTATTTCTCGTTATAGCGACCACCATTATTCATCGTTTGTAAAAAAATCAAGTGTCTATCTATTACGATTTAAGAGATAAAGCCCAACGACAGACGAACAGACCGCAGAGGGTTTCGTTTTAACCTTTGAGTACGGAATCCTAAAAATCATTCTACAAGAGGGCATTATAGATAAGTTTCAGAACATTTGAGTTATAGGGAAATAACATTATTATTTTTTAAACTAAAAATCACGATATAAAAGTTACGCCTATTGAAACTAAATAGCAATAATTATTTGCAATCTAAAGTTGCGATGAACTTTGCTGAAGGTGCTTGAACAATCTCGCCTCGAAAATCGTTAATCTTGAGGATGTTGATAAGGACAATGGTACAAAATAATTAATGTTTAAAATATTGAATTGTCATCGGTCCTTAATAAGTATGCCAAATTTCGAGTTAATCCGACGTTTTGAAGGGGGTTAAAATCATGTTCAAAGATTCCGTTACATACTAACATACCAACATACCAACATACATACGTCTGAAGCTAATAAAAGCGTGTTAATAAAAGGAGTAAATTCAAAATTTAAAAGGTTGACGTTTCTGTCATAACACACATTGTACGGACAGTCGGTATTCGGATTTCGTCACGGGACGTATAATATAATTTATATTTATTACGGGGTCCTGGGGACCTATTTGGAAGTCGCGAGTGTGTGTGCATCACGGTCGATCGGTCGCCGAAGGGAGCACCGCACCACTCTACGGTATTTATACATTTATTCACCTATACTATTGTCACTAATGCACAAAGTTCTAAATTTCATTTCGGATTAGAAACCAGCGATCTAAAATTCTACATACAGTCTATATACAGTAGTGTGTACGGTGTGGCGACGCGTCGCCATGCGCAATCGAATTCAATAAATAGTCATCGTTATCTGGAAAAAAATCGTAATATTTTATTTTATCATTATGACATATTTGGTTCCTATCACAATATGTTCTTTTCTGCATATTACTTTTACAAAATAATGTCGATGTTTCACATCTGCCAGGCGTCCCGTGACGGTTCACATTTTTTTCTTTTAAATACGTTAAAACTTTGGGAATCCATGCATATCTATCTCTATCTATGCAGTAGGAACACAGAGCTAAGGGGAAAAAATCGTACAAAAATAATATATGATAATCTACCAAAAACTATTAAATACAGCCTTCTGAGTATAATTCGAATGTTTTTATTAATATATGGGTATATCTTAGACCAGTAGACTGTTATTATGCAACCAACAAAAAATTCGACCGGTTTGTCCGTAATCTTGTTTCTGCTTATAAAAACTAAATTTTGACATGCTCACTAAAGGTCATTATATTTTTTATGTAAAGTTAACATGTATATTATCTTGATCTTGATATAAATGTGTGTAAATGTTGATATATTAAATTGTGTACAAAACTATTTATATGAAATTTAAAATGTCTACTTCGTGAACATTACCTAAGTTCCAATTTATAATGGAACTTAGGTAATGTTCACGAAGTAGACATAACAATATCTATCAATATCTAACAATATCTATAAATATCCAGGTATATAGATAAAACAGTGTGTTTTATATAACAACTAGCTGACACGGCAAACGTTGTGTTGCCATATAAATAGAAAATGTTAAGGGTGAACAACCCTTATCACTTAGGGGTATGAAAAATAGATAGTAGCCGATTCTCAGCCCTACTAAATATGCTATAAAATTTGGTGAAAATCGTTAAAGCCGTTTCGGAGGAGTACGGTAACTGACATTGTGACACGAGAATTTTATATATAAGATATATAGAAATTAAACATATCTAAAATTTTATATATAAGATATATAGAAATTAAACATATCTAACATTAAAATAAAAAATAATGGAACTGATATATTATACTACAAGCCTAAGATAACGAACTATTAATTACTTACCTATCGTTAAGTATACATTTACAAAATAATAACATGTTAAAGTAAATAATACGTTACACTTATTTATAAGCCATAATCCTTCTCATTCTAAAAGGAGAACCGTGTCCGTCAATGGGATAGTAAAGGGTTGATCGTGAGTTATTTATCATACTAAAAGGAATTTTCGTCGGATAGAACACACATATAAATATGAACTGTAACACCCACAGAAATACAAAAATCCAAACAAATGTAGGTAAAATGTAGATTTTACAATGCAATTTAATTTCACGACGTGCGTACTTGTTTCCTGTCACGCGTGTTTACGTTCACACGCACGTCTCATTCGCACGCGTTTGAGGAAGCGTTTCTTGTCGTGCGTATTTAGACCCGCAAGCGTGTTCCACCCGCACACATGAATTAATTCGCTGCAGTCTCTTCGCGACCCGTGTGCGTGTACACATAACACATACGGGTGTCACGCGTGCAAGTGATACGTAACCAGAATACGTGTACGTATGAACCGTAGGATGCGGGTGTCACGTGTGCGTGCGGGCGTAAACACGCACGACAGGAAAAACGCCCTAACTTTCATTCTATCATGTAGAGACTGCACCGATTTAATTCATTTGTGTGGGTGTCACCCGTGGCAGGAAAAGCGACGTAAAAGTCGGTAACTTATGTCTTTTCTCTTTCCGTCCAACTTGTGGTTCCGCCGAATTTGCGGGCGTCTCCGAACCGCGGCGGCTACGTAATCGCACGAAAGTGCGGTCTTGTGAGTTTTGAAATAACAGAACAGCTATTCGTGGCGGACGCGGAAGAAAAAACGCTCCGTGAGTTCTCACCAAAATAAGGAAACGTCATGACTATGATAAATTGATAATAACTGAACAATAATTAACAATATCCATTATGACAAGATGTGCTCTACATGTGCTTTTGTTTTGTATTTGAGCGAAATATCCTAATTGTCTATGTATAATACGCCGACATTAATTAATCATATTACATTTCGTTGAGGATGTAAATTATCATTATCTATAATAACTAATACTATAAAGAGGAAAACTTTGTTTGTTTGTTTGATTGTAATGAATAAGCTCAAAAACTACTGGACCGATTTCAAAAATTCTTTCACCATTCGAAAGCTAAATTATCCACGAGTAACATAGGCTATATTTTATATGAAATATATTTGATAAATAGTTTGCCGGGTCAGCTAGTTAAATATAAAAAGTTAAGTCATATTGCTCAGTCGTAATTGCTGCTAACAGCATAATATGTTTGTTGACCTTTCAAAGTCTACGAACCGTAGAGCTAACGCATAAAATTAATGTTACTTCGGGGCCATACCAGGTGGATACGATAGGAATCTTATTAGACAGACATTTTCATTTGCGAATCTATATCCATCTAAACCAAAGGCTTATTATTTTTTAATTAAATCAAGTGATAAGGCAGAGCAGCTACGTGTTGGGAATGTACAGTAATAATAGTAATGGTAGTTAAGATATTCGTCAGAAAAGTCGTCAGCATTGCCGGCTTTGAAGATTCTTTGCGCTTTGCGTAATTAAGAAGTGTGCTTTAAATGATAAAGTTGTTTTTGTTTACATGCAGCTAACAGAGTATAGCCATAAAGAAGTGTATTTTAAATTTTTTTTTAGATGACGCTCACAAGGTAGAGCGACAAAGAAGCGTGTTTTAAACGATAATTTATGTTTAAAGAATTTATTCTCAAAAAAGACAACGTCACTTACATGAGTGTAGTAATATACATTCATATAAAAATAAAATATGTATCATACATTCGTTCGTTTGCTATTGTATTGTAATTTATTTCTGTTTAGATAACGCTATCACCGTGGAGCCACAAAGAAGTCTGTTTTAAACTATAATTTTTGTTTAGATGACGCTGTCAGCGTGGTGCCACCGCGACGGTCCGCGGTTAGGACGCACGTACAGCGCGCTGCTAGCGTCGCAGCGGCAACGCGCGGCGGCGAACGCGAGCGTGCGTCGCAACCCGCGGATCTTGACGCGGCTCTCTACCGCCACGACGCAGCTGTGCGACGCGCCGCCCCGAGCGCAGGTGAGGTTAGAGCCTGTCATTTTATTGTTTTGCTATTTTAGTAAAGGTTAAGTTTTAAAAGCTTTTAGTGAAAATGTTCATTTTATTTATTTATGGATAAGAAACAGAAGACGCAGTTTTAAGATATACAATGCACAAATTAAACATAGTCAACTGATCTTATTCTTAAATATACTCGTAGTATATCTATTGGTGGAAGTCCAAAGGGCGATAAATAAATCGTAACATTTCTACACTATATAAACTTATGCACTCCTTGCATCCATTAATTTGAAGAAAATCTATTTGAAAAATGAAACTGCTGGTTATTTTCAAGATTTAATTACTTTGTTGTCCGTTACGCGCAAGTTAAAAATGTTATTTGTATTATAATATGATAATAATTTTTACAGCTACTCATTAGTGTACTTTGAATACCAAAAAACAGTTATTATTTTATTTAATTAATTCTGCAAAAATATATTTTTTTTGTGTTGTAACCACACAATAAAATCATAATCGTTCTTAATAAGGTCAAAGCCTCCTTTTTATGAATTAAAATATGCGTGCTTACTTTGATTGTTATTTATAATTTTGCTAATTTTTCAAACACAGTTTCAAAACTTATTTCCGCTTCGTAAAACAAAAATCTTCGCGCGACTGTTGTTACTGGACGATTATAACGTTTGTAATAGAGGCGTTATTTTAATAACAAAGTTAATATAATATGAGGTAATTTCAAAGTTAATGTGACATCATGGCATATAAATGTGCCTGTTGGGTCCCGTATAATCTATCACCCTCAATTAAGTACCAGAAATTTATCGCAAGCTTTTTATATTTTTATATATTCGTTGGCGCCAATGGAGAACTGTTTCTTTTACATTCAATCGTATTGCAAAATGGCGTTCGCGCCGCTCATTCAGATCTGCGCACGAGAGCTGCGCAACGAGCAGAGAGCGGCGAAATTACCTATATAAAATTGGGACTGTTTGTCCGGCGTACATACATGATTTATTTTGTACAGTTAATGAATTATATGACTTATACAATTTTATGTTTTTTACGTGTTGCAATTAAATTTTCATTTATATACTATTACAATGTATTGATATTTAAATTTATAGATTTATACATTTAGTAGTTACACTACATATTAATTTGCTGGAGAAGCATTTTGTTGTATGGAGAAAATAACAAATATGCTTTGAACGTATGACACTTTTAAATAATATAGAAGTGTTTTTACTCCAGATAAGATTTAGATGAAGAAATCGAGCATGCTGCCTGATGAAACGTGACGTAATTAACCCGAAATAAGCTTACATATAAGTTCGGCCGCAGATATCTATGTTGCTACCCTGAGGAATAGATTGGAAAGCTTCGGATCGGTATATCTATCTTACCACACCCTTCAAACAAGAACCTACACATACCTACATATTATTACTGCCTTAATAACGGTTTAAACCACTATTATAAAAATTTGAAGGTGGTAGAACCCTTTGTGGTTCGACTCCGGCGGCACCACCGGCACACCTATTTCTACCTAATAGCAGCAGTGTTAGGCGCTGCTGTGTTCCGGTTTGAAGGGTGTGGTAAGGGAGACAGACTTTTCCGAGGCTTTCCAGCGTTCCTCAGGGGTAGCGGCGCATCTGTGGCCCACCTCAGGTAGGTATATCTAATTCTTAAGTTGATTACAGATGTCCATGGGCGGCAGTAGCCACTTACCATCAGGTGGACTGCATGCTCGTCTGCTACTCCTATATCATAAAAAAAATGAATAAAAGTTACATAACGGCGAAGTCAAGATCTGCCTTTGGTTAATTTTGACCAATTCTAAACAAAGTAATTACAGTATTTAAGTAAGACCTTACAAGTGAAAAAGAACCACATAAATTCATGTTGTTTTTGCACACGGCGTTTGAATAAACAGACAGGATGTAATTAAAATCGTGGTCTTAAGACACTAAATAATTCATTTCAATAAGTTGTTTTAATGTATATAAATAAAAATAAATCATTATTTTTCAATGTAATTATTAAATGTGTTTTAAATCAGTTTTATTAGTGTTCGTAAAGACGTTGGATACCGTTAGAAATACATAGACCTGTATTTAAAATAAAGTTTTAGTTAGAAATAAAATATCACTTGCTTTAAAGGTGAAGGCATACATCGTACGGAAACGTAGACGATTGAGTTATTAATTTTTTTTTCGAAAAAGTAGGTTTGGTAGAAAATCGCATATAACTAGTGAGATAAACCTTGGCCTTAACCATTCTACAAGAGAAGAACCGTATCCAGCAATGGGGATAATGGGTTGACGACAAATAGCCAGGCAATATGTATTGCAGGTTTATTCAGTGTATATCTTCATTAAACGACTAAGCTTTTCCAAATGAAAACGCATTTTCTGCAAAATTACTTGTCGCAAAACGTTACGGCTAGTGGAATTTACATTTGGTCTTGAAAGCTTATAGTTTCTAGGAAGTGGATCTTGGCTGCATATTCTCTTAATGGAGAACTTAAGCCATGTTTAATGATAAACAAAGCACATAACAATGCCTTTTATGTACTAAGACAGAGTTTCTCAAACTTATAGCGCTATGTATTGCAAGTTTAAAATAACGGTGAACCCCATTTAAGAACTGGCTGAATGAAGAAGAAAATAAGGTATTAAAGATACCGTCACAAAGAACAATAGATATTTTTATATTAATTAATATAATGGAGGGACTTCTTTTTTGTCGTAAATTGAGTCGACTCAAGGAGCAATTTTGCTTTCTTTTCAAGTTAGCGAAGTAGCCGCTATTAAGAAAATTGTCGCGTACCCCAAAGAGTTTCCCGCTTTGAGAAACCCTGTACTAATATAATACGTAGAACATAATATTGCTACGCGATATTGCAAGTACTGAAGTAATATTGCAGCGTTTCTTATTGTCTTTGTAATTTACTTCCTGGTGTCATTATGTCTGTTAGCATGAAAACGAAATTGTTTTCTTTCAATTTGTAGCGTCGGGTTCCGTAGTAGTTTCCTTATTGATAATTTAATAGAATATGTATATTTGTTATGCCTTCGTCAACTCGCAAGTGTCCTACTGCTGGGTGCGGATCTCCTCTCAGAATGAGGGGTTTTTTTTCTATAATTCATCGCGATGGCTCTGTGTGGATTGCTAGGCTTCACACAGTCTTGAGATTTTTTAAATAACTCTTGAAGAAAAGTCGTGCAGGTTTAAGTAATTATCATTTTTTGCTTTAGCATATGATAATTCATTTCTAATACTCATATAAGTAATTTTGAGAAATTAGAGAATTTAATTTTTTAATTGAAAGATTGAAAATCTTTGCCCCACCCATTGAAAGACCGACTTCTAACCACTGTGTTATCACATCACTTACATTATCTAAATATAAATATAGTGCTTCTTCTTTTTATTATTTTGTATTCTCATATAATATTTGGTAGTATGTTTGTTTGGTTTCATTTTTCTGCTTAATCATTGTCTGGGGTAAATTATATTTTCTTCCCCGTCTTTTTGTTTTCTCTATTAACGATGGCTAAGTGTTTACTTTTCCTAAGCACACTTCTTACGTTACAGTAAATAACTCGCTGAAACCCCATCCGCCTGAAAATAAGTGGCTTGTAGGTAGAATCGTTAAAGAGTAGATTCATAAATGGCGACTGAACTCGTGCTGTCTCGCTCATATCATTATGCATCTTTGTGTTAGAAATCTATTCAAATTCTTTTATTATTAGTATTATTTTAATTAATTATTTTGTGTTATTTTCATGATGTGTTATTTTTATAATAATAACTTCTTATTTATATAGTCACTGGCTGGTACGATTGTATAAGTTAGCACAATAAAGAAAGGAATGCTCTTGACGTTTGAGTTGTATTGTGTGCGGGAATAATAAAAGTGGTAAATTGGTGAGAGGCGACCAGCTTAGACCTCAGGAGTGGTAACTCATCTGTGATCGGGTTCAGATTGAATTCCTATTCTAAATAGAGTTGGTTACACGTATATAAGGCGGCATTGGCCATTTAACATCATGGACTGCAAGCTCGTTTGTCACTTCAATTTTCCAAAAAAAAAACGTAATCTCAGTAAAGCAATATTAAAACAGGAACATTAACCAGACCACACAATTACGGCTCTTATTATAATATATAGGGCCATTATGCCTTATGTTTGGATTGGGATCTAGATTTATTATCGTTATAACCGCATTATTCGCAAGATGTATATTCCAATTGTAGGGGACGCTTACGAATAAATTAATTGTTGATTCGTGGCTATTTCAGCGGGGTTATTTGTCACAACGAAATGGGAAATGTCTTAACAAGTGTGACATAATTTTGGATTGCATCTTAATAACGATATTTTGTATTATTAAAGTTTAAAGGTGGCATAATCCTTGTGGTTGGACTCCGGCGGCACTACCGCCAAGTCTATTTCTGCCTAATAACAGCAGTGTTAGGCATACTTTTCCGTTGCTCCCCCAGGGCAGAGCCCGATAGAAGGGCATCGCGTTAGGAGGACTCCGGTTGTGTTCCGTTGGAGATCCCGGAGTTCTCCACCAAACGCTGAGGACGGCCACCGGGGGGTTTTAGTGCGGTAAAAATCAACAATCCCACAACAACCCGGCGTCACTTCCATGACGTCGGGTACCTATTGAAGGTTTTGCCCCTCATAAAAAAAAGAAGGCATACTTTTCCGAGGCATTCCAGCTTAGTCCTCGCGGCGCATCAGCCGACCTTAAGTATGGGAATCTGGACTTGTCTGGGGTTGATTGTTGATGTACATGGGCTGCAGTAGTTACTTAACATCAGGTGGATTGCATGCTCGTCTGCTACTTTTATACTGTATATAAAAAGCAAACGAGCATGCAGTGCACCTGGTAAGTGGTAACTGAACCCCATTAACATCAATAATTATCAACTCCAGATAGAATTCGAATCCTACAGAACGCATCTTATACGTGTCTCTTCCTTGTCGCGGCCTTTAACCAGAAGACAGTAGCGCTTAACACAGTTGATATTAATTAAAAATATTTGTGGCCGTGGATATTCTGCACACGAAACACAACGTGACACTATAAATAAACCGAATAAATATAGTTCAAAAAAGTAATGAAAATAATTTTCTACTTTTACTTGATTTTATCATAAAAGCGTGTTTTTTAGTTTTTTGAACTATATTTATTTTATTAATTTTTAGTATTTGTTGTTAAAGCGATCATAACTATGCATCGTCTGTAAAAAAATCAAGTGTCTATCTATTACGATTTAAGAGATAAAGCCCAGTGACTCACGAACAGACAGCGGAGGGTTTCGTTTTACCCTTTGCGTACGGAATCCTAAAAATCATTCTGCAAGATGGCATTATAGATATGTTTCTGAACATTTGAGTTATAGGGAAATAACATTATTATTTTTCAAAACTAAAAATCAATCTAGTAACTTTGCGTGAACTTTCTTTAAGGCACTTTCTCTCGCCTCGAAAATCGTTAATCCTGAGGATGTTGAGAAGGATATTAAAATCGTGTATTGTCATCGGTTTTTGATAATTCTTCAAAATTTTGAATTAAACTGAACGTTTAAAGGGGATAGAAATCGGGTTCAAAAATTCCGTTACTCTGTTACATACATACATACAATCCAAGATAATAAAAGCGTGTTAAAAAGCGCATATCCTTCTCTATGAAAGTAACACCATCAATACACGGAAAATATCAATCTTATGTACACAATGTAACATGCATAAAACAATTGGTTGTCAGCAAACAAAGCGTTAAATATAAGGTTTATTCCTTCCGCTGTCGAAAAACAATAAAGTCGAGTTGGAACGAACAATCATGCGAGTGACGTACTTAAACGAATCGTAGGCGTCATATCTAGAAATATAAAATGATGACGTAAAATATTACGACGAGGAAATGACGAACAGAAATGCTATAAACAAGAGGAATTTGTATTCGTGCTAGTGAATGTAGGATGGATGGAATGTTTATTTACGTGACTTGTTATTTTTATCTCTTAAAGATAGAATTGTATTGTATTTTTAAAATTAGCATAATAAACTTTCTATATGGTTGAAGTAGCAAGCGAGCACGCACTCCACAAAATCGTAAGTCACTGCCGGTAACCAACTCCGTAGAACTATAGAGAATAGGGATTCTTTCTGAAACCGAACATAGATTCTTTCCCATACTTGGACTAGTGATTACTTAACGGCATAGATTAGTAAATATTCACTCACTCCTCATCACTCATTACTCAAAAAAATGTAACCAGTTTTGAGAATTGAAATAATTGCGAAAAAAAGGTTTGCCACGTCTCCGTGCTAAACTGTCCCTGATATATTTGAAATACTTTTTTATTTACTATGTGAATTACGCAGTATTCGTTATTTATTCGTAATTTTCTCTAAAAATGTTTTTTATTCGTCAATAATTCAAAAAAATATCTGACAAATCAACCTTTTTGTGGCTTCATTCAATTTCAGGGCGGCGAAGTATCTTTACTTATCAAAGCTTAAAAAACACAAGGAGATCTTCGGTCCCCTTCCCTGTCATGCGTGGCTACGCTCGCACGCATGGTCCACACGCGCGCGTACCACTTGCTTCATATCGTTTTAAAGACAAGCACATGGGTTATGAGCATACTGTAGGCTTATTTCATGTGTGCGTGTGAGACGTGCGTGCGATGTAGCGACAATAAAAGTACCATTAAGCCTTAAAATAAAAAGTTTTCATAGGATTGTAAAATCCGCACTTGGGTAGTATATATATTTTACGCCCGTTGACAACAAGGTAGCCTAGGAAGTCAGGAGTTTGTTGATAATTTATACTATTCAGAACTCGTGAATATGTAGATTTTATAATGATGTTTTCATTCTATTAATGCGTTAGCACTAGTTTTAGCAACTATTACCTAGAGCAAGCTATAATGAATTTCAAATACCCACATAATTTGGGAAAGTAAGAGGCGTGCTTGGAATTCCAATCGTTCGGAAGCGGAAATGTAAATTGAATATTACTCCTGTCTGAATTTGAACCTTGAACCCCTATATTAAGAAGCCGAATCTTAATCACCATCAGGGTTTTTAACGTATTTTACTGTCTTTTTTTCAATGTTCAGTCATTTACCCAATACCGTTCCACTACTGTGCACGGGTCTCCTCTCAGAATGTGTGGGGTTTATGCAAATGCGCCTGGCCACCCCAGCTTTAATGGGACATTAATAGCTCCTTAATGATAATGAAGAAGATAATGAAAGTAAACTAAAAATGTATTGTTGCAGTGTTACAGCCGCCGAGATTTGAGCATCGTGAACGAGGTGCCAAGTGGCAACTGGCAGTGGCGACAGGGTCGTGCCAACGAGCTGTCAGACTCCTACGGTTCCCCGCGCAGCATCTCCAACTCTAGTCTCCGAGAAGTGGACGAGGAACTCAATGGGGAAGAACTAACCACTTTTATGTATCAAGTCAATTGTAATATAGCGCCGCCTACTTGAAGGGAAGTCGTCTGGTTGTATGGCTGCGACTAGTATGCGATGTTATACTAGAGTTCAAGCGCCATGAATTCTAGTTTTGAAGACTATGACTTAGTTTAGTGAATGTTGAGTGAATTATATTGTTAAAGTTGCACTTTGTTTTATGCGTTGATTTGAAACAATTTTTTTACGTTATAAACATTCAAATAATTTGGAATGTTCAAATCACGATTTCAGACATTCGAGTATGTGAATTGTCACGGTGATGTGCCCCATATAAGGGTGCTTTTCTTGTCGCGCATGTTTATGTACGCACGTCACACACGCACATGTGAATTAGCCGCAATCGCTTCGTGTCCCGTTTATACGTATACAATAAGATGTAAGTGGCACGCATGTCGGTGGGACACGCCTGCGAGTGTAAGCACGCGTGATATGGAAATGATGGTGATAACAAGTAACTCTAACGAATTGAAACGAAAAGTCTTTTTTTTTTTTTTGTTGACGAGGGGCAAACCTTCAAAAGATACCCGACGGTACCGATACCCCCCGGTGACCGTCCTCAGCGCTGCGTAGAGGACTCCGGGATCTCCAAAGGAACGCAACCGGAGTCCTCCCACTCTTGCCGTCCGCAACCCCGAAAGCCCCCTTTTAGTCGCCTCTTACGACAGGCAGAGGATACCGTAGCCGACTGATCCCGGAACTACAGGGACAGAAACGAAAAGTCTATGAAGGGAAGAATGTTCAATAGGGAAGAAATACCAATTTCAAGTATAAAAATTATAACTATGTAGCATACTTGGGATTACAGTCACTCAGCTACAGCTGTTGTTGTACAGGTAGCGATAGCTTTATTTTATTTGTTTTTGTATACATTAATGTGAATATATTACTGTGATTATATTAGGTTAGACGCGAATTGGATGGAGATTAGGGGCATTATAAATATTCTAGTTTGTTACATAATTGAGCAGGTAGGAACAAGTATAAAAACTAAGGGAAGCAAAGGAAAGCCAAATCATTTATGTAGCGACGTTTATTTTCGACGATTCTGAGAAGGGCTTATTTACTGTCGCATCTTGGTGATACCTGGATAAATTTACTTTATGTCAGTGTTTTTCAACCTTCTTCATGGCACGACCCCCAAACCACACGAAGTATATTGCTACCCTGGTAGTTTGTAACCAATATTTTACCAATGCAAATATTAATTCGGTATATTTGTATTTTAATAAATAGGTATCGGTAAGCATTATGTCATTACAAACATCTTTAAGTTACATTTTCTTAGTAAAATATATTTTCAACTTTATATTGATAACTCCAGTGATGCCTCACGACTCCCCGCGAACCCATTACAAAACTTTTAAGGGATTTCAACAAAAACGCATTGAAAAACACTGCTTTATTGATTATATTGACACGACACTGACCGCGCCAGACACGGACCGTGTTTTTAAATACCAACGAGCTTTTGCCCGCGGCTTCGCTCGCGTTACAAAGTAATATTTTCATCCCCTATTTATCCCCTTGGGGGTAGAATGGATAAAAATCCTTTCTTAGCGGATGCCTACGTCATAACATCTACCTGCATGCCAAATTTCAGCCCGATCCCTCCAGTGGTTTGGGCTGTGCGTTGATAGATCACTGTGTCAGTCAGTCACCTTTGAGTTATATATATTTCGATAACATTGTATAGAAAAATATTATGTAGTGTCCCACGGCATTAAACTGAAATTAATCTTCGTTACCATTAATTAGGCGAACGTACAATTTGTTTCTTTGTTTTTACAGTAACTAAATGTCAATATACCTTATCCCAATGGACTGTGCGTGGAAATGGGTTATGACTGAATTTATATGTTATTAAAAATATTGTACAAATATTTAGAATACGGCAAATTAAGAGATCTGTGTATAGTGATAACTTTACGGGTTATTATTTAAAATTAACCACAACTTTTTTTGTTTAAAAAATTAAACAAAAAAAGTAAAAACATAAGATATTTTAAGATAAGGAATAATAATTAATTACCAAATTAATTTGCAACAAAAAGTACTTTATGAGTAAAGTTAATTGTTAATTTTAAAATATTAACGGATGGATGTATAAAAATGGAAATATGTATTTATAAACTGTAAATTCCCATGTAATAAACCTACACGCACAACAAAATAATTATTGATATTATGTCAATTATTTGCAATTGTATAGACATTAAAGCATTAAAATTAAAATTACTTAAAATGAAAAAAATAAATTAAAAATATTAAAATTAAAGCTTGCAAAATACTTTATTTGATAATAATTTTTAGTTATTTTACAGTTATTTTACAATATATTCAAAGAAAATGATTTTTGTTTCGTCGATACAAAAGTGTAGGACCGAACATGATTCTGTTTGGAGACTTACTTCATTCGTCGTCCTGTGTTATTACACGTTTTTTTTTAATAATTTACGAGTAGCATGCAGTCCATCTGATGGTAAGTGTCCACTGTAGCCCATGGACATTTTTAATCAACCCCAGATAACATAAGTTTCCTATCCAACCACACAGATGCGCCGCTACCCCTGAAGACTAAGCTGGAATTCCTCGGAAAAGTATGTTTCTCTTACTACACCCTCCAATTTATTTAATTACTAATTTCATTTAAATTTTGTTTCCAATTAATATGATATTGAGTAATTTTACACACTTAATATTAAAATATACAATTAGTATTAAAAATAAAGTTATTAACTATTTTTTGGTGGTATGTTACCGTGAATGTAATTATAATAGTTTCTGGCGTTTAACTATTTATTTTTATTGTGATAAACAGTAAGAATACGTATACCAAAGAAATGAACAGATATTATGGTAACAGTTTTATGAAGGAATGTATAAAAACAAAATTCCGGTGATTTTTAGAATTACTTCTCTATTAATTTTATGAAACCTAAAGGAAGATTATAAAGATTTTTTTTTAATTTTTGTACAAAAATATTAAATTATATCTTGCCTTAGCGTTTCAAGAAAATATTGTTATTTGTAATATTTTACCTTACTAACAATTTTTTGTTATGAAGAGTTTTATTTATTTCAGAAAAAAAATTATTATGAGAGTACTAAAACGAAATTAATAATCTTAGCCTTGAAAAGGAACAACAATGAAAAACAAAACAGTAATCTTTATTTTTGTATGAATGTACCTAATAATTTTGACGACGTTCTCGCAATTGTAATACTTATAAACACACTTCTTTTTACACATTTCTTAAATCTACAAATGCCTTCAAACTTTATACCTCTCTACCTTACACATATTACTACATTATCTTCATACCTTACAAAATGTAGAGTTATGATACAGAAATTGAGTACATGAAAGGTAAAACCTTTCTGTGTGTTTTTGTTATATGCTTGTCATCTTTTCGTTATTCATAATCGCATTTGTATCGAAACTATTAAGGGTTTTTCTTATTGAACTTTTCGTGTCTTCGGTTACAACGCCACGATAACGATATTATTTATATGGAAATTATAAACTGTTAGTTAACTTTAATTAAACAAAATACTCGAATATAATAATCTTTATCGCCATGACTTTGGTTCTGAGCTCCTAAATTTCACGTGGCCACGGCCGCATGCAGTCAGTTAATTAACCGCTTACAACTGCATACAATTGAATTTATTCATGTCATCCGTGCTCTACGTTTGTTATTATAGACTGCATGCATGCTGTCAATTGTAGGGAGTCCTAAAATCTTGGTAATTTATACAAAATAATATAGACTTTTAGTCAGAAGTAATCTTGATTTTTTTCTATAAAAATGTTGATTATTTGAGGTAAACATAAACTTTTTTCATAAAATTTAATAAGCCGCAGTATCTTGATGGATTACTTCAAATGAACCGGGGACATTATCCCTCTTACTTTCTACCGAGGGTATTGATCCTAAGTAATTAGTATAAGAGCCAGTGTTAGATAAATTTACCCTTGCGTGACGTTGTTCAGTAATTACAGAGTATCTCAAGGGTAAAGAAAAAAGTTGTATGATAGTACAACACAACGTGAACCTTGGCGAATAATTAAATAAATTAAAAATAAAAAAACCTGACAGTTACCTCTAATATTTGTTGAGGGCATCCGCCCTCAAAAAATATCAAAAAAAGAGAACTATGTATTTTTTTGGCCACCGTAACATGCAATACATGTACATACGCTCGAAGAACATTACACACGCAATACGTACATACACACAAACGCGGGTTCCCAAACACAGACGCAAACATTTATTGCATCTGTAAATTATTGTGTATACTGAAGGATTTGATCGATTGAAGTCATGTTCAAACAAATATAGTGGTCGTAGTAGAACTAGTAGTAAGTTGAATAAAAAGACTTATATTCACAATGTCTAAATTATTATTTGTATTTTTTATGAACTCATTACTTACATAACATCGTATAAAACCCATAGCATCGACATTTTTTTAATAATTTATCAATTTTATCGTATAAAATCATTACAATATTCACCAATCTATACTAATATTATAAAGAGGAAAACTTTGTTTGTAACTTATATAAATACACAGTATTAGCAAAAAATACAAATTTGTAATTATATTCTTTATTATATTTTGTTTGGTGTTAGGAATATAATTAAATTTTATAATACTTATAAGTATAAGTAACGATAATGTAAGGTAATTTTTAAAATCTTTGCTTGTAAAAACCAAAATACAAGTTGTACATAATATATGAAAAACCGCCTTATATTTTTTGTTGCTGTAATTTAGTAAATGGGTTTGTTGCAAATTGTTAGTTTAAGAAAAATCGTTAAGTATAATCATATGTTATTTGTAAATATCTAGTAATTGCTGTCTAGAGTTAAATCACTTTGTATTATTAGATTTATCGGCTGTGGTGTTAGATATAAAAATATATATGTAGAAGTATAATAGAAAACGGTTGAAGCGCAAGACTTGGTAATGTATGTGCTAAGCACAGTTATGTAGGTATTTTGTTTTAGATTAGTGTTGCCATTAGTGTTTTTTTTTCTTTTTTATCATATGTATTAGCGATGAAAATATAGCATCTTTGGTACTGCATAGTACAATTTTATACTACAACTATGATACTGTATATAATAGAAAAGGTGGCAACCCAGTTTCGACGCAGGTATGTGTGAGGGTTCCTATGAAAAAGGAAGTTTTATATAGATTATTTTGTAAATAGCTTTATACTGTAAATAGTTATGAATGGCACGATATTTTATTAATAATATGGCTATAAAAGTTATATATATTATGTTATATTATTTTCAGCAGATAACCCAATTTTGCTGCATTTAAAGCCCAATTAGCTACAATTAAATGAAGGAATTATTTTTTTATTATCTTTTATTCATTCCATATTCGATAAGAACGGGGAATAGATTCAATGAAAATGTCCCGATAATAAATCTTGTGTACGGTTATCTATTGTATAACAATTGTATTAAAAAGGAAAGTACCAATAAACCATCCGTCAAAATTCGAGTTATCGCGGATTCTAATCCTAAATTTTACATTTTTTCCAATTTTTTCCTTTCAACATAAAAGTGATGTATGGACGTACGCGTTTTATGCCTTTGCCATGAAATAATAAATTTAATCAAATCATTCCACATCCTGGTTTGGTATTTCTTTTATCTGACGGAAAAATGGATTTATAAATATAGTAACGTTTCTTTGCTATATTGTTTTAGAAATGCTGAGTATAAAGCAAACACGATTTAGTTTAGTAGAACCCTTGTAATATTTTCTTTCTTCAGTTCTTGATGCTTGTTTTAATATTTTCCTTTAAAGATTTTGGTTTAAGAAAACTAAATCAAGTCACAATTTCAAACATCTTGGAATCCGTCATAATTAGGGCCAGCTTGACGGGTCGCTGTTAGGGGTAAAAACATCTAGGGGCAGATTTTGTCAACCCTTTAAAGGAAACTAAAATTATTTTTCTGAAAAGCCTCGGGAGGAGTAAACTTCAAATCTTGCTAGGAACGCTAACCCTAACTACGACACTATATTTGAAACGTTATGAAAAACTTTAGCAATTTCTTGAACTGCCATCATTAGTTTCAAAGTTAAATGGCGTCTTGTATCCCCGACACGCATGTGATCAAAATTTATACAATTGGGTTTTCACTAATAACATGAAATCCTTTACGCAACACTTACAAAATATATTACATCTTTGCTATCAAATCCCTGTCGTTATGACAACGTTTGAGAAGTGACTCGGAACGGTCTTGCGGGATAATCTGTAGACCTTCGAATCTCGAGTAACCATGAATCCCAATTGACTGACACTCGGTACGCTATAAACTTTAATAGAACTTCCAAGTTATGGTGAGTCACGATCAGGTTGCCAACTTGAATTTGTTTACTTATTGTGTCACGGATTAATCAGGATGGCACTTAGAAATTGTTTATTATTGTGTGAAAGTGACATTTATAACTTTGTTTTTGTCTTTTTACAATTATTTTCGTGTCACGCGGGATTACGCTCGCATGCACGTCGCACAAAAATTAACTCACAGCAGGCTTATTGTGTGTCGTGTGCGTGTATACGCGTATGAAACGATAGAATGGAAGTAACACGCGTGCAGATAGGTCACGCGTGCGAGCGTAAAGTAAACAGCGTGACAGGAAAAGCGTCCACTCATCCGATACTAGTATACGTTGTATTTAACGGCGGTGCTTACCACAAATTGTTAATATTATCTTTATTATTGTACATATTATATATACAGTGATATGTTGTAATAAATGTATTTATATTGAAAATGTACCTATTCATAAGAGATTTATTCGTAGTAGGTACAATTTAAAGAAAAATATTATATTTATTTTAGTATATATGTATAAGTAAGAAAGCAATAGAATAACACACATGAATGTTTCAATTCACTAGATTTTAGATTTCTAGGGTCTAGATTATTCAGAAATGGCTTGCTTTTTTAGGAAATAAATAGACACTCATTCTCTATAGTCAGAATAATTTTCCGTCTGTTAAACCTATTCATACATATTTGACTGTTAGACTTCTAGAAAAGTAATGTAATTGTTAAATATTAATAAACAGAATAAATGATTAATTGTGACTAAGGCTTTTATTATGTTTCCCGAATTCATCATTGGCTTATTGTCTTAAAAGTAAAGCACTGCTGGTCATGGACCTTCTCTCAGGTGGCATTTTCAGGCCAAATGTGAATTGGTAGACTTTACACAACCTTGAGAACTTTTAGGGACTTACAGGCGAACCTCACGATCTTTTCTGTGACCGTTTAAACATGTGACAATTTGTTCTATTTGCACATAACTTGAAAAATTAGAAGTGCTATGCCTGTGATTCGAATCCTGAACCCTTCGATTAAAAAGCAAAGGAAAATTCTATGTTCTAAGCTATAACATAAAGATATTTTAAACAGTAATGTATTCAACAAGTAGAAGTCACTGAAAATATAAAGAAATTTTGTACATTTCAAATTCTGAAAGTGCTCAAATAAAGGGACATTCTCTGATACTATCAATATTACCCGAATTCCCCCAAGACTTGGAATAGCTCGGGGGTGGAAATATTTTTTGAGATTACGAAAGATTTATAAGATGGCGGCAATTCATTACTAAGTTTTTCAGTAAATGCGGCGTGTCTAGATGGTTTAAGTAATTTGTATATATGTCAAATATATTATGTGCGCTTTCTACTAACAATATTTATTATCTTGTGATTTGCTTCATGTGTTTGTGTTTATTTCTTTTTTTGTTGTTTGTGTACTATGTTAACTATGTTTAATATTCCTTCCCTAACTTGATACACACTTCCCACTTTCCTCACTATCCTCCTTACCTTTTCCATGCATAGGTTGTCTGGAAGAGGTCGCTGCTTAGCGATAAGGCTTTCTTTTGCATACAATTAACCTATATAATTGTGTACTATTGTTATGTTCTATTGTAGTGTGCAATAAAAAATATCTATCTATCTATCTACTATTATAACTTTATTTTATAATGTGGAAGTAGCAAACCTGGACGCAGTCCATCTGATGGTATAGTTCGCGTAAAACTGCTAGTCCGCTCTGAATATAGAAATGAATCGCGTCGCAATAGTAAATTGTATGACTACCTGCTCGCAACAACTTCAAAGCGGACCAGCAGTTTGGCGAGGGCTATAAGGACCCGCACCCGCACGCATGCGCACACACACACATAAAATACTATAACACTATATAATACTCACGACTCCCGGACACAGCTTTGTTATGTGAATAGTTTAAGTTTTCTCATTTTAAGTGACCATGTACCTATGTCTTATGAGAAAAGTAAAGATTCTTTAAACCCAAATAAGAGTACCATCTGAAGCCGGCCATAGATAGGTTGCTACCACTTAAGAATAAGTTGAATTGGCCCTACTCACAGGCCTACCTCTATCGAATACATTTAAATCCGCTCATAAGGTGTCTAACATACTACTAGTTACTACGTGGATTGAATTATAATTCCTTATGGAATGAACACTGTAATGGAAGTGAAAGAAACCTTAAATAGGATATCAGTTCTACCACAGTTCATTCACACCTCACTAGGTGTGAATGAACTGTGTAACTATAGGGTGGCAAGACTGTCAAAATATACAGACCCCCAGCCTGACGGGGCCTTCCGTAGTTACAGCAAAAGTGACCAAGAATGTGTATAAATCAGCGAAAAAAAGGCCAAGAGGACCAAACAATCACTAAAGTACCAAATCGTGAGTGAATTTCATAGAGCCCCATGCAATGAATTTGCCACGGGTTTCCTGTTGTATAGTTACGGCACTGTTCACAGATGCAATGCTGACCCTGAAGTCCACTACCACTAGAGATTCAACCATTCCACGAAAACATACACCGCTGTTAGAATTAGGAGCCGTCGCATTCAAGCCACGTAGAGGTTTACTACCTTTCAGAAAATTTTATATTTGCGAGGTTTGAATTTCAAGAACTAAAATATTTTCTTAGTGAACAAAATTCCGTCTTCGTTGTACAGCAGTAATTGATAAAGTGTCTTTTGATCAAAATACTACACTTGAGTAGCATTCATTGTCTCCCTTTTGTCTTCTATACTTTCCTGTAGAATACGGATAGTGGGTGAAATACTCGATCGGTACACTATTCTAGCAAAATATTGTGCATTAGGTTCATTCCCACCAAGTGTGGGAGCTCGAACCGCCCGGTAAGCGACCCCGAGAAGGGCGGTGGTATGTGTGGTCGCATACCGTCGTACGCACGAGACGGTGTGGCGAGCGTCAAGCTCACCTGGGCAAAGCCCGACCGGGCAACGCCCTAAGAGGACTCCGGTTACGTTCCTTTGGAGATCCCGAAGCCCTCTACGCGGCGCCAAGGACGGCCACTGGGGGGGTTTTAGTGCGGTAAAAAATCCACATAACCCTGCGTCGCTCCCACGGCGCCGGGTACCTTTTGAAGGTTTCCCTCTCGTAAACAAAAAAAAAGAGGTTCATTCCCACCAACTTTTCTGACATAGAACATTTATCATATGATTTGTGGTGGGCGTGTATACGTCTGTATACACAAATTAGCAGGTTTTTTTAATGTAATGGTTGGGTCAACTTGAACAATTGGCTATTTTTTGAATTTGCATCCTGGTAGGACGAAGTCTGCGTGAGTCTAAGGTTTTCTAATGGAATGTTTGTGCAATTTTCAAGCATTTTTATAACAGGCTATTCAATCTAAAAAAATATGTTATATGCCCTTTTTCTAAATATAAACATCTACATATAGTGTTTACTTTTCTTCCTTATAGTGTAAAGGGAATTTCCTTTAATATATGTAAGAATCAGAACGTAGAGATATTTACATTTGAGCTTTATTGTTTTCTTGTATACCGTTTATGAGGATTACGTAAGGGAATTTAAGGTTTGTTTACACTGTGTAGTCCGTTGCCTTCGTCAATCTATTTTGTCTACTGATCCATTCTATTTGAGTGACGGGCTTCGACTTCCCAAAAGCGCTATCGACTGCCACCATCAGGCTAGCTCGGTCGACCGTCGGTTACTGAAGACAATCAAATAGTGCGCGAAATAACCGCAATGTTCAGCGCTACTGTGCTGCGGGTGACAGATTTTGCTGTGACTGAAGGCATATGAGACGATCAAAATTAGTCCTTAGGGTAGCAACGCATTTTTAGCCAAAATCAGATAGGACTCTTATCTTATCTGGCGTTCATTACAGTCCATAGGCGGTAGTGCCACCGTGAGGTGGACTGCATACTTGTTTACTACTTCAATATTATAAAAAAATCGACTGCCAATTTGACTTGACACAGTCATCAAATAGACTAGGTGCTTACAGGGTCTTCTGTGTTTCGTCTGACAGCAAATTCGCCTAACTACAGTGTAAATGAGCCCTTACACTCGAAACCTCAATATAATATTTCACATTAAACCCTCAGAAGCCGTAACTGCTGGCACGAACGTACAAATTATAAGTCTGTAAAGTGATCCGTTAGAACTAAATTTAAAGTGTTCTGCATGAACAAAACGTGCCTGATTAAATAAATGATTCTTTTGTAAATGGGGACAAAATCCTCTTTTAGTCGTTACGAAAAATTAGTAATTTTGTCACGTCCCTATCTATCAAGGGAAATCTTTGAATCTTAATCAAAGACAATGGTTAGTATGATAATGTTTGTAAAGTTCTAAAAATGAGTGAAGTTGGTTACAAATTTAACATAATGTTGAAATTACTAAAAGTATATTTTATATATTTATGTCAGTGGTTTTCCGATAAGAAGAACTATAAATATGCCTGAAGTAAGATCTATGAACTTACTTCAGGCATATTTATAGTATATAATAGATGTCTATAATAGATGTCTATAATAGATGTCTATGAGCGGCAGTAACCATTTACCATCAAGTAATCTTCAGGCTCGTTGGCTACTTCAATCTTTTAAAAAACATTACGCCTTAAACAGTGACCTAAAACGTATCTTGACTTGGGGCGAGTCTCATGGCCTTAAAGTTAATCCGAGCAAAACACAGGCTATGATAATAGGTAGCTCTCGCTTACTATCCAGATTAGACATGAGATTGATACCAAGCATAAGTTTTGATGGAATATGTATTCCATATATTGACAAAGTCAAGAATCTCGGCATATACCTAGACAGACATTTATCATGGGCACCTCAAATTGACGAGGTGAGTAGAAAAATGTTTTCCGTAATAGGGTCACTCAGAAGACTTCGCAACTTTCTCCCTACTGCTACTAAAACTGCGTTAACCCAATCCTTACTCTTTCCAATTCTCGACTATGCCGATGTTTGCTATCTTGATCTCACTGAGGAGCAACTTAATAAACTTGAGCGCCTTCAAAACTTATGCATTCGTTTCATATTTGGCATTCGCAAATATGACCACATATCCGAGTATCGTGTAAAACTCAAGTGGCTCCCAATCCGACTTCGCCGGAATATGCATATTCTTTCTGCATTATACTGCGTGCTGTTTAGCCCCATCGCTCCTTCATATTTAAAAGACCGTTTCCAGTATCTTTACCTTACTCATGACCACTGTCTTCGCTCCTCTATTAATCTTTCTCTCCGAACTCCCACTCATACTACGTCCTTCTACAAAAACTCCTTTTCCTCTGTTGCTGTCTGCCTGTGGAATAAATTACCTTTGTCCATACGCCGCGCTAAATCGCTTGACGAATTTAAAAATCAACTGAGGAAACATTATTTATAAATCTTGTTTTTTTTTTCATCCCCTGCTCTCGTCATTTCCACATTTTAGTTTTACTCCTTTTCTTTTTTCAATTATTATTATTATTATATATTTTATTTGGTCTATTATTATTGCTATTTTATCTGATGTGCTTTTGTCTTTTTGTTTTCTTGTCCTTCATTTATTATCGGATTCCTACATCTTATGTTATTATTGTTTACTGTAATTCTATTCCTTGTAGTCTGCTCCACCTCTAACTTCGCACACCCTATCCTACTTTCCTTATTTGTCCTTTTCTCTTTCCCATGCATAGGTTGTCTGGAAGAGATCGCTGCTTAGCGATAAGGCCGCCTATTGCATACTGTTTTTACTTTTTACCTTAATTACTACTGTTAAATTCTACTGTAAGTGTGCAATAAAGAGTATTCTATTCTATGAAAAACAAAGAGGTGTCTCGAATTTCTGAAAATTTGCCTTTCCCTAAAAGTCCCGGAAGGACTTAAGTACAGGATTTTTGGGTTTTGGAGAAGACGTTTGCCTTAAAGAGATGTACTTATGTAACTTTTAATATTTACTACGCCACGAACGACGTAATAAAGAAGTATTACTTATTGGACAACTTGATATCTAATGTAAATCTCTTTTCGTTTTTATAAAACCAGTTCTCACGTAGGTAAAGGTCTCTTCGATCTTTATGTGACCTGAATCCAATCTTTTGTAATACATCTTTATGGTGAATCCTTTCTAAAGTAATCCTATCCTAGTGGATAATTATATTCTTCAATGAATTTATTTTGGTTTTTCAATGTAATGTGACATTGTAATCGATGGAAGTTCGATTTACGTTTATTTTGACACCTCTGAAAATTACTAATCTAATTCCGTATGACTTCAATCCTAATATAATAGATGTATTTTTTTTGTTATCTAGGGGGAAATCTTCAAAAGGTAACCGGTGCCGTGAGAGCGACACAGAGTTATGTGAGATTCTTGCCGCACTAAAACCCCCCCGGTGGCCATCCTCGGTGCTGCGTAGAGGGCTCCGGGATCTCCAAAGGAACGCAACCCGAGTCCTCTTAGCGCGTTGCCCTGTCGGGCTCCGCCCGGGTGAGCTTATCACTCGCCATACCGCCTGGTGCGTATGCGACCACACACATTGCCGTCCTTCCCGGGGCCGCTGACCGGGCGGTTCGAGCACTCTTGCCGCCCGTAACCCCGGAAGCCCCCTTTTAGTCGCCTCTTACGACAGGCAGGGGATACCGTAGCCCTATTCTGGTCCCGGAAATATAATAGATGTCTATGAGCGGCAGTAACCATTTACCATCAAGTAATCTTCAGGCTCGTTGGCTACTTCAATCTTTTAAAAAACATTAATGAAATAGGTAAGAGATAGTTTTGTAAGATTTTTTTGGAATTGCGTCGGAAATAAATGCCCGGCTTCCAACGCTGATCAAAGTGATTAATTGATCAATTTCCATGATTGATTAATTTGGCTCGCTTCATTTGTAATGACAGGAAATATAAAGCTTTATTTACGTTTGAGCGGCAATGAAATGGTATGTACTATCTAGGCACTAAATTATATCATGGTTCTATCAAAAGTTAAGTTTGCCCATAGATAAAAATTACTAAGTAATAAAATAAGTTACTAAAATAGTCAAATATAATATTGTCAAATTGCTCATAAGTCTGACGCCTACACAGGCTTCATAGATAAGTCTTCAGTCTTCATAAATAAGTATCTATCTTAATTTAAGATTTTAGTCCTCTTGAGGTGGGTTTTTATCTTCCTACGTTATGATAGTCCATAAAACTAAGCTTGATACATAATAATGTTACACCTATTATTATAACTTGAGCCGATGAAAAATGAACCTGTGCCCTGTATTGTCTATGAATTTATGAAATGATGTATATATGGGTCTATATACGTTTATTTGAGTTTGTGTGTGTGTGTGATTTTATTACGTAAAATTATGATCTATGTATTTCCAACAAGATTTAATTACCTTTTATACAGGCATTACGTACTAATTCTTTTTTTATTTTTTTATCTTACTTTTATTCCTTTTTCAGCAAGAAAGCAAAGACAGCGCAAGGTTTCAATTTAACACGTTATTGACTTGGGTAACACAGTAATATTGGGCGACGGTCCCTAAACCATAGCCCTTTAAATGGAGTGCGAAGACGCTTGTTCGCAGATCATTTTCTTTATGTGCTTCGGCGTGTCCGCAATAGAGTGATATAAACTTGACTGTAGTATAACGTATGAGTTTATTATAACAGTTGCGTAATAAACGCAATTTTTAGTTTATGCTTCGTTGTTCGTAGATTTTTTGCTTTGAATCCTTCGAATAAGTTGAATAGATATTTTGAACAGCAATGAAATTATAAATCTATGTAAGTGACAACTGCCACCTATATGTAATCGATTCCAGAAATGATTACTCCAACCTGAAGTCTACCATAGTTGCGTTGCTGTTCTGGAGGATTAAGTTGGAATGTCTCGAATGTGCCGTGCATTGCTAGTGCTGTAAAAATGGGAAGCGGCAAATTTGAGGGCGGTTGGCGTCCAACCAAGTCATCGTCCAAGTTAATATTTAAATGTGCGTGAAGTTCTTCTTTGACAACTTATGTGAACAATTATAATATTTATTTTATACAGATGTCGGGTTTTCGCTCATCTTTTCCTACAATAAAGGGTAACAATGAACTTCGGGCGATACAAACTCTTATGAAACGACTTGTATGAGCACAAATAATCGTACGGCATAGATTATTTTAGCCCAGAGCGACTAAATATGTAGGTCGGGCTGCATTCCGGCACCCCCAATTTAGCCGCTAAATTCGTTAGGAGCGAATCTAAAATAATATACCTAATTTTAGTCTACAAGTAGAAAATCAATATTTATTATCTTGTGATTTGCTTCATGTGTTTGTGTTTATTTCTTTTTTTGTTGTTTGTGTACTATGTTAACTATACTATGTTTAATATTCTTTCCCTAACTTGATACACACTTCCCACTTTCCTTACTATCCTCCTTACCTTTTCCATTCATAGGTTGTCTGGAAGAGATCGCTGCTTAGCGATAAGGCTTTTTTGCATACAATTAATCTATATCATTGTGTACTATTGTTATGTTCTATTGAAGTGTGCAATAAAAAATATCTATCTATCTATCTACTATTATAACTTTATTTTATAATGTGGAAGTAGCAAACCTGGACGCAGTCCATCTGATGGTAAGGTTCGCGTAAAACTGCTAGTCCGCTCTGAATATAGAAATGAATCGCGTCGCAATAGTAAATTGTATGACTACCTGCTCGCAACAACTTCAAAGCGGACCAGCAGTTTGGCGAGGGCTATAAGGACTATAAGTGGCCCATGGACATCTGTAATCAACCACAACTACACGCACGCACGCATGCACACACACTCACACACACACACACATAAAATACTATAACACTATATAATACTCACGACTCCCGGACACAGCTTTGTTATGTGAATAGTTTAAGTTTTCTCATTTTAAGTGACCATGTACCTATGTCTTTTGAGAAAAATAAAGATTCTTTAAACCCAATAAGAGTACCATCTGAAGCCGGCCATAGATGGGTTGCTACCACTTAAGAATAAGTTGAATTGGCCCTACTCACAGGTCTACCTCTATCGAATACATTTAAATCCGCTCATAAGGTGTCTAACATACTTTTGACTACTAGTTCCTATGTGGATTGAATTATAATTCCTTATGGAATGAACACTGTAATGGAAGTGAAAGAAACCTTAAATAGGATATCAGTTCTACCACACTTCATTCACACTTAGTGGTGTAACTATAGGGTGGCAAGACTGTCAAAATATACAGACCCCCAGCCTGACGGAGCCTTCCACAGTTACAGCAAAAGTGACCAAGAATGTGTATAAATCAGCGATAAAACGGCCACAAGGACCAAACAATCACTAAAGTACCAAATCGTGAGTGAAAAATTCTTAGAGCCCCATGCAATGAATTTGCCACGGGTCTTCTGTGGGCATGCCACTGATCACAGATGCAATGCTGACCCTGAAGTCCACTACCACTAAAGATTCAACCATTCCATGAAAACATACATTGCTGTTAGAATTTGTAGCCGTCGCATTCAAACCACGTAGAGGTTTACTACCTTTCAGAAAATTTTATATTTGCAAGGTTTGAATTTCAAGAACTAAAATATTTTCTAAGTGAACAAAATTCCGTCTTCGTACAGCAGTAATTGATAAAGTGTCTTTTGATCAAAATACTACACTTGAGTAGCATTCATTGTCTCCCTTTTGTCTTCTATACTTTCCTGTAGAATACGGATAGTGGGTAAAATACTCGATCGGTACACTATTCTAGCAAAATATTGTGCATTAGGTTCATTCCCACCAAGTGTGGGAGCTCGAACCGCCCGGTAAGCGACCCCGAGAAGGGCGGCGGTATGTGTGGTCGCATACCGTCGTACGCACCAGACGGTGTGGCGAGCCTCAAGCTCACCTGGGCACAGCCCGACCGGGCAACGCCCTAAGAGGACTCCGGTTCCGTTCCTTTGGAGACCCCGAAGCCCTCTACGCGGCGCCGAGGACGGCCACTGGGGGGGTTTTAGTGCGGTAAAAATTCCACATAACCCTGCGTCGCTCCCACGGCGCCGGGTACCTTTTGAAGGTTTCCCTCTCGTAAACAAAAAAAAAAGAGGTTCATTCCCACCAACTTTTCTGGCATAGAACATTTATCATATGATTTGTGGTGTGCGTGTAATAATGTAATGGTTGGGTCAACTTGAACAATTGGCTATTTTTTGAATTTGCATCCTGGTAGGACGAAGTCTGCGTGAGTCTAAGGTTTTCTAATGGAATGTTTGTGCAATTTTCAAGCATTTTTATAACAGGCTATTCAATCTAAAAAAATATGTTATATGCCCTTTTTCTAAATATAAACATCTACATATTGTGTTTACTTTTCTTCCTTATAGTGTAAAGGGAATTTCCTTTAATATATGTAAGGATCAGAACGTAGAGATATTTACATTTGAGCTTTATTGTTTTCTTGTATACCGTTTATGAGGATTACGTAAGGGAATTTAAGGTTTGTTTACACTGTGTAGTCCGTTGCCTTCGTCAATCTATTTTGTCTACTGATCCATTCTATTTGAGTGATGGGCTTCGACTTCCCAAAAGCGCTATCGACTGCCACCATCAGGCTAGCTCGGTCGACCGTCGGTTACTGAAGACAGTCAAATAGTGTGCGAAATAACCGCATTGTTCAGCGCTACTGTGCTGCGGGTGAAAGATTTTGCTGTGACTGGAGGCATTTGAGACGATCCAAATTAATCCTTATGGTAGCAACGCATTTTTGGCCAATATCAGGTAGGACTCTTATCTTATCTAGAGTCGATTACAGTCCATGAACGGTAGTAGCTACTTACCGTCAGGTGGTCTGCATACTTGTTTACTACTTCAATATTATACAAAAAGTCATTGATTTGATTTGACTGCCAACCTGGTCTTTTGTCTTTCGTCTGAGAGCAAATTCACCTAACTACAGTGTAAATGAGCCCTTACACTCGAAACCTCAATATAATATTTCACATTAAACCCTCAGAAGCCGTAACTGCTGGCACGAACGTACAAATTGTAAGTCCTGTAAAGTGATCCGTTTAGAACTAAATTTAAAGTGTTCTGCATGAACAAAACGTGCCTGATTAAATAAATGATTCTTTTGTAAATGGGGACAAAATCCTCTTTTAGTCGTTACGAAAAATTAGTAATTTTGTCACGTCCCTATCTATCAAGGGAAATCTTTGAATCTTAATCAAAGACAATGGTATGATAATGTTGGTAAAGTTCTAAAAATGAGTGAAGTTGGTTACTAATTTAACATGATATTGAAATAACTAAAGGTTGGTTTTATATGTTTGTGTCCTGTTAGTGGTCTGTGTTCCGAGGATCATGCACTCCATCTAATTGTAAACAGTCGTTTTTGCTCATAAAAATGATTATTTTATCAATCCCAGGCCCAGACAATAGGACCAGAGTTTTCTTCGAGATCAGGCACAGCTGTATTATCATATCTAAGGCCTAAGTTGGAACGTCTCATGTAACTAACTCTGTTTTACGAAAACCTTGTAAACAGAATACAGCAGCGCTTAATATTGCTGTTAAATAATTATAGTTAAAAAAATAAAAACCACGCTAAAATTGCACAATGAAAATTGTTATATTGCTGTTAATAATTATAGTTTAAAAACTAAAAACCACGTTGAAATTGCACAATGAAAATAGTTAACCCTGAAATCCTGATGAGGAGAACGGGACAAAATTATTAAAATCATGTATTGTCATCGGTTCTTAATAAGTGTTTAAAATTTTAAATTAATCGGGGCATTAAAAGTGGGTAAAAATCGAGTTCAAAGATTCCGTTACATACATACAGGTCAAGCTAATAAAAGCGAGATAAAAAGAATATAAGTATGCCTGAAATAAGGAGAAAGTCGGCGAAAAACAAAAAAGAGTCTCATATTTACTGAAAATTTGCCTTTACCTAAAAGTCACGGAAGGACTTAGGAACAGGAATTTAGATTTTAGAGAATATGTTTGCTTTAAAAAGAGGTACGTATATGACATAATATTTACAATGCCACGAACGACGCAATAAAGAAGTATTACTTATTGGACAACTTGAATATCTAATGTAAATCTCTTTTCGTTTTTATAAAACCAGTTCTCACGTAGGTAAAGGTCTCTTCGATCTTTATGTGACCTGAATCCAATCTTTTGTAATACATCTTTATGGTGAATCCTTTCGTAAGTAATCCTATCCTCGTGGATACTTTTTTAAAATAATTTATTTTGGTGTCTCCATGTAATATGTCCTTGCAATTGATGGAAGTTCGATTTACATTTAATTTTACACCTCTGAATATTACTAATCTAATTCCTAATAGATGTCTTTTTTTTGTTATCGAGGGGGAAACCTTCAAAAGGTAACCGGTGCCGTGAGAGTGACACAGTGTTATGTGGGACTTTTACCGCACTAAAACCCCCCCGGTGGCCGTCCTCGGCGCTGTGTAGAGGGCTCCGGGATCTCCAAAGGAACGTAACCGAAGTCCTCTTAGCACGTTGCCCCGTCGGGCTCCGCCCGGGTGAGCTTGTTACTCGCCACGCCGTCTGGTGCGGACGACGATATGCGACCACACGTATCGCCGTCCTTCCTGGGGTCGCTGGCCGGGCGGTTCGAGCTCCCACTCTTGCTGCCTGTAACCCCGGAAGCCCCCTTTTAGTCGCCTCTTATGACAGGCAGGGGATACCGTAGCCCTATTCTGGTAATATAATAGATGTCTATGAGCGGCAGTAACCATTTACCATCAAGTAATCTTCAGACTTCAATCTTTAAAAAAACATTAATGAAATAGGTAAGAGATAGTTTTGTAAGATTTTTTTGGAATTGCGTCGGAAATAAATGCCCGGCTTCCAACGCCGATCACAGTGATTAATTGATCAATTTCCATGATTGCTTAATTTGGCTCGCTTCATTTGTAATGACAGGAAATATAAAGCTTTATTTACGTTTGAGCGGCAATGAAATGGTATGTACTATCTAGGCACTAAATTATATCATGGTTCTATCAAAGTAAGTTTGCCCATAGATAAAAATAAGTAAGTAATAAAATAAGTTACTAAAATAGGATTGTCAAATTGCTCATAAGTCTGAAGCCTACACAGGCTTCATAGATAAGTCTTCAGTCTTCATAAATAAGTACCTATCTTAATTTAAGATTTTAGTCCTCTAGAGGTGGGTTTTTATCTTCCTACGTTATGATAGTCCATAAAACTAAGCTTGATACATAATAATGTTACACCTATTATTATAACTTGAGCCGATGAAAAATGAACCTGTGCCCTGTATTGCCTATGAATTTATGAAATGATGTATATACGTTTATTTGTGTTTGTGTGTGTGTGTGATTTTATTACGTAAAATTATGATCTATCTATTTCCAACAAGATTTAATTACCTTTTATACAGGCATTACGTACTAATTCTTTTTTATTTTTTTTATTTTACTTTTATTCCTTTTTCAGCAAGAAAGCAAAGACAGCTCAAGGTTTCAATTTAACACGTTATTGACTTGGGTAACACAGTAATATTGGGCGACGGTCCCTAAACCATAGCCCTTTAAATGGAGTGCGAAGACGCTTGTTCGCAGATCATTTTCTTTATGTGCCTCGGCGTGACCGGAATAGAGTGATATAAACTTGACTGTAGTATAACGTATGAGTTTATTATAACAGTTGCGTAATAAAGGCAATTTTTAGTTTATGCGTCGTTGTTCGTAGATTTTTTGCTTTGAATCCTTCGAATATTTTGAGATATTTTGAACAGCAATGAAATTATAAATCTATGTAAGTGACAACTTTTTTATTTTTTTTGTCGAGGGGGAAACCTTCAAAAGGTACCCGACAACGTGGGAGCGACGCCGAGTTATGTGGGATTTTTACCGCACTAAAACCCCCCCGGTGGCCATCCTCTGCGCTGCGTTGAGGGCTCCGGGATCTCCAAAGGAACGCAACCGGAGTCCTCTTAGCGCGTTGCCCCGTCGGGCTCCGCCCAAGTGAGCTTGACGCTCGCCACACCATCTAGTGTATACGACGGTATGCGACCACACATACCGTCGTCCTTCCCGGGGCCGCTGGCCGGGCGGTTCGAGCTCCCACTCTTGCCGCCCGCAACCCCGGAAGCCCCCTTTTAGTCGCCTCTTACGACAGGCAGGGGATACCGTAGCCCAATTCTAGTCCCGGAAATGTTAGTGACAACTGCCACCTATATGTTATCGATTACTCCAACCAGAAATGATTACTCCAACCTGAAGACTACCATAGTTGCGTTGCTGTTCTAGAGGACTAAGTTGGAATGTCTCGAATGTGCCGTGCATTACTAGTGCTGTAAAAATGGGAAGCGGCAAATTTGAGGGCGGTTGTCGTCCAACCAAGTCATCGTCCAAGTTAATATGTAAATGTTCGTGAAGTTCTTCTTTGACAACTTATTTGAGCAATTATAATATTTTTTTTATACAGATGTCGGTTTTTCGCTCATCTTTTCCTACAATAAGGGGTAACAATGAACTTCGGGCGATACAAACTCTTATGAAACGACTTGTATGAGCACAAATAATCGTACGGCATAGATTATTTTAGCCCAGAGCGACTATATTCTAGGTCGGGATGCATTCCGGCACCCTCAATTTAGCCGCTAAATTCGTTAGGAGCGAATCTAAAATAATATACCTAATTTTAGTCTACAAGTAGAAATTCGGAGGAAACAGAACATGAATGTATAAACTACTCCCTATTCTTAGTTAAGTAAATTTAGAAGAGACTTAATGTAACTGAAAATAGCGACGTGTTATACATACGAGTTGGTACATTTTACATTGGCATATTGCCAAACATGAAACTCCAGTTAATTGTTCTGGTACATTGCATGCTTCAGTGTTAATTAAAAACATCGTAAAGCTATTATTTCTCTGTATTTATATACACTCTGTTATGTTATTTTGATTAAACTTGATTAGCCTGTGTGGGGCGCGTAATTATCATTTTCAGCGTTAAGATGAAATATGAAACGCTTATTAGATCTCTAACGTGTTAGTCAGTTCTAGCCAATTTCCTTTGAATCTTCTAGGCTTCTGGGTGCATTGCGGTGGCTGAGCTAAGCTCAGCAGTGTTGAGCTGAGCAGAGCTGAGCTGAGTAAGGTAGGCTGAATTGAGATAAAGTGAGGTAAGGTGAGCGAGGTGTGGTCAGGTGAGGTGAAGTGAGCTGTGGTGAGCTGAGGTGAGGTGAGCTGAACTGAGATGAGCTGAGCTGAGGTGACGTGAAGTGAGCTGAGATGAGGTACGCTCAACTAAGGTGAGCTGAAGCTGAGGTGAGATAAGATGAGATGAGCTGAGCTGAGGTACGGTAAGCTGAACTGAGGTGAGATGAGATGAGGAGAGGCGAGGTGAGGTGCGGTGAAGCGAGGTGAGGTGAGGTGAGGTGAGACGAGAGGAGATGACTAGTACCTACCTATAACTTTTCGTTATAGACTACAATCCGCGACTATCAACATTGCACTTGTTGAACCGCGAATCGTTAACATTACTTTTGGTCCGGAACGTTGCCCATACCTGATCTATCCTTATATCCTGACCCGTACCTATCCTTTAAATAAATTTATCTGTATCGTTCGTAGTATCTTCCTTAACGTCCGTCATACTTTCCTTATTAGGGTGAAAATGGCTTTTGGTGTGAGGTCGCACCGCCGCCACACCAATTTCCGTCTTATAGTAATTTAGTTTGGAGCTCCTCTGTAAGCAGATAATCTGCATGAAGAATTCCAATTCAAATTAGTTCAAAGCATCAGCACATTAATATAATTTGGCAAAATGGACGTTTGATAAATCTGTTGTAGGTACAATGTTTTATATTAGCGTGATTCTTACAAAGCTTAAAACCAAAAAAGTAATAAAATATTATATCATTTTAAAATACATTATTTATGATGTTTAAATACAAGTAAATAATATATTGTAATACAAGTAATATTTAATGATTTTTAACCGACTTCAAAAAGGAGTTGGTTTCCAATTCGGCCGGTATATTTTTTTTATGTATGTTCTGAAGTCGGTGCGTGTGTGTGTGGGAGTAGCACGCGTAGCGTGAAAAGTGCCTTAAGCCAAGTAGGGCGTTAGGACCGCAGGCTGGCGGTTACTCATACGTTGTAGATTATTACAGGCATTATGGCTTCATAATGACTCGATATTAACAGAAAATGGCACGAAGTATGGAAATAGAACAGAATGTGCTAATTAATCCGGCTTCGAGTTTCGATTTACTGTTATGTTGATGAGAACATCAAACGAGATTAACATGAACATATGTTATACTTGTATTTGCATAATATGCCTATTTTCGTAACTACTAAGTACATGGTTATGGAACCTAAGTTTTAGGATGGTAATTTAGGTATATTGTAAATTGCTACAGTATTGCCTAACTGCTTATTATTTATATAAAGGACACCTAAAATATTGTTTTTTTTATATGTTATGTACTATATTTCTAAATTTGCCCGATCCACTGGTGAATAATTAAGAACACATATATTTGAAGGAAGTAAAGTTTTCTGGATTCAAACCTTCTACAAATTTTAAGTAAATCGACTATGATTATTTTAGTCGTAGTGAGGAATGGAGTTTCATGTTCAAATTCACTTCGAAATAACTTTGTGATTTATATTGATAGGTAATTTTAAATAAGGTATGAAGTACATAGAAAAACACAAGAAATAGGCATTAGAGGTAGTAGTGTAGCATGGAATCCGGCCCTTCAGTGTGCGGGTTGAGCTTGTCGACCAGAGATCACATACATGTATAGTTGTATACTATAGAGCGGATATTGTCACGATTTTCATATTTCGGTTTATACAAAACTTATAACGTATAGGTAATAATAATAATAATTCTGGAGACACTACTACAACATTTATTTCTGTCTAATGACAACAGTTTTAATTGCTGTATTCTGGTTTGATGGGTGTGGTTAGGGAAACATCATCGAGGTTCTATTCCAACCAAAGAATTTTGTGCTTAGGCACAGCAACCTCATGTACCTCGGTGGACGACCTCAGGAAGGACTCTTAATTTATTTGGGGCTCATCACAAATCTAATAGGTGGCAGTTGCCAATTACCTTTAGGTGGACTTCGTGCTCGTATGCCACTTGTAGATATTGTACCTGACACTTAGATCAATGCAATATTGTTAAACTAATTATTGCTCTCAGTTGTTTTAAGTAAATGTTAAAGTTATTATTTTCCGGCATTTTCCTGTTATGAATTTCATAAAATCCAATTATAACCATAAGGGAACAGCAAAGTTAATGAAATTTCAGATTTTGGTATAAGAAGAGATTTTTCCTTCAATATTTTACTTGGAAGTACATTTTTACAATATCTACTTCAGATATTTCATTTAGTGTCCGAAATCTAGTCATATTTGATTCCTGAGATACTACTGTATACTTATACTATACTGTACTTAATTACTTAATACTTATACTATACTGTGCTGTGCATAATATATATACTAGCTGTTACCAGCAACTTTGTCCGCGTTTAATTTTTATTATTAAAAATGTAAAAAAAATGTACCTACAAAGACTTTCATTAAAATACTCACTTGAGTGATGGGAAATAGACGTGTTCAGTGTTCACGTAAATTATTAGTATGTTACTAAATTATATGTTGAAAATGTAAATTTTATAACCTGTAATCATTAAAAATATAATTATTTTGTTTTAAAAACATCTTGTAGTTTTTCACCAAAGTATCACCTTTTTCCAAAAAAAAATGTGAGCCGTCACGGGACGCCTGGCAGATGTGAAACATCGACATTATTTTGTAAAAGTAATATGCAGAAAAGAACATATTGTGATAGGAACTAAATATGTCATAATGATAAAATAAAATATTACGATTTTTTTCCAGATAACGATGACTATTTCAATATATTCTGGTACTATTAGATTTACAAAATCTTACATAACATTAATAGTATGTCTTGTGTTTAACTGATCCTGGTGACGTCCAGTTTCAATAATAATATTTTGTGACCCCTGTGATGACTGTTGGGTTCTGAAATATTTATAAAAAATATGTTATTAAAATATACAGAAAAAAATAAATTGGCTCCAATATATTAGTAAACTCAAGAATCTTAGCTAGTTATTTCAATATATTACTAAAATCGTAAATTATAAGTATCAATAATGAATGTTTCACAATAAATGCCACTATGATTAGAAAAATTAATTAATTTTTTAATGTTCATATTTATAACAAATAAGAAAAAACTTTCGTGCGCTGCACGCCATCAGCTGATTTTGAAATACAATTCTGTCAGTCTTAATAAATTTATTCTCTGAGAAGAATGACATTAAAATTAATTAATAATTTAAAAACATTGTATGCAATGATTTTTATGTGAATTTTAATCTACCAAGATAGTAGATTTTACATTTGCTGGCGCTCAAAACACACCAAATATACGCGTGCTTAATGCACAGATAAATGCATACTTTAATTATAAAAAAATAATTAACTTACTGATGACTTGATGGTGTGTCATAGTGTGATTTTGCTTTCTTTGCAGAAGGCTGATCACTTTCACTCTCTTAATTATCACGGTCAGACATTTTATTATCAGAAAAATAAGCGGGCAATACTTAAAACATACAAAATACGTCAAGTGGTGTAAAACGAGTTAAAACGACTCCAGTCGCTCTCGCGCGGCGTAGTAATACACACGAATGTCACTGAACACGTTAAACGTCATTATTTTGAATTTTAAGCCTCAAAATGCCTTCTTGTGCAATGCATAAATGCAAAAATTATGCTCGAAAAAGAAACAAGATTCATGGAATCACCTATCACACGTAAATGAAGAGAAATTATTAAATTTTGTTTATTAATACGCTTTTATTAGCTTCAGACGTATGTATGTTGGTATGTTAGTATGTAACGGAATCTTTGAACATGATTTTAACCCCCTTCCAAACGTCGGATTAACTTGAAATTTGGCATACTTATTAAGGACCGATGACAATTCAATATTTTAAACATTCTGACCCGTTATCCTTACTAGGATAATCAGGATCAGCGATTTTTGTTTTCCTGAGACCCGGAAGGTCTGCGTTAAGACCAATAAAAGAATCTACCAGGCGCGCCGATCAACTAACCTAACCTGACCTGACCTGACCTGACCTGACCTGACCTGACCTGACCTGACCTCAACTTCGACGCGTCCGTTGTTAATAGCATCATGAAGCGGTGTCTCATCATCCTTATTCATTCAGCACTTCAACATCTGCACCTTCCTTTAACAAGATTTCCACTATTTCATTGTTCCCATTTCTTGCTGCCAAATACAATAAAAAATATTTTTATCTTATTTACACTATTCTTAATTCAAATTTTAAAAAAAATATTTTCTATTTTTTAGTTGGATTTTCTATAAAAAGTGTATTTTTTTAGTTTTTTTAAACTATTATTTATTTTTCGTGTTCGATCCGCCATGATTACATGAGTAACCAGAAAGAGACAAAGTATGTTTTTGTCAATGAAAGTGATAAAGACGTAAAATGCATGACCATGCATTTTACGTCTTTATCACTTTCATTGACAAAAACTTTCATTGATTGAATTGAACTGTCATAGATCAATGAAAAAAATGATCAATGATCAATCAACAGAACAGAAGTGACATTTTATTGAAGCTCACGATGTTCATACGTGTATGTTATAGTTTAAGATCCCACTGCTTAATTTTTATATTAGTGTGTTTTAGTCAAAATATAACTTTTTATAGTTTATTTTAATAAAATAAAATCGATATATGGGAAATTCTGTATCCTAATCTCTAAATTTTCTTCGATATCTGTGGTAAATAATAAAAAATATTACCATAAAATTTATATAGGATAGTATACGGTATTTTAAAATTTCTTTAATTGAATAAATTAACCTAAACATAATTTAATAAACAATCTTTGTATAGCCAGAAATTAATCCTCAAAAAGACCACGGTAAGATTATATAAAATTCGCATGTCACGATGTTAGTTACTGTACTCCTGCGAAACGCTCTTACTGATTTTCATCAAAATTTATATGCATATTCAGTAAGTCTGAGAATTGGCTACTATCTATCTATTTTTAATATCTCTTAAGTGATAAGGGTTGTTCACCCTTAACATTTTTTTTATTTATATGGCAACACAATGTTTGCTGGGTCAGCTAGTACATTTATAAAATGTACACAACTTTGCAATTAATGGTCGTGTGTAAAATAAAACTGAAAATAATAAACATAAATTAGTAAAGATACTTCGCCGCCTTGAAATTGAATGAAGCCACAAACGGCTTATTAGTAAGTTTTTTTTTGAATTCTTGACAAATAAAAACATTTTTAGAGAAAATTTACAAATAAATAACGAATACTGCGTAATTTACATAATAGATAAATAATTATTTCAAATATTTTAGGGACATTTTAGCACGGAGACGTGGCAAAACTTTTTTACGCAACTATTTCAATTCTCAAAACTGGGTACATTTTCTTGTTAGGAGTGAGTAATCTTTACTAATATACGATAATAAATATAAACAATTTTTAAATCGTATATTTTAAACCAGTCGATACATCTGTATAGATACATTCTTTCATCAAATTATATATTTATATAATAATAATTTATTTAGTTAAACTGTACTATAACATTTCTACGTAAACGATGTACTAAAACTATTATCGACAGTTCTGGACATTTTTTACCTTCTGTTCCATTATTTCATTGTCTTTGACAAGCATGAGTATCAATGAGAAATATACGTCCATACGTCCCGTTTTTAACGGGACAGTCCCTTTTTTCGATGCTTCGTGCCGTTGTCTCCGAAATGAACCGTTGCCATTGTCAATTAAGTAACAGTAAATATTATAATTGTGAAAAAAACATGGGGTGCTCCATTTATCAGTTTTCATAAAGCGCCCCACATTTTTTGCACAATTATACTATTTACTTTTCCTTAAATGATTCCTAGATTGAAAATTATTTTCTACTTTTTAGTTAATTTTATCATAAAAGCGTGTTTTTTATTATTTCTAACTATATTTTTTCAAGTAAAAAGTATTTGACATAAAAAATCGATGTCCCGTTTTGACTGAAGTAATCATTGGTCACTATATTCCATGGTCAATATTTACGTTCGCGTACATTTGAAACGCAAGGTCAAACACTAGTTGTCTTTTTTTATCACATTGTTCTAATAGCTCTGTCCCTTATAGAACATTTGTCTATGTAGTTAAAGGTAATCGTCGCCACGCCAGAAATCTTTTTTACGTGCGGCTATAGATGTTTCACATCAATAAGCTATAGTTATAAACTCCAGCTGATTTTATATTAAATCGTGTAAATAAGAACTTTATAATCGAAACAGCACGCACTTCGTCCAATTGTATAAATAAATAATTGAATTGAAATATTAATTTAAATCTTATCAAAAGTGCAAAGTAAACATTGGTGTTGATCGAATGTTTGCTTAAGCTGGATATCCCTACTGTAATGAATCGAATGGCCGCTTCCCACGGTCTATGATTCGACGGATTTACGCTCTGCAGACGATGACAGACGCGAGAGACTATTATCGTCATAGACGGAGATCTTAAAAGTTGAACCGGCTATGTTCAACTCAGGTGGCACCGCCGCACTTATTTCTGCCTATTAACAGCAGTGTTAAGCTCTGTCGTGTTCTGGTTTGAAGGATCAGGTAAGGGAGACATACTTTTCCGAGGCATTCCAACTTACACCTCAGGGGTAGCGATACATCTGTGGCCGGTCAGGTGTGAATTTGCTCATGCCTGGGGTGGACTGTAGTCCACGACGATCATGTATGCTCGTCTGCTTCTTTTATATTATAAAAAAAATATGGACCGTATCAAGACTCTCTCGTACAAGAAACTTTAAGACCAACAGATCGACATACAATATTTGTATACAATAGTTGGTCTTAAAATTTCGAAGCAATTTTGTCATTGCAATGTGAATAAAATGCAAAATCAGAGGTCTTTACGCATTCGATCGCGCTACCAGAGGAGTTAGTCTTCTCCGGTATGCCGATGTGGACTGTTCCCGTACATCCGTAATATCACAGACCGTGGGAAGGCAGCCGAAGTGGACCCGATCCATTGTTTAAATATGACACGTTTCAATCAATTTGAGATGATTCAACGAAGTGTTGATTGAGAAACGAAACGGATGCCTGCTTCAGAATTAAAATCTAACGTACCTTCCCTACGATGTGTCGCTCAAATGTAAGGAAGAAAACTCGTCAACAATAAGATTAATTAGGTTCCTCCAAAAGAAATACATGGACTTATAAGGACGTCCATGTTTGTACAATGCAATATGTATAGATAGGTTAGTTTACGTTATATAGATTTTTTGAAGAATTAATATAGCAAACGAACACGCAGTTCACTTTATAAGAAGTAGTCACTGTATCCCTTGGACATCTGTATACTTTATATAGAACAGAGATTCTACCTGAAATCAGTGACAAATGTTTTGCCACTCTTGAGTAAGATCTATTAACCCTTTACACCCGAGATGATATGAGCGTGAGTTTCACTTTAAAAAAATTCCCACGTGATAGCTTCTTATTTTTCGAAACGCAACCGATGCCGATCGATCGTGAGGAGAGTATCGCACGTGCTACCGGCTAAGTGAGCGGGGTGCAGGCGGTCAGTTGTGCTAGGGACTCGTCCAAAGATGGCAGATTTTTTCGACCCGCGCACTGTCACAGGTATATAATTATTTTTGGTATTAAATGTTTAGTATCTATTATTAATTATAGCTAATTTGAAAGCTAAAAGAACACCAAATACGTGGAATTTAGTAGTTTATTCGATTAACTTGCAATTTAGATACAATTAGGTTGCAAATTTCAACTGTTACGATCGTGTGCCTACGGTTGTTGGTGCAGAATAACGTTTGATGAAAATGCTTTTATTGCTATTACCAGTTATGTGTAAGTTTCGTCAATATCAATTTTGTTTGTTTCAATTTTAGGGGTACATTTAAATGACGATCAGATTTTGCCAGTGCGGGGTGAGGAGAAATGTATCGGACATTGAAGATCTTCATGAAAGTGAAGAGCTTCAACCAAATAGATTAGAAGAGTTTCAATTTGAAGAATTTTGCCCTGAAACAGATCCAGAAGCACATGCAGACCCTCAAATAGAAACTGACCTAGAATTGGATCTGGAACTTGAGCCTGAACCTCAACCATCTACTTTAAAATCATCCCTAGAAATTTCTCGCCGCCGAGCATCTTCACGTCCAACACATCGAAAAATAGCTTGGAAAAGAATACTTTTTCTGTCTTGAAAAGGTCTACACATCCCTACCAACATCTCCAGTAAAGTTTCCAAAGAAATATTTTTCTTAATATTTTAATTATGAGGCTCTTGATATGTAACCAGATGCACAAATTTATATTATCTAAGAAGAACCGGTCGAAAACTTAATTTAATTGCAATAGATATGGCTAAAGTTTTCTCCATCTGCATTATCATTGGATGTATTCCCTAGCCAAGAATACCTACGCATTGGAGACCTGGATTTAAGACGGAGGCAATAACGGAAGAAAGAAGAATGTTGATTTTCATAGAATTACGTAGTTTAGGTTTCATTGCCAAGACAGATTTTTTATAAAGACTAATAAAAATAAAAACAGTGATGTTAAATATCTCCAAATTGTTTTAATTTTCTAATATTTTTTGATAAAAAACTAATTTTTTTTGCAATTTTCACGATCGTGAGTGTGACAGTTACCACCGGAGACTCACGATCGTGCGGGTCGATTTCTGGATTACGTATAAACTCTGGATTTTTTTTCGTATTTTTTGTGGATCCCTTAAGCTATATAAAAAGCCGTAATAAACGTTTTGAATCGGAAATTGCCAAAAAAAATCTTCGGGTGTAAAGGGCTAAACCCTCATATGTAAGTCAGCCGACAACCACACGACTTCGCAAAAATACAAGGACTGATTCACGTTTTAAATAGGTGTGGCAGTGGAACCTCTTCGGTCGAATAATATGGGTTCAACCATCTTTCAACTGCTATAGAACTAATTGAACTAATTCTGCGTTGTTTTAGTTCTAACATATGAGCCTCAAAACATACATCCACTAGCGACGCTTATTTGCTTAGAGCGTTATTTCAATTTCCAGCAAATATCAGCCAATTTCATCACAATTTGCATCAATTTCGTGACCTCACAAGATTCTCCTCGAGCGTTGCAACTAGTGGTCCTTGGGTAAGACAGAAATAGATAAGTCATTCGTCTCCCTGCCTCCTCCATAGTGATGGTGGTAGTGTAATATTATGGCTACTTTCGCCGCTGTTTCGTCATAAACAAAACAGCTTACGAATCGGCGATGGAAGAATACTTCTAAAATATATTTTGATATCAATGGGTCTGTCACTAAAAATGTAAAAAAATATAAAATAAAAATTATTACTAAGTACCTACGTCATAAATGCATTTATAACAATTTACACCAATACTCACAATAAAACGAATATCTACACTACTATATCAAAATTAAACTACTTAGTTGCAGTCTGAGACTAAGTACGTGTCTTATAAATTTAACAGCCCCTGTTAAGTTTAAGTACGTTCTAACTTTAACTCTGAAATCACTGCAATGAAATGTCAGGAGCATGCAAAGTGCCTTATATTTTTGATAGCTGACATTTGGTCTCCATAATCTTATTTAAATAGCGTTGGATTGGATACTGTGTAATATATTTGGTATAGTAGTTATAGGTACATAGGCTAATGCTTTCGGATGGAGCTACTGAAATTTATCCAACGCACTGCCTTGCGTTTAAATGTATACAAAATGTATACGTTTATTTACAATGTATACAAAATATGTATTTTAATTATATGTATTTATATAACATATGTATTTAATCGTGAATTGATATGTAATGATTGGGACGTGTCAACTAAGATAAGGTTTTTTTATAAGATTGAATTAGCAATCCGGCATGTTTTTCATCTGATGGTACGTGCAACTGCCACCCATGGACATTTGTAACCAACTCTATATATACAACAGAGCTCCTACCGAAACGTAAGAAGTATTTTACGCAAGTAATAGGTGTAGCGGTGGTACCTCCCAGGTCGAACCATGCTTTGTTCCTTTAGTTCCGGGACTAGATTAGGGCTACGGTATCCCCTGCCTGTCGTAAGAGGTGACTAAAAGGCTAAGGTTTAGAGCGGTAAAAATCCCACATAACTCGGCGTTGCTCCCACGTAGTCGGGTACCTTTTGAAGGTTCCCTCTCGTAAAGAAAAAAAGGTCGAACTATGCTTATTCTACCCTCAAAAGGGTCCTTCTGCAACATTTTTATTTTTTTTACGAATTCTTTATTACACTAACAGTTTAAAACCTACAGTAGTACTCATGGTAAATGCTAGAAACTGAAATAAGTTTACAGTGTTTGGTCAAGAAGTTTGGAAATCACTGACCCATACTTAATGGAGAAGTTTCGGTTCTTATCAAAACTTCTTGGCTTTAGAACTCGTTAACCATTGCAGTATGTCTACCACAGGAATTCCTACCTTAAAACAGTCTTATTTATGTCGAGGAACTATTTATCCAAGCAGGTTCAGAAGTCCACTGTCATGTAAGATTTTTTTATAATATAAAAACAACAAACGCAAATGGCTACTGCCGCCCATGGACAATTGTAAGCAACATGTCAACACTAGAAAAGATTAAATTCCTGCCTGAAGATTAAGTTGGAACACCCTTTACCCCAGGAAAAATAGCACTGTTATTAGGCAGAAATACAGGGCCTACAAGGTTGTACCACACATAATTCTACCAGCATAAGACTATGGTGAATCATTAATTATTTGAGTTTCGCTTATATCGCTACAAAGACAATGGAAACTCAAACTACATATTATTGCCGCGCAATCAAAAGGCAAAGGCGCTATCTGTGACAGTAAATCCATATTCCATAAACAAATGTTAGTTTTATTTGCAATGTCAAAATTAATAAATATCTATTCTGTAGCATCAATTTCAATTAGGCTGAAAGGCAAGAAGTCAAGGTCGTAACACTATATCAAAAGAACAATTTCAATTTTAATCTGTATTCTTTATACTTCATTTTTTGGTATATTAAAAATATTGTAAAAAAGATTGTCGTCCTTGCATCATTTTTCGTAGCATTTTGTGCACTAAAAATAAAACAGATATTTAACTTATATTTTATATCTTTGATTACTTCTTTCTGCGCTATCAAACTTTACAATCATTCATTATAACGTTGATTTCCGTCTTTATTATTTGAACGCTGAGAAAATGAATCTATTGAGGTGAACCCAGTGGAGCAAAAATTATTTATATACAAGCTCCAATTTATTTTTAGTATTCCGTAGAAAATATGTAAGTACTTGCTAAATTAATCCTGCGTCTGTTTCTGACATTTATTATCTCCATAGAATATAATTAACATGTGTCAAGTAGTATGTTCATTATTTATCATCTGTATTTATGTGTATTTTTATCTGTGCTTAAAAACAGACAGATTTTGTTTTTTATAGATCATAGAACATTGTTTTAAAATTACATATGTACATACATTCCATTTTTATGATATAAGTCATAGATTAGTAAAGATTACTCACTCCTAACAAGAAAATGTACCCAGTTTTGAGAATTGAAATACCTAGTTGCGTAAAAAAGTTTTGCCACGTCTCCGTGCTAAAATGTCCCTAAAATATTTGAAATTATTATTATAAATTATTTAATTATCATGTAAATTACGCAGTATTAGTTATTTATTCGTAAATTTTCTCTAAAAATGTTTTTATTTGTCAAGAATTCAAAAAAAGTACTTACTATAATAAGCCATTTGCGGCTTCATTCACTTTCAAGGCGGCGAAGTATCTTTAAAGTAGTAAAGAAAATTGTCCTTAAAATACACAGATCTATTAAGATATAGATCTGTGTTAAAATATCATAGAACTCTAGTGTTGTGGCCCGACTCACACTTGACCGACACTTTTATTATTGTGTACTCGTGAAGTTATTGAAGGCTTCTTTTAGGAAAATGACACATTTTCAATATTCGATCATCGATGTGTCACATCGATTACGTTATAAGGCACTTACAGCATCTTCATTTGGGTGTGAATAGATTATTTAAGTCATTGGCTTTTGGATATTTTTATTTACAGATACGACCTAAATACATTGTTTTATGCTTATGAACCTTTCATTCACAATGTCCACATCGGAGATTTCCCCCTAAATTTAGAAGATAACTTATTTAAGTAGGAAATATATAGAAGTATCATTTTAAGGGTATTTTTAGGGGGATAATGTTACACTAGACTTTGCAGATTATTTAACCTGGGTTGTTGTTGTGAAGTTGTTTAAAATTTAGGGGATTTTAAAATAGTTTCAAGAGGAAAGTTTTCAAATAGTTAGCATCACTGTTCGTACAGATAACATAATGTAAAGTTGTTTCTCAATTTGTTTTACTTATAAAGTTACTTATAAGTACTGTTAATCAATATTCTGCTTTACCTGACTTCTATTATTAGCTATATTATATAGGGTAATGAATGTAGGTAATGTTTAAGGGTGTATTTTACCGATTAATGGACTGCATTTTAATGTAAAGGAAGTCTAGTAAAAACAATCGTCTTTGAAATAAAGATCATCAACATTATCAGCCAGGGGCGCTTATATCCCTAGTACGATACCATTGGCTTATATGATTTTTTGTAAATTTAGGTATTACAACTTGTTAGGGTAATGCAGTGAGTTTACAGTCCAAAAAATTTGTAGACACAACCCAATACATCAGATACTATAGTGCTAAAGCCGTGTGGTGTGGTTTGGCACGTTTCAGCTGGGCATGGATGTGGAGTTTCAGCATAATAAATAATAGTCGTAATTTCACCTATTTCTGCCGTATAGCGGCACTGCTAATCTGTGTGAAGGTTGTGATAAGGCAGAGATAAGGCATTCCAGCTAAGTTTTAAGAACTCATTAGTGGTCAACTTCTGACTAGACTTGAACTTAATTTGGGATTATCTACAGATAGCCGTCGACCGAGCATTTACCAACTGATAGACAGCTCGTTTAATCTTATTTATAAAATTCTCGTGTCACAATGTTAGTCACCGTACTACTCCGAAACGGCTTTACCGATTTTCACCAAATTTTATATGCATATTTAGTAGGTCTGAGAATAGGCTACTATCTTTTGTTCATACCCCTAAGTGATAAGGGTTGTTCACCGTTAACACTTTTTATTTATATGGCAACAAAACGTTTGCCGGGTCAGCTAGTACTTCAATAAAGTACCTGTCGTATGTGACTTTAATATTATAAAAACTAATATTACCTACTTTAGCATATTATATACTTGATGTGCTTTGACAATATTACAATTATTGTGGAAAAGTGAAATTCATATAATATTTTGACAAAATATACACGCTTAGAATGTAGATGAACATAGCTCTATTACTCATATAGGTACTTAGGTGTTGTAATACGTGTATTTTAACAAACGGGATAGAATAATAAAATTTATACAAATAATTACTTTTACACTGTATTTATCGTATTCTCTTCATTGTTATACTTTGTTGAACTGATGCACAAGACGGTTTTAAAGGCGGACTTTATTGTAAAAAGCAATTTCTTCCAGCTGATTTTGAGGATGTGCAGGAAATGATAAAAGCGGTACGAGGAAAGAAAATACAGAAAAACATTTTAACCGAGTTCCCAAAGAATAGGTTAAGGAAGGAAAGAATGAAGGAAGGAAGATAGTTATCCGACGGGGCGATGACAACGTGCGATCACCAGAATTGAATAAACAGTTTACGTTGTTTATGTACTTACTTTTAAGCATAGATAAGTATAGGTATATTACGCCGCATATACGCCGTGTAATTGAAGGAAGCGATTAAATGGCTTAAACGGCTGACAATTCTGTCAGCCATTTAATGTCTGTCATGGTGAAATGTACGCGGAACAATGCCGACATGGACAGTTAAGTGGTGTAAAAACACGAAATCGAAGAAATGTGCGGAGAAAAATCGTTTCATTCGTAAATTGTCTAAAAACATTTTTTTATATTTTTCAAACACGAAAATACTGGTTACATTTTCTTGTTAGGAGTGAGTAATCTTTACTAATCTATGCTTTGAAGGTAAAAATAATGCTTTTTGGTTCTATTTCCAGTTATACTTACTTCCATTATTGGACCTGGAAACCTTCGTGGTTTTATTGTGATAGTATTGTCTGGCACTGGCAGGGACATCCTATTACAAATTAAAACATACTTATCCGAGGCGTTTCAACTTAGGCCTTAGTGGTAGCAACACAACTGTGGCCAACGTTTGGTAGGAATCTAACTTTATCTAGAGATGATTACACATGTCCATGGGCAACAGTAGCCTCTTACCATCAACTCGTATTCATATTATGAAAAAATAGTTTTAATATTATAAAAAAAATGTAACACTTTAAAATAATCGAGACTTTGTAGTACGAGTATTATTATTATTATTATTTTTATAATATAAGAGTAGCAGACGAGCATGCAGTCCACCTGATGGTAAGTGGCTACTGCCGCCCATGGACATCTGTAATCAACCCCAGATAGGATTAAGTATTCCTACCTGAGGTCGGCCACAGATGCGCCGCTACTCCTGAGGACTAAGTTGGAACGCCTCGGAAAAGTCTGTCTCCCTTACCACACCCTTCAAACCGGAACACAGCAGCGCCTAACACTGCTGTTATTAGGTAGAAATAGGTGTGGCGGTGGTGCCGCCGGAGTCGAACCACAAAGGGTTCTACCACCTTTTCTCGGCTTTGGTTTGAACGTCTTCATGTTATACTTAAATATAGGGTTTAAAAACTCTTAAAGGTACACTCTCATGCAGATGCATGCAGGAGTCGAACCACAAAGGGTTCTACCACCTTCAAATTATATTTGTTGTAGCAATTGTAGTTAATGTTAAAATTATGTTCAAAATTATGAAATAGGTATCTACCTATTAAGTACGGTTCAAGAGTCTTAATTACGAATCGAGAGAAAGCCCTGTGTCATACGGACTAATATCGGATCATAATTTCAATATCACCCTTTACGAACCCTAAAATACCTAAGTGTAAATGCTAACAATTTCATATTTCAATTATATTTTGTTTTATAGTGATGTTAAAATTACTTAATTGGTTATATTTGACATTTAGGCAACCTACACATAAATTAAAAGTCATGCATCACGTGCGATACCTATTTAAATGTTCTTAATCAATTATGTATCCACGTGCCCTTGCAATGTATTTTTGTATTATAATATTTTCATGTGAAACATCTATAGCCGCACGTAACGATTTCTGGCGTGGCGACGCATGCCGTGGCGACGCCACGCTATACGATGGTATATATACAGTCTATATGCAGTAGTGTGTACGGTGTGGCGTTTTGTGAAGTCACTGATTAAACGAATTAAGTAGTCACGATTTGAAATAAATTCGTAATTTTTTGTATTTAATGAAAATAAATGTTTATTCAATAAATAGTCATCGTTATCTGGAAAAAAGCGTAATATTTTATTTTATCATTATGACATATTAAGTTCCTATCACAATATGTTCTTTTCTGCATATTACTTTTACAAAATAATGTCGATGTTTCACATCTGCCAGGCGTCCCGTGACGGCTCACATTTTTTTAAAGCTATTAACTACCAAATAATAAATAATTGTACCGAAAATTCATATTTGCTCTAGCAAAAATAAGGATGGATGTGAATTACGTGTTTTTCAGATAGTTTACTATTGTATTGATTATTATGGAAAATTTAGATACTCGTTAAGCATAAACGAATAGGCGCGAATACGGTAATGTAAATGACGTACTCGGGTGTATTCGGTACTTGCCACGTTGCTTGTCTCTTCTTTGTTAGGTTATTTTCTAGTAAGTGTAAGATTATACGTCTGTATTCGCGTTTACATGCTCATCATTGTTCGTCGAGACTACCTCGCAAAACACACTTAGCAGTGATATATATTACATTTTTTACTCGTAAAATATGAATTATATAAAAAAAACGTAGTAAAGAAGTAGGAAAGAAGATATAGAAGTGCCGCGGACAAAGCTCGTGTGCAATAAGACTACCTGAAGTGAATGAGATTGCACATTAGTACTGGAGAAATTAGCAACGAACTAATACTAAGTTCTCCAAGCAAGAACGACTTAATTACAGAATCGTATACCTTGATATTAAGTTCCCGATGTGAAATAGCAATATACTAGAAATTAATTGTAAGCTTATTGCCTTTGACACTTTTCTTTTGAAATTTTCTAATCTTGTTTCATTAGTAAATTTTAATCAAACGTCCGAAGTTTATACGAATATTTTTTACATTATTTTTTTGTGTAGTTGATTATTCTTTTTTTAATTACGGAAAGTAATGAAGGTAATAAAATGACATAGATAAGGAAAACTCCAAAGTAAAAAGTGGTGGTTAATTAATTTAATCGTTTATACGAGGAAAAGAGGGATTAAATTAGATATTTCATTTTACAAAATTAATAAAAATGTTGAAATATAACAAAATATGAGCCGAATTTTTTAAAATACGAAACAGAAAGTGGGAATAGTTTAAGACGAAAGAAAAATATATATATCTACAGGCTAAATGTATGCAAGGATGGGTGTCAGATGTAAATGTGTAAAAAAAGATAAAATCCTATCAAAATAAAAGGTACTGCATACTTTCTACAAGCCGAATACTAGTATTTTTGAATTTAATTTTCATATTTGGCATTGCGATGAAATTTTAAAACCAATTAGTTTAATGGGCTATTTGAAAGGCCGTATTTGGTTGAACATTTGAAATTCCAATTAAATGACTATTGGCTATAATTGATTTAAGTGAACCGTGAGCTACTTAGTTTGCTATTGAACAAACACAGCTCAGCTACAGTTCAGCGACCTTCTTGGACCTTCTTGGGATTCAATATATTTATGAGGAGAATTACTTATATCGAAATGTATACAAAAATATTACCTTGCCTGTTACCAAGTACAAAATATTGCCTGTTTCTGATGTATTCACATAAATAGAAAGCGCTTGAAGTCGAAAAGAAAGAAAAGGTTTGGTAGAGCCTTTATTTCAGTCGCTAACGTAAGAGTTCAAGTCGAAGTTTCCGCAAGGTTTCACCTTTTGTTTGCCTGCCTCGTCAGTGGCTAATAAATCTTGCAAATTCGTTTTAAGTTTTTCATTGTGATTCTACTAGAGGTGCGCAAAATATATCACTAAAGTGAAAAGAGCGAGATATATCTTTTGAACTCAGTGATATATATCACTCTTTTAGCTCACTAGCTCACTTTAGCTCAGTAGCTCTGTAACGATATAAGCGACATTTTATATCAGTATTTCAGAGAATCAGATCAAAATGTTTGACAACATTTTTGATTCCTATAATTAATACAAAAGAAATTATATATGAATTGTACAGCCAACACTATTTGTATATCCCTGTTTTCACATTCTTAGCAAAGAATAAAGATTTTAATTTAGTGTTTAATACGTTATGCATTTGACTCAAATCAGACTCTCTCAGTCAGCTCAGTCGCTCATTTGACTCATAACTCACTCGCGAGCGAGTGACTCCGAGTGAGTGATGAGTGTGACGCGGATATAAAGATATAATTCAAAATCGTCGGAGTTGATGAGTGATTAGCTCTTTGGTGAAGATATATATCTTTTATATCACTCACTCGCGAGCTACTCAACTCTAGATTCTACTCTATGTACATACTTGTACGTACGAAAACGTTGTACGCTTTTGAAAGAATAAAACTATTTTTTGATCCAATTAACAAGTATTATTATTCCCGCGCAAAATACAACTCAAACGTCGAAACCCGATCTTTTCTTTTTTTATGCTAACTCATACAGTCCTACCTGCCAGTGACTACAAATGAGATTTAATTATAATAAAAATAACACAAGATAATTACTTTAAAAAAAAACTACTTATAATAAAGTTATTTGAATAGATTTTGAAAACCTTTAAAAGCTCGTTGCGCGCGTTGAGTGTGTGATTTTGCATTATCAAAGTTCTTATAGAGAAGGAGAGCGTTTCCGGGGAGAGTTTTATTGTGATTTATTTAACAGAAAAAAATGTATTAGGTATATTAAATCGAAAAAAAAACATTAACCGTATGCGACCATTATATTACTGTCAGTTTAACGATAGTCAAATGTAAATATTAAAAAATATATATTATCTCTGGAAATTTAGATAGAGACATTGGTGAATCAAGTTACTTTTCACTTACAATCGAATCTCGACTTCTGCGATCGATAACTCGTTTTCTTTATCATAAATCATTTTCCAGATAGGTATACCATCAAAACCTACGTAACATTAAAAACATCTATTTGTTTCTAACAGTTTCTAAGGGTACTAAATTGTTTTTAGATAAAAGTAGCCAGTATTCCTCGTTCTATTACATAATGTCGTTTCAACGTAATTTATATATTTGAAGTATTCAGAAAGACATTTGTCAGAAAACGAAGATTATGTTTGTTTTTCATTAACTTAATACGTTTCTAGGAAAAGCTGTTTGAATAAATATTATTTTTGTAATGATTGAAATATAATTTCTTAATCATGAAAAAATTATGTAAGTATACAAAAATTGTAATATTTTGTATCAAGTATTTTTTTACGTTAGAGTAGTTTTTCTTGATATTTCATTTTTAGGTAAATATTTTACTATAGAAGGCCAACGTCTAAGAACGCTAATGAAGCAAATACAATGTAGAGCTCAATCTGAATATATTTCAAACTTTGAAATAAACATTATTAAAAACTTTTTTGTGAAACTATAATAGTAATGACAGGCAAAAACTAACGATCTGATTTAAGTATGAGGCAAGTTAGGCTTCAAGTAAGATATTGTTATAGATATCCATGGGCGGCAGGCACCATTTTCCATAAGGTAGCTCGTTTTCTTTACCATTGTTATAGAAATAAACACTATTGTAATGTTCTGTATTCTTGTTTATTATTTTTTCGATTTGAGTATAAATATTTATTTTTAAATGTGAAAACACTTGCATAAATAAGTAAATAAAATGCAAATAAATGTAGGTCTAGCATAGATAGGGGTAATAATGATAGGAGGGAAACACGCTGAAAAGTTTCGAGTTTGAAGGTGGTAGAACCCTTTGTGGTTCGACTCCGGCGGCACCACCGCCACACCTATTTCTACCTAATAACAGCAGTGTTGCGCTACTGTGTTCCGGTTTGAAGGGTGTGGTAAGGGAGACAGACTTTTCCGAGGCATTCCAGCTTAGTCCTCAGGGGTAGCGGCGCATCTGTGGCCGACCTCAGTTAGGAATATCTAATCCTATCTGGGGTTGATTACAGATGTCCATGGGCGGCAGTAGCCACTTACCATCAGGTGAACTGCATGCTCGTCTGTTACCCTTATATAATAAAAAAAAAAAAAAAAAAAATAAACACATTGCGCGGGTCCCTAAATTTGTGCTAATTTTTGGAATTTGGTTAACGCACTGTCGTTCGTCTAGACAAATACTTGTATCGTCATATCTATATAATTTAAATATACTCAAATATTACTTTTAATCAAAGACATATAGTAGCAACACTCTGAAGGGAGGATAGGGAGGAAAGTGCGAAGAAAGTAGAGGAAAATGTAGTAAATCTATAATGTGAGATATATTATGTTAACTGTGTATTTATCCCCAGATGGTTTTGGTGTGAAACGGGACGAATGATTTTTTATAGAAATCTTGACAATGTATATAAGCCCTATTTGGTTTTAATTGTGTGAGATTATACTACAGTATATACAATAATATGTAAAAAGTTTTCAAAGATATGTGAAGTCTACCAATAAGCGTTTGGCCAGCGCGGTGGACTATGGCCTAATCCTTCTCATTCTGAGAGGAGACCCGTGCCCAGAAGTGAGACAGTAATGGATTGATGACGATATAATAATACGTAATATAAAAAAAATAAACTTTAAAATGTTCTTGAGACTCTCAGTAGTCAGTACACAAGTACCTACACAGACTTTTTTATCACTGTGAATGAACTGGGATTGAATTATAGGATTGTGTGTTTAGGCCGTGTCGTTAACAAAGCAATTCCCCGTAATTACAAAACAAACAACAAGTGGCTCACTTTACGTATAGAGAAACACATTAAAATTTTTAGTATCTAAAATCACAATTTTTTCTATTATTTCAGGAATTTCATATATTAAACTTTTATTTCAACAAGCAGTGATAGCCTAGTGGTTAAGAAACGCGGCCTCTCGATCGAGGGGTCCGAGGTTCAAATGGCACGCACAAAGGGCACGCACCTCTGATTTTCAAATTAATGTGCGTATTAGAAATTAATTATCACTTGCTTAAACGGTGAAGGAAAACATCATGAGGAAACCTGCATACCTGAGAGATCTATAAAAAAAAAATCTTAAGGGTATGTGAAGTCTACCAATACGCACTTGGCCAGCGCGGTGGACTATGGCCTAATCCTTCTCATTCTGAGAGGAGACCCGTGCCCAGCAGTGGGACAGTAGTGGGTTGATGATGATGATGATGATGATATAATTCAAAGATTTTATTATTAATTATTATATACAAAAATGTAGGCAGTAGTATGACGAAGCGTTCCAGTTTAGTCTTCGCAGGCTGAATTAGCTAAACCAAATGATTGTGCGTGATAATATGACGCCCGTGGCACGGGCACCATTTAGGAAGGTATAGTTAGCGCTAAACTGCTAGTCCGCTCTGAAGTTGTTGCGAGCAGGTGTAGTCATACAATTTGCTATGGTGACGTGAGTCATTTCTATATTCTGAGCGGACTAGCAGTTTTATGGGGACTATAACACATGAGCGAATACTGAGTTGATACACAAGCAAACATTCGTGTCGGCAGGCGTCGCTAGCGGTCGTTGGCAGTCGCTGACGAACGGTGACTTTGCGGTCGGCGGCTCTCGTCAGTGTCGAGCTGCGACAGTCGGTGACGACTATCGGCTGTCGTAACCATAGATAAGTATAGATATCTCACCGCCTTGTTATTGAAGGAAGCCGTTAAATGGCTTAAACGGCTGACAATGTCTCAGTCGTTTAATGGCTCACATGGTTTAATTTACGCGGAACAATGCCGACATGTGCAGTTAAGTGGTGCAAAAACACGAAATAGAAGAAAAAGGTGCGAAGAAATATCGTTTCATTCGTAAATGATCTAAAAACTACATTTTTTTAATATTTTTCAAACACGAAAATACATGACAGTGACAATTTCAATTATCAAAACTGGTTATATTTTCTTGTTAGGAGTGAGTAATCTTTACTAATCTATGGTCGTAACATGACGTCGACGTTCGTGGGCAATCGTCGGTCGCTGGCGGTAGTCGTTGTATGTTGTCGCTCATGTATCAGCTTCCTTATTCCACGATAACAAAATTATTTAAAGCTTATTCATTCTATATTGTTTTAATTATTATCAATAACTTTATTCTGTTAAACTAAGCCTGTATTCCCACTGTATACAGTTTCGCTGTGAAGATTGTTTAATTTATAACCTCTTTGTAAATTGTCCGTCGCAGATTTATTGGTGCTTTTGTTAACCCGAAGACCTATACTCGGAGTTTGGCTAGAAATTCCGCGGCCTTTCAGTAGTTCCTGTAAAAGTGTTAGTGACTTTATATCAATATCACAATTGGTTATATTTAATATTTAATAAATTAAATAAATATTAATAAGCAGTATAATAAAGCCGAGAAATGACGCTCTACCTGCTGTAGGTGAATCCAGAATTAAGGTTTTTTTTTTATTTCAGAAACTGAAAATACCATTATTCTAATTTGTTAGTCACTCGTACTGTTATCTTTTTCTAAAAGCATTATTCTCCACAGAGTAATAAACAATTATTGTTTGTGCCTTTTTATTTTAAATCCTGTCACACTTATACATAAGCCCTACATAACTCATGACAAACATAAGTTCCCTTTATTTTCTAGATTATTACAATATTATAAGCCCACCTTTCTTGAAGAACTAGTAGGAAATGGTATTGCGAATAAAGCCTTCTGACTTTAGAAATAAAGTCACCTTTGAATATCCAAATAATATAACGATGACAATTATGAATGATACGTGAGCAAACAACCTCTCAGTGAGATATATAAAATGGCGATAGAGGTGCCAAAGAAAGTTTTATTAGTTTCAGCAGCAATGTAGTAAAGCTATTTCTCCCTAATAACATCAGTGATAAGCGCTGCTGTGTTCTGGTTTGAAGGGTGTGGTGAGGGAGAAATACATTTCCGAAGCGTTCCAGGTTAGTTCTCAGGGGTAGCGGCGTATCAGGTAGGAATAAGTAAAACTTTACATTATTAGCTATCTAGAGACTACATTTACATGAACCAAAACTGACCTGAAATTAATACAGTGATAATTATCATGTGTTTAGATATTAGATATACTTGCTTTGTGTATTCGTCTAAATAACTAACTTACTTTGAAAGCACGTCGAAACTTGCGCGACATAAGGCTGTAAAGGATCGGGTTCACGGCAGTCGAAGCGTAGCTGTTAATGCAGTTCAGGTAGCAGAACACCTGCCACACCTGGAAGTTAAGTTAATTGATGCAACTGTATTACGAAGTTGATAGAATTAGTGTTTATTTACATTTAAGACAAAGAGGTACGTACCTACTGTGGCACTTGGCAGACAAAAGGTAGTTTCACATACATATAAACGTAAAAGTAATGTTGCTAAAATATATCATTAATATATTAATGCAGTGATAGTCTAATATTTACTCGGCCACTTAATTGAGGGGTCCGAGGTTCAAATCCCAGGCACCTCTGATTTATAAAAGTTATGTGCGTATTATACATTAATTATCACTTGCTTAAACGGTGAAGAAAAACTTCGTGAGGCAATCTGCATGCCTGAGAGATTTATAAAAAAAAACAAAGGTTTGTAAAGTCCACCAATACGCAATTGGTCTGCGTAGCTTAGTCTATGGCTAATGGCGAGTCTAGCGTAGTCTATGGCTTAATCCTTCTCATTCTGAAAGGAGACCCATTCCCAGTAGTGAGACAATAATGGGTTGACGATGTTGACGATGATGATTCGTATATATTAATGTATTTATTTATATGTACGTGTAAACACTGCCCGTAGTGCCCGTGTCTGTCAAACTATTGCATAGAAAAATATTATTTTGTCACGACCTATGCCTGGCACTTGAGAATGCGTGTGGAGTCTAAATAAAAAATAAATGGCAATGAATATAGGATCAAATACGGAAAATAATAGAATTCCTAGCGAGACGTATCAAAACTAAGCACGATTATTTCCAAGAAGTAAAAAGCAATAAACATTTCAATAACATCTGTTTCTAGTAAGGCCTATTTCGAATTCCAGCTATTTTGCCGATATTAATATTGAGAGACCTATCTGTGAGCCACTTATATACAAAAATAAATCTTATATGTGAAATTCTCGTGTCACAATGTTAGTTACCATACTCCTCCGAAGCGGCTTTACCGATTTTCACCAAATTTTATATGCATATTCAGTAGGTCTGAGAATCGGCTACTATCTATTTTTCATACCCCTAAGTAATAAGGGTTGTTCACCCTTAACATTTTTTTTATATGGCAACACTACGTTTGCCGGGTCAGCTAGTTAAATATAAAAATGTATAAAATTATTTTGACACAACTGTCAAGATAAGGTTTCAGTTTGGAGGATAAGTGATGGTTTTCAAGATCGTTTATATTTAATTTAATTTTAAACAGCTGATAGCTGTCACAAAAATATACAATTAATTAAAAATACTGAAATGAAAATACTTACATAGATATAATCTTTTTGCCTTAGCTCAGGAATTATTGCCATTATGCGAATGATACAGTATGGCGACCAGCAGATAAAAAAGGATGCAGCAATGGCCGCTGAAATGAAAATTATTGTTAAATAATTAATAATAAACTAATAAAAATATATTTATAGTTTGTTAACCTATTAATTAACATTATTGTAGAAAAAATGACGTTCGGCTTCAATTTGGTGGACGCACGCTATCTAGGTTCAGAATATAGTTTTGTTTTCATCTAAAAATATTTTCAACAAGGTATAAATTATCTACTTTTAAAAGAATAAAAATATTTGTTCAACCAATTTACAACTTTTTTATTCTTTCCGCGCAAAACTCCAAACGTCAAAACTATTATTTTTCTTTTTTATGCTAACTCATACAATCGTACCAGCCAGTGACTATATAAACCCTAAAGTTATTCTTATAAAAATGAAACATCATGAAAATAACAAAATAATTTATTAAAACAACACTAATAATTAAATAATTTGAATAGATTTCTAAAACTTGTAACAAATAAACAAATAGTGTAATGATATATTGAAAATCAATTTAAATGTCCCTACTTCAAATTGTTGTATGTGTATGTAATTTGGATTTATTTTGTACCTTGGAGCCGATTTGATCATAGAGCCAGGAGGCAAATATTAGAACGCTTAATTATTATTTTTTTATTTTAAAGTTCAAACTACAATCTCGTCACAGACCCATCGCGAAGAAACCCACTAAACTTGTTGTACCTATAGAAATTACGTTATTTTTATTTTGATTTCTTTTTTTATAACAGGTAATCAATTGTAAAAAAAAAAATGTATTCTCGGAAATATGCAACCTAAGTGCTCACTCAGTCTGTCCTTTTTAAAGTAAGTGTTTTTTGAAGGTGGTAGAACCCTTTATGGTTCGACTCCGGCGGCACCACCGCCACACCTATTTCTACCTAATAACAGCAGTGCTAGGCGCTGCTGTGTTCCGGTTTGAAGGGTGTGGTAAGGGAGACAGACTTTTCCGAGGCGTTCCAGCTTAGTCCTCAGGGGTAGCGGCGCATCTGTGGTCGACCTCAGGTAGGAATATCTAATCCTATCTGGGGTTGATTACAGATGTCCATGGGCGGCAGTAGCCACTTACCATCAGGTGGACTGCATGCTGCTACTCGAATCGTCTGCTACTCTTATATTATAAAAAAAAAAAAAAAAAAACATTTAAAAAGACAAACTGACGGAAGGTACGGCTATATTAGCCTTAGAAAAGTAGCAGAAGGGAGTGCCATGTACGTGGTACGTCATGGCATTGTTAAGTAGTAAATGTCGCCCATGGACATCTGTAAACAAGTAATTATATAGAAATTCCATTATCTTTATTAATTAAAACGACGATAAAACAAACTTGTTTTACGCTATGTTTATACTCTTATTTTCTTTTACAAAAGTTCTAGTAGTACACAAGAATTCCATTTATTATAATACAAAACAAAGACATAGTCTTTATTATTTTGCGGATCTTAATTCTGAGTCTTCCTCTAAGATGTTTGTATAATACCTGCTAGGGTTGCCGTCTCTTGTCTCAAATGTAATATTTTTCGAAATAAGCAGTAAAAGACAATATTTTCTGTTAAAAATATAGTATTTTCTGGGAAAACGAAAAATAGACAGAAGTATATATATACCTAGGTAATGCTTTATCATATTCAATTTTTTGAGTAATGTAAATCAAAAACTCACTTTTTTTTAACTCTTTTTTATCTTCTCATAATTTCCAGTACGTAACCTTCCGAAAATAACCGAAAATAACCTTCTTGTAAATTGTTTTAGTGATTTTAATTAGATTTCGGTATCGAAAATATAATATATTCAAATACTTTATCTATTTTTTTAACAATATATAATACGCAAACCCGAAATATAGTTCAATACTACGTGTTTACTACAATTGGTAACCCTAATTAACACCTACGTAGAAAATTCGCTTCGCACAAAATGTAATCTGTACTAAAAAGCAGGCAATTACTGAGCTCATATTATATATTTCTCATTCAATTTCATTTGAAACATCTACTCAAACAGCTGTGTAGAGACCATACAGTGTCTTAAGTCCCTTTTCAACTTGATATACGAGTATATAGGGTAAAACAATGGAGTTATTTATGGAGCATTTTCACTTATCCAAAATAGGTGGAAGAGATTATGAAATTAATGTTGACCCTATTATAATTAAAATATTGATAAACGTAGAATCCTCCCAAAACCTAGCTCTCAAATGATGTGAATCATACTAAAAATGCCGCGGGGTAAGAGAATTCGCTAGCGTTTAAATTTTCAAACGCATGAACATGGCCTTGGTTTAGACTTCCTAAGCTTATAATATAAAACACATATATAACGCACAAGCATCAGATGAACAATTGACCTGAAATACTATAAGTAAGCGAGAAATGAATTTTAAGCGAGAAAGCTCATACTAACCCAACAATTTAATCGCCTTGCTTCTGTTCTGCTTCGCAAAGGTCGGAGTGTGGCTTAACGAATGCTTCGTTTTCAGCTTCAAAATAATCAAGATATAAAGCATGGTTATCACCATCATTGGGAATATGAAAAAGACGAGGACTTCCACAGCCATTAAAAGCACCACTTGGTTACTTGGTGGTGAATTGAAGTAAATGTATACACTCGTATGTTCTTCTATATTGTATAAGTAAAACACATTTAGTAGACAGAATGAGGCGGCTGCCGTCCAGTTTATAGCAAGAATTTTGAACACACGAGAGTTCAGGATAAGTGTATGACGTAAAAAAGGCTTCGATATTACGATGTATCGTTCTATAGTCAGCGCTAAAATAGTTAGCACGCTACAATTGGTTAACAGATCCCAAAATAAGAAAACTATGTGTCCAGTTATTTTCCCAAAGAGGTCCGGAATCCACAAAACTGTTATTTCGATTGGAACGAACAACGCGGTCATGAGGTCGGCTATCGCTAAATTGAACAGGTAGTAATTAGTCGGCGTTCTCATGGATCGATCCCGGATAATAACTGCACAAGTGCACACATTCCCCACTACACTCAAAATCATTGACACTACGAAGAATACTGACACGACGATTTCGAAAACGCCTATCTTGTCGTTCAAAACGTAGTTGTCGTCGTAGAATAAGAAGAAATTAACACTGTTCTCAATGTAGCTGTAATTTGCTTTTAACATTTTTGTGGTGTGCAAAGAAGTTTTATTAACACGAGAACGCGATCAAACATTCGCGTTGAAGTGAAGTTCGGGAGGCTTATGGACAAAAGCTCCCCCATAAACTACAGGGTGTTGATTTTTTCATACTGGATTTGTTATTAACATGTTTATTTTTATGATCGCCAATTTTCCTCTGGTATGTCGAGAGTTTTAACAAGTTACTCGTGTAATTTTATGACGATAACCCATTATGATGACAGGGATTTAAGCCGTAGTCCACTGTGCTGTGCAAATGCAATTTAGTAGACGTTACATGCATTTGACATTTTTTTAAACACTCTCAGGCGTTGCCTCTCATTTTTCAAAATTATATGCATATTAGAAATTCATTATTACTTGCTTAAACGGCGAAGGAAAACATCGCGAAGTAACCTGCATACCTAAAAAATCTAAAAAAATAACAAAGTTTACAACCAATACGCACTTGGCCAGCACGGTGGACTATTATGACTTAATCCTCATTCTGAGTGTCCAGGAGTGGAGTGGAGTGGAGGTAATGGGTTGATGATGATATCTTACCACGGATAAATGCGATCATTTAATGTAACTTATGTTGACTAAGGCACTGCAATAAATATATAAAAGTTCGGAAAATGACAGATCGAGTTCAGCGGTGGACATTGATTGATTTGTGTAATAGCTCTGTCACATATGGCTCGAAGAATCAATTTACACATTCCGGATATGAATTGAATTGTTGTTGATTAATAATTTCTATTCCCAAATAGTTTAGTCATTTTAAATTTAGTTTCTCTAAATGGAGGTATGCGGCTCGAATCTTAAGCAGGTACCTCTGATTTTCCTAAGTATTTAAATTAATTAGGAATTAACGAACACTTGTTTTAAGTGTGAAAAAATACATTTATATGACTATGGTGTACTTTTTCTCTCTAAGATAAGCTTAGATATAATATAGATGTGTCTAGCAAGATAGTAGGTATTGTGTGAAGATAGTAGGTTTGTGTGTGTAAGTAATCAATATTAAAAAAATCTATGGTGTAAGTCCTTCCATTTAGGTGTTCTTGAATTATTCAATCTATTTTAGGTAATTCATAAATGAATTCGAATTATAACTAAAAATAACTACAACTATATACACTGTACAAAGTAACTTACATTTTTATGTCACTCATAAAAATAATCTCTCAACAAATGTGAACACCATTGATAAGAATGTAATTGAGTGTATCCAAACAAGCGCTCAAATTGATAGCAACCATAGAGCATAGCCCAGTCACCCTTAATTGAAATTGCCCCGTATGGTAATGACGTCGTTTGTGCACGTTTATCTAGCATAGGATATTTGGGTAAAGACGTCTTTACCCAAAGAAAAGAATAGCAATGTATTCCGTGGTATAACAAGGTTTAAGGAAATAGGTCAAATTTTGATTCATATATTATTTTAATGTAGATGATTCGGATAAACAAGTCTTTGCAATTGCTATTGAGTGATATACCATGGAATATCAATTATAGCACGTTTAGTTATATTTTAGCACGTTACTTGACACGGCTAGTCAGCGACCCAATACCACAGTTTTTTTTTTATATTTTTTAAGTTTTATAGATTCTGAATATGATCTTGATAATTTTATCATCAAAGAACATAAGTAAACAAGGCATTCCCGTTCACAGGACCCCAAATACATGCAGTGCCTATATGGGTAGCCACTCTATAAAGTACCCAATTCTAAGATAGGTCCTTATATAATAATCTTTGTTAACAAATGTGAACACCATTGATAAGAATGTAATTGAGTGTATCCAAACAAGCGCTCAAATTGATAGCAACCATAGAGCATAGCCCAGTCTCACCCTTAATTGAAATTGCCCCGTATGGTAATGACGTCGTTTGTGCACGTTTATGTGGCATAGGATATCTCACTTGACTTTACCTTAAATAGAATACCGAGAAAAAACATCCATTAAAAGATTTTTTGTAAATTATTTTAATTTAAATTTTTTTTTGGTTAGCAAGTATTGCTATGCTATTCTTGATTTGAGGAACTAACTAAAACATATGCCATCTAAGGCATTTTAAAAGTTGTGTATTATTATAGTTACTTTATTTTTTTAATTTGTTTAGAAAAGCACAATATTTCAGTGTTATCGATTCCAATTTAGTATTTCTAAAAAAATAATAACACATATCAGAAAATCATTATTCAAAATATCATGATTGTAGGATGCTTAAAATGTATGAGGCATACATTGGAGGCATCCACTAACGCAAAACTAACCAATTTATTAAAAAATACACAAAATAACTATTCAGCTGACATGACAAGAGACAAGACAAGATGATAAATTATTATTATCAATCACGTGAGATATTTTGAGTTAAAGGAAATCGTTAATTGTTGGTATTTTGTTAAATATTTCGTCATTGCGTGCTAATTCCAGAACCCCTTGGAATTAGGTGCATTTAACTTATACGCCAATATAGCCAGGTAAATGAGGAATATTAAGAAAAACATCAATATAGGTTTTTGTATATTGTTTTAATCTAGAATTTAGATCATTTGGTTAACTAGACAAATTAAATAAAAATCACCCGTCCAACATCGTTCGAATAAATTAGATTTAAAATAGGCACACACTCCGCTCTACACGTATATCACAAATTATTTAAAACTACGCCCGTTTATCACGTTTAGGATATTAGGTGCTATATTTGGAATTCTACGATATTCAGTCAGATTTGGCAGTGGTGGATTCTTCGACGGGGACTTCACCGCCCCACTCCTCGTGGCTACCGTCGCCCGTTCGCTTCACACGTTTCTCAATCACATCCCTCGATACCGTTTTCAAGTCATACGCCCAACCAATCATAGCCATGGAGTCGATAAAGAGCTTCGACAAGTTCAGCGAATAGTAACCCAGTTCAGCGGTCTTGTAGTCCCAAGGGAAAGTGTGGTGGTAGTTATGGAATCCCTCGCCGAGCACCACGAGCGACACGGGCTTCGTTTCGACTGGGTTGATGTTCTTGTCGTAAGGTTTGCTTCCCCATTTATGAGCTGCGGAGTTAACGAGCCAAGTGACGTTGAGGACGTAAACGTAACGGAAGATGGCGCAGACGAAGTACCCGTTCCATAGAGTTTCTCCCCATAAAGTAGGAATGAAGGTTGGTAGAATGAAACAACACAGGGGCATCAGAACCAAGTAGTGCCTGTAACAATAAAAATTAATGAAATATAGCTTTTTCTTTTCATAGTCACACGATATGTGTTCCTATATCCTAGGTGCCTTAGACAAACCCAAACCCAAAACAGAAATCTATCCCATAATTTAGATGTCAGTTTGGCCGGGGATCGAACCCAGGACCTCACGCATGTATGGACCAGTATGGTGATCGCTCCGCCATGTAGATCATCAATTACAAAACAATATTTTATTGTACTACACTCCTTAAATCAAATACTATTTATTTTTATAAAGGAGTTCGAAATTTTGTGACTAATGAAATGACTTTTATTATATAAGGCACTGTGATTATGTTAATGGATAAATTAAAATAGTAAATAATGTTAGAAATCAAAAGGCCGATAACCGATATTTGACTCCCAAACGGAAATAATTTATTGTTTACGGAACCGAAACAAATAAAGATGTTTGTTTAGGGTCTGAGGTCTAAGGGTTTGTATGTAATACAAGAAGTCATGCCTCCGGCTGTAAATGAAGGGTTTTGTATTTATGTGAATGAGCGAAGTACTAAATAATGGAAAGTTACATCTTGTCTTGTGTTTACAAAAGTAAGTAGTAATTGTTCAATCAATAGTTAGTTATAATTATTATTTTTATTAGCCTTCTACTCCTACGACTGGATATGGGTTTCTTCTCGAACTGAGAGGTTTAGGCCATAATCCAGACTGGCCCAGTGCGAATTGGTACACTTTAAACAACTCTGAGATTCTTTTAAAATAATTCTTAAATGTGTAAGTTTCCACACGAATATATTATTTATTGTTTAGAGGAAGTCCTTAAATAATTTAAAATTTGCACATAACCTTGAAAAGTCAGAGGCGTGTGCTTGGGATTCGAACTTAGCACCTCAGGTCAAGACTTAACTTGTTTTTAACTTACAGTTATTTCACATAAAATTCAAACATATGGTCCGTTCTTATTCAATAGCAATTTACAATCTTAGTTTCATATAAATTTTAGAAAAATATATAAATTAACTGAACTTTTATTGATATTTGAAATACTCACTTTTTCTGGAAACGCAACACAGGATCAGCCCAAAGGTCGCTCATATCCACCGTGTGTCCTTTGGCCTTAATCTCAGGGTGTTTCCTGACGAGGAGCCAGCCAACATGGGAGAAGAAGAACCCACGCGTGGCGTTGTGAGGATCGGCATCAGTTTCGGAGTACTTGTGGTGCATTCGGTGATCACGCGCCCAGTCCAGCACAGAATCCTGATAACGAATATAATAACATAATCAATATGAATTGTTTATATATTTAACATTGACTTCTATGTAACCTTGTGATGTTGGATATTATTGTTGATAATTTTATGTAGGTAATGAGAGTCATTTCGCCTGTTTTTTTCTCAGATTGATGTAACAAGCGTTTTCAGTTCATCTGTAGCATTACCATGAGTTGGCATAGAAACGCCACTATAGAAATGGTAAATAGAAAACTATTGTCATTTTGCTAGTGAATAACATAACTACTATCGTTACGGTATTTCTTGACAACGTCTGTCAAATTAATGACTCATGGGACCGAATTTGTATGGCAATAGATCATAATGACATTCGCTAGCGATTTGATTTCGATAGGTTTTTTACGTATCGAGTTACGTCACTACGGATTTTAGTTCTACGAGTAACCTCATTTATTTATTTATTTTACGCAGTCGCTAGCGCGTAATACTTTTGTAAACTCATGGTAGTCCTACAGATGGTTATCCGACCATGAGTGTCTGGAACCAACTTCATATAGAACAGATTTTACATGAAGCCAATCACAGATTAGTGGAAACTATGATGATTTTTGTTATGTCTATGTGAAAGTTAGTGTGTGTATTAAATATTGTGTTTCCCAAATAAAAATTAAAAAAATGCATTGCCAATCCTGAGTACTTAGATGATGCATCATAATTTTTTATTAAGTATATTTAAAAAGTTTCGTGAATTTTATTATTAAATATATTTGAAAAGAAATCAGCTTCACATAAATAACTACTTAATAAAGCACTAAGAAGTAAAGAACTATTCCATAATGCATTTTACTCGTATTATTAATAATTTTAAATTATTAATTTTAAATAAGAATTAATTTGTTACGACGATAAAGAATTCGTTTTATTTCTTGAAGAGTACTTTATATTATTAAATTGAGTTCCATTATGTTGCTATTCAAGCCGAAAATAGAAAATAGCCGAAATATTGGGTGTTAATGGCTCCATTAAGGATTTTATATTGAAAAGATTGCGACGAGAGTTTGAATGTTTTTAGATTAGCAAGTTACGAGTAAATAGTCTTGAAACATGGTAGTAATAGTGTTTAGAGAAATTATTGAAGCCTGAATATATTTTTCTTGTGGTTTATAGATAAGTCAGTCATAGACGAAATTCAGTACCTTTTTCTCTTTTATTTGTTAAATTAATTTCAATCACTTTTGTTAATCGTGTAGCTATTTATATTTTTTTACCTATTGTATGATGGATGACTTTTGGTTATAAATAAGATTTCAAAAAATACGACTACAGTCGAAGTTCTAGTTTGACAACTGGGTGAATATTAGTAAAGGTAGATAACTAAGGCTAGTAAGTTGGTAAAGTGATAGAAGTAAAGAAAACGATTGAATCTAGGTAAAGCCAGTGGAAATATTCTACACATTTCTAGGCGTTCTATTCTTACAAATAACATTTGAAATGGACAAAATTATAGCATAACAAATATCGTAGAAAGAAGACAATGAAACACAGTGTACAAGGCTAGCAGTGAACATTTTTTCGTATACAAAAATAATAATTTTGAAAAATGACCAAAAAGGCACATTTCTGGATTTTATGCAATATTTCCGATGAAAGTCAATCACACGGAGATCACGACACTCTGTATCGTATTGGGTGTGTTATGGGGCAAGGGTTGCGGTTTATCTTTAAGTGTGAAAGGTTAAATATAAATTAATAACAGCTGAACATGTGTTGATCATTTGATTTTCGTTCAACTAATCTGCTAGTGACTCATCTCGTTCGTCTTTAAGTATGTTTTCGAGACTAAATGACAAAATTAACAGTACTGTTGTATGAATTTCAGGCTTCAGTAGTTTGAAGTCGGGGTCTTGTTAAAATAAACTAGTTATTAAATTCATGAAGAAGTAAATAAATATTAACAGTTAAAAATAAATAATAAAATAAAGCGGCTTTAGACAAGTAGTAAATAAAGGTCTAAAATGCGAGGTTATTTTATCCATTATAACCCATATTACATGCTAAACATATTTTTAAAGGATTAATCCGAGATAATGCCATTTCAGGCAAAAAATATGCAATTGGGATATATGTTTGTCATTCATAAAAAAAAAAATTAATATATTTGGAATGTTAATAAAAAATCAGGCAGAATAAGATAAATAAAAATCTACTTATAACAAGATATACGTTAATAGATCTTTTTTTATTTTCAAACTCTTCATTTATTTCTGCCACAAGTATAAGTCTGATTCATAATTAGGTGTCCAAAATGTAAACAAAGAAATGTCATTGTCAAAATTCGATGACAGGTATTGCAAACCTTACCAAATTAACAAGAAACGAAAACTTTCACAAAATTCAACATAAAACAAAAACTTAATAACTGCACACAATTTAAAAAAACGCGCTATGAAAACTAGAAAAAAATCGAGTTCGATCACGATCACGAAAATGAATAATATCAACTACGAAACTTAAAAATGGCGGCACAAAAAATGTTTTGGATGCCGATTGTGTGACCATTATCACAATTTAATTTTTTTCTCATAAATTCGTTTTTTATTATTATTACTGTATGAAATGAAATTGAGTTAATATAAATATTGGAAAATGTGAATTGATTTTAATTTATTTAGATTTTTATTTTATTATCGATGTCTTAATTTAATATTGTCAAAAATAAGAAACTGCCATTTGACACATATTTTCTTGATAGGTCAACACCTTTGTTTACATTTTGGACACCTAATTATGAATCGGACTATAGTGTCGTGAGTGTGGTACAGGAGGGACTCTTATACAAAGCGTTTAAACTTAGTAGCAACGCATCTGTAGCCAACTGTCATCCTATTTGGGGTTGAATATAGATGTCTATAGACTTCAGTTACCCTTTAACATTAGATCTGCGGTAATACTGTGATCTCGTTTGCAACTTCTAAAACGTACCCATACCTAAAACTAAATACTTTTAGATAAAACTATATGTCTCCAACATATCCTAACTGGGAAGGCTAAAAGTATAACACGCAAAAAAGCTTGGCATGTTAGACTTTAGCCTTTCCTGACGATATAGTTCTAATTAATTCTAGATACTTACAAATATAGAAAGCAAGTGTCTAGTCACGTATAAATGGAAAAGATAAACCCATTTGCTATCAAAACGGATCAAAGTTTATCCATCGATAAATTTTCCATGCCGTCAGTGACTATATGTATAACATACAATGATAAGAGATCATGCTTAACGATTGACCCTAGCTTTCTAATAACGTAAATGCCCTTCGTAAATACGTAATATATAATCTTATCACGACTCATCTGTGGAAAATCACTAGATGACATTTCAGCGAAATATGCTCATGAACGGATGCAAATGAAATTATGTAATTTTAAAATTCGTCAGCGACTATGCTTTGCTCAATTTATGTAGTCTTCGTCTTATTGTCCTACTGCTGGGCATGGGATTCCTCTTTGAATAAGAAAGATCAAGCCATAGTCTACCTCGCTGGCAGAGTAAAAATTGGTCGACTTTACACAGTTTCGGAAACATTTTTAAGAACTCTCGGATACCTATATAGGTTTCCTCACGATGTTTCCTTCTTGTTAGAGTAAGTGATAGTTAATTTCTCATACGCATATATTTCATCAAAATCATAAGCATGCCTGGGATTTGTATCCGGAATCTGGCAATTGACTTAATCCAGAATTTACTCGAGTAAATTCAGAATACATTCATTTTGTTGATAGTAGGTATGAATCAACATAAAAGCAAAATGGACCCTGGATATTTGTCACCGGTCCTTTGCCAGAATAAATTGTTCACACATGCGTCACTATCACAGGATTAAATGGCATATCTTACGTTAGTTACTGCATTTTACTTAATAAAACACACATCAATAAGAGAAATAGCTGATTTAAAAGAAATATGTATTGCGGTCATTGCCTTGAACTAAGAAAAAGACTACAAATCTAGTACCAAATTTACGGAAAATATCTCAAGACAACAAACGGACATTCTAGTGGGTTTTAAATCCCAACTAACTACGGTTATCACCGCAATACGCAATAAATGTCTAAAATATAAAATCGTATTACATTACTGACCTGAAAAGCTATGGTGTTGAATAACGTAAGTAGCAGGCGCAATGGAAGACGTGCTTTGTACGATTTGTGTGCCCAGAGTCTGTGCGCTCCCGCCGTGATACCCAGGCCGGAACACAGGTATAAAAACACCGCTGTAAACAATAGGATATAAAATAAATAAACGCTACGCATAAATAACAATAGAAATTAATTTTCACGATGATGAAGTTATTATAATACAAATTATTGTAACGATGAAGAAAAATAATGTAAAGATAAAAAATATGTCCATCTCGATGTTTTTTATCTTTATCATTATCTACATGCTGGAGAGTTCTTAAAAATGGACAAGTAGTGAATTAACTGGCGTGAAGAGGGTTCTATACAAATTTAACACTAACTAAAATACATGTAAATGCGTAATGTATGGGAAAATATTGCGTTTACCTATTGAAAATGAAAGTTCAACACAATTGTTACAACAAGCCCTTTCATTTGATATGCTATTCGATGCAGTTTGCAAAACTTTTATTTTACATTTTTCATTTTGCGCCCAAATACCCAGACACTCTTTTATTCAAAATTCAACCGTTTACATTATCTATACCTTTGTCTTTGGTTCACAATAAGCATATGTACCAAATTTTAACATGTGTCACATTTAAAATTTGGTCTAATAAGGGTACCGTTTTGATTTTTTTACGGAATTCTTAAAAGTTCCCAACGGTATGCGAAGTCTACTAATTTGCACTTGGCCAGCGCGGTATGGCCTAATCCTTCTCATTCTGAGAGGAGACACGTGCCCAGCATTGGGAAAGTAATGGGGTGATGATGAATTAATCAATGTATGTCAATCTTCTATTTCTTACCAAAGAAGCGAGTAGTCCACATAGCCTTAGTCAGAAACAGATACGCTCCATACACCGCGCCGAGATGCAACATCAAGAACAGTATAACATTTCGCCATACTATCTGCAGTTTCCTCTTCTCAGCAGACGGTGGTACCGGAGTGGAGACCTTGTCGGCGTCAGACTCGTGTAACACCCACGAAGCCGTTTGTTGCCCTTGGGGAGGCATTTTACTCTGGAACAAAGTAAATAAAGTCAAACAGGAAAAAACAAGGGAAACTATTGTTTACCTCATGTCCTTCGTAACTATTTCATTTCGTACAAATTAATCGAATCATGGTTTCGTGTCGAAACGAATATATATCATTTTTTTTATAATATAGGAGTAGCAGACGAGCATGCAGTCCACCTGATGGTAAGTGGCTACTGCCGCCCATGGACATCTGTAATCAACCCCAGATACGATTAGATATTCCTAACTGAGGTCGGCAACAGATGCGCCGCTACCCATGAGGACTAAGCTGGAACGCCTCAGAAAAGTCTGTCTCCCTTACTACACCCTTCAAACCGGAACACAGCAGCGCCTAACACTGCTGTTATTAGGTAGGAATAGGTGTGGCGGTGGTGCCGCCGGAGTCGAACCACAAAGGGTTCTACCACCTTCCAACTTCATTAACGGAAGTTTAGGTTTTTTATATTTAGTACCTGGATGCTTTGATCTGTATTTTTTAAAAACGACGGGTTCTAAAAATGAAACCTAGCTAGATCGATTTAGTGCCCCCGAAACTCCCGCATACTAAAATTATGAATATCTTGAAGCCATTTCCGAAATCCAGATTATATACAAAATACAAGAATTGAATTGAATAGCATCTTGCATAAACTCTCTGTATTCGATGTATATGTGATGTAGAAATAAACCATGTAGTCCACCGTATTCTAAGCAGTTACTGCAGCCTACAATACATACATTTATAACCAAATCCAAACCCTACAGTTATGTATCCTGTCATAAAAATTTGACAAATGAGCTGCTAGTTCATTGCTAAGAACAGTGTTAGTAAATTCGAATACTGCGAGTGTTCTCGTGGTAAATATTTCCATTTACCTTTATAAATAAGCCCCTTCACAATACGTACAAATTACATAAATAGGGTAATAAATAACTGAATAAATTGACGATATGTCCATTGATTTCAAGCAATAAATTATATTACATCCCATGAATAACATATGTTCATCAGTATTGAGACTGCGTACGTTTTCTGCACATTTAAACATGTTTATGAGTTGATGCTCTAACAAATTATTTTTTACTGGTAAATATTGAATAATTTTGCACTAATAGGAATTTGGTAATATCTTAGTCTGACATCACATCGTGACTAATCAAATAATTTTAAACGAGCTATTCTGGTACGTGAATATGTAAGTATATCTGTATATTAATTACTTGAGGCGAAATCTTTGGACCCCTTTTTATGGATATGCGCGCACCGAAGCACGAAGTAAAATTTATACTACATAAAACACAAATACATAATACATTCAATTTACCTATAGTCAAATGCTACGCCTATGTCTATACACAGGCTTTTCAGCTACAAAAATAAATGTTGAACTTTGCTTACAAATGGGTCTTAACCCATTGCTGGAAACATGTCTCTATGTCACCTGGAGGTGATTCAACCACGCTGCTGCTCCATTGCAGCTTGGTGGAGAAAATTTTAGATTTCCGACGAGTGTCGGATGATTTCGCCTAAGGTCTTTAAATCTTATGGTGTCTGATAAGTTTGTCACTGTCATGTTTATTTGGAAGATGACAAAACCTTATAACTCTGCCTCTGCCTTAGTTACTTATGGCTAATTTTGGAAACGGTTGAACAAATTTTTTCAGGATTTACAAAGGATGCACAAAGATAAGACTAAGACAGTGACGTGATTCTTACTTTAAAATTTTGGTAAAAAAAATGAAAAATATAAATTAATAAATAGCTATATCTTCTAATATATAAAATTCTCGTGTCACAGTTTTCGTTGCCATACTCCTCCGAAACGACTTGACCGATTTTGATGAAAATTTTTGTGCTTATCCGGTATCTATGAGAATCGGCCAACATCTATTTTTCATCCCCCTAAGTGATAAGGGTTGTTCACCCTTAACATTTTTTTAAATATATGGCAACACAACGTTTGGCGGGTCAGCTAGTTTAAGTAATAATATTTTACAACTGTCACAGAACATTTTTATCTCTGCGTTTTATCGTTCAATATTAATAAAACATATGATTTCATATAAAACAAGTTACGAGTCAGTTCATATTTTCATATTACTGTGTTTGTATACTTTCATACACAATAAACGATAAGATTCAAGATAATAATATTGCAATAGTCGAGAAAAACAATACATATTTGCAATAGTGTTTTTTTGTAAAGAATTATGTTTCTGTTGCACTGTGGCTATATATGACCAGCATATTGAGTATTCTTTTCTGTTCAAATGCAAAATTAAATTATAATTTGACCTTTCATTACACATTAGAGACATTGTGTGCAAAAATATTATGAAATGACATAGGTTTTTGAATTCGAGTTCGTTTACAATAACTTATTAGCTTAATACACTTTAAAACGAAATAACACCTTGAATTAGATTCGTATTACCTTTTTTTTATTTGTACCTAAACGATGAGGCAGACGGGCCACCTGATGGAAAGCAGTTACCGACAGTTAGAACCCTTCGTGGTCTTACTGCGATGGTAGTGTTTGGCAGTGCCAGGGATATCCCATTATAAAATAAGAATAGTTTTAAGGTGGTAGAATCCTGTGTAGTTTGATTCCGGCACCACCACCGCCACGTCTATTTCTGCCTAATACCAGCAGTGTTAAGCGCTGCTGCGTTCTGATTTGAAGGATGTCGTATTAATTATTCACATTAATACGTGAAATGAAATCTTGGGATACTTATTAGAAGTCTCGCATTTGGCATAATTTATATGAAAAATAGTGCAGAAACCCGAATTTTCTATATATCCAAAATTATAAAAAAAAATAAGTTTTAATGTAACTAAAAAAATAAAACATGTACGAAAAATACACGTATATGCTATTAGCTATTGAGCTTAGCCTTAGATAAAGTTGTTTTCGAATTAATTAATTATCTTATCAAATTTAAAATATCTTTAAATCACTTGAAATTGAAAACAAATCGTGTTTGTACTTCGGTGATTCACCATCACCATCACCATTTGTTTATGTAGAACAAATGGTAAACAGGACATAGAACACCTGAGGAAGTGAGGACTAAGATAGTCGCATCATAATTATGTTATCCAGCCGGTGTCAACATCCTTTGACCGAAACGCAACTGCTTCACGCTAGAAATAACTTATTTCCCTGTACGAAGCATATTTTTTTTTTATAATATAGGACTAGGTGGCAGACGAGCATGCAATCCACCTGATGGAAAGTGGCTACTGCCGCCCATGGACATCTGTAATCAACCCCAGATAGGTATAGATATTCCTACCTGAGGTCGACCACAGATGCGTCGCTACCTATAAGCTGGAACGCCTCGGAAAAGTATCTCTCCCTTACCACACCCGACAAACCAGAACATAGTAACGCATAACAATGTTGTTATAAAGCAAAAATAGGGGTGGTGGAGGTGCCGCCGGAGTCGTACCACAAAGGGTTCTACATTCGCAATTGATTTTCTAGTCTAGGGCTAGTCCAAAGTCGCTCAACGCGCTATGGAGAGAGCTATGCTCGGTGTATCTTTGAGAGACAAGATTCGCATGAGAACCAAAGTCACCGACATAGCTCTGAAGGCTAGCAAGTTGAAGTAGCAATGGGCTGGCCACATATGTCGAAGAGCCGACAACCGCTGGAGTAGACGGCTCTTGAAGTAGAGACCGCGTCTAGGCAAACGTAGTGTGGGACGCCCTTCTGTAAGGTGGCGCGACGATCTGCTCCGGGCGGCGGAAACTAGTTAGATGAGGAGAGCCGAAGACCGGGCTCAGTGGCGTACCTTGGGAGAGGCCTATGTCCAGCAGTGGACTAACGTGGGCTGAAGATGATGATGATGAAGAATTGATATTCTATATGATTTTAGACTAATAACATAGACGAATTTAAACATTTTAATATTATTACGTAGCAGATAAAAACGATACGCGGTTTTTAATTACCTACTTTATTTCTTCATACTGGTTCTAGTACCTTTGAGATTTCAGTGTTAATTAACTATATGTAGGTAAAAAAATAGTAAATTTTGTGCGATCGTTCATTAGAATTCTAGTGACATACTAATACCTAGTAATTATTATGCACTTACATACTAATCTAGCGCTAGTAATTGTTATGCACGTACCTACTTGTCTAGCGCTAATTTAAGAATCTAATTTAAGGAAAATAATTAACAAATATTGTTGAAGCTAATAAGACTAATCGTATTATACGAAATTAATTAAATATTATCGGATAATGATGATGAATTGTATAGAATACTAATCAAAATATATTCAAATTAGCATCGTGTGTCACGATGTTCGTACATCCTAATTTACGTTCAATCTATTTTAATGTGTTAAAAAATATAGAATCCTTTTGGACCCGATATATTGCATGACTAAAATCTCTTTTTTTCGGCAAGGCGGAAGGAGGGGCCCAGCCCCGGGTCTGGGCCTGGCAGGTCCTCCAAACACAGTTGCTCATCCTTCCGAACTAAAAAGTTCGAGGTTGAAATGTTAATATAGATACAATCACTGGATATATAATGTATCATCAGCTCAAAAAAGCTCATCAGGACCAAAATATCTGTGAAATAGGTATACGTCACCGAAAAAAAGAGGCCCGAGTTAAAATATTACTGAAATACGTATTTGTCGGTAGAAATGTAAATAACACAGGAGTATAATGGAGATTATTAGACTTCAACTCCATTCAACTTCTTGCCCCGGGCCTCCGTACCGGGCCTCATTCAACATTTCTGTCTGTCTGGTTCACGACCTTAGACCGTCACTGTGGAGGTGGCAACCCTAATCTCGCCATGCAAGTGGCGTGATCCCGCGCACAAACGATCAATTGGTATTGTGATAAACGAGGTGACAGTTCGCGAGTTCAACCCGCCATTCAAGCCAGCATTCATCCATCCATTAGTTAATATGACGTGATGTGGGTATAAATTTAAACTAAAACGCCCAGTGGTCAATTTTACCATAACCATTATTGAAAATTTGCATATTTCCAAAAATAGTTATTGATAACTAAGTGCACGTAACCACAACCGCACCACAACGCAAATGCGTTGGTGGGCGAACATTTGTATGAAATGATACTTGGTCTCATAATCGAGGGTCCCAGTTCGAATCCCAAGCCATCTTTGAATCTTGAAAGTTATGTGCATATTAGCAATTTATAAGCGGGTATGAAAAATATAGTAAGGTAATCTACATGCACCTCTCTTACTTTGAGAAGTTTGAGAAAAGACCCGTGGCGAAAGAAAGGACAGCAGTGGGTTTAAGACATCGGTCTAAAACATCGTGGATTCAACGAAACATGACTACACCGCAAATTGTATAATGTATTTTTCTTAATTAGCGTCAATTTGATGATGTGTCGATGATTGTCGATAATGGCCCCAGTACACTAACTACCTTAAATATTAATGACTAGCTTTTGCCCGCGGCTTCGCCCGCGTTTAAAAGAAAATAATATAACATACTAACATACATAAAACTGAAAATTCGTACCTCAACTTTGCTAAAGATCACTTGGTCAAATGCATAGTTTTACGAATCAATCCTTACTAATATCGATTAAAATAATCGATGTTTTGGGTCCAAAAGATCGATTCTCCGATTAATCGATCTTAGATCGCCATCCCTAGTTCCCGTAGGATTTCCGGGATAAAAACTATCCTATGTCCTTTCTCGAGCCTCAGACTATCTTTGTACAAAATTTCATTAAAATCGGTTCAGTGGTTTAGGCGTGAAGAAAAGGCAACCAGACAGACAGACAGACAGACAGACAGAGTTACTTTTGGATTTATAATATTAGTAAGGAAGTAAGGATTCACATTTTGGCAATTCCAATAATTGGCCTAGTGCGTGTAGAATTTGCACACGAAAGGTTCCGTACCACCAAATTTTTTAATTGTACTAGCTGACCCGGCAAACGTTCTGTTGCCATATAAATAAAAAATGTTTAGGTTGAACAACCCTTATCACTTAGGGGTATGAAAAATATATAGTAGCCGATTCTCAGACCTACTGAATATGCATATAAAACTTGGTGAAAATCGGTAAAGCCGTTTCAGAAGAGTACGGTAACTAACATTGTGACACGAGAATTTTATATATAAGATGTTTAGTATTTGTCATCGTAGTGGCCATAGAAGTTAATGCATTGTGAAAATTTGATAATTTATCAGTATTATATTACTGTTCAATAGATAAAATGAAAAACGCCTAAAATTAGCAGTTTCTTGTATGGCGACCCACATTTATTTTCAAGCTTTTTTACTTTTAGTACCTATTTGTTGTTATAGCGTTATACATACTCTATGAAAAAAATGTGTTTATCTATTACAGACATTACGGTACAAGAGTGCCTTGTGACAGAAGGACAGACTGCGAAGTCTTAGTAATAGGGTTCCGTTTTACCCTTTGGGTGCGGAACCCTAAAAACGTTGCATGAAATTTTCGTTTGATTTCTAGAGGGTTAGAGGTTATTTAAACACATACGTTTTAGTTGGTAACCAATCGTAATTAATTAATCATTAATTAAACTACTTGTATCATAAATGATTACATATTAAAAACACTTGATAATGTTGATGCGAAATACGATGGATGATTGAGATACCTGTTCCTATCTATGTGATATAATTTATGGATGATAATATAATTGATATTTTTATAAGATTTAAGGCAGACAAGCATGCAATCGAGCTGATGATTAGTGGCCTCTGCCGCCCAGGGATTGTAACTCTATATAAAGCGTGGTATTTTAAGCCGATCACATATGCGTTGCAAGTGATAAGGATTAAGATGTCCGACTCTAACGTATTGTAAGTTAACATTAAAACATCCACCAAAACACAAGGACCAGGTAGAAAGAGGTGTGGCGGTGTTAACTCCTCGATAGAATCTACTACTGTAGATTATTAGTATTTAGACTAATAACACAAAACCTTTTGCATCTCCGATGTTTACATTCAACGCTTAATTAATTTTACGAAAAGATATACAATAATAATGCAATAATATAAAAGAAGAATTGGTTATTTTGTACCAAAATTATAACAATTTTTTAAATGTATCCGTCCTATGTGTTAAAAAGTTTAAAAATAATATAAATATTTTTAAACTTTTTTAATATAAATATTTTTAAACTTTTTTTATAAATATTTTTAACTTAGTAAAGTTTTAAGGCTATTTTCAGTTTGAGTTTCTGTTGAAGGGTGTGTAATGTGTATGCCGGCTGTCTTACATATTATGTCTTACATTTAATACTCAGAAGTGGTAATGAGTAATATGGAGTTAGTTACAGATGACCATGGGCGGCCACTTACCATCAAGTGGTCTGCGCGTTCGTTTGCTCGCATCGTATAAAAATAGATATCGATAAAAATATGTATATAAAAATAAATACTTTTTGTAATCATTCATTAATTATGAAGCGAAGCAATTTTCCTTAATTATCTTGAATTAATACATTTTTTATGATGGTCTTCAAGCTTTTTTTAATATATTTATAGTATGAAATGCAAGATATCCTTTAATAAAAACATGCTTCCTCCCGAGGTATTCCCGGAGCGCTATGACATGGGGCTCTTCAAAAAAGGTGCAAAAAGAGCTCTCCTTCAAAGCTGGCGATGCATTGGCGACTCCTCTGGTGTTGCAAATGTTCATAGGCGACGTTAACTACTTTCCATCAGGTAGCACGTCTGCTTTATCGTCAGGTTCAAATATAAAAAAATGCTAATATATACGCGTCATAGATAAGTGGTGTGATTTTTAATGTCCTTATATGAAGGTCAAGGTTTGAACAGATGCTTCCATTTTATTAAATCATGTGCAATGCATATTTCTATTTTTTACATAGGACATGTATGGAAGTTTTTGTTATTTTAATTTGAGAGAAAACAATGTATTAGCAATACAAAATTTGATTTGTTTAGCATAAGGTTTTAAAATCGTAATATATTCGTATATTACTTGTCACGTCACTCATTAAAATATTGCTGTTTTTATAAAAAAATGTATTATTTAAAAATAATTAAATATAATTATGCACCGTGGTTAGAATAATAGAAGTCGCAAAAAAATAAAATATTCAAATTCAATACAATATTAGCTATTAGTATCAGATAATAGTAGTATTTTATCATAATAATAAAGCGATATAATTATCTATGTAACGCGTAAAGAAAATTAATAAATAATATATTTTTAAACTGATTTTATATTAATTTCTTAAGAAACAGACCGCGTTCGATTTACAAAAAATGGAACCAAAATGATTTAACAAAAAATGTCCTACGTATAACCGTAAATAAAAATAAGCCCAAAAAACCTCATATTAACATAAACTAATTAATTAGAAACGTATATACATTTTCACTTACCTTGGAGTGAAAACAATTGCTAAATTTGTAACACTGCACACAACACCACTAGTAGTTGCCGTATTTACACACCGCGAAAGACTGCAGGCAGAAATTTATCCACATTGATTATATACATATAGTCATTAGCTTACACTTGGCGGAATGACACGCCTTAACTTATAGATTATTTATTTGATCCCCTGATAATTAGTACTATGTATGTATATAACTATGTCTTAATCTGTTCTCTTTCCGTGCACGTTGTTATCGAGAAAATACAGTTGGGAGTAGGGTTGCCACCTGTATAATATACCTAAAATTTTGTGTTGAGATTTATACAATTATATATATTAAGTATAGAAGAATAATAAAGTTTGTTAAGTACTTAAGCAATTCAAATGTCGTCGTGCTTCGAAATCGATTCTTAAGCAGTGATTTCCAATAATTAGAAATAGAACGGCAAAAAAATCAAGATCTTCATAGAAATTATATTTTCCTATAATAATATTTTTTGCAATGTTTTTGTAAGAAATAGGTACTTGAATACTTGAAAAACTCTAGCAACCCTAGTTACTTGGGCGACAAACAACTTACTGAAATTACGCGTGGAGATCCCGTTTATTTCCATCCATTTTATCATTAACCCATTATTTTACGTACAAAAAATAGAATACTCATACAATAGTGACAGTATACCATGTTGACCATGTAAGTTCAACCCCCTGGCGGCGCCCATGGTCGTAGACCTCATAAATGGCTCCAATCCCATTTGGAGTTCAACACAGACATGATTTGAATGTTTTCTTGCTACTAAAATAGTAAATTAAAAGGAATGGCCATTGAACCCACTGAACAGTTATAAAAAGTGGTCAATGCATGAAAATCTGTCACCAAATACAACAACAGCCTGCCTGAAAATGGTTACAAAAATGTGGTACTCGTAGCTCTGAGAACTAAGTTGAAATGACTCATAATGGGAATCGTGTCTTAAACGCGTATTGGTAGGCTTAACATAGCTTTGATAATTACTTACGATGCTTAGGCAAGTAAATTTCCTTGATAATAACGTTAAAAATCTATACTAATATTATAAAGAGGAAAACTTTGTTTGTTTCTTTGATTGTAATGAATAGGCTCAAAAACTACTGGACCGATTTTAAAAATTCTTTCACCATTCGAAAGCGACATTATCCACGAGTAACATAGGCTATATTTTATATGAAATATATTTGATAAATAGATTTTGAGGCGGTACAAAGTTTGCCGGGTCAGCTAGTCATGAATAATTTGATTTATCGTGATTTAAATAATCAAACCATATGCAAATTAACTCAGTAGTTTTTGAAAAAATCTCGGACGTGCAAATTTACTTACATAGCAGTCGAATACAGTACACACCTATTTCTACCTAATAACAGCATTGTTAGGCGCTGCTGTGTTCCGTTTTGAAGGGTGTGTTAAGGGAGACAGACTTATCTGAAGCGTTTCAGCTTAGTCCTCAGGGGTAGCGGCGCATCTGTGTTCGACCTCAGGAATGTCTAATCCTATCTGGGATTGATTACAGATGTCCATGGGCGGTAATAGCCACTTACCATCAGATGGACTGCATGCTCGTCTGCTACTCCTATATTATAAAAAAAAATACAGAACCTCTGTTTTGGAGTCGATTAAAAATCAGAGAATTCGAATCTGGGACCAGCGTAAAAGGTCGAAGTTCATACTATTAAATTATATCGGCTTTTACATTTATAGTATTCATTGCTTTTAAACATTTTCTAGAAATTTGTTATCTCAGTTCACTAGATTAATTACTAATTTAATGACGTAAGATGTGACGCGGCTATCGTCATACCGTTTTGAGCTAGGTTCGAACATCAGCTAAGCAAATTTTAAATAATATATGTAGATTTCTGTTTCAAGTCTGAATGTTTATGTATATTTCTTCATCGCTTCATCATCAAGTTTTTTTATAATATAGTCGTATCAAACGAGCATGTAGTTCACGTGCTTGTGAGTAGCTACTGCCTTCCATGCACATCTGTAAACAACCCCCGATAAGAGTAGAGTCCTTGCGGAAGGCTACAGATGCGTTACTACATCTGAGAACTAAGTTGGAACGCCTCGGATAAGTATGTCTCCCTCAAACTGGAATATAGGAGCCTTGAAGACTACTGTTATTAGTCAGAAATAAGTATGGCGGTAGTGCGGTCAGAAATAAGTATGGCGGTATGGTCAATTATCAAAAGAGACCTCAAGCAAGCCCAACTGCCAGAAACGACAACCCAAAACAGAAGTGTTTGGCGCAATACTGTGAGGAGACCCGACCCTAAATAAAGGGATCAGGGATGGAAAAAGAAGAAAGAGACCTTAATACTCAAGACTTGAGGTTATAACTTTAAATAGCTATTATCTAAAAATGGCCGATAAGGGAACATCGGTTACTTACACGCGTATGGATGAACACGTATCAGTTTTATTTTTTATTATTTTATTTATTTGACACACCAACAGCATAATATACAGAAATTTTATAAATAACATTGTGATATAATAAGATACACTGGTATGCAAGTCAGTTATAGGCATGTACAACATTTATAGAAATATAGACGTAATATCTATGCAAATAATGTAAGATACTTAGAAAAGAAAATAAAATAATCTATACAATAAATATACATAATTTACTCAGGAAGCAAAACTGTTGAGGTAGGTAGATAATTTGTTTTTAAGACGACAACATTCGTCATGAAAAATGTCTATGTCGGCTGATGCAGTTTTGGAACAGATACACGTCGTAGGCGTCAAGTCATTGCTGTCCCACTCCTGGGCACGGGTCTCAGAGTGAGAGTAGTCCAAGGACATATTCAATTGATAGGCGTCACTCATTCATGCGAGTTTTTTTTTATTCTCAGGCGTTTAGGTCTCCTCACGATGTTTTCGTTCACCGTTTAAGAAATTGTTAATTGAAAAATCAGAAGTGCCTGGGATTCGAACCTTGGACCGCTACTGAAAACCGAGTTTCCTATTAGTACGTAAGTAAGAGGCGACTAAAAGGGGGCTTCCGGGGTTGCGGGTGGCAAGAGTGGGAGCTCGAACCGCCCAGCCAGCGGCCCCGCGAAGGACGGCTGTATGTGTGGCCGCATACCGCCGTACACGACAGACGGTGTGGCGAGCGTCAAGCTCACCTGGGCGGAGCCCAACGAGGCAATGCGCTAAGAGGACTCCGGTTGCGTTCCTTTGGAGATCCCGGAGTCCTCTACGCAGCGCCGAGGACGGCCACCGGGGGGTTTTAGTGCGGTAAGAATCTCACATAACCTCGTGTCGCTACCACGGCATGGGGTACGTTTTGAAGGTTCCCCCTCGTAAAAGAAAGGCTATCATTGCTTATTTCTCATGGGCACTGAAACCAAGGGTATGAGGAAGTAGTTTAAAATTCAAAATGTATAAATAAGGTTAGGTATATAGCTTTTTATACATTTATTTTAATAAATGTATAAAAATAGTACATTACAATACGAGGACGAAAAATTTTTTTCTGACAAGTGTGAGTTTGCAGGCCGAGCCGCAGGCGAGGACTGCAATCACACGAGTCAGAAAAACATTTTTCGTCCGCGTGTTGTATAAAATTTTATATTACGGGGTCGGAAATTGGGGTTTTGCGCACGCGAAGCGTGCGTAAAACGTCAATTTACGCACGCCGTGATATAAAATATATTATTTTAATAAATGTATAAAAAGCTATATATTCAGAATTATTTGTTATTTCTTCGTTTTGCCCCAATCACCTTTCGACCCTCATTGAAATTAAAATGATTTCTGTAATACTTACGATATTATAACTTTTAAGAGTATATATATAGCCCCTTCGATCAAGAGGCCGAGTTTCTTAACCACTAGGCTATCACTGCTTGTCCCTGTAGTTCCGGGACCAGAATAGGGCTACGGTATCCCCTGCCTGTCGTAAGAGGCGACTAAAAGGGGCTTCCGGGGTTGCGGGCGGCAAGAGTGGGAGCTCAAGCCGCCCGGCCAGCAACCCCGGGAAGGACGGCGGTATGTGTGGTCGCATACCGTCGTGTACAACAGACGGTGTGGCGAGCGGCATGCTCACCTGGACGGAGCCCGAGGGGGCAACGTGCTAAGAGGACTCCGGTTGCGTTCCTCTGGAGATCCCGGAGTCCTTTACGCAGCGCCGAGGACGGCCACCGGGGGGGTTTTAGTGCGGTAGTAAGAATCTCACATAACCCCGTAGCGCTCCCATGGCATAGGGTACCTTTTGAAGGAAGAAAAAAAAGGCTATTACTGCTGTTGTCCCAGAGTTTTCAAAGTTATGTGCGTATTAGAAATTATTTATCACCTGCTTAAACGATGAAGGAGAACGTCTTGAGGAAACCTGAATAGTTGAGAGTTTTCAAAGGTATGTAAAGTCTACCAATACCAACTTGTCTAGCGCGGTGGACTATGGCCTAATCCTTCTCATTCTGAGAGTGTACCCATGCACAGCAGTGGGACGGTAATGGGTTGATGATGATGATGAAGCGAAATAACATAGACTTAACTGAAAACCGTGTCAATGTTGAACTGAACAACTATACCTGCTACGAAACAAATCGTTCATTACACCTAATGAGTTTCTTCACGCATAGTTGCTGTAATGGGCCGGCCAGTCTGCGTTATTGCATCGACATAGAATATTGATCAGTAGCTTGTAAGTAGTATAGTAACATGTGGTAAACTATACACTTTTAGACTGAAATTCGTACCTTCATTGGAATGACAGTGGCGCCATCTGGCGAAAATTGGTCGTACCAAATCTGAAACCTTCGTGGGCTCATGGACAACAACTTTGCTAAAGATCATCACTTGATCAAATGCATAGTTTACGATTCAATCCCTACTAATATCGATTAAAATAATCGACTTTTTGGTCCAAGAAATCGATTCTCCGATTAATCGATCTTAGATCGCCATCCCTAGTTCCCGTGGGATTTCCGGGATAAAAACTATCCTATGTCCTTTCTCGGGTTTTAGACTATCTTTGTACAAAATTTCATTAAAATCGGTTCAGTGGTTTAGGCGTGAAAAAGCGACAAACAGACAGACAGACAGAGTTACTTTAGAATTTATAATATTAGTAAGGATAAGGATTTAAGGTTTTTTCATAAATTAGAAATATCAAGCCGGCATGCAGTCCATTAATATAAATACTTAAAATTAAGTGGTAACTGCCGCCCATGTACATTAGTAACATACTGCATACAGAACAGTGGTTTCTATCTGCAGGCAATCTCAGCCCCAGCCGATCTCACTCCTCAAGATTAAGATGGTCGTTTCATATGCAAGTCAGCTCGTATCCACACCCTTCCTTCAAAACGCAAGAAGTGCATCATGCTATAGTCCGATTCATAATTAGGTGTCCAAAATGTAAACAAAGGTGTTGACCTACCAAGAAAATATGTTTCAAATGGTAGTTTCTTATTTTTGACAATATTAAATTAATACAACGATAAAAAATTAATAATCTCAATAATTTAAAAACAATTCACATTGTCCAATATTTATATTAATTCAATTTCGTTCCATACAGTAATAATCATAAAAAACAAGGTTTATGGTAGAAATTTAAAATGTGATAATGGTAACACAATCTGAATCCAAAACATTCTCTGTGCAAACAATCAACAATCTTGTGCCGTCATTTTTAAGTTTCGTAGCTGATATTATTCATTTTCGTGATTGCGATCAAACTCAATGTTTTCTAGTTTTTATAGCGCGTTTGTTAAATTGTGTATAGTTGTTAAAGTTTTCGTTTTTCGTTAAATTTGTTTAAAGTTTTTGTGTCTTGTTAATTTTGACAGTGACATTTCTTTGTTTACATTTTGGACACCTAATTATGAATCAGACTATAGAAATAGGTAGATGTTACAAGGTATCCCCTTCGAACCGTATTTATTCTATCACCTTTGTGTCACATGTATCACAAAACAGTGTCGGAAAGGATGTTCGCTCCAAATTTAGTGTTTAAGGCCGGCCATACACGAGTAGCTTGTAGCAGCCAGTATCGAATGCTTCAAGTTGCGAGTGCATAGTGAACTTCAGACTTGTAAGTACGTACATACACGAACAGCTCGAGCAGTTGCAATTGATTGAGACGGTAGGTAGCACGGTGATTTTTCATCTTGCGGTCAAGCAGTCGCCAGCCATACACTGACTGCTCGAGCTGACGACTGCTCTTGCGCAGTTACCTCGGCCCGCGCTCTTCATTCCTCGTTGCGCATGCTTCCCGCCTGCACAAATTCCTCGAGCAGTTAGCTTAACCGCTCAAGGAGTTATCAATGGCAGCTTCAAGCTGTTGACGATGACTGCAAGGGCGGTCCGTGTATGTTGATAACGGGGTAACTGCTCGAGCAGTCCATGTATGGCGAGCCTAAGAGTTGCAACATATCGGTTATGGACTCCAGAAAGGAATTATTTTATTTAACTTAGCGATGTTTATGGGCAGCAGAAGGCACTTAATATCAGGCTTCATGCTCGTTCATTCGAGGATTAACTAAAGTCAGTGATAAGTGCATTACTACTCCTAGGGACTAAGCAAAAATGTCTTCGCTTTGTCGTGTCGCTTTTACTCTGAAAATTGCGAAATTGTAAAAAACAATATTTATTATACATTTATTTATTTATACTTTATTAACCAAAACAAAGTTGTGGTGCAAAAGACGGACTTAATGCTGAATAGCATTTTCTCCCAGTCAACCTTGGAGGATGTGCAGAAATAAATTGAAGGCGGTTCAATAAAATAGAAGCATATAAATAAATGTCAATAAGATGAAAGAAAGAAGCATAATAAAAAAAAAAACGTGAAAGGGGAAAGAAAAAATAAAAGACATACATTGTTACAGTGATAAATACATTCATATATTACCAGACATACTTTTAAAATGTATTTCACTCGTGTATATAAAAACTATCCACCCGGCCATATTGCACTTTATAAAACATAATTTATATTTATCTGTGACAGTAAAATCACAGAACTTAATTTATGACTTTACCCCATGTCATATCCGATTGTGAAATAAAATGAATGCATAACTTTCCGAAAATACCAATGAATGAATTTTTAACAAAAAAATACAACCGAATTCTATGTCACTACAAAGTAAAAAATAATTGAAATAAATGTTGGTTTACTACATATTTCTGAAGTCGACGCTCAATATATTTCGTTGGATAATGATGTAAGCAGCGTGTCTAATAAACTTCCAGCTCGTCTCTATACAATAAACAAATAATTATTAAAATCGGTCCACTAACGGCGGAGTAATTCGTGTACATACACATAAAAATAGATACCGGCCGAATTGATAACCAGCTCCTTTTTGAAGTCGGTTAATAAACTATTACAAGTTCGTCAAATCTCACTACCTTCACCTCTAACTATTTTTTCTCCCAAAATCTGTGCTCTTGCTATTCACCTATAAAACTGTGTTAACTTTCTTTTTGTAATTTTATTTTTTTAGCTTCTTTCCCCTTTATTTATTATTCGTTCTATAGTATGCTATCTCTATATTTACACTTAATTTTATATATTAGTCCTGCATCTATCATTTAATTGCACCCTCCCTATTATTTTAAGTCATCTCTTCTTTAACTCCTCATCCTAAGGTTGTCTGGAAGAGATCGCTGTTTTAGCGATAAGACCGCCTTTTGTATCGTCCAAAATTGTATGTTTTGTTTTGTGTTCTTTTTTGGGTACAATAAAGAATATTATTATTATTATTATTACAAGTTTCGAGGCAATTTTTTGCAATCACGGCTACTGCTTTGGTATTACCGCCACATTTTTTATAATGTTAGAGTAGCAGACGGGCATGCAGAGCATCCACCTGATGATAAGCATCGCCTACCGCCCATGGGAACCAGTCAACCCCAGATAAGATTCAATTTCTAACCGAGGTCGACCACTGATGTGCCACTACCCCTTCGTTCGCGATCCCGACGGCGTTTGCCCACTTCCGGGCCCGTCTCGGTTCGGGATGGAGCTGGAGCTGCTCCATTCGCTCATCTTTGAGGTGCACGCGGGAACACCGCGCGCGCCACCTCGAGGCTTAATGGTGTTTTGACGTAGGACACCCCCGTGTCCTACGCCAATGCCTCCGTTATGGGGGTAGGAGATGGGCGTGGGGAAACCTTCGCCTACGCCCGATTTTACGCCTGCGGATTGGGAGGTCTGAGTATTTCTCTCTCTCCCGCTCCGCAGCCTCCTTCTGCGAGATTACTTCCTCACAGAAGGATTTGACCGCCTTCCATGACCCCGCGCTTACGACGATAGCTTTCACCACGGCCGGCAGCGAGAGGTCAGGCCCCACTGCAGCGACGAGTACACGGCGCTGACTATCCCATGCTGGACACTCCTCCAGAGTATGCTGCGCCGTGTCCTCGTCGCTACTACAATGGTGGCACTGGGTGGTTGGCTCCCTTCTGGCTATGCGGCACAGGTACTTCCCGAAACACCCATGACCTGAGAGCACCTGCACCAGCCGGAAGGTCAGCGACCCATGCCGCCTGTCATGCTTCAAATCCGTAGGCACCATTGTCATACCTATTTCTATCTTAAAACACATGTTAAGCGCTGATGTCAAGGTTTGAAGGTGTCAAGGTAAGGCCCACACTTATACGACGAGTGTCAAACTTAGTCCTTAGCCCAACTTAGTCTCAAAGAGTAAATTTGGTAGTTATTTTTAATTTTAGTTAACTAAACTTAGACTTTAATTTCACTATCACTACATGTAAGTACTTTTTAGGTCAGGAGTTTGTATGCAATTCAACGTTTAAACTTCTGAATTAAAAAAAAGTGAAAAACTAATTTAGTCGCAAAAAACGATGACGCGTATGAATACATTTTATTTCATTAACAATATTCATTAACCTACCTACTTAAATATCATTTGAGCAAACAGGTCAATTTGGCATTGACGTAAATCAAATCAAATCCAAATGTTTTATTCAAAATAGGTTCTTTACAGAGCACTTTTTGAATGTCAAACTACCACCACTTCACAAGGTGTTTCGTTATGGAGAAGAAGCGGCGAAAGAAACTCCATAATACACATCTTTTAAAAAAATTGGATTTTAAAATGTTAAACTTAACCTAATGGTACATGTGGAGCTGGGACTACTTCAGACCACACCGTTTTGTCAGTCAAATAATCACTTAGTTTATAGTACGCTTTTTTACATAGCGTTTGTTTAACGACATATTTGAACTTTTTTCTGTGAGATTCAAAATGTGGTCAGGTATTTTATTGTAGTAGCGAATACAGTTACCCATGAAAGATCTAGCCACCTTGCATATTCTATGTTTAGGAATTGCTAATTTATTTCTATTTCTAGTATTAAAGTTATGTTTGAAAAAAATAGTAACTATTGTTTTCAAACATATCAGTATGTTTTCTTATATACATAATATTTTCATAGATGTATTGACTATGTACCGTCAATATGTTAATAGTGGGAAACAGTTCTCTCAGGGACTCACCACGTCGCAGACTATATATTGACCTTATTGCTCTTTTTTGAATAGTAAATATAGAGTCTATGTCAGCAGCACTACCCCACAGCAGAATGCCATAAGGCATAATGCTGTGAAAGTAACTGAAATAGACAAGCCTGGCAGTGGGGATGTCTGTTAACTGTCTAATTCTTCTGACTGCAAAAGCTTCAGTACTAAGTCTGCTGGACAAAGCAGAGATGTGAGGGCCCCACTGGAGTTTAGAATCAATGGTTATCCCCAAGAAAACAGTTTCATTGACAGATTGCAAAGTCTCACCATTAAGAGCGACATTCATCCCCATACTCCTTACATTTGGTAGCATAAATTTAATACATTTAGTTTTATTAGAATTTAGGAGTAGGTTATTTTGACATTATCTTTTGGCGGTCGCGGTATTAAAAAAAAGGATTTTCGCCTGCATGTAATTATTATTAGTAAATTTTTTTTCTTAATTAAAATATTGTCTTATTTTAATATTATTGAATTATGATTGTATATTAATTATCATATTTTTAATTACGATGTTTGGCATGATGTCGTCACTAATAATTGTACTGCCACTTAGCAAGTAGAGATTACTCGATAATGTATGTATGTTCGATTATGTAAAAGTGAAAAGTATGTTAGTGACCATTAAATAATAAATAAATAAATAAATAAATAAATTATCTAATGATACTAGCTGACCTGGAAAACGTTGTGTTGCCATATAAATAAAAAATGTTAAGGGTGAACAACACTTAGGGGTATGAAAAATAGATAGTAGCCGATTCTCAGACCTACTGAATATGCATATAAAATTTGATGAAAATCAGTAAAGCCGTTTCGGAGTACGGTTACTAACACTGTGACATGAGAATTTTATATATAAGATATTATACTAGCTGAGGGACCGCACCGGGCGCCGCCATACGAGGGGCGCCAAAAACACACGAGCGTCTCCATTTAATAAAAAGGCTAGGCTATTAATTGAACGGCTATTTAAGCTACTTGGCTGCAACATACAAATTACAGAATTACAATTACATTATAAATAGATTAAATTTAACTTCAAAGATTTGATTATTTCACGATTCCATAGAAATAGTATAATTTAAGAACATAAAACAACCTTATATTGTGTTATATACGTTCTGGGGGTTTGCCGTTGTTTTCAAATCGAATAGTAGTACGTAGTTAAGTTTGAGATACTCTGGTTAAAAGTAAAAGATTACTAAATTGACCGCCTCGCGTTGTGCGAACATTGTGTGCATCAATTGCGTAATAGTCTATATCCGTATCATTCTGTCTTCTAATTTTGAGCACAATAATCTCTGAGAAGATTCTAGAGGATTCTAGAAATATTACAATACGTAAAATAAAGACGCTAAAGACGCATTCTACACTCACAGCCGCACACTGGGATTCCCTGTGTTGTGGTTGCCATGAACACACACAAAGACGAATACACAAACACCCAGACCCAGAACAGATATCCAATTTCATCAGATGTCTGTCTGGCCGGGGATCGAACCCGGAACCCTTTGCGCGAGCTGTATGGTGACCGCTCCGCCGCACGGGTAAAATATACATATAGATACTACAAAGAATCAGAGTCAGATATTAGGTCGAGTAGGGCTATTGTGCTACGACGCGAGATAGTGTCTACGTGCGATTCTACATGCGTGCAAAATACTGTCATTTCATAGATACCTTTTCCGTCATATGATGGTGTTGAAATCCTTGGGTTAACGAAGGAGTAGGGACCCCTAAATGTTAACCGAATTAAAAGTAACATTTTTCCGTCTTTTTTTTTTTAATTTACTGAAAATAAATAAATTTATTTGAACTCTACAAACAAAGGCAGTACTTAATTAGCGATATTGCGTCATTGCTGAAGAATTACTTAAAGTTTAAAACTAAAAAAAAACTCATCTAAATACAAAACATATTGCTAATGTTCCAGTGCATTCATTTATTTTTGAAAATATTTCAAGTTTAAGACACTCTCCTGTAAATTTTACTCAATTTCGTTTACTAAGGATCGCCTTGTGACCGTCGATTTTAGACATAGAGCGTATCAGACTATGGCAAACAATAGAGTATTCTCCCATACGTCTAACATATTTATTATAAGAAAAAAAATATAAACCAAAAAGTAATAACAATAATAATATATCAAAAGTAACACAGCGGCGCAAGCTAGAACCGTGCCTGTGAATATAATTTTGTATAGAAAATTAATTATTATTTTAAGACACGTCCAATATCTGTACATATAAATGGAGAACTTATCACGTGAAAATCACGAAGTAAAAGATATAAGGGTAAGCGTTTATCAGTAATAGTGTTCAAAGGTGATCGCGATTGTTTGCGTCAATCTGCCGTTTGCACAATAAAATGTAATCGAATGTTTATTTGCCTTTTTAAAGGGCAAATGTTGAAGAAATATAAAAAACATCGTCTGTAGGTACCGTTAGCGCTAGAAACGCTGGGTCCTTAGAGTCAAGAAGATTCGCGTCTTCAAAAATCGCACCTGATCGACGTTTCTGTTTTTCTGGTTGTTGCATCTGGAGACCTAAGAGCTAATGTGTATTTTGGCCAAAGGTTAAGTTTAGCCATAAAACGCATTAACGCAGCCAGCATTCTTTGGATCCTACCGAGTGGCAGTGATTTGGACTCATTGTAAAATTTTAATGTAAGGGCATAGATTAGTAAAGATACTTCGCCGCCTTAAAATTGAATTAAGCCACAAATGGCTTATTATCGTAAGTTCTTTTTTTGAATTCTTGACAAATAAAACATTTTTAGAGAAAATTTGCGAATAAATAACTAATACTGCGTAATTTACATGAATTTACATAATAAATAAATAATTATTTCAAATATTTTAGGGATATTTTAGCACGGAGACGTGGCAAAACTTTTTTACGCAAGTATTTCAATTCTCAAAACTGGGTACATTCTCCAGTTAGGAGTGAGTAATCTTTACTAATCTATGTGTAAGGGCATGATTATATTTTTTTCCTTAAGTTTTCTTTATTATTACATTGTAGGTATATATATCTATAGTTATCCTTTGTTTGTACATTTTCTTCTTTCACATTACAAAGTAAACTAGGGAATTGCCAAATTATTATGTTGGAATTATGTTAAAATAATTTCAATAAAATTTAGTTAAGTACGTAGTTCAAAAGTCTGTACTTGAAAACAACTAATTTCTTAACAAATTGTTACATGGTCGGTTGAACTGTTATTGTAACACATTGTTGATTACACGTGTCCATGGGCATTTACATATTTCGTTAGATCACAGCGTAAACTTGAAACTTGAAACTAGCTCATAACAAATACCTCAGTTTAAAGGATTACTTCGCGGTTTAATGTGAAATATATATATAAATTCTTAATAACTACGACAAGCATAATTTACACGCCCATTTATATGTATCCATACACACACACGCACATACACACGTACACACACACACACACACACACACACACACACACACATACACACACGCATCAGTCCAGCAGGAAATATCTTTTTGTGTATAATGTTTTTGTTTTTGTTTTTGTTTTGTTGTTTTTGTACCGCAATATAAATTGTATAATGGCAGCATTTGGGGAGCCTTGACCATCAATTCCCGCATAACATCTCAGGGAAATCGGGGCGGCTGAAAATCAGCGCAGTTCTGGATTTAGGTCCTGTGTCTGCATCAGCTGAGCCGTTTCCATTTGCTCTCAATATGTAATATTCCAAATTATTTGTTTACTTGTGTAACTTCTTGAGGCAATAAACCATTATTATTATTATTATTATTATTAACTATGTCTAAATTAAGCTTAAGGACTTTGTACTTACGCAACTTTATGTACATATTTTTTACTATACATAAATGAGATGACAAAAACTCATTGACGTAGAAATCAGCCTCCTTAAACATTGTAAAAAATGCTTTAGCCAACTTTTTATCTAATATCATATCATATTATTCTATAATAGTATCAATAGGAAGAAAACTTGACAGCTTTTAAATAAACCCAAGGTTATATAAGATAATGTATTTTAAAAAAATGATAACCCGATGACAATATACTGGTTTGGCATGCAAAGAGTTCCGGGATTAATCTAAGCCTTTTATTCGCTTCTTCTAAATAATTTACTTAGACTTCTTTTGTAGAGTCGGGGTGACTTGTTTTACGCTGGATTCCTACGGTCTGTGATATTGCAGACCGACGCGACCGAGTGCGGAGCGACACACTGTGTCGTATGTGGTACAGCGGAATGGAATATATTATAGAATATTTTTAAGTTTTTATGTATGAGATTATAAGTATAGTTAAATACATTATTTTATGGAAGCTTTTAAGCGTCGTGCAAAATAGTTTCGGAACCAGAGTAGGGCTACCGTATCTCCCGCGTGTCGTAAGAGGAGACTAAAAAGGGGTTTCCGGTGTTGCGAGCGGCAAGAGGGGAAGCGGTATGAGTGGCCTCATACTGTCGTACACAGATGATTTGGCGAGCTTCATGCTCACCAGAGCGGAGTCCGATGGGGTAATGGACTTAGAGGATGCCGGTTGCGTTCCTTTGATGATCACCGAGTTCACAACGAAGCGCCAAGGACGATCACCGGGGGGTTTTAGGACAATAAAATCTTGTAGCCCCTTATCATGTCCATAACAGAGAGTACTGATTCGAGGTCGCTAGAACACGGTAAATGCTTACTAATTACCCAAGTTCAAGTTAACCTTCAGATTTTGAACAAAAACAGCAGGTATTTAAACTGTGCTGTTTATATTACAATAAGCTGAATATAAATATAATTAATTATACTAAACTTACAAAAGGTACCCGACGACGTGGGAGCGACGTCTGGTTATGTGGGATTTTTACCGCACTAAAACCGCCCCGGTGGCCGTCCTCAACACTTGTTGGAGAACTCCGGGATCTCTGACGGAACGCAACCGGAGTCCTCCAAGCGCGATGCCCCAATCGGGCTCTGCCCTGGGAGAGCAGTTTTCGCTCCTCCCACACCATCTGGTTTTCACGACGGTATGCGACCACACATACCGCCGTCCTTCCCGGAGTCGCTTACTGGACGGTTCAAGCTCGCACTCTTGCCGCCCGCAACCCCGGAAGCGCCCTTTTAGTCGCCTCTTACGACAGGCAGGGGATACCGAAGCCCTATTCTAGTCCCGGAAGACTCCCGTTTACCAACCTCTTTGCTTACCTGCTACTCAACAACCCATTTATGACGGTCCTCACGTAGGACTCTAATGTTACCTGTTGATTACACACGTCCATGGACAGTAGTTATCACTTATCATCAAATAGACATGCTTGTTTTCTACTTCTGTAAATGTTAACCAGTTCAGTTCTGAAGTTAAAGACTCATGTGGCAGGTGGTCTATGTCGCGATCTTTTTCGTGCGGCTCTCGAGACTTTTTTTTATAATATAGGAGTAGCAGACGAGCATGCAGTCCACCTGATGGTAAGTGGCTACTGCCGCCCATGGACATCTGTAATCAACCTCAGATAAGATAATCATTTTCCTACCTGAGGTCGGCCACAGATGCGCCGCTACCCCTAAGGACTAAGCTAGAACGCCTCAGAAAAGTCTGTCTCCCTTACCACACTCTTCAAACCGGAACACAGCAGCGCCTAACACTGCTGTTATTAGGTAGAAATAGGTGTGATGGTGGTGCCGGCGGAGTCGAACCACAGAGGGTTCTACCATCTTCAAAACTTCGTAGAACCTACTATTTCATGCGCATTTTTTCAAATTACAGAGCCAATTTTGTGACGACCATTTTTTATCACCGTCAAATTTCAGGAGCTCCTCTTTTTTCGACAGTCAATTTTGAATGCGGTCCGCTATTATCTGGTATAGCTACTATGTGTCCCGTGTTGCCGAAAAGTTAGCCAACTACTTGATGCTATTTTGTACATATAGGTACATAAACAGATGTGTTACAAAATTAGGGAATTTTGAAGGTTACGATATCCCCTTGACTTTAATCATCGTTTGCGATCTAAAAAACAGAACAATCGCGATCTTAATGAATCAAGCATGACATATGTTCATAGGCCTTTGTCGAAGTAATGTGGCCTTATTAATTTAATGAAGGCACAAAAACTGACAATGAAGATGCATCTCCTATAAATTGTGACATCTGTTGGAACAGCTTCAGAGACAAACTGGAAACATGTCGGTAAGTTTAACATTTAACTATTTATCTATAAACTAGTTCTATATACATATATTCTATACACATAATTAGAAAAATAAAAAATATTTAATACCGTGGGTACGTTCTAGAAAAGGTTTTTTGTTTTTTAATAATTGTATTAGAAAGGAAAACACCTATATAATCTTTATTGTTTATTGTCTTTTTGTGTCATCCGAAATTATTAGTTTTTATTTGGTCATCATCATCATCGTTATCAGAAAATATTTTTGGAAAATGTTAGATTATGGTAAAATATGGATCACTGGGCCAACACTAGCTTAAAATATTTTAAGGTGGTATAAGCAATTTGACTTGTTAAGTTGTCATTGCCACCCACAGATATCTTTCATCATCTCCAAAATTGCAGAAGTCAGGATTGCATTGACGCATAATCGCGTTTCAGTTGCTGCATCTAACTTCTCCTGGGGCTTTAAAAATAGATGTTCTTCGTTCATTTCATATCCAGATTTTGGATTTTTAATTAGCCTTACACATAGAATTAGTCAACACTAACCTGGTCAACACTTACACTGACCTAACATTTCATCATCCACCCATTATTGTCCCACTGCTGGGCACGGGTCTCCTCTGAGAATTAGAAGGATTAGGCCATAATCCACCGCGCTGGCCAAGTGCGTATTGGTACACTTCAAATATCTTTGAGATTCTTTTATACATCTCTCAGGTATGCAGGTTTCCTCACAATATTTCCTTCCCTGTGATAATTAATTTCTAATACATACAATTTTGAAAAATCAGAGGTGCGTGGCTGGGATTTAAACCTCGGACCCCTCGATCGAGAGGCCGTGTTTCTTAACCACTAGGCTGTCACATGGCTGTCACTGCCACTGACTAACATTTGGCAGATCTCGTTGACTCGATAATTAATAAAATTGTAGACAATTTGATAATTGTAAATTAATTGTATAATTCGCGTCAATTACGCACATAATATTATTAATTTCATGAATAGCATCATAGTCGAACTGATCGAGTCTAACTGATTATGGTTCAGCGTATAATTATGCGTGAACGTGTCTGTACATCATATTTGTCGTAATTAGGTCACATTCTTCTTAATAGGGAAGCAAACATGAATAGGTATAATTATCTGAGGCGTTCGGACTTAGTCCTCACGAGTAGCAACGTATCTGTGGCCGGCCCATACGATTTCCTATTTCTGACACAATCCGCTAGGGGTGCTGATTCGAATTTGTATGGGCAAATACGTAAACAAATACCAAAACAGTCATATTTGTCGAAACGTAAAAACTCCTGGTAAGGGTACAGATAGGAATTTTATCTTATTTAGACATAAATAAGTATAGATATCTCATCGCCATTGAAGGAAGCCACAAATGGCTGAAGCGTACGTAAAATGGCTGACTGTTTTCCCATTACGTCTCCGACTGTCATGGTGTATTTTACGCGGAACATTGCCGACATGTGCAGTTAAGTATTGCACAATAACACGAAATCGAAGAGAAAGTGCGGAGAAATATCGTTTCATTCGTAAATGCTGTAAAAACATTTTTTTTTAATAATTTTCGAACACGAAAATAGATGACAGTGACAATTTCAATTGTCAAAACTGGTTACATTTTCTTGTTAGCAGTGAGTAATCTTTACTCATCTATGTATTTAGGGTTGAATACAGATGTCCATGGGCAGTAGCCACTTACCACCAGGTGGACTGTATGCTCGTTTTCTACTTCAATGAATACATAATTATAGTTACAAACTAAAAACTACGCTAAAATCGCACAAGAAAATTCGTTAATCCTGATGATCCTGAGAAGAATGGGACAAAATTATTAAAATTTCATATCGTCATCGGTTCTTGATAAATATTCAAAATTTAAAATTATTAGGACCGTTAAAAAATCGTGACCGTGGGTAAAATCGAGTTCTAGGATTCCGTTACATACATATATACAGGTCAAGCTAATAAAAGCGTGGTAGGATTAGAGGCAACACACGAGTGCCAGCCTGCGCTTATGACCATGACTGACAGTCGGCGGTAGTCGGCCGTGGTCACCAGCGACCCTAATATTCACCCAAAGTTCAAAAATCGATCGATATCATAAATTTTGCAATTGTTTCACTGATCGCGCTAAACCTCGTCAATAGCTATCAAACAAAAAAAGGATAATCGGTTTAAAAACAAAAGAAAAAGGGTAATAAAAAAAGCTAAGGAATTGTTTTGACTTTAGCTATTTAAACATTACACAATGACATCATTTAACAATTAAATACCTACATTGTTTTGAAAAATAATTGTGTAACATCTTCATATAATATGTATTTTTTATTTTTTGTCAGGTAAAGATCCTGTACCTCTTGGTGTTGGTCGTACTTGCTGCGGGGGTTAAAGGGAGTCGAGAAATTCGTTCCCCAGGTAATCTTGTACTTTAATTAATAATATTTTAAGTTATGAACTCGATTCTACAATTATCTATTTTTAGACTACTGCTCTACCTATTTCTGCCTTAGCAGTAGTGTAATGTTATTTTGGAAGATGCAGCAAAGCAGATACGGTCGTGAAGCATCGTGAAGCAAACTTAGCTCTCAGGAGTAGTTTGCAGTTATAAGACTCCCCAATTTTGGTTAATATATTTGTACTTGGACAGGTACTACTACGCTAGATGAAATGCTGTACAGTTGACCTAAGCGGTTAATACGACAACACGACACACGACAGCTGCATATTTTATTGCATAAAATATAACAACGTTCAACGGTGTTTTTATACGCGCATATCTTAACCATGCACATGCAAGATGTAAAAAGAACTTATTCTTGAAGAATTCATGAAATGTTGACTTAGGCAGTTAAAAAAAATAACAAATATAACCTTTCAAAGTCGATGACAATGCTTTATTTACAAGTAGGTACTCTTGCGTGAAAATAGCCTATAGGTAGTTATCTACTTTCTTTCTCTCAGGTGGGTCGTGTCTCTGAGCCTTATAGCTCGGTTTCATTGTTACACTAAATAAAATATTCTAATTTGGTCATCTTTCTTGTTAAAGGTGGCAATGGATGGCAAGGCAGCGGTGGTAGCGGTTATGGGGGTTTCGGATCAGCCCGTTCTTCGTTTGGTGGCTGGTCGGGATCTGGTTTAGGTCGCTCACAAGGCGGCTGGAATACCCTCGGCAGATCCGGCAATGGAGATTCTAACGGGATTTCAGGCAGATCCTCTGGTTGCAATTCTGGTAACGGCTGGGACAGTTCCAGCCTTGGTTTCCGATCAAACGGCGGTGGTTACGGCGGTGGATGGTAAAAGTCTCAATAAATGATTGATTTAAAGTTTACTTTTGGCTATGTACAATGCTTCTGATTTGTTTAGTTTAATGCGCATTATGTTATATAATAAGAATTATATTGTAATATCCTAACATTAAATAATTTACTAAAGTGAAACTCGTATATTATTAACTTAATACCTAATTCTTAAGAAATAAGAATATATTTAAATCGGAGAGTCCAAGGTCCAAGCCTCACGCACCTCTGATTTTCCAAAGTTATAAGTGTATTACGAATTAATGGTTAATTCATAAAACGGTAAATAACCCGAGAGTTCTTAAATAATCACAAATTGATTATACTAATTCGCACCAGTGGACTATGGATTTAAAAGTTGAAACCCCTAATATTTGAAGAAGAGATGGGCTCTCCAGTGGAACAGTAGTAGGTTGACGACAATTTAAAACATACTACGTTTTTTTATAATATAGAAGGAGCAGACGAGCATTCAGTCCACCTGATGGTAGGTGGCTACTGCCGCCCATGGATATCTATAATCAAACCCAGATAGGATTATATATTCCTACTAAGGTACCTGAGGTAGGTAGGTAAGCTGGAACGCCTCGGAAAAGTATGTCTCCCTGCAAACCAGAACACAGCAGCGTTTAACACTGCTTTTATGAAGCAGAAATAGGTGTGACGGTGGTGCCGCCGGAGTCGAACCACAAGGGGTTCTTCCACCTTGAAACTAACACCTCAGATACAGACGCTTATAATGCAAGATCTCATCAAATTTTAGATACTTTAAATATACTCGTATTTCCACTTTAAATTTGGTACATACATATTACGTACGTATCATCATCATCATCATCATCATCATCATCAATCCATTACTGTCCCACTGCTGGGCACGGATCTTCTCTCAGAATGAGAAGGATTAGGCCATAGTCCACCGCGCTGGCCAAGTGCGTATTGGCAGACTTCACATACCTTTGAGATTTTTTTTTTTTATAAATCTTTCAGGTCTGCAGGTTTCCTCACGATGTTTTCCTTCACCGTTTTAGCAAGTGATAATCAATTTCTAATACGCACATAATTTGAAAAATTAGAGGTGCGTGCCTGGGATTTGAACCTCGGACCCCTCGTTCGAGAGGTCGAGTTTCTTAACCACTAGGCTATCACTGCACTTACGTATGTATATTTATCACAAATTACATTTTAATCTTACTTACCAACTGTTATCAGATACATAATTCCCTTGTTTGTAATTAAATATTTTTATAATTCATACACAGGTAAATTGTTATAACGTAACTAAAAAGTATAATCTTACAAAATTTCAGTTATAAATTGAACCTTAATTATTCTTTGAAATATGAGGCAGCTTTGCCTTTCATAAAAGGGATGTAATTTTCATTTTATTGTTTTCCCTTATAACACGGAAAAGGCAGGTATAATACTGCCGCTAACACCTTCAGTAATGAAAATAGATAGCAGCTTATATTGAAAATTATATATTATGCCTAATAACACAACAAACAATCAATGTGGCAGCTACGATAACAAAAAAACGTGATTACCTTCATTGAGTCATACTTTTTGATATGATTAATGAATAATTTGCCATGTGTAAGTCGAGCTTGCACACCGAGGCTTCTGTGCTACCAAATTTTCATTTGTCAACTAAAAATAAAAAATAGTATTTGTTATCATAGTAGTCATTGAAGTAAATGCTATGTGAAAAATTGAACTGTCTATCTATTACGGTTCCAGAGATTGAGCCCTGTGATAGACGGACAGACGGACGAATTATTATAAAAATATTAGAAACAAAAAACTCGACGACTCAATCAATAGTTTCATCCCCCATTTTATTTATCCTCTTGGGAGAGAATTGATCAAAATCCTTTCTTAGCGGATGCCTACGTCATAACATCTACGTGCATGTCAAATTTCAGCCCGATCCGTCCAGTGGTTTGGGCTGTGCGTTGATAGATGACTATGTCAGTCAGTCACCTTTGAATTATATATATTTAGATGTTACTCCTACAACTTAGTCGAAATCAACGATCTCGTATATAAAAATCCGTCAAGCGGATTGAGGAGCACGAGCGAAAGAATGAGACATAAATAGGTATATACATTCGATACATATCACATCACATGATATTTGTGGATTTATCATGTGATAGGTATCACATTGCATTATCTATACTTATAATAAATCTGTAGAGGGGTCAATTCTGTACATGAAATATATTTCCAAAATTACTATCAGGCGGTGACGAGGGATCGATACTGATGTCAAAAATGCAATCAGTAAAATTTTTGACTGTCTGTCTGTCTGTCTGTATCTGTATTTTAACGAAACTTGGTACAAATATTATTCATATTCCTGAGCTGGTTATAGTATACTTTTCATCACGCTACAATCAATACGTGCAGAGCAGTGAAGGGAAATGTTGGGAAAACGGGAGAAGTTACTCCATTTTTAAGCTTCCGTCGCGTGTGCAACCTTAATGGTTAAAGCTACACAGAAATCATGTATGACGGAAATGTTCTCCTTAAAATTATTTAAAAATTATCCCACGACAACATATGTCTATCTTTTATGGTTGACTCACAATAACACGTATAACTCCCGATACCTTAGCAGTTCGAAGCTTTCTGATTATACTCGTATTTGTCTACTCCTACGTTTATAACACTCAGTCATCCCTAATTAAAAAAGTTAACAGTATTAACTATTCCATAAAAAATAATCATAGAAATCATACCCCTAAGTTATAAGGGTTGTTCACCCTTAACATTTTTTTATTTATATGGCGTTTGCCGGGTCAGCAAGTATAAACTATAAATCGATAATAATTGAATATGAATTATTATCATAAACGCACTAGCGTGACGGGTTCCGTTACATACATCGTTTCACCAATTGTATGTTCCCTCTCATGGCGCGCCTAAAATGTACAACTTACTTAGTAAATGATGTAAAAGATAAAGCGCATGTATATTTTACTTAGGTATCTACGTCACAACATAGCAACCTGTCACGATACGACCCCGTGTCGTATGTAGGTACCTATTTTTCCTGCGTAATGCCGTCAAAGACAAATGTAACATCTTGAATTCACTTTATATTTTTCAATCTTAAAAATTAATAATCTTAAAAAATGTTTCTCCATTTTTTATGCCATTTGATAAACAACTGGTTATAGGTTCCTCCTGCTGTGGGTAATAACCGTCGGGACCGCGGACAAATGCAAAAGAACGTCCAGAGGAACACCGTAGGGTTTTAACTGGTAGGAATCCGGCATATTCTCTCCGTTGCCCCCGCGGCTGAGGGGAACGCATACAGGGTTTCCCCACGTAAAAAGTATTAAAGGTACAGGTCCAACATATTGTATACAAGTTAGAACCTCGTGAATTCTCAATACGTAGGTAGGAATTGAGAATTTTAGTACTTTTTTAGATTAGCAAATCTGCATGCAGTCCACCTGATCTTCCATAGGATTGAAGTACTACCTGAGGTCGGCCACGCATGCGTTGCTTGATGATTAAGATGGAAGGCCTTAAATACTTGTCTCTTTATCACAAGCTTCTAACCAGAACTTAACAACGCTTAATTTCAGTTTATTACAGAAATCAACATATATTATGATTTGCACTTTAGTCTGACCAAAAGAGAATGAAATAAAACATACCTACTGCTATAACACTCAAATGACATTCAAATTATTTATTTGTGTTATCTAATGAAATTTTCCACTGCGCTATCTAATTATATCGAAAGTCGAACCTTACAAGTCAAATCTCTATGGAAGATCTTGTAAACAAGTTGTTAGGTAATCGATTTTGTAAATCAGATTTGCGTTTTACCTCTGGCAATTTTACTTGGTTTAAGTGGAATTGTGCGAATATTAGATAACATACATATGAGGACACTAACTTAGTCTTCAGGAGTAGCTAAATATCTGTGACCAGCTTCAAGTTAAATCTCTGCTCCATAACTATGGAGTTGTTTACTGATATCCATAAGAGTGGGATTGTATCTCTTCTATCTCCTTCAGATTATTATTGGCCATAAACTGGCTAAAAAAAAACAATTGACAAACGAGTTCTACGAAATTTCCATACGTCCAACATTGAGGTTATACAAACGGCAGCGCATGATGCTCGTTTGATCGAACCTTGATACCCCCACGCTTACACCACGCACTATTACTATTGCTGACGCACACTCGTAAACACAATGGATAAAGAAAGTGGGAGGGAGGTGCACTTTGCATGGAGATGGCGTAACGCTTTTTCCTCATGTGACGTTTTCAAGCATCCAACGACTTCCACGAGTTACGAATAGATATCAAAAATCTTTTGATATACCTACTTGACAAAACTTTAACGGGTTTAGATTTTGAAAATAAAGACATAATATGACATAATTATTTTTATTTAAACAGTAGTTACTCCCAAACTCAACTCATTTAAAAGTTTTTTGAAATTTTGTAAAACAAAGTTTTATAATTTAGGAAGTTGTAATGAGACGTGCGTAAATTCGAACTTAGAGTAATTATTTTTGTTTAACAATGTGTATGTAATTAAAGTTGTAATGTTATTGTTGTTTGTCGCAGCTAATTCAATGAGTTATTTTTTTATAATAATGTAAAAAATCGTAATCGTAATAGCAGTGATAGCGTAGAGGCTAAGAAACTCGGCCTTTATATCGAGGGGTCCGAGGTTCAAATCCCAGGCACGCACCTCTGAATTTTCAAAGTTATGTGCGTATTATAAATTAATTATCACTTGCTTAAACTGTGAAGGAAAACATCGTGAGGAAACCTGCATACCTGAGAGATTTATTAAAAAGAAATCTCAAAGATATGTGGAGTCTACCAATACGCACTTGGCCAGCGCGGTGGACTATGTCCTAATCCTTCTCATCATGAGAGGAGACCCGTGCCCAGAAGTGGGTACAGTAATGGGTAATGGGTAATGACAGTAATGGGTTGCTGATGATGATATTACTTACTATGGGCGACAACTAGAAATACTAAAATTAAACATACTAAAAAAAGTACGTTTCCTCATTCAAGATGTAGATATTTTTCGGGGCTTTTCGGTTTATCTATTGAACCGTGAAAGGTGGACTTACTTAGTTGCTGTCATAACAAATATTTAAAATAAAAATAATTAAAAATTGGTGATACGGAACCCTCAATATGAGAGTTCGAATCGCATTTACCAATTGTTATTTATTTATTTTACAATACGAAAAAGTTCAATTATTAAAAAAAATCGTTAAAACATCCAGGCTTTTAGATTTTTGTCTATATTTTTAACTAACTGCAACATTCAAGTTGATAAGTGCCTCAATTATACCAGGGACTTTTTAATATAAAAATAAAGCTGCCTTTCGAAAGCTTTACGACACCAGTACCTACCTACTACAAAATCAGTAGTGAGCTCTACGAAACCTGCGTTCAATATGAAATTCTTTTCCATGGCAAGTATTTTGTATATAATTTTTAATTTTTTGGAAACCCTGGATCTCAATAAATCTGCTGGTCCCGACGGCATCCCGGCTATATTTATCACGCGTTGCGCTGGTCCCTTAACCACACCCATAAGTACTTTGTTTCGTCGATCTCTGGCAGATGGTGTAGTTCACAATATTTGGAAGTGCCTTCATTACTCCAGTATATAAAAAGGTCCCAAAGATGAAGTACAAAATTATCGCCCTATTTCTTATTAAACTCTGCTTATTTGCAAAGTTACTCGAGAAGATTTCTATGGTTAGATGTATGCCTGTCTTCGTAATACGTTTCTCGAGCATCAACATGGCTTCTTAAAAAATAGATCGACTGTATCTAACCTTGCTGTTTGCTCTGATTTTATATCAAGTTACGAGTATATGTCTTCACCTTCGCAAATTGATGTAGTCTACACAGATTATAGCAAGGCTTTTGACAGAATAGACCATAATATTCTTTTACGGAATTCTTTTTCCTAATGGGTATAAGGGGTGATTTGTTTAGGTGGTTCACTTCATACATAAATAACCGAAACCAAACTGTGGTTCTTAACGGGTACAAATCCTCACCTATATTAATACCATCAGGTGTTCCACAAGGATCACTGTTGGGTCCGTTGTTTTTTTTCCGTTGTTGTTTTTTTTTTTTTGACGACCCGCGTGGCGGAGCAGTCACCATACCGGTCTTACGCGCAGGGGGTCCCGGGTTCGATCCCCGGCCAGACAGATATCTGAATGACGAATTTAGATTTATGTTTCTGGGTCTGGGTGTGTGTGTATTTGTCTCTGTGTGTGTCCATGGCACCCACGGCACAGGGAATCCTAGTGTGGGGCTGTGAGTGTAGAAAGCGTTTTTTTTATGCAGATGATATGAAGATCTTGTACCCCATCACTAATTATAAATATATATAAATTACTCTTCGACACCCATATTGATAATATTATTAAAAAAGCTAATAAAGCTCTTGGTTTTATATTAAGGAATTCGATTTTAAAAATGTAAAGACATTCAAAATTCTTTACTGTGCTTTTGTTCGTAGCTATTTGGAGTACTGTTCACAAATTTGGAACCCTCAATATAATGTATATAATTGATAGAATAGAGCGTGTCCAAAAACGTTTCCTCCGCTTCCTGCAGTTTAAAACGAAAAAAATATATATCGACCTATAACTTGCGGTGTATCAAATTCCACATGCTTCCCTTATATGAGCGGCGATCTATTGCGGATTTAGCGTTACTATCTTAAATAGCTAGGGGCATAATTGACTGTCCTGAGCTGTTAAGCAAACATACACTCCGTGTGCCTTTACATAATTTTCGAAAACTACCTCTTCTGTCAGTTCCGCTTGTAAAACGTAAATATCGACGAAACTCACTTTTTCCGCGATCTTGCATATCATTCAACGAAATTGCTCGTACTGTTGACTTAGACCTATTCTATACCAATGATTCTCAACGTAAATCTAAGCTAGCTAATAATTTCTTTACCAACTCAGTTTGATTACACTTCTTTTTTTTAAACTTGTTGTCTTCTGACTTGTTTTTTTCTTTTAAATTATTTAATTTAAGTCCATAAGTGGAAACTCATAAATTGCCATTATTGTACTACGATTTTATGTTATACTCGTACTATGTACTAGCTGTAAGTTTTCCTAAATAAAATAAAATGAAATGCAATGAAATGAAATAGTTTGCTAGCTTGAGTAAAACCATATTGTAGTAGAAAATAATAGGAGGGGATATTACATTTTATTTCAATATCGAGCTTTATTTTTCGATATCACATCACTATCGCTTTTGTCTTTTAAATTATTATAGCCTACAAGTAAGGTTTCATGTGAAATTTCGTAGATTTGTAGGTAATCAGTGCAATTCATTGTTTGCACTACGTCTAGCGTCTAGGTTTTGGTTCACACACTAATAATATGTATTACATATTCATATCAAGCAATGTCAATACTTTTATGTTATAGATTAAAAGAAGGAATCGAAGTATCCAGCCCCCAAAAGAGAAGCCAATGAAACTCTCGTTAAATAAACGAAATGGCAGTTTCGTTTCTATTATCGGTCGATGGATGAACATAGGTATATGGATGGATACTAATAATTACGGCATTCATTGTCTAGTCAATATCAGTATATTTTGCTTTGTGATCACCAATATTTTGCAAGTGATTGCCCTGATTCAAGCAAGAGACGACCAGAAGAAACTGATCGAGTGTTTCAGTGTTCTCTCGTTTTGTGGCATGGGACTCTACAAGCTAATGTCTCTAAAAGGTGGCGAGCAACGCTGGCGATCTCTGTTAGCCAGTGCTTCTAATTTAGAACTCCAACAACTAATACGCGAAGATCCCACGAATGCGGACTACGAATCAGACGGTGAAGAAGATACCACATTTGAGAACCACGTCGGGAAGTACACTCAAAAGTTTATTTCGACCTCAAATGTGCTTTGGAGAATCTATGCATTTACTGGTGTTGTGTATGTACTATCACCTTTCCTTGAATACGCCCTGATGAAGTTCCAAGGAGCCGATATATTGGAGTATCCACACATCTTGCCAGGTTGGACACCGCTGGACGAGTTAAGTTTTATCGGATATGTGATTACGGTACTGGCCGAGGGGATAGCTTCTATCTACGTAGTAGGTGTCCATGTGGCTTTCGATTTATCAGTCATTGGGATGATGATATTCATACAAGGACAATTTTTCCTTCTGCAAAATTACGGCGAACGTATTGGAGGTAGAGGAAAGCAATGTGTCCTATCACGGAAAAAGGATGTAAGAGCACATTACAGGATTTCAAAATGTCATTTCATACATGTTTCGTTAATGAAGTAAGTAAATTGTGCAATAACAACATTACCCTTTTTTACACATGACACCTTTATATTGGTAGTAGCCATATTTTCCGCGCTGTGCTAAAAAAGAAAGGTCATAAATTTCGCGCTATAAAATAAAAGTAAGTAAACGAAATAATTGTTTAAATGTGTTATATACATAGTACACAATTATATGACAACTAAGACTAAGGTCATTCTTAATTATAAATTTTATGTAGCTAAGAAACAATAATTGTTTTTCCTCCAAAATCCGGTATTTGCACTATACCCACAATACAAGCGGAGGTTTTCGTTTTTTCTACATTACAAAAACTATGCGAAGTGATGGTAATGATAATATATGTTGGTGGTCCATTAGGATCTATCACATTATCGATTTTGTTGCGTTTTTATATAATATGTGAGTAGCAGACGAGCACGCAGTCCATCTGATGGCGAGTGGCTAATGCCGCCCATCGGCATCTGTAATCAACTCCAGATAGGATTGGATTCCTACCTGAAGTCGACCACAGATGCGCCCCTACTCCTGAGGATTAAGCTGGAACGCCCAGAGAAAAGTATGTCTCAGAATGTTATTAGGTAGACATAAGTGTAGCGGTGGTGCCACCGGAGTCAAACCACAAAGCGTTCTACCGCCTTTAATGACGTAGACGACGCTACGAATAGCAGTTTTACGCGAACTATAAAAGTTCAAATTGCGGCATAATTGGGTTAAATTATATGAAACAATTCTATACAAAAATATGGCTAAAACAATATATAAAAATATGGTGTAGTAATAACTACAAACAGAAGATGATGCTTGTGTGATAGCTGCCTTATATTGCTAATCGTGAAAACCGCTTTGCCATACAAAAACTATAAACATATAAATGTTGTCATACCGGCAAGGTCAAAAAATACAAACTTGAATTGGTAGTTAGGTCTTAAAATACGTTTCAATTGTACCTAATAAACGTATTTGAAGCAGTGATAGCCTAGTGGTTAAGAAACGTGGCCTCTTGATCGAGAAGTCCGAGGTTCAAATCCCAGGCACGCACCTCTGATTTAACAAAGTTATGTGCGTATTAGAAGTTAATTATCACTTGCTTAAACGGTGAAGGAAAACATCGTGAGGAAACCTACATACCTGAGAATTCTTAAAAAAAAAGGTCTTCAAAGGTATGTGAAGTCTACCAATACGCACTTGGCCAGCGCGGTGGACTATGGCCTAATCCTTCTCATTCTGAGACGTGCCCAGCAGTGGGACAATAATGGGTTGATGATGAACGTATTTGTGCTAAAGTACCTAATAAATGCAACAAATTGTTTAAAACCCTAGATATCTACATAAAACTATAACTTAGCTTGGTTGACAAAAAGGTAAATACATAATTATGTAAATATTTTTTATTTTTCCAGATCATTGGAGCAACTGCGTAGTTTAACCCAAAATATTTTGGGAATCTACTTCATTGTTGCGGCCCTTACATTGTGTTCAGTCGCCGTGCAGTTCAAATCGGTACCTAATATGCTTTTAAAACATTCAAATTCAAATTAAAATCTCATTTATTCAAAACTGATTCAAATAGAAATACTTTTTGAAAGTCAACAAACTACCACCGCTTCGGAAGGTATTTCGCTATGGAGAAGAAGCGGCGCAAGATACTCCATAATTATATACTTACTGAAACAAGTTAATTATTGCTTGCTTTTACTTCAAGGGCAAACATTGCGAGAGAATCTACACGCCTGAGAATTCTTAAAAGGGTTCTCAAAGATATGTGAAGTCTACCAAACCGCACTTTGCCAGCGTAGAATATGGCTCATACACTTCTAACTTTCAGAGGAGACCAATGCCCTACAGGGGACACTAATGTGTTAAGGACGACAACCTTTTTTTTACGAGGGGGAAACCTTCAAAAGGTACTCCATGCCGTGGGAGCGACACGAGGTTATGTGGGATTCTTACCGCACTAAAACTCCCCAGGTGGCCGTCCTCGGCGCTGCGTAGAGGACTCCGGGATCTCCAAAGGAGACCCCGGAGTCCTCTTAGCGCATTGCCCCGTCGGGCTCCGCCCAGGTGAGCTTGATGCTCGCCACACTGTCTAGTGTGTACACACATACAGCCGTCCTTCCCGGTGTCGCTGACGGGCGGTTCGAGCTCCCACTCTTGCCACCTGCAACCCCGGAAGCCCCCTTTTAGTCGCCTCTTACGACAGGCAGGAGATACCGTAGTCCTATTCTACTCCCGGAACTACAGCGACGTAAGGACGACACTCTAGTCATAAATGCAGACAAGTAGGGCCTCATAGTCTTTTGACTTCTATGTAGTAACTACCCTAGAGGTTGTAGAGTCAAAAATAAACGTATATACCTAAATGTAGGTAAAAATTCAAACCACTGCAGAAATGAAAAAAATACAGATGTTTAGCCGTTCCTATAATACCTCTGGGAAATAAACAAGATATTGACACGCATGTTAATCGAAATACACAAATAAATATGTAATTATTACATATATTAAAAAGGTGAATGACTTGTGAAGAAGTAGCCAGAAACCTAGGGGCAATGACCGAAGATTTCGGATTTCTCCAATTCTAATTAAGAAAATAGCAGTAATTCTATCTTCGAACTTCGGGCGAATTAAGGACTTTCTGTTAAAACTAGACACCAGTTGTTAGTAACAAATAGTACTTAAAAATATTTTTTATTTTTGTCATTTTTCCATTCCCCATGTCGACGATGCTAACAAATGAACTAAATCAAAATATTTGAGAAAATATTATGAATAACATTTTTAAGTTAATTTTAATGTTTTTGTAGGATCACTCGTGTGTCTGTCTGCCTGTCCGTACATCATAACCTATTTGTTTTAAATATGTCTACTGAATCGATTCAATTGCAATGTGATCCAAATACGTAAATAACGACGAAGTACGAATTAGGCGAACAGTACCCTTACCATGAGTTTTTACGTTTTGACAAATATGACTGTTTTGGTATTTGTTTTCGTATTTGCACATGCAAATTCCAATCAGCGCCCCTAGCGGATTGTATCACAACTATAGTGTCAGTAACGTACATTAAATGTCTAAATTGACAAAATGGCGCTTTATGTTTTGTCACTATTTTTTGCGAACATGCGAGGCAGACAAAAAGACTTGAGCACTTATTGTTACGTTTACTCAGTCTACTGAAGCAAACGGGACAGATTAATGAATTGAGTAAACGTAACGTAAAATTGTGGGATGTTTTGAAAACTCATGGTAAGGGTACAGGCGCCTAAAGCGTACCGAATGAACTTTGAAAAAAAACGTTGAAATCACTATTTAAAAAAAATATTTTTGTTTTTTTGTAAAAGCTTTATGATACTTAAATATCTAAAGATTTAAGATGAAGGTTTAATTTACATAAAAGATCTTGCCTCTTAGGGGGCACGACTTACGCAACCTTAACCTAAATTTTAAATATAAAGGTCAAATTAAGCAATTTAAAAGACAATGGACGACTATTTACTATTGTAAAAATGTAAAATAATAGTTTGTATTATATTTCCTACATTGCAGGAGGAACTGAGCACACCACAGCTAATGTCACTGCTACAGTACATGTGTGGCACACTAATACAATTATTCCTATTCTGCAATTACGGTGATGCCGTGATTAATGAGGTAAAACGTGAATCAATTAATCAAGTGTCTGTTACAATCATGGATCATACAGGGTTACGGTACCTATGTATTTATGGAGGTAATTAATCAGGTCATTACTGATGGATTTGACCCTATAATGTGTTATTCAAAAAATAGTGTTTTTAAGATAATTGGCTATTAAGATTTATCTTTAAATATTTTTTCATTAAATTTCACAATAACTATTTGAAATTCGAATTTTTCACTAGGTGTTTCCAACTTCAAGGCTTTTAAAAGTAAAAAGTTTTATGAAAGTTATTGTGCCGACTAATTTAAAACATAGGTAATTCTAGCTTTCCAAAAAAGTATAATTATTATTTTTATAAAAAATTGAAATAGTCGAGGTGCAAATGTTTGCCAAGAAAGTTAATATCTGATTAATAAACTCCTTAAATATATGGATCAACTTACCCTGTAACCCTGTATATAAAGGGGAGAGGTGGTTTCGGAGTCCCACCACCAAAACCAAATCAGTATAGAAAAGAAAGCAGTTCAGACTAAACGACTGCACATTTTTAGCCCTCCTCAACTACGCCACTGCTTCTGCTCTATCAACATATACCTATATTGTGCATTCTATATTATCAACATGATCAGAAGAAGATAAAATGTTTGTACATATATACAAACATTTTAGTATAAGTACCTAAGTTCTGCACATGTCAGATAACTGAATAGCGTTCTCGGCTTCCCCGATGTCGGAAGAGACGAGACGGAAAGTACCTAATGTTTACTTGAGAGATTGGCCGACTTAGGTTTAGGTAAAAAGTAATGTGATCTTCTTTATACTGATTTGTGTTGCAGTTTTACGGGACGACATATTCGACCAGGGGGAAGTACTTAAATAAATTAAAATATATATACCTATATATTTATACAAACGTGGGAAAATCTATTTCGATCCGACTCTTCACATATACTATATAATACATATAAATACATAAAACCTATGTATAAGTTAGGTACTTACACAGTTTTTGTTCATTTATATTATGTCCATAGATATATTCCCTACGTCAGTAGGATAATATATCTATGATTATGTCCCCTTCGTACGTCGTACGTCGTACTTCGTACGACGTCGTTACGTACGTATAACGTACGTACGTACTTCGTACGTCACTTCTTGAATAATTAAGTTTTTCGACTTTATAATATCAACGTAAGGATACTAGAGATTACTAATAACTACTTATTTACATTGAGATCCAAAGGCTAGCTTGCATTAAATTTAATTTCAAGTTATTCATACAATAAGCATACAACATCTACTTACCCATACGTAAGGTGATATACTTCTAGAACACAATAAATCCATTATTAATATTGCACATAAAACACGCACTTTTTCACATTATGGCACATTATCCGCACTATTTATTTTAAATCGCAAATCATCGAAGTCTTTGTACTTTTCTAGTCGTACAAACAATATCCTAGAGTTCTAGACCTAGCCTAGTGTTTAGTGTTCAATTCGATGTGTTCATCTATCTTTCCGATGTGCTAAGACGTGCGAAGGTTAACGATGATTAATACGGTTTTTTTTTACCAAAGCGTGGGTAATGTTATGACAAACATTTTGCGTTTTAAAGCAATCACGCCACCCAAAGACGTAAAACTATTTTTGAGTCTTTATTAAAGACTTTTCGACAAAATAATTATAAATGACGTTATTGAAAGAACAATAGAGCGAGGAAATTTTAATGATATTTAGATTGATGCGGTTACAAATTGCCGATAATTGGCCGCTGTGCAAATTCAACGCGTCAGTAGCTACCTATTACAAAATTATTCCTACCTGGAAACTATGGCATAATCAATCTGCATAATACCCTATCTATTTGTGTAGGTCACTTAAATATTAACTAATATATAATATACTTGATATTATAAGAATTAGTTTTGTTTGTAATCGATAAACTCAGAAAATACTGGGCCGACTATATTTCTTACTAGCTGACCCGGCAAACTTTGTACCGCCTCAAAATCTGTTTATCAAATATATTTCATACAAAATATAGCCTATGTTACTCGTGGATAATGTAGCTTTCGAATGGTGAAAGAATTTTTAAAATCCGTCCAGTAGTTTTTGAGCCTGTTCATTACAATAAAAAAAAACAAACAAAGTTTTCCTCTTTATAATATTAGTACAGATTTAGGTACATAGATCAACGGGTTTATCCCTCTTACTCTGAGAGGAGAACGATGCAGCAGTAGGACAGTAAAGTAATGACGACGTGACAAAAACATTGTTTTTCAGAGCTCAATAGGCCTTGGGATCGGTCCTTTTGCATGTGCATGGTGGGGTTTAAGTCCTCACATTCGCCGCGAAATAGCGCTGCTATGTGTGGGCATGACGCGCCGCTGCAGTCTCCTCGCCGGCCCGTTCCACTCACTGGACTTACCAGCTTTTATTCAGGTAAAAACCAAACTAATTTCCATCTGTCAAAGGTCCGTGCATACCGGAGTAACTTCACCATGTCCCGAAGTAATTTATCATATTTCACCAGGCAGATGCCTCACTAAACACTTTGAACCAGCATGCATCGCTTTACGTCGTTACTGTTATAAGGTACCTAGAGCTGCGGCGGTGACGGTACTTGACGTTAAAAAAAATAATAAGTAAAATACTTTAACGCCTTTACAACTTGTAATATATATCTTTTTCGGTTTTCAGATAGTACGCACAGCATATAGTTACTATGCAGTCATACGACAGAAAACAGATGAATGAGCCGTCTACAATAAACATTCCGCACTGCACGTTTGAAACCCAATTTGTTATAGCATAAATAGCAATAGTTTCCACTTTTATGAAGTTTTGTTAGATGACTTATAAATGTTAATATTAGTTTCGAATAAAAATAATATCTTTCTCTCTCATTCTTTCTTCAGCTCGTATCCTAAAGCGTCCAACTAAGCTCAATCTTAGTTTTCTGGTCTTTTAATCATTGAAATATATATTTTTAAGCATTTGATCATTCTTTGTAAGAAAAACTACTACCGCCCATGAACATCTGTAATCAACCCCAGATAGGATTAGATATTCCTATCTGAGGTCGGCCACAAATGCGCCGCTACCTCTGAGGACTAAGCTGGAACGCCTCGAAAAAGTATGTCTCCCTTACCACACTGCTGTTATTAGGCAGAAATAGGTGTGGCGGTGGTGTCGCCGGAGTCGAACCACAAAGAGCTCTACCACCTTCAAAGTATACGGGCATTCCCGTCGCGCGTGTGAACCGCACGCATGTACCAGTCTCACGCGTGGTACTTGCAACCTATCATTTTATACGCAAACGAAAACGGGCCACAGAGCTTGCAGCAAGTTACATTGTTTGCGTATGTAACACGTGTAATCGTGCGTGACAGGAAAAGCGCAAAGGTCACAAACCTTAACAATACTACTACATGACGCGTAAAAATCTAGAACGATTTGAAAAAGAAATACTAAGTCACATGTATATTTTATTGTACCTTTCATTATTTAAGTAACCTTTCATTATGTAAGTATATTACAGTAATTGATTGTGTGTAAATTTATTTTACATAGAAAGTATACAATTTCGTTACATTGTTTAATTGTAATACGAATTACAATGACCTACATAATAAATTATGTAAATTTGCAAAAACTTTAAACAATACATTGTTTTTTCATGAGAAACAACCGTAGAAGTCATGTTATTCTCAGCATCGGCGATTCGCATTTTGGCGAGTGCATTGATGCTAAATCACTTTTCGGCGACTTGCCGCGTTTGGTCGCAAAAACGCGCATTGTAGAGATTGCATTGCAATGCTTTATTGCATCTTTCGCGTTCAGTTGCTGCATTGAACGTCCATAAATAGCTGTGACCAAGTTCGAAAATGTACAGAATATATCGTTTGATCGCTCTATTTGCTTTGAAAAAAGCTAGATTGTCGATCTAAGTATCGTCGAAGTAAGTAATGGGAAGTTTGAAAACATTCAACGCAGGTAGGCTACAAAAATAACCCATACCTTTATTCAGTACTAACCGCATGATACAGTATCTTTTGGGCTACTTTTTATTTTTTTTGAAACACACATGTTCAGCAGTGGGACATGAGATTGCAAAAAGTAGGTATAATAATTTTAATAATATAAATAAATAAAATTATAGGTAGGAATAATAGAAACTGTGTGTATTTGTGTACGCACGTAAGAAGTTACAATTATTTGGCGTACTTACTAAAGCAATTCTTATGTTCAAACAAATTTTAACTGAGCAAACGATTAATAGACGAAAGTAAATTAAAAAACATATTATAAAATTGTGTGTTACATCGAGGCCTGCAACATCGTCTCACGCTAAAATTATGTGTTACAGCGATGTGCGTAACATTTTCCAACGCTAAAAATTGCGTATTAGATCGGCGTACACAAATTCGTCCCACATTAAAAATATGTGTTACATCGGCACACAACTTCGTCCCACAATAAAAATTCACTTTCAAGTCCCAAAAACACCAAAAGAAGTGTAGCTTCGATACGTTGCAATATTATTCTTTGATCTGATCTTTCAGCCAGGCAGCCACGTTGGGTTGGTTGAGGGTGGTCCACTTGATGTTGGTTCTAACAGTTTCCAGCGCTCGTTTGCGAGCCGCCGCGCCCGCCCCCGCCTCCGGGTACTGCTCGAACCACGCCTCCATCTGCAACGACAGATGTATTTGTATAGTCCGCGTAAAAATGCTAGTCCGTTCTAAATATAGAAAATGACTCGCGACGCCATAGCAGATTGTATGACTACACCTTCAGAGCGGACTAGCAGTTTGGCGCGAACTATACTACCATTTATGAACCCTTGTCACTTGTGTGATAGGGCTGTGTATGTGTGCGAGTCCATGTGATCTCTGTACCAGTAATTTATTTATTTAATTAAAACTTATTGCATCACCTCTATGAAGAAATGTACAAAAGGGTAAACTTAATGCCTAATGGCATTCTATTCCAATCAACCCTGGGTGGATAGTATTGATCTAAGATGCCCATTGCATGTCGTAAGAAGCGATTAAAAGGAAATTGTTCAAAGGTTGTGGATTCAAGAGTGGGGCTTCAAACCGTTCGACTCTAAGAAGGACGACTGTATACGTGGCCGTATATGCCTCTCGTCATCAATAACAAAACGGTTCATGTGTGCTATAATCATTGAATCGCGCAGGGTTTACAAAGGGAAGTACTAACTTAAGTAGATAATAGAACCGTCCCTACTAGTGTTGTTCAAATTCGAAATCCTTATGCAAACCATACATTAGTCTTCAAATGAAAAAAGAAACGAATTACAGAACCATCATTGGTCACTAAAATTCCACCAACAAATCAACTAAATGCCTTTAATGGGCTTCTTACAAATAAAAATGCTATTAATACAAAGGCTAGCACAAATAAATCACCTCTCGAAGCTTCTCTTCCGTATTAAAAGAGCCAGTGATGCCCGGAACCAAGCCGCCCAAGTACCGACTGTTGAGCGTGAAGCGCTCCACGAGCTGCGGCCAGCGGGCACGCACGTCGTCCCACACTAGTCCCGCACCGGATGGGTTCCCGCTGATTATCTGTAGGACCGTCAAATAGTCCTGGCTGCGAATGTTCTTCTCGTCCCACGCAAGTTCCATGTATCTACAAAGACGTTTTTAAGTGAAAAAATCTTTGGACACATTGAGCGTTGAAATCAACCATTTGTACGTCTTGTGTCCCAAAAACAACTTTTCGCTCTTCATGCTGGTTTTCCTTCTTTTTTATTTGTGTATCTTTTAATAAATAATGAGTTTTGAAAGTGCCTACTTGGTGCCTAAATTATATTAAAATAAATAAACCAAATCTTTTCAATTTAGGCAACGCCGTGGACGTTACATTTAATTTTTATATTATTCGAGTTTGTAAAAATAAATGGAGAACCGTGACTGCTAAAGTGCAAAATAATATAGCTACTTTATAATGTTAAATAATGTTTACAGGTATGTATCAAGTATTATAAAAAACGTATAATAACATACTTAAGAAATGCCAAAAGAAGTATAACTTAAATGAAGTGGCTAACTGGTAATATTTAAAGTAAGTAGATGTAATATTCTTTTTTAGTTAACCTTTTCAAAATATCCGCGTTCCTCGGTGCGGAGAGTGCGTTCCTTATCTTCGACTGTTCCTGTACGTCTTCCTCCGCTAAGTATATTTTCCATAGCTTCTCCCAATCTGCTTCAGTTGCTTCTTTCATACCTGTAATATATAATGATTATCAAAACTACCTTCATTAACCACTCCGTAGGAAATGGCCAAGTTACAAGACGTACAAGGTCAACCCATAAGTTTCTCGTCTCAGACTGAGACAGGCCGTAGTCTATCTGGCTGGCCGAATGCAAATTGAGAAATTTCACACATGTTCGAGAACCATTTTGAGATCTCTCAGGTTTTACAATGTTACGTTATCACGGTTATACAAGTAATAATAGCGTATTAGATAGCTCTACTTCCAAAAATGTACCTGTGTGGATTCGAACTTCGGACCCATCAATTCGGCTGAGTTTCAACCACTAGACTATCACAGACTTTAGGGTGAAACTCGGCCTTGCCATTTGATAAGGCTAGATTAAAAAAAGTTATTAATCATAAAAACAATAATAATAGACACATACCGTGATAATACACGAAATCGCGTAAATCCGGCTCGATCTTGAAGTCTTCACCTGCGTTGCGAGCGTTAAGCCATTGCAGGAACAGACCCCTTACTTTCTCCTTCGCTTCTGGTAGCTCGAAGGTGACTGCCATTGACAAAATCCTCGTGCGTAAAAGCCTATAATAAAGTATTAACACTTTCAAAATCACTCATTAGTGTCGTAGGCGTGATAACCAAGATTTAAGATTTACATTAGGCAAATATAGTCCGCGTCAAACTGCTAGTCCGCCTGAATATAGAAATGAGTCGCGTCGTAACATCAACTGGGCATGATGACAAATTTTGAACTCCCCTTCTATAATGTAGGTACATGTCTACTGATTCCAAAAATTGTTTTATTTCGGCAATAAATTCAGTATTAACGGAAATATTAGCTAAATTTTATATTTTTTTAAAACAAATTTTGAATTAAGCGCGGAAACGCTAACGGGTGTCATGGCGTCCGCGAGTGACATCACGCTTCAATATCCCATAGAAAAGTTCAAGCAATACGGTGACACGCCAAAAAAATGACGTCATTTCGCCCCGATTAGCGTTTTAGACAAGATGGCCGACTGCATTATTTTATACTTTTACTTTATTGAAAATATAATGAATCTTAAAGTTTTTATAAAAACTGGGGTATTTTTGAGAATGCTTCCAACATATTGTTTTTAAGTAAATCGTTTATTCTTCGATTTTTTTAATATGGACTATCATCATGCCCATTGTAGTTATCAGCGGGACGAAGACACCGCGGGACCCCCCGGCACCCGTTCCCTGTCCGCTCTCGCCCACGGTTACAGAGCTGCATTAGTGTGCCCTTACTATTGCTACGGAGTATATGCTTGTAGTTTTGTTCGACCGCATTGGCTCTCTGACTACACCTGCACGCTCAGAGCGGACTAGCAGTTTGGCGCGGACTACAGATTCGTTTATATACGTTTAAATTATACATACATGAAAGCTTCATAGATATAAAATAAGTATTGGTGTTTATAAATCTACTTTGAAATTTAATTATTGTACAATCATTATAAACTATAATATATTTAGTAGTAAATTATAATTAAATAATGTAAGATTACCCTTCAATAACGGTTAAGTTCGTTTTCTCCCAGCTTTGCTCCAAATACAGCGGTTTTATTAGACGTTGGACATATACCTGCGAAATAAATACAATTATTAATTCTACTGAATCTTTTCACAAATAAATTGATAAAGAGGCAATATCGAAGCCACATACATTGTCAGATTTGTCCAACATTTTTTTGGATTTAACCCCGCTACCCCTGAGGACTAAGCTGGAACGCCTCGGAAAAGTATGTCTACTTTACCACACCCTACAAACCAGAACACAGCAGCGTTTAACTTTGCTGTTATGACGCAGAAATAGATGTGGCGGTGGTGCCGCCGGAGTCGAACCACAAAGGGTTCTACTACCTTTAAATGCCGAATAATGCCGAAGTCATTATCAGATTTGAACAACAAATCGTATATTTTAATTTAACGAATATATCTTTGGATCAGGAAAAGCAACCTTACCTACTTAGACTACCTACTTTATTATTGGATGGTCGATTACCTACTTTCCACACCTTACACGAGTCATCTTAAATTACCTGTAGATCATCATGCGCCGAGGAGTTGAACAGTCTATCAGACAGCTTGTTGAATATCGTGGCAGCTGTTTCCCATGGTACATAGTCCCTTTCCACAGCCAAGTACGACGTGAGGTCCAGGGCTATGTCGTAGTAGGTCAGACGGGCTTCGGCCAACGCGAACACGTCGTCCAATAGATGGGCTCTGTCTGATATCGTTAGCTGAAATGGTGGAATGTTTTATGAATAAACGTACTGAATTTCATACAAAATTTTTACGAATTGAATTTTTTCGTATCGCCAATAATATGGGAGAACAGAAACATTGGTTATTCTTATTACAAGTAGTTTTAAGATTGGTATTAATTAAAAAAATGGACGAGGAAATAATTATGATTAGCAAACTTAACGATAAAACAATTTTTTTGGAAACTTATTTTTATAAAATCCATTTGTAAATAAATATAGTTTTAGCGATTTTAAACCACGCTAAAATCACACACGGAAAATCGTTAAACCTGATTCCTGACGATCCTGATGAGAATAGGTTAAAATTATTAAAATCGTGTACTGTCATTGGTTCTTCGAAATTAATTGGACCGTTCAAAGTGGGTAAAAATCGAGTACAAAGATTCCGTTATATACATACATGCACACATACATAGATGCAATCCAAGCTAATAAAAGCGTGTTATAAAAATATAAAAAAAATCATTTTTTTATTTTTTTTTTCCTTAATGTTTGCATTACTTTGGGGCACGACATTATTAATAATAGGTCCATTACTAGATAAAATAAATATTGTCTGCCATTGTTGCACTTTTTCCGTTCTGCAGTACATTTTCATTGGTCCTTTTTGAGCATAGACTCATAATCCATTTATTTGCAAGTCAATCATAACAGCGATATCTCACATAGCCCTGTGCACTAGGGTGAAAGATAAAATTTGTATGTAACGCGTACATACCTTATCAGATTTCGCCTTCAGAAGTTCTATCAAATGTTCCCACATTTCCTCCGGATAGTTTATTCTGTAGAAGCCGACTTGATTGTTATTTATTTTAATTAGATGTTCTCCTTGCCCGAGAGTAATATTCACTAAAACATTATTTCATATTTTTAAGTAAATTAATAAACGCTTTCTACACTCACATCCCCACACTAGGATTCCCTGTTTCGTGGGTGCCATGAACACACACATAGACAAATACACAAACACCCAGACCCAGAAACAGAAATCTAAATCATCATTTAGATATCTGTCTGGCCGGGGATCGAACCCGGGACCCTTCGCGCAGCAGACCGGCATGGTGACCGCTCCGCCACGCGGGTCGTCGAATTAAAGAGAATATGAGCTGACAACATCTGCCTGATGAAAAGTAGTATTTGCAACATATCTTACCTACGTCCTTAATACTCAATCTATATAATCTTTTGTCTATCAAATTGACATTTGAGAATTACTTCGTACTGGAAATTATCAAATTTAGATTTTTGGTAGGTATTATTTATATATTGATTAATTTATTTATTATTGGACGTAAATCTCTTACTTAATCCCAATAAGACCCTATGGTCATACCTTTTTTCTTAAATCATATAATATGTTTTGTTAAACAAGAGTTAATTGTAAGCTCATTAATAAAATACGGCTTTTTTTATACATACACCCAACGGAATAGAAATTAAGTGAAATTCAAACTTATAAGTTAAGTTACTTATTATATAAATATAACTCATACCACTGTCATAGACATCTGGGAACCACAATATCTTCTTGTTCATTCCTCTGTTTGTTTTGTACGTTATTGGTATAAACCAGCGGTAGCTAAAATATAAATAAAATAATTAAAAATGATATTGATAAATTCCATCATAAATACATGATTTTTTAAGAAACTAATTTGTAACGACGACATATAGCCAAATACGTCAGTAACAAGCTAAAAAAAGTATATACTTATGTATGCACGTAAGTTCTTAAATAAATGTTAACTAAGCCCACAAATAATAAACGAGAGTATATTTTACAAATAAATTATGAGTTACATCGGCATGTGCCCCTTACGTTACGCACGTGCCAATGTATAGTCCGCGTTAAATTGCTAGTCCGCTCTGAATATAGAAATGGATTGCGTCGCCACAGCAAATTGTATTACTACACCTGCTCGCAACAACTTCAGAGCGGACAAGCAGTTTGGCGCGGACTATATTACACAACATAATCCCAAATAAGTATAACTACACAAGAGTAACTTGAACACGATCACAGATGTGTTACTATTATCATTAGAAGATACCAATATTAATAATGTGGGTAAAGGAGTACCCTTAGTACATGCTTTCCAGTCTGTTTAATGCATAGAAAAGAAAATCAAGTAGAAGTGGTAAGTACGAGCGAAAGTATCGGAACCGTTGTCCTCAAACTCACACTTGCGTTTTTCTTGTTACATATAACACTACTAAAGTAAATATCATTTTATTGGTCGTTTATAGTTAACTCAAAACAATTCTAAAATATACAGAATGAATATGTAAAAACAACTTAGGCGCATATAATATTGAGGTTTATTTTGCTACAACATTTAAAAGCATTTACGTCATTTAGTATTTGAAAATGTAGTTCCGCTACTTGACCCTAGATGGCAGTGATTGGGCTTAATGCAATTATAGCCCTAAGCACATTAAACTTACGGACCAAACTTGCGTAATATTTCTCCTACTGGAATAGTGCAGGGGAAAGAGTTTATTTACGATAAAATTATCCATACCTTGATGAGTTCTAATGTGAATAATAAATCTATGGGATAAGATTAAAATTAAACAAGGTTTAATTATTAAGAACTGTAATAAAAATAACATAGGTACTGTACAACAATGGTAGGTTACGTGTCAAGACAGTACGTTTCGTGAGTAGAAGTCGTAAAAATCAATACACGAAATTTGTTTTATATTAAATAAAAAATATATTATAAAAAATAGTTAGGTTAAAATGTTCAAGACTCTAGATACTACATACTACGTAATTTACGTATTTTTGTACATAGATATATTTTGTAGATGAGATAAAGTAAATATATAAATGTTAAACATTTAGGAATTGGCCGCATCCTTAACAATTATATAGTATCTGTCTATTTCTCCTTACTAGTAGCACTCATAAATCCAAGCTATGGAAAAATATTGAGATATATCATGAGAGATATGATATGTGAGTACACCACAGTAGCTATTACGTAGTAGGTATTATGATACTTTTCGCCGCAAAACCCTAATTTTAGATTTATATAATTTTATTTTCTAATTAAAATATTTTACCATTATAATAATGTATATTATAAAATATCGATAAGAAAAATTGTACTTGCCCCTATCATTTATTGAGTAGCGTGGATTTTTCTAGACGTTTTGGTATGGTGAACTCAATTAAAAATGAACTTTATTTGAAACCAGTAAGGTTGATTTTAGCATAACTATGTGGAAATTATTTATAAATTTGATATTTTTATGATTTTAGGAAAAATAAAATAAAATTGTACTCAGTGATGGTACGAAACACGTCCGTTTTTAATTGTCTTCTTTCTGCTATCATTTTTACATTCCTAAATAGCATAATATGTCTTAATAATTTATTTTATTGAATTTGACAAACATCTGTCTCGGACCGATGCTCAAACATGAGTAGACTCGTTTGAAGGCAAGTGAGAGTAACAACGCCTAGTAGTGGAAGCCGCGCTACGCCTACTTTGCACTTCCACTTGTTTTTTCTGTTCCATGGTTTAATGCAACTCCTACAATCCTATTAGTAATGACCATTTTCAGAATATACGTACTTGAACTCCGAATCATTTTCGTACACAGCTTCTGAATCCAGCAGAAACCGTGTCTGCGTCAGTACATATGTACCGTCGTCCGAGGGCCTGACCGTCACGACCGGATAGCCCATTTGCCTGGTCCAAGTCTCTATAATGTATCTAAAATACGATCACTACTCAGTAATACACAGTAAATAAACATAACATTACTAACAAACAAACCAGTGATTGTCTATTGAATTCAATTCCGTATATACGTGTGCACTCTATCATACCCTATCACGTAGGAGTTCGAGTTTCTAATATAAGATAGATACTTTTGGTTTTGACACCTTATGTGCATATTAGAAATTAATTATCACTTGCTGTAAGCGCGAAGGAAAGTATCGCTGGCAAACACATTCATATCAGAGTTTTAAAACATAAGTTTTTAAAGATGTGATATCTATACCAATTCACACTTAGCCAGCATTGTGGGCTATGTCTAAAGCGGCTATATGAGGTTGCTAGAGCGAGAGTGGCCTACCCAGCAATGGGACAGTAATAAAGATGATGAGTAACAAGCAATTCAAACAAACAAACTTTATAGAGAGTAAACTGAGTGCTCAACTGTGTAGAGGGGTACTTACGAAATATTTATGTAAATAGGGTTATCTCTCTTGAAGTAAGGGTCCATGCAGAATAACAAAAGATCCCGTGTCACGGTATTGCCGTACTCATACTTTTTCAGATAGTCCGAGATGGACCGACGGAATGACTCTTCGCCAAGCATCCCTTCTAACATTCTTAGCACGGAAGCTCCCTGTAAATGTTATGTTCGTAGTTAAAATAATTTTGAGATACTAAATTAGATTCAAATGGTTCGTCTAATATAAGATGCAGTTACTTTTAAACTAAGTATTAGTAAGCATTAGCTGGTGGATTTCAACTTCAATTAAGAGCGCAGTAGAACACGGTATTAAAACATGGAAATAGGTGTAACATTGGTTTATCTTAAAAAAACGGTTGTCTGTAAAGTAGGTTTACTGACGATAGTTGAACGTGACAACGTCATAAGAAAATACTGATGGAATGGTTGCAAGTTGGAGAGAGACAGATGTCGAACGCTGCCGAACGCGGACGCCGATTGTGCCTCTTTGTCGCTCGTTCCGCGCTCTCGCTTGCACTTCAAGCCTTAAAAGGAACGCCTCAGGTAACGCCGCATGAGTCATGTTTTTTGGTGCGTTCAGCCGGCTCAATCGAATTATAAGACGTTGTCACGTCAAAATATAATTAGGTCACTTGTTCATGCAATAATTTAAATCAAGTATTCTTACCTTATTGTAAGAAATAGCATCAAAAATGGCTGTTATTTGGTCAGGAGTCTCTACATTCTGTAAAATTGGGTGGCTGGATAGCTTAGCATCTGTTACTAACACTGGATGCATTGTTTTTGTTAAGAATTGGTCCAACTGCAAATAAAAAAAATTAATTGTACACTACTATACTAGTTATCAAGAAACACCTTAATTTATTTTATTCTATCGGTACGGTAAAAGATTAAATAAAACATAACAATTTTATATTGTGTTTTATATATTAGAATAACAAACAAACACTTAGTTCATCTGTTAAGTGGTATTAAGCATTTATTATATTCTTCATGTAAAGCCCCTATTATATATGGAGTTGATAATACTTACGAGATCTACTTACCTTCAGTTATTAAGTTGTAATATTTAATAGGCTGTTATCAACCCTATATATGTTTTAAATATATATATAGAGTTGATAACACATGCCCATGGGCGGCAAGGGCCACATATTCATACTAGACTTGTTTCTACTTTACTATTTAAATAAATAATATATTACCATAGACCACGATGGTTCAATAGCATTCAACGACTTCACTTGCATGTATGATGCAAACCCTTCATTAAGCCATACCTCATCCCACCATTTCATTGTCACTAAAATATAAGTGGACATATTCATAAAAATCAAAAACCAAGTTTAATAGTAAAAATGTTATCATCATTATCTTGAATGATAAACCAACACATTATTGTCCCACTGCTGGGTTGGTCTGTACCCAGCAGTAGGACAGTAAGGACCCTCTCAGAATATCATGGGTTTAGGTTTTACCATTCTAGCCAATTGCTTATAGACAGCCTAGAAAACTTTTTAATAGAATTCTCAGGCATCTAAATTCCTCACTATTAAAGTGGTAATTATTTTTGAATACACTCACAGCTTTGAGAAATCTGAAATGCGTGCCTGAAGCCAGGACCACCAGTAAGAGACCAAATTTCAATTCACCAAGCTAGGCTATAAAGTCTTTTTATTAAATAAGTAATATTTATTTTTTTAATACAAATTTGAGCAGTCGTTACTATTGCACTCAATTAAATAGAGGGAAAATTTTAAAGACAGGCAATATATTAAAATGTAGAAAAAAATAAGAGTTATTGTATCCACCTAAGTTTCCAAACCACATATGGGCCAATTCATGTGCTATGGTATTGGCAACACTGATTTTGTTCTTAGAAGAAGCAGTTTCATTGTCAACCAGAAATGATGTTTCCCTGTATGTTATGAGACCCCAATGCTCAGTAGCACCTGATACATAATCTGGGATCGCTATCATATCTGTAATAAATAAAAATAATTTATCAGTACATTATTATATAATAATCATATATTTATTATTTGATGACTGTCAGAAAGGTTTAGGAAATAATTAGAAGTAAGATTTTTTTATTGAGCTCTCAAGAGTAGCAATACATCTGTAGCCAACCTCAGGTAGGACTCTGATCTTATCAGTAGTTGATTACAGATGTCAATGGGCATTGTCCTTTATCATCAGGTGGTAAGTGGCAACTACCATCACTTTCAATAACTTCCATAATCCAAACTCAAGTGGATCAGTCTACCTGAGGTCAAAAACAGATGTAATATGGGTACCATTACACAGGTTTTCATCTTAGGACTATGTTGAATACTTAATGCATTTATCCATTATCACTATTAGTGGCAAATACAACTACATGTAATATGTTTTATCCTTCGACGACCCGCGTGGCGGAGCGGTCCCGGGTTCGATCCCCGGCCAAGACAGATTTCTAAATGATGAATTTAGATTTCTGTTTCTGGGTCTGGGTGTTTGTGTATTTGTCTCTGTGTGTGTCCATAGCACCCACGATACAGGGAATCCTAATGTGGGGCTGTGAGTGTAGAAAGCGTTTTTTTTTTATGGTTTAAGAACTATTCCCACATTATTAATAAGAAATCTCTATTATTTCTTAATAAGAAATACTTAGGCCACACTTACCCAGTTTTGGTAGCGGGAAAGGCACTTCATAGTACTTGATATAGAATTCAGTGACCCTTTTCCCAATGTCTTGAGCAAAATCTATTTTGTGAGTCTGGTCCTTCTGAGCGAATGACCTCAGTTTAAAGTTCCTACCAATCCCGCTTGAAAATATATCAGTCTCCTTGTGATCAAATTTACAGATAACGAAGCATACTAAGTATGTAGACATTGGGACGCTGGTTGCAAAGTTGACTGTTTCCATTTTGGTTTTGCTGTCAACAGTTTTGGAAATCTCCTAAAAAAATAAATGAAATTAGTAAAAACAATGAAAATATTTAGTATAACAATATGCACGCATGAATATAATGAGTTTTTGAGATGTTGTCATCAATGCATTACTATTCCACTGCTGGGCATGGAATGGTCTCCATCCATAATAAGAAGAGATTAGGCCATTCTCAAAGAGTAGATAAAATGGATATGAATTTCATGCCCTCTCAATAAAGAATATCATAGGAAACTTATGTTTTACTTTGCTGAGCTTAAGTATTATCAAATCATTAATTATGTCAGGTTGCTTTGTCATTGGCCTCTAACCGTGAGCAAAAGTCACTAGTAAAAGCTTCTAATACATCCTTACTAATATTATAAATCCGAAAGTAACTCTGTCTGTCTGTCTGGTTGTCTCTTCTTCACGCCTAAACCACTGAACCGATTTTAATGAAATTTTGTACAAAGATAGTCTAAGACCCGGAAATCTCACGGGAACTAGGGATGGCGATCTAAGATCGATTAATCGGAGAATCGATCATTTAGACCAAAAGAATCGATTATTTTAATCGATATTAGTAAGGATTGAATCGTAAACTATGCTTTTGATCAAGTGATCTTTAGCAGTTGTTGTCCATGAGCCCACGAAGGTTCCAGAGTTGGTACGACCAATTTTCGCCAGATGGCGCCACTGTCGTTCCAATGAAGGTACGAATTTTCAGTTTTATGTATGTCATATTATTTTCTTTGAAGCCGCGGGCGAAGCCGCGGGCAAAAACTAGTAATTATATATAAATGCAAAAACAAATGAAAATGTATTAATATTATAACAACAACAGCACAATAAATACATTTTACCTTTAGGTTACAAGTAATCTTACATTCATGTTGGAGAGTGCCACATAAGATGGGGGCTTCACCAATGATATATCATAGGTCGCTTTGAAGTCTGGCTCGTCGAAACAGGGGAATGCTTGTCGGGCGTATGTTGGTTGAAATTTACTTGCCACCATGGTACTACAAAAAAAATAAGGGTTATATATCCGTACCACCCGTGAATATATTTATATGTCGATCTATTATAAATATATTTATGTACATTATTTTGTTTTAGTCATAACAAACATTAGGACTGTTTAATAATTTTAATTTATAGGGTGAATAAGTAAGTTAACGGGTCTTAATTACCGTACATACACAACTTGTCAAATTTTAAAATAACGCTCTCACCAAATAGCTGCAATGAACATTGTGCATTTTCGACTTATTAACTTATTCACGCGTGGTACAGATATTATACAAAGCTTTTCTAGAAAGCCGAGACGTTAATAACTTATGTATGTATAACAAGTTGTAACAAAGTAGCGAAGAAGTAAGTATACAGTCATTTAATAGTATGTGACTAATTCCAAATGGTACAATAATTCTACCAGAAGTTGATCACAGATTGCTGCCTCTCCTAGAGGTTTAAGAGGGTCATTCCATTTATAAGCCAGTTATCACACCCTTCTACCAAAACGCAAGAAATGCTTTGGTAGACACAGGTGTTTCGGTGATACCTTTCTAGACGAATCATACTATAATCTTTCAAAACAAATACATTTACCCTCCATTCTTCAAACGGGAGAGATATAATCCAACAATATTTCGCGTCATGTCACCATTAAACTCGATGTTAACATGATAGGTGCCAAGATGCAAGGGATTCTCAAATTCTATCAAAAGTTGTTCCAGCGGCTTCACTTCGGAGTAACGAATGATGTGCATTTTTTTATTTTCTTTAAACACTTTCACGTCGCGGATGTCTAGGAATTTTGTGTGAACACTTAGTGTGTGTGTGTGTTGTTTGTTTACGGTGATTATGATTTTCACTGTTCCCTTAAAGAGCCCCGTCTCCAAATCAGGGTGTAATGTTAATTTGTAATGCAAGGGGCGAACTAGTGGAGACAGTTTGCCCCATTGCTTCTTATTAGCACAAACTGGCTTCATATTGGAGTCACGAGACTTGTACCGGCAAATATTAGCAATCGTACTCCTCACACATCGAAAATACAAATTCTTGAATAGCATAGATTTTGTAATAGCATCCAATGATTACATTACGTAAGAAAACTAAATAAACACTGATTTTTTTTTATATACAAAGAAAGACAAAAGTTTTATAAGTGTTTTGTTTATCGATTTCCTCTATCCGACAGATCCGCTCCGTCATTTGTCAACCTTATTGAGCTGACACTTGACAGTGACAATTACGTACCCAGTGACCAGTATAGGTATTGTGTTGTAAGTTAAAAAAAAAGATGACTTTAAAAAATCGGAACATGCAATCAAATAATGTAAAATGTAAATATTTTTTTAAATAGGTATAAAAGAAATGTTTATAGTTGGTATATATATTTGTTTTATACTTACTCGCCATTATGCATAGTGCTTGCATAAAATCCAATGATTCCTTTGTCCAATCTCCCGGCAAATTCAATATGGAGGACATAATCCATTATAGGAATTTCATCTTTTAAATTCACTTGCATTAGTTCTCTTCCATCTGAACTCGAAAGATTTGTAGATAACACATCGATGGTTTTATTACTGGTATTTGTCAAAGTGGTTGAATATATCGTTAAATTCTTAGAATTTAATGATATAACTTTGGTAGGAGCCTGTACTTTAATTAATATGTGAACAGATCCTATAAAAGTCTTATCAGCAATATTTGGCTTTAATTGTAGCTTGTAATTTATGGGTTTTACATTTCTCGGGAGACGATAGTAATTGGCCTGAAAAAATAATAAAGGTACATCGTTACCATATCATCTATCACCTATACAAAAAACTACAGTTAAGGTAAACCGTAAGGGGCAACTATCGTACTGTACCCTTACCAGGACTTTTTACGTTTCGACAAACAAATACCAAAACAGTCATATGTTTTGGTATTTGTTTACGTATTTGCCCATACAAATTCCAATCAGCACCCCTAGCAGATTGTGTCAGAACTAGGAAATCGTATGGGCCAATACGTAAACAAATACCAAAACAGTCATATTTATCGAAACGTAAAAACTCCTGGTAAGGGTACTGATAACACGGGTGAATCACTGATAGTGGTATTTCCGACGAGCATCACGCGATTACGAATTCTTAACTAAACTCTGAACTGTCAATAATCTACATACATAGGTATACCTACATAATATAAAATTAGTAATGCAATATGGTCATATTGGTCCTGTTCACCAATAAATTTCAGTGACTATTTATTCTAGAACCCCTAAGCATTGGTGGGATAAAATATGTATAGCTATATGAGGACCATTTTTCTTTGTACAACTTTGTATAACCCACGATGCGCTGTTTTGAACCACCTTTAACAAAACTATAGCTACGCCCATGGCCCACATGGGTTTTTCATCAATGTACCGATCTCAGATAAATCAGAAGTGAGGTAGAATTATAGTCCTTCTATAACAATAACATATTATCTAAGTACTTGACCTTATCACAGTTAAATGCTCTTACGCACAATCAAGTCACGGTCAACTGTAAGATCGAGGGGGAACCACCTAGAATGGCTATATAGTCGTAAAATCTGATTAGGTACAAATTCATTATAATGTAAGTGCTTACCATAGAGTAATAATGATAAATAAAATATAGAGCGAGCCCACTCGGATAAGAACATGAGTATAGTCAGAACACCTTCGTATACGCATTACTTGGTGAATAGTTATAATTCAAGTTTAAGTGACTAAGTTAGCTAATTTCTTTGTTTTATTCTTTAAATAATCGGGGAATCGGGGAACCTAAATCGGGGAATCGGCGCAGCTGTCTACGATTCGAATTAAAGTGTTGGTGGTATACCTAATTCTATTCCAATTATTTCAGTTTGCCTTCTTATCTATCTACAAATATATTAATTACAAAGGGCTATAGAGCGCACATTGCCTAGATTTTTATCCAAAAACTTTCACTCTGCTTTACATTGACACTATTTCGAACTAAACCAATTAGCTGTGGGTAACATATTTCCTCTCTATGTCCGGTCTATAATTAGGTACTACTAAACACTTATAATTAATTATAGTTAAATGACTCCGCTTATCTATTTAAGTAATTATATTTCACCAACGGGAAATATATTAAAACTAAGATAGAAAGATATTTTATCCGTCACTCACCTCATTAGTTTTGTCTTTCAATTTATTATCAGCTGCATTAAGTTTCATCAAGGCTTGTTGACTTTCGATCTGTTTATGAAGATTTCGCTTTTGAACACCAAGTACGATACTTGACACAAAAAGGCAAAACGTCGTAGCCATGAAAAATACAAGCAGTTTATTATTCATTGTCCAATGTACGAGTTTTGGTCTCATCTGTAAACAATAGGTGTGTTGTAATGTTGCTTTCATATGTTCGAGTCATATTGAGCGTGAAGAGTCAACAACCAACGTAACTTCTTTGATAGATATTCAATACCTATTTTACAAAATTGTATCGATCTGGATGGTCGAGACATGTAACCAATTGACTTGTTAAATATATTTTAACAATTACTTTCCAATTAAATTCTATATTGGGTGGGCACACTTAATATCTGTCTTCATATCATAGCTATTTCATTATTTCCTTTTTTATTAATGTAGCAAACAAGCATCCAGTCCATCTGATTGTGAGTGGCTACTGGCGCCTATAGACATCAGATATCCGAGAAAAGACCTAGATGTGTTTTATCCCTGAGGACTAAGTTCGAACGCCTCGGGTAAGTATGTCTCCCTTACCACACCATTCACATCGTAACACAGCAGCACTGAATACTTCTGATATTAACCAGAAAGTAGTGTTGCGTTGGTGTCTCCGGAGTCGAGCACAGAGGGTTCTACCACTTTCAAACCTTTTTTATCTACAATAGGATTACGTTTGACTGCAATTTTACCCGATTTTACCTTAATCTTATACTATTGCCATTTAATACACTTGCTGCCCTTCAGCTATGATATAATCACATTATGTGTTAAAATACAATTAACATTTCCAGAGACCGATAATTTTATTTGATATTGCTATCAACGAATGTGGTAATTTTAATCCCATCAAAAACATGAATGTGATAATGGTTCATATTAAAATACGCATGGTTGTAGACTTTAAGTTTTGTTTGAAATTTTACACATAAGTACTTAATTCTAAAAATTTAGTTACCTTCACACAATAAGGTCTTGACAAGTTTATATTTTATTTGGCTAATCAACTTATTATACGCAATTTACTGTATTGATACTGTTAGGTTGGTTTTAAAATGTGATCCCTTGGGAAGAAAGTCAGCACAACACAAAACAGCGTTTATGGAACGACTGGGAAGCTCTATTATCTTTCGCTCGCAAAGCAAAAGTAGCTGTATTTGTCTTTCATTTACCTTGCACATTGTGATGTGTCTTATTTAGAGTGAAAGGCGAAACTCTAAAATTATATTCTCTTATAGAGTTATATAGTCCTGGTACTTAAAAATGGTTGTTTACAATTTTAGTACGATAAAAATAGACGTTCATGAATTATTGACATTATCTACTTGTGTAGTATGCAAGGTTCTAGTCAGGATTTTCCTTCCTTATAAAACGTCCACAAAGGAAACTTTAAACTTTATATTGATTTTGATTTAACTAATTTTAATACTTATGTTTTCATTTTATATATCATAGTCGGTTGCTTAAGATTTCTGGTACTTAATTAAAGTGTAAAATAGATTGTATAAGGTACAATGGGGTTGACATGTACAATTAGTACCCAAACCCCGAAATAAATAAAGAGAAAAAAAAAAAAGATTTCTGGTGGAGTTCAAACTCTTATCCCTTGGTTGCAGCGTAGGTAGTCTGCTGTACTATGCTATCCAGTTTCTTTTTTCTTTAGTAAGTACCTATTTTTACGGCGATGACTTCTTTCAATGACCAATAATTCAAATTCTGCATTCGGCATTTCGTTTTAAAACATTTCATTTCAATAATAGTCAATATTAAAAAAAAAACCTTCTGATCTGTTACATTATCGTCAAGGTCTAATATTTTTCATGTGTGACGGTTTATTAAATTCTCACTTGAATTTTTCTTATTACGCGCGTAACGAAATGAAACTTCAAATATGTACCTATACATATACTACAAGGGTAGAAGTATTTTAAACCCTGAGCGAGGTGTATCATCTCTATTTTATTATTTATAGAAATTTACGGAATAAATAGTTTTATACTCACATCGGAAGCCTGTAAAGTAAATCTAAATGCTGATCACCATAAACACTTTCACTTCAATCCACTTGATACTACAGCTTACATGATACTGTGATGTCAATCGTAGACGGGAGAAAATCTCAGTGAGGTTGTAACGATATCGTTGTGTACCAGATAAAGATCGTAATTATTGCAACTAAATGCGCAACGTTTAAGTTACGACATGGCTTACGTTTCACTCAAACTGAGTTCGCTTGTCGCTTAGGAACGTGATTGTTTGTGTATACAGTGGTCACAATAAGGCTACTTAAGCAACTTACGAGTACGTACCTACTTGAATGAGGAAAATATATTTACATAACTAGACGCTGGGCAATCCACCAACTTCATAGGTATTTTACTTCGACTTAAAAGAAAGGGGTTTGTAATTAGCCTATTCCTATGTGTAGGTTACATGCACTACCGCAACACCAATTTCTGCCTAGTCGAATACTTCGATGCTTACGTATTCCCGTATCAAAGAGGTGGTAAGGGAGACATGATGAACGGTTTTTCAGCCGCCTCTGAGCGGACGCGGCACCGCAACTCTCATCATCCGGTGTGCGCAGTTATCTGCGTTTTCTACAGGATCAGCGGGCGTTTTTCAACTTATATCGATATCTTTTCATCCAAAATACGATCGTGTAATACCTATGAATAACCTATGAATAGTAATTAGTACCTATGATTATTTTTAAAAACGGTCGTCGTTCCGTTTTTGCTCATACAGCGCCTCCGTCGACCGTATCGGAACAAAGATTTTGCAGTAGTAGTTTCAAAAACGGAACAAATTTCGCTGTCAAAATTAAATTAAAAATGTAAAAATAAATGTATGGTATTTGTATTTGTAAAATTAAATATCATAACGGTTGACTGTTCCGTTTTGGAAACAAAAAATAAATAGAGCCCTGTGACAGACGGACAGACAGCGGAGTCTTTGGGTACGGAACCCTAAAAATAACGATATTTTCCACACGTATATATGTACTTAATAGGAACAGATAGCGAAAGAGTAAAAAAGTCGTATGGAGGGATCATAATGCCTTACATAATGATTTCTCTTTCTACCATTCAGCTCCTACCGCATGCCACATTGAGGACCTCCATAAAAATAACCACCACACGACTACCTGATAACGATAACTTATTTATAGTCATATTACCGCACTCTGCAACAGGCATGAGTGTGACCATGATTAAGAAATTTTAATATGCAATGACCATGACTATCAGCTCGTTATTGTTTTCATGCCTTTTTAGGATTCCGTACTCAAAGGAAAAATGGAACTCTGTCTGGCTGTCTGTCCGTCTGTCGGTCTGTTACAGGATTCTATCTCTTAGTAATAGCTAGACACTTGATATTTTAACAGAGTATGTACATCAGTGGCCGATATTACAACAAATACTAAAAATACAAAAGGTTGAAAATAAATGAGGGACATATAAGCAACTGCTATTTTTCGGCGTTATTCACTTTATCTATTGAACCGTAATAGGCGGAACACATCTCAAATGTTCACAACGCATTTATTTTTATAGCTGCTCTTATAAGAAATACTAAAAATAAATCTATATATATAAAAGCGAAAAGATACTCACGTTCAAAACGTATTAATCAAGGTTTTGACGAAACTACTGAAGCTACAATCATAAAATTTGAAATATAGCTTCATTTTATAATGTAGATGCGCACTAAGAACGGATTTTTTGATATTTCACCGTTAAGGGGGTAAAATGGGGGTTGAAAGTTAGTATGAAAGTCCGTCAGTTTTAAAGCAAACTGAATGAAAATTCGTATTAAGCTTTCGGATTTAAAATAATAAAAATCTAATCTAAGGGTGTTTCCAAATCAACCCTAAAGGTGGTTAAATAGGGGTTGACAGTTTTTTTTTAAATTTTGCCATTTTGGAAGCCAGCACTATGAAAGTTAGCCATTGCTTTACTGGTTAGATATAATAGAACTTTAGTTCTAACGTTTTTGGAAAATCTACCCTTATGAGGATAAAATAAGGGTAGAAACTTCATCTAGAAGTTCGCAGATTTTAGAGCAAAGTCTATGTAATTTAGTATTCTGCTTTCTGATTGAAAATAATAGAACACCTACTGCACCGTTTTTTTAAATGAACCCTTAAGGACGTTTAATAGGGGACGGAACTTTATTTTAAAAACCGTTAATTTGGAAGCAAGGACTGTAAAAATTGTCAATTGGCTTTCTGGTTGGGAATGATAGAACTTTTTAACACCATTTATGGAAAATCTACCCCTAAGTGGGTAATATAGGGGTTGAAAGTTTGTTTAGAAGTAAGCCGATTATGAAGCAAAGTCTATGAAAATTGGAATTTTGCTTTCTGGTTGTAAATAATATATCACTTATTTTTCTTTTTCTTGAAAATCTACCCTTAAGATCGTTAAATAGGGGTTGGAACTTTATTTTATAATTCGTTGATTTGGAAGCAACCACTATGAAAACTTATCATTAGACTCAATAAAGCATCTGACTGTTTTTCTTAGATATACCTTTAAGACGGCTATAAAAGGGTGTATGCATCATATCTTTCTGTTTACACATCTGTTTCAGCAATTTTAGCAACTCAACAATCAACCCCATTAGGGAACTATAAGTAAAGGAAGTTTCTTTAAAGACCGTTATTGAAGTTACTTCCTTTGACGTGTGTGGAAAAAGAACAGAGTGCAGAGAGGTTTATTGTAGGGCGAAATTCCATGGGCCGTCGTAACATATTTTTAACATGGAAATGTATTGTGCGTGCTGAAGTGCAGATTGGTGTGTGCAAGCGGTTTTTTAGGGTTTCGTACCTAAAGGATAAAAACGGAACCCTATTACTAAGACTTCGCTGTCTGTCCGTCTGTCCGTGTGTCTCTGGAACCGTAATAGATAGACATTTGAAATTCCTACAGAGGATGCATAACGGTGGCCGCTATAACAACAAATACTAAAAATAAAAAAAGTTGAAAACAAAAAGGGGTCCCCATACAACAAACTGCTATTCGATATTTTTCCAGCTAACTTTTGAACCGTCAGAGGTAGACAGTTCAAATTTTTACAATGAGTGTACTTTAATGGCTGCTGCAATAATAAATACTAGAACTTAAAAAAAATAAAATTGGTTGTACGGAACCCCCAAGGTGCGGGTTTGACTTGCACTTGGCCAATTATTAGTAACGCGCAGACCCGCGGGCTACAAGGGAAAGTCGCGGGCCACACACCACCCGTGGGTGTCAGGTTGCCGACCGCTGGTGTTGAATATTAGCTTTCAGAAATTTGCTGATAAAGTTTTTATTTATTTATTTATTTATTTATTTATTCACAACTTACATCTAACATTACAGGAAAAAAATCCTAATGCGTTAGTGTAGCTTAAAAATAACAATAATTGACGTCCAAATTACATAAAATATACATAATATATACAAGTAAAATAATTAATAATTTTCAATTACATGAAAGGCTACCCTCGTGAACTCTCCAAGTGTGCAACAGAACAAGTCGATATGGTCTGCTATAGTGTTAAGTGTGCGCAATGTAATGTAATGTATTTGTAATTCTACTAAGGAGGTAAAAGAAATGTTATATGTATGTATACGGGTATCTTTTAGGTTCGAAGATAGAAACGTGAAATTTCAGATAACGTCTATTCAGACAAATACACGACAACGTGGACGGGTGCAAATTTCATATATGATAATGCGTAATTTTATTCAAATTAGCTTACATTTTGGTATACTGATAAGGTACATCGCAACTACTTTGGACACACTGCGTGCCAACATTTTGTATGCCGTGGGGTATGGTTGTGGTTATGCGTGGATTAGTGATGGTGATGTGGTAGACACATAGACCTTGGATTAAAATTTTGGGCTAGAACAGGGCTACAGTATCCCCTGCCTGTCGTACGAGACTAAAGGGGGACTTCTGGAGTTGCGGGCAGCAAGAATGAGAGCTCTAACCGCCCAGCTAGCGACCCTGGATAGAACCACTGTATGTAAGGTCCCATATAACACGGACGGTTCCTGTGGAATAGTGTAAATAATAATTATTGTATCTTACATGAAACTTATATTTTAAAGAAAGTTTCAGTACAGTCCACTAATTAGAGTTTTAGTGTATGTTTCTGAAAAACCGCTTGACCAATTTAGGTACACAGTGACGACAAAAAAAAAGCTTTTATTAATTAAATATTAATGCTACTTTATCGTTAAATTAGTTAAAGATACAAATTTACGATTACAGTTATTTGTATGTCATATTATATTTTTTTACGCGGGCGAAGCCGCGGGTTCTGCTAGTATAATAGAAAATTTGGAGGTACGGAAACCTCCATGTGCGAGTTCGACTCGCACTTGTCCAATTATTCATATATTTTAAAGAAAATATACCATTCACAATTTAGTAACTTAATCTAGTGGAGCTAAATGTGTGTTTTTATACGATTTAAGGCTTTCCTTAAACGTCCACCGAGGATCATTTCTGTTGCAACAAAGTATATATAATAGAAAATTATACATATTGTACATTTCATTATTTTTATTACTTTCGATTGCATAGGTACTAGGTACATTACAGGAGTATAAAGTTCATAAAAAAAATCTGAAACTAACTTATTTCTTTCTTTCGCCCTGTAAATGTTTAAAATAATATTCGATGATTTTTAAATGCGTGGCGCTCTGTCTGCATGTATTTACATATTTTACTCGGAATACCGTTTACATACACGTAAATTATATTTAATAAGTACCTACATTTTTGTGGTAATAGTATAATCATTAATAGTAAGTCACGTTCTGTTCAATGTTCAAGGTATGGATCGCGAACTCCTAGGAGATAACAAACCCCTATATAGAACAAATAATAATAATTTAAGGACGTTTTTGCAGACTTAACTATATACTTAAGCAGGATCTAATTAATAAAAAATATTAACAAAAAATGTATGGACTTTATATTGGTAAAGTAGGAAATGATGAAGAGTATAGGGTCGCGAAATATTTTACATACTGAAGGTGTCATGCCATGTTAAAGATTGGGAATCGCTGGTAAGATAGATAAATGAATATTTAATTCAAATTCAATTACTTTGTAAAACGCAGCTCTACTATTAAGACTGTTTAATTCACTGCAAAAATAATTAAAACTAATCATAGGTCTTTAAAGAATAAGTAAAAAACAATAAACAACAATTTATTAACAACATTTCTAGTTACTAATATAAATAAAATAAATTAAATATGTTCTTAAATACGATTTCACACATTAGCAAATAAATGATATATTACTAATCTTAATAACTAATACTTGGGAATAGTACAGAAATAACTTATAAAACAATTAACAGTTAATAACTTAAGTGTGTTACTTTGGTAAATAGCTTAACTAGACAACACAACAATTTTTAACATTTCTTTAGAGAAAGCATTAAAGTATTTAATATATACAGATATAAGCCTACCTAGCTATTTCTGAGCTATGTACTTTTTTCTGACAAAATTATTAGTGCGTATTATTGTTGTGTGTAAAGAATCTTTCGATCTATAAAACATTATAAAAGTAGGTTACAAGAAAAATCTGTAGAAATACATCCATTATTCCATTATTAATTTCAGAAACAACCACTGCACTGAACGAATTACATTAAAATTAATTTTATTAACTTTCCTTTCATAATAAAAATTACACTTAAAATGCTCGCATTGCAATAATTATAAGCCTGCATTTAAGATGGTTAAGAAACTCGGTCCGAGGTTCAAATCCTAGACACCTCTGATTTTTCGAAATTATGTGCGTATTAATTATCACTTGCTAAAACGGTGCAGGCAAACAACGTGAGGAAACCTGCATACCCGAGAGATATATCAAAAAAATCTCAAAGCAATGTGAAGTCTACAATACGCATTTGGCTAGCGCGGTGGACTATGGCCTAATCCTTCTCATTCTGACAGGAGACCTGTGCCCAGCAGTGGGACAATAATGGGTTGATGATGACGATGATGATTCAAGATTGAATGTATATTTATTTATGTGGCTTTGCATAAAAATAAAAAGTACCAAGTTTTGTAGGCATTTCGTACAAATAAACAGCCATTGTACATATACAGCAAAACTAGCAAATACATATTCAGTGATTTGGCACAGTTACAACTATTCTAAACCAAAGTAGCACCTCTAATTGAAGTGAAGTCGATCATAAACCCGATACTAACAATGATAACCATTTTAGAACTCCTCGCGCCTCGCCTGCCTTACTTTATAATTGAAAACAAAACAATGAGAGCACGATATGTTAAACACACGGGCGATGGCCCACGCCTCGACAGACGGCAACAGTTGGTGATGGTCGCTGACGACCACCCGTCGCCGACTGCCGCCACCGCTGAACGTCGCCAGCGATGGTCGGCGATGGTCAACCAACCCAGACTTTAGCTTTTTTATAACATAAGACTACCAGTCGAGCATGCGGTGCACTTTATGGTAAGTGGCTTCTGCCGCCGATGGACATCTGAAATCAACCCCAGATAAGATTGATTTCTACCTGAGGTCGCCCACAAATGCACCGCTACATCTGAGGACGAAGCTGGAATGCGTCGGATAAGTATGTCTCCCTTATCACACCCTTCAAACGAGAATAGAACAGCCTTTAAAACTGCTGTTATTAGGCAGAAATAGGTGTGGCGGTGGTGCCGCCGGAGTCGAACCACAAAGGGTTCTACCACCTTCAAATTTCCTCATTCAATTTTTCTAATTTTCTCATGTGATTTAAATCAATTAATATTCCCATTTCGAGTATTGGTATGTGGATAATTATTTGTTGATTAATTTATATTTCAATTACAGAGTGTTCTTCGACTTCGTGACCTTCGATATTATTAGTTCACTGTAGCTCAGGTGTTATCTCCCTAACACAGGAACAAGCGTTAGTAAAATCGTACTCGCTCCAACAGTCCACTACTTTTTAAATGAAATGAAAGCCGTAATATGAAATATATGTAAATTTATGTGTACACTTGAGATTGTCATTACGAGCTTGTGAACGGACTATTATTTCTCACGCGATTATACCGATTTCACTTGCAATTAAATGCCACACAAAACAGTTAATTACGTAACATATAATAACATTCTTTTCTTTCTATGCAGTCCACTTGGGGGTAAGTGGGAATACCGCATATGGACATCTGATCAACCACGAATTGGATTAGAGTCCTTCCTGAGGAGGATCACAGATCCCAATCCAAAGCTCCATGTATTACGAGCGGCGCATAACGCAACTTCACGCATAATATTTAAGAAATCTCGATTTTTTCGTTGTGTTAATAGATTGTTATAATCGCAAGGCTACAGCTACAGATATTTAGTATTTGTATACTACTTTAGATCTGTGCGCATCTATCTTACGGAAGCATTGTCGAATAGGTGTGAAGTAAATATTTGTCTAGAGCACTGCGTGTCAGAGTTTGTTTTGCCAGGAAGCTGGTTTGGAATAAATTGGAATTCTAACCACAACAGTGATGTAAGGGAATTATTGTCATCTAAGATATTTCCTAGCCTTAAAATAAACTATAATTTACCTATGATTAATTCATATAAGATTCCTATTCGTAACATTACGCTAGAATTCTGCCTACTCTATGAGATAAGATTAATTGTAGGCGCCACAATTACAGTGAAAATATCGATACCGAAATAATTTACATTAAATTAATAAAAGCTTATAAGTCTAACAAAATTATAAATATGAGTATACGAGTGGTGATAACGTTCATCCAAGTGGATTTTAGGTTATTTGATTTAGACAGCACTTATTGCATAGAGCAGTTCTGTATCCTCAGAATCTAGCGGTTTCCTGCTCTTCTTTCAGCCTCATGAACCGTTCATATAATTGAGAGGCGATAGCCCCTGTATCTAGCAATCATCGTTACAATCATCAGTTGTCAGTCCTCCGAGTGATGATACCGACACATTGCTAGTAGCATCAAGTCTTTCACTGCCACATTCCACTGCTGTGCACAACTAGGGGAGTTCTGAAAGATTCTCACTCTTCATTCTATACAAATTGGTTTGATCCATTGTCATTGTATCGTGCTAATTCTAGGAGCAGCCAGCTTTGTTGTTAACTCATTACTTTCTCCTGTATACTCCCAGTGAAGTAACTCCCATTGTAGTTTTTGGAATATGGTATAGTATTTGGTTAATTTTCACTACGAAATCGAAGTACTCGTAACCTTTACATTTGACACTGAAAGACCGGGTTCACTGACTTCGCCGGAAAAGTTATCTTAGCTCCATTCTTCAACACTGGCAATACACATAGATTCAACACTTTAGAATTCAGGCACTGAAGAATTGGACGATTAGCCCATAGAGTTCTATGAATGTAAATAGGCCCCATACTCTTCCATGCCGTTGCCATGGTAGCCATAGTGTACGTTCGCTATATCCGCGTCTCGTCGCCCACTGAATGAATTGTGATTTTTGAATGCATTCATTATTATCAGCACGAGCGCCAATTTGCCAATCATTAATGATTTGACCAGCATAAACTTGAGTATACTGAGAAACAAGGGAACTATTGTTGATTGAATCAGGAACGGCATTATGAATAACGGCAGCATCTTCTGCAGCAACTTCTTTTTCTTCCCTCTACCTGAAATTTTAAAAGACAACAACTTTAGCAACATTGATTATGTTTTATAATGTTTCCGTACTTTTGTGTTTTTTTTAAATCTCTCAGGAATGCAGGTTTCCTCACGATGTCTTCCTTCACCGTTTTTAACAAGTAATAATTAATTTCTAATACGCACATAATTTCGAATAATCAGAGGTACGCAGTGCCTAGGATTAGAACCTCGGACTCCTGGATCGAGAGGCCGAGTTTCTTAACCACTAGGCTATCACTGCCTTTATAATGTTTAACAGACTGTAATTAAATAATCCATATATAATTTTCACATTTAATTAAAATCAATTAATATTTCCATTTCGAGTAGAGGTACCTATGTGAATAATTATTTGTTGATTAATTTATATTTCAATTATCATGCGGTTGTTGTACGACCTACACATATTGAAGAGTTGTGGAATAACGTGTTGTTAGTTCAATTAATTTTCTCTCTCTTTGATAAATATATTTTCATTGAGATTGGTTGCAGGCTCAATTTCCACTCCTAAGTATTTGCATACTCGTCTACACGACACGTATTAATGTATCCCTAGTATGAAGCAGTGGGTATAGAAAGTCGTCTTTGTCAGCCATACTACCAAAAACAGGTCGGACATGAGTCGAGATAAGAATCTTATCCGGGGTTGATATCAGATGGCCATGTGCGGCAGTAGCCACTTACCACCAGGCGGATTGCGTGATCGTTTGCACTTCTATATAATAACAAAAAAAATCAACGGATTGCACCCCAGGCGTGCCGGCAAAGTGAAAACTTTCGAAATCTAACCTGAATAATAAAACATAATAAATAAAAAATGAAACTGACACCTTTTGACATATTTTTTCTATGCTGATACCACATGACATCTTGACTTTTGCAGTTTGTTCTGCGGTCTTACGAATTTTCGATCAGGCCACGTATTCTAATGCGAGTTTAACATTTATTACCCATCACAAAAAGTGTACAAAAAGTCACTTAAAAAACAATAAAAAGTGGAAGTAGAAACTGGGCTTAGTTTTGTTTAAGTATAGATAATATTCCCGTTAAGACGCTTAGTGCATAGAGCGTGAACGGAATTCAAGGAATACTGGTCTATCAGAGCTATAACGGTACCCAAGTGGGTCAGGTGTAGCGAGTAAGAATTGAATTATACTCCTAGTGCGCAAACATAATGCATACTTGCAGCGCCTGGATTAGATAGCTAGGTAAACCGTATAATTTATACTTATCATTGCTAGTTCGTATTCCATTTGCGTGTCGACCTAATTTAACTGTAATAATCTGTGAATTCGTATGTGAAAATAATCTAGATTTATTATTTCTCTTTTAAATGTGATTTTTGTGCAGACAACTTAAATTTTACATTAACAAATTATTATTAAAAACGTATATTTATGTTAAATTATAATATATGGAGTTTCTTGCGCCGCTTCTTCTCCATAGCGAAACACCTTCCGAAGCGGTGGTAGTTTGTTGACTTTCAAAAGGTATTCTATATGAATCAATTTTGAATAAATGAGATCTGAATTTGAATTTGAATAATGTATTTAAACTAAGTATTGATATAGGTTTTTATAGGCATATATTTAATAGTATCTGATTTTGTATATTATCATGTTCTTCTTTTCAATGGTTAATTGGTTCATTACTTTTAAGAACCGCCATTCCCCAGACATGATGACCTAACCTGATGGAAGATATTTCTCTCAAAAATTTTTGAATCAACTTATTCAAATTTGAAACGAACACTTAATTAAGATTTCTCCACAAATAATCTTACAAAATTAACGGTAATGATAAAAAAAACATACAAGAGTAAAAAAAGAGATTTTTAATAGAAAAGATTAAAACTTTCATAATTATACCTATTACGAACTAAACGGTGAACTTAGGAACGTAATAATTAGAATAAATCGCATACCAGTGCTTAAATAGATAGTTAACTCTACATAGTTAACTTTCTAGTGATACAGTAACAGTTAGTTGAATCAATTACCGTTCGTATAGCCAATAGATGACAAAACTTTTTATTTTGGGAGTCATATATCTCTAAGGTAGTGAAAACCTAGTGGTTAAGAAACTCGGCCTCTCGATCGAGGCGTCCGAGGTTCAAATCCCAGGCACGTAGCTCTGATTTTTTCAAAGTTATGTGCGTATTAGAAATTCATTATCACTTGCGAAACGGTGAAGGAAAACATTTTGAGGAAATCTTTTTTTTTTATAATCTGCTGAGAGATTTATAAAAAATAATCTCAAAGGTATGTGAAGTCTACCAATACGCACTTTTCCAGCGCAGTGGACTATGGCCTAATCCTTCTTATTATTAGAGGAGACCCGTACCCAGCAATGGGACAGTAATGGGTTGATGATGATGTCTCTGAGAAGTTTTGTTTTGAAGATGTAGCTAACCAGCGTGCATTTAAATGGTTGGTAAACGGCCAGTGCCGGCTTAAATCAATCCATATACAAAGAGTAAGAGTTAAGCCTTTTGTTGGCCACAGATCCATTGCTATCCCTAAATACTAAATTGTAAGTTTAGTACCTACATTTTATATATATAAATTTCGTCCTTAGAACATCGTTCGAATTAGAAGAGTGCACCACTTAACACTATTATTAGGCAGATTATTAGGCAGGCAGGCATGTGTGTAGCGGTGGTACCGGAGTCGACCCATGAAGATTTTTTTTTTCATATGTAATATAGGAGTAGAGGACGAGCATGCAGTCAACCTGATGATAAGTGGCTACTACTGCCCAAGGGCATATGCAATCAAGCCCAGATAGGACTAGATATTCCTGTCTCAGGCCGACCACAGATGCACCGCTACCCCTAAGTACTAAGCTGGAACGCCTCGGAAAAGTATGTCTCCCTTACCACACCGTTCAAACCAAAACACGGCAGCGCTTGACACTACTGTTAATAGGCAGAAATAGGTGGCGGTAGTGCCACCGGAGTTGAAACACATAGGGTTCTACAACCTTTAAAAGATTTGTTAAACTTTAAATTATAAACATTACAGTAAAACGAGATCAGGTACGTGACAATTGCGTGCCAGAATTTAAGCAGTAGGTTGACTCTACATAGCGTTCACTTTCTAGTGATACAGTAACAGTTGGTTAGTTGGATTAACGACCGTTATCATGCCCAATAGATGACAAACAGTTTTATTTTAATATAGTGCAGTGATATTCAAAGCGACTCTTTTGGGGGTCGAACGCATCTATTCTGACTTCGCGAAGGTTTACGAAGTCCCATGAAAAAGAGAACAGGTATATAAAGTTCAAATAGATATGTTTGCCAAGAAAATGTAAACTTTAAATGATTTATTTCGCGTAAAAATAAAATATGTTTCATTATCTATATCTGGTACTAGTTTGGTTGAATCGAAATCTAATTATGAATGCAAAATAAAATTGTCATACAGACATGACATTTGTAATACAATAAAATACTTTTTGAGAAAGAGTGTATGGGGTTGTAAAATATGTACGTAGTAAGGGTACAATAAAACACAATTTAGAAACAGAGGATGGGGCTGTATAATATTTTTACATAGTAAGGGGTTGTGACGAACCTATGACACACGAGAAAGGTTGATAAATACAGTCAAAATGTAAAAGTTTCACTTCTCAGAGGATAATGCGCGGACAGCAGAAAGTTTGAAAAATTACGAATGCAATGCGCGCTCTTATTTCGTGGTGGTAATTTAAATCGAATCGAAATTCGACAACGCCTTATTCTGTAACTGCCATAACCACATTTCTTCGCTTTCTTTTGTCAGAAATGATCCACGATGAAAGACTACTAAATATTTTTTTTTTATAATATAGGAGTAGCAGACGAGCATGCAGTCCACCTGATGGTAAGTGGCTACTGCCACCTATGGACATATGTAATCAACCCCAGATAGGATTAGGTATTCCTACCTGAGGTCGGCCACAGATGCACCGCTACCCCTGAGGACTAAGCTGGAACGCCTCGGAAAAGTCTGTCTCCCTTACCACACCCTTCAAACCGGAACACAGCAGCGCCTAACACTGCTGTTTTTAGGTAGAAATAGGTGTGGCGGTGGTGCCGCTGGAGTCGAACCACAAAAGGTTCTACCACCTTCAAACCACTAAATATAGCTACGTACTAAGTATCGAATGTTTATGTTTGTAATGTGTTCGTCCGTTATTAATAGTCACTCAATGGAATTGGAACCTCCTAAAGATCGGAATTTGACACGGTTAACCTCAATATTAGGTAATCAGGTCGGAGTATTTTTTGATGTACAAAAGTGTTCATGATACCTACAATAAAGGGTATCCTTGTGGGGTATCCTTTGTTATTTATTTATGGGCGATATCATAGAGGATTACCTCTATAATTCTACATCAGTATAATAATTATAATTCTATATCAGTAGTATCTTTCGTTTCCTTATCCTTCCTTTATTATTTAAATACCTTATATAACAATAGTGTCCGTTATTTACATTCATCACTATGTTACCATAATTCGTAATTCGGTGAACTTTGTTATTTTTGGTTTTGCGACAAAATGTTAGAGAATAAAAACCTTTACAACTTTTAACAGAACGTGAAAAAGATGAATGCAAATCGTTTTTCAATACTCGTATAGTGGCCGCCGGACAAGTGTTGCGATCCCAGAAACTTGAATCTTGATTAACACTAACCTTTCCCTGAAATTCTAGAATATTTCTTACAGTCCACTGACTATAGTAGTAGTATAGTTTTACAACCAAAAGATAATCTTTTCAGGGGATAAGGATTCCCTCCTCGAATGTAAAATTAATATGTAAAGTGTCATTCCTGTTTTTTTTAACAACCTTTATTGTAAATATCTAATTATTAAAGATCTTCATATAAAATCATTTATGCCACTTCACACTATCGCCACCTAATATTAATTGACGTTTGACGTGCATACTGCGTTAATTTCATACCGCGATATTACCAACTGGTAATAAGGCAATGACACCTTTCCTTCCAATGCCTATCCAACTGTTATATCCAATGTTTATTGCTACTACATATTTGAATATACTTTATAAAAAAAATCCGGTTTAATACTTTACAAAAAAAGTAAATTCAACCACTAGCGTGCACCGGAATGAAGCAATTGTGCTTGGTACCAGTCATTATTAAATAAGTTGATTCTGTAAGTATTGTAAGTAGTTTACGAACTTTTTTAAGTAATATAATATCGCTGTAAAAATGCAACAATATTTAAAAACTGTTTGTAATCAGCTGTCAAAACAAGCAATATTATTACTATGTTTGTCTTTTTAAGAACTGTATACTTTTTATAACGAGAGAGAGAGAGAGAGATTAAGATCTATTTTTTCAAATATTAATTTAAGTTATTTATGAACATATTATTAAACTAACCTTCTTCCATGGTCCGATTGGTATCAATTTGGATGGACAGTAACTTTTCCGTGTCATTCCTCGGGATGGTGAGGTGAACGCCGTCGAAGATTTCAAATTTCCGCTCATTAGAATCCTGTAGCGCACTTGTCTCTATGGTTGCACACACAGTTACACAGATCAGTAAGAAACAGAGAGCACACGGTGCTTTCGGTACGCGCATCGTGCCGGTTTGCCGGCTCGCGGCCAACGCAACGCTTGCCCCTCCTTAGATCTACAATACAGTATCAACCTCATCTAGAATGTGTTCGCTCAGTTTTTTCACTATTTTTACACAGCTACACATTACGAAATTTACCTACATTAATTTACTTAATAATATACACATTCATTTTGTGTGAACATTTACGAACATAGTTGTTATAAATAATTTATTTTATTACACTAAGACACATAGTATTATGGATACATAGTATGATGCATTTTTTTTAGAAATGCATGCTATAAAGTAAAAATAAAATACATGTTGCTATTTATAACACTATATTAAAAATGTTATTAATTATTAGTATTAACAAATCCCATAACATAGTTAACTTTTAAATAAAATGAGTCTAGTGTACTTTATGTAGTCGCATATTGTTTGTTGTGTCAATTAATTACATTAATCTCATCTCAATTTAATGCCGAATTAAAATTAATATACCTAAGTCGAGAAACTATTTTCCACATACTTAAATTCAAGTAGCTCATTTTTAAATACTCCAGCCCGCTGTTATAATTGACTAGGTAATGAGAAAGCATCAAGTTTTATTTTTAAACGTACTTGCTTAAATACTCGTATAATATAAAGCGACAGAAAAACAATAAAAAATGAAATGAGAACTCTTTCTTAACTTTCGCTGATAATATCTTGCACGTTAAGTTGATGGAAAAAAAACAACAGGAAATAATAAGCAGCAATGATAGCTTAGTGGTTAAAACGCGGCCTTTCGATTGAGGGGTCCCAGGTTCGAATCCCAGGCATGCACCTCGGATTTTTCAACACTATGGGCGTGTTTAAACGGTAAAAGAAAACATCGTGAGGAAGCCTGCATACCTGAGGAATATTACAAAAAACATCTCAAAGGTTTGTGAACTCTACTAGCACGCACTTGGCCAGCGCGGTGGACTATGGCCTAATCCTTCTTATTATGAGAGGAAACTCTTGCCCAGCAGTGGGACAGTAATGGGTTGTTGATGATGATGATGGGCGTATTACAAATGATCACTTGTTTTAACGGTGAATTTAAACGCTCAATGACATTTTATTATATTTGCATTAAACGCCTTAAAATTACTTCACAGAGGGCGAAATTTGATGAAACCATAATATTTACCTATAGGAAGATATTAATTACGCCAAATAATTAAATATCAATGCTTTTAAAATTACAAGAGATTTTTGTTATAGTATCGACTCTCGATGCAAAATAACAATAGAATTTCGTTCAATTGTCGACATTATCAATCCATTATTGTCCCACTGCTGGGCATGCGTTTCCTTTTAGAATGAGAATGATTAGGCCATAGTGTTGGTACTTTACATAGATTTGCTAACATATTTTTAAAATTTCTCAGACATGAAGGTTTCATTACAATGTTTTCCTTCACAGCATGTGATAATTAATTTCTAATAAGCACATAACTTTCAATCAAAGGTGCTTGGGATTCGAACCTTAGACCCTGCGTCGACCGAGGCGTCGATTTTTGAACGTCTAGACTATCTCTGCTTCATTGCTACTAAAATTCAAATATATTTTAGCTCTAATAAAATATTATCATTCAATTTCGTCTTCCCTGCAATTATAATCTGGAAAACAATGGAGAGTGTTCATTTAATAAGCCGTGATGAATTAATTAAATCTTTCGCGACTTTATTAAATTTATTCGCGACTGCCATTTATTAAAACCGGCACATTTAAAATGTTATGAGTAATAACGAAATTTCGTTATAATGTAATTTTTACCCGGCTGCGAAAAGTTTTATCGAGCGCATTGTATTATGCTGATAAATATTATAAAATATTTTAAAACAGCAAGTGTTATAAATATTCATAAATATAGCTCTTAATTAATTCGATTCGAGCTTTACCAAGTACGAGTCATATTACAAGCACAGTAGGGTTCCGTATTATTTTTTTCTTATTCTTAGTAAATGAAATGTTTATCCAATGTTAAAATTTAAAGTCTACCTGTTACCCCTGCATCCTGTTTAATTTGATTTTTTTATTTTTAGCATTTATTGTTATGCTGGCAATAGTAATACCAAGTAGTTTGCAGGTAGTTGTTATGCAGACACACTCTATTAGGGTTCAAAAGATAGAGCTCTGTCACGACGGACTAACATCGGAAACTTAGTCGTAGGGTTCCGTTTTCACCATTTGGTTACGGAACCCTAAAAAGAGTGCATTAAACAAAATCGGAGTATAAAGAAAGAGCGGATTAACTGGAACTAGTTGACACTTGATTTAAAAATAAAGGTATTTTTTATCCGATCAGACTGGTTAGAAAGGGGTCCATTACGTCAAGTGTCTTTACTGCAAACTACTACGATAATGTTATTTTCTTTCTATGTGTGATTGACATTTTAACAAATTAATAAATAAACGCTTTCTACATACCAACCCACACTAAGATTTCGTCCGTTGTGGGTGAACATAAAGATAAGTCCGAAAACACCCACACGTAGAACAGATATGTAAATCATTTAAGTTCTTGCTTAGCCAAGGATAGGACCCGAAATTCCCTGCACATTACTGTCACATTGCGGCATGAATCTTTGAAGTCTTTTTTATCAAAAATCCTACTGAAGGCCGACTGACAATTCTCAGGTTTACTGAGAGAATACTTATAAACAATTTAATAATTAGTCTTATCACCTAAATAAACTCACGAAAATTATTGTTAAGTATAACACAGTATTTAAGTAAATCATCATAAAGCCTACAAACGCAAAGGACCGAAGTCGTTAGAAACCGGTGTCTTAGAACTTATAGCCAGTATTGGAGGTATCTGAGATCTTTTACCGTGTCTCAGATTTCAGATCTGTTTTATTTAAGGCTTCCTTTTGTAAAATTTTCTTGATTTTTACCTGAGGATCAGTTTGACGAGGATACGAGTACTTATATGGCTTCTAATAATACACTTATTTTTTCTTAATTCTTATAAAATCATAAAATATTTTTTGACCTGAAAAAATTGATGTAAAAATTTTACCTGAAATCTTTACCAGACGCGTTGAAAGCTCCAGGATTAAATTTCAATGTTTGTTAAGAATGCTTTCACCAAATCTGTTTCATAATAAGTATAACAACTAGTTGTTGGTTGCTATAGCAAATTTTAGTCTTCAAGATGGTGAGCAGACTCCTGGCTCCCGGTTTCACAAGGGTTGGTCATGAGGTGGTCGAGCTAGAGGGGGATCATACATCCAAATGAGTAGCGGTGTATTCACTTATGCTGCAGAAGGCGATTTATAATTTGTCTAACTTAACCTTTTTTTTAGAATCTAACCTAACCCAACCTACCTCTATAATTCGATACCACAATTCAGGGCACCCCGACCAGGATACGAGCCAAAACGAATCATTGTACCACCCCCTATAGTCAGACAGATAAAGGTCGTCAAGATAAAATATAGTTCGTGAAAAAATTCGTCCAAGATACATTTTCCGCCGTAGGCTCCAACTTCCTTACTTATTGGTAAATTCGCCGCTTTAGTTACAAGTGTGGTCGGTTGCCAGCGCTCTAGTCAACAACCGGGCCACAAACCAGTCTAAGGTAACTGGTATTATTGGCAGAAATAGTTGGAGGGCGGTGTCTTTATTATACCATAACGAATACCTAATGCTAGTGGATCGATACTAGAAAGTAGTAAATTTTCCGCTTCATCCATCACTAATGTCTCCTAATGTCAGGGTTTCGTAATATTTACAATAATAGCCCAAACTGGTTTGAGAACTTTATATTTTAGTTCTAAAAATGGATATGTGACGTTATCAGAATGTTTATCGGAATATATTTATGTTTTTATGTTTTTTATGCTAATGTGCATGCAGGTGACGAAGGAAAGTTTTTGTAGTGCCTTTGTGTTTGTTTTATCAATTTATGCGTAGAATTTATTATTTCTATTGCCTATTTGGACAATAAAAGTCCCTGAATGTAAAATATGGCGAGAGTTGACGATACTGATGTCGACAGGGCCATTACGAAAATAAAGAGGATTATACATAAAGTGACATTAAACTAAATATTTTTTTAATTTTAAAAATACTACAATATCTTTCTTAAGAAAGTAAGTAGGTATAGTCCGCGTAAAACTGCTAGTCCCCTCTGAATATAGAAATGAATTGCGTCGCCATAGCGAATTGTATGACTACACCTGCTCGCAACAAATTCAGAGCGGACTAGCAGTTTGACGCGGACTATACCTAATTATATGTAGACGAATCTAATACGAGTATGAAGGTGATAGAACCCCTTGTGGTCCAACTCCGGCGGCGTCATCACCATCACAAATTTCTGTTTAATCACAGCAGAGTTAAGCGCTGCTGTGTTATGAAGGCCACGTCAAGAAAGACATACTTTACAAAAGTGTTCCTGAAACCTAGAAGATAGTCTAATTTTTAAGACTTTTATAATAAATAACCAGTTTACGTAAAAAAAGCTATCAGTTAGGTAATCTGCAATAATTATGTTTGCATGTTACGTGCATACGAAATCGAATGACATTCGTGCAGTTTAGTCAATAAATAGCTATTACGATATCACTTTGAATGATTTATTATTGTTTTATGCGTTTGGGTGAAAGGAGTTGCATGCGCATCGGTGTAATTATAGATTCGATTTGAGGTCAATGCACCCCAAGTTTTCATTATTTTATGATTGACAAACTTCCTCGCGTGACTCCGTCCGCATTCACCCTCGGTAGTTTCTGAATTCACACGGAATCACCATCAGTCAGCTACTGTCGTACTGCTGGGTAAGTCTCCTCTCATAATGAGAGAGGTTTCAGCTATAATCCATCACGTTGGCCAATTCTCAGGCAGGATTTTTGCTCAGGATTTCCTTCACTAGTAAAGGAAGTGACAATTAATTAACGAAACACTGCGAAGTGGTGGTAGATATACATAGTGATCTATCAACGCACAGCTCAAACCGCTGGACGAATCGGACTGAAATTTGGCATGCAGGTAGATGTTATGACGTAGGCATCCGCTAAGTAAGGATTTTGATCAATTCTATTCCTAAGGGGATAAAATAGGGGATGAAAGTTTTTATAAATCTTCTTAGTTAATAATATTACTTCGTAACGCGAGCGAAGCCGCGGGCAAAAGCTCGTTTACTTATATTTTTTACTCAAAATATAATAAATTTGGGTTAAAAATACATTATATGCATTATTCATATAAATATCTTATTTTCAAGTGTAAGTTCTAACTTTAATTGGTGCTATTATAGGAACTAAAATATACAGACAAACAACTTAATTTTTTGTAACGATGTCCCACGAATACGCTTTACAAATTGCACTTATTTTGAAATTATAGACAGGAGCTTATTTTTTGATTTGATTAGATTCCAATCGATGATCACGACTGTAAAAATCGGGGCGTAGTTTACGAAAGTGAAATTTCTCTGCAGTTAACTGTTCACTGAATGTAAGGCAATAACTTGATGTGGTTTATTTTCATTCAACCATATTTTCTATGAAGAGACGTGTTTGATATTCTATGCATATACACTTTACAGCGGGTATTCGAAAAGTAAGACATGATGATTTCTACCCGACTGCAGAGGGTGTGAGGAATGTTTTTCGAGCGTAGGTTTGTATGCAACTATGTATGTATGTGTCATTCTTTGGCGTGCTGTACCATGGATTATAATATACAAGGTGTGGTTGGATTCGTCCAAATTGCGGGAGTGTCATAGGCTGTACTTTTTAGCAATCGGCCGGTTTACTATAATTCTCTAATTAAAAAAAGCCCCTTCAAGTACGTAGACGTAGATAGGTTATTAGTTAAAAAAAAATCACCAAAGTCCGTAACTCTATTGATCAACAACTCAATTGTAACGTCCTTAAAATGTATATGCGACCATTTAAATAAACGAGCTCGAAAGCATCGATCTGGTGATGAGCGCAGTTTACAGGGTATAAGGCACCTTCAACTCACCTTTAGAAGCAGCTAGTCTTATCCACTACTACATCCTCCATCGATCACCGACACGGTGCATCGATTGATGTTCCAGCACGTTTCACTAACACAATTGTGAACGACACCGTGACCTAATTTGTTAAACGAAAATAGAAAACAGTAACAATAAAACCACGTTTTTGGGCTACCGCCAACGACTAAATGAGACTACTTTCGAACTACTACACTGACTTGATTAGGTACTATTACTTAAATTAAGTATTATACGAAAAAATAGATACAAAAACATAGCAGGTACGCCCTCATTTTCGAACGTAAAAATAAAGAACAGTGCAAAACGAAACCACGTTTTTTAGTCAATGAAAAAACCACACTACTTTCGAACTACTAAACATCAGTCGCAAACAAGCAGCAAGCATCAGCTTGCAAGGCCGTAGGTACCTACTCTATAAATTATTCTGAACGAAAAATATATTTTTTTAAAAACTACTTTAGAGATTTTTATGTCTTATAAATGAATTAGTGCTATCGACACTTAGACAGCGACTACTAAGCAAAGCTTATAATTATTTTATGTTTCAATTATTACAAATATGTCACATTTTGTAGTATCTAGTAACCATACATATATGTTCATTGCTGTTAATGATCATTGATGATATAATGTTTGACTTCCACAATAAATAACAATATTAAAAAATATGAATAATCGTAGGTACTTAAGTAAAACTTTTTTGCAGTATAATGTAATAAATAATAAAATAATGAAATGATAATACGTTAATCATCATCATCATCATCAACCCATTACTGTCCCACTGTTGGGCACGGGTCCCCTGTCAGAATGAGAAGGATTAGGCCATAGTCCACCGCGCTGGCCAAGTGCGAATTGGTAGACTTCACATACCTTTGAAAACTCTTAGGTACGCAGGTTTCCTCACGATGTTTTCCTTCACCGCTTCAAGCAAGTGGTAATTAAATTCTATACGCACATAACTTTCAAAAATCAGAGGTGTGTTGCCTGGGATTTGAACCTCGGACCCCTCGATCAAGAGGCCGCATTTCTTAACCACTAGGCTTTCACTGCTTTTTAGGGTATTAAGTTAATACTGTAGAATAATTAATAAGGCTTCATTTCAAACAATTAAATCAAATCGAATAAGTTATAATATTATCATTTTCAAGGCTGTTTTGGTCTAATTTTGATATCATCAATCGATCAATTTCGGGCCTTTCACGTATTCGCGTTATATCACAAATAACAAGCGAAAAAAAAGAAATGGAGAAGAAAAGCCTAAAAAGATATTTTTGGGTCAAAGTAAAGTAAACACGATACCTAAGTCGAACACGACGAATTTCGTTCCCAATAATCATGTATTTTATTTTTACAAAGGTGTTATTTATCTCTTTTAGTACCACGTAACTACAGAATAGACTTTAAACATTTTTAGTTTAAAATTATACGATTACCTACACTTAAAACTCGTACATATTTCGTTTCTTTCTTTTGATTTAATATAAGAGTAGCAGACGAGCATGCAGTCCATCTGATGTAAGTTGCAACTGCCGCCCATGGACATCTGTAATCAGCCCCATATAGGAGTTGATATTCCTACCTGAGGTCGGCCACAGGTACGCTGCTACTACCTGCTACGCTCTGAGGACTAAGCTGGAACTCGACGACTCGGACGAAGCTCGGAAAAGTATGTCTTACCACACTAACATTTTTATTTTTTTTCCGCATACGTGCAAAATGTGGAATGAACTTCCTCCTGAGGTATTCCCTCAGGACTATGACATGGGGCTCTTCAAGAGGGGTGTAAAAAGAGCTCTCCTTCAAAGCCGGCGATGCATTGGCGACTCCTCTGGTGTTGCAAATGTCCATAGGCGACGGTGACTGCTTTCCATCAGGCAGCCCGTCTGTCTTATCGTTAGGTTACATAAAAAAAAAAAAAACCTTTCAAACCAGAACACACCAGCGCTTAACACTGCTGTTATGAAGCAGAAATAGATGTACTACTTCTACCAATGTATAGATAGATGTACTAATACTACTTTCAGCGTAAAAAGAGTATTAATTTAAAATACAAGTCTTTTTATGTGAATTGCTATTATACGAGTAGAGGCGGTCTCAATTTAAAGTCGAAGCAGTATTTGCCATGATGTTTCAGCATACCGTTTAACATAGGTATATTTCTAAATGATTGCTTATGAGGTATGCGAATGATATCTCAAGCCAAACAGAGCGTGCTATGCAGCCAAAGATCAATTCAGTTGTTTCAACAGTAAAGGTATTTCACCATCTCAAACGTTTCGAATGTTACAGGTACCACAGTGCATTCTAATGTAGCGAAAATGTTCTAAGTTCTACCTTCAATGCAATAATACTAATACTTTGAAAGTGGTAGAACCCTTTGCGGTTCGATTCTGGCGGCACCACCGCCACTTCTATTTATGCCTCATAACAGCAGTCTTAAACGGTGCTGTGTTCTAGTTGCAAATGTCTTTTTTATAAAATAAAAGTAGTCCACCTAATGGGAAATGGTCACGGTCGCCTATAGATATCTGGAACCAACTTCAGATAAGATGAGGAGTCCTCACAGAAGTTAGCTACGTATGTGTTGTGTTACCTCTGAGGACTTAAATGACATGCCTCGACGCCATGTACCAGAACCAGAACACGTATTTTAATACTACGCCTACCAACACAATATAAGAAAGAATATAAGAAAATATGCTTCATTATAGTGGCATTAAGCTAGCCCCTTATCTGTTTTGTTGTATCTATACTGTATGAATGGTCATTACGTTGGTGTTCAATAAATAAATAAAAAAAAAATATGTATAAAATATAATTTTAAGACCCATGTGTTACACTATGTTCTTGCAAATGAATTTAATTGAATAGCAATTGTTTTATAGAACGTATAAGCTTAACACTACTGTTACCTAGCAGAAATATACGGCGATGACTTCAAAGTCGAACTACAAAGGACTCTACCACCTTCATTTAGATGCGTAAATATGTCACAACTGCCATACCAATTAGGTCTTACAGATTATTATGGTGAACTAGGTGGCGGTGATGACTCCAAAGTCGAACTACAAAGGACTCTACCACCTTCATTTAGATGCGTAAATATGGCATAATTGCAATACAAATTTTGATCTTACAGATTATTATGGTGTACCATTAAATGAATGAATTTACACACAAAATCAACTTAACCCTCAGAAGTAAATAGAAACCTAAAAGCAGTAACTAGTAAGTAAGTATAATAAATTGCAAATTAGTAGAAAAAATCGCAAATATTACCGTTAGTTATTATAATGAGAATGTGAATATACTTAATTTCTAATTGCTTTCCATTTATACTTTATATATAAAAAATACGTAAAAGTAAGTGATGTTCGACGACCCGCGTGGCGGAGCGGTCACCATGCCGGTCTGACACGCAGAGGGTCCCGGGTTCGATCCCCGGCCAGACAGATTTCTAAATGATGAATTTAGATTTCTGTTTCTAGGTCTGGGTGTTTGTGTATTTGTCTCTGTGTGTGTCCATAGCACCCACGACACAGGGAATCCTAGTGTGGGGCTGTGTGTGTGTAGAAAGCGTTTTAGTTTAGTTTTTTTTTTAGTTTTTTAATTAGTGAGTAGTACATTATCAAAGCATTAAGTATGGACATTGCATTAATATACTTAACACAAACAATAATATGACACTATAAGAACTTTTTAAAGAACTCAGGTAGGCATACAGGTTTCCTCATAACGTTTTTGCCTTCAGCATTTATACAAGTGACATTTAATTTCTAATACGCACATAATGTTTAAGATAAGGAATCAGGGATTTGAGCCCTGGGATGTCCCGATTTAGATGTCAAAGTTCTAACCTCCAGACTAACAATCCTCGTAATCGTGAAATTTTAATTAAAACCCGTTATGTCGTTAACTGGTTTCACACATATATTTTTTGGTTTTCATAATGTGCAAACAGCATATAAAATTTCATAAGGTGAAAGATAGACAATTTATTCTAATTTATTTGTTTAGATGTGAGATAACAATTTTATTAGTAAGTCTATTCACACATACCACAGCCACACCACGTCATAGCATCATAACGTGCTGCTTTTATGTATGATCAGCTGTAAATATTTTGTTTATATAAGGTAATTACAAAAACGTGTCTTTGTAATAGGATAACTTGACTGTCTCACGGTGTAAATAGTGACCACAAGTAAGGGTTGTGTTGTAACTACCGTCCACTATGTTGACTTGGAAGACAAAATGTGACCCTACTGTAATCGAAGTCTTCTTGAAGATAGTCATGTATAAGTATAGTCACATATACGGTACAGAGTAACGATATTACAATTACACGTAAGTAGGTACACACTAGTGATTAGAGGTATTATAACTATTCCCGTTATTAAACTGTTCTTGCTGAAGTCGCCGACCAGAATGCCGCTCTCTGTTAACTCGAGCGTCGCCATGATATCATCCCCACTTGACATCCCCACTGCATCTATGTTTGAACTGTAGTAATCAAATGAGTGACTTATTATTCAAAAGTACTAATATAAAAATGCGATATCGTTAGTATTCAAGCTTCGTATTAACGACGATAACGCTACTGACATAAAATCGTTGTAGTACGCGTGAATAGACAAGGTCGTTAGAACAAAAACGCGGATTCAATAATAAACATCTTTATTTTTTCTAATAGGAGGTAGCCAATAAATAAACTTACATTCTAATTTTCCGTCGTCTATCTTCCACAAATGGCTGTTCGCGGGAGACAGACGAAGTTTACCAGCACAATGACGTCATTAATAATTTGTGACGTAACAATGAGGTATTTTGAGGCTGGTATGGTATAATGGTGGTATTTTGTCAAGCGTCTTAATCCAAGCGGTCTTTCGTACTAACATTATTTGTTTAAATTATGTTTGAATTGTTAATTAGTATGCAAACTCAAAGCAGATGATTTGAATAGTTAGTTTCCTTATTTACTCGGTACATGAGAGTGAATTCGTAACTTCTGAAGTATTAACTGCATTCGGTAATGTTTTTGTCATACAATTTTCTTTTTGATACTAAGACTTCTGTATTGTATGAAAGAAAAGATCGCTCGAAGTAAGACCCATTTAAAACGTATTAACGTTTTATAATAGCTTGTTTGATGTTTTTACGATCAATTCGCAACTTACGATTAATGGAAACGTTTGTACTCGATTGTGATCTGGCGATCAATAAATACGTATAATTAAGTTTCAGTTATCCTTTGATAACTTTAAATGCATGAAGGTACTGGTCTTCGTGTTCGGTCGTTAGTCGGTGATGGTAGCGCCATCGTCGGACCTGGCCCAGGGGGATAGGAGTGGGCCGGGGGCAGGCCAGGGAGCGGCCACTGGTGCCGGTAGCAGCTCAGCGCGAGGGTGGAACACCAGGGGAGCGGGAGCCGACGCCGCGAAGAAAAGTCGAGACACGGCCTGAAATACAAATTTATATTTTGTAATATAAAGTAGTACATGATCATACAATCAGTGGAGGTTACTAAAGGTCACACCATCCGTGCACATCTGTAATCAACCCCACATAGAGTCCTACCCGGCGGTAGTCAGTGATGCGTTTCTCTTAAGGACTTAGTTGGAATATCTTGTGTATTTTTTCTTTACCACAATCTTGAAACCAGAAGACAGTGGCTCTTGACTTTGCTGTTATAAGACTTTAAAGTTATGGCTTAGAAGCCGATCCAAGAAATGTTCTATCACCTTAATTAATTACCATAATAAATAAAAGCAAAAAGGCTAAATCTAATCTAAGATTTTAGATATGACACAATCTCTAAAAAATCTAAATATATTTTCCCTTGTTAAATAAAAAGTGCATAAAGATTTTTACGTATGCTTCTAGTAACGGAAATAAATGAAAAAAAAGAAGGAAAAGAAATGCTCGCATATAACAGATCATTTTGTTGCCTTTCTACTTGAAATTCTAGTCTAGTTAGATAACGTGAGCAAGTGTGAGCTAGACATGTTATGCACCAGACGGATGCATAATAGAGAGGCAATAAAACGAACAAAGATTTGAAACAAATTTTACATCTGGATAGTAACCACGTTGATTGACTAACCGGGACAGATTTTTTTTACATAGTAGGTACCCACCATCATTAATATTTCATCATCATTATTATGCGACATTAATTTAAAACTCAAAAAGGTGATAAAATTTGCGATAGAACGTTTGTATTTTAGATTTCACGAGATTTAAAAAAGCTTCTCCTAATAAATTAAATTTTGGAAATGTACGAGTACAACGTTCAAATTAACGTATTATTCAATTTACGGAGATATAATGTTTGTATTTTACACGTTCCAATTTAATATTGAATATTCCGTGTACAAATTTGTTCGTATATTTCGTATCAAAACGTGCGATCCATTTTCGTTGTGTGTTTTAGATTTTGCACGTGTTGTGCCCAGCCATTTCATCTGCATTTATAAGTGTAAAAACTCTGGAGATTTCTGTTTTAATTATTTTTGTAACATAACTTTAGCCGTTACATCTTATAATATCAATTAATTGACAGTGAAAGTCGTTTCAGACATTTAGAAGATTAGTCTTTAGCCGGAAAAAAAGAGAAATACAGTGGATCAGACAATAAATTAATAATGGTTTGTTTTTTGTTATAGCAAAAAGCTGGTATTTTGACGTCACAAACAGACACATCAAATTAATATAATTGTATAGATTAGTCACTTACCTGGCTTATAGCCACGATGAGTAAAATGACACCAATAGCGAGATTCTTCACGGATATAACAGCAAGGGCCATCAGGAGTGTGGATATGACGCCCAGGGTGAACATCACTGGCAGGAATATGAATGACAATCGTTTCAAAGCATTGTGCCCGAACGTACGGCCGACGTTCAAGTCTGGAACAGAAAGATTTTTAATTAGATATACAATTGAATATCTTATATATAAAATTCTCGTGTCACAATGTTAGTGACCGTACTCTTACGAAACGGTTTTACCGATTTTCACCAAATTTTATATGCATATTCAGTAGGTCTGAGAATCGGCATTTTGAAATAAAATAAAGAATTCTCTGTTTTTAGCTAATCATGGTAACCTTACACAATTAGCTGAACTGGCAGACAAAGTTTCGCTCTTGAACAACTTGAATGCTACATTTAATTAGAACTTCATCTTGTTTTGACTTGTTGAACCATTATTTACGTCAATTACTTGTTATTCTAACATTCAATTGTAGAATAGTAAATTTCCCGTTAATATTATATTTCTACTCTAGAATTTACAATGCTTTAGTTTTCAAATATTTCTCTGCAACAACTTAAGTTGATTTTTAGTTATTATATAACGTACATTCGTTGAATAATTTTATTCACTGACTACACTAATTATAATATAGCTGTAATAAAAATATTTTATCACTTATTTACCTTATGTATTATAATATATTACTGATGTCGATTAAATACTATTTAACGTTAAATGAGTTTATCATTTAACGTAGATATATAACATAGATTAGTAAAGATTACTCACTCCTAACAAGAAAATGTACCCCGTTTTGAGAATTGAAATAGTTGCGTAAAAAAGTTTTGCCACGTCTCCGTGCTAAAATGTCCCTAAAATATTTGAAATTATTATTATAAATTGTTTATCATGTAAATTACGCAGTATTAGTTATTTATTCGTAAATTTTCTCTAAAAATGTTTTTATTTGTCAAGAATTCAAAAAAAGAACTTACTATAATAAGCCATTTGCGGCTTCATTCAATTTCAAGGCGGCGAAGTATCTTTACTAATCTATGCATTTAACATTCAAATTTGCGTTATTAAAATCATCTTTGGACTATAATGCCGTAAAAATTAAAGGCTATTTTGAACTGCTCTACATGTTCCACGGCAAGTGTGTCTATTCGTACTCGATGGTAGCTTTACGGCTCCCGTCGTGACTCACTCATGAAATAGCAAGCGTGCTTCAAGTCTACCTAATGATAACAAATCACAACCGTCCATGGGAATCTATGGCAGATAGATAAAACAATAGTTTTGATGGTGTTAGAACCCTTTGTGGTTCGATTCCAAGGGTTGCACCGCCACACCGTTTTGAAGGGTGTGTGTAAGGGAAGCATACTTTTCCGAGGCGTTCCAGCTTAGTCCTCAGGGGTAGCGGCTCATCTGTGGCCGTCCTCAGATAGGAATATCTTATCCTATTAGGGGTTGATTACAGATGCCCATGGGCGGCAATAGCCACTTAACATCAGGTGGACTGCATGATCGTCTCTTACTCCTATATATAAAAAAAATGTGAGCCGTCACGGGACGCCTGGCAGATGTGAAACATCGACATTATTTTGTAAAAGTAATATGCAGAAAAGAACATATTGTGATAGGAACTAAATATGTCATAATGATAAAATAAAATATTACTATTTTTTTCCAGATAACGATGACTATTTATTGAATTCGATTGCGCATGGCGACGCGTCGCCACACCGTACACACTACTGCATATAGACTGTATATATATACCTTGCCACGGCATGCGTCGCCACGCCAGAAATCGGTTTTACGTGCGGCTATAGATGTTTCACATCAAAAAATCTGATGTTCGAGACAGTTGATGATAATTATTAGAACCTTACGTGATGGTTTATACTTTCAGCACGAATAACGGTAAATAATTAGTGGTGTGCCACGTACAAGAGTCACTTCTCACCACACAAATCCTTCTTATTACTTATGCACTATAAAACATTACCTTTGCTAAGAAAATCAAATCCAGAAGTCGACACATTATCATCACACTTCACTACCGTTAAGAAGATAGCGAGATACGCTAAGGACAACACTCCTAAAAATTTACACATGACTACTACCAATGTGAACCGAACGAGTAGGTGGTCAGGTGCCTGCCAGAGTTTGACTGATGACTATATGATCGAATGCCAGGATATAAAGTGTCCTGCCGAAGACAATGGTCGGTGAGACCAAACGAACACAAAAAGAAAGTGTATGACAACGTGATCGTGCCATAGAAATGTCGACCCAGAAATCGACAGCCTGTTAAGGACTCATCGAGTCATTAACGGACACCATCCTCCCGTTGGACATTGAATGCTTCCGATCGTTATCCACGATAGAGCTCGTGAAAGTGACAACAGCTAATTTCTTCGATAGCTATGCGCATAATACTGAATATAACCGCATTAATAACACATTTCTACAGGTAAAAGTGTTTAATGCAATCTGCTGGTGCATTTAAAGAATCTTGATTGCAATCGTTTGTCATTAAATGAGAAATAATATTCTAAGCACGTTATGCAATTTTACCTGAAGAGATTCTAAACAATAGAATATCACATAATGTAGATGGATTTTTTCCGACATAGACACGATTTTCTTTACGAGTATGAACATGAGAAGTATCATTACACGCAACCACGAGTATTGTTTAACCAACACTTTCATTATGATATATCGTTGAAGTAATAATGAGACTTACAAATTACATGTCGCACACAAACATGTCACTCGCTCATAATAACAATATAATAACGGTAATATAAGTGGTGGTGATTTTTTCACACTCGTATTAATTACGACCACGCACGTCTGAATAATTAGGGAAATCATAGTTTGCGTGTGTAAATTATAATTAACAGAGAATCAAAAGTCGAGACACGTAGATCGAGGAGAAACCCGATCGGGTGGTCGACGCACAGTGGCCGGCGCCTGCCGTGACCGCGCATATGCTAATCGCTCGCTGCATTCGGCAATAAATAGGCCATTTCCTGCCAACACAGAATGCAGAAAAAAAAAACTTTCGCCAAACACTGTTGCGGGGCGTATTCCGGAAAATGTCAATAACCTTCGCGTGTTTTAGTGCAACTGATTGATAATAAACACACCTGCCGCGCTGTTACGGCCCATTATTTTATGAATTGAACTGAAATATTTATGTACCTACGTTTAAGTACTTATATAATATAGGTATTTATATTTTTCGCTATCATTTTTTTACCTTATTAGTTACGTAACAATATGCTCAAAACCGCCAAAATAATTACTTGAGTACTTTACATTCATTACAACCTTAGAAATTAGGTCTGCTTTCATAATTTCTAATATTAATTAATAAAATACTCGCACTATTGGAAATTAAAGCGTACAAACTTAATTAAAACGGAAAATGAACAGATTTCATATTAGCATAATGTAAAACTCAATGACAAGGAATAGATTAATTTGACGTAGAGTGTACCCAGTATGAAACAAGTATGCGTGTAAGCATGTAACGATTACATTATTCATATTGTACGACAGCAAGATCGATAGACATTATTGAATGTAAAACAAGAAATGTTAGCCATTTTGACGTCAAAAGTCACTAGTAGTTAAGACATTGGTAATTTGATTTTCGGTTGAAATAGCGTATTCTATTTCCTTTAACCCTACAAAGCAAACGGCTTGATTTTAATATGAGTTGTGGTTGGATTCGCCTAAATTTTAAGAGTGTCTTAATTTATTATATTAATATTACCTTTCTTTCAGGATGTTTTGTTTTTACGTTTTTTTTTTAATCTTTACCAACCTTAAATGAATTTGATAGCTTCGATGAACTTGCTAAACGTTGTATTGCCATATAAATAAAAAAAAATGTTAAGGGTGAACAACCCTTATCACTTAGGGGTATGAAAAATATATAGTAGCCGATTCTTAGACCTACAGAATATGCATATAAAATTTAGTGAAAATCGGTAAAGCCGTTTCGGAGGAGTACCTACGGTAACTAACATTGTGAAACGAGAATTTTATATATAAGATGATGGCATAAAATAAATAATCTAAGCATTGTACATTATTATACTCGTTTAAAGAAACTTCGACTAAACTCAATTTTAATTAAAGTAGCTTCGCACTACATATCTAAGTATCTACTTGATCCGATTCAAAATAACTAATCTAATGGAAAAGTATTTTATTCAGGGATAAATTAGCACACGTATCTGATTCTATCAATTCTAGCTACGAGTGAAATGAGATTTATCTCGGTACTTATATTCTCTACTTAAGACTGTCTGCTAGTTTTTTTTCAGTAAATTAATAAGAACTTATATTTATGATTAATATCTTGTCCTTTCTGATGTAGGTACCAACGTATATTTAAAGATAAATTATAATCGACAGAGATTCTGAAAACAAACCCCTATTACCTACATTAAAAATGATATCTAAAATACCATATTATAAAAGCCTAATACATTTCAGGAAGCGAATACTGTAAAAAATCCGGAATTACAAAGAATATCGTTATAAAAGTTAGTTACGAATAGCGTTGTACTTTTGTAGTAATTTAGCGTTTAAGCTAGCAGCACTTCCTTCGTCCGGCCATCAGATCACTAAATCACTTTCCGTGGTGTCCGCGGTGTCCCTCCCATTCCTCGAGCGCGGCGCGGGGTGACGGCTTGTTCAGTCTCACTACAACTATGCGCGTGGCCGCTGTCATACTGGCCGTGTGGTCGCACGCCGCACACGCGCGACTCGCGGACGGCCGCGAAACACACGGTGACATTACAAACATCATATCATGCACAACCGCGATCGGACCAGTGAAATGTATCGCCGCGTACGGCGCGTGGCGCGCTGAACGAGCCACAGACACAGGAGTGAATGATTCAAATCGGTTTCCATGGGAACTCTACAGCCAGGAGCCGGAGGAAGAGCTGTACACAAAGCTGTCTGAAGGAACAGAAAAGCTCCTTCGACATCGGTCGTTGACAATGGACTTGGGCCCCGATTATGCCGTGCGACTAGGATCTGTCAATGGCTCGCTGAATCTAGACGTCGTTGAAAGTAAATACTATACTTTTATACGCATGAGAATATGATAAGTATTTTTAAAAGTTATATAAAGACAGTTAGTTATTCAAAAGTAAAAGTAAATTAAGTTTTATTTTCATTACGTACGAACAATGTAACAAGCATGGGAATAAACCGTGAGAAATGTTAAAATAAGTTGTTACGTAGACATTAAAGTACCTAACTAAAATTTAAAGATTTTTTAAGTGTTTTTTTATGTTAAGTATATCAGAGTAATAAAAGTTATTAACCTTACAAGTCATGAAGTGATAGCTATTAAATTGTTACCGGCATTTCCTTTTAATTTTGCGAAACATTTTCTAACTCATATTATCAAAAATCTATGCAATGTTTAGCGCAGTAAAGATCGATATTAGAAAATTTCCGAGTACTTTACTAAAATTTCCTAAAATTGTATAATTTCCATGTTTAGTATGCAAACATTTTACGACGTTACAGTCTCGCACTATTGGATCCTAATGGATAATTTCCCATTTTCTTCACTCACATTCTTCACGTCATCGAGGAATATATAACCACGCGCTGTACAAAGGAAAAAATCTATTATTCATGATTTCCGCGAAATTAACTTACACCTGCTCCGTGATTCCTAGGAGTTTATTGCCTTTGAAGTTGTTTGCAAGTATTAACGGAAAGGAATTTACAGTAACGAATGATTAAGTAACATGAGCATATATATTTTATGAAATAAGATGTTGTAGGATGTAGATTATATGAAGTGTGATTTTAGGATATACTAAGTTATTATTAGAACTAAAACTAAACGATAAAACATAGGTTTTAGAATATAGATTCTTTCTTAATTCTTTGTTTCATTAAGGCTAAATTTTAAAATTGGGTTTTATACTTTTTTCAGATCCAACTGAGGAAGGACGGGGCGCTATGAAAAAAATGCGCAAATATTTTTATCAGCTTCTACCAGCATTATTAATACCTGGTCTTATTATGTCAGCAGTGCTGCCTTTTGTGTTGCCAGCGTTCAAAATGATGGTCGTAGGGGCCGGGATGCTCAACAATATGGCCCTAATGGGAGCTGTCTTTACGCTTCTTCGAAACAATGCTTTCAACGATAACCATTTAAACAAGGTAATTTATATCAACGATGGGTATAAGAACGAGAGATTAAGACCATTGGCTGATGAAATAAATGAGCATATAGTGGATCCTAATTACAATGGGGATGTAACACATGATATTCAGGACTATCATGTGATAAGTGAGGACGATGGCTTCGCAGCTCTCGATGGTTACACGGCGGTTAATCCAGATTGGATTAAAAAGTATAATGAAGTACGAGGGAAATACTCTTCTATTCTAGGTGGAAAAACGAAGAGAAAGGGGTTAGACCTAGAAGTGTAATTGAGATGTGACTTGCCAAATGTTTAGCCTTATCGCCACTAGTCTAGTTACCTGATTGTTGTCTATTTTCTAAGGTTATTTATTTATTTATTTTGTTTTAATTAAAATTAAATAAATTGTTTTATTTTTTACTTATATCATTGTTTTAAACATATAAGGTAGCACACGTATTAAAAGTTCCATTCAATTTATTTCAACGTTCGTAAAATTTACGTTTAAAGACTTTCTCATAAGATTGTACAATTGCTTAAGTACATAGAAATGAAGTTCTACGTAAAACGTGAAATATTAACTAAATACAACAAACTGTTACATTCCTTGCCCGTATTTACGGTTTTATTTGAGACTAGCAGAACCCGCGGCTTCGCCCGCGTAAAACAATATTATATGACATACAAATAACTGTAATCGTAAATTTATACCTAAAAATTTTAACGATAAAGTAGCATTAATATTTAATTAATAAAAGCTTTTTTTTTCGTCACTGTGTACCTAAATTGGTCAAGCTTTCTTTAGAAACATACACAAAAACTCTAATTAGTGGACTGTAATGAATGTTTTCTTTAAAATATAAGTTTCATGTAGGATACAATAATTATTATTTACACTATTCCATAGGAACCCTCCATGTTATATGGGGCCTTACATACAGCGGTTCTTTCCAGGGTCTCTGACTGGGCGGTTAGAGCTCCCATTCATGCCGCCCGCAACTCCAGAAGTCCCCCTTTAGTCTCGTACTACTGGCCGGGGATACTGTAGCCCTGTTCTAGCCCAAAATTTTAATCCAAGGTCTATGTGTCTACCACATCACCATCACTAATCCACGCATAACCACAACCATACCCCACGGCAGGACAAAATGTTGGCACGCAGTGTGTCCTAAGTAGTTGCGATGTACCTAATCAGTATACCAAAATGTAGGCTAAATTGAATAAACTTACGCATTATCATATATGAAATTTGCACCCCTTCAACGTTGTCGTGTATTTGTCTGAATAGACGTTATCTGAAAAATCACGTTTCTAACTTCGAACCTAAAAGATTCCCGTATACATACATATAACACTTCTTTTACCTCCTTTAACATTGAATTGAATTTCAAAAACATTCCTATGTACATATGCATTAATATATACTTTATCAGCAAATTTCTGAAAGATAATATTCAACACCAACGGTCGGCAACCCGACACCCACGGGTGGTGTGTGGCCCGCGACTTTCCCTTGTGGCCCGCGGGTCTGCACGTTACTAATAATTGGCCAAGTGCAAATCAAACCCGCACCTGGAGGGTCCGTATAACCAAAATTTTCATTGTTTTAATTTCTAGTATTTAATATTGCAGCAGCCATTGAAGTACACACATTGTGAAAATTCGAACTGTCCACTTTTAACGGTTCAAAAGTTAGTTGGAAAAATATGGAATAGCAGTTTGTGTTGTATGGGGACCCTTTTTGTTTTCAACTTTTTTTATTTTTATTATTTGTTGTTATAGCGGCCACAGTTGTGCATCCTCTGTAAGAATTTCAAATGTCTATCCACATACAGTTTCAGAGATAGAGCCCTGTGACACACGGACAGAAGGACAAACAGCGAAGTCTTAGTAATAGGGTTCCGTTTTTATCCTTTAGGTACGGAACCTTAAAAAACCGCTGTTCTGCAGTTCAGCACGCGCAATACATTCCCATGTTAAAAATATATGTTACATCGGCCCGTGGAATTTCGCCCTACACTAAACTTCTCTGCTTTTTTCTTCTATGTTCTTTTTTTCAGACACGCCAAAGGAAGTAACTTCAATAACGGTTTTTAAAGAAACTTTCTTTACTAATAGTACCCTAATGGGGTTGATTGTTGAGTTGCTAAAAATGCTGAAACAGATGTGTAAACAGAAAGGCATAATGCATACACCCTTTTATAGTCGTCCTAAGGGTTGATCTAAAAAAAACAGTGACTCAGATGCTTTATTGAGTAATGGTAATTTTTCATAGTGGTTGCTTCCAAATTAACGGATTATAAAATAAAGTTCCAACCCCTATTTAACGACCTTAAGGGTTGATTATCAAAAAATAGAAATATAAGTGATATATTATTTACAACCAGAAAGCAAAATACCAATTTTCATAGACTTTGCTTCAAAATCTGCGGACTTCTAAACGAAGTTTCTACCCCTATTATACCCTCTTAAGGGTAGATTTTCCATAAATGGTGTTAAAAAAAATCTATCATTCCCAAACAGAAAGCCAATTACCATTTTTTACAGTCATTGCTTCCAAATTAACGGTTTTTAAAATAAAGTTCCATCCCCTATTAATCGAACTTAAGGGTTGATTTTCCAAAAACGGTAAAATAGGTGTTCTATTATTTTCAATCAAAAAGCTGAATACCAATTTTCATAGACTTTGTTTCAAAATCTGTGGACTTCCCAACAAACTTTCAACCCCTATTTAACCCACATTAGGGTTGATTTTCCAAAGACGGTAGAATTAAAGTTCCACTATATCTAACCAGTAAGGCAATGACTAAGTTTCGTAGTGCTAGCTTTCAAATAGGCAAATTTTAAAATAAGCTCTCAACCCTTATTTTACCAACTTAAGGGTTGATTTTCCAAAAATTATGAAATAGGTGTTTAATTATTTTCTATCGAAAACCCAAATACCGATTTTCATACCGTTTACATCAAAACTGGGGGACTTTCATACAAACTTACAACCCTTATTTAACCCACATAAGGGTTGATTTTCCAAATACGGTACAATTAAAGTTCCTCTATATCTTACCAGTAGAGCAATGGCTAACTTTCATAGTGCTAGCTTTCAAATAGGCAAATTTTAAAATAAGCTGTCAACCCTTATTTTACTAACTTAAGGGTTGATTTTCCAAAAATGGTGAAAAAGGTGTTTAATTATTTTTAATCGAAAACCCAAATACCGATTTTCATAGAGTTTACATCAAACCTGGGGCAATTCCATACAAACTTACAACCCTTATTTTACCCACATAGGGGTTGATTTTCCAAAAACGGTAGAACTAAAGTTCTATTATATCTGTCCAGTAAAGCAATGGGTAACTTTCATAGTGCTGGCTTCCAAAATGAAAAAATTAAAAAAAAGCTGTCAACCCCTATTTAACCACCTTTAGGGTTGATTTTGGAAAAACCCTTAGATTAGATTTTTATTACTTTAAATCAGAAAGCTAAATACCAATTTTTATCCAGTTTGCTTTAAAACTGACGGACTTTCATACTAACTTTCAACCCCCATTTAACCCCCTTAACGACGGAATATCAAAAAATCCGTTCTTAGTGCGCATCTACATTATAAAATGAAGCTATGTTTCAAATTTCATGATTGTAGCTTCAGCAGTTTAGTCAAAACCTTGATTAATACGTTTTGAACGTGAGTATCTTTTCGCTTTTATATATATAGATTTAGAAATCCAATCACGTATTTTGGTGAAGAAACCGTGTAACGTCAATACTTGCATAAAATTTAATCAGGATGACCTTTGTATCTTAGACGTACTGGTTTAACACAAATATATAGGTATGTTGAAATTCATACATAGTACGTAGATATATATATCTAAGACAATATACAGAATGTCTCACACCTACAGAGACAAGCAAGGGTGAATAGAAATGAATTGTACAAGAAAAATGGGAATAAAACAAAAACATGATATTTCTGAAATTTATTAACTAATTACAGATGAAATAAATAACAGTTACCATTAATGTTATAGCCTTTATCTCCGATAAACAACCTATCAAAATACTGTTAAATAAATTAAACTTAGTTAATCTGACTATTGAACCATAAATTAGTACATTTTACTCTTTGTCAACCACCTTATGATAGAAAATAATAATAAACAGAGAGAAAACAGTTAACAAGCGGATTGTACCGTTTAGCAATAAATAAAGAAATATAATATCAGTAATAAAAATATGTGTTTATACTAGTTTTATGAATTAACGAGCTTTTGCCCGCTGCTTCGCTCGCGTTACGAAATAATATTTTCATCCCCTATTTTGTCCCCTTGGGGGTAGAAGTGATCAAATTCCTTTCTTAGCAGATGCCTACGTCATAACATCTAACTGCATGCCAAATTTCAGCCCGATCCGTCCAGTGGTTTGGGCTGTGCGTTGATAGATCACTATGTCAGTCTGTCACCCTTGAGTTATATACATATATTTAGACTAGCATAGTAACCAAAGTAAATGTTGCCTTTACACTATAGAGTTCAGTACCCTTAGTATGAGTTTTTACAAAAATGACTGGTTTTGTATTTGTTTACATGTTTGCCCATACATTCCCAATCAGCGCACCTATCGGACTGTATCAGAACTGATTGGAAATGTATGTGAAATACGTACAAAACCAATCATTTTTGTAAATACGTAAAAACTCATACTAAGGGTACTGATGCCAATGCGCTGCCTTTAGGAGTTTTTTTAAGGGATAACTAGATTTTTCTACTAACGCCTGTTATTAATAATCAATCCATCCATTTTTGCGTTAAAAAGATCGAAATTTCATAATTTTTAGTAAGGTACTGGTCCAAGCTGGTACTGTTTATCAATAACACTTACACTTATTTCATAAAAATAAATAATTTGAAGACAAAATGTGTTAATATTTAACATTAAAATACTTTCATTTCCTATTTTTTTTATTAAAAAAATCTAATTTGATAATACTTCAAGGCGGATACTTTGCTGTCACTCGAAATTATTTTTGAATTATGGACTAAGGCCTCGGGAAAGATTTATTTTTGATTAACTTTTAAGATTAATTAATGTTGTGTTGAAACTTTTTGGGAAAGAAAAAATGTCGATATGAGATTTTCCTTTTATTCAAGTCATTTTAAGGAAATATTTTATAGGGGCCAGTGCTCAAGAGTAGATCAAAGGAAGCAACTCTAGAAAATAGTTTAAGACAGTGTTTCTCAAAGTGTGGATAGCATTTCCTTGGCGGGCCACGAAGTGTCTATACGCAATCGCGGGGCGTCACGAAGTTATACTTATTATAATAATAAATAAACGTTTAGGATAGATTCGGTACTTCGGCAACAGAATAAAATGCACGTTACAAGCAATGAGGACCAGGGGGCCACGAATTATTTTTTCATACTATTCGTCAGTATGAAAAAATAACATACCGTGACATAAAAAGATTGAGAAACAGTGGCACCCTTTAGATAATAAACTAAATTGTAATGATCATCTATATTTCACTATCGACATAAACTTTTGAAGTTATAATAAGTATTACTTGAATACCTTAGCCCATTTATTCATGCTTACGGCGACCTTAATGTTCATTAACTTTAATGTTATTAGGATCAAACATATCCTACAGATTGAAGGGACTAGAGGAAATTTTCACTTCACCACACAAAACCGGATAGGGCCATAGTAACCTACATAGCAGGTAGCGTTTGAGGAAAAAGGGAAAGCGGCTGCTTTATCTGAAAATATTAGCCATTCCCTACACCTGCCTAACACCAGTTTAGTAAACTGCATACAAGCTTTGCATAAACCTAGTATTAAAAACAATGAATTGATAGACACCTAATAAAAGCAAAAAAAAATTGAAAATCGTTTTCGATAGTTATTTTATATCTATAAGTAAATTGGCAAAGGCAAAACAGTGCATTACCTTTTTTTCTTTTGGTTAAAAAACCTTTTTTGGTGGCAAATTAGTTTTAGCTGATCGTCCATTAGCTATATCCGTCCATGAGCAACTAACTTCACTGATTAAATTATGTTTAAAAAGCAAACATGTGTGCTGGTCTTTCACTGAAACAACAAATTGGACGCCTGAGCGACAGCGGATTGGCCTACTGTACAGTACCGTTACCCTTTTGTAGTGTAGGGTACAGTAACCTTAGTATGAGTTTTTACGTTTTTACAAAAATGACTGTTTTTGTTTTTGCTTACGTATTTCCCGTACATTTCTAATCAGTTTTGATACAATCCGCTGAGGGCGCTGATTGATAAGTCAACAAATACAAAAACAGTCATTTTTGTAAAAACATAAAAACTCATACTGACCATTACTACTGTTCTGTAGCTTGAGTGACAAAATCCAACTCTATTTGACAAATCCATGAACTCGATAGTGAGCGATCTCACTCGATAGAAACCAATAGGTGAACCTTAGTATCATTAATAAAATGGGAAAATGATTATGGTCGGACCAGGCAAAACCCATTATCATTAAATATCTTTACAGTCATGCCCATTGTATTACTCAATTTGAGTTCTAATTATTTTTGGTAACGCAGAGCACCGTGAATATTTATATTACAAAAAAATATTTTACAAAAATATATTTATAAACTCTATTCGCAATTACTCTTACCGTATATGCTAATTACATCTTAATTAAGTACACTGTAGTCTATAACATATTATAAACAGGTTTGTACTCTTCCTGTATCTTCAAAATATATTATTTTACGAGAAAATGTACACTGACAGAGAGAACTATGTTACTTCTAATTCCTCGAAGGGATTCTAATTCAGACATTTTACTTCAAAGAGAGTTAAGAGCACATCGCTTACTTCAACTGAATGGTTATAAATACATGTACTGCACTCTGATAATAAACAGTCAAAACATGTCTATGTCATATTAAAAATTTCGAAAACTGTCGTATTCAGTGCCAAGTGTATTCTGACAATTTTTTATGTGCATGTCGTACGGTCGTCGGTGCCACTAACGATCATACTGCTAGTCAAATCTGTCTAAAAAGTGGAAAGTTTAAAATTTAATATGTTATCAATATTTAATACATTACGAATCTCTAATAATATTGTGTAAAACTATTAATGCCATTGACAATAACATAAGGCCTAGTTTTTAAGATCGTAATTGTATTAAAGTAAGGTAAATTGAAGACTTTATACCTGGAGAAATTGAAAAATCGCTCATGAAGCGATTACAAATACCTACTTTTCCGAAAACCGCCACATGCACAGAAAACTTATTCAGACTATTATATATTATTATCACTCGTGACCATCACGATTGTTGAGCAAATTATTATATCTTTTCTACGAAGAATATTCCATAGCTTTATAACTAACATACATTTTGAAGTAAAGCTATAAAATATAAATGTGTAATGCCAAGAGAAATTTCAAATATGCCAATTGATTATGTGAAAGTCTATTTTACCGGTAACGCCGCGCAATGAGTGAACGGATAGAAACTCAGAAGAATAATTAGTTTAGAGTGCGACCATGTCGCCCACATATAGATACGAATTGTAAACAGATGTGCTATAGCTGTCTAAACTAATTTAAAGATGTGAAATGTAATATACCTGTAGTTTTCAGTACATTTAACCAGATTTACGGTCTACTAGAATCTCCACTTGAAATTGAATTATGACTGTTTGTTATATATACCGCGCTTAGTTATGATATTCTGATCTATGCCTTCTGTTCTTACTAATGTAGGGTCGCTCTATACATTACAATTACTCTGAAATGAAACAGTATATGAGCGGTTTTCCTGTCACGCGGGATTAAGCCTGCACGCGTGTCCCACACGAACCTATACATTAACTCGCTGCAGTCTCTTCGCGACCGGTGTGTGTGCGTATGAAACGATAGGAAGCCAATGCCACGCATGCTTGTGAGACACGCGTGAAGGCGTAAGCACGCGTGACAAGAAAAACACGGTATGCTCTGTTATGTACACATTATATCTAAAGCACTAAGATTAATCAGCCTTATGGGCTATTTCCGCAAGTTGTCGTTCTTCATCAGGCATATCCCGGTCGTCCCAACCCCACACTGGGTTCTCAGGGTGGTGGTGGTCTTCCAGAGACGCTTTGGTCTTCGTGTCTGTCGGATGTGAACCGTCTCCTGTCCTTGATACACGTTTCCGGATCATATCCGCAGAAACTGTTTTCAAGTCGTAAGCTAATCCTGAAAATAAAAATAAGAGTTTGTCAGACTTGGTTTGGTAAAGGAGAATTCGGTACTTTGTTTTAGCAACAGATTTTAACCTCTTTGTTTGGTAAAATTCATCTCGAAATTTCAATAATATTTCTTGTCGAATTATGGAATGTCTATCAATGATTGACATTCGATATGTACCGCCTACTGGAAAGCTTTGATCTTTAGTAGGCATAAACTACAAAGATAGATTGCCAACGGGCGTATGAAAATATTAGTCTAATTAATCCCCCTCAATAATAATCAATCCGATTAATATCCGATTTTGCATATGAAAAATATAAGTTTGAATATTTTTACTCAAAAGATTTGCAATATTAAAATTTTGAGTTTGGTAGGTAAAACATTGGATACAATGATTATTAATAAAAGGCGCCAATGGGTAGGTATTACGAGTATTTGTATGTGTATTATTTTGTAGTAAAAATATCTTGTAGTAATAAATCAGAACACTGTTTGATAAACCCTATATGATAAGAATAGGCAAGGCCACCTCAGTCAGACTACAAAGTTCTAGCTCACATGAGGTCACCCCGAAAATTTTGACTAAGACAATAGTAGTGTCGAATGCATAATTATTTCAACTGCATTGTTCATGTTAGAACAACCTAATGTGAACTAGAACAAGAGTTCAACCACCTTTGAAACGGTCACGGTTAGCTGCTTCAGCAAACGAGCATGCAGTGCATCTAACGTCTAAACGTCAGTTGGACTAAGTGATTAATTAGTTAATTACTAATAATCACTTCCGTCCAAAGACATTTATAATCAACTAAAATATATAATCAGGAGTGAAACACATAGTTAAGGCATTATATAACATAAAAGTGTAAATAAATTGATTGACAAAAAGTATTAAGAAAGATAAGGGTGCTTAATAATTGTAAAGATTCAGAAACAATCATGACACAAGTTAAGAGTAAAAACTGTGATTGCTATGAATAACTTCACAGGAACTCGCTATAGCAGGTACAATACAAAAGTCTAAATTTATCTAAATTATTTTCTAACAAACACGTGGTAAAAAGGGACGCTTTGTACACTCACAGCCTTACATTAAGGTTCCCTGGACTGTGGGTGCCATGCACACATATATAGTTGAATACACAAACACCTGGGTGTTTGTGTAGGTCTGGACCTACCAGAAATTTATCATTTAAGTATATTTTATCTATTTTAGATCTATCTGGCCAGGGATCGAACCCGGAACCCTCTGCGCGTCAGACCGATATAAGTAGTGACCGATCCACCACGCGGGTCGTCGAATTCATCGTCGTGAAATTCAGCCACAAAAATAGTCTACAATTTATTTTACCTTATCTTTTATAAATCAAACAAGCAACAATAAATATACGAAAATAGAATAAACCGAGGCATAACAATATGAAACGGTCGATGGGTATTTCCAGAACACGTTCATTATAATTGAAAGTAAATTCCTATTCGTATAAAACGGTAAAATAAATATTGAGAAAACGAATCGAGATTTGTCGAAATAATTTTATTCGATAGCTTCAAAATGTGTTACATTATGTTTACCGAAATATTTACTGCATAAATATCTAAACCACAGACCTGTATTAATATCTAGACATTTATAAGTAACCTCCGGGCTAGATGATTATTATAATGGACGATTAAGTATAAAACAGCTTCCACACCCTACCACAGAAGCAAGAACTGATTTACGCTTTTAAAGGTGATAAAACCCTTTCTGGTTCAACTATGGAGGCACCACCGTCTGCCTTATAACAACTGTGTTTAGCCTATCACCATACCTTCAGTATTAATCTAACCTGGTATAAATATATGATTATTTAAAGGTTATAGAATCCTCTGTGGTTCGACTCCAATGGCACCATCGCCACTCCTAGCTATTTTACCTAATAACAGAAAGCGCTGATGTGTTCTGGTTTAAAGAGTGTGGTAAGAAAGACATACTTTTCCAAGGCATTTCAGTTTAGTCCTCAGGGGTAGCGACACACCTGTATCCGGCCCCAGGTAGGAAACTAATCTTATCAGGGATTGATTACAGATGTCCATGGGTGGTAGACTGCATGCTCGTCTGCTACTTCCATATTATAAAAAAAGGCTTTTGAAAGTGTTTCACTAACGATGAATAGTAAGTAATTATACTTGCCATATTTAGCTGCCCAATCAATTAGGGCTGTGGAGAGGTTGGTGCTGTAGTTGCCGAGTTCAGCCGCCTTGTAGTCCCACGGGAACACGTGATGGTAGTTGTGCCAGCCCTCGCCAAACGCACAGATCGCCACCGTCTTGTTATCCGTAGCGCCTATGTATCTGCAATAGCAAATGAAACATTTGAAACATAAATATGAACTTTTTGAATTATTACGCAAGCACGAAATTAATTATTATGATGGATATTGCACAGACTAAATATAATTATGAAGTCATTCAGGACTGGATTTGTGGCAGCCGGGGCTACTCCTAAATCCTCCACAAAAGAGGGCCTCCCACAATTAGAGGTAGGGCCTCAATACAAGTAAAAGGCCTCAAAATTTCGACAGGACAGCAACTTTTACGATTTTCCAAAACTTTTTTCGCATTTTTACCGACGATATTTACACTTAATTGAGTACGACATTATTTGTTGAAATAAGTTTATTTGTTGGCAATAATCATAGACTTGGCGGAACAAATAGAAAAAATAATCCATTTATTCGAAAAATATTTACGCTCTTCCGCTCTTTCGTTTCCCCGAGGCCTCCAAGCCTCCAAGTCTGGCTTTATCAACATGTATTTCGACCTAGAATTGAATATATGTCGACAAAAATCGTTTTACATCGTACATTTTGTTAAGTAGAGCCAAAATGTATGTTACATTAACTAATTTTGTACCAGTGGTTTCGTCCCTATAGTGTGTGGACCAGAATAAAGCTGTGGTTTCCCCAGCCTACTGTCAGAGGCGATTATAAGGGGCTTCTGTGGTTGCGGGCGACATGAATGGGAGCTCGACTAGGTACCTACCGACCTCGGGAAAGACAACGATACGAATGGCCGCATGTCGTCGTAAACATCAGTCGGTGTGTGTGGGAGGAGCGCAATTTGCTTCTTCAGGACAGAACCCGATAGGGGGACGTCGTTCCAAGGATTCCGGTTGGAGTCCGTTGCAAATCCGGGAGTCCTCTACGTTGCGCCAAGGACGTACACTGGCGAGATTTTAGTGTGTAAAAATCCTATATAACCGATTGTCACTCTTTTACGGCACCTTTTGAAAATTCCCACCTCGACAACAAAGATGATGATGACAATAAGATGTATTTTTGCTTACAATACCGTTATCGTTGCTTGTGCTCATTACAAAAGTAAGCACAATATTTAGAAATATAGACTTACTTTCTAAATAACTACACAAGGGAATATTGTGTGTACATATGGCATTTACCTGTGCACTAAATACTTTAGTAAATACTGTTTGTTGCCCTGTGAAGTAGGTACAAAGTTCCTTTTTTTTATAATATAGGAGTAGCAGACGAGCGTGCAGTCCACCTGATGGTAAGTGGCTACTGCCGCCCATGGACATCTGTAATCAACCCCAGATAGGATTAGATATTCCTACCTGAGGTCGGCCACAGTGCGCCGCTATCCCTGAGGACTAAGCTGGAACGCCTCGGAAAAGTCTGTCTCCCTTACTACACCCTTCAAACCGGAACACAGCAGCGCCTAACACTACTGTTATTAGGTAGAAATAGGTATGGAGGTGGTGCCGCCGAAGTCGAACTACAAAGGGTTCTACCACCTTAACAAACAACAAGTTATGTAACAAACTAAAATTATTTTTATTTATCTACAACATTGTTAGTCCGTTAATTTCATATAATTATTTATTATAATATATTTTTTATATTAAAATCACGATGCCATATCATAATACAAGTCTTTATTTATTTTGAAGATACAAATTCTTCATAACCTTTCATAGTTGATTGTAACTTTCACTGATTTATCATTGGAGAGTTTTGTTTGAAAATAGTGCATTTCGTTGAACATCCAAGATTTTGCTTTTTATAACCTACTTTCAAGAAATTGAAGTGGAAATCAAGTAGGCGCGTTACACACGAGCGACAGTCGTCGGGCGATGCCGCAATGCCGCTTGTTGCCGGCAATCGTTCGTGGTATAACTCTCTTAGTAATGTGTCTCTATGTAGTCTCTCTAGTTAATGTGTAAATTTGAAGGTCTCGTTACTAAAAATATCTAAAATTTCTCATTGAAAAATGAAATCTCGTGTTAGATACTCCGATAATTTAACAAATTTTAATAAACATATGAACAAAAAAATAAAATGTGACAGCTTTTATCATAATTGTACTTAGATTGCTGCTGCTTGCTGTTTTACGAGCTATCTATTTCTTTTTGTTGTTTGATTCAGTTTTTCTATTCCTGTTTCCTAGTTGCTAGGTATCAGATTACTTAAAATCTATTAATTATATCTAGTAATCCGACGACCTGTCATTTAAAAATCATGAAATGACTTTAAATTAAGCTCAGGCTTTTGATTTTAAATGGTTTAAATGTCTTTGATAATTAATTGTATTTACGTTGAAAATCAGGAAGAAAATAATAGATTTCCTAAATTTTCTGGTGCCTCTATTGCTTTAGATACGATATGTATTATATTATGGGAAGTAGGTACCTATAATGTTTAATAATTTAAAAATATCATACACGCATAACTATTCCTATGACTCAAAAATGACAGTCCAAAATACAGTGAGTACACAAAATAATGTTATTACTTACTACAAACAAAATAAAATTCCAATAGAAGCCTTTGTGGCCCGACTCGACAGGCAACCACCACACTTATTTCTACTTAATAACAACATTGTTAAGCTCTACTGTGTTCTGGTTTGAAGGGTGTGGTAAAAGAGATATACTTTTCCGAGGCGTTCCAGCTTAAATCGTGACCGTCAGAATGGCCGGTCACTACCCATATCTTACATCGAAATAATTACTAAGAGTTGCTACCTAGTTGCTACTAGTTGCTATTAGTTGCTACTAATTGCTACCTTCGATTAAAAAAAGATAAACTACTTTTTAAGGTGACCGGCCATTCTGACATCAGGATGGCCGGTCACCTATCCAGTCAGTAGAAACTACGCAAATTTATAGAGTTTTTTTGTAATCAATAGTTGCTACCAAATTGCTACCTTCATATGCATCGTATTGGACTTCATAGCTTTTAAGGATAAAAAAATATTACGGATTTAATATAAGAGGTCTAAACGCCTGTATAATGTATAAGCATAATATGTTTAATTTCGGGTTTTCTCTTTTAATTATACAGGCGTATTAGGCGTTTAGTCCTCTTATATTCAATCCGTAATATTTTTTTATCCTTAAAAGCTATGAAGTCCAATACGATGCATATGAAGGTAGCAATTTGGTAGCAACTATTGATTACAAAAAAACTCTATAAATTTGCGTAGTTTCTACTGACTGGATAGGTGACCGGCCATCCTGATGTCAGAATGGCCGGTCACCTTAAAAAGTAGTTTATCTTTTTTTAATCGAAGGTAGCAATTAGTAGCAACTAATAGCAACTAGTAGCAACTAGGTAGCAACTCTTAGTAATTATTTCGATGTAAGATATGGGTAGTGACCGGCCATTCTGACGGTCACCTTAAATCGCAGGAGTAGCGGCACATCTGTGGCCGGCCTCAGGTAGCACTCTAATCTAATATGGGGCTAATTAAAGATGACCGTGAATGGTAGTAACTACAAACCATCAGGTGAACTGCATGTTTATATTCTACTTCTATATTAAAATCAAAATACTCACTTGTCATACGGTCTGTTTCCCCAGATATGAGCAGCGGAGTTGACCAGCCAGGTGAAGTGTAAAGACAGCGTGTATCTGAGGATCGCAGCCACGTACCACGAGGACCAGGGGTTCTCGTCCCAGAAGAACACTGGCGTGTAAGCGGGCAGGATGAAGCACAGCAGCGGCATCACTACTAGGTATGTTCTGGAATTGAGGAGTAGGTGATGTGAATATGTGTTTTATGACTTTATGAGCAATGAAATGAAAAGCAATGAAAGGTGGTAGAACCCTTTGTGGTTCGACTCCGGCGGCACCACCGCCACACCTATTTCTACCTAATAACAGCAGTGTTAAGCGCTGCTGTGTTCCGGTTTGAAGGGTGTGGTAAGGGAGACAGACTTTTCCGAGGCGTTCCAGCTTAGTCCTCAGGGGTAGCGGCGCATCTGTGGCCGACCTCAGGTAGGAATATCTAATCCTATCTGGGGTTGATTACAGATGTCCATGGGCGGCAGTAGCCACTTACCATCAGGTGGACTGCATGCTCGTCTGCTACTCTTATATTATAAAAAAAAAAAAAAAAAAAAAAATGAGCAGAATGTTCACATTCAAACAACTGTTGTATATTGTCTTTCACTATGCTAATAAATGCTATGGCGCATGTTAGTAAGGGTGCAAGAAGCTTGACCTCATATAGAATTTTGTACAAAATAATATTGTCAGGTACGTCAGGAGAGAGGATCATAGAAAAACATCTATCCTTTGAAAATCAGAAAACGTAGGGATTTTAGCTACTAAAATATTTTCAGCCGTCACTTTATGAGCTAGCTGTATATATCCAAGGGATACTGCCACATCCAATGTGATACAATTTTCTTTGTGATAAGTATCTAATCCCGACTCCGGTTGCGTCTCGATGGAGATCCTGGAGTCATCTTCGCTGCATCGAGGACGACCACAAAGGGTATTTTCGTGGGATAAGAATCCCACATAATCCCGTTTAGCTCCTACTACACCGGGCACCCTTGACTTGAACAATCCCAGATTGTATGTATCGGGAAACAACGAAGATTTATCTCTTGAAGGTTTCCCCCCTCGTCAACAAAAAAAGGTATTTAATCCCGAATAACCGACCACAAGTTCCTATCCTAGAAAACTAAGCTATGGTTTAAATTTTAGAGAAATATTGATGTTCAAATTTTCAAAACACTAATTATTACACGCGTTTAAAAGTTATGCGAGCTAAGCTGCATAACTAAAGTAATTCATATGCAAATATTAACATCATTGCATAAAGTTTTGAACACTAAACGTAAATGCGGCGTTAAGCATGAAGTTATAAAACTAAGAGCCAAATTATTCATAGCCCAGCGTAATAATCCTATTACGTTTGCAAAAAACGTGAACCAGTTTGTTTCCGGTTTGGCGATGACTGATATCCTTACATCAACGTTATCTTCCTTATGAAATAAAAATAATAAACCGGTTGCTCTTCCATTCCTTCAATTATAACTTTCACTTTAATTGTAGCATAACTTTTACACGGCTGTAGAGTATGTATGTCATGTCTCATTCTTTGGCATGGTGTAACCCCTAAACCGCGCGACGGATTAAACATATGAGATGACCCACGACTTTGTTCATTATTGAACAAAATCGTGGGAGTGACATAAGCTACTTTACTCCCCTTTTCAGTTAATTATTTCTGAGCATTTTTTTGGTTTTATAATAATATAAGAAAAAAATCCAACGTACAAAAATAAAATCGAAACCTCGCAACTTTATTGACCTAAGGATCCGCCATTATTTATTCACGCTGAATTTTTCAGCCAAATCGCGGTAAACTCTATTTATAATGACCCAATTGAATTTCTACTGAAGGCTTTGGATTGCTATATAAATAAATTTAATTCTTATTGACCTACTGTTTGAATTTATTCCTTTGGCATCAAACAATTTGGTCGTCGGGTAACAAATATATGAAGCCATTTGAGACACATTTCTACTTCATCTCTTATAGCAGACGTCAGCATATTATTTTTAGAGAAAAAATACATATTATACCTTTTGGGCCTTAGGGGCGCATAACATAATATGTAGATTTTTGTGAAAATTGTGTAGATTGTGAAAATAAAAAAAAACACATCAAATAAAAAAGGTGATTGCATTAAAAATGTAGCCAATGTTACCACTGCAATTTAGTCGAATCAAACGACATCTCATATGTTAAAATTTGGCTGTAGGACTTTCCAAAGAAATAATCATAGGTACATACAAATAAACACACGCTCGAATAACATCCCCAAGTGGAATGCAATAGCTATTTTTCAAACTCATTTATCCGGATTTTCGAACCGCGGTTATCCTTAAGACAACAATTTATTTTTTATATAATATAGGAGTAGCAGACGAACATACGGACCACCTAATGGTAAGTGGCTACTGCAGCTCATGGACATCCGTAATCAACCCAGACAGGATTAAATATTCCTACCTAAGGTCGGCCACGGGTGCGCCGCTACCCCTGAGGACTACGCTGGAATGCCTCGGATAAGTATGTCTCCCTTACCACACCCTTCAAACCAGAACACACCAGCGCTTAACACTTCTGTTATAAGGTAGAACAAGGTGTGGCGGTGATGCCGCCAGAGTCGAACCATAAAGGGTCCTACTCGTACCACCTTCATAGTTGATTGAGTTTCTTTATTCAAACTTACTTCTTTTGGAACATGACAATGGGGTCTTTCTCCAGGTCGGACATGTCGACGGAGGAGCCTTTCTCCAAGACCTCCTTGTGTTTCCGCACCATCAACCAGCCCATATGCGAAAAGAAGAAGCCACGGCGCGCGTTGTGAGGATCCGCGTCTGTCTCCGTAAACTTATGATGAACCCTGCACACATGACCTATCTTTAAGCATAGTAGCATTTAGTATAGATATCTAAATGATGAATTTAGGTTTCTGTCCCTAGGTCTGGGTGTTTGTGTATTTGTCTTTGTGTGTACATAGCAGCCACGACATATTATGGGATTCTAGTGTGGGGCTGAGAGTGTAGAAAGTTTTTAGGTATCATTTATTTATTAGTATGGGTTTGTGAGCGGGAGGAATATGTTGTATGTTGTAAATAATAATAATAAATACTTTCTATAATGATAGGATTTATCTAGTGTCGTTTCTGTCATGGTTCCAACACAACACAAAGGTCCCGATATCTGACCGGGGATCGAACCCGAAACTCACTGTGTATCAGATCGGTATTGTGACCGTTCCGCTACTCGGGTCGTCGGAATATCTTATTCATGAATTTAGATGTCTGTTCTGGGTCAGGTTGTTTGTGTATTTGACATTGTGTGTGTCCATGGCACTTACGGTACGGGAAAAATCTTAGTCTGAGCCTGTGAGTGTAGAAAGCTTTATTAATTTTGTGTCTGTCCGAGGATCGAACCCCGAACTTACTGCATGTCAGACCGGTATGGTAACCGCTTCGCGACGCGGGTCATCGTTGAGTTCTATAATATGTATTTATGTCAAATTCGATCCTTATAAGGGACCACTGACCGCTCACATATTTTTATGTTGCTAACCGCTTAACCACGAATCGATTTTTTTTTTATATAAAATTATTTTAAGTAGCTACCTGTGATCCCGCACCCACTCGTATATATGGTTCTGGAAGGCCATGGTCTGCATCAATGCTAAGAAGAGTCTGAGTGGCCAGCGGGCTTTATAGGATCGATGCGCCCAAAGCCTATGCGCCCCCGCGGTCACACCCATCGCAGATAACGCGGAGAAGACATATGCTGAAATTATATGAAATTAATCTTTTTTCTATTATATTATTTTTTTTGATGATTTTTTAAATTCTAAATATACCTTGTATTCATCTTCATCCTAGGATAAATACATCTACTACTCAGTACTGTATGTATTCTCCACTACTGAGACCGGATTTCTCTCACTCATAATGAAAAGGGTTTATAAGTCTAAAGCCGTCATTCTGCCCCGAGTGGCATTTTTTCGAGGGCGGCAAAATCTCACTGAAGCTTTTTTCCCCTTTTTGCCTAATCCCATACAGGGTGACAAATTCAACATTCGCTGGTTCGAATCAACGCTACGCCAATGCAGTAACTAGATTAAACACTTAAAATGTATTGCACAATGTTGAATGGAAATAAATATATATTGTGATTTATTTATTTCTTACCAAATATAACCGTCACCAACTTCACTTTGCCCATGAAAATTAAATAAAATGCGTAAAAACTAGCGATGTGAAGATACACGAAAGCCAAAACATTTCTCCATACGATTTGCCATCTGAAACGAAAAAAAAATGTATCATCAAAATGTTTATTATAATATGCACAGTTTTTTATATTGAATCCACCCGTATCAGATCAGTAAATGATTCACCATGAAGATCATTTAAGAATACATTTGATTCCAAGTGTGTGAATTAATGAAATGGGGGTTACACATTAATACTTGCAATAAAATGATTTATTTGAATTCGTGGAACATTGTATTAATTAATAATTCAATATAATTATGGGGCATTCGCTGAAAAGTTTAAATTGTGATGCCACTTATGACAAAAAATATTTTTATTACTTACTCATAGTCTCTCCTTTTCCCGTGTGTGATGAATGCAGGCATGTCATCGTCATCGACGCTCTTCGTTTTGTGTGACTTTGAACAGAGCAACGCGGAGGCGGTAGACATCTTTCATCAAACTCGCTCCTTTTCTGAAAACAAACAACATTTTTATTATTATTTTCTTATGAATATTCTTATGTAAGGGGTTACTGCAGTCCATGAAAATCTAAAATCAAACCCGAAAAAACCTCTTACCTAAGGTCGGCCACAGTGGCACTGCTATAGCTGAGGACCAAGTTAGAAGGCCTCGGACAAGTATCTATCCCTATCCATTATTTTGATTGCTTTTGACAGGACAATTTATTCCTTAACATTTTATAATTTTTTTCACAATATTCTGTTTGTAATGTAACTTAATAATATTTTTTTTATAGACATTTGTTAATTTGCATGTTGTCGTCGCCTATAATTGTCCTGGCACTTACACTTATACATACTTGAACTTGTTTAATATTTAGTGTACATTATGTTGGCGATTCAATAAATAAATAAACCACACCCTATAATGTTATGTTATGTAAAGCTATCCTTAATCAATTGTAAGTTTTGTTTCTTTCTAAAAACATAGGTTGGGAGTCCTAATGGTGATTGTATTAGCAATTATTTGTCTGGTTTATTTGATGATTTTCTCTGACCTTGGAGGGGTTAAAATTACGAAAATTCTGGTATAAACATACACATAAATAATATATGCTCAAAAACATTACTTTCCCTTTGACGCCATCGAGGAAAATGAACATAAAGAGGATTAAATAAATGGAAACATAAATAATTAAAAGACAATTTACAGTAATCCATCATGAAAACTTTCATTTTAATAACAGATTGTGGAACATTTTCTCATAAATACTAATAACCATTATCTGATGGCAATAATTGCAATTGCATAAAAACATGACTAATGGTTTAATGTAGAAATCATTCCATTACTTACGAACAGTACTATTTTATTGCATTTATTCCAAAACCAAACGAATCAGACGATGTCCTTCGACAAGTGCAAATAAAGGTGTGTTATAACTTTTTCAATATCATATAATTTGTTGCAATTACTTTCTTTATCCAATAAAAATATACAATTTTATGAAACTAGTAAAAATATTAAGAGTAGACTCGACTGCAAAATTATTTTAAACCTAATTACTACTACTCATCCCTGAAGACCTTCTTTTCATCATCTTATTTACGACCCAAGGGCGGCAAATACAATTTTTGCCCCGAGCGACGTAAACCCGCACTGCATCACTGCTTGCAATATAATTAGTATTATTAATTAAAATATTAATTACACGAAATACGTATTTACTAAAGTTATTTTTTTCTTGTTCGTATTAATAAGATTTAACATATTTTATGTTAATTATACTTATGACGTGCGGCAAAAACATATAAAAATCGGTCAGTTAAGGTTACGAAGACAAAGACCAAATTTTTTACAAGCTTTTTTCTTATTTTTAATTTGAAATTTAAATGAAAAAAATCTTAATTAAACTTATAACTCGTATCTACAATGGCAATGTCTTCAAAAAGGTAAACAAGTAGGAGGTATACAGACGCTTTAATATACAAATTTATATAACTAGTAATGAAATGAGGAAATAACGAAATAAAATGAGGAATAACCAGTAAAGTAAGAAAAATTTAAGTAAGTAAGCATTTAAATAGTCAGTACCGTAATTAACCATTAGGTTAAGAAGGGAAAAAGAAACTGTAATCTATATTACAATGATTTAAAAAGATATTTATTTTACTCGTAGTTGTATTGGAAATAAATCTTAAGATTTTAAAACTTATTGATTGCGATATTTCTCTTTCAAACAAAGGTTTCGGGAGGCTTTTTATCAGGGGCACAATTCAAATCTTGCCAGGGCCGCTCATGACCCTAGGCAACCAGTTACGATACCGTAGATACGTGGTAAATAGGACGTTAGCTTTGATCAACGTATATTGCCAACGGTAAGTGTTTTTATTATAAGGTTAAGCTACTGTGAACATTGTCACAGTTTCTATAAAATAAGTTTTACGTCGAAATGTTTACATTATGCCGACTAATATTTATGTTAATATTCACCTTATTATGTAGTACGACTATAATTAAAGCACATGGGTACTGAAATAAACAAGCTGTAATAGTTAAGTATACACGAAGAGCACTCTCGGTAACCTCAAATAGCTTATCTTCATAACAGAGATTGTAAAGAAACGGCACTTTCTATTCGACACCGCTGAGTACTTGTACTAAATGACGGATGGACGGACAACTGCACCTTTGCAACAGAGGGTTATCAATTTATTTCACGAGGTTTCATTTATCTCTACAAAACAGAGCGTGTAACTTACTTAAAAAAACAAAACGTATTCGCTTCTTAAATAGTACATTACGATACGAGGACGAAAAATTTTTTTCTGACAAGTGTGAGTTTGCAGGCCGAGCCGCAGGCGAGGACTGCAATCACACGAGTCAGAAAAACATTTTTCGTCCGCGTGTTGTATAAAATTTTATATTACGGGGTCGGAAATGGGGGTTTTGCGCACGCGAAGCGTGCGTAAAACGTCAATTTACGCACGCCGTGATATAAAATATATTTATTATAGAAGAGTAGCAGACGACCATGCAGTCCACCTGATGGTAACTACTGCCGCCCATGTAATCAAGTCCAGATAAGATTAGATTCCTATCTGAGGTCGGCGTACAGACGTCAGGGGTAGCGTACAGACGTACCGCTACCCACCACCACTTCACGAGGTGTTTCGTTATGGAGAAGAAGCGGCGAAAGAAACTCCATAAAACACATCTTTTAAAAATGTTTTTTACAATGTTAAACTTATCCTAATGGTACATGTGGAGCTGAAACTACTTCAGACCACACCGTTTTGTCAGTCAAATAATCACTTAGTTTATAGTACTTTGTTTACATATCGTTTGTTTAACGACATGTCTGAACTTTTTTCTGTGGGAAAACACCGAAAAACACCTAAAAATTAACACCGGAATACCTATGTAAATTAAGAGTTCCGTCCTGGTTTCTTTAAACGAATCATATTGATTAATGTATATTAATTCAATTTAAAGAGTATTCTTTTGGTTAACAACGTAGTAAAAGCGTTTCTTAGCAATTTCAATTTCGTTAACGTTAAATATAGTAATAGAACGAAGGAGTAAAATTGTAATTTATTTCTTCCATTTTAAGAGAAATTAATAATGAAAAAATATAAATTTAAAGAAAACACTGGAGAATTTTTACAAAAACAAATAGGGCCGTCTGTTCTTCTGCGCGTTATGAAAATTAGATGACAGATTTTTTTCCGAATAAATAGTTGCGCGATCAACTAATACAGGATATAGTTAGCCTCCAATGCAGTGTAATTATTCATTTCAACACAGATAGCGATATAAGGGGCATAATAATATTTTGAAGATATTACAAACTAATTATCAAAATTAAGACATAATTCATAAGAACGCCAAAAGATAATATACAAATTACTTTCTTCGTCTAAACGTATATGTAACCTGTGATACGTTGTAGAAGTCCAATTCAAAGTTAAAATGATTAATTGCGATGTTTTTAGGCCGTTTTATAACAATTTTGTTAATAATGAGTTGTAAACACAGTTTTTCTGAGATCAACTTGTAAACCGCGACGCGCGACGGCGTACAGTTATATTATTGTAAGATCAAATAAAAAAGTAGGTACAATTCGAAAGTCAACATAATAGAAAAAATCATGTTAAAGAATGATGAGAGGTGCATTACTTTCACACCTCTATGTCATTCCAAACTTAGAAGTATTCAAGTGTTTACAATGCGCGAAGAGAAACTTCGGTGTAGCAAGTCTGATTTCTAAGTCATATGCATCGTGGAACGGTACATGTCAATGAATACGTTTATTAATAACATGCTGTGACGTAGTGATGCGATCTTGATGAAAAAAGGATTTGAAATTTACCCATTTAGTGGTCATTCGCCAATCTTTTTCAGACAGGAGTCACTGCTGGGCTATCGTACAAATTGTTCCGGGTTTGATTCTCAGTCAAGCACAAACTTAATCAAACTATGAAACTGCGGTACAGAAGCATACAATTTAGCTCGGAAATTCTTTATAATATGTCGCAGTAAGAAAAGATTTTAAAAAATCCTTAAGAGAAATACGGGATGAAAAGTTATCTTACCATTAAATTTAGATATCTTTCCTAACATAATGTTTGTCCGTATCAAATCCTAAATTAATGTTACAAGTATATATATTATTTTTTCAGTTATTATTAACATGCGATTGTATATGACGTAATAATATATAATCGTATAGATTCATCACTAAGATTTTGAAGATCATGGACGTCGAAAAATTACATACTAACTCGAGATCAATAGCAGATCTTCCGCTTTCCCAGCGCAGGAATATAGCCTCTAAAACTCTACCTCCTAGAAGGAAAGCCTGCCTACGCTAAAGTTTCTAATGTGATAACCTTGCCGAGATTGTTTCAACCCGATGCACTAATATTTAACAATGTAACATTGTTTGCAATAATACTATTTCACGTTTTAATTTTACAGTAATGTATGTAATTGCCTTACTTAAATTATGGTGTAATTAGTAATTAGGCGAATGAATGTTGATTGTTTGAACCAATCGGTTGAACAATAGCCTCAAATTAAATGCCAACATATACCAAAATATAATATTACACGTTTTAAATACTGTCACTTGTATTTGATATGTTTTTATGAAATTATGTAAAAACGTGTATGCAATCTATTGCATTTATTACAATATAGAAGTAGCAAACGAGCTTGCTGTCCACCTGATGGTAAAAGGCCACTGCCGCGCATGATCTTAGGTTTTGAAGGTGGTAGAACCCTTTGTGGTTCGACTCCAGCGGCACCACCGCCACACCTATTTCTGCGTAATAACAGCAGTGTTAGGCGCTGCTGTGTTCCGCTTTGAAGGGTGTGGTAAGGGAGACAGACTTTTCCGAGGCGTTACAGCTTAGTCCTCAAGGGTAGCGGCGTATCTGTGGCCGACCTCAGGTAGGAATATCTAATCGTATCTGGGGTTGATTACAGATCTCCATGGGCGGCAGTAGCCACTTACCATCAGGTGGACTGCATGCTCGTCTGCTACTCCTATATTATAAAAAAGGTATAAATACCCTCATATAAAGTGAGGGTCTTATCTGAAGTCGGGCATAGGTGAGTTACTACCCGGTTATTAGGCCGAAGTAGATGTGGCGATAGTGCTTCCGAAATCGAATCACAAATTATCTACCACCTTCAATTCCTTCCGTCGTATGTTGAATAGACACTACTGCTTATAAATTAAATAAGGATACTTGTGAATTCCTATTTGAAGTTTATCACAGACCACAGCCTTCAAACAGCGAAAACATCTGCTTCAATACGCAAACAAACGTAGAACCCTCCTTTAAATATACATTTTATTACAATCACAACAAGACCTCGACCTTCACATTGGACGCGCGAAATAGACAATCGCTTAACATCCGCAGCGTTCACTTTTACTTCCTTTGAATGAAACGTAAATTACGGGAACGAAACCTGTTCTGCGCTTGACCTCACTTACCTACAGTGAGTTTGCAGCCACTTTCACCGACGACACTTGCTACACAGTACAAGCATCTTGCTTGCAAGGTTGCCAACTGTATAAGAAATCTCGTACAAATACGATTTGGGGTTCGAGGTACGAGGACTATGAGCCTCGAACAAATACGTATGAGTTTGACATAAAGGGAGAAGGTATTGATTACAAAATATTTAGCAAGTGTATTCGAAATGGTCATATGTACATACCCGAGGTGGAACGTCTAATGAGACCCCCAGTCTTAAAAGTGCAGACATTTTCAAGACAAATACGCATTTCAGTGATAGTTTGATCTTCTTGTCTAGATACCATCTTTCCTGGAATCTAAGTGCTTTAAAAGGCAAATACGAGATTTTATTTATTTATGTACAAGAAATAATCTACAGTTGGCAACCCTGTGCAACAGTAACTCAGAACATTAAGTTCGTATAAATACGCGTGCCTGCTAGGCTAATCACAAGCTTTCGAATGCGACCGTGGCATATATGTACTCCAGTTGAGCTGGGATCTCTTGAAGGTTGACGTGGAGAATTTGGGTTCGCTTCCAATAACGACTGTCAAAAACATACAACAGGGCTAAGGATCCACAGAAAATTAATTGCTCGGGAAAATAGATAATATTTGACGCGTAAACTTTTTATGATTTAGCTAAATTGGGCGCAGGAAATAAAAAATAAATGTTTTACTACATAATGTAATTTCATTATAAGTAATAGTTCAATATCGAGAAAATAATCATACAATACTTAAAAACAGCAAATTGGAAGATAAGAAAGAATGGAATAATTATTTTAAACAAGTGTAGAAATATGCAGATCTAATTAAAGACTACATATTTCTGCCATTTGGTATTGAAAATATGGGACCGTGGGGATCTAATGCTACATTATTTGTCAAAACGTTTGATAGAGTCAACGAATGACCAGAGAGCTGGCTCATACCTCGGGCAGCGAATTAGCCTTACTATCCAACGAGGTAAATGTTTCCAGCATTCTGGGTAGCTTTTTATACTTCATTTAAAATATTGATATATATATTATGTCTATTTTTACCACGCTTTTATTAGCTTGGGTTGTATGTATGTATGTATCTATGTAACGGAATCTCTGAACTCGATTTTTACCCACGGTTACCACGGTATAACGGTCCGATTAATTTAAAATTTTGAACAATTATCAAGAACCGATGACAATACATGATTTTAATAATTTCATCCCATTCTCCTCATCAGGTTCGTCAGGAATCAGGATTAACAATTTTCCTTGTGCGATTTTAGCGTGGTTTGTTTAATATTTTAAACTATATATAATTATTATATATAATTTCAGTTGATTAAATAGTTAATCACTTTTTATTTCAATAAAAATACTTTGTTGTGTACCTATACCGATTAAAAAATGCAGCAGTGTAGATATTTTTTTTAATTATTACAAATTAAATTTAAATAGCGTGATCTAGTGTGCGTGCGTCGATGCAAACATTCAGTATGTAATTAGATATGTGGTGAGTTTTCCTTTTCGGTACTAAGGGCAACATTAATAGTATTCCTTGTAGATTTATTTACCCAAACGAATTGCAAAATAAATTAAAGCAATTTTTAAAATATCAAATCAACGAGAAAATATATTTTAATTGTGAATACTGACAAAGTAATGTAAAAATCACAAAGGTATATGAAGTCTTCCAATACGCACTTGGCCAGCGCGGTGGACTATGGCCTAATCCTTCTCATTATGAGAGGAGACCCGTGCCCAGCAGTGGGACAGTAATGGGTTGGTGACGACGACTGACAATGTCTATTTACACTACCGTTGAGTGTAACGAAAAGCCATACAAACATATTTGTTTTAAGGCCTATAATATATGAATTCTAGACCTTAGTCTACACCGCTGGCTAAGTAAAAATCTTGAGAAATATTGTTTTTTAAAGAACTTTCTTGTGTGTAGGTTTCCGATTTTTCATGACTGAAGCATATATTAGTAATATATGGGGTGATTATTAATTTCTACATTTTGAAAATTCAGGGGTATTAAACCATGAACCACCCGACCGAGAGACCAAGTTTTAATCAAGGCTAAAAGGCCACATTAATCGTATTACTTGATCCTGTCTCTTTACGTACATATACCATAAACCTATACCTATAGTGTTACAATTTACGTCATTTTTAAATACATAATATTTTTATGTTTTGGGAATATTGTCTTGCTTTCAGTCATGAAATGTCATCTGATTTTTGCAAAGTCTCTTGTAATGTAAGTGTGATAAATTAGAGGATAAGTATTATAAATGTTGATGATTATGGAAATGTATATTTTTTTTCGGAATCCTTTCTCAGCATTTTAACATTAGCAACAAAAAATCTGATAGCAACGCAAGTGACGTCACTCGCTTTAATCTAGTCGTCACATCAAAGAAAGTACCGTTCTATTTACCGTTAACTATTATCACCACACTGTTACCATTTAACTTCAGAAAAAATATCTACCATCACAATTTAAAACATATTTAGTTTAGTATTCCACGTTCTAACGCAATTACGCTCTTGTGGTTAGTTTTAGTCGTTTTTTATATATTTTATCTATGTCACGTAATTATAAAGTCATTAGCATCGAGTGAGATACCCATTAAAATTGGAAGAAAAGATTTCTCTTACTAAAGTTGTTTTTTGATGTGAAACATCTATAGCCGCACGTAAAACCGATTTCTGGCGTGACGACGCATGCCGTGGTGCAACGCACGCGTCGCCACGCTATACGATGGTATATATATACAGTCTATATGCAGTAGTGTGTACGGTGTGGCGACGCGTCGCCATGCGCAATCGACTGTTCGATTCTCTCCCACTCGATCTGGCGTTAAGCCCTCTTTCTCGCTACACTGAGCTCGAATACCTATAGTGTATACTCCGTAGTGTACACAGTATTGTTTACTACAGTAAACATAACCTGTGTTTTACTTGAAAACAAATTATTTTGTCACAGTAATACCGTCCTGAGTAGGTACTAAGATAGTTGCCACATATTTAGTCTTGCATCTACATTCTTCTATCGGAACGAAGAAACTGTTTTGATAGACAATATTAAATACGCCTTAATATTGTCCATCAAAACAGTATTACAGTTTAGTATAGAAAATGGTCCATATTTTACTTACAAACCTCTGATCGCAGATTATCGGGATAGAAAGTAACTTATCTAGCATAAACAATTTCTTGCAATATGCTAAGTCGATTTTTTTTTGTTTTTTTTTTATGAACTCTACATTAACTAAAAATATGTGCGGTATCTACAAATCTCAAAAAATAAATCAAAATTATTTCATCCATTTTTGAAGGCTATGTGAGCCATTTTTCAGAATAGAAGTAAAAAAGCTAATCAGCCTTTTTTATGAAAAATTAAAATTATCGTTGTATATTTGTTAATTATTCAAATTGCCATTTTAAGCGTTTACTGCTTGTAACAATGAGGCTTTGGCAATTATATTCATCAGCTTCTCACCATGTCCTACTAGTATTGTTAAGGTTTTTGTTTCCCAGAAAATCGAGAAATATCCTATGAGAATGGAATAAAAAGATTTATTGTGTCTTTAAGGAACTAGCATGCATATGTACATCCTCATTATGTACTGTAGTATGTACGATCAGTTAAGTACTATTTTTGTGGATTTTCAGACTTTTATATCATAATATTAGTATGATTTAATAATATTAGTATGATATCTCATGATAATATCTCATCATGATATTTTTGGTTCGACTCCGGCGGCACCACCGCCACACCTATTTCTACCTAATAACTGCAGTGTTAGGTGCTGCTGTGTTCCGGTTTGAAGGTTGTGGTAAGGGAGAAAGACTTTTCCGAGGCATTCCAGCTTAGTCCTCAGGGGTAGCGGCGCATCTGTGGCCGACCTCAAGTAGGAATATCTAATCCTATCTGGGGTTTATTACAGATGTCCATGGGCGGCAGTAGCCACTTACCATCAGGTGGACTGCATGCTCGTCTGCTACTCTTATATTATAAAAAAAAAATCATAATATTAGTATGATATACTCGCTTAAAATTAATTTGTGACTTCGTCATACAGTTACGACCTAGAATCCGTGGATATAGTTGGAAGTGATAAAAGGGTTATGTGAATAGCAATGTTTCCTATAAAACAATTATATACAAAACCCGATCTTTGTAGGGGAGATCCAATAGTGGTATTTTAAGGGCTTTCCTTAGTTGGACCAGCTCCAACGGTGGATGTGTGCACTGAACATATACTTAAAGTGGAAATACAAAAAATAAAGACACTTTCTACACTCTCAGTCCTAGTAGGATTACCTGTGTCATGGGTACCATTAACACAAACACCCAGACTCAGAACAGTGTCATCATTCAGATATCTGTTTAGACGGGGATCGTACCCGGAACCCTTTGCGCGTCAGACGGGTTGACCTCTCAAACGGTTGGTCGAAAAGATTAGCATAGCGCCTGTACAATGATGACATCCAAAACCATGAAATGTTCCACATTTGCACTTACTTGCGGAATGCCGTATGCACTTCCTATAGAATAACTAACTCTGTATATCGCTTTCATTTTGTGATCTAAAAATATTCTACACTTTACAAAGAATATAATACATATTAATGAAATCAGGAATCGAATCGAGTCCTCAACAAAGTGCCAGCCAGATTCGTTAACACGTTCACTGCGGTTCACCCACAATCGGCCCGACGCGGTGCCAAACCAATATGCGCACAGGAAAAAATAGGTTTTTCTCGCTAGTGCGAAAACTGTTTCTTGGGTATTTTTACGAATATGACAAAGAAAAATATAGTTTTCGATTTGTGACCAACAATGTAGAAATATAGCAATCTAATAAAGAGGCAGGCCTTTTTCGACCTCCGCCGCATAGAACATAAAAAAAGTTATCTCAGTGCGGGGGCAGGCCTGTTTTGGTGGATGACCGCTCGCGACCTGATGCCGCACTGTGCAGATGCGTACGCGTTGACCCGCCAGTAGTGTTGTACTAGCTTCGGGAGGAGGACGCGCTCGCGCTACTCGGTTTCCTGCAAGTTTCGTTACAATGGCGCATCGTAAAAACAAAATAGTACTAGAAAATGATAGTGATAACGAAGAAGAATAAATACGGTGGTTCATATTTCGAAATCCCTAAACGAAATAAATACAGAAAAATATTTCAAAAACAAGAAGTTAAGCCATCCACCAGCAGAATTACAATAAACATCGAAGTTTTTTTAGCGATGACAGTGAAAGTAACGAAGAAATTTTGTCGAAAAGAAAAAAAAATGAGTCTCCTGGTTCTAGAAATCATATTTACGTCAGCCCCATTGGGACAAAACTTCATGTGATGAAATCTGTCTCCAACTATACAAACACACGTAGGTTTAAATTCAGTAGTGTTATTTAATTTGATTTATCTATCAGTAATTATTAAAAGAGTTTGCATCATCTTACTTTTCAGACGATCAGAGATTCAGCCTGCATTGTATTAACAAGCTGGGTATAACTAAGACAGTGAAATTTTAATATATATTTATATATTATACATATTATATATAATAAATTTAATAAAATTAATGACTCGATATTTTCTTTTCTTTTACTATCCCATCACTACAAAAATTACACTCTAGTGCGGTATCGGGCCTTATCGACCAGACATTTTCGATTGCTAATTTCTCATTTTCTATTTGGAGGAGCCAGGGGCGGGACTAATGTATAGACAAGTGATTCATGAGGATTTAAAAAGTATAAAAATTTGTAATGTAAAATGCGCCTTGACTAAGATAATAGGGTTTCAATACCACCCAGAGGTGTCGGGTCGAAAAGGCCTGCCACGCACAATAAGAAAGTCAAGTGGATGCATTTTTGGACTGCCGTCGCACCAGCTGAAAGTTACTGTTTTTTTTTACGCAGCCAACGTGTTAATAGACAATCATATTTAAATTATATTACATATATAGAATTAAATAACATTTAAACGTAGAGATAAATTAAATATAAAAGTAGAAAATCATACTCAATCAATGTTTGTAAAACGTCCTAAATGAAAAATCATTATATTCGTGATAACGTTATAAATACGTTACACACATAAAGCCCCGTATATAGGTATCTATTGAAATGGAGACACAAGCTGTGGCAGACAAAATCATATTTTCGTATACTACATTTTGACAGATACGGCCCATTTCTGCACGGCTTGGTTACGTTAAATATACACTGCATGCATGCTTAAATACACTGCATGAGTAGAAAACTTTAGGTCTGCCACGGCACGAGTCTGATACGCTCTGTCTATAGGCATCTACGCTTTACACTCATAGCCCCACAGTGAGTGCCTTAGTTACACACAAATACCCATACGGGAATCAGACCCAGAACAGATATCATTCAGATATCAGTCTGGCCGAGGATCGAACCCGGAACCCTTTGCGCGTCAGACCGATACCTATGGTGACCGCTCCGCTACACGGGTTCACGGGTCAAAAATCCTCGATCATCGAGGATGGTATACAAAGTACGTAAGTATAAAATTACTCTATCGCCTCTAATTGGCTTTTCCGTGAGAATAATACCTTTGATTACAAGATTAAGATGCTCAATTAAGCTGTAACTAAAACATGGAAAATGTAATTTTCAAAGTATCTGGAAGATGATATCAAAAACAGACTAATTGGTTTCTGAGTAACAATACTAAATCGAGACAGTTTAATATAACGATAAAGGTCAAGTTTCCACTTGAAATTATCTTTAACAATAGGTCGAGATGTCGACAATCCAGTGATGGTACTTACTTATTTATAGGGTTCTGTACCCACAGGGTAAAAATGAAACCCTATTACTAAGCCTCCGCTGTCTGTCCGCCTAACACAGGGCTGTATTTCTTGAACCGTAATAGATTTCCCTTGAAATTTTTTACAGAGCATATATAACGATGGCCGCAATAACAATAAATACTAAAAATAAAAATGTTGAAAATAAATGGTGGCCATTTTTCCTTTTATCTACTGAATCGTAGTAGGAATACATTCACAATACATTTTACTTCCATGGCTGATATTATAACAAATAACAAAAATAAAGTAATATGAAAATGTTGGTGGTACGAAATCCTTGTGTGCGAGTTGGACTTGCACTTACCCAATTATGATTTAATTTATCATATCATTAGTAACATACCATAGTTAACAAATGTATTTGTATCGTAGCTGTAAAAACCCTTCTTTCTATGATTTTATGTAGTACGTATGTAGTGGCGCATAAAAACATAGATAAGTAAAGATTACTCACTCCTAATTAGAAAATGTACCCAGTTTTGAGAATTGAAATAGTTGCGTAAAAAAGTTTTGCTACGTCTCCGTGCTAAAATGTCCCTAAAATATTTGAAATAAATATTTATTTATTATGTAAATTAAGCAGTATTAGTTATTTATTCGTAAATTTTCTCTAAAAATGTTTTTATTTGTCACGAATTCAAAAAAAGAACTTACTAATAAGCCGTCTGTGGCTGTATTCAATTTCAAGGCGGCGAAGTATCTTTACTAATCTATGAATAAAAAAGGCAAACATGTAGATTGTAGGTACATTAGAAATGGACACTACAATTATTTTTAAAGTTGAAAGATAGCATATCCATCTTATTCCGGTCTGGGACCAAGGCTACGAGTTACGAGTGTAGAAAGCGTTTTATTTAATTGAAAGAAAGAAAGTAACACTCAGTCATGCTGTCCAGCCGATGGTAACAATAGATCTACCAAGTAACACAAATTTATTATAATGGACTAAGAATTAAACCTACACTAATATTTGAAAGTAAAAGTATTGGGACACCCGGTAGTATGACAGCCAAGTTCATAAAAATGCAAATTTCACAATAAAGGAAGGAATGTCGCATGGTGATAGTATGTTCTTTACTACTTATCCTCTCGTACAATGCCCCCATATACTCGTATCGTGTAGTTACATCCAGTGGAATGACACACGAAAGGAAATGTATACTATTGCTTGTTGATCATACTGAATCAAAATTTAGAATTTTACCTACGGAATTTGACAATTTTTATTACGAAATAATAATCAAATATCAATAATTGGTAGGCTAAACATTGGATAGATCGATTATTAATAACAGGCGTAAGTGAAAACTTTCAAAAGTAGCTGTAGTCGACCAACTAAAGTTTTACTTCTTAAACTTGTTATTGAAAACATCTATGGCTGTGTCGGCAACTCAATATAAGCTGCACTGTTGATATATTCGCTACTTCAGCAACTTAAGAAACGAATACATATTTTACTTATCAAAAAACGTGCATACTACAGTGCACAAATGTTTCAATCGTTTAGAATTATTATTTTCTATAATTTTACAGCGTGCTTGTCCCAGAAAACTTGTCGTAAAACTTATTTTGTTAACACAAAGGCCAATGAAGCCGGCGCGACGTTTAGCAACATTTGCTTGCCAACAAACACACGGAAAGGCCTAGAACTCACAGCTTTTCTATATTCTTTATTTACATAAACTGTTTACAATTTCACGCAAGTGGGTTTTACTTTTACTTCTAACTAAACGCATTGTCACATCATAAATTGTGAACTTAGCTCCGTTCGAATTTATATTTTGTGTTTATTTAAGATCGAAGAAGCCGCGCTTAAAACGAGTTTTCAAAAGGATGACAATATACACTTATTATTTCATCATTACAAACACATGTTCAAAATAAATGTTAATGTTAAAAACTAAGATTTTCTTGTAACATATGCTTTCACATACAAAAACCTAATCTTTTTTCAGTTGATTTTTGGGAAAATTCCATACATAACTACATACATAGAAACTTACATACATATATAGCGGTTGAATACAGAACCTCCATTATACTTGAGTATGGAAGCGTAGCGAAAAAATCAATCTAAGTCTATGGTATAGAATGTGATATAATTATGCTACAACTACTCGTATTACAGAGGACCTATTAACAGCTTTTATTTTACTAGTCTTAAAGTATTTTACCACTTTCTAGCTCCATAACCCATAAAAAAATGATCGTTTTGGGTAAATCTTACTTAATTATTAGTCACCACAGCGTTGCAGGATACATGGAATTCAATTTAAATTTCCTTCTAAACTTAGACAATTTTTAGAAAGAACAGCTGGAAACAAAGGAAAACTTTCTAAATAAGTTAGTGATAAACTAAATATCCCAAAGAAGTCGGTTTGTTAGAATGTTATAAAGTTTTGACCTAGACTCTGTAGTTCATGAGTTAGTATTTTTATTAAAATTAAAATGATTTTTCACAATGCATCAACATAACCTACTTACCATTTTTTGGTTTTAATTTTTGATGTTATAGTATTGATGTATTATAGTAATCTGTATCTACAAAAAAATAGTGATAGCCTAGTGGTTAAGAATCGCGGCCTCTTCATCAAGAGGTCCAAGGCACGCAATTCTGATTTTTCAAAGTTATGTTCGTATTAAAAAAAAATGATTACTTGCTTAAACGGTGAAGGAAAACATCGTGAAAAGTTTTCAAAGGTATTTGAGGTCTACCAAATTCGCACTTGGCCAGCGCAGTGGACTAATCCTTCACATTTTGAGAAGAGACCCATACCCAGCAGTGCGACTGTAATAGATTGATGATGATCTACAAATGTGTAGATAATTATTAACTTGATTGTAATATTTACATTCATCGGGTCATAAAAATCTGTATACTTTAACTCCGTCTATATTTCTAGTTTTCTGTTATATTTCTAACGGCGATACTTAGAAATAATCAGTGACTGTGAAATAAATAAACAAAAAGTTATAAAAACAAAGTTTGGATTTACGTCGTAGATTTTCCGGGAAACGTTTTATTTTCTTTTCGACGCTGCCCAAGCTCACCCATTTGTTCGTCCCGTAACTTTTTAGGTTTCCTCGGTACCTTTTCGACGAAACTTTCTTTTGAATTGCGTTATCCATAATTTCAAGTATATTTACGACTCTAATGAGATCCACATCTTTATTTTATTTGGAATTATCAGATTATTCTTTATTCATATTCCGACAGATTATGTTATAAATGGGGGTGTAATAGTGCTTTGCAAGTTTTTTACTAAAACAATTATTACATTTTTTATCGAGGATGATGTCATAATTTTTATTTTATTTATTATATTAAGCTCACCAACAAGCTCACCACCAAATTATACATATTTTTAAATTAAATCTAGTTACAATACAAACAATGAATGTAGGACCACTTAGAGGTAAACATCACATGCAATACAGATATAATTGTGTTAATGAAAATAAAATAACAACTTGATATACTATTTAAGGTATTAGATTTGATAAAACACTACTATCTAAAGTAACGATTCCATTATTAAACTAAATTCGTTTTATAGTCTGTTTCCTTATTTTACAAAAAAAAAATACAATTATTCGGTTATTCTATAAAATTCATTAGCAAATAAATTACTCTGTTTCATTACCTTTAAACATAATTTTAAGAACAATAAGCAATTTGATCATATGAAACAGACTAAGTAACCGCGGGTATTCTCATGCTAATAATGGTGTCTCATTTACATAATTACTATGTTGTATTTTAATAGTTTTACTGTATGTATAATTGTTCAAATGTGTTCACGTAAGTAATCTTTCACGACATTGTTTCTTAACCTTTGGTCCGCGAACCCCTGGGGTTCCGGAAATGTGTATAGGGGTCCGCGGTCTTATATGTGCATAACAACAAATACAGGAAATAAACTAAAATCTAAATTCGATTTGAGATAACAAAGTAGTAATATCAACCCAGATATTATTAATTTAGTTGCGAAAAAACAGCGTCAACCTTTACAATATTTTTAGGATATTTTTTACAATTCTAAAATAAAATGTCAATGTTTTAATATATAACGTCTAATCACGATACGCGGTTTTAATTTTCATTATTTATTGCATTAATTGATCCAGCTGCATGGAACGTGATCAAGGCTAAACTGTTTAAGTTAATGGCGAAAATTTCTATTTTATTTTATTAAGGGAGTCCTTGAAATTTTGCTATTTTTTTAGGGACCCATGGACTAAAAAAGGTTAAGAAACGCTGTTTTACGTCATTTAAGTTAGAATCAGCTCTCATAGGAATTGAAGTAGTTTGTTACTATGAAGTAGTTAAATACGATCGGAGTGTGAAACCTCAGGCTCACGACCCTGGCAAGATTTAGTACTTCAAAAATACCTTTGTGCAGAAGGCACGACGTTATTTTGTCTCGTAGATTAACACGTTTTGATACTTGTTAGAGTTTTGATATTTTTTAATTCAAACATCTTTTTATATATACTTACACGAAGATTTTCCTAAAATCAACTACAAATTAAAGTATATTAAGCATTCGTATCGAATGCTTAATATACTTTACATTTTCTTTACATTTTCTTGAATATCCCGTCGAAAACATTTCAGCTATTTCAAAGATTACTTTTGAACAAGGAGACTTGCATATAACTAAATCTGCTATACCCATGACTCTTGCAACCAAAGCATTTTTATTTTAGTAACGTCTGCAAATATTACAATTGTATTTACTTTCAAGATTATTTTCCAACTTTCCGAGGTTTGGAACTTGGACTCTAAAACTTCAGCTCACAAAAGGTTCAGGAGTTTTTATAAGGTATAAGACGGAAGATGATAATGTAAGAAAAAAAGAAATTAGATATTAATTATAACGGTGAAGGAAATTATTCGAAGATATTTTTCTTCACCCAGAATTGATGAAAAGAAAAGTTCTCAAAAGTTTATGAATTCTGCCAATGCGCACTTTGGTAGTGCGGCAGACTATGGTCTAAGCCCCTCTTATCCTGAAAGGAGACCCGTACCCAGCAGTGGGATAGTAATGGTTGCGTCGACAATTTGGCAAATAACAAAATCGATTTTGAATGTAACAGAATTGGAACAAAACGATTTTTTTGCCAGAAAGGAAGGAAGGAGAAATTATTTCCGACAGTAAATTATCGTGAATAGCAAATCTCGTACGTGACTCCCGGCACATATGATGCCGAGCGTTTCTGTACAACTTCTATAACAAGCAGAATTTCAGATTAACGAACAACTTAAAAAAGGCAAGCATCCCAGTTCATGCATGCTTTCCCGATCTTATTCCCAAAAAATATATATATTTTATCGGCAAATATTATCCCGTTTCATGCCTGGAAAAGTCATCTTTGTGTGAAAGAGCTATCCAGAGTAGTTAAGTGGTATCAGATACTTATTCGGACAAGGAGACAGTTGGCCAAAAAATACCGTGCAAGTAGCGAGTCAACTCGCGTGGAGAGAGTTCCGTACCAATTTAACATTATAAATGAAAAACATGTTGTCGAATACGGACTTTATAGGAAAATATTTTTGGGAATATAATGTATGGGAACACGGGATTATGTGTAAGTAAGGTGGAAGGTCAATTTTTTTCTTCTTTCTTGAGCAACTTTAAAAGTATGTATTGTAGAACTATAACAAAAATATATTTGAGATTCCCACAACAAGTCCTATTATTTTTATTGTCCCTGGGTACAGTTTACAAAACTTTTTTTACATTTGTCATTTATACCCCAAAAGTCACCTGCAAAATTCTTTTATTTGTATTATTTTTTGGTCCTTTAGCCACGATACATAGCATAGGTATGAGTACTAAACATTATCATTTAGATCAGTAGTTACGGAATAATCTGGCTATGACAGACAGACGAACAAGCGATCATGTACGGGTTCCGATTTGTACGAAATTTCGTACGAACTTTTTCGCAAGGAACCCTAAAAAACCGTATTTGTATTCTAGTACCGTGTAAGTAACATAATTTAAAAAATATATACATATTTTTTAAATTATGAACAGGCATTTTATTATAAGTATTCGTACAAACAAAATTTAATAACTCCAAATTTATTACATTGCTACTGTAATACTGAATTGGTGAAGTACCATTTGACGTGAATTTTCCCTCGCTTTTGAAAAGCTGTTTAGATTTAATATATTTCTCGTCACGATAATATATAGCTTTATAATCTTTAGTTCTAATAATCTTACTAGAAATACCTAAATGTTGATTAATATGTAACGATCGACGTTTAACGGGGTTTAATACCTAGGAGGCTTAACGAACTTAAGCCCATTATAATTATTCAATGTTTTGCCTATCAAATTCGAAATTTAGCAATCACTTCTTACTAGAAATTGTGATATTGTGAAAATTATTAACGAGTCGTCGGGGGTAACGACGCAAATCTGGCCGATTTCGGGTTATGACTAAAATTCATATCTGGGAATATGTTAGTTACAGTACTCCTCCGAAACGGCTTTACCGATTTTCACCAAATTTTATATGCATATTCAGTAGGTCTGAGAATCGGCTACTATCTATTTTTCATAACCCTAAGTGATAAGGGTTGTTCACCCTTAACATTTTTTTATTTGTATGGCAACACAACGTTTGCCGGGTTAGCAGATATACTAATATCTATAAGAGTATTACGATTTTCCAGCACCATAGATATATGGACACCTGATCACTCAATTAAATAAGAATTAATTTAATACGAAGTTTAACTAATATCACTCAATATAAATAGGTACATTATTATATCAGACTTTGAAAGCAATTACGATTGAACAATATCCTTAGCCCTGTGTAAAGAAAACGTATTACCATTATTTACACCCATTACACAAACTGTTTTCAGACAAACTTATTTCATTTTATTCACCTTCTCCGAAAATTTATGAAAAGTCTAATCTAGATTCATTCTCTTGTTTTAACAACTGTATTTAATAAATTGTATTTCGCACCTTGACATGAAAACTGTATTCAATTCACTGTAATATATTCAAAGTTATTAAAGTTTGTCTACTTAAAATGTATACAGAACACAGGTATATAAAGATACAAGTTGATAATGAAAATCAAATTCGCAACCACGACTAACTTGAAATAGAATTTCTACCTGACGTTCATCACAAATGGGGTGCTACCAGTGAGATCATAGGTATAGGATTCAAAGATAGACCACTTAAAAAGAATACAGAGTCTACTTATCACATCTTTTAAAGTAGGACAAAAATGCAAATATTGACTCTATAAGGTACAAACTTTATTGATAGAGGTGCTATCAAGTATACCCTACATTTAAATTTGTCAACTATACACGAGCTGGGCACGAGTCTCCTCTTAAAATGAGAAGAACTTAGCCCATCGTCCACCGCACTGGCCAGTAGAATGAGCAGACTACACAAATTTTTAGAAAACGTTTTTTTTATAAACTCTCAGTCATGCAGGTATCCTCACGATATTTTTCTTCACCGTTATAGCAAGTGTTTAAATTAATATCTAATACCTACTCATACTATTTAGAAAATATAAGTTTGCGAGTCTGGTATTTGAGCGCCAGGCCATAATACTATACTTCAATTTAACGACAATAACAAATATAAAAATAGAAAGTGTTCTTAACACTACACATTTCAGTCTATATTTGTGTACGAATGAAGACGAAGCCGTAAAAGTGAAGTTTATCTATACCGATTGGAAAGTGACTATCTTGTCAACGTTACTTGCACATAACTGTTTGCGGACCGAAGCTCAAGGAGTGTTTGTCGTAGTGTACAAACGTTTCGTGCCTTACTCGGTATTGCTCTCAGCTTTGTGGTCACATCCCATTGATAATGTTTCGGCCTTCGTCACTTACCTCACTTTACCACCTGGTGACTTGCTACCCAGATAAATAGTAGAGAAATGTTAGGAATTCAACACAACCGATATATAATTGACACGCCACTTTTGCACTTATTGAAGTTTTTATCATTTTCAAAATACCCGACTTCAAAACTCGCGACTCTTATACGCGCAGTAAACGCAAAAATATGACTCGAATATAAATATTTATTCAGTTGAATCGAATCACATCTTCAGTTGAAAACTGATTTTCACTTCTACGTATGATACAAATAGTAAACATGTTTTACACTACGTGTTCCGACGGCTAGTACTGTAATATCGTGTATACGAAACGGAAACTTGATCAGAATTACAGGCGGCCTTGTAGTCCTGTTGTTATATGCAATTATTTAACACAACCCGCTCTCAGTGCTGTTTCTTAATTCTTTCGTGTAATTAATAAAATTATTTAATCATAACTTGTACTTGTACTTACTGAAGTAACGTTTGAAAATTAAAACGAAGATCGGCTGAAAGTTACGGTTTGGCAACTTCTATAGTACGATGAGATAAATAAAAAGACAATGAAAAGTAGTAAGAATGTTTCTTTCTACTAAATACTGATTACTACTAAACTATACACTGTTTTAATACTTTGTTCAAAAAGATTAAATCAAAAAATATTATATATTTCAATATGAACTCAACTTTCGTTTCAAAATTAACTTTCGTTGCATTTTGTTAAAACTGAAAAAAATCCGAATTTGTAATATTCCTAATTAAAAAAAATACACTCACCCTTAATAAAAATCCCGTGGCGGTCAAACGAACGTGATGTACGTAACACACACTCAACACACTATCTTAGCGTTATCACACCACTCTCCCGTGGACCAAGAGGCTTTGTGCGCGCCGGCGACCACAGCCTCTTACTTATAGTTTCAGACGGTGTAACACTTTCCCCACCCATCTTCATCTCTCCCAATTTCTCCGCATATTCCAAAAAACACCACCCATTACCTTTTGAAGGGTAAAGGGTCAATAAACTGGTTTGGTCCTATTATATTGAATGTCAGTGACACTTGATAATCGCATTAAATTCAATTACTTTGGACAACTATTACATTGGATTAAATAATTAATGTTTATAGTTACTTTACGAAATGTTAAAAAGAAAGATATTTTTAATTCTCTAATTACGTAATTAAAATAATGAAAGTTTTATGACATATGTAACGTGCCCATCACGTTATAATGTGTTTAGGAATTACGTGTTTAATTATTATTAGGTATTAATACCCCATAACAACATTTTCTTTGCTAATCTAATACAACAATAGTTTACTTTATCTCTCGGATAATTAATTGTCTTTATTTTTGAAATAAGATTTTAAATATGTAGTATTTTATTTTATTACATGTTAATACGTTTTTAATTATATTTATGACACGTTCTTGTCACGTTTTTGTGTTTGTCTCTATCAGGTCAGATAACGAAAATTATATAAATAGGTGATAATTAAGAAGATGGTAGTTATAAATGATATAAAAAGTTAGCTAACTTATATTAAGGTTTACATAGATTCATAAGCTAAAAAGAAATAAGGCAATAAGTAGTACCTACAGTTTTAATACTGACTATTGAGGTTAATGTACGAAAAATAAAAACAAATATGTTATTACACTATGGCATGTAGTGCATGTTATTAAATAAATGTGAAACCGCGACACAATATAAATATTGTGCCCATTAGCCAAGATCTTCATATAATGTCAATTTTCTTTGATGGGTAACTAGAAAGCAACATACATTTAAGACAAGTATGACTAACTCGCAACCATTATGATGACACTGCAGCCACCAAACAATAAGTTTGTTTTTATTTAATATGGGAGTAGCAAACGAGCACACAGTCCTGATGGTAAGTGGCTACTGCCGCTCATGGACATTTGTAACCAACCCCAGATTGGATTAGTATTGCTACCTGAGGTCGGCCACAGATGCGCCGCTAAACTTTTAAACTTTTAAATCTCTCAGTCCTGAAGATTACACTGGAACGCCTCGGAAAAGTATGTCTCCCTAACCACACCCAGAAGACACCAGAAGACAGCAGCGCTTAACGCTGCTGTTATGAGGCAGAAATAGGTGTTTTGTATTTTTATAAGATTGAAATAGTATAAAGTGTATCTCAGATTTCTGTGACTATCTGACACCAACTCCAAATAGAACAGTTCGTAAATTAAGCTGATCACAGACGTGTTGCTACTCCTGAGATAATCGCCTGATATGTAAGTTAGCCAGGTATATTTTCCGTACCACGCGTGAATATATTAATATGTCCATCTATTGTAAATACATTTATGTAGATTATTTTGTTTTAGTCATCATAATAAACATTAGGATTGTTTAATAATTTTTAACCGACTTCAAAAAGGAGGTGGTTATCAAATCGGCCGGTATCTTTTTTTTTTATGTATGTACACGAATTACTCCGCCGTTAGTGGACCGATTTTAATAATTCTTTTTTTATTGTGTATATATAGTCGGCGCTCATATTAGACACGCTGTTTACATCGTTATCCAACTAAATATATTGAGCGCCGACTTCACAAATATGTACTAAACCAACATTTATTTCAATTATTTTTTACTTTGTAGTGACATAGAAGTCGGTTGTATTTTTTGTTAAAAAAAAAATTAATTTATATCACGGCGTGCGTAAATGGACGTTTTACGCACGCTTTGCGTGCGCAAAACCCCCATTTCCGACCCCGTAATATAAAATTTTATACAACACGCGGACGAAAAATGTTTTTCTGACTCGTGTGATTGCAGTCCTCGCCTGCGGCTCGGCCTGCAAACTCACACTTGTCAGAAAAAAATTTTTCGTCCTCGTATTGTAATGTACTATTATAGGGTGAATAAGTAAGTTAACGGGTCTTAATTACCGTACATACACAACTTGTCAAATTTTAAAATAACCCTCTCACCAAAGAGTAAACATAGCTGCAATGAACATTGTGCATTTTCGACTTATTAACTTATTCACGCGTGGTACGGTTTTATAAAGGATAGGTCGGGTCTCGAAATCGTTTTAGCACCATTACCTAGCACTGCTATGACCTAAACGAATAAAAGATAGCAATGCTCCTTTGTACTTGAAATCAAACTCCGACACTATTTGGGTCAGTTAAAATATTCATACGCCATAATGACCACTTAAAATGCAGAGTATAAAATATGGATTGCATACTTGTACACGTATTATGCTTCTGTTATAAAAAAAGTTACTATTGCTACTTACTATATCACCTATCAATCAGCTTACATTCGATAAGAGAAGCGAACTCTTTGTCATCAACAAGTACACTTAAAAAGTACACACTCTTGCACTGTTCGATTTTTCACTTCGAATTAGTCCGAAAATTAGGGAAAACATGTAATGAAAGCTTACAACTGGCACTGAGACAACGTAACTTCACTAATAAAAAAATATATTAACTAATTGTTTACAAAAAAAATTTCGGCCCCACTCCATCCATCCACGAATTAATTATCATTTCCAATAACCGCGTCCATTGGCACTAATTAACACACATAATCCCGAGATTAAAATATAATTACCTTTTTAATTGTTTTACTAATTAAGAATATTAATAAACTTATGAATCATATCATTTAGGTCTTTTTCTTATCACGCGGATGTCTCTAATGATGCCTTGTGTCCGCGTGCCATTCTGACCTAAATGTTTAGCACTCGCATCTTATCATATCAAAGGTTTCTTTTTCCGTGGTCTCGGAACCAAAATAGTACATCGGTATTCCTTGCCTTATCCCTGTAGTTCCGGGACAAGAATAGGGCTACGGTATCCCCTGCCTGTCGTAAGAGGCGACTAAAAGGGGGCTTCTGGGGTCGTGGGTGGCAAGAGTGGGAGCTCGAACCACCCAGCCAACGGCCCCGGGAAGGACGGCGGTATGTGTGGTCGCATACCGTCGTATGCACCAGCACCGGTGCGGTGAGCGATAAGCTCACCTGGGCGGAGCCCGACGGGGCAATGCGCTAAGAGGACTCCGGTTGCGTTCCTTTGGAGATCCCGGAGTCCTCTACGCAGCGCTGAGGACGGCCACCGGGGGGGTTTTAGTGCGGTAAGAGTCCCACATAACCCTGTGTCGCTCCCAAGGCATCGGGTACCTTTTGAAGGTTTCCCCCTCGTCAACAAAAAAAAAAAAAAAAAAAAAAAAAAAAAAAAAAAAAAAAAAAAAAAAAAAAAAAAAAAAAAAAAAAAAAATTCCTTGCCTGTCGTAAGTGGCGACTAAAAGGGGGATTTCGGGATTACGGGCGGCAAGAGTGGGAACTCGAACAACAAAGCCAGCAACCCCGGGAAGGACGACGATAATATGTGCGGTGCACATCGTTGCAGTCACACGAAGGTGTGATGAACATAAATGCTCACTATGGCTAAACTCGACCCGGGCATCGCGCTCGCAGGGTTCCGGTTATGTCCGGTTAGGGATCACGAAGTCCTCCACCTAAACCTGAGCACGGCTACCCTATGGGGAGGGATGTTTAGTGGGTAAAAAACACCACATAACCGAATATCGTTTCCATGGTGTCGGACATCTTTTGAAAAAATCCCCTTGTCAAATATAAAGGGATATTCCTTAGAAATTCTATAAATAGTAATGGTAGGTACTCATAATATTCTCTAACTGTATAATAATTTTTCCGAGATATATAGATTATTTCAAGCCGGAATAAACCTGTTAAATCATCCAAATTTACATTTGCTTGCGATGGGTGTTAAATGTTAGAAATAGTTACGCCTACGTTGCTTAATCTCTTTTTCAATCCGTATTATTTATTCAGATTCGAGCATTTTTTATGAAAATCATAAATGACTTCATAGTACCACATATTCACATGATACGATCATCTGTACGCACACTTTTTACCCGACTGTCAAGGAAGGGTTTTGTTTTTCGCACGTATCTTGTATGTTCGTCTTTCTTTATTTGGTCGGATCTAACAAACGTCTAAATGAATGTCGACAATTAAGGTGACATTATATTCATCTCAACGACCCGAGTGTCCTTAGATAGGTGTTAGAAAAAAAATCAAAATGGCGGATTATTGGCACGAAATACTAAAACATTTAAAATTCTACCGCCCTTTTGAAAATTCTACCGCTGAGAGGGTAAAATAGGGAATGACAGTTTTTTTAAATCCTTTAATTTTGAATGAAACTACTATAAAATTAAGTATTTGGCTTTCTGGATAGGAACGAGGATACACCTATTTATTCCCTACCGAAAAATCAACCCCGTAGAGGTTAAAATAAGGGTTAAACGTTCATTTGAACAACCGTCAATTTTGAAGCAAACACTATGAAATTTCGTATCAGGCTTGTTGGATAAAAATAATGTAATTCTACCCCTAACGAGGTAAAGTAATTACTGGAACTTTGATTAACCGAAGTTATATATTTTAAATAGAGCGTAAATGGTGGATTTTTTTTGCGAAATAGTAACACGTTTTAAAAAAAGTTAAACAAACCTATCGAGGAGGGTATCAAAACAATCATTATATATACAAATATATAACACATCGAGATGACTGTCTGACTAAATGAGTAAGTTGCTGTGCCAGAGATCAACGCAAAGGGAAACCGCTGAACTTTAGTGTGCTGGAATTTTACACATAGGATCTTTATATAGCGTAAATGAGCTACGAGGATAAAATAGAATAACATTGTTTGAACATATTTTGTTTTTGAAGCCGATACCTACTGTGAACCTTTGTATCTAGCTTTCTGAATAAAAATACTGAAACGCCTATTTCACTGTTTTTTGAAATTCTACTTCAGCCTTTTTAGTGCAGTCGTATTTTTGATTGTTTTAATCAAATTACTTGTTGTAGCAACATATGACTTTATAGTATCACACATTCATATGATACGATCATCTGTACGCATACTATGTGTTCGAACTCGGAGAGAGGTGAGAGGGTTGAGGGGTTGTTACTAACCACACTTGAATAAAAAACACACTTTATGTTCTATTGAAAATATTTTAATAAATTTACAAGGGACCTCTTATAGTATCTACGAAAGGTTCTCAACAGCTGGATTCAACGGCTGTTTTCTCAGCGCCATGTAGCTTAATGTTACGGAACTATCATATACAAATTATTTGAATATTGAACATAAATTTGAATATTGAACACTATGTGTAGCTACATAGGTACATGTGTACTAAATGCGTGTCTCAGCCCAGGTAACCACTTGACATAAAAATGTAATCAAATATTATTCTTTGGTCAAGTTACTCGAGTGCCACGAAGTATGTTTAGGCGTAGTTTATTCAAAAAATAATTTACCTTTAAAGCTTATTCGATCTAATTTCAAACAATACTCGTATATGTTATCGTAGAAACAGTTAACAGTCAGTTTTTAATTTTCAAAAAACTAAAATTTAAGCCTAAAACTCTGAGCGTCATCTGAGCATAAGTATTTTTCAGTCATCATCATCCCCATTACTGTTCCACTGCTGGGCACGGGTCTCCTCTCATAATGAGAAGGATTAGGCCATATTCCACCGCACTGGCCAAGTGCGTATTGGTAGAATTCCCATACCTTTGAGATATTTTTTTTATAAATCTCTCAGGTATGCAGGTTTCCTCACGCTGTTTACCTTCACCGTTTAGCAAGTGATAATTAATTTCTAATACGCACATAACTTTGAAAAATCAGAGGTGTGTGCCTGGGATTTGAACCACGAACCCCTCGATCGAGAGGCCAAGTTTCTTAACCACTAGGCTATTACTGCTTATATATTTTTCAGTACTTGCTAGTTGCTAGTAATACTTTAATACTATAAACATGAATAAATAACTGAAAAGGGTCTTTCTTACAACATTCACGGGAATAAAGAGAATAAAGAGTAGCGCTGAATAACTTTCATTCAACAAACCTTTGCTGTGATGTAGGCATGTTTTTGGGCAAAAGTGCGAAAATTTGTAAGTATAAAATACATTTTATATTAGTAGCATAGCGCGGGTTCACACCTTTGGTGGGGGTTCAGTCTGCTACATTGAGGATTTAGTCGACAAAAAATAAGGTCACAAAAACAACATACAATAGTATCTAAAATTGTATCAGAGTTATATTTATGTAAATAGGATATACTATGCGTGTTCTTTGGGACACGGACACAAAGTAACTGAAATTGGGACAGTCCCATTAAGTTGATATATTTTTTGATGTTGATTAGATTTGTTTAAATCGTCTCCAAATTAAGTATGTAGTTATTTTATTAAATCAAGTAATTTAGCTTCGTAAATTAACTTCAAAGTACATATAATAAACATAAATTATGGAAAATGACATCCAAGCAGGTACCGAATTTAACTTAAACATTCAGATTTTTTCAGAAATCACAAGCAGAACGGCCAGATGGGGCAATCTGATTGGGAAATCTGGGCAATTGTTTTCTGTACCTTATGTGGAGCCTTAAAAACAATAATTAAGTATATTTAATAGAGGGTCTTCAAAAAAATGTGCAAAAAGAGCTCTCCTTCAAAGCCGGCGATGCATTGGCGACTCCTCTAGTGTTGCATATGTTGGCGTTCCTTAGGCGACGTTGACTACTTTCGATCAGTAGTACCCTTAGTATGAGATTTTATATTTTGACAAAAATGACTGTTTTTGTTTTTGTTTACGTATTTCCCACATATATTTCCAATCAGTTCTGATACAATCCGATAGGGGCGCTGATTTTTTTTTTATAATATAGGAGCAGCAGACGAGCATGCAGTCCACCTGATGGTAAGTGGCTACTGCCGCCCATGGATATCTGTAATCAACCCCAGATAGGATCAGATATTCCTACCTGAGGTCGGCCACAGATGCGCCGCTACCCCTGAGGACTAAGTTGGAACGCCTCGGAAAAGTATGCCTCCCTTACCACACCCTTCAAAACGGAACACAGCAGCGCCTAACACTGCTGTTATTAGGCAGAAATAGGTGTGGCGGTGGTGCCGCCGGAGTCGAACCACAAAGGGTTCTACCACCTTAGAAATGTATGGGCAAATACGTAAACAAATACCAAAACAGTTTCTTTTGTAAAATAATAGTTAAAAAAAACTAAAAAATACGCTTTTATAAAAATTTCGACCAAAAAATGAAAAATAAATAATAGTTTAAAAAAACTAAAAAAATACACTTTTTATAGAAATTCCAACTAAAAAGTAGAAAATATATTTTTTTAAATTTGAATTAAGAATAGTGTAAATAAGATAAAAATATTTTTTATTGTAAAAAGAGCGTGGGGTGCATGCATGGTGTCAATAGTTATAAATATTTTATTGATAGATATTGAGTAGAAGGATTATCATTTTGATAATATCTTAAAAAGCACCCCACGCTTTTTTTACAATAAAAAATATTTTTATCTTATTTACACTATTCTTAATTCAAATTTAAAAAAATATATTTTCTACTTTTTAGTTGGATTTTCTATAAAAAGTGTATTTTTTTAGTTTTTTTAAACTATTATTTATTTTTCATTTTTTGGTCGAAATTTTTATAAAAGCGTATTTTTTAGTTTTTTTTAACTATTATTTATTTTTCATTTTTAGTGATTATTTTAGCGATTATTTTAACGATTATTACGTAGCGTATTATCAAGTTTATCTTTCGAATCAGCATCAGCACCTTTGCTTAGCAGTGCAAAAATGAATATTGGGTCATTGTTTAACACAGCTCTATGAAGTGGTTTTTTACATTGGTGTTTATTTTTATTGTTAACGTGAAAATCCCAGAGGAGTTGTTGAATGACATCCGAATTGCCAATGCTAACTGCTTTCTTTCATAATTTATACCATATCCCAGGTCCTCTATCTTGGATAAAAGTAATCACGGAAAAAGGATGATGGAGCATCTTTTAAAAACAGGCGCTGATGGCAATACTCAAGAGAAAAACGGTCAACTGCTTTACATCTAGCCATTTCAAAAGGACGTCGTCCAATCATCGATTTAATATTACAGCATGATGATGTTAATATCAAAAATAATTCTAGAATTTTTTCTCTTTGTGTTGCTGCTGCCTGCAGAGATTTTAAAACTGTTAGTAGTTTAATTAATTTTTCAGCTCGAGTTAATAATATAAGTTGTGACTATGACGATGAGCTGAAATCATATATGCCTTTACATTTGGCAGCAAGAAATGGGAACAATGAAATAGTGGAAATCTTGTTAAAGGAAGGTGCAGATGTTGAAGTGCTGAATGAATAAGGATGATGAGACACCGCTTCATGATGCTATTAACAACGGACGCGTCGAAGTTGAGGTCAGGTCAGGTCAGGTCAGGTCAGGTCAGGTCAGGCCAGGCCAGGCCAGGCCAGGTCAGGTCAGGTCAGGTCAGATCAGGTCAGGTCAGGTCAGGTCAAAATATTGAATTGTCATCGGTCCTTAATAAGTATGCCAAATTTCAAGTTAATCCGACGTTTTGAAGGGGGTTAAAATCATGTTCAAAGATTCCGTTACATACTAACATACCAACATACATACGTCTGAAGCTAATAAAAGCGTATTAAAAACGTAAGAACTCATACTAAGGGTACAGGTAGCACGTCTGCTTTATCGTTAGGTTCAACGATAAAGCCTACAAAAATAATACACAAAAGAATTACATTAATGAACAAATGATTGATAAATAACGAATAATTGGAAAGAACAAATTTTATTTCCAATGTAGGTACACAACAATGGAAATAAAATTTGTCAACAGTATTAATTATCTCCGATTCCAGTCGAATCTGGTTTGATCATGTTTATTAATTTTCCGTTTTCCTTTTAGTATTCAGTTAATAAAATTTTGGTAAGGGAAATATACTTATCCCAGGTGTTCCCACTTAGTCCTCAGGGGTAACAAGAAATTTGTGTGACCTCAGGTAGGATTCCTATTTGGGGTTGATTACACATGTCCATGGGCACAAGCCACTTGCAACCAGGTGGACTTTCCAAACTCAATTATATAAAAAATACAGTTAGGTACATATAATAGTAACACTATATATATTATTTTTGTATTTTTTATTAGATTAATATTGTAAATAATTTAATATGTAATTAAAAATAGAAAAGAAATGGATTTAACATTAAAGTAACACTATTAGCTAATATTTATTTATTTTTTAACTAACATTTGCCTTTTATTGCTTACGACTTAAATATATTTCGAGCTGTGAGTGAAAGTTAATATTTATTAACAAATTGATAACATCTTCAGAAAGTGTTTTTCGTTTTTTATCGTGTCACTAATGTACCTACAAAGTTACAAGGGTATACACCCGCCATGCATAGTTCATGAAGCGATACGTAGGTGCTTTATTTTTTTACCTAATGGTCGCTACACACGTGATCGTAAGCCTGACAAACATTTCTGTCATATCAACTAACTATTTTTTTTAATTTTTATTAGCCGACTTTAAGAAAGAAGGTTCTGTATTCGAACGTTATGTATGTAGATATGTGGTAGAACCCTTTGTAGTTTGACTCCGGTGGCACCATCGCCACAACTATTTCTGCCTCAAAACAGCAGTGCTAAACGCTGCTGTGTTCTGGTTCGAAGGGTGTGGTAAGGGAGACATACTTTTCCGAGGCCTTCCAGCTTAGTCCTCATGGGTAGCGGCGTATCTGTGGCCGACCATGGTCCACGGGCAGCAATAGCCACTTACCATCAAGTGGATTGCATGCTCGTCTGCTACTTCTACATTACAAAAAAATGTATGCATGTTTGTATGCCCGCGATTTTCTCAAAAACTACACATCTAATTTAGATGGGGTTTTGATTATATTGCTTGTGTTTACAATTATTATAATTAGGTTAAAATTAAAATACAAGGTGGAAGACAAACAGGTCAAGCAGACAAAAAATAAAGAAGTCACGTGCGTTTAAGTAAATACCTACATTGTTGAGTGTAGACGATTTTAATTATTTCGTTATTATTACCCGACTGCCAAGGAAGGGTTATATTTTTCGCGCGTATCTTGTATGTTTGACTTTTTTTATTTGGTCGGATCTAACAAACGGCTGTATGAATTTCGACAATTAAGGTGTCATTATATTCGTCTCAATGACCCGAGTGTCCTTAGATAGGTGTTAAAAAAAAATTTAAATGTCGGAATTTTGGCGCGAAATAGTAACACATTTAAAAAAAGTTAACCTTACTCGATAGATTCAGAGTATCAAATGAAAGGAAATTAAACGGAGTTTTTAAAAACATATTTTTATATATGTAAAACAGCAAGGTTACTGACTGACTGACTAACTAAATGACTTTTTGATTTTTCAGAAATGTGCAGCCAAAATCGTCAGCCAAAAAAATAAGTACTAAGAAAGGCCTTTTGGAAATTTTACCCCTAAGAAGGTTTTTTTTTATAATATAGGAGTAGCAGACGAACATGCAGTCCACCTGATGGTAAGTGGCTACTGCCGCCCATGGACATCTGTAATCAACCCCAGATAGGTAGATATTCCTATCTGAGGTCGGCCACAGATGCGCCGCTACCCCTGAGGACTAAGATGGAACGCCTCTGAAAAGTCTGTCTCCCTTACCACATCCTTCAAACCGGAACACAGCAGTGCCTAACACTGAAGGTAGGAATAGGTAGAAATAGGTGTGGCGGTGGTGCCGCCGGAGTCGAACCACAAAGGGTTCTACCACCTTCAAAATAGGGGATGACAGTTTTTTGAAGATCCTTTAATTTTGAAGCAACTACCTACTATAAAATTTTGTATTTGGCTTTCTACATAGGAACAAAGACACACCTATTTATCCCATTCCGAAAAATCAACCCCGTAGAGGACAAAATAAGGGTTAAAAGTTCATTTGAACATCCGTGAATTTTGAAGCAAACACTATGAAATTTTTTATCTGGCTTGTTGGATAAAAATAATGAAATTATATCCCTAACGAGGTAAACTAACGACTGGAACTTTGAATTACTCTTACAGTTACAGTTATATCTTTTATAGAGCGTTAATAGTGGAGTTTTTTTTGCGAAATAGTAACTCGTCTTAAAAAAGTTAACCAAACCTATCGAGTAGGGTATCAAAAGAAAGGAAATTAAAAGGACACAGAAAATATATACGAGTATTTCAATTAATGTTTAGGCGATGATAGCAGTGCCCTAATCAAAAAACATATAAATATACTAGCTGACCCGGCAAACGTTGTGTTGCCATATAAATAAAAAAATGTTAAGGGTGAACAACCCTTATCACTTGGGGATATTAAAATAGATAGTAGATTCCCAGACCTACTGAATATGCATATAAAATTTGGTAAAAATCGGTAAAACCATTTCGGAGGAATACGGTAACTAACATTGTGACACGAGAATTTTATATATAAGATGTAGTCAGCAATGGACTTTATATTACTTATTTACCGTAGCTTTTTTTTGTGCAAAAGTTTGAAAATATATTCGTAAGTCTATATTTCCAAAAATATTCTTCTTATCAAATTGTTCCCTCATATGCTTGTCAAACCTATAATGGCATGTGTAATCGCTGTACTATACCAAAAATGTATAGCAATGACAGCTCCATTGCTGTGACCCCATTACTGCCTCGTGCCCGAGAAGACGCCTTGAAATTCAAATTCGTTTGTATCAAGTTAAAGAGAGAAGCAAAATTGTATGTGCTAGCAAGAAAAACTTTGTGATATGAGATAGGAATGTCTGAATCACACATTACACATTCACTGACATCTATATTCAATCTAACGAATAATTTTGAGTCATTGTAATTTAAATTTATATATACAGAGGCCTCGAATAAAAAACTACTGTAATGTTGTCTACTAAAGTTCGATATATAACCATTTCTGCCTAATAGAATTGTCAAATTTAGAACTTTAGTAATTAAATCTTATCTATTGCCACAAAATTTAACCCTAAAAATACAACGCAAGTAAATAAATAGGTATATATGATACGGAAATAGGTATATATGGACTGCTGTTTTTTGGCACAATTTAATCACTTAATTTTATTCTATATTTCCCTCATTTACGACTCTATTCTATTTAACGAATCGAACACAATACAAATTTACATAATTCACATTCACATCACGGCGGTTAAATGTAATTGAAAAATGATAAAATAATTTAAAAACCCTCGACTTAAATAATTTATGTGATGAGAGATAATAAACGTAAAAATAACGTAAAAAAAATTGTGAGCCGTCACGGGACGCCTGGCAGATGTGAAACATCGACATTATTTTGTAAAAGTAATATGCAGAAAAGAACATATTGTGATAGGAACTAAATATGTCAATATGATAAAATAAAATATTACGATGTTTTTCCAGATAACGATGACTATTTATTGAATAAACATTTATTTTCATTAAATAAAAAAAATTACGAATTTATTTCAAATCGTGACTACTTAATTCGTTTAATCAGTGACGCATGCGTCGCCACGCCAGAAATCGGATTTACGTGCGGCTATAGATGTTTCACATCAAAAACAGAGTATTCGTTTTCATAGCACGTCCCTAGCTTCTTACCTATTCGGTTCTCGATTATAAAGATGTAGCAATAACTTAGGTAGGTATTCAACTCCGTATGAACCTAATGAAAAACGCAATAAAATCCGTCAAGTGAGTTTCGATTACGAATTTTGATGGCAGTCTCAAAATTCTTAACCGAAACTGTCGAATAATCCCGTATAATTACACATCTTTAAGCGTACTCGAAACTAATATAGGTAATATTTTTAATGACTCCATATCCAGATACAAAATTTCATTTTATCATATTTTAACAATTTTAGAAAGTGTTTTTTTCCATAATGCTCTTAATGACACACTAATGGTAATTTGTCAAGCTTCCATTCCAGCTTACTAACGCCCAACAATCAGTCTACTACATTTCTGCCTACTAGAAATAGTAAAATTTCGATACTTGGTAAGCAAAAATTACACGGTGCAAAAAGAGCTCTCCACCATAGCCGGCGATGCATTAGCGACTCCTCTGGTAGCTATAGCAAATGTCTATAGGCGATGGTGACTGCTTTCCGTCAGGTAGCCCGTCTGCCTCATCGTTTAGGTATAAATATAAAAAGAAACATTTTACCTGTTTCATATGAGGGGTAAATACCTTTTCAATTCTAAAGGAAGTTGACTTACTTATACGATACCTTGAACTGTAATCCGATATGTGCCAGGAACAAATATTAGTTCTGCACTACAGTTCTTATAAAACGAAGCCCAAATGCAGAAGGAACGTTTGTTTACACATTTGTGTAAATATATTTATCACCACCACATGTTATTTATTATGTGAAAATGACCTCGTGTGAATGAATGTGGTGCATTTGGCAAGGATTTGTATTCTAGAAGGACATAAAATACATTTTTGTTTCATGATCATCATCAACTTATTACTGCCCCAATGCTAGGCACGGGTCTCCTGTCAGAATGTGAAGGATTAGGCCGTAGTACATCGCGCTAGCCAACCTACCTTTGAAAACTTTTTTTTTGACGACCCCCGTGTCGGAGCGGTTACCAAACCGGTCTGACGCGTAGAGGGCTCCGGGCTCAATACCCGTCTGACCGGGTATCTACCTAAATAATACCTACCTAAATGTCTAAATATCTACCTAAATGATGAAATTCTGTATGGGTCAGGTTAGTGTGTCAGTTTTGTTTTGTCACTTTGTTTGTGTCACGGCAACCACGGCACAGGAAAGCCTAGTGGGGCTATGAGTGTAGAAAGCGTTTATTTACGTCTTTATTTGCTTTGATTATGCCATTTTATATTATTATAAAATGGCATTATTATTGCTCGCGCACTTTTCATAATAAACTTTAGTGGCAATATTTTTGTTTCATAACAACTTTTTTGTAACAACAATTGCGCATATACAAATGTCAGGCGTTGTCTTATTGTCCAAACTTTAGGTAAATGTCACTTCAATGCGCCTGCGAAAAGATATCAACCTTTTAGGACAAGATTATTGGTGACAATGACATCGTTATTACCTTTTATTCCCCTTCTAATGGCGCCACGCCTTAAGCGTACTGTTTTATTGTCCATTTTAATCTATTAAGTATATTGTGTGAGTAATTATGTACACACAAAAGTATGATCTATGGTGTATTTTATTGTCTGAGGCGTCTACAAATTGTTTAATTATGTGTTTTAGCTCTTATTTTTCGGAACGTAAAATGGTTTAGAGTATATAACCACAATATTTACATTACATAAATATGCTAAGGGCTTGTTTACACCGGGTAGTATCGCCTGCAGCAAACTTCTTCGTCTGCTGAAGGTTAGTCTGAGCGACATTAAGTCGACTGTCACTTCCAACGAGCGACTGTACTGTTGCCTGCCTTAAAGGAAGTTCGGTTGACTGTCACTCACTACATCGCTCGACTAGTTGAAGGTAGTTGACGGTCGATTTTCGACTGAATTAAGGCCTCAAACGTCTGGATTACACTGGATTGCTAGGCATCTTCTGCGAGGAAGCGAATTTCCTGACGACCTGGTATACATACGTAAGCCCTAAATATTTCTAAGCTCGATATGATACGCGATACTAATATTAATATGCAGAAAAGCACAAACAACACAAAACCAAAGATACTATCGATAGATAGGTTTTTAACAGTCGGTTTTTTCACAATAATTCCTTATTTGTGAGATTGGTGTAACAAATGTCACTGCTGCTTTTTCCATCTTTCATTTGTTCTTATAGATGTCACAGTTGGACATTATGTACGGAGCTTTACACTTGTCGAGTTTTTTCAATTGAAACTGGTTTATTCTTGGCGAATATTTTTTAGATCGGGTAATTCTGATGATGCGTAATGCAAATTACATGGTGACCTACTTTTTATCATTTGTACTGCATCTTTATTTTTATAATACCTACTTGACCAACGGAATGTTACACTACATTGTCAGGGTTACCGATATAGATCTGGCTTCTGCTAAATACACACGAATTTGGCTCTTGTAATCTTGATACATCAAGATCTCGATTTTAAGATAAACAAGTTAATTCTTCTTATTTACGGAGTGAAGATTTTCGTGTTTCCAAAACAATGAAATTCGTCGTCCGTTGCGCAAAATTACACACATTCTTGTGATGTACGTATTCGCATACTCGTCTACAATTTATCTCGTGTTCACAGTCGGAATACCGCATATCTCTTGAATTTAATATTTACGATTCTGTTTGTTATAGATTCAACGTGCGGTGGTCCTACCTAGACAAATATTTGGTGACATCATATTGAGCCAACGGCTCCTCATCGGGAAATCAAGCATGCGCGACAAGATATTTGTACAAAGAGATGTTACCCTTAAAACGTAATAAATCTGGATTTTATTAAAAGTCTGCACTACGTGCTACTGTAGGACGTGCTGGCGTCATTCTGCCTTTTCGCTGAAACCTATAAATGGTAATCGGTCTAACCAATGTTTCGAAGGTCGAAATATAACTATGGAAGATGACATTTTGATTGATTTATACTTTACATTAAATAATACAAATCTAATCTATGCCGGCATTAATTTGTATATTTATTTTCACCCCTTCATGAGTTAAATTTAAAAATATTCCTGCAATTTCGCATATATTTTCACTTTAAAAATAGCAAAGCTATGAAATACCAAGGAATACGGCGGGGCCGCAAAAGAAGATAGGTAATAAAAACTAGTGATCATAAAAATGAGTGCATGTTATTCATATGAACTATGTTTAAATGTTTGTTATTTTGAACTAGACACGTGCCGCGTGAAAATTGTGTGTCCGACACAAGTATTATGCGACACAATTATAGAGATTTTACTAGCACCACTAGGTTTTGTTTTGTTTTGGGATAATTTCGTTACGTTAAAACGTTTGGTAAAGTATCGTAAATGTACTTAGTGCACCTCTTCTTCAGTATGTCAAGTTTTTTTTGAGGATTCTTATTTAGACGATGAAAGAACCACTTTACAAAATAATGCAAAATTCGTTATACCTATACGTTTATCAGCCCCCTAAACAAAACTCCTTCTACACTTTATTTGCGTGTCGAGTGTCAGAAGTACTATACGCATAGATAAATAGGCACCTCCTCAATAACATGATGTTTAATAAGTACATAATTATTGTTGTTCAGTTACAAAATAAAATTACCTTTTAAGCGTCTATTACTGCTTACACTATATAACATGACCTGAGTTCTAATACTATTTCGTTTTTACACCTTTTTCGATAGTGAATTGTATACATAATTATATGGATTATCTACACATAAGAATAAACCGGGATAAACTGTTCGCTGCTACGGCTTTGAAAACACGTGTATCCATTGCTAACACTATAATAAAATGATCAGTAATCTGTATATAACAAACTACCGAGCAGTAGCTACTTACGGCATATTACCGAGTTCTTCAACATTCCTTTAGAGTAGAGCTATAAATTTTATGGCTCCCTTAGAAAGTGGTATTACGCCGTGTCGTTACGTACACGTAACTGTGCTTGTTGTTGTCTGTCACAATTTAGTATATCTCGAGAATTATGCTCTTGCCCACTCACCCATGAAAAAAACGCTGTTACCCGCTCTCGGATTTAATCTCTTACTCGCCTCTAAGACGACCGCGTGGCGGAGCGGTCACCATGCCGGTCTGACGCGCAGAGGGTCCCGGGATCGATCCCTGGCCAGACCAATTTCTAAATGATGAATTTAGATTTCTGTTTCTGGGTCTGGGTGTTTCTGTATTTGTCTGTGTGTGTCCATGGCACCCACGATACAGGGAATACTAGTGTGGGGCTGTGAGTGTAGAAAGCGTAAAAAAAAGACATCCACAGAAACAAATAATTCTTCTGTGAACTCCGTGTTCGCCCATAAGCGTGTCTATTGTTCAATAACTATTACATAAATTAAATAACTTTCAATAACTAATAACTATTACCGAAACGGCACTAACCCGAAGTGCGTGGGTCGTCGCCACGCCGCCGCCGCGATGACGCATCGTCTCCACACATTGACACGTCAATACACAATATATCCCACGATGGCATACTTACATTTAAGTATGTAGTTTTCTCCTATTTTCCCGAATTAAATGGTATGTACCTATTATTTGTTTGAGTTCTATTTGCTCATTAAATATCAACTTACTCGTTATGAGATAACGTAAATAAATATATTATTTTACAACATTGTACATTTATACACAGAATTTCCTTTTATGTTGGCATAAGTCTTATGCCAACATAACGTCACTAGGTAACCTACAAATAACCAATTATTTTTCCGCTTTGTAATTTTATATCGACGCTATATAATTATAATGTCAACATAATAATGACATATACCTATCTACATTTTTTTGTATTTCGTTTATAATGTCAACATAATAATGACAATTATACCTATCTACATTTTTTTGTATTTCGTTTATCCAATTCATTCTATATATATAAAAATGAATGTTTGTCTGTATGTCCTTTATAGAATCGTAAACTATGCGTTTGATCATATGATGATCTTTAGCAAAGTTGTTGTGGATGAGCCCACGAAGGTAAGTTGGTACGACTAATTTTCGACAGATGACGCCACTGCCATTTCAATGAAGGTACAAATTTTCAAATGCATGTTATTTTTTTAAAAAACGCGGGTAAAGCCGCGGGCACTACTAGTCAATATTATCGAAATTGAAACACGAAACTCTTTCTTGTAACTTTGGAAGGTATTTTATCTACGGAAATGAAGACGCATAAAACCTTCACAGTACCTACATAACGACAAACATCTCGATTACGTAAGAATCCATTCAGATAACTGTTCGCATCGCAAGTTGAAGCTATGAATCCGTAGGCTTCGGAGGCAGTGTCGATGTCGCAAGACGTTCGTGTAGGTAGTATGCAACTTGAACTAGGGCTGCCGACCGTTCCTACAACACCTACCTACTTACTTTACATTTGTAAAAGAAATATAGAGCCGATACTTTAGAGTATTTTCAAATCAGATCGTTTTATTCGTAAATTTAAATTGTTTGCTTTATTTTTAGATATTTTTTTTAACTTTTAATTCAACAAAATTTATTATTTTACTGATAATAGTGGTAACCTGTAGCAGTATTATTTAACATAGCAACATAATAACATAATTTTTATACTATTTAACATAATGTTATTTTCACAGTTAAGACTTTCATGTTTGCGAACAACAATATTTTTGTAAGTAATTGGGAACCCTAGTATGGACGGCCGCGACCCCATCCCATCAGCCGGCTGTAATGAACAAGCAGACCACCACACTAGTAGTTCACCATAGAACGTCGCGCGCACTGCCGGCCGCTTTCCGCTAAGCGATCCCATGACTAATCCTCGTAGTTTTCCGATGTTAAATTTCATGGTACATCACGACAAGGCCTCTCGAGTATAATATTGTGTAAAGTTTGTTTTGTAATCGGTTGACGCCGCTGAATTTCAAGTTTGAACACAATGTACCTACGTTTGTGTGCGCGAAGAATTCATTAAGTAAATCGATCGTCGGATAGCCAAATCATCATTTTTGTTCAGTTTTCGTGTCAAGGGTACTGAATGACAATAGATTGTTTAGTTCTAATGACCTGCGTATGATTTTTGATCGGAAATTCATAAACTTGTGCGATACGCTCAATAAGTAAGTAACAATATTTTTTTGATTATCCAAAGTGTAATTGGAATTTTATAAAACATATAGGTATTATATTTAACGAGCTTTCATTGTGAATCTGCTGCGTGAACTCCCGCGCATAACACTTCAATTTAGTAATTTCCAAGAGTATTTATTAGAATCTAGGTACCAAAAATACTGGTCATTTATATTTTGATATCATTTAAATAAGTGTAAAATATGAAATAAATATAAGTTACATAACGATACTTTGTAAACACAATAATTGTGTTTACTAAATTATTTAGATATTTGTCGATATTATCTACACTAATATTATAAAGGGGAAAACTTTGTTTGTTTGGTTGTAATGAATAGGCTCAAAAACTACTGGACCGATTTTTAAAAAATTCTTTCACCATTCGAAAACTACATTATCCACGAGTAACATAGGCTATATTTTATATGAAATATATTTGATAAATAGATTGATTGAGGCGGTACAAAGATTGCCGGGTCAGCTAGTAATTATATAAAAAGAAATAAAATGATCACACTTTACATGTGAAACGTGAATGAACAAAAAATATTCTAGCCTATATATCCAAAACTGAAATGAACCACAATTAAATTAAATTAACAAAAAATAAATTTAACGTTTACAAATAGGTGCCTAATAGGATTCTTATATTCGCTTAGTGCTCGAAATTAGACCTTAAACAACAAATACCTATGTTTCCTCTTTTACTGATAACACTACATAGTAAATAAAAAAATGGTTACAAAATAAAAACATAAAATGAATAAACTGTTTTGTTTTCGCCTATTTATTTTATATTATTAGGTATATCCGAATACATGAGCAGGTAAAAAGATATAATTAATAATTCCTATTAATAATTAATTAATTAGAGGCAGACATAGATTAGTAAAGATTAGTAAAGATTACTCACTCCTAACAAGAAAATGTACCCAGTTTTGAGAATTGAAATAGTTACGTAAAAAAGTTTTGCCACGTCTCCGTGCTAAAATGTCCCTAAAATATTTGAAATAATTATTTATGTATTATGTAAATTACGCAGTATTACTTATTCATTCGTAAATTTTCTGTAAAAATGTTTTTATTTGTCAAGAATTAAAAAAAAGAACTTACTAATAAACCGTTTTTGGCTTCATTCAATTTCAAGGCGGCGAAGTATCTTTACTAATCTATGGAGGCAGACTATGAACAGACAGATTTGTTTTTGTTACATTGGAATTTGTAAATCATAAATTATAATCTTATACTTACCTACATGGCATAGTATCTATAATTACTGTCATGCCTCAATAATTATACCATATTAATACATAATATTAATTATTTATACGTAATCATGCATGTTGTTGTTTATATTTATAGAACTATGACGAGTTTACCCGATATCCGAATGACAATATTCATTAATTCATTCATTATGACCTCTTACGCTGGTGACTCATATTCGATTCCCATGTTGATAAATTATCACTTGCTTCAATCAGGAAACCTTATGAATTCAAAATCGTCGTATACTTATTATAGTAGAATACATAGTCTTAGATTTTTAACACGCTTTTATTAGCTTGGGTTGTATGTATGTATGTACATACCTACATAATAAATAGTATAATTGTGGAAAAAGTGTGGGGCGCTTTTCGAAAACCGATAAATGGAGTACCCCACGCTTTTTCACAATTATACTATTTACTGTTCCTTAATTGATTCCTAGATTGAAAATTATTTTCTACTTTTTAGTTGATTTTATTACAAAAGCGTGTTTTTTAGTTTTTTGAACTATATTTTTATATTTGAGCCAGAGCAGAGATCGTTAGGCAGACGTGCTATCTGATGGAAAGTAGTCAATATTTGCAACACCAGAAGAGTTGCAAATGCATAGTCGGCGTTGAAGGGGTTCTCTGTTTGCCCCTTTTTTAATAGTCCCATATCACAGTGAGGATACCTCAAAAGGAAGTTCATTCCACATCTTGCACGTTCGTAGCAAAAACGTCCCATTTATGTGTTCAGTAATCGAATTTTTCAGACGCACACCGAGACTAAACCGAGACCGAGACAGACACAATAATATTTTCTTACACAACCTGTTTTACTCATTTATATTTGCCTTAACACGATCGCGCCGACATGGGCCGTGCCTGTCAATAATATTAAATAGAAAAATATTATATTTCCTGCCACCGCCCATGTCTGGCACGTATGAACCTTAATCCTGACTTACCCCCGATACTTACATAATTTATTTCTACAAACGTTCAAAATTTGTCAATTTCTATTGTAATTTTATCTGTGGTATACAAAAATTGACTAAGATTAGTAACGGGTCCCAGTCAGCGCAATCTATGACTAACTCTCATTAATAATTTTAGCGGATTATGACGGAATATTCATCAATATATAAAAGTATTAATTTATGGACATTCGTTCATTACTTTATTGCCTTTAACATAACATAACAATAGTAGAATAATTTAATATAATATGCCACTTTGTTATAACTCTTTCAAACATACGACTTATTTAGTTTTTACATAACTTACACATGTTTCTATTAGCATCTTAATGGGTTTTAATTTAAATACAGTTTGAAGAAACCATTATTTTTAATATAACTCGTGCTTTTATGATAATTTACCGATAAGGTGTGAAGTCCTTAAAGAAAATAGAAGCGATTTAATTTATGTATTATATAAAAATATATAATTAAGAATGTATTTCTGTCGAATGTCTGTCTGTTTGTCATTTATGTCATTTATTACAGCATCATCACATCACCAGATCGCCATGAAACTTGCAGTCTTAAGTTTTAGAAAGTTTGTTAAATACACTCACGCGAAGGTTTCAGATTAAATGGTGCCTTATTATCGAATTCACACTAATTAAAAACAAAAAAAACCCTTCAGTTCATAAAAGACGTAACCCGATTTTATATCCGATAGGTGTCACTTTTGACAAGTTGTTTTTTTGTACTCCTGTACTAATTTAGATACTTAAAAGTTTCTATAGATACTAATGATCTGTGCTGTCATAATATTAATAATAAAATAATATATCGGATTGAATATAAAAATCCCTTTAATTTCCTGCTACGGCCTTGAGTGCGTGACACAAGCTAGGCATGATATCATCTTAGTTGCCGAGTACACAATAAATTATAGCGTAGTGCACATGAACACTCGAGAGACATTACGTAATAATAGCAAATAGCTATTTCATATAACTTTATTAGAGTAAGGAAAAAGTGAAGTCTTACTCATCGCTTCGTTTTGAACTTCCTTAATGTGGCTACGATAAATGTTAAATACAAATGTCACGTAAGGAAAGATTTGTTTTTTATAATATTGGAGTAGCAGACGAGCATGCAGTCCACCTGATGGTAAGTGGTCCCTGCCGCCCATGGACATCTGTAATCAACCCCAGATATAATTAGATATTCCTACCTGAGGTTGGCCACAGAGGCGCCGCTACCCCTGAGGACTACCACACCCTTCAAAACGTACACAGCAGCGCGTAACACTGCTTTTATTAGGCAGAGGTGTGGCGATGGTGCCACCGGAGTCGAACCACAAAGGGATCTACCCCTTTCATTTTCAATTTCCTTCATTCTTCAGTTATGCACTATCCATCAGACTTATCTCTGTGTTTACTTCTACCATAGACAAGTGTACGTGTGTGTATCGAGATTCGAGCAGACAAGCATCATGCGCGGCCGATTGTATAATCTCAACGAATGAACGGCGTGGACTATTCGTTCAAACTTAAATCAAATTTGATTTGAAAACTTACTTGATACTTGTTTGTGTTTAGTCGTAGTCTTACAATTTTAAATAAGGATTAAGGTATTAGTGATCCTGGTGGGATCCCATACGTATTTATATTGACGTTCAAAAAGAGTTCTGTAAAGAATCTACTTCGAGTAATTTAATTTATTTTATTTATTTATTTATTTATGCACACAAAATATAACATATAATAGAACTTATAATTAAAATTTAGTGCAAAGGCACTGCTTATGTCTTAAGAAATCTCTTCCAGCAGGCCTGCGATTGGAGATTGGTTAACGCCTGGTAGTAATGCGTGCACTTTCATATAATACATTATATGACTACTAATAAAATACATGAAAATATACCTATACGTTTATATTTTTAATTATATATATTTTTAATTCGATTTGATGAAATAATTACCCACGATACCGTCAGATTAAAAGTTTTAAACATTTATCTAGAATCGATGAGCAACACAATTTTAATAATTAACGAGGATTAATGATTTTCCTTGTGCTATTTTAGCGTGGTTTTTAGTTTTGAAATTATAATATCATTTTAGTATTTCATTTCAAATATCAGCTGTTGTCTAATCTCATCTCTTCAATACAACCTGCTTATTTATTTTATGTTCACGCAATAATGTAATTTGTGAGTCTATGTAAAGGTTGCTAACTAAATCCAACTGCTTTTTAAATGTCAAATCAAAAGAATGTTTTTCGGCAACTTTCCATTCTGCGATTGAGGTCAAATTTCCCAAGAGCCCAGAGCCCAAGCCTACCTAAACCTATGATTTAGTAAAGCATCGTAATAATTTACACTACCATTTATCTATTAAAATATAGTCAAATGAGGGAAACATGTAGCATTTGATTAATAAATTTGTATAATTTATTTTCGATACACATTTTCACAATTTCAATTAGACGTGATATACTATGAGTAAGTAGATGCTAAATGATACGAAATGAGGGAATAATTGGCTGAAAATGAATATAATATAGAATTTATTACAATTATGCGTGTATTATACCTACACGCCAGTTTTTCAGTTCATATAAATGTTATCGTTATATAATTATCCTAATGTACATAATTACATAGAGTGTATCTCAATTTTGCGCCCTTTATTAATATTCGATCCATCATCCGTTTTTCACTACCTAGGATCGATTTTTTTTTCAAATTGTATTGTATTGTATTGTATTGTGTATCTAATATGAAGGAAATGTCAAATTGTTAAACGATAGGCAACATATTTAATAAATTGAGATTGATTTTCAATAACGAGCGTAACAGTTCAATTGATTCGTGTTGACAACCAAAGTTAGATAGATGACGTCTGGAAAATATAGTAGGATAGAAGGTAGTATATTATAGTAGAAGGATATGTTTCGAACAATGCAATATAAGTATTAAATAAAGAGTGAGCTCATATAGATTCCAAAATAATATTAAATGTATTTTTGAACAGGCGATATTTTTGTGTTCTGAATTTTTATTTTAACTTACTTTTTTGCAAGGTGTTGAAATTAAAATAACAACCTTTTCAATCATACAAAATCATACCCTAGACAAATTGCATCCGTTCGTCAATTTCATAATTAAAATATTGAAAATTCTAAGCAAGTTGTTTTTCAAAATGAACAAATACGTTAAAACTACTTTCATTATCACTAAAATAAATTATACAACAAGCTTATCAAATACATAAATATGTAGGTAACTAAAGAAGGCAATTCTATTATCTGAAATGTAATTTGGTTAGTAGATGAGTACTCAGAATTCAAAGTATATAATTTTAAATTAAGTTGTTGTAATATGACAGAAATAATATACATGCAAACAGGCATATTTACCACGCTTTAATCAGCTTGACCTGTATGTATGTATGTATATAACGGAATCTTCTAACTCAATTTTGACCCACTTTGAACGGTCCGATTAATTTAAAAATTTAAACAATTATCAAGAACCGATGACAATACACGATTTAAATAATTTTATCTCATAGACCTCATTAGGATAGTCAGTATTCAGGATTAATGATTTTCCTTGTGCGAATTGAGCGTGGTTTTTAGTTCTTAAACTATAATTATTATTTATTATATAGGGGTAGCAAACTGAACACGGTAATAGATGCGTAGACCTCTAAGGGCTAAATCGGAATGCCTCGGGTAGGTATGTCGCCCTTACCCCACCTTCGAAACTGTTGCTACGAGTATGAGGCAGAAATAGTGTTGACGGTGGAGCCTCCAGAGTTAAACCACAAAGGGTTCAACCACCTTCCCTACATTGTGTGAAATAGCCACAACTGCCTATGGAGATTAAAGTTAAATAAAGTGAGCGATTTTATCCATCATCATGGAAGATTGTCAAGAAAAGACTAAAAATTATGAAAAAATCTCAGAAGACAGGCCTGGTCGTAAAAAATAGAAATAGCCAATGGAAATACGCAACGACTGCGAATCTTCGCTAGTCGAAGAGTAACCGTCAGAAGGAGTTTAGAACGCATTGAGTCCATGTAACCATGAACTTAAAACCAAAACACAGCAGTACATCACTGCAACGCAGAAAGGTGTGGCTATGAAGCCTTCTTTCGTAAAACACTATCTATCAATCATTGTCTCGGATCGTAATCAATATTGTATTATTAGCAATGAAATCCTACACGTATGAACCAAGTTCATTTTTTGTAATCTTCGAAACATGGGTACACAATTTCTGTAAATGGCTAGATAGATAGATAAATTATCATTTAAGTTTCTGGGTCAGGATGTTTGCGTATCTGCCTGTGTGTGTCCATACTCCATAGTACCGACTATACAGGGAATATTGTGTAGGGCTGTGTGTAGAAAACTTTTATAAAAAATCTTAATTAAGACCAGAGAAATAGGAAATATAACAAAACATGGACAGATGTAAGTCAAGAGGCTTTGTAGATTTGAATTTTGCGCTGTCGAGTTTAAAAGTTTTGATAACCCTTTTTCAAAAATTATAAATAATAATATTTGTATGACGATCTCTTTTCTCTTTATACTACTGATTAAATAGTTTACTTAGGGGTATGAAAAATAGATATTATCCGATTCTCGGACCTACTGAATATGCATATAAATTTTGGTGAAAATCGGCAAATCCGTTTCGGAGGAGTACGGTAACTAACATTGTGACACGAGAATTTTATATATAAGATTTCTCTTATGTTGTCGACAAAATGCACTCCCTCAGATGGCTACGAAGCTGATGTTAGGAAATACAACAGTCGTATACATGTATGTAATACATTTTTTAAATAGAGCCATTGCATTCACTTATTTCATTGGACAAATAGGATTTACAAATAGGCATAGGCTATACATATTTGTAAGTATCACACAAGTACGATTTTTTGTGTAGAATATTCGTGTAAGTATATTATTATGTATGTATGTATGTATTTTAAGTATTTATTATGAGATCAATAAACTCCAACACCGTTTGACGACACCATGAAAGTAAGCAGTTTTCAACGTTTTTTCAAGTAATACATATGGCTTAAAATGTGTTAATAATGTTAGTGATGTAACTAAATAAATGTCCATGCAATTGGTAAATTTTATTAATTTATTGTTCTAATCAAATACTTCAACAGAAGAAAACTTATTAGCACCTCTACATTTTCTTATTGATTTAAAGTATGTAATGTGAACACACCGTACACGTTAATAACATAATTTTGCCGAAAGATGTCATTGAAGTGAAAAATAATGTATGAACATAGTATGTTATCGTAATTAAAAATTACAATGACGTAAGTGCAAATACCAAGTAAAATAAAGAACATTTAAATTAGGCAACAAATCTTCAATTTCCAATCCGACATTGACATTACTTCGATGTGTAATGCATTATGCAATACGTGTGTTCGTGTGTAATCGTCTATCTTTTTGCGATGTTCCATCCGAAACACATCAATAGTATATAAGATAAGTCCGTATGATAAGACTGAAATAACAAACGAACATGCAGTCCACCTGGTGGTAAGAATGACTTCTTTGGAGTGACCTCCCATTTATGGATATTTTAATCAAATCCATATAGAACCGTATAAAAAAGGGACGCTGATTTGAAATGTATGGCCAAATACGTAAACAAATACAATAACAGTCATTTTTGTAAAAATATAAAAACTCATACTAACGCCACTTGTCCTCTGCACGTCCGTCACCCGAGCACCGTCATCCCGGCCGCCGATATTTCGAGTCGATCGGCGTGACCGGCACCGAGATTTTAACGGGCCGATATGCCGGCAATATAAAACACATTGGAACTTGTCCATACACTGCCGTCACACGCGTGACAGCTGCAACAAAATAAACCGCCGATATCGGTCGCAGTGGACAAACTATCGCCGTCACGACATATTAAAATCGGCCCGAAATAATCGCGTTCTTCACTGGTTTATAGAACTACATCTGAAGATACATAAGGATTATTCAGATTAGTACCGTTCTGTGCCTGACAATTTATGTATTTAACATAATTACAATTAAAACATTGTAACAATTATCTCAGTCACGAACTCACGAGTGTAACTGAAGATAAGATAATTAGTTTCTAGAGATCAAATACGTTATTAGGCCTTTTGAATTGTATGTTACATAACCTCAAACCTATAACGCCGGTTAGTAACAGGGAGATCAAACATATGTAACGTATGCCTACCATAAGTTAGTTATGATTAATTTTCGAAATTTGATAGTTTAGACAAAAATGACGAAAGAACAGAAAAGCTAAACTCGGATAAATTTGATTAAAAAGGGACGTAAATAAATAGAAAAAGATGAAACAGTTGAGTAAACTCTTCTCTTATATTTGACAACCATTTTGTTTTGTTTTAAACTTCAACGAATCCCAGGGCCAATTTACGCTCGTTAGTAATAATCAAGCTTAGCCAATTTTTGCCTAGAGAAGTTGAAAAATTGACAATTATTGCCTAAATAAATTGACATATTTCGAACTTTAGTAGGAAAGGTCTAACCAAATAGTACATAGAGTTTCGAAGTAATTCTTCTTCCAACTGTGTGTCTTACTTCTTTTAATTCCTTACTGCGATAATGCGTCAGAGGCGTTAAAAAGTACGACTATTTGAATAAGAATGCAGATAAGCGATAAAAGATAAGAATAAACTGTAAATATTTAACGTACGCTCAATGCAATCTTGGGCCAAACGGTTTCTAGCAATTGTTAACAAAAACAAATTGGTCGTGACGCTTCAGTAAGCGCAGATAAAACGTCAAGGTTGTATAAAAAATTATGACTTCTTAGATATAATTTAATAACATCGTATTGTCACAAAATAAAGTATTGTTGTGGTGAAATGAAACTATTCCATACCCTCATAACCTAATACAAAAATTGACAAAATTTGTCGAAAATGGATCAGTTATATCCCAGTTCTATTATTTATGTTTCAAAATTTGTCAAAGATGGATTATGACCCAGTTCTATTATTTATGTTTTTTATACTTATTCGAGTATTTTAAAAAGTTTTTAAGGGCGTGTGATGACGAAAATTCGCACCAGCACGGTGGACTAAGGCCTAAAAACTTATTCTGAAAGGAGACCCATGCCTAGCAGTGCGACAATAATGGGTTGACAATGATTTTTACGTCAAGAATGTACCTTCTGTATTTTAAAACGCCTCCATCCTCAAATTTAATTGTGAAGCTGATAAGTACTACGTGGTGGTTTTTCCATAAGTAGCAGAAGTAGTTCAAAATTTCAAAGAGCTACGTTCAAATTTAACCACTACTTTGAAATTATGAAGACAAACATTTTACAAATAAAATTCAATAATGATTCAAACATCTAATTTGTTTCAGAAAGTTGTTATTTCTGAGAAATACGACCAAATACCAATTATTATAAAATTCTGACTTAACAACATAGTTTATGTCATTCCCACAATTCAGACGAATCCATCGACACCTTATAATATGTTAAAATCCGTCAAGCCGGATATGGTGTGCCAAAAATGACACATACACACATACAAACAGCAGCATACTCTGCAGTCGGTTGAAAAAGTAATTCTACGTCTTATAATTGGTTATACCGTTATAGCGATGCACTATGGCAGTTCTCGTCTGAGAGGAAACCAGTGTGGAGACAGTAATGGATTACTAACGATGACACATCGATAGATACCATATCTTTTCTCATAAAAACACCTGGCTGTTCAATGAATACTCATATAGATAACTTATATCGATAACAAATAGTATTGATAAGAATATCGCGGCGCGCCCTCCAGAGTCCTTAAGTGTGTTTTTGTTCAGAACACCCTCATCTTTAGAGTAAAATTGTGATACATTACTCCCTATGTACTCGACTACCGCCCGTTTTATTTTAAGCAGAAATTGTCACATGTCGATCGTTGCTAAGAAAAGAATTGGGTAGAATTACTTCATTACTTACGAACCTGATTTACGTAAAATTCTGTCCAAATTTGGTGAGATATCGTCAAATTCATCATCACCAACTTATTACTGTCCCACTGCTGGGCACGGGTCTCCTCTCAAAATGAGAAGGATTAGGCCATAGTCCACCGCGCTGGCCAAGTACGTATTGGTAGACTTCACATACCTTTGAGATTATTTTTTTAATTTTTTAATCTCTCAGGTACGCAGGTTTCCTCGTGATGTTTTCCTTCACCGTTTAGCAAGTGATAATTAATTTCTAATACGCACATAACTTTGAAAAATAAGGTGCGTGCCTGGGATTTGAACCTCGGACCCCTCAATCGAGAAGCCGATTTTCTTAACCACTAGGCTATCACTGCCTAACTCGTAAAATTACATGCACTTACATATATAAGCCAAGAAAATAATACTACAAGTATACTTGTATAGTACTAATTTTGAAATAACAATATCCAAGCATTATGTAAATTATTTGTATAGATGTGTGACATCAGTGATGACTAATTTGACTAATCGGAGTACCGAAACATTCTGTCTCACTACTAATGAGGCGAACGAAGAATGTTTTGTAAATTTACCGCAACGATAAAATTATCGTTGTAATTTAAAATATGAAGTCATCGGAAATTACGTGGAAATAACATTTTACGATAAATGGGTGGATAATATTAATTAATTAATTAAATGGGAGTTGTACGTTAATCGTCTCATATTAGCTCATAATAATTTGGTCTGAAATAATACGATTTTGCGTTACGTTTTCAAAATAATACCACAGATACGAGTTGCGTATTTGTCACAGAACATGATCACAGGCATGGGCGCCGGCGGTCCCTGTAGTACCGGGATCAGAATAGGGCTACGGTATCCCCTGCCTGTCGTAGGAGTTGCGGGCGGCAAGAGTGGAAGCTCGAACCGTCCAGCAAGCGACCCCGGGAAGGCCGGCAATATGTATGGTCGCATACTGTCGTAAACAGCAGACGGCGTAGAGAGCGCCTGGGCTCACCTGGGCTGAGCCTGATGGGGCATCCCGTTCGGAGGACTCCGGTTGCGTTCCGTTGGAGATCCCGGAGTCCTTTTCGCAGCGCTGAGGATGGCCACCAGGGAGGTTTTAGTGCGGTAAAAATCCCACATAACCCCGTGTCGTTATACTGGGTACCTTTTGAAGGTTTCCGCCTCATAAACAAAAAGAAAAGGCATGGGCGCCGGCATGGGGGTGCACTTGCACCCACCTGGCCGAAAAGAAAGGAAGTAGACGTAGGCGCGATCGCAGCATAAAATTTGAGGGGGGGGGTCAGGGGGAAATTAGACCACTTTTTTTTAACCCGTTTTAAATTTATTAATTGTCTGAAACAATCTGACCAAGTGAGAGTCGGTTTTAGGGATGATAGGGCTTTGAGGGCAATGCATATAGAGATGCTTCATTACTTCATGCGACTTTATGAAAAACCACGTTCTAAATGGCTATAGATGTCTAATTGTCCATAGGCAGTAGTGACCACTTACCATCAAGCAGACTGCGTACTTGTTTACTATTTCACTATGATAACCAGCATGGGAACAAGAGCCACATTGGTCAAACGTGAATATTTCGATAGAAAATGTTGTCCTTTAAAAATAACGGTTTCTTTCTTTCTTTGTGGTGCAACGGGTTTATGATTCCAAATTAGTCAGTATTTCCATATTTCACACGTGTGGCTACGATATCTTGCATATTTGTTTAAAAGATATCGGTAAAAATGTACGTTGGTGATAACGATTGCACCGCCTGCATAATCCCTATTAAGTTTACTCTGGTCTGACGATTTTAATTGTAGAATCTATCGGGAATCTAAAAACCCGTTGAGTTCTGAGTGCATTGCCGAAATTTGGTAATACACTTCGTCCTTATTGATATATTATTTTATAAGTACGTGTAGCGAAAACTTTACATTAATTTTAAGGAAAATTGCGCGCACGGAGGCATGTAAAATTTGGCGTAGCTAAGAGAAGGAATGCAAAAAATATATATGAATAAATATAACAAAAATATTAAAATAAACACAATATTTTCTTTTGTATACGTTCATATGGACAATATAAAACACATAATGTCAACAATATTATACTCGTAATTTGTCGATGTAAAAAACGCGTAATTGCTTTTAAATGGAACTTAGTCAATTTTACCTCTTTTTTGCTATTTTACAAAATTTTAAAATTGGTTAAAAAATATCGAAATTTGTTTTTGATTCATGAACCTTATCTGAAATATATAGCATGCATTAAAATTCCTATTCAAATTACTCTTCGGTAACTCTAGTTATTATGCGTTTAAATTTTAATTTTAATTAGATAGGTCGAATATCGGTCTCTGTGATAAGCAACTAATTTGATAAAAAAAATATTACAAGAGGTAATACCCAGATAAACCAAAATGGGTAAATTGGTATAATACGGCTTTTTCCTTATTCCATACAAATAAATAATAATAAGCAACTATACAATGAGGTAAGAAATTCTTAATTCGCTTATTCCATAATTCTACAACGGTAGCCAATTATTCTAACTTTTGGTAATTTAAATTACCATTTCAAATTTAAAAACGAACTGTATTCAAATTATCTGTGACGTCATAATACGTATAAATAAACAAAATAGTAGCAGTCTTGTTAAATATCGTGACCGTGTGTAATAAAAAAAGAAATATGTAGTTTTAAAGACTAGGTTGTGTTGTCTACATAAAACATTACCATAGACTACTTGTAACAAAAATACTTCAAATTGACCTTTGAAATGTTCAATAAAAAAAACCCTTCGCGCACAGTGATACTCGTGTTTACGAACTACGCGACTGAACCGCGAGTCATAGGTCGCCTTCTGATGCTACTCTATTCATTCGTATCTACGAACGTATTCGTAAGGTATTCATTCATACCTGTTACATGAACGACAGTCTCTGTCGTCCACTGTCCTCGACTACCCCTTGTCTAAACGTCGGACAGAAATCTTCAGCGCTACGAACAGTCGCTCGTGTGTTACCTGCCTAAAATTTAAGTCAATCCCGCGCTTGATACACAACAAAAATTTTATAAAACTGATAACTTTTATAAAATTTATTAAGTCGTATTTCGAAGTAGTAGTACAATAAAGTGTTGTAATCTGTTAACGGGCTAACATGAACACCTGAGTCAACACTATCGTACGAGGTTAGCACAATAATTTTAAGTATCAGGTACATGCATCCACATAATATCTCTTACATAGTTATTTGTCATAACAGGAAATAAGGCTAATATTTATATAACGACGTTTTCTAGGGATCCGCACCCAAATGACTAAAACAAAACCGTATTCCTAAGCCTCCACTCTCCCTCCGTCTGTCCGTCTGTCACAGGACTCTACCTACTGAACCGTAATAGATACACTTTATTTTTTAAGCTATTGCATAGCTTTTATCGCGGGCTTTGAGCGCGGCGACCGAATCGAGAAATTCCGTAACGAAAATTAATAACACCTTTGTTGGATATCAAGTCTCCAGGCAACCGAGTTGTTGACTGTCAATAGATAAATCTATATATATATATAAGAGATTTCCACGTATATAGTCACTCATCACGATATCTCTGGAACCATTAGAGCTAAAGACTTGAAATTTGGTAGGAATATTCTTTTCACCGAGTAGAGGTCAGCTAAGAACGGATTTTACGAAATTCCACCCCCAAGAGGGGTTGCGGGGGTGTTAATTTAAAAAAAAACACATTTTAAAACTACAGCTCTTATAGGTATGAAACTTAGTCAGGATATTCTTTTTGGCATGTTTGAATTTACTAAAAACTAATTTTATGATATTCCACCCCCAGAGGGGAGTGCGGGGGCGTTGAAAATTAAAAAAAAATTATCTTCCAATCTATCGCTTTTAAAACTCTGAAACTTGACCAAAAAATTTTTTTAGCATCTATGAGTTTACTAAGAACGTTTATGGAAAATCTACCCTTAAGAAGGTAAAATAGGGGTGGAAACTTCGTTTAGAAGTCCGCGGCTTTTTAAGCAAAGTCTATGAAAATTGTTATTTGGCTTTCTGATTCAAAATACTCACACACCTATTCCACAGTTTTTGGAAAATCAACCATTAAGGTTGTTTAATAGGGGATGGAATTTTATTTTAAAATCCGTTTATTTGGAAACAAGGACTGTAACAATAGGATTTAGCTTTCTAGTACGGAATAATAGATCTTTTTTAACAACGTTTATGGAAAATCTACCCTTAAGAGGATAAAATAGAGGTAGAAACTCCGTTTAGGATTTCGTAGATTTTAGAGCAAATTCTATGTAATTTAGTATTCTGCTTTCTGATTGAAAATAATAGAACACCTTTTTCACCGTTTTTGAAAAATTCACCCTTAAGGACGTTTAATAGGGGGTGGAACTTTATTTTAAAAACCCGTTAATTTGGAAGCTAGGACTGTAAAAAATGGTAATTGGCTTTCTGGTTGGGAATGATAGAACTTTTTTAACACCATTTATGGAAAATCTACCCTTAAGAGGGTATAACAGGGGTAGAAACTTCGTTTACAAGTCCGCAGATTTTGAAGCAAAGTTTATGAAAATTGATATTTTGCTTTTTGGTTGTAAATATCATATATCACTTATTTTCCATTTTTTGAAAATCAACCCTTAAGGTCGTTAAATAGGGGTTGGAACTTTATTTTATAATCCGTTAATTTGGAAGCAACCACTATGAAAAATTATCATTAGACTCAATAAAGCATCTGAGTCACTGTTTTTTTTTAGATCAACCCTTAAGACAGCTATAAAAGGGTGTATGCATTATGCCTTTCTGTTTACACATCGTTTCAGCATTATTATTTCAGCATTTTTAGCAACTCAACAATCAACCCCATTAGGGTACTATTAGTAAAGAAAGTTTCTTTAAAAACCGTTATTGAAGTTACTTCCTTTGGCGTGTCTGAAAGAAGAACATAGAAGTGTAGGGCGAAATTCCACGGGCCGTCGTAACATATATTTTTAATGGGAATGTATTGCGCGTGCTGAAGTGCAGAACAGCGGTTTTTTAAGGTTTCGTACCTAAAGGATAAAAACGGAACCCTATTACTAAGACTAAGCTGTTTGTCCGTGTGTCACAGGGCTCTATCTCTGGAACTGTAATAGATAGACATTTGAAATTCTTACAGAGGATGCATAACTGTGGCCGCTATAACAACAAATAATAAAAATAAAAAAATTGAAAACAAAAAGGGGTCCCCATACAACACAAACTGCTATTCGCTATTTTTCCAACTAAGTTTTGAACCGTTAAAGGTAGACAGTTCAAATTTTCACAATGTATGTACTTTAATGGCTGCTGCAATATTAAATACTAGAAATTTAAAAAAATGAAAATTTTGGTAGTACGGAAGAACCCTCCAGGTGCGGGTTTGACTTGCACTTGGCCAATTATTAGTAACGCGCAGACCCGCGGGCCACAAGGGAAAGTCGCGGGTCACACACCACCCGTGGGTGGTTGGTGTTGAATATTGTCTTTCAGAAATTTGCTGATAAAGTATCTATTGATGCATATGTACATAGGAATGTTTTTGAAATTCTACTAAGGAGGTAAAATAAGTGTTATAATATGTATGTATATATACGGGAAATCTTTTAGGTTCGAAGTTCGAAACGTGAAATTTCAGATAACGTCTATTCAGACAAATACACGACAACGTTGAAGGGGTGCAAATTTCATATATGACAATGCGTAAGTTTTTGAATAAACTTAACATTTTGGTATACTGATTAGGTACATCGCAAATACTTTGGACACACTGCGTGCCAACATTTTGTCCTGCCGTGGGGTAGGGTTGTGGTGGGTATTCGTGGATTAGTGATGGTGATGTGGTAGATACATAGACCTAGAGGCTAGACATAGGCTACAGTATCCTCTCCTGTCGTACGAGACTAAAGGGGGACTTCTGGAGTTGCGGGCGGGAAGAATGGGATCTCTAACCGCCCAGCCAGAGACCCTGGAAAGAACCGCTGTATGTAAAGCCCCATATAACCCCATATAATATATATATGGACGGTTCGTATGGAATAGTTTAAATAATAATTATTATATCCTACATGAAACTTATATTTTAAAGAAAGTTTCATTACAGTCTACTAATTAGAGTTTTTGTGTATGTTTCTGAAGAAAGCTTGACCAATTTAGGTACACAGTGACGAAAAAAAAGCTTTTATTAATTAAATATTAATCCTACTTTATCGTTAAAATTGTTAGGTACAAATTTACGATTACAGTTGTTTGTATGTCATATAATATTGTTTTACGCGGGCGAAGCCGCGGGTTCTGCTAGTATGGATATAATTGAATAAAGAATTATTTTACATTCCTTATTATTTTATTTGATATTGGTGATGAGATGTCGAACGAACTAAAAAACAATAAGAAAATACGAGCCACATTATGTGGGTTAATGAAACGAACCGAAAATTACATTTCGGGAATAGAAAAAATTGACAATGAAGAAATAAATATACGACTGAATTCTTTACAAGAAAATTTGAACAAATACTACTACTACGCGATTCAAGAAAAAATTGAATGGCTTACAGAAGAAGAAAATTTAGAAGAGGAAATAAAATACAGGTACGAATTTGAAGAAATATATACAAAGCTAAAATTTAAATTTTTGAATGTACAAAAAGAAAAGAATCGGCTAATACCTGTATGTTCTTTTATATCGGCAAGACCGGAAGTTTATTTGATAAACTGTTAATTGTCAAGGCACGCTTGAGACGTACACCTAATACAAAAGGGTTATCACCTTATCAGTTAATGTTCGGCAGAGAGGTAAGAACCTATATGCATGCCTTATTTAAGAAATCCGCCCCACTATCCAGATTACATTACAATGCACCGCCAACGAAGGAGTTCGGACAAGGTCATAAGGTACAAGTCCACAGTTACACCAACCCAAGAGTTAAATGGGAGTTCGGAGTCGTCATCCGAAGATTAGGTAGACTCCATTATGAAGTCAGAACTGAAAATGGCATACTGGTGCGCCGTCACCTTGACCAAATGCTGCCGGCGCCCCAGGTGGTGTAAGTGAAAATAGCGGTGGAGGACTGTTGGATATCAAGTCTCCAGGTAACCGAGTTGTTGACTGTCAATAGAAAAATATGGATATAATTGAATAAAGTATTATTTTACATTCCTTATTATTTTATTTGATAACCTTAATTCGTCAACTTGAACACAGATGGCAGTAATACACATTTTTTTTATAATCCGTGCGGAAATCTTAAAATTGCGTGAAGTATGTTTTATATTCCCATTATAAAATTCAAAATTATATTACCACATTATCCAAATAATATGTTTTATCACCATAAGCTATGTTGAATTCTGGATTTATAAAATAACGTAAAAGAGTGTAATTAACACGCTTTTATTAGCTTCAGACGTATGTATGTTGGTATGTTAGTATGTTAGTATGTAACGGAATCTTTGAACAAGATTTTAACCCCCTTCAAAACGTCGGATTAACTCGAAATTTGGTATACTTATTAAGGACCGATGACAATTCAATATTTTAAACATTAATAGTTTTGTACCATTGTCCTTATCAACATCCTCTGGATTAACGATTTTCGAGGCGAGATTTTTCAAACACCTTCAGCAAAGTTCATCGCAACTTTAGATTGCAAATAATTATTGCTATTTAGTTTCAATAGGCGTAACTTTCATATCGTGATTTTTAGTTTAGAAAATAATAATGTTATTTCCCTATAACTCAAATGTTCTGAAACATATCTATAATGCGCTCTTGTAGAATGATTTTTAGGATTCCGTACTCAAAGGTTAAAACGAAACCCTCTGCGGTTTGTTCGTCTGTCGTTGGGCTTTATCTCTTAAATCGTAATAGATAGACACTTGATTTTTTTACAAACGATGAATAATGGTGGTCGCTATAACGAGAAATACTAAAAATTAATAAATAATTATAGTTCAAAAAACTAAAAAACACGCTTTTATGATAAAATCAACTAAAAAGTAGAAAATAATTTTCAATCTAAGAATCAATTAAGGAACAGTAAATAGTATAATTGTGGAAAAAGTGTGGGGTGCTTTTCGAACCTGATAAATGGAGCACCCCACACTTTTTCCACAATTATACTATTTACTGTTCCTTAATTGACTCTTAGATTGAAAATTATTTTCTACTTTTTAGTTGATTTTATCATAAAAGCGTGTTTTTTAGTTTTTTGAACTATAATTATTTATTTTTAAACGTACAATTACAACTGACAGACTTGACAGTACAAAATCAAAACGCCATTATGATTTATGGTACAAATAATTTGTGTACAAAGTGTTTTAAATATGAATAAACAAAGTGCATTTATTAATGAAGAAAGTCACGAAAAAATAGTGAAAGAAAATGAGTTAGAACTCTATATACATTCATTTTATTATTATTATCACAATTGCAGTATTATTTTTCGTTTTGTTAATTTATATATAATACTGCTATAAAGACGACCAAATTTTTTGATATTAAAATAAGCGATATTAAAAGTAGCCCTCTTTTATATATATACACACACACACATATAGTTTAAATTCTCAATATGTATGTATATATTTATATGTGTAAATAGTGGATAAAGATGTATTAATGTAAATGTTGATGATTATGGAAGAATATATTGTATTTCTGGAATTCCTTCTGAGCGTTTTCATAGCATAAAAAATGTTATGCAATAGCTTTACCGCGGCAGTCTCCGAGTGCCACACGTATTCTTTTTTAAAGTTTTTAGCTTTATCTGTTGAACCGTAATAGGTAGACAATCCAAATTTCCACAATGTACTAACTTTAATGGTTGCTATAATAACAAATATTAAAAATAAAAAATATGAACATTTTGGTGGTACGAAACCCTCCATATGCCAATTATTTCGATCCATTAAATATACGATTTATTAAATCGGTGGGTTTGATTATAAATGGCATGATATAAAAGAGCATGAGTTTAATATAATAAAACTCTTATAATATAATAAAAATGTTCGAATTTTGGGTGCAAGCAGTGTATTTATAAACACATTACGAGGAAAACTCAATACTCAATACGATTGTATCGCCTCTGGGATTTTGATACAGTTAACTATTGTATAAAATGAAATGGTAAAATAATTTATATCTTCAATATTAAACCAAATTACGTTAAATTTAAGTTACTGCCATGTTTATACGTGAGCCTATTAACCGCACATGGATTGAAGTCATAACTACTGTTCTTGAAGATTCAATGATGATAGCAAATATTACGTACTAGCTGCCCCAGCAAACTTTGTACCGCCTCAAAATCTATTTATCAAATATATTTCATATAAAATATAGCCTATGTTACTAGTGGATAATGTAGCTTTCGAATGGTGAAAGAATTTTTAAATCGGTCCAGTAGTTTTTGAGCCTATTCATTACAACCAAACAAACAAAGTTTTCCTCTTTATAATATTAGTGTAGATAAATTATAAAGGAGTTTCTCTAGGGTGGGGCCACCGACACCTATTGCTAGTATGAAGCAGTTCTGCAGAAGAATGTGACCTACATATATCTTAGGCCTCAGGGCAATGCAACTGTGATTGACTTCAGATAGAACCTGCCCAACATGAAGTCGGTCACAGATGTTCATGGGCGACAGTGACCATATACTATCGAGTAGACTGCTCGTTAACTACTTCAGTCTTATATGAAATATGTGATGGGGCGTTTCTATAAACGTGTGTATTATGTAGGTACATTTTTATTCTAATACGAAAATTTACCTTTTAATACGAAAATTCCAGACTGACTCAGCGAAGCGTGACTTCCTTAAGCTCATAATATACAACGATATATAATATATAATAATAGCTTCATAGTGAAATGTTATCGTTACCAAAATGTCCGGTGTTCCAAAGGTGTATCATTATCAACTATTTCCTTTTATAGCAGCGCATGAATAACTCCAACTTACCTACTTGTATATTATACAACCAACCAAGTGTATATTATATTTCTCCTACTATACATAGTTATTCAATTATGGAACAAAAATTGTTCTATTTTGCTCATAAATAAAGTTTATAACAAAAATAATTTAGATTAATATTTAAATATTTAAAGTTGAAATAAAAAACCCTTAATTTTAAGTAAGAAAACAGTTATTATTACTCAATTAAATGGTAATTAATTTTCATAGCGTATGACTTCGATAACTTAAATTAAAAATGTAAAATGGCTGAAGGACTACATCACCTTGATGTTCAAAATTTCCTGAACAATAAATCCTACATTTTAGCTTTGAAGCCACAGACCAAAAAACTGTAGCAATATAAAAAATAAAAGCATAACACAGAATATATAAATCACTCCAATATTTGAAGGTCCAGACAAATAACCATACATAAACATTCGCACATAGGATTCAAACTTATATCGACCTTCATTTTATTCCACGGTCGGTGCAGTTAATGGTTTTAATTGACTGATTTCATAAAACCGTGACAAAATTCACATAACCAGATGGCTGATAAGAATGAATCAATAGCCAATATCGTAAATAGGTACCTAATTTACTAAGAACGCCATACATTGTAGAGGAAGGAAACTAAACAGCTCATTCTAAAATTGACGGCGGTCGAAGTTAAGTGAACGGTATTTCGTTTGCTATAAAATATTTCAAACTAGCTGACCCGGCAAACTTTGTACCGCCTCAGAATCTATTTATGAAATATATTTCATATTTAATCACCTCTTAAACCTTCCCTGGACTTCCAAAAATTATTATAAACTAAAATTAGCCAAATCGGTCCAGCCGTTCTCGAGTTTCAGCGAAACTAACGAGCAGCAATTATTTTTTATATATATAGATTTATGATATTGGTAAACAATAACTGGACTTATTAAAATAAAATCTATTTTTTTACAGAATGGCGCCAGCACAAAAGAACGTTGATGTGATTGACGAAGCTGAACTAAAAATGGGACTTTTGAAAAACAATTACTTGTTAAAAAACGTTAAACAGTGTGAAAATAACAATACAGTGTTAGAAGAAAGTGAAAGTTTAAGTGAAAAAGTGCATGGTGACATTGATTTCGATATCGGCGCGTACGAAGCTATGGAATTCACACCGAGAATAAAGTGGCCCGATCTTATAGTACAAGTGTCGTTGCACTTGGTTTCTGTTTATGGACTGTATCTTATAGTAACGAACAAAGTTTACTTTTTAACTACTTTATTTGGTAAGTGTTTGTTTATTTATTTTTTACGCCTTTATTAGCTTGGGTTGTATCTATTTATGTATGTATGTAACGGAATCTTTGAACTCTGTATTTACCCACTTTGAACGGTCCGATTAATTTAAAATTTTGAACAATTATCAAGAACCGATGACAATACACGATTTTAATCATTTTATCGCATTCTCATCCCATCTCATCCCACTCTCATCAGGATCGTCAGTAATCAGAATTAACGACTTTTTCCTCGTGCGATTTTAGCGTGGTTTTTAGTTTTTAAACTATGTATAATTATTTTATTACACCATATACTCGTATGTACTCGTCGTATATACTCCTAACTCTGTTTATGCTTATTATTGAAAGAACCGATTACAAATGGTTTCAGACACAGCTGATTTTTATGTTTTATTTTATGGGTATGTTAAAGTCATGGGTTAGTTAGTCACGAGTATGTTAAATTTGGTTGGATTCCTATTTTATTAGTATTTGGTTTTAAATATGTAAAAACTGTAACATACCTATAAATACATGTAAGTAACGCAGAGTTACTACGTATACTATTGTGGAATAATTACAATAGTAGTTAGGTCATTTCCATTGTAAATAAACACGTAAGCTAGACAGATGACAATTGTTTTAAAATGACAGACAGTTCAATTGTATTCATTTGTATAGAAAAATCTTACTTAAATATTATTTACGTACCTACTTAGTAGCTAAGTTTTTTTAAACAACAATAAATTGACGACCCGCGTGGCGAAGCAGTCACCATACCGGTCTGACGCGCAGAGAGTCCAGGGTTCGATCCACGGCCAAACAGACATCTAAATGATGAATTTAGATTTCTGTTTCTGGGTCTGGGTGTTTGTATATTTGTCTAGGTGTGTGGCACCCACGACACAGGAAATCCTAGTGTGGGGCTGTGAGTGCAGAAAGCGTTTGTTATTTCCTATGTATATATTAGCTATGTTCAGTATATACACAGAAGCGATGTAAAGACGTGATCAAAGATTATTAGTAGTTAGGAAGCCATTAAAACACACCTGACGATCGCCGGACCTAAACAAACAGATAATATACACGTTGTAAATCAAACAAGAAGTGATCGTTAACTACAAGTACTACTTACTACCAGACACAGTGTGTGATATTAGATACAGGTGTGGGTGTGGTAAGGGAGGCATACTTTTCGGAGGCATTCCAGCTTAACGTTTGAAGGTGGTAGAACCCTTTGTGGTTCGACCCCGGCGGCACCACTTTTTCTGTGTCATAACAGCAGCGTTAAGCGTTAAGCTACTGTCTTCTGGTTTGAAGGGTGTGGTAAGGGAGACTTACTTTTTCGAAGCATTCCAGCTTAGTCCTCAGCGGCGCATCTGTGGCCAACCTCGGGTAGAAATCGCATCCTATCTGGGGTTGATTACAAATGTCCATGGGCGGTAGTAGCCACTTACCATCATATGAACTGTATGCTCGTCTGCTACTCCTATATTATAAGAAATACAGCGCTGTAGCACTTTCCAATAGAATTCCATATATAACATACGTGCATTATTGCTATATTAATTGTTTGTATTTTTTGTGCTTCTTTTACTCTACGGTTTCGAATAGTGTCAAGTAAAATATACCCATGTTTCTTAACGTAAAACGTAGATTTTCAATGATAACCTTTTTTATTTACCAGGATTAAATAATTCCTACTTCTCGACAAACAAGTCATTATTCTTTATAATATAAGAATACGATGCAAATTACTTAATTATAAATGGTTACGAAGACTATCAGAAAGATGACGTCCACATCAATGTAATTAAAATAATTTAGGTGCAACACGATTACCGATTAAATACAGTTTAAATCTGCGTATAGATCTAGTTAGGTTTAGCAGTAAACTCATTATTTGTTCGTTAACCATATCCAAAATTGACATGTAACTACCGGAACTTGTTTATTTCGGATATACAGACACATAAAATTACCCCATTTTGGCACACTTTCATGCTATAATAGTACAGTAGTATCTAGTATCTAAGGGCGTAAATCTCTTTGTGGTCAGAAGGCATCATCGCCTCACCTATTTCTGCCTTATAACAATGTAAAGTGATGTGTCTTCCAGTTTGTAGGGTGTTATAGAGGACACGCATATCTGATGCGTTCCAACTTAGTCTTCAAGGGTAACGACGCATATGTGGCTGACCTCATCTCAGCTAGGGGTTTAATACTAACTGGGGTTGATTACTCGAACTCACGAAACTCGAACGGCATTTAGATATACTGCATGCTCATTGACTACTATATTTTTAAAAATAAACAATATCACATGTACACAAATATAATATAGACGTATGCAAGTATGAATGTATGTATCTACAAATATACTAACTGTGTAACACTGTGTGTTCCACTGAGCCATATCTTATAAGAATACTAGCTGAACCGGCAAACGCTGTGTTGCCATATAAATAAAAAAATGTTAAGGGTGAACCCTTATCACTTAGGGGTATAAAAAATAGATAGTAGCCGATCCTCAGACCTACTGAATATGCGTATAAAATTTGGTGAAAATCGGTAAAGCCGTTCAGAGGTGTACGGTAACTAACATTGTGACGCGAGAATTTTATATATAAGATTATATCCACGTCAAAATGTGAAATGTGTAGTATGTCTATAGCAACATTTTGGTATGGTACGATAGAGTAGACGTAAATACAAAGGCATTTCAACTTATTAGCAACGCATGAATAACCTCATAAAGGATTCCTTTTGAGTTGCAAAATGTACACAATCACGAGCCTAATTGTCTTTTCATGGGAAAATATCGTGACTAACACACGTCTACTTTTAGTTTCTTCTACTTAATGTTGGCATAAAAAAATCCTTAAATAACTCTGTGTAAAAGTCTTATGACTGTTTTAGGATTCTAGGTATCGTGGGTGTCATGGAAACCGAAAAACATACACACCAAATCATACCAGAAATCTAAATTTATCATCATCATTGTCGGTCGTAACAGGCTAGCTACTTTTAGTAACGATTGGCAATTGGAGTCTTGACGACTGTCCATCATCAACCCATTACTGTCCCAAAGCTGGGTACGGGTCTCCTTTCAGCATGGAAAGGATTAGGCCGCAGTCCACCGCGCTGGCTAAGTGCAAAGTGGTAGACTTCACATACCTTCGAAAATTGTTCTTTTTTTTAAAGTGATACCCTAGTGGTTAAGAAACTCGGCAACTCGATCGAGGTCCGAGGTTCAAATCCTAGGCGTGCACCTCCGATTTATCAAAAGTGCGTATTAGAAATTAATTATCACTTGCTTTAGTGTTTAAACGGTGAAGGAAAACATCGTTAAGAAGCCTACATACCTGAGAGATTTATAAAAATATCTCAAAGCTATGTGAAGTCTACCAATACCCACTTGGCCAGCGTGGTGGACTATGGCCTAATCCTTCTCATTATGAGAGGAGACCCTTGCCCAGCAGTAGGACAATAATGGGTTGTTAATGATGATGATGATCTAGGTTTTTTTTTTTTTTTTTTTTTTTCGAGGGTAGGAGTGAAAATACCGACACGTCTTTTATACAGTTCCAAGTGTAATTTGAAATTTAAAAATATTTAAAACATTAATTTATGTGTAAATAATTGTTTGTGAGGGCTAAGTACCTACCAGCATTCACTCCTTATACACATTTCAAATAATATCACCCATTTCCTAATTCTTGACATAGTGAACATGGAGTCAGTCAAGGAATCACTTGTAGAGATGACAGAGCTCTTCAACAGCAGAATGAATGAGTTTCAGAAGGAATTAAAAAAGGCTAGTCCTGCTGTTGTGTCTACCACATCCTTGGCATCGGAGTTCACATCTTTCAAAACTTTTATTGTGACTGCTTTAAGCACCCTTCAACGTCAAGTTGAATTCCTGGGGCGCGAAATGGATCGAGCAGAAACTAGGGCACGCCGAAAGATGCTTCTGCTGCATGGTGTTCCTGAGGATGACTCTGAGGATACTTCTTCTATGGTTACCAGGATAGTGAGGGAAAAACTTAACATAGGAACATTCACATCGGCCTCCATTAGTCGTTGCCACCGTCTGGGTCGTCCCAATGATAAAAAACCGCGACCAGTTGTTGTGAAGTTTCGGGAGGCTCCTCTGCGCGACAAGGTATGGTTTGCAAAAACCAAACTTAAAGGTACGGGGATCACCTTGTCAGAATTTTTGACCAAAACAAGACACGCTGTATTTATGGAGGCTCGTAGGCGGCATGGTGTCAAGCAGTGCTGGACCCGCGACGGCCTTATCCATGTTCTGGCAGCGGATGGCTCTCGTCACCAAGTAGACAGCTTGGTGCGTCTTGATGCCATTCCCAAAGCGACTTCCCCGGTCCAGACGACAAGTGATGCACAAAAGCAGGATCGGATTGCTTCACGGCACAAGAGAACACAGAAGAAGTGATGATACGTATTGTTTTCTTTTATTTTTCCCATTACACTTTTTTATTTCTTCAACGTTTCCTAAACTTTTTCGCTGTTAAACTGTTTTTGTCACTTATTGTTATTGTTATTTGAAGACTGTATGCATTATCACTACTATAATACGTATTTTTTTATCATTGTATGCAATGTTTTGGTTTACTTCTACATTAATTTTCATACGAGGGTAACTTAAATGCAATAACCAAAACAACAAATAAATAATAACTCTTCGTTTTTTAGTTTTGACAATGACACTAATGCATTGACGCTGACTGCTGCCATTTGCCCCCGGCACAGTGACGTCTGTCAGCTGTCACATCCGACGTAGTGTTCACAGTCATAGACTGCGTTCCGTTTCTGTTAAGTCATTGTAATTGTGTTGTTAATTTTTTTTTTTCTTTTTGTTTTACTATTATTATTTTTCTTTTTTTTTAATATTATTTGTATAGCTGGTTGGTCTTAGACCTAACATATGTAGTTGTTTTTATTTATTATTATTCTTTTAATATTGTACTTTTTTTATTATTCGTAATTGTAAAAAAATATTTTTAATTTGTCATGTCAGCAACTAGTAGTAATAATAGTCTACCTTATGTATCCTTTTCTTCAACATCCGATGGGCTAAGCAGCGACGACAGTTTTCAAAGCAGTTCATCCCTACATACCACACTAGAAACTATTTTTTGCAATTCGCAGAAAAATTTCAATGTTTGTCACATTAATGCACAGAGTATTCCAGCACATTACCCCGATCTCATTAGTTCTTTTGATAGCAAAAATATTCATGCAGTTCTGGTTTCAGAATCCTGGTTGAAACCATGCCTTCCATCTACATCTTTCTCACTTCCAGGATTTCACTTGATTCGCAATGATCGCACTGGCCGGGGCGGTGGTGGTGTTGCTATTTATTTACGATCACACATCCCGTTTTCCATTCTACGTATGTCAACGTTGGCTCAATCTGGAAGTGAAGCGGAGTATCTCTTTGTCGAAGTTTTGTTTACCAATACAAAGTTACTCTTAGGAGTTTTTTATAGTCCTTCTTTAAACGTAGACTACTTCTCCACCCTGGAAAAAAATCTTGAAGATCTCTGTCCTATTTATTCTCACTCCATACTTATGGGAGATTTTAATACGTGCCTTCTTAAGAATGACATAAGAGCTACTCGACTGAAATCCTTAGCGGATGCAGCCAATTTACATATTCTTCCTCTCTCTGCGACTCACTCTTTTCCCAATTCTATCCCGTCACTTCTTGACTTGATATTTGTATCCTCTACTGACCATGTTTTTAAGCATGGTCAATGTGCTGCTGACGCCTTCTCTTATCATGACCTCATTTACTTGTCTTATAAATTAAAACCTCCCAAAGCTAAGTCAAGGATACTTCTTCGACGTAATTTCAAAAATATGGATATCGATGCTTTTCGGGCTGATATTGCTAAAGTCGATTGGAGCTCCATCTACAGCGCTGACACCGTCGACGAACAGGTGGCCATTTTTAACTCGCTTTTGGTGCAGATACTTGATTTGCATGCTCCTGTTCGTCCTGTTCGTGTCCGCCATCTTCCTGCTCCCTGGTTGACTGAGGAAATTAAAACATTAATTACTAAGAAAAACACTGCCAAAGCAAAATACAAGTCAGATCCCAGCAATAAAAATCACCTTAAGTATAAAATCATCAGGAATCGTTGCAATAAGGTGTGTAGAGATGCACAACGACGCTATATTCACAAGTCTGTTCAAGATACAGATTCTGCAAAGGTCTGGAAATTTCTTAGGTCGCTAGGAGTTGGGAAAGCACGTAATAATACTGTTCCTTGTAATATTAGCCTCAACTGTCTGAATCAGTTTTTCACAAATCTTTCTTGCATGGATAGCAATTTAAAACAAACTACTTTAAATACTCTTTCTATGTGTCCCGCTCCTGACTATCCTGCTTTTTCATTTAGTCTATTCGACAGTTGTGATGTTAAGAGAAGCATCCTCTCGATCCATTCAGATTCCGTAGGCAGTGATGGCATTAGTCGTAATATGATCATACCCGTCCTTGATCTTGTAGCTCCTGTCATTACACATATCCTTAACTTTTCAATTTCATGCCGGACATTCCCGTCAGCATGGAAAGATGCTCAAATTATTCCCTTACCTAAAAAGAATAGTCCTGTTTGTTGTTCCGATTTTCGTCCTATTTCCATTCTCCCATTCCTATCTAAAGTATTTGAGCGTCTCATATATCACCAGCTTAGTTCCTTTCTCTCCGCTCATAATATTCTAAATCCCTACCAATCTGGTTTCCGTCCCGGTCATAGTACGACTACTGCCTTACTGAAAGTCACGGACGACATCCGCTTAGGAATGGATAATAAGGAGGTGACAGTGTTGACGTTGCTTGACTTCAGCAATGCATTTAACACTGTTAATTTCGACGTGTTGCTTGCTACTTTACGATCTCTTAACATATCTCCGACTGCAATTGACTGGTTTCAGAGTTACTTGTATGGGCGCCGTCAGCGTACAATGATTAATGACGAACACTCAGCATGGTCGAACGTTGCTGCTGGCGTACCGCAAGGTGGCGTGTTGTCTTCTCTTCTCTTTTCTATTTATATCAATTCGATAACCCTTCACTTATCTTCACTCTACCACCTTTATGCCGATGATCTACAGATTTACTACAAATGCCCACCTCAGGACTTACCAAATGCCATCGGTGTTATAAATGCGGATCTGACTTCTATCTCAAACTGGTGCCAACTACATGGACTGAAAGTAAATGCTCAAAAAAACCAAGCCATTATCATCGGCAGCTCAAGATTACTGCAAAAGATTGATCTTGCTACCTTACCTCCAATCTTGTTCGATGGTGTCCAAGTTCCTCTAAAGGACACGGTAAAAAATTTGGGCATTTACTTGGATAGCTGTCTCTCTTGGACTCCTCAGATCAACGAGGTCAGTAGGAAAGTATTTTTGTCTTTGGGATCACTCCGGAGGCTCCGCAACTTTTTACCAATTTCGACCAAAATCTCCCTGTCTATGTCATTATTGCATCCTATCCTTGACTATGCAGATGTTTGCTATCTAGATCTAACCGAGGAGCAACTTAATAAGCTTGAGCGTATTCAAAATTTGTTTATCAGATTCATATTTGGAATTCGCAAGTATGATCACATTTCAGAGTATCGAAAGAAACTCAAGTGGCTCCCAATCCGTCTTCGTCGGAATACTCATATTCTTTCTGCTTTGTACTGCGTCTTGTTTAATTCAAACAGTCCCAATTACCTAAAGGATCGATTTCATTACCTGCATCTCTCTCACGACACACGCTTCCTTCGTTCCAATGAAAATCTATCACTTTCAAATCCTTGTTCTTCATCCTTCTTCGGCAGATCCTTCACTGCAGTGGCTGTGCGCCTATGGAATTCCTTACCACTTGTTATCCGTCGGGCACAGTCACTAGATTCTTTTAAAAGACAAGTAAAGGAATTCTACTTGACACGTTTACCTGCTGCATAAATAATAATTATTATTATTATTTGTATGTATTTACTTTATCGTTCTTTCCTATTCTCCGTATTACCACTATTTCTATCCCTTACTTTCTTCACCTTCTACACTAGCTGCTGATATGTTCAAAGATAATTTTCGAGTCGGTATGTATTACATTTGTACACCCCTACCTGTATTTCTTGCATATATATTGTTTTCTTTCAACAAATCTAAGGTTGTCTGGAAGAGATCGCTTTTAAGTGATAAGACCGCCTGTTGTACCGTTCATTATGTTTGTGTATATTTTTCATGTATTCTTTGGTGTACAATAAAGCATTTTTGTATTGTATTGTATTGTAGGTTTAAACTATCAGTCTGTAACCATGAGTGTAAGTGTAACTAACACCCAAACGTGTGCTGGGTGTCATGTTTGATCGTTGCATCTAGCTTTCGAAAGGCAGCTAAATCGTCAGCTAGGTCGCCAATGCTGAAAGAAGAATATCTGTTGGCACCCTTATAGTCAACCCATATAATTATATCCTCATAGACCGAACCAGAAAGCCTCAGTATATTCCATCGGGATGGTAGTTTATACACCGAGCTGGCCGTCATATAACGTACTTGCTATGATATTTTAAAGCACTTGTAGCTAAACAAAGCCATAACCAAATATTGAACCCTTCGCGATATAAATAATCAAAATAATTCTTAACATTATTAAAAACTAATATACCTACCGAGTGACGGATTTTCTACATATAAACATGGAATTTGAGTTTAGCTAAGCAAGGTAAAATAACCTATTAATGTTCATGAAAACTCCTTTTCCTTTTATTATGTTCTGTTCAATAACGTCTTTTCGTGCTTTTTCCTCTAGATTATAAAAGGAAAACAAATAATATTTTCATTTTCCTACTATTGTTTCAGCATTTGCAACAATATACACATCGGGGTTCGGTATAACAGCGGGCGTCCATAGGCTCTGGTCCCACAGAGCGTACAGAGCGCGGCTACCCCTCCGGATACTACTTGCGCTACTCTTCACTATAACAGGACAGGTAATCATAATAAATCTTTATATATATATTTCTTATGTGCGTGTGTATGTCAATGAACTCCTCCTAAACGACTGGACTGATTTTGATGAAATTTGTTGTGTGTGTTCAAGGGGACTTGAGAATGGTTTAGATTCACAATTTAGTCCGTGGGAAAAGGTTTTTTTAATTAATTTTTAATTCGTAAGTAGTTGTTGATTTTGGAATGTTTCATATTGGATTCGACAGACTTCGCTACCATCGCAGTTTCAAATATTCTATTTTTCAAAAAAGTAAGTTATAAGGGTTCACCCTTAACATTTTTTTAATTTATATGGCAACACAACGTTTGCCGGGTCAGCTAGTATTTTATATAATTTTTAAACATTATACAGGACCGAATTTAGGGGGCCCTGGAGCAACAAAAAAACGGAGGCCCCTAATTATTTTTTATCAAGGTTTTTCCCATTAACTCCACCTGCCCTCTCTCAAATGCGGCCCTATCGTTACATAATCCTTAATGATTCAGCTTTGACCACATCATTTAAATGCGATACCGTGGCTTTGTTGTAATGATGTGACAAACCAAAAATTAACTATGTACCATTAAACCTTAGCATATAAGCGCACATGTGCATGTTATGGCCGGTAGTTAGAAAGGCACATGATCTACTTTACTTATGTAAAATACGTCTAACTTTTAGTTATATTAAATATTTTTTATTTCAAGGCAAAAAATGCTTAAATACTAAAAATAATATTATTCTGGAATATCTAAATTCCACATATCCTATAACAGAAAATATATAATATATAAACTAAACAATCTGTGTTATCCAGAGTAATTTAAATAATCTTAAAGCGTTATATACCGTGAATTATTACGGTAATTACGTAAGTATGTAGTAGGAACTTGTTACACAAAATTTCGCCTATACCTTGAAGGTGGTAGAACCCTTTGTGGTTCGACTCCGGTGGCACCACCGCCAGACCTATATCTACCTAATAACAGCAGTGTTAGGCGCTGCTGTGTTCCGTTTTCGAAGGGTGGTAAGGGTGACAAACTTTTCCGAGGCGTTCTAGCTTAGTCCTCAGGGGTAGCGGCGCATCTGTGGCCGACTTAAGGTAGGAATATCTAATTCTATCTGGTGTTGATTACAGATGTCCATGGGCGGCAGTAGCCACTTACCATCAGGTGGACTGCATGTTCGTCTTCTGCTCCTATATTATAAAAAATAACCTACCCTGATACCCCGATTCATTGTATTCATTTACAAACATGGAGCGTTTATAATGTTAGATATCGCCGAGATTCATTATCACCTCGATTACTGCAATGAAGCACATGTTTTGTTATCTTGACTATCTGCTTTAATAATCGACTGACACTTATTCAGAATAGATAAGATACAATAGCGCCACAATAGTTCATGTCTATTATAAGCCTGTTAAGGCCCATTTTTTTTTTTTTTTTTGTTTACGAGGGGGAAACCTCCAAAAGGTACCCGGTGACGTGGGAGCGACGTAGGGTTATGTGGGATTCTTACCGCACTAAAACCCCCCCGGTGGCCGTCCTCCGCGCTGCGTAGAGGGCTCCGGGATCTCCAAAGGAACGCAACCGGAGCCCTCTTAGCGCGTTGCCCCGTCGGGCTCCGCCCTGGTGAGCTTGGCGCTCGCCACACCGTCTGGTGCGTACGACGGTATGCGACCACACATACCGCCGTCCTTCCCGGGGCCGCTGGCTGGGCGGTTCGAGCTCCCACTCTTGCCACCCGCAACCCCGGAAGCCCCCTTTTAGTCGCCTCTTACGACAGGCAGGAGATACCGTAGTCTTATTGTACTCCCGAAACTACAGGGACGAAGCCTGTTAGGGTCCTAGTAGATCTACTTTTAGCATCTATGCAGTATCACGTTTTGTCAACTTACATTCGATAGCGGCATTGAAAACGCGCGTTTTAGCGATTGCGTTTAAAAGTGGCTGCGACCGACGCTCAAACGCAGTCGTCGTGTGTCGTATGCAGCTTTTGATCGCTTCGCTTAGCTTTCGCTGATCGTTCATGCATTTTATATATGTATAATGCTAATTTAAATTTCCATAAATTGCAATAATTTCACTTAAGGACAGCATGCCCATTTAGAAGTGATACATCAACTCTTTTTATGCTCCACTGCTGGACACGGGATTTTCCCCACAATTGGGGTTAACCTGCAGCATACCCTACCTCAGTGCACCAATGCCTAATTTCTACCGGCCAACTGGGTTTAGATATTTTGAAATCACACTGAAGGCGTGTGATATAGTTTAAGGACTGCTATCCTATTATAACATTTTTTTTGAAGGTGGTAGAACCCTTAGGTTCGACTCCGACGGCACCACCGCCACACTTACACCTATTTCTACCTAATGACAACAGTGTTAAGCACTGCTGTGTTCTGGTTTGAAGGGTGTGGTAAGGGAGACATACTTTTCCGAGGCATTCCAGCTTAGTCCTCAGGAGTAGCGGCGCATCTGTGGCCGACCTCAGGTGGGAATATCTAATCCTATCTGGGGTTGATTACGGATGCCCATGGGCGGCAGTAGCCACTTACCATCAGGTGGACTGTATGCTCTACTGCTATTTCTATATTATAAAAAATAATAATTTTAACAATCGGAACGAACAGCTGATATATCTTCCGAAGTACGGAATCTCGCATGAAAGTACCATTAGCTGCAACCCATCCAACTACCGACCGCGCTTAACTTTGCTTAACTTTGTAAATCTTTGTGATCTACACAAGCCGCGGGGCTATATATACGTACATTCTAACAATCATAATATCCATGCCATAATATTACATCAATAACAGTAAAACGAACTGCAATTCGTTATGCACAAGTAATCAATTATTGTACCTACAATTATATTGTTTCATATATAAATAATTATATACTTTGTCAAAAGGCAAAATAAATAAATGCAAGGCCAGCTCTGGCGTTGTAGCCACAGCGATCAGTAAATAGAGTCAATTGTTCCTGTTAACCCTCGTTATTGGAACACTTCACAACGACCGCAGATACAAGTATAAAGTCGAAACTATTGAAATTTAACTACAGCGAGCTAAACAAACATTTGTTCATATCTTGATGTTAAATGTCTTTGATAGCCCAAAATTCTGGGAGAAAGTTTAATATCAGTCGTCGTCGACCCATTAATGTCCCACGGGCACGGGGACTCTCAGAGTGAGAGGGATCTAAGCCATAGTCCGCACTAAAACTCCCCTGGTGGCCGTCCGCGGCGCTGCGTAGAGGACTCCAGGATCTCCAACGGAACGCAACCGGAGTCCTCTTAGCGCTGTGCCCCGTCGGGCTCCGCCCAGATGAGCATGACGCTCGCCGCACCGTCTGGTGTGCACAATGGTATGCCGGGCAGTTCGGGCTCCCATTCTTGCCGTCCGAAACCCCGGAAGCCCCCTTTTACTCGTCTCTTACGACAGGCAGGGGAGCCCAATTCTGGTCCCCGAACTACTTTTTTTAAATAACTCTCAGGTGTGTAGGTTTCCTCACTTCCTTCACTGTTTAAGCAAGTGATAATTAATTTCTACTTCGACCGATTACACCCGAGTTTCAAACCGCTATCACTGCTGACAATACCACAAGGAACTCTTAAGCGTCAAACAAACATGTTATAATAATGATTACAAGCTTTTATTCGTATCATATTCAATTGAGGATGAAATCGTGCAACTGATTTTTAAACCAGTCAACCCCAAGGGATTGAACTGAAATTTTGCATTATGGTTTGCACATTTGGATTAGATGACAACGCATGATTAACTTAGTGACGTCATTTGAAATCCAATATGGTGGATGGCCCATGATGGCGGACCAATATGTTTTTATGCGGCCCCATAATAGAGATATCAAATCAGGGTTTTCTGATAAGTATATAAAAAAGATTGTTTGCAAAAACTTTTTATATACATATATTCAGCTTGGGACATCAAAGTCCACAGAAACCTTCTTCTTCAGTTACAAGATAAGAATACCGGCGAGTTAAATTCGGTTCATCATTTTAATTCATGACGTCAGCTGTTATTGAGAAAGCTAATTAAAGTTAATTTGCTTAATTGTTAAAAAGTTAATGAGAATCCTCAACTTTCTCAATTACAGTCAATTCGCTTCGTTTTAGTCAATATCGAATTTTGTTTTATCTCAATGTTATATTAGTAAGTTATAGTAGTAAAGTAATTTAGTTCTGAAATTACACACATTTCGATAGCCCATACCCAGTAGTAAGCTCGTATAGGGCTTGTGCAGGAACTTTTATTATGGGTTCAGTAAGAGGTATCAACCCAGAGATGCCTAATGCTAATGATTAGAACAATGATGATGTCGATAATATTGTTATAGTTTGTTAACAGACGATAGTTTTACATTAATAACGATGATGCTGATGATGATAATTATAGTCATAATATTGATGATAACTGTAGTTATAATAACTATGATGATGATAATAATAATTGTTATAATAACGGTAAAAGCTATATTAACGATAATGATGATGATAATGATACATTTACTTTCAGCGCGACATTTACACATGGGCATTGGACCACCGAGTGCACCACAAGTACTCGGAGAGCGTGGCGGATCCTCACGATGTCCGGCGAGGGTTCTGGTTTGCGCACGTGGGCTGGCTGGTCCTCACACCCCATCCCGCTGTAGAAGACCGACGCGTTGCCCTCCGCAAGACTTCCCTAGACCTCCTTGCTGATCCAGTCGTTAGGATACAGAAACTGTGAGTTAAATTTGCATGTGTTTTGTTTTTTGTCTGTGTGTTCCATGTGGTACAAAATAATCCAAGCCTTTCAGAGTTATGGGACAAAACTGGTACAACAAAGCTAGTAAAAGGATTTAAGAAGAAAAGTTTCAGCCATTCAATCAGTGACACTTTTGAACTTTTTTGTCATATGGTTTACATATTGTAGTATTTTATTATATTAAACATTAAGTAAATAAGTTTATTTTAATAAGGTATATATGCTCACCGATCTCTTGGATATTATTGTGAATGAACCCGTTGATTAATATCATTTTAATATATTCAACATTTATAAAGCGCTTCAGACAATTCTGGAGCGTAATATAAATTTCAAGGGAATCTTTTATTTTCACTTTCGTTTCATCCCTTTGGTCTGAATTAGCATTGCATATGAGTACCCGCATAGTTTGTAATTCTGCGAAAAAGTTGCTCAGTATAATACTTAAATAAATTTACCTCCCAGAGGTGCCATGTGTGAAACAATTTTTGAATGCTATCTACATGTATGTAGTATTCGGGATCTCGAAGTTAAAAACACTTATATTTCTTCGTATCCTATTATTTTCCACTCGTTCTATCCCTCGTTCTATCCCTCGTTCACACCACAGTCACCGCTCACTCCTTCCTGTCATTCAATCACTCAGACATCCACTTGCATTCCCTTTTACCTATTAATAATTCTATCTTCCCATTTAGACATTTATAATTTATACCAGCATGTTTCCGCAAAAATACTTGACTACTTCAGACATATAGCCATTTATATTGATGATTGATCATGAAGAATACCCGATGGACACTCCTTACTGAATATGATGTAATAGTGGGATGGTTAATATTTAAAAGAGTTGCGTTTGAACCTACATATATATTGTTTATCTTCTCCGCTGAAGCGTGCTTTAGTAAAATTACACAAGTAAATAGTCTCAGGCGTTACTTTGCAAAAATGTATGGTTTAAAGTTACGATGAAAACTTCACAACAATGGCGAAAGCGGTTTTATTGCAAAATACATAGTTTTTATCTTAACTTTAAAACTATACCTACTTATAATTTAAAACTAAGAGTGAGGCAAATAAGGGTGAGGATTTATCTACACATATCCGAATCCACAGATCCATTATATGTTTTAGTGGATCTTGAAAAGATCCTTTACCTAAGAATAACATAATATTTATAACTAAGAATGATAGCCCATAGCTCTTTCTGTCACCATCCTAAAACCTGAGGACCTTATATTACGCCTTAAAATTAAATAGACTATTTGTTTTTCTTTTCACCGACCAATTTCATAGACTACTTCCTAATGCGATCCACCATCTCTGCTCAGCTCTTGTAGCAAATATGTGGCCGTTGTTGCCAAGAAAGTACCCGACCGCTATAGGATATTGAAAGTTGTATCAGGCGACTACTCCTCCATCTGTATAATTTAACTGTCTTCTTTCATCTTGCTATCTATCATAACTTGCTATTTTGTATGTTTCAGAATATTCATTCCTTTGTTCGCACTTCTGAACGTGGTGATCCCGATGGCGATCCCAATGTACTTCTGGAACGAGACATTGGTGAACAGCTTTGTGGTGAGCTTCGTCACGAGGTTCACGGTCACACTAAACATCGCTTTCTGCGTAAATAGCTTCGCTCATCTATGGGGCAACAAGCCTTACGACAGGTTAATGATTTCCTTACTTTCACTTCCATTTAGTTCTTATAATCGTATCATCATCAACACATTACTGATAAGCACGCATCCAACATTGATAGGCACGGGTCTCTTCTCAAAATGATATAGGCTGTAGTCCAAGCCGGCCTCGTTATCCACACGTACTAAACCACAATAGACTTCACATACTTCATATACTTCCGCGCAATATTTTTCTTCAATAATTCATTAATTCTTATCGTTGGGCGTCTTTGAAGATACCTCTTAAATAGTAGTGACTGACCGATTTTTAATTTTTTTAATAAAGCTCTATTGACTCAGAAAAATTGATGTAACTTGTCCTAATGCTTCTTGAGTATGTAAATATTTAAATCCACGTAATTCTGTAAATTCACAGAAGTCTAAAAAAAGTTGTGGGTACAATTCCAGCCGAGACTAGTATGGTAACCGAAGGTTCGTTTTCGGTATTAAAATGTTTCATCCGTAAAATTACCAGCTAAATAGTCGCTTTTTAGCTAGACTTAAATATCAATGTATTTTTTCCAGGTTTATAAAGCCCGCGGAAAACAAGTTGGTTAGCTTAGCTGCACTGGGCGAAGGCTGGCACAACTACCACCACGCCTTCCCCTGGGACTATAGAACTTCCGAACTCGGGAGGCTGAACATATCGACCAAATTTATCGATATCTTTGCTAAGATTGGATGGGCTTACGATTGTGAGTTGAATGATTTATTTACGGTAATAATATTATTATCAGTACATAATATATTCTTAGTTACTTACTGTTTTATACATTTTGTTCATTAAATATAGTACATTACCATCTCATGTAAACATAAAGTGCCACTTTCATCTATTAGCCCTTAAAAGTAAGTATATTGCTAGTTCTAGCGCCCTAAAAAAAGAGGTTTTGCTGTAACCCCTGGACATACTCGTAACTGTGCATATTAGCGACCCCGTTAGTAAACTGCTCCCACCCAAACCCATACGTAGTCTTTAATGCCTAAGCAGTCACTGATAATGTCAGCGAGACTAACGGCAGTATTCATTCTAGAATAACTTTACCATGGCCATTACAGCACTGTAGGTACATTGTTCAAGTTGGTAAGGATCATATTGTTCTTTTTCTAACTTTTCCGTCATTAACTTTTTACAGTGAAAGCAGCAACTGCAGCAATGATCACAAACAGAGCCCTGAGGAGTGGTGACGGCAGCCTCGACACTTGGGATGAAACTGAGGAGCCCTATCCAACTTCACATTCAGATTAACGTGAGATAGCGTCTTAAATGATAAATTAATCATATTTACCTAATATAAGTGGATTATATTTGTCTAGCTTATGTATTTTTGGGTGTGATATAATAATGTTAAAGTGGAACAAATTTTGCATTAAATGTATATTTAAAGTATTATGTGTGATCGTGTATTTTGAATATTTCCAAAATGTTGAAGCGCTACCTCAGACTAGAGTTTCAGTCATAACATCAGCATCCGCTATAGCATGACTTTGAACTCTAGAATTACTTATTCTAGATCTATTACCACAGATTCAAATTAATAGGTTATTATTTGACTAGTAAGGGGCCGTTCAAGTATTACGTAAGCACATTTATTACAATTATTTACCCCCCATGCCCCTTTTTAGCAAAAGTGAGCTAAGCTGTTACCCCCTGCCCCATGTGATCATCATCTAGACTCCCCTGCCCCCCATGTCATCTAAAATAAGCTAAGCAAAGCACCCAATTAGTGCTCACGTAATACTTGAACGGCAAGTGCCAGTTTCAAAATATGTCAACAATGAGATTGATTTACCATTGAAATTTTACTTAATTTTTCACATAGTATCAGGTATATAAATTTCAATAAAGATACAAAAGATCTTCCAATATATGTAGCTACCATATTAAGTTTAAGTAAAAATATCTTCCAAAATATTGATATGATCATGATTGAGGTATAAGTTTGTCTGAAGATTAGTATTAGCTACATCGATATTTTCAAATAGCTTTTAGACATTTTAAGGCCACGAGAATGTCTATTGATTTAAATTTAAGCCTATAACCAAAGACAACACATACAATCACAATATGTAGTAACTAGCTGACCAGGCAAATGTTGTACCGCCTCAAAATCTATTTATCAAATATATTTCATATAAAATATAGCCTATGTTACTCGTGGATAATGTAGCTTTCGAATGGTGAAAGAATTTTTAAAATCGGTTCAGTAGTTTTTGAGCATATTCATTACAATCAAACAAACAAACAAAGTTTTCCTGTTTATAATATTAGTATAGACAAATGTCTGACACCTTTTAGGTAAAAGACTAGGCTATTCATTGAATGGCTAAACTTTACGCACATTCACAACACAACAGTCACCACATCTTGGTATACTGTTGCATCAGTTGTTTTTATTAATGTTACATATTTTTTATATTATTTTAATTTTTTAATTTATCATTCATCTACAAATGTGAAATACTTGATGTTTTGATAATGTCTTGGCAAATGAAACTTATTTGTGCGTAGAACAAAAAGTTGTTATTTTATTATTTATTATTTTTTGATTGAAACTCTTAAGATAAGGATAGTTATATAATATACTATCAGCTATTAGAAGACGAACGATAATAGATCTTAGTTTATTTGAACTACTTAATTCCTATAAGATTGGCATTATGAATGAATACCATCGTTATTCTGAATAGGAACTCTTTGCTAGTAGAGTAGAAATAGGTGATACTGTACTCCACCACTAGTGTCACCCCGATGAATCACAAAGGAGTTATTAAATACTTTTTTTCTAAAATGTAATTATTAAATAATTTTATTATAAGAATGCGCAAATTAACGATGTAAATGAGTACTTAAATATTTTAGCTACTGAATCATTACAATGAGGAACAATAATGAAACCATTGAACACGTTCGAATAAATATAATATTTCGAATAAAATGACTGTGTTTACACAATTCAAAAAAGTTATGTATCAACTACAAATGTGCGATTTAACTAAAACTAACTAGTAAAATGAAAACAGACAAGCTTCGCTTGAAGTTATAATGATAATTTTTTAATGATAATTTTAGTCAATCTCGTACACAATTGCGTCACTTAAGTATTTCTTAAAATAGTTTCTCTAAATGCTTCATAACTTTGTATTAACACCTTCATATATAAACTGTTGGTGGAAGGATAATAATTCAAAAGTTTAAAAACCAAAGTAAAAGTAAAATGCCCTATTTATTTTTTTATTTGGAAACTACGGTGTACCTATTGTATTTCTCTTATTAACGTCCTGAACATTCACGAAGGCTATTAAGGCTAGAGATCTCAAGCACAAGTTTAATAATAGAGATCATTCTCTTAGAAAGGAAAAGGAACAACTAATTCCATAACACAGATCTTTGATGCTACTAAGCTATTTTATTAATAAAGTTAAACGAGAATTCGTGGACCATATCGAATGTATTTCCCACATGCCGTACATTTCAATATAGGATAACAAAGGCTGCTCAAAGCTACCTGAAACTCACTAGGGCACTCGAATATAATCTTAATCTAACTTTAGTCAACTATAGTAATAATAGTGTACACCGAACTACGCTCCCTAACTGCTACCTCTATAAATGTAAATACCCGGACAGCAGTAGTTAGATTATTCGAAACATGAATTAAGGAATACCCTAGTGGAATGTGATATCGTAGCGTTAAATTCCGGATTTCGCATCCACAATTCAAATCCACAACGGTAAACGTCGAAACTGTAGTACTTAGACTGTAAATTGTAATAGTGAAGGAGGTACTAGTAATACTGACTTTAGCAGCAACAACTGTATAGTAAGGTAGTGGTTCAGTGACAAAAGGAACATGTACTTCCTCAAGAAAGAGTAAACTATTTTGTTAATAGTAATAAATTATAGTTTAAAAACTAAAAACCACGCTAAATTCGACAACCACAACCACAAGGAAAATCGTTTATCCTGAATACTGACGAGATCCTGAATGAGATAAAATTATTAAAATAGTAAATTGTCATCGGTCCTTGACAATTGTTCAAAATTTGAAATTAATCGGACCGTTCAAAGTGGGTAAAAATCGAGTTCAAAGATTCTGTTACATACATACAAACAAAGGTAAAAATATGCTTGTCTAGCGTACATGGTTTATATATAAAAAGATTTGAACTGTTCGAAGTATACATATTACACATATTATACATATTATGCATATACTCGTTACTAGCTAAATATGTACATTTAAAATTAAAAAACATTATTTATGGTACAAAACTTTTTTGAATGTGTAAGGAGTGTAAGTTTATGTGTGTAAGGAGAGGCTTTACATGTATGGATCGTAGGAAACATATTTTTAATGGAACCGAAAGAATTTAATGCCTGTATTACTAATTACTTACCCAGGATTTTAAAAATAAGAGTTTACAAATATATTTTTCTATCTAACAATTACAGTTGTATATATTGTGTTACAAAAATAATGGAAGCTAATACATACCTACTTTATTTTGTCACAAACACAATTTTTAATTTATGCATGTATTATTATTTCCATAAAAATAAATACCTACTAAGTTGATTGTTATAAACTACCCCTAAGATCGTTTAATCAAGCATTTATTTTTGCTATTAATTGTTAATGTTTTAATGTATTTGTTGTTGTTGCTTATAAACTTCTTATATTTTATATATTGTTTATATTATTGTTAATTTAGATAACTACTTTTCTTTGTTAAAATATTTTAGACATACGAGTACTTTGAAAATGTATAAATGTAGAAAAAGAAAAAAATATGTCTTATTACCTATGTGTTTTTTCTACGAAAGATGATGATTTTCAATCGATATCGTTTAGATTAGGACATAAAAAACTTAACTATATGCGTGAATTTATATATAAAATTTTATTGATGATGTAAAAAAAGCCTACATCTTGCACACAAAGTAAAACGCACATATTTCTTCATTCTTCTTCTAAATACCTTTTGTATTTTTATAAGTAATCAATCAAATTAATTCTTCCATGTACACATATAATATACCTAACTGCTTATAAAAGACACATATTTTTTGATGTGTGGATGTTAATTAGGTTCATTACAATTAAGTTTAAGATTGTAATTTGTATTTGTATTTCTTCCATACAAAATAATAATAATAATATACTTTAAAAACTGATTGAAATGATACATATAACGATATTAAAAAAAAAAACATTTTCTTTATTTCCCTATTTTTATAAAAGAATGATTCGATTTTTTTGCTTTTCTCCCAAAAGATATTTATAATATAAGAAGCTATAAAGACATATGCTATGTTTTAAAGCAGCCGTTATTTTTTGAGATCATGGCTTATTAATTTATTTGTCTATATTTCAATAGTAAATAAAATTTTGTTTTTTCCTATTCACAGTTTTACAAATAAGACAATTTGTAAAAATGTACCATATGAACCACCAATGCAATTATTTGTTCTAAAAAGAAATAAATTTTCAGTTATAAGAAGGTTTAAGCAAAGTGAATATTGTTAGATTTAAGTTTCAGTAAGTACAAATGCTATTAAAAATACCAATTCCTATTTAATCATCTATTTCACTTTAAAATATGTATTTTAAAGTTAATATAATTTGTTAAAGATGTCATCAAAAATGGTAAAATATACAGTGTTTTAACCTAAATAAATTAAATTTTGTTACTTGTGTATTATTTATTTTTGCCCTAATTATTCATATCTTGGATGCGCCGCTACCCCTGAGGACTAAGCTGTAACGCCTCGAAAAAGTCTGTCTCCCTTACAGCCTTCAACCGGAACACAGCAGCGCCTAACACTGCTGTTATTAGGTAGAAATAGGTGTGGCGGTGGTGCCGCTGGAGTCGAACAACAAAAGGTTCTACCACCTTCAAAATTTATTACATATTACATTTTTATTACATTACATTCTCATCCTCCTCAATCCTCAGGAGTTGCAACGCATTACCTGCTTCAGAGGAAACCCTGTTCTATGTATTCTTGGTTACATTCCGGAAGAACAAAAAAATAATGAATGAATGTAAACAAAGAAATATACCTATTTATAAAAGAAGAAGAATATAGAGATCTATAGAAGTAGTGTTTTGGCTCCATTCGAATTTATCTATCCCTGTGTCCCTTTCTATTATTATATGTTTCTATATTATATATATTTATATATTTCTATTATTATTATACAGGGAGTCCGGTCGTTGGTGTTAGAGATTTTAATGGTAAGTAGGTACCGTTAATTTTATCGATAAATTACCGATTATAAGCTACCATATCTGATGGTAGAATAATACAGGATGTGTACATTTTTAACATGAACTTGTGCAATTACCGGCTAGAAAAGTAGATTAAAAAAAAAACTTGTACGTTAGAGAAGTAGATAAAAAAATGTAAAGAAACCGTTCAATTTTTATTAACGGCTTTTTATTATCAGCTTTGTAACTTCTTTCAGAGATACGAGATTATTGCTCTATTTCTTATACTTTTGGATTTAGCCACGAAGGCCCACTTGATATTTCTGTATATAAGGTAAGAAGTGCGCCTATTTTCAAAAAGTTATATTTTCTCACTTTCGCAATTTTGCTTTGAAGATTCGAATAGAAACCTAGGTACCTACTTGATCTTTGTATAAACAAACTTGTAACAGTAGGTACATTAATAATATATTCATTTGTTAATTTGATACAAGTATTTACTGTTTACATACGTTCATTATACGTGTTATTCGGGTGTTTACTATTTACTATTTCGCGTAAGTTCTTTCCTGCCAATTCTCTCATCCGGTTTATTTAGAAAAGATTTTTCTAAAAAATAGAGATCTCTTGTAAGAGCCCCCTCAGTAATACAAATCACCACGATGATTTTTTAGGAGTAACAGACGCAGGCAATTGGATCCTTATGATCCACCTGAGGTACATGAGGTTGACCCCAGATGCCACGAGGACTAAGCTGGAACGCCTCGTATTAGTGTGTATAGCTTACATCCTTCAAACCAGAGTACAGCACCATTCAACACTGCTGTTATAAGGCAGAAATAAGAAACAGGTGCGGCGGTGGTCTCCGGGACCAAACCACTAACCGTTCTACGTTATTAACTCCTTGTATACAATCAGATGGCACGTCTGCCTTTTGGCTAGTAGTTAAAAATAAGTAACCCAGCAATAGAAAAGTCGTAAACCTCGCCTGTTTAGATTTGTTGCGGAAAAGGACTCTTTATGTTTACTGGGCTATAAAACGTATGCTGTAGACGGAAGAAAAACATGAAGCGCCTAACTAAAACATAACATAGAAATACTGATGCGAAGCGCATCTTTGTTATGTTATTCGGCAATTGTAAATCTCGACAAAAACATCAACAAGGATGTCTTAATATCCGATATTTTGTTATAGTCATTATTTTAATGCTCATTAAACAAATAAATTGTCCTATTAATATTAGAGAATACAAAGAAATCAAGGTAAGTCAATTTATAATATCTATACCTAAATCCTATTTATTCGTATTAAAAAAACATATAGACCTATTAACTTATAGACCTATTCCTTTCCAATTGTATCATTATTGAAGACAAACTACTTTGGACCCCCGATTGAGAAGGTTTCCAAAGCACTTAGTCATTACAACTTTTATTATAATATAGTTTATTCGGAGCAAATTGTTATTTGATGGCTATTTGGAACGATGGAAACTAATTTCAGCGCAACCAGGTGCCAATATTCCTGGAGAGACCCGCTAAACAAATAAACAAGACGGTTATAAATAAAGCAATTCAAATAATGTTATTCAAATAATATTTTTAACTGGCGTCAAAAAAAATACTTACTATTATTTCGATTTTTGTAATGTAGGTAAGAAGATCAGATACCTACCTACTTGCAGAAAATCTTCAAGGAGTAATATCTTGTATTAAAAATATACTAACTCCTAAATTAAAACTCCTAATTGGTCCTCCTATTTGAAATACCGATAATTAATTTTAAGTATGTAACTGAATTCAACATGTCAATTTTTTAATAAATAAAAATTCTTCATTTTTTGCGTCATTCGATTTACTCGTAGATGAAGATTATTAAATGTGTTTTGTTAATTTTTTTACGCCTTGGATATAAGAACCTAATATTAACAATTTTCTAGAAGCTCATCGAACCTTCTCTGTCATATTTGTACAGTTGAAATTACTATACTTATATTCTTATATTTCTTAAATAAGAAAGAAATCTATCAATAGACGCAGATGCGTGTATAAATACGTAAACTGCATATTCATCAGTAAAATCAATTACTAAAATTCACTAACAAAACCCAACTGAATCTATAATTCTCTTGGGATTGAAATTTTGGAAATAAGCACATTGGAAAATTTCCGATTTGCTTCAAACAGCTCAGCAGAGATTTTTTTGCAAAATAGACAGATCGCAGATCCACGGCAGTTGACGGTTCGAGTTCGAGCGTAGCACACGACGCTTACCGGTGCCGAGAACGCTCAGCGTAATATATTCCGATATCCGATAAAAACAATGTATGCTTAAGTGAACTTACTTGATACTTAAGTGATACTGATTCATATTTCAATGATACTGTCAACTTTGATATGTTCGAAAGAAAATTATGTTTCCTCTTTGGATGTACATTTTCGCTCATTATGTGGTAAGTTAGTCCGATGGATTACTTATATCATTTATAAAGTTAGTTTTTAGTATTTAGTAATATTTATATTAACTTGAGTTTATTCCAAGCGATAACGAATTTAGAAAAATAAGTTATGAATTGATGTTATCATAATAATATTCATATTATTTTATACTACAAATGAAGCAATCAGGCAATATGCTAGAGTAGGAAATATGCGTTTATACCTAATGTTTTTATAACACGATTGAAATATTTTCTTTTGTGTTTTTTCTGACTCAAAGTTCAAATACAAAGATGATTTGAGTTTTTTATAATTCGACAACTTAAGTACCTACCTATTGATACTTTGTTATTTAAGTATTCGTTAAATAAACAGTCTCATTTGTGTAATAGGAAGTAGGTATTGGTAATGAGGCCATGAATTAAGTACACTGCATTAATATTCTAGCCTAGGTTTACATATAATAAATTTTGGAATACCTAGAAATTTTATAATTTCGTTTATTCTGCGAAAATACTGCATTTCTATTGTATAGTTTTGAATAATTTGAATTTTTCGACTCTTTAATAAGCAACTAATTTAACCACATTTATTTAAGACTAGCTGACCCGGAAAAATTTGTACCGCCTAAAAATCTATTTATCAAATATATTTCATATATAATATAGCCTATGTTACTCGTGTATAATGTAGCTTACGAATGGTGAAAGAATTTTTAAAATCGGTTCAGTAGTTTTTGAGCCTATTCATTACAATCAAACAAACAAAGTTTTCCTCTTTATAATATTAGTGTAGATTTAACTACATAAAGAACTCTACATTTTTCAAAAACAATATATTATTTTTCCTTTTTAAGTTGACTTGCCATAAAAATGACTTACACGTGCTATTAAGAACATTAAACGTAAAGTAACTAAGTGTTTATGTTTATGTTTATGTATGTACCATTAATAAAATAATGATAAAAGAAACAATAAAATTAAACACAACAGTCGGTTGCAACAATTTCCTATTCATAATCACCGATATCTTGTGAATAGTCTGAAATACAACAAACATTACGCCAAATTTTGGTCTGCGATGTTAAATGTCTCGTCTTGTAATTGACAGATTAATCCCCCTTATCAAAAATCTATCTATCCAGTAATTGCCTACCAAACATCGACATTTGACAGTTTCTTCATACCAGTCATAGATAATTTTCGTTCTTTGATAATCAAAGCAGTGGATAGATTAATTATTGAAGAGTAACGGGTGGAAATATGTGGGCATATTTTGCTAATGGATTGCTAAGCCTTTCTGCGATCTAAACTGGAGTTTGTGGAGAGTTTCCGCGAGTTTACATTACCATAAATTGTCTGCCTTTTAGTAAAACTGTAATGTATTTGTTAGTGTGTTATAATTTATGGGTATGTCTCGAAATATTATCTTACACCAGTCTTTCAAATGTAATCCTCAAAGTAACAGCTATCTATCTATGAAGTAACAGATTTTTTTGACTAATTAAATCAGAATTCTACAGATTATCTAAAAATCAATGTCTGTAGATAAAAGTTATTATATAAAAATAAAGAAGTGTTATATAAATGTGTACCTACATTATATTTATGACAATATCATTGACCATGCACATCGTTAAAGCGGATTTAACCAAAAATACAGAAATGTGTAAATATATGTAGAAAATTGACCTACATTTTCTGACCATTCCAAACTTTAAAGCGAACGGAACAAAAAACATTTTTAAGTACATATCTCATATCAAAGAAAATCCCAACAGAATCAGGATAATTCTGAAATCTAAAAGTATTTCGTGTAAAGCAACATTTCTGTTAACAACTTTCAACAATTTAGTTAAGGAAAAAGAATTTCCATGCTTTACAAAGGGGATATAAAATGGACTGGGGACTTTAACTCGGAAATTTTCGTCTCCATATTCCTTAGAAAGGTGATGCTCCTTTTACCCGACTACGAATGGTAATAGTTAGGGTAATTTTTCTACCCGACTGCTAAGGAAGGGTTAGTCGAACTTATATTCGAGCAATTTTGCATACACGTTTGGTTTGGATGGAAATGCACGATTTTCTTAGTGACATCACTTTTGTATTTGTTATGCCATAGAATTAAATCCATTGTGAAAGTTTAAACTGTTTATCTATTAGACTATTACGGTTCGACAGATAAAGAGAACAACGCCGGAAAATAGCTATTTCTTTTATGGCGACACCAATTAATTTTCAAAATATTTTAGCAGTTTTTGTTACAGCGGCCACCATTATGCATTATCTGTGAAAAAATACGGTTCTAGAGATAAAGTCCTGTGTCAGACAGACAGATAGCGGAGGCTAAGTACCCTTTATACCCTTTGAGTACGGAACCCTAACAGTACGTACCTACCTAATTTGCCGCCAGAACTGCAGACCTTTGTTAGATAATATTTATAATGTTCCTCTAATTATTTGCGCCTCGCTAATACAATTTGTGACATTATAATGGTTCTTGTTAATCTATCACCTGAATAATTTGCATTATTCGACGAGTTTTTTTTTTTATAATTTTTTTATTGATACATTTTTAATTACTAACATACATTAAATGTTAAATATAAACTAAAAATGGAGTTATTTACAAAATATATACAAGAAAATTATAAATAAAATAAGCCATCTAAAATTGCCGTGTGAGGCATGGTTCCCAAAACGCTGGCGGCGTTTTCTTGCTGCACGGCAAGACTTAATCTTTGTGCAAAATAGCCGCCAGCTTTTTGGTCACCGGAAGCAGTGACAATGAGTTAACAATGAAACAGTAATTAAATTTGAATTACGTTTAGATTTTATGATAAAAGAAATAATTATTAGGTAACATAGGGGATGACACTAATGATATTGTTAAAAGTATAATAATATATTATACACATTGATCATGGAGATTCCTGAGTAGTTAGAACAATTAAAATTCCACGTGGCAAAGTAAACGATATGCGTTTTATTTTTAATTGATGTTCTTTAGTCGCCATTTTCCTGCACTGCTTATTGCATAACTTTATATACAAGTCATAGGTATTATAAAAACAAAAAAACGCTACTGCGTGCTAAAAATAAATATTTCAAAGGGGAAGTAATTTATTCATATCACTCCCACAATTTAGTCGAATCTAACGACACCTCATATTATGTTAAAATCCCTCAAGCCGTTCCAGCACCATAGAATAACACATACAAACGTTCGAAAAACATTACTTGTCGCAGTCGGGCAAAAGGAACTTAACCACAGAAAGATTACACAGTTACAAGTTAAATATAAATAAATTTGAACATACACAGTAATTTTACGAATATGTCTAAGAAGTAAGATAAATACGATTATTACTCTACGTTAGTATTGTCAAAGAAAACTTTGAATACTGTGCATTAGTAACAACTGCGCAGATCTACCTTAAGTCAGTACAAATCATTTTAACAAGGTTGTTAATTTTATAAGAAATTTTGTAATCAATTTACACTAAGTGTCCGATGAACCAGACTTGATTTTTTGAACGAATCTCAAATTCGGATGAAAGTATGGAAAAATTAAATCTAAAAATTTTCACACTCCTGAGACGAAATATAAAAAATATGCCTTATAACAAACTTAAGATATTTATAACGAGCTTAATAGTAGAAAATTATTTAAACGAAAAACATCAGTAGCATAGAAATAGGTGCAAATTAAAATGCAAATGCCAAATATAAGTGAGTAGACTGGCTAGACAGACAGTCCGTAATAAGAACATAATATCATAAACCATAATGTTGATCTAAAATTTATATTACACTGCATAATCATACATACATTAAGCAGTGTAGCGTAGTGGTTGATACTAGGATTGAGGTGTCCGAGGTTCAAATCCCAGACACGCCCCCTGATTGCTCAAAAAAAAACAAATTGGTTGTCTGTAAAGTCGGTTTACGGACGATAGATTTACGTGATAACGTCATAATCATTATTTTTTGTAATACAAAAAAAAAGTTCTTATTGATGCATTGTTAATTAAAAATTAATATAATAATTTTATAGTTGACATAACTATTACTATTCATAATATATATTAATTATTTTATTATTATTATTTTATTTTTTAATTATTTTTTAATTTATTTATTTATAATTAATATTATTAATTATTAATATTATCAATAATAATAATTTTATATAATTTGACATAAATATTTTTAAAACTGGTTATAAACATTAATTTTTAATTTTCAAATATTATTTACAGTTTTTTCAAATTTAATTTAAACAATTTGTTTAAATATAATCACAAATAATTAGTTATAGTCATATTATTATTTATTTATTATTAATCATATTACTCTTAAAATGGAAGAATTAATTACCTTTTTTGCCGCTATTCTGAGAAAAACAGTTAACTGAGGTGAATAAAATAAAGGAAATCAATTAAATCTTATCAAAATATAGAAATAAACACAAAACACGTTGTCGCGTATTCATCACTTGTTTACAAATAATAGCTTCCGTCGAGGTGAACGGAGGTTATTGTAAAAGCTCTCGAAGAAGCTCGCGTGGCAGCGTTCCAGTAGCAGAACTATTCTAACTGCTAGCTCTGACGTCACGCGAAAAGAAAGATATGTGTGTCACAAGCCAACGCTTAGGCCTCTATCGTTTGTTTTATCGCGCCTCTCTATCGCTTGTTGCGCGCTCTCGCTTGCACGCACAGGCTCAGGCGGAACGTTACTATTTTTCAATTTTACTGGTGATTATCAATTTATAAGACGTTATCACGTCAAAATGCGTATTAAAAATTCATTACACTTGCTTTAATGGTAAAGGAAAAACATCTCATTCAGATAACCTGCATTCCTGAGAGATTTTAGAAAAAAAACAAAGATTCTCAAAGATATGTGAAGTATTATCAGCCAGCGCAGTGGATTATTGCCTAACCCTTCTCATTCTGAGAGGAGACCCGTACCCAGCAGTTGACGACGACGATCACATACATACACATAAATTATTTGTATATCGAATACGACCCACGTTTTTATTTAGGACCCTACGTTTAAATTAATTTGCTTCTACCTTCATCAGGCTCTTGATCAAAGTAGAGCGAAATTGCCTTTAGCGCCGTTTGGTCGATGCTTTGATTTCAGGTTAATTGTTTTTTTGTTTTTTTTTTTTTATTAAATAAATAAAAAACACCATATCAAAAAGAACTGATATTTCAAAATTATATATTGTACTCAGTTAAAGTAAATAGCATATAATAAGTACGCGTAAAAATTATCTGGCATACTTATTGCCAGTTTTTATTTCATACTAAACACATGGCAGTGTGTCAGCTAAGTTCAAAAAATCATATTAATTTTGTACATTTTAAAAAGTGCCGCCCGTAACCCTCGCCAGAATATCATCATCAAACCATTACTACCCCACTGCTGGGCATGGGTCTTCTCTCAGAATGGATTAGGCCATAGTCCATCGCGCCGGCCAAGTGCGTATTGGTAGACTTCACATACTTTTAAAAACTTCTTTCTTTAAAAAAAATTCAGGTATGCAGATTTCCTCACGATATTTTTCTTCACCGCTTAAGCAAGTGATAACTTTGAAAAATCAGAGGTGCCTGGAATTTGAACCTCGGACCCCTCGATCAAGAGGCCGAGTTTCTTAACCACTAGGCTATCACAGCCAGCTCCGGTTGTGTTCCGTCGGAGATCCCGGAGTTCTCCAACAAGCGTTGAGGACGGCCACCGGGGGGGTTTTAGTGCGGTAAAAATTCCACATAACCCGGCGTCGCTCCCACGTCGTCGGGTACCTTTTGAAGGTTTCCCCCTCAAGAAAAAAAAAAAAAGGCTATCACAGCCAGGAAGTACCTTACATTTATTTCCGTTCCTAAACTACTTGGAACTGTAATGTTCTCTACTTGAACCTAAGTGTATGTTATACAATTTATACATGCTTGAACACGGGAATTTGGAAAACCACGAATTAGTAGTAAATTATCGGAAATTTACTAATGAATGTGGTGAATTTCCGGAAAATTGTGTAATACGAAATTTTTAACATTTAAAGCAACAGATATTAACGAGGCTACATAAACGAATTGTACCTTCCAATTTTACGTGCGCGTAAATTTAAATATTGGATGTTATATAAATGAAATGTTTGACGAACTGGCCAATTTACAAATATCGAGATTTTGAGTAGAATTACAAATTGGAATTTATTTCAAATTTAGACTCGTGTATAACGAGTATTATGATTCAAATATAGCAATTTATTTGTTTCGCACATTTATTTTTTCTCTGACTTTTGTAAAAAATCTCTTTCACATTCTACAAAATAAATTAACAAGTGTAACCTTTGTTAAACAATGCATTTTATGTATTATCTACCTTTTTTTTCTCTCGAGGGGGAAACCTTCAAAAGGTACCCGACGACGTGGGAGCGACGCCGAGTTATGTGGGATTTTTACCGCACTAAAACCCCCCCGGTGGCCGTCCTCAACGCTTGCCGCCCGCAACCCTGGAAGCCCCCTTTTAGTCGCCTCCTACGACATGCAGGGGATACCATAGACCTATTCTAGTCCCGGAACTACAGGGACAATGTATTATCTACCTAATGATAATAACCGTGACAGACGTCTTAACGTGCCCTTTGGAACACGGAAACGCAAATTAAGTATTAGCTACCAGTGCTCACCCACCCAATTCCAACAACGCTCGATACCTATTGTTTATCTTTGTAGATCAGTTATGACCTAAACAAGCTGCTGGGCTAAGCACGCTTCTCATTAAAATTAAGGGAGTTAACACTCGGGCAACACGAACTAAGACACGAGCGAATTTTCGTATCCAAGCATTCACTAGGAACAGGCAACGGCAGTCTGTCCTTGTAGTTCCGGGACTAGAATAGGGCTAAGGTATCCCCTGCCTGTCGTAAGAGGCGACTAAAAGGGGGCTTCCGGGGTTGCGGGCGCCAAGAGTGGGAGCTCGAACCGTCCAGTGTGTTACCCCGGGAAGGATGGCGGTATGTGTGGTCACATACCGTCGTAATCACCAGATGTTATGGGAGGAGCGAACGCTCCCCCAGGGCAGAGCCTGATCCGGGCATCGCGCTTAAAGGACTCCGGTTGTGTTCCGTCGGAGATCCCAGAGTTCTCCAACAAGCGCTGAGGCCGGCCATCGGGGGAATTTTAGTGCGGTAAAAATACTATATAACCCGGCGTCGCTCCCACTTCGTCGGGTACCTTTTGAGGGTTTCCCCCTCGAAAAAAAAGGCAGCGGCAGTCAGCGCCGATTTGCTGACATGTTGCGACAGTCAGTAACTGTCGCTCGTCTAGTAGCACCCTAAAACAATGTAAAATCGAAAGATATTTATAAGTGTAACTACATAGCAACGATTAGTACCTAAATATTCATATTTAATTGCTTATGCCTACCGGCCTGCAATTGCCTGCAAACAAGGACATGCAACAAGATACTTGCAAGTGTCGTATTATGCACCGTCATCAAAATGACAAAGCAATTCATTCAAATATTACTTAATAGAACACAAAAGAAATGCTGCTTGTGTTAATTTATTTTATTCGCTTCATAAATTATATTGTTTATTTGTAAACCTATAATTTACACACAAGGGAGAACGTGAACAATCGTACAAATTTATCGCAAACGAGAGCATTCAATACTGACAGTGGTTTTTATGAGAATAGAAGTGATAGCCTAGTGGTTAGAAACTCAGCCACACAATCGAAGGTGCGACATTCGAATCCCACACACGCACCTTGATTTTTCAAATTAATGTGCGTATTAGAAATTAGTTGGACAAAGTTGTGACACCTTTTATGAATGTGTCTATTACCGAACCATACATCAAAACCTATCTAGTAAGGGGTAATCTCTATTCAGATTTCAGATTAACCTTACTCTACAAAGCGCGGTATAGCCATAAAGCCAGATGAATGAAAATATTTTCTATTTCTATTTCGAATAAAAAAAATTGTTCATGCATTGCCGAGGTGTATACAGCCAGTACGTTTTATTTTATTTATTTACGTTAATTTAAACAAACACATCCGTATGATTTCACAAACAAATACTTTCAGCTTTTTCGATATTAAGATATATCAAAGTAAATGAATCACTGCAATGCAGTTGCATTGTGTGTGTGAATTATGTAATGTAACTTACATATTATGTGAATTGTTTATTATATACTCTCACTTTACATAAATTGTACTTCTTGGGACAAAGGTTTTAGCGCGGCGTATGGTAGGAGTTGATATGTTGAAATCGGCGTGTAAGGAAAAAGCATTATGTCCCCTCCATGTTCCATGTCCTCTTCCTTCATATATGTCTATTATATACAAACTAAAAAAATTAAATTTAGAAACTTTGTTCCTGGCCAGCGTCCCTCGACAGCATATCTAACTTTTTAGGGTTCCGCAAAAAAAGGCTAAAAACAGAAACCTATTACAAAGCCCCACTATCTGTTTTTCAAATGGCTCTATCTCTTGATATGAAATTGGGACACACTTAAAATTTTCACAACGTAAATATGTCTATAGCTCCTATGATAACGGGACCCTATTACTAAGCCGTCAGGTACAGGGTTCCATCTCTTGAACACAATAGATAGACAATTGACCACGGCAATGGCGACAATGGATCACCATTGTCGACTTGACTGAAAATATCGGCTTCTTGATTTGAAAGTCAATAAGCCGATATTGTCAGTTTTTTTGGTTTACATTTTTTACCGTAATAAGAAGAAACTCATTTTCACTACGTATGTTATGTTATTCTACAGCTGTTATGATAACAAATAGTTTAAAAAAATACGTACGGAAACCTCCGCGTGCGTTATATGATTTTAGACTATGTAACGGGTACTCACGATATGCGTTTTTTATTGCCGATATTTCGACCCAGTTGCAGTTGAAAAACGAACTAGACGTAGGGTAGATAGATTAATCTACCACTAGTACTTGTCAACGGTTTCTCCCCTCCACCTCAGTTTCGCCGTGACCACGATCCATGTCATCCATGCATGGGTCGAAATATCGGCAATAAAAAACGCATATCGTGAATACCCGTTACATAATAAAATATCTCCGCGTGCGTGTTGGCCAATTAGCCAATTTATTATTAATTTGAATGGTCACTTTTGTACACAAAGATTTAAATGTGTTGCGTTGAATTTCGTTGAAGTTAACATATTTTAATTAATAACAGTTACTTTCGACCTTTTTATTCACACTTGACATGTTTACTACATTTGTCATTTGTACGTTATTATTTGTGCCAATTAAAATTTTATAAAAAATCATTTTACAACGGCTTTCCTAAAGTAACATAACCGAGCTTTTCAAATAAACATTGGTTACACTATTTTAAATCGAATTTGATAACAATGTAAATCCATGCCTATTTTTGAGTACCTTACATCATTTTTTTCTATATTTTTTTCATGTGAAATTGATTATCACGGCAATGACACTTACCTAGATAAATTTTAATAATAAAACCAAATATGGAAATTAAAAAAATCGTCAAAATCGTTTCGGAGCCTTTTCGCAGAAACCAATTACAGACAAATATATATACAGAAGAATTAATCGTTTAAAGTATAGGATACAAGCACAATATAACCGTCAATGTAATGCAATAAAGCTATACTTGGAATATGTTCTACCCTTATCGTCGTAGGTTTATTGACATATACCCTTTAGGCGACAGACGAGCTACCTATATCCAGGAATTTCAATGTAAGCATTGTTGGAATAGGCGTTATACCTATACAAAGAGATTCCCCACACTGTGCCGGCTGGCCTGCTTTTACTATAACTGAGTTCCTTAGTATCTACCATAGTAAATAGTATGCTTCTGCTATAAAATAATTTTCTCTTACAAAGTTTAAAATTTTAATGAAAATTCCGTCCAAATAGATTTACCTACCGTTGCAATTAAGTTTTGCAGATAGCGTTTTTGTTTTTGTTTGTATAAAAATAACATAGTAATTATAATATCAGAAAACATACAGAAATATTGTTATTTACAAGGACGCTTACTTTTTATTTATCTTTCCGCGAATTCGTGGCTATGGCCAACATAAGATGTTGATAGGATACAAGTTACGAGAGAACATCATAACTTTTTGCTGCATACAAAACAAATTTATATTTAATCCCAAAACCGACTTAGACGCTAATTGCCGAACTGAAAAGTTTACATTACTTATGTAGCCCATGTCACACTCACAATTTAAATGACTGTCAAGCTGTTTAGGCTTCGGGCTGTAGAACGTGCTAAGAAAAAGCACATAGGCACATACATTTGCTCGAAAAACATTACAGCAGTCGGGTAGTAATAATAATAATATACATTATTGTACCCATAAGTAGAAATATACACAAGGAAATTTTAAAATTAAAAAAAAATACATTAGGCGGCCTTATCGCTAATCAGCGATCTCTTCCAGGCAACCTACTGGTTCGGAGTTAAAGTAGAAAGAAATAGAATAATAGGTAGGGTGCAAATAACAGTTGTAAGGAATAAGATACAAATTTTGGAACAAATTAGTGAAAGTATTTGAAAGAAAGGAGAGAGATTTAATAGAGTTGTGACAGAATAAATAAACAAAGAAGTAAAGTTAAACAATAATTTAAACTATTACTTAAATAGAGTCTTCGTAAATAGAGTCATAATAATAAATACTATTACTGTTACCGCGCTCATGGTTTATGTCATTATTAATCTATTCGTTCATTTATTTTTATAAAGTTCAAAAAAGGAGGAGGTTCTTTATCTAGCGCTGCGTAAAAACGCCTCCCGTTTAAGATCAATTCCCATAATAGTTCCCAATATAACTCTGTGTTATTTTTTGTTAGATCGGTTTCCGTTATTGTACAATTAAAAATATGTTTCATGTCTATTTATACATTTATTGGTTATTTTTCATTCATTTTATTATACAGGGTGAGTTTTTCAAACGGGCCATCAGGGCCAAATCCGAAACTATAAGGATTAGCGAAAAATGCTGAAAGGAGTTACGAGGCCGATTATGATAAAAATTAAAACTACATTATTACTTTTTTAAAATAACTTTTTTCCTAGCCGGGAATCGAACGAGTTCATTTTGAAAAAAATACACCCTCTATATTATTCCACTGTCTGATAGTGTTGCTTATAGGGATCAAAATCTGGGAAGTAATGTTATGTGACAAATTAAAGGAAAAGGAAAATTTTGAAGAAAATACCTATTTTTCCATACATTAGCATACTAATCCTCAAGGATTATACATATATATAGTTACCGTACTCCTCCGGAACGGCTTTACCGATCTTCACCAAATTTTTATACATTTTCAGTAGGTCTGAGAATCGGCTACTATATGTTTTTCATACCCCTAAGTGATAAGGGTTTTTCACCATTAACATTTTTGATGTGAAACATCTATAGCCGCACGTAAAACCGATTTCTGGCGTGGCGACGCATGCCATGCGCAATCGACTGTGCGATAATTAAGTAGTCCCGATTTGAAATAAATTCGTAAATTTTTGTATTTAATGAAAATAAATGTTTATTCAATAAATAGTCATCGTTATCTGGAAAAAAATCGTAATATTTTATTTTATCATTATGACATATTTAGTTCCTATCATAATATGTTCTTTTCTGCATATTACTTTTACAAAATAATGTCGATGTTTCACATCTGCCAGGCGTCCCCTGACGGCTCACATTTTTTTTTATTTATATGACAACACAACGTTTGCCGGGTCAGCTAGTTTTTAATATAAAATGTTTAACCTTCATCTTTACACGATATCAAAAGATTGAACATAAACCTTTTTAACCGACTTCATTAACAAGTACTTTTCAACGCAATAACTGTCTTATAGTAATAGTTGTAAATCATGACTGGAACTTATAAACTATACTATCCTTAGCCCGCGATGTCCTACATGAACACTGAATTTCTACAGTTTGATAATTGTAATAGTTAATAATTAACTATTAATTATTAATAGTCATTATAGTGTAATAGCCATTTTGCCGAAGCTCAGGCCATTCTCATTCATTCAATTTAAAAAAGCAGCAATGGCCAAATGGTTTAGAAACTCAGCCCCTCGAGGGATCCGAGGTTCAAATCCTAGTTCACCTCTGATTTTTCAAAGTTATGTGCGTATTAGAAATTAACTATCACTTTCTTAAAACGGTGAAGGAAAACATCGTGAGGAAACCTGCATGCCTGAGAGATTTATATAAAAAACATCTCAAAGGTATGTGAAGTCTACCAATACCCACTTGGCCAGCGCGGTGGACCATGGCCTAATCCTTCTCATCCTAAAAGGAATCCCGTACCCAACAGTGAGACAATAATGGGTTGATGATGAATAGTTAATTAAAAGTGGTGGAACGCCCTGTGCCTCGACACCGGCGGCATCACTGCCACACCTATTTCTGCCTAATAACAGCAGTGTTAAGCGCTGCTGTGTTCTGATCTGAAGAATGTGGTAGAAGAGACTTTTCCAAAGCATTCAGTAGTCCTCAGGGGTAACGGCGCATCTGTGACCGACCTCAGGTTGAAATATCTAATCCTATCTGGGGTTGATTACGTATGCTCACCCATTGGCAGCTGTAGCCACTTACTATCAGGTTAACAGCATGCTCGTCTGTTACAACAATCTTTTTAAAAAACTCCAATCTTTTTTTAATTGATAACGTAGTTAGAAAACAAAATCAACGGTTAACACTCCGACAACACTGCTGAACTTATATACATTTTAAATTTTAATATACATTTTTACCAGCAATCGGACGAACTGAATTTTTTTTGAATAATACGAAAATTGCGATATAACTGGCAATCAGCCGGCGTAGAGCCAATAAAAAGGTTTTTTTGTTAAGAGTTTTAACATTGTACAGTCAGCTTCAATAGAAGATTAACAGATGAAATATATTTCAAAAATAGCTTTACACCCAAGCGATCACAATTAGGTTAACACCCGTAATGTCACAATTTGATTAACATCGTAAAGTGTCAAAAGTAGGTATACACTAGCGCGTCAAATGCTATTTTTGAAATCTTCATCTACTCGTATTAACCTATTGTTGAAGCTGACTGTACACATCATTATTTTACAATTTTGCAAAATAACAAGATTTATAGTCTTGGTGACAGATAGAGACATGTGTACAAAGAATTAAAAGTTAGTTCTCGGGGATAACGAATTATCTGCAGGAGAGATCAGGTAGTACTTTAATCCTATCTGGCGTTCTGGGGTAGTGGCCACTTCTACTGGTACAATATTATAACCACACATAAAAATATTCACAAACAGTAATTCAGATACATATTTTAGTAATTATGGGCCTGTTTTCCATATTTGGCAAAGGGAGATCTCCCGCCGGGCTAGGTGATCATGGCCGGGGAGCGACCGCGCTCCAACAGTCTCAGTTCGGAGCTTGTATATATGCAGGATATTTAGAAAACTTCGATAGCGTGATTCAGACTACTCGTGGCGCCATCTCTTGTCGAGTAGCGGGAGGTCGCCACACATATAAATGGCAAGGTATCTCAAATATGTAACCAAAGATACCTTCACGCACGAACTATTTTCCTTCACAGCTGTACCAAATTACAAACAAAATTACTCGTACCTACACCCAGTACCTAGATCCTGATCCCTAGAAATATCTAATGCATTAAATCATGAACTGACATATTTTTGCGAGGAGATATAATTATAGTTCACATACGCACACATTCACATTTATATGAAAGTCATTTTTTTATAATAAAGGAATAACAGACGAGCATGAAGTCTACCTGATGGTAAGTGGCTACTGCCGCCCATGGACATCTGTAATCAACCCCAGATAGGATTAAATATTTCTACCTGAGGTCACCACAGATGCGCCGCTACCCCTGAGGACTAAGCTGGAACGCCTCGGAAAAGTATGTCTCCACACCCTTCAAAACGGAACACAGCAGCCCCTAGCACTGTTGTTATTAGGCAGAAATAGAAGCATGCACGTTACGGTGTCCCGTACAAATTTTTTTCGATTCTCTTAACAGCAGAACCCTCAAAAGTTGCGTAATTGAGCGTAGATTAATAAAAAAATAATAAAAGAATTATAAAACTACATCTTTAGCGCTCTACCTTCTAGCTTCAAAGTTTTGCGAAATTGACATTTTTTGGTGATATTTCGCTCTTCATTGTTACTGTTCCTTAACTTGATTTTAAACATTTATTTACTTTATTTTCTATATTGGGGTAATACAAACACGACGTTTTGATTTGCTTATAATAAGCCATTACCAGCGACTTTGCATTTGTTAGGATTTAATCAGCAAATCCTCATATTTCCACAAGATTTTCGTTTTTACTCGCGAGGGTTTTCTTTGTGGCAAAAACAATTGTTATACCATATTTGCTGTTTATACTATGTTAGGACCATACTGAGAACTTGATGATCGGCAGCTACCAACTATATAGGGACATCCAACTACCTTTGCGTGTCATCTGGAGAGCTCTACCTAACTTTGAAGTTTTATAAACTTTACATTTTTACAGACACGCAACAAACATCTATCAACCGTACACAATTTAGTTTATAATCAATAACAATAACATAAAATAAAAAAGTATTCTACCCAGAAATTGTGCTTGATTTTACAACATACCTATCAATAATAAAGCCATCTATATTAAAAAAAATAATTATTATTAATTATTATTTATTTATATTATTATTATTTATTTTAAAAAATATTATCATTATCTATTTTAAAAAATAAAATTTTAGCACATAAGTAGCACTTATCATCATCATCAGCAACCCATTACTGTCCCACTACTTATATCAGTAGAACTTATATCATAGTTAAATGGCACAGATCGAAACTAGTGGGCAACAGTTGCGGTTGTTTCATTATTACCATGCTCAGTCAGCATTATAATGGTTGCGTATGGTTCGATTTGTTCCATACAAATTAAAGATACCGACTAATATAATATAAATGTTGTTCATGCCTATAATTGGCACTCATACGAACCTTATATTATTAATACTACTATAGTGTACTTCTAAGTACTATATAATGTATTGTGTGTGTTGCTGTTGGCATGTAAATAAATAAATAAATAAATATATAAGAAGCTATATTTACACTTTAGGAGGCCTCTGTTACCAGTTATACATTTATTTCTCTTCACGCGTCTTCATTTTAAATATGTTAAAGAACGTTTATATAACCTGAAGCTCCACACAATATTTTGGTATAAACTCTAGTAAAGAACTTTACTTATTGCGGTTTAAATATCCTAGGTTTAGTGCAACTTTAAGCTTATCTAGTCTTTTTTATTCTTCGCAATACCAGTTATCGAAAGTAGTCGCTATTATCAAACAACATAGTGAAAAGCATGTTTTCTTCGCATACAAATAAAAACATTTCTATCGACAATAGAATCGACGATAGAACTCAGATTTTTGGGTTAAAATCAAGAGTAGATCCGGTGAAATCTTATATGGTTACACATTACGTTCAAGAAAATATTCCACATGTATTTGAAAACAATTACATAGTTCGTTGCGATTGGAAATAGTGGTTTACTGCGGTGGCTTATAATTTGCCTGACTTGCCGAACTACATGTTAATGTAGATATAAAGATGACAATTATCTTTGTGAAACATATCCATTTGAATCAACTGGACGTTGTTCTCTAGACCTGGATAAATGTCCCACTCGAGATGGCTTCTTCTGTTAATATAATAGCAACTCATCACTAATGTCATACTGAGATTTTACATTGACCATTTATTTTATTATACGTCGTTAAAATATACGCCCGATTTTATTTCTTATCAAGAGAAAGACTTCTTCTTTTACCTTTGGATTTTTACTGAAAAAGCTGAGTTCTGTTATTGATTACTTTATCGAAAGAAATTCTTTTTCTGTGCATTATTTGTACATTTTCTAGGAGCTGAAGTAGAACCATATTACATTGTATATACTCTCAATTTTACACAAAAATCTGAGTTCTCTCGTGGATTCAATGGACGAAAGGAATAATTTTGTGACAACATTTTTGTAAGTACATTGTATGATGATAAAGACTACATTGGGGAGTTAGTATTGCGAAGAATAATAAAAACGGGATAAAATTAAAGTGGTACTAAGCGCAGGATATTAAAATGGCAATGAATCAACTTCTCTGCTAGATAATATTACATCGAAATAATTGTATGTCTCGAGCGCCAGGTAAAAAATGGCCGGTTCTTCAACATATTTTTAACACGGATCTTCAACTCATGTTATGGCTTAAGAGCTCTAATTTTGTTTATATGATATTTTCCCTGTCACATGCAATCTATAAAGATATAACAGGTAACAGCAGCCTCACAAAGTGTAACTATGACGAAGTTACAATATCGAGCAAAAATACCAAATCTTGGACACAAAAATAAATTTCAATATCAAGTATTTGTTATTAATTATAAGCTCTTTATTGTTTTTATCGTTTTATTGTCTTTTTCTATTAATTTTATTACAAAAAGACTCCTTAAACGTGATATTTTTTTATTATTGTAGGTGTCTGTTAAAATGAAAAATTTATAAAACTTCATGGCTCGGTAGAGCCCTCAAGATGACATGCAATTGTATTTTTTTTACTTTATCTGTAATCTGTGTAAAATTACGCAACTTTTGACACCTCTGCTCATAGTGTAGCTCAAAAATTTTTTTTCATACAAGGACGGGACCCCCCCCCCCCCCCCCCAATGCACGTAGCCCACCTGGTGATAGGAAACAACTTACAATTCTGCGTTTAGCAAACTCAATTTCAGTCTCAATTTCACTACTTGTAATGCAGGTGTATTACACATCCCGCCTGAACACATGTAATATTTATCTATGTCAAATATACAGGGATTTTAAAAGCTAAATGCAGTTACACATGAGGACATTTTGCAGCTATTTCGTAGCGTGTTTCGTGAACGCACATCAGTACCCTTAGTATGACTTTTTACGTTTTTACAAAAATGACTGTTTTTGTATTTGTTTACGTATTATCCCATACATTTCCAATCCGCGCCCCTAGAGGCCTGTATCAGAACTGTATGGGAAATACGTAAACAAATACAAACACAGTCATTTTTGTAAAAACGTAAAAACTCATACTAAGGGTACTGAATCGCTATAACGCGCGACAATTTCGGGCAACATCGGATAGAGAGTGGAGTGATGCGATGGTATCACGAAAGTATCGCACTCTTTTGCGCTTATATCGCTACTTTTTTTTATAATATAGGAGTAGCAGACGAGCATGCAGTCCACCTGATGGTAAGTGGCTATTGCCGCCCATGGACATCTGTAATCAAACCCAGATAGGACCAGAAATTCCTACCTGAGGTCGGCAACAGATGCGCCGCTACCCCTGAGGACTAAGCTGGAACGCCTCGGAAAAGTATGTCTCCCTTACCACACCCTTCAAAACGGAACACAGCAGCGCTTAACACTGCTGTTATTAGGCAGAAATAGGTGTGGCGGTGGTGCCGCCCGAGTGGGACTACTCACAATACCTACTGCATGGCTGCATAAAGTCATCGTGCATAACCGCACTAAGACTTTCTTAGTACAAACTACATTTAAATAGTTATAATGCAAATGACTAAGGAGAAATGTAACATTAATTCAAGAAGAGACGTATAATTATAAATTTTACTAGTTGCTGTTATTGTGGTGTGAGATTTCGTAATCGCAGATTGTAACATAATGTAATGCACAAATTCAAAACCAGTGTTACCGCCTTAGAGATAGATTTTCTAAAAACGTTGAAACAATTAAATTATTTATAGCCCAAATACAATTTTTTTTTTATAATGCTTGCTTAAAAATTAATATCAAAACATGTTTTATTAAATAAACACGTTGCAACATTTTTTACGGTACTAGGTTCTAGGAAGTTTGGTCCCTGTAGTTCCGGGACCAGAATAGGGCTATCTCCTGCCTGTCGTAAGAGGCGACTAAAAGGGGCTGCCGGGGTTGCGAGTCGTAAGAGTGGGAGCTCGAACCGCCCGGACAGCGACCCCGGGAAGGACGGCGGTATGTGTGGTCGCATACCGTTGTGCACACCAGACGGTGTGGCGAGCGTCACGCTCGCCTGGGAGGAGCCCGATGGGGCAACGCTCTAAGAGGACTCCGGTTGCGTCCCCCTGGAGATCCCGGAGTCCTCTACGCAGCACAGAGGACGGCCACCGGGGGGGTTTTAGTGCGGTACGAATCCCACATAACCCCGTGCCGCTCCCACGGTACAGGGTACCTTTTGAAGGCTTCCCCCTCGTAACCAAAAAAAAAAAAGGTTCTAGGAAGTTTAGGCTCTGCCATAACGTTTTATCTTACATGAAAACAAACGATGAATTGGAATAAATATTTAATTGCTTACTTAATTACTGTGTGGTGACCTCCCGCTACTCGCCAAGAGATGGCGCCACGAGTATTCTGAACACGCTATCGAAGTTTTCTAAATATCTGGCATATATAAAAGTACCGAACTGAGACTGTCGGAGCACGGACGCTCCCCGGACGTGATCACCTAGCCCGGCGGTAGATCTCCCTTTACCAAAACTGCCGATAATTATAAATAGTCAATCAAACTATTTATTTTTTTGAGACTTTAGTTGTAAAAAAACACCAGATGCAAGATCGTCTTATTTCGAATAGCTAGGTACAAGATCACCATATTTATTCTCACTTTTTTGAAGATATTGTGAGCAAAAACATTCTTTACACTATTACATTCTTTATAAACATAAAAAGATTCTTCAAAGAACTTAATGGAGTATGCCAAGCCTCCTCGTCACAGAGAAAATGTAATTACAAGTAATAATAATAATAATACTCTTTATTGTACCCAGATATAGAACATAAAATAAAAACATACAATTTAGGACGACACAAACTGTAAAGTGTGGAAGTGTTGTTTGAGGTAGGGAGGCGCAGTTGGATTAAATAGTAAACAATAGAGAAGAGATAGAATGTGAGCATTCCGGCGAAGGCGAATTGGGAGCCACTTGAGTTAAGTGCGATATTCAGAGATATGGTCATATTTTCGTAATCCAAATATGAACCGTATACACAAATTTTGAAGACGCTCAAGCTTACTCGTATCTAATTGCTCCTCGGTAATGTCAGGATAACACACATCAGCGTAGTCAAGTATAGGTAGAAGTAATGATTGTGCAAGCGTTATTTTAGTGGGAATAGGTAAAACATTACTCAACCTACGAAGAGAGCCCACTGCAGAAAACAGCTTTTTACTAACCTCCGTGATCTGCGGTATCCATGAGAAGTGTTGGTCCATGTATATACCCTGATTTTTCACCGTATTACTGTAAGGAATAATAACGTTATCCAGAGTTATTGGTGGTAGCAGGTTCCAGTCGATTCTAGAGGTCAGTCGCGAACTCCCTATAATAATAGTCTGCGATTTGGAGGCATTTAACTTAAGGCCATGTGTCTTACTCCAAGTCGAAACATGAGTCAGATCAGTGTTAACAATTTTGATGGCGCAGTGCAAGTTGCTCAAATTTGCTTGACTGTAAATTTGAAGATCGTCTGCATAAAGATGGGAGAGAGAAGTGAGGTGGAGACTAATAGAATTTATGAAGATAGCAAACAGAAGTGGAGACAACACGCCACCTTGCGGTACACCGGCAGACTCGACCAGTTGGAAAATTTGTCATCGATTTGAATACGCTGTCGGCGACCATACAAGTAACTATGAAACCAATCAATCACCGTCGGAGATATGTAACGAGAACGCAAAACCCCTATGAGGACATCCCCTATGAGATAACTGGATTGAACAGACGTTTTAACACCGGTTTTGTCATTTTGCTCATTTTTTATGTTGCACTTATATAGTGCAAGGTGTCAGCGTGGATTTACCCGCGTTAAACAAGATAACATGACTTATGTACCCGAAACCCTATGTACCCTAAATTTCGCCTGAAAGCAAATGACGATCGTATGTTGGCTTTGTTCACATGTTTTAATATCGCTTCTGTCAAGTCATTCCAATCGTGATAACTTTTAAACTATTCCTTCAAATTATTTAGTGTAAGAAACAGAGTTTATCGACATCAAATTTCGAAGTTTATAAAGGTATTTATTTTGGTAAGAGTTAAGTAAATACTGCTCGTATAATATAATTGTAATATAATAACACATTATTTTTCACGCATTAAAATAATTTTGTTTATATTATAAATATGAGGTGGCATAGACGTTAAAATACATACTTAAACAGTTAGTAGCTGTTGTAATATATTTAATGTATTGCATGAAATGTAATATACATAATGTTACAGTAGAGCCGCGATAAATCAGTTCCTAAATACCTACTTAGACGGACTTTATTTATCCAACATGCCAAATATTCGCAAATGTATGATGTGAGAGGTGACCGTACCTACCTACATATTGGTCGTATGGATTTCATCGTGAGATTATTAAGTTGTCGGATTATAAGGCACTTTTAAAAAAAATCAGGACTTATCAAATTTCATTTTTACTCCATATTTACCTACTAAAGATTTAGTTATAGATATATGATGATATAAGGTGGATTGATTATTAATAACGGACGTATTTCGTTGATCCGACACCGCCTAACAAAACCATTGCCGTGGATCTACTTTATAAAGTAAAAACTGTAAAGAGTGTACTTACAACGTGATTCGTGAATAACGCTCACGTTTTGGAGTAAAAAAAATAATCTTGGACGTGACTGAAAACAATTATATTTTAATATTAATGTTACTTATATAATTGTACAGCGCTGAGGTACATAAATAGCTGCATAGTTAACTATAAACTACACTAAACACTTCTATTATTCGTTATTAAATACTTTAATTATAATCTATTTATATAATAATCTTTAATATAATTATGTACTTAAGAAGTTGAATGATTCTCAAAGATTTCCCTATTAACTTTACATCGGGTAAATAAATTTATAAATAAATAAATAAGTTTCATTATCGCATACTAATTTTACAATCTTTACAAAAACATTTAAGTCATTTAAAATGGTTTTTTCGCACTTCGCTAGTCCACTACCTAAGATCGTATAGATAATTGCTATTGATGGAAGCTAAATAACTAGATACATGATTGAGGAACTTGCAGAATTTCCTTATATACTAGGTAATTACAATAATAATATCTACTATGGAATTGTGAGCAACACTGGCAGTTACAAGATCAGCAAAAAATACGCATTTTAGTCGATAACCATTATTAGACGAGTAAAAACTGAAGAGTTAGTCCTTGAATTATAAATAAATAGAATCGTATAGTCATCGTTAATTCAATAGAGCAAACTTTTTCTAAACTCATACCAGGATTTGCAAAAAAACAAACAGGTTTTCAAAAACCTAAACAAATATATATATATCAAGTTAACGCCCCGTCGAAGCATACTTAATTTAAAAGTTAAGTAGTATTAAAGTAAATAAAACATTTTTATTATCGATCTTATAGATAGATATCTAATTATCTTTTACGGTGCTATAGACGTATTCGTAAATACACAAATGACAGATATAAACTTAATAATACTAATTATCGAGTTTTCAATCTTAACGAATTACACAATAGCCTATCAGATTCAGATTTATCGTATAGATGCAAACACTTCCAAATACGAATAAAACTGACGTGAAGGGATTGCAAATATATGTGATCATATGGTCTTCTTGGTATTCATTATAATTCAATCTGATCTTTTTAGGGTTTCGTGTCCAAAATATAACAACTGGGCCCTATTAGGAAGCATTCGCTGCTTGTCTCTTGCTTTATAAAACACACATCAAAAATAAAAATGCGCCTAATGATACTATTACAAGGAGAAAATGTCACACCGGCTAAGGTGCCTCCGGAGTTAAAACACGAAAGTTTCTTCTTTTTAAAACACGAAAAATTTGTCTTGTAAATCTTCTAAACAGTAATGAAAATAGCTTTAAATGTGTTGTAGAAAAAAAACATAACCAAACGTATAGGGTTTTTTATAAAAGGATTCTCAAAAAAGTTTTCCAATCTGCACTTGCCCTGTAGAATATGATCTCCCAACACTGAGACAGTAATGGTGAGACAGATGCAAAACCGATATCGTAGAGCGTGATGTAAATACAACATAGAACTAGCCATTTTGTTTCTTATCGCAAAACGTCGCAAGATAAATAGAAAAAAAACTCTCTCAGATAACAACTATTAAGTCAGCTTAAACAGTCATTAATATATTTACGAAATGAACTTTTAACCTGCAAATTTAGCAAAGACTGGTTAATTTAAATACAATTACAACGCAATGACTATTTGAATTGTTAATACTTCAGATATTTATTTGACAGTTTAAAAATACCTACTTGTGTCTCATTAAATATGCTTCACGTTGTAAATAATACCTATTAATGTTAAACTAATCCGTCCCATTACTGTCGCACCAGACATATCTGCTTTCAGATTAAGAAGGACTTACTTAGGCCATCCACATCAGCTAGTTCCAGATTGGTAGACATCACACATCATTAAGAAGTTAAGCAGAATTCATATGAGAGAGCGTTTCGTCGCGATGTTTTCTTTTACTTTAAAAGCACATGATTTGTTCATTTATAATACTCGTGTAACCTCCATAAATCAGAAATACGTGCGTGAGATTGAATCTTGAACCAACGAAAGAGACAAAATTTTTACTACTGAGCTATTACTACTCAAAATATTTTTTTTAACAAAAAAATACAACCGTCTTCTATGTCACTACAAAGTAAAAAATAATTGAAATAAATGTTGGTTTAGTACATATTTCTGAAGTCGGCGCTCATATTAGACACGCTGTTTACATCGTTATCCAACGAAATATATTAGTGATGACATAATAACATTTATATTAATACAATATGAAATTGTATAAACGTGATCATGAATTAAGATAAGGTCTGAATTGACATTGATTGGAACCCCCGCCTGCTCGCTTAGTTTTATATTATCTTATTTATTCCAACCTAACCTAACTAAATAGTCAATGATGAACTGGCTTTGCAATTTCATTAGAACCTACACCAAATATCTTCAAACACAACTCAATTATTCCCATCGGTTGAGGAGTTACATATTTTGTCTCCTAGCCACATTATCAGACCCTTAAATAGTCAATGATGAACTGGCTTTGCAATTTCATTAGAACCTACACCAAATATTTTCAAACAAAACTCAATTATACTCATCGGTTGAGGAGTTACATATTTTGTCTCCAGAACCCATTCTGATCCTCATCATATTTAAGTTGACCAACTTGTAGCAATTGTCTACACACGAAATTAAAGGCATTAACACGTTAACAGTGGACCTACAATATATGAAAAGAACCCCTCACGTGTAAATGCGTTTTGAGAAAATATGATAAGCAAAGTGTATATTATATGACACCTTATAATAAATATTTAATTAAAACTACCCTTCTTATGTTTTTTTTAATTTTTTTAATGACCCACATGTGGTGCACTCACGTACGAACTAAAAATTAATTGCCTCTCATTTTAAATACGCATGTGTAGGGTGAAAAGTGAACGTATAATAAAACGCGTTAGGAGGCGTTTTATTACATACACATACACGATGCAGCTCCTACTCCAGGACCATCGATGAGAACACATTCTACTTCCAGTTCCTCATCCACTTCCAGGCATAGCCTAACAAAAATTCCGAGAAAAACGGACAAAATAATAAGAAAACGTTACGTTGGTTGTTATAAAGCCATGATTGAAGGAGGCAGTTCTGCTTCCGAGGCTCGAAGTAAAACAAAGAAAACTTATACTGAATGTATTCAATGCAAAAAAGCTCTCTGCCTACCGTGCTATAACGTTTGTCATTAAACTATTTTTTTGTTGATTCTTGGTTAATTCTCTTCATTTTTTTAATTGTTTCTTTATCATTTTTACTTACTCATTTAAATCATTTGATTACAAAAGATATATCTATGTTTTATTTTTATTCTAATAGTACAAAATGCATTGATTTATTTTATTAACTTTAAAAATTTATTACTTGCCAACCCTATGAGAATATCCCCTGGTTGTTGCGCCATTTTTTTTTACATTTCAGTGTTGATACGTGTATGTAATGAAAACTAAAACAAATCACACGTGTAGACTATGAAAACGATTCTAATTTGTATAGAGCTGTGGCCCACATGTGGTGCACGCACGTATCAGAGTGACTTAAAAATGACCCACATGTGGGGCATTCACTGTGAACGTGTTAAAATAGGTTCATAAACGGCGAAATTATGGCTGTTATGTTTACATGGGTGGAGGACTTCCCCTCATTTTCTTCAGAACCCATCGATGGATCTTTACCATATTTAAATGGGACCAACTTCCAGCTCGTCTCTACACAATAAAAAAAGAATTATTAAAATCCGTTCACTAACGGCGGAGTAATTCGTGTATTATAGGGTGTCCCAAAAAAATCAAAGTTGTTATTTTTTAACGCATACCTTCTTATTTATTTCCTTTTATGTTAAAACACATGTAAATAAAGTATTTTGCAATTTAAGCCATGGGAACCCGTGCCGACTTGCATCTGAACATTTCAATATTGGCTCTAGTAGAGCCAACACACGCCTAAAATTTTAGAGCGCTCAAAACTTCTCATTGTTACGTTATTTAAAAGTATTTGCATTAATGAGTAGATAAGAGTTTATATACGAGTAAATTTTATGATTACATAATCATATTATATACTATAGAAGAGCCGAAAAATAGCCACAATGCAGACGACCCACTGTGCTCGGTTTGCCATTTTTCATCCTACATAAAATACGATGTCATTGGGACCTTTTCTCTTGTGCCAATGATATTTTATTATTTAATGAATAATTACTTTAAATAAGTAAAGATTCTTCGGTTTTTGAATCGTTGTTGTAACATTGGGTATTGATTTAAAAATATTTAAAAATACTTTGCTCTCGTATTGGGTCAATCAGAAAAACATCTAATAACTAATTCAGAGCACATATTAATGGTCAAGTTCTTACAGTATTGTTTCATAAAAATAATGATAAAGATAACTCTTCTTACTAATAAATAATTTAAATAAAATAGGCTTATATCGAATATCCACCCGATGGTTGCTGATATTTGTAAAAAATCTTAAAAAGTTCCAGAAATGTGCCAGTTTTTATGTTTTTATGTTAGTAAATAAAAACCGAGAGATAAGGAGTAAACTATTTGACGCACAGACGTTTACTAATTGCAAAAACGTGTATTAACTGTGTGTACGATACATAATGACTTTGTTTGTCGTAGATCTGGCATATCTTTGCGACAAAAGCGACATTCCTATAAAAGCATTGCCATTTGAAATAATTGAAAGCTTAGGAAATGAAGAATACTAAAACTATTTTGAAATCTGCTTTACATAACTATATTAACATTTTAACACGCTTTTATTAGCTTGGGTTGTATGTTTGTATGTATGTATGTACGTAACAGTAACGGAATCTTTGAACCCGATTTCTATCCACTTTGAACGTTCAGTTTAATTCCAAATTTTGAAAAAATATCAAAAACCGATGACAATACACGATTTTAATAATTTTGTACCATTGTCCTTATCAACATCCTCAGGATTAACGATTTTCGAGGCGAGAGAAAGCGCCTTAAGGAGAGTTCAGGCAAAGTTACTAGATTGATTTTTAGTTTTGAAAAATAACAATGTTATTTCCCTATAACTCAAATGTACTGAAACATATCTATAATGCCATCTTGTAGAATGATTTTTAGGATTCCGTACTCAAAGGATAAAACGAAACCCTCCGCTGCCTGTTCGTGAGTCACAGGGCTTTTATGATATCACTGTTTTTGAACTATATTTATTTTATTTTATCTTTAACAACGTGAACATGATCGAAATGTAAAAATAATGAGGACAAAATAGGACATCTTAAGAAGAACTATTATGTTTTAAGATTCGTTAATATCTTTATATTACATACTATCACTTAGATTGAGTTTAACTTATTTTAAATATTATAATTTATATTAATGAGTCCATATTTATGAGAACACTTATGGACTGTCTGTAAAAGAAGAAAGTCCTCGGATAGATCCAAACCTATCCTAGAGAACTTCCTGAATAGAGGGTCCTGAACTTTCTGGGTTATACAATTAAAAAGAAGCTTATTTTATATGTTATTGTATTATTTATTAACCAAAATATTGTAAACAATTTAGATTCTTCATTTCTGAGGAAAGTATGAATAATAACTATCAAATAATAGCATTCAGTTTTTAGAGAGATATGTTCCAACTTTGTGAACTAATATTTTATTTCTAAATGTTAAAATACTATTAAAATAATTAGCAGTTTGAGCTATTTATGCTGAACGAGTGATTAAATTAATGAATAATTTTTATGGTGTGAATTAAACCAATTTTTATTACTTGATGATATACATACAAATATGGAGCGATTTTCTGACTATAATTGGAAAACTTTAACGACATATATTATTGTGTCGGACATGTTATTTTTATATACATTAATAATAAATAATACATATTTTTAAACATTTGGATGTTATTCAGGTAAGGAAACATAAATTTGAAAATCAGTCCATAGCAACCCCAGTACAAATTCTCAAGTTATACTTTGACATCAAGTCGGCACGGGTTCCCGTTATCCTATCGCAATCATATTTTATATTTAAATGTTTAAGGTCCAAAGGAAAAAAAATAACGGGTATGTGTGTCAAAATTTGCAAAAAAAAATTCTCCATACTAGCTTGGGACACCCTCTGTACATACATAAAAAAGATACCGGCCGAATTGATAACCACCTCCTTTTTGAAGTCGGTTAAAAACTGACATTTTATTGCGTGTTTTGGGTACCTAATCCTTTTCTCGAAACCCAAATCAATTTTAATGAGAGTTTCAGTCCTAAAACTATTCCAGTATTGATCTTATTCCATTATTCTACCTGAAATTACTTTAGTCTTGATCTACCCTTAATAAAGGGCAAACATAAACCAATAAATTAACTCTTTTGAGACCGAGGGTAGAACGAACTCTAATATATCTTTATTACTGTTCAGAAGCTAAGTATTGTCCACGTGAAAGTGCTAGTCCACTGTGAATATAGAAATGAATCGCGTCGTGAAAATTGTATATCTACACCTGCTCGCAACAACTTCAGAACGGACTAGCAGTTTGGCGCGGACTATACCTACTTAATTTACTATCTAAAGAATATTTCGGAAAGTAAATAAAGTTAAAAACATTTTTAACTTTAAATCAAATATCAAATACTATATTTACTTTTCGATATTTGGTTTAGCGAGTACATGACGTACTTAAGTTTAAGTTTTTACTACCGAGGCGCCTAACCTTTATAACCTTTAACCTCAGTCTTATACGGCTTCCGACCGATTCCGATGTACAATAATTTCAATTATTATTGTGTATTCTATATACTTATACAACATACACACTTATATTTCAACTATTGATAGCGATAATGTGATCTAAGGAACCACAATATGCATTACATCCATAAACTTAGAATTTTTCGTGACATCCTAAATCTAAATCATGAGAGGTCCAAATCCAGAACAAATATTGAATTTATTATTTAGAAGCCATTTAGAAGCATAGATATAGATATCTCTCCGCCTTGTAATTGAAGGAAGCCATTAAATGACTTAAACGGCTAACAATTCTGTCAGCCGTTAAATGGCTGTCATGGTGTAATATACATGGAATAATGCCGACATGCACAGTTAAGACACGAAATTGAAGAAAAAGTGCGAAGAAATATCGTGTGATTCGTAAATGATCTAAACTACATTTTGATGAAAAAACTAAATTTTTTTAATATTTTCAAACACGAAAACAGATGACAATGACAATTGTCAAAAGGTTACATTTCCTTCTCAGAATAACAATACTAGATTTTCTTGTTAGGAGCGAGTAATTTTTAATCTATGTTTAGAAGGTATGAAAATGAAATGAATTAATAAGAATCCACCCAAATTGTTATCCTTTGATTTGAAAGAGTTTTCGAAACGCTATCCACATTGAATCTAGTTCAATAGCTACGCTCATTCTCTAGCCAAGTTAATAGGTACTAGTATATAGGTAGGTACTCGTTTTTATGCATATTAATGTCCGACGTGCCCGAGCGCAAACGAGTTTTATGTTTAGGATTTTGTTCCAAAAGGGTAAAAACGGGACCCTATTACTAAACCTCCGCTGACCGTAATAAATACACACATCCGATTTAGAATGTAGACCAATGAAATCAAAATTAAAGATTGATATTCATGTATGGACAAGAAAACAATATTTTTTACTTTTGCACTTTATCTATTAAACTGTCATAGGTAAATACTTTAAATTTTCAAAATGCATGTGCCACTATACATCCTGTGACAACAAATCTTTAAATGAAAATGTGGTGGTACCTACGGTATCCTCCGTGTGCGAATTTTACTCGCACTCGGCCAATTGGTTTTTATTTAAATCATTCCCAATCTTTCGTGCATTCCCAATTATTGCAGTTTTACTTTGCTCCACCAGTTTCAATAAGCAATTTTGACGTTTGTCTTAGTCGTAGTAGAAGTCTTAGCGATTCAAACTTAAATATTACTTTAATTGGACTCCGACTCTTGAACTACTTTACATATTCGATTTTAGGTTAATCAGGGTTTAATTATTACATTTTAATATCAATAAAAAGTCGGAGTTGGATCCGAATTCGTCTTATTTTTATGGAAAATATTTTAGATATTTGGAATAGTGATTTATGTAGTAGAGTACCAGGGTTGAAAAGAAAGGTAGAAGGGTGATCAAGTAACCAACCCCAAGCGCCACTTTTGCAGTGGGCAAATTTCATATCTTTATTGATGCTTAAAATGAAATATATTATTATACTTATGATATTAACTGCACAAATCGAAACTAAGAGACAGAAGCTTCCTACATTTTTTAAAAGAATTGTTTATAAAATATTTTTCTCTGAAGAACAACCTCCTTTCCGAGCTGTTCCCTACGCGACAAATTAGCCTCTGCCCCGGGGCGGCTGCGACGTTCTGTCCTACTGACTCAAAAATAACATGAAACAAACATTAATTTATAACAACAAAATTTCATTGCAAGTAGTTGCATTTAATTTTAGGTAATATTCGTACGTAAATCGTGATATTTGGTGTATCTTTATAATAATATTATTTTATATATAACTAGCTGGACCGGCAAACGTTGAGTTGTCATATAAATAAAAAAATGTTAAGGGTGAACAACCCTTATCACTTAGGGGTATGAAAAATATATAGTAGCCGGTTCTCGGAACTATTGAATATACATATAAAATTTGGTGAAAATCGGTAAAACCGTTTAATCCGTAAAGGAAGAATACGGTAACTAACATTGTGACACGAGAATTTTATATATAAGATTTGGAAGTAACACTGGCGTAATAGTACGTCCTCAACACCTATATGTAGGTACTACTCCTACTACTATTGCTTTCGTTCAAATCACCGACAAAAAAATATCATAGCATCCCAAGGTAATTTTAGCAAAAACTGGAAGAAGTGTGCTAAAATCAACCTCACAAAACTGCTATTCTCAAAGCCATTACATTTTATTGACCATAAAACGAATGTTACCGAAAGACAAAGTCTGGCCTAATCACAACACATTTTAACGTATTCTGTGAAATATTACAGGGATCTTTGAATAAGGAAAAAGAATCAGAACAATTATTGTTATTAAAGTCAAGATCAACTGCAAGGCTTTGCAACTTTATTATTACGTTCAGTCGTTCATCTTTCTAATAAAGAAGAATAGCTACTATTACTAAAATTCCATTTTATGTTTATTTTTAGGTTTTTTAGCACTACCCATAAAGGGTAACTTTTGTAATAAAAAAAACTTGTAGTATAAGACATAACAAAATTTTATTCTCCAAATATTACTCGAATATAAATCGATGAATTAAATTATTAAGGCAATTTAGTCAAATTCCTTTTAAAAATAAAATATACCTAAAATGCGATTTAAATTTAATTGCAATTACACCGTTAATCACGCAACATAATGAATATATTTTTTTTATTTTTCACCTGATTCTGACTTATTGTGACTGTAAAAGCTCCCAGGTTATTGTATAAAGGTTGTTGTAAACCTGACTTGCTTATTACTTTAATTTATTTTCTTCAGTTAGGGTTTTACTTATTTTTGGAGTTGTTTGCAGTTTATAGAATCTCGATGCCTCACATGATGTGAGGCAACATGTACCTTTGCTAATTAAAGAAACAAAAATAAAAATAAACCTAATCTTAATGAAATACGATATGGTGGTGTACAATGTAACAAAGTAAAAAAGCTAATTCTACATCGAAACGCATATTTTGTACAATTAAAAATAACAGTAATAAATGCAACTTTAGCAAAAATACTTATTGTAACAGCATTCTTGCTAAGCTATTGTCATGCCATTAATTACCCAATTACATCGAGCCGTGTAATCAATTGGTATCAAAATGCCAAGACGTTCGCGTTTTGTGGGTAAATAGGACTTTGCACTGGTTAGGTATAAATTCAACAAAAGGTGTTTAATTAATTTCCTACAATTCTGATTGAGAAACGTTAACGCATTTCATTTTTAACTGGGACAAATGTTGCCAAATCCGTATTTGACATAGATAATTGTTTTATTATCCTGCGTGATGTGTTCTTTCGAATCAATATACAATTACGAATAAGTAGATTCCATTACATGAAATTGGGTAACCTCACTTTTTTTTTTGTTGACGAGTCGGAAGCCGAGGGGGAAACCCCCCCGATGGCCGTCTTCGGCGCTGCGTAGAGGACTCCGGGATCTCCAACGGATCGCAACCGCGCCACTTGGCGCGTTGCCCCGTCGGGCTCCGCCCAGGTGAGCTTGAAACTCACCACACCATCTGGTGTTTACGACGGTATTCGACCACACATATCGCCGTCCATCCCGGGGTTGCTGGCCGGGTGGTTCGAGCTCCCACTCTTGCCGCCCGCAACCCCGGAGACCCCCTTTTAGTTGCCTCTTACGACAGGCAGGGGATACCGTAGCCCTATTCTGGTCCCGTAACTACAGGGACATGGGTAACCTCACTTAACAACAGATTAACTACGTGCACCTTTGTAGGCGGCGGAGATTTACTTCATGATTTATTTCGCAGCAATTTTGTCGCGGGTACATCGAACGCTGGAGGTCAGGTTTCGCAGAAAGCCACCCTTTCTCAGTCCCATAATACCACGACGGTGACACTTTATTATATCCAAGAAAAGTTAATAGAAATAAAATGCAGTCGTATACAGCGATTACTTTCAAGCAACCTAACAGTCTAGTATTAGTTTAAAGATGGTATAAGTATAAACCTTATAGAAGATAGACAGAACAAAAATAGACGTAAACGTCATAAAAATAAGGCTAAGTAATTCCTTAGAATTCCTTAGTAAAAAAGCCCAATTTCATTAATTTACAAAAATAATACTTCGCGTGTTTCACGACATCTGATTGACATTATTCCTCAATTAAATGTCAATCTCCACAATTCTTGCCCCAGCTGCTTTGTCAACAATATTGAGGGCATCTTTCTTGTCGTTCGTGTTGACGCCCGTTGCACGCATCATACTACACGGGTATGTGGATGACGCTACTTATATATAGAAACTACGTACTATATGCTTGTAAACTAGAAATAGGAAGAAACGTTCAAAAAGTACTCGGTGCCTTAGTAGTCATACAGGGTTATGTGAGTTTCTTACCCGAACCCCCTAAAGTCCCCCCAATCTACTAAAACCTTTCGGTAATTGTACTCAGCGCTGCGAAGAGGACTCTGGGATATCTAAAAAATGCAACCGAATTCGAGCCTCCACCGGCCGCCCCGATCCACCGGCAACCCCAAAAGACAACTTGTAGGCGCCTTTTATGACAGAAACCAAATACTGGTAGCCTGGAGTCTTCTGGTCTTGGAACTACAGGGACTGCCACTTGTATCCTCACGTTGCCAATCTTGTCCCGAGAGGACTGACCCACGTTAATTTTTATGAGTGCGTGAGACACTTGGGGGCGTAAATCTTACAGAAATACAGTAAAAAAAACATATTATGTTATACGTACTCGTATATACCAATCATATATCTCAACTTTTTTTTTTTATAATATAGGAGTATCAGACGAGCATGCAGTCCACCTGATGGTAAGGGGCTACTGCCGCCCATGGACATCTGTAATCAACCCCAGATAAGATTAGATATTCCTACCTGAGGTCGGCCACAGATGCGCCGCTACCCCTGAGGACTAAGCTGGAACGCCTCGGAAAAGTATGTCTCCTTTACCACACCCTTCTAAACGGAACACAGCAGCGCCTAACACTGCTGTTATTAGGCAGACATAGGTGTGGCGGTGGTGCCGCCGGATTCGAACCACAAAGGGTTCTACCACCTTCTAAACTGACAGCTTTTTATGAAAAATCACGGTATGCATTTGACGCCCTATAATTCCATGGAAGAATATCTTAAAAACCTTTGTCCTTATTAGGTCGACGAGGCTAATTATTAAACTAGACCAGTCTAAGCGACAAATTAAGTAATTAAAGTTTATATGTATAGCGTGCAACTTATAATGTGTATGGTACCTACTTTGAATTAATTTTGTAATCAAATCAATAAGGCAAACAAAATACGAGTAGTGTGGTATTTCTATGCGAAAACGTATCGTTTAGTACTGCGTATCTATAATACTATGTCCTTTATGTTTCGTTCTAAATAAAGTAAAATAAAAATAAATCTCCAGTATAGATAATTGTTATTTTACAACACAAACTAACCTGGGAAGGAGCGTTGACCGCACTGCAAACAACAACAACACTCGACGGAAGTGTTGAAATGAAATCCATTCCACTACTTCGTAGCGAAGTCAGTAAAGTATAAATAAAGTTAATCGAAACAAATCTTGAAGCTGAAAATATAAAAGGAAAGCATTATGTATACAATTCATCCATAGTGTACGGTGAATTGTCTAAGTCTGATTACATGAACACAGTGGATGAGAGTGTCAATGAACTGACTTCGATGAAATGAAGAATACTCGTACACAGAAACTTTAAAGAAATTACCGAATTTTGTAAGAAAGCTTTACATTTTTAATTTAATTATTTTATCTTGTTATCTTCTAGGTAGAATTATATTTATTAAAGTTTACATTAATCAACTTATATATATTATTAAATAAAATTGCAAGTAGTACATTATGTATGTATAATGTATGATACGTTATCATAGGTTGATTCACCGTTGTTCATATTTTTAACACGCTTTTATTAGCTTGGGTTGTATGTATGTATGTAACGGAATCTTAGAACCCGATTTCTATCCACTTTGAACGTCCAGTTTAATTCAAAAATTTGAAGAATTATCAATAACCAATGACAATACACGATTTTAATAATTTTGTACCATTGTCCTTATCAACATCCTCAGGATTAACGATTTTCGAGGCGAGATTGTTTGAGCGCCTAAGAGAAAGTTCATCGCAAATTTACTATAACAATTATTGCTTTTTAGTTTCAATAACTTTTATAGCATGTTTTTAGTTTTTAAACTATATTTATTTTATTTAATAATTTTAACACGGCTCTACGTTCTACATACAAAGTACAGACACACAGTTAGTTTATTTCTTGGATTTATAATGAAACTTACAGACTATCGCATTATATCTAAATATAGTAATGCAAAATTAATACTTAGCATATTATAAAACCAACATAAATGTAAATGAGAGTAAAAATGACTTAAGACGGGAAAAATAATAAGAACAGGTTTATTTCATTTACATGTAACAGTTATATTAACCTAACTACCTGTACCTAACTTTTTATATAAAAGGGAACAGTACCTTGACCAGAAGTCGATCATATTTACACTTAAGCTAGTTAAGGTTGAAAGGATCTCTGATAATAGCGGAAAAACGCTGCTAAGTATAAAGTAATAGATAAGAGGTAATAGATAGCGAATTCTCTGCACTAATAAATGAATAACCGATCATAAATTTAAGGTAAGTATAATCTTTACTAATATTATAAATCCGAAAGTAACTCTGTCTGTCTGTCTGGTTGTCTCTTCTTCACGCCTAAACCACTGAACCGATTTTAATTAAATTGTATACAAAGATAGTCTGAGACCCGAGAAAGGACATTGAATAGTTTTTATCCCGGAAATCCCACGGGAACTAGGGATGGCGATCTAAGATATATTAATCGGAGAATCTCTCTTTGGACCCAAAACATCGATTATTTTAATCGATATTAGTAAGGATTGAATCGTAAACTATGCATTTGATCAAGTGATGATCTTTAGCAGAGTTGAAGGTACGAATTTACAGTTTTATGTGTGTTAGTATGTTATATTATTTTCTTTTAAACGCGGGCGAAGTCGCGGGTAAAAACTAGTAAAATATAAAAACATTAAATACAAAAAATATTATTGAGGTAACTATCATGAGGTTAATCTAATTATAATAAAATAATATAAAACATTAAATACAAAATAAATAATTGCGGTAACTATCAACCTCATGATATTCGTATCGTATTCGTATCGGTAGCTAAGCGAAGCTTGCAATATCGACGTAATGAGGTGCGCATAACAGCGGTAATGGATATTGACCCATATTGGTAGAGATTGATTACCCTGAAATTTGTGGATCAAATATACACTCACCATCAGAAATAGGTTAAATAACTTTTGTATCTGGGTCAAGTAGGTGATCAAGTATGAAATAAGTTGATGGATGTGTGAGTAATGACTCCCATTTACAAGTATTGACCCAATCTTGTCGATACTCCACAAATGTTTGGGTACTCTTCGGTGTTCGACCTACTCGGCCGCTTTTTTATTATTCGGTATTCGGCCGAATGTACCATGCTATTCAACCGAATAATGTACACCAAGTCATGAAAAAAATTAGCACTTATTACTCATCAATGTACTCACAGTTTATAAGAACAAAACATTACATCTAATAATTAGAATATAGGTATAAGTTTTAAGTTATGGACTTATGATGAATGAAAACAATATTTTCAGCCTTTGTAGGGCAGCAATCGATTGCCATTTTCCTCATAAACTGTACCCACTTCTGCAAATAGCCTCGAACTGTTGGTATAAGCAGCTATTTACGAATGTTCCATTAAATATTTGCATCGCCTTTAGCATGACTGATTCTTCAATATTCGACAGAATCACTAGTAGTAGCATCTACAACAAGAATTAGTCACCTAAAGTATTAGTCACCTGATCCTCGAAACCCTTTAATCCAGAACACATCACCGCGATCATAGAAAAGAAAAGCAAGACCGCGATCAACTCGCAAAATTGCTAAAGTTTCATTCGATTGATGCGCTGCACTCTGTGGTCTGTTCAAAACTTAATATGTAAATCTTGAAGTAAAATTTCTTCATTAAATCCGTATTTTCGTGTCGTGGCATAAAATTCTCTAGAATTCAACAATATATTTATAAAAATAATGTCATGAAATTGTTGTAGGTGTACGAACGCCTGACGGAAAAATAAAGCCAAATAATTAAAATGAAAAGTTCATACTTTGAATTCATTTTTGTGTAGGTGTTGTCGTCATTTAAATTATTGTTTTCAATTAACCCATAAGGCCTATACTTTGATTCATAATTAGGTGTCCAAAATGTAAACAAAGGTGTTGACCTATCAAGAAAATACGTTAGAAATGGTAGTTTTTATTTTTGTCGATATTTAAGTAATACAACAATAATAAAATAATAATCTAAATAAATTAAGATTAAGTCACATTTTCTAATATTTATATCACCTCAATTTCGTTCCATACAGTAATAATAATAAAAAACAAAGTTTATGGTAGAAAATTAAAATGTGATAATGGTAACACAATCGGAATCCAAGACATTTCTTGTGCTGTCATTTTTAGTTTCGTAACTGATATTATTCATTTTCGTGATTGTGATCAAACTCTAATGTTTTCTCGTTTACATAATGCGTTTGTTAAATTGTGTATATTTGTTAAATTTTCGTTTTTTGTTGAGTTTCTTAAAGTTTGTGTTTCTTGTTAATTTTGACAGTGACATTTCTTTGTTTACCTTTTCGACACCTAATTATGAATCAGACTATAGTTAAAATTGCCCACCCACTAGGCACCCATTGGGCAGTCGAATCAGACTGAAGATAGCGGTTAGAACTTGGGTTTCCAATCCAGTACCCTTACCATGAGTTTTTACGTTTTGCCAAATATGACTGTTTTGGTATTTGTTTACGTATTGGCCCATACTATTTCCAAGTTCCGCTAGGGGCGCTGATTGGAAATTGTATGGGTAAATACGTAAACAAATACCAAAACAGTCATATTTGTCAAAACGTAAATACTCAAGGTAAGGGTACAGGGGTCCGAGTTTCAAATCCTATGCACGTAACTTAAATATTTTTAAGTCATGTTAGGAATTAATTCCTAATAAGTTTAGATAATAATGGTTTCCGCAGAATATTTTCTTTAAATAGCGAGTGATATATTAGTTCTAAAACGAATATACCTTTTACTCAGTATAACAATCTAATAAACTACTGTATGTCCCATTACAAAAAAGATTTTTAAAACGAGATTTATTGCAAAACCGTAAAAGAATTACACAAAATCAGATAACATAAATGTCGTAAAATAACATTTAACTGACCTGGTAATGTAAATGTTGACAATCACGATTGAAATCAGTAAAAAGGATTATAAAGGTTTTAATACGATCCAAATTAATAAAATATACATTTAAGGTGTATTTATGAAAGCAACTGGCCCAATTTGGCACATAAAATAAATTGGAATATACACAACATTAAATAAATTGGACAATTCCGTTATTGGAGCACTTGGACAGAATAACAAATGTATGGATTTGTATGATATTAAGCTATCGGTATTCTAATGTAATTTTTTTAATGGCAAGAAGATATAAACAACGCCATTCCAGTTACATTTGGATCTGTTTACGAATGTATGCATATGAATGTAACTGCCTGTTTTGATGGTACTCAAAGTAGGTAGTTATTTTCTTTTTCACGAGAGAATATCATAAGCAAACGTAATACTCTGAAGACTATGTTTTTATAGAAGGTATTATTTAACCACAATTTGTCTCATATTCAACTACAGATTTGTCCAAGGATCCAAAGATTTGTTTTCTGATTTATGTTTGATGTATGATTCATGTTATATTTTGGTGATAAATAAAAATATTTCCTAGAGAATTTACTGATTCAATATGACTTTCAGAAACACAAATACACAAGTTTAATCTACAAACTTTTTATTAACTAATTTTATTAAAATAAAATATTATACGAAAGTAGTACATTTTAAACTGTACCAAAAAAGAAAACGGCTGAGCTTTTTTACGCCCCTTCAGTTCGCATCATTTTTTATTATTATTTTTTTATAATATAGGAGCAGCAGACGAGCATGCAGTCCACCTGATGGTAAGTGGCTACTACCACCCATGGACATCTGTAATCAACCCCAGATGGTATTAGATATTCCTACCTGAGGTCGGCCACAGATGTGCTGCTACCCCTGAGGACTAAGCTGGAACGCCTCGGAAAAGTCTGTCTCCCTTACCACACCCTTCAAACCGGAACACAGCAGCGCCTAACACTGCTGTTATTAGGTAGAAATAACTGGCGGTGGTGCTGCCGGAGTCGAACCACAAAGGGTTCTACCACCTTCGATAAAATAAAATTGTACAAGTTCTAAAGCGTTTAATTTAGTAAATAAGAGTACCAACACTACGTTTTTATCACATTTATATGAATTAGGTTGCATCGTTGAAAAGGTAAAGTTCAAATGGCCGAGCTAAAACGGGTAACTATCGTAAAAAATATATTTCAATGAAGCCTTTTTATACCCATCCCGAAAAAGAAAACTGAAGCGGTTATATACTTTAAAAACAAAAATAAAAGCTTCATTGAAGTATAGACGTTACAACACAGGGTGACAAACAACATACCTACCTAACATTTCTTAATAAGGTTGGAGTAGAAAAGTAGGTGATGTCCACACTTTTTATTAAGCCCTCATATAACAGCGATTCCACTTCAAATCGATCATAGAAACGATCTAACTCCTGAAGAAAACATTGGCCGCCTATTTAAGCCGCCGCACATTAACCCCCAAAATACATATACAAATACATACTTTACACAAATTTAAAGTTGAATAGTGAAAATAATCGAACGGTTGTTTATTTTGTTCCAGATACTACAGTGAACATCTTGAGGACCTGTGGCTGTACCGAACATCGTGATAAAACAGCCGCTGGATAAATGAAAATATGGACATGAGTTCTATAAATAATGTAACAAGTAATAGTACAACGCCCGACTTGTCAGGCTCGGTGGATCCCACTGCCATCTTTGGGCCACAACGCGACTCTCTGTACCTCGTCGTACCCATCACTATACTTTATTCACTCATATTTGTAACAGGGGTCATTGGTAATATATTTACCTGTATAGTAATTATAAGAAACAAAAGCATGCATACAGCAACAAATTACTATCTATTTAGTTTAGCTATATCAGACCTCCTATTACTAATAAGTGGGATGCCACAAGAGATGTACTCAATATGGTCGAAGTGGCCTTACATATTTGGGCATACGTTTTGTGTAATTCGTGGACTAGCAGCAGAAACATCGACGTATGCGAGTGTAATGACAATCACTTTGTTCACCATTGAGAGGTACTTGGCTATATGCCATCCATTCTTGTCTCACCAGATGTCTAAGCTGTCTCGAGCCATAAGACATGTCATTCTGTTATGGATAGCGTCCTTCGGATTGGCTTTACCACAAGCTTTACAATTTGGTATACGAGTCCACAAAGGGGTGACAATGTGCTTACAAACACGGGTGATTATTAAGCATTCATTCGAAATATCTACATTCTTTTTCTTCTTGACGCCAATGATTGTAATCACAGTTCTGTACACACTCATTGGAATAAGACTAAATAAGACCAATACATGCAAAGAGAACCAAGAACATAAAACAAGCGGGAGAAGTATAGGAGCATTTAACAGAATAACAAGGAAAAATAACACACAATCCACAAAGAGAGTTGTTAAAATGCTTGGTGAGTTTACGTTGGAGTAATATTTGCCCTCCAGTGATAAGATCGTAATACTTACTACACGGGTATATGTTTATTTTATATTTAAAATAATATAAAACAATGAGAATTCAGCAAGAAAATTTTCAAAAATTGTAAATTGTATTGAAATGATCAAAAAATCGCAGACTAAAAATTAGAGATGCGCCGAATATTCGTTTGGTATTCGGTATTCGGCGTAATCGGCATTTTTTTTGCTATTTGTATTCGGCCGAATTATTCGGTTTTGGTGCCGAATATATTCGGTTCAAGTATTTCTATTTTCTTGTGTACACGACGTGGTACAGGACTAAAACACAAGATTTCTTACGTAAGATTTTTGTTTATTACAAGTCGAACTCAAATCCTATGAAGAATGTGTTGAATAAAGCTAATAAAATAAAGCGATTAAACTATAAATCAACATTTATTTTGATACCTGAAGTCAACACATTTATTACTTAATCTATAGTTAGTATAGTGAACATTTATTTTAAATCTTAAATCAGTATATATTTTTAAAACTCAAATCAACATTTTAAAGTGTTAATGAACACACATAATTGATGAACTAACAATAAAGAAATGGTTAACCGAATAATTCGGCCGAATATTCGGTTCGGTAAAAGTTAAACCAAATATTATTCGGTATTCGGTTATTCGGTGAAACAACTATTCGGCGCATCTCTACTAAAAATCATTCAGTTTTCTTTATAATGTCCTGTGTTTACGACAAATGGTTTAAATGTTACATTTTAAAAATATTTCTTTCAACGTATAATATCATCGACGTTAGAATCGTAATCCTTTTTTATTTATAATAAAAAAAAAACTTTTACAGTTGCAGTGGTGATTGCGTTTTTCATCTGTTGGGCGCCGTTCCACGCTCAGAGACTTGTCGCAATCTATGGAACGAGAGAGAACCATCATGCTAAGTCTCCTGTACTACTATCCGTGTACTACTTTATGACTTACATCTCTGGAGTGTTCTACTATGTGTCTACTTGCATCAATCCAATATTCTATCACATCATGTCCAATAAATTCAGAGATGCCTTTAAGGTTAGTCTCTTATTTAATTTAATTTATTTATTGTTGAATCTATATGCCGTTCTCCACTACTATAGCAAGTCTTATATAACTTCTATCTTTGTTTAATGGGAGGTATTTTTATTAATTTATTACTCTGTTTAATAACAATAATTTAATATTATTTGTTATTGAGTAAGACAACTCAGTGTAGCATTAAATTTCAAATTTAAATAAATTTAATTTCAATGATTCGTTTTTTTATGTCTTGACAAATTTTTAATCATTTACATTTTAATATACTTACCTTAACGATGTTTTGTCTTCTTTTTTTTCATATTGTTCTGTTGATATAAATAATTAATTATATTTTAAATTCGTGATATTAGATTTTTAATAGACTGTTATTATGATAATAGTACTCCTGCTAGCTATGTTACTCGCTTTCTGTATTTGCATGCTGTCTTCATCTATAATTGTAATGACACTTACCTTTTCACTGTATTAATGATTGTTGCTATTATTTGGTGCACGTTATGTTGGTGATCATGAATAAATAAATAAGCATTTACTAAAACTATAAAGTGTGTACCCCGTATACCAGATATCAAGTAAATGGGGAAAAGCAATATTTTTTAGATATTTTTCAAGCACTAATTTAATATTTTCATTAATATTTACATGTTGAATCATTATATACTTAAATTTTAGTGATTTCGGACTGTCATTAAATTAGTTATTAGTGAAATAAAATTAAATGTCACATCTCTATACTGTAGGTTAATTCAGTAACAACCAATTATATCCTTAATTATTGTTATTATTTTATCACAAACATAATTAGTGATTATCATACCTTAATCTATAATTGTTCTCCTGTTTAAAACCACCATTATCTGTCTGTATTTGAGACCTTGCAAAATATATCTGTTTATATCTTACGACATATGGAATATGAATATTACAGAATACGATGATGCAGTGTTGCTGCCAGAAAGCAAACGCACAAAGATGTTCCTACACTACAGTACAGTTATCCAAAAATCGTACCTCGAGCGGAACACTCAACTCTGGTAAAATCATTATTACTTTTATCAAAGCACCACGAATATCTTGATACAGTAAATATAAATTCTTCCGATTTAGTAAAAAACCTGATAAACTTCAACCAACTGAGCAGATTTTCTTTAATCATCGCTAAGAACATTTCCGGTCTAGTCACCTTTCAGACAGACATTATCTCTCTCAATCGTGAAATCATGCCATGCCATCGGAGTCCATTAATGTCAGGGGTTAGATTTTGCTACTATAAACTCTCTCATGATAGTGTAGTTTACTTATTGATGACCAAATTATTTCTTTTAGCTAACCCCATTATGTTTCATTTATTTTTACTTAATAAATAAATAATAATTAATGTAATATCTCGTGAAAATGTTATAGGAATGGGATTTTTTACTATGTTAATTACTATCATGCTTACAGGGGCCCTGAGGAATCAGTCAACGACTTTGACCCGCGGGGACATGGACTACACCGCGAGTCTCAAAGAAAGCAACTCAAAAAGAAGCCATTTATGGATTATGTGTGATAAATGCAAAAAGTCACTACCAACTGCAAATCATGCTATCCAGTCTAAGTGTTACCATCAGCAGTCCTTGAAACCGTGTTTGGAAACAACATTTGTACAGAGAAAATAAATATGTTAAATATTGTAAAAATAAATATTTTAATGAAATTATATTTGTGCCAAATAACATATTATATCAGCAATAAATTCGATGAATAAAGCTAGCGAATACCTTTTACACGGATTCGAAATAAACCGAATTTATACTTTTGTTGTACCCCTGTTCTTATAACTACATATTTATGCAAAAATTGGAACAAACTATTTTTTTTTACTTTTAAGATAATTTGAATTATTCCACATAAAAATAATTGATATAAGAATAATAATAAAATGTACGTAATTTTAAAGCTAAACAGGGTGAATTAAAGTAAGAAAATGAGCTGATGAACGGTAAAGACCAGACAATGACAACTTATGTGCTTAGTAAATAATTTCATTGTATTAAAAATAAAATAAGTATACATTATAATATTATATTGTTAAAAAAACACTCACCGATTTGCGATGTAAAAATACCGATTATTTACGTATAAAAAGCTGCAACAATTTATGCGCAAAAACAAATAACGTCGCAGTTCCATTTCATTTGTTTTTTTTTTTTGCACGTTCATTTCACATTTTTATATTTTTTTAAGAAAACTAGTGCCAGTGTTAAATATAAAAATTGTAATTAAAAATATATTTATAAATTGCGTTGCAATATAATAATTCAAATAACGAAATATAAAAATAATATTTTAAGCCATTATTAAATAATATTGTAATTTTAGGAACTTGTATAAAATATTATAAGTTATACACAACTTTATGTAATAAATGATAATGAAAAGAACTAAAAACAATGATGTAACTAAAACACTATTTTCATTTAAATACGTAAGATATTTAACTGTTGTTAAATATGGGAAGGTACACATCTTTCCCTAACTACTTTTTATATAAAAGAGACTGGGGAGGAATTAGGAATTTAGGAAGGTAATATCCTTCATGTATCCGTCTTTGTAAGCGGTACATAATTCAATAGAAAACATCGGTAGAGTACCTCAAAGGATTCTATTAATGGTTTTTTGAAAGAGAATTTAATGTACAAAAATATTTATAAACTATTTAAAAACCTTCTGAGTCTGGTTGAGTAATCATCACAGAGCCTAAACTACTGAAGCTAAAATCATGAAATTTAGAATATAGGTTCATTTTATGTTTTATGGTATAAAAAGGGATTTTACCACCACTGAGAAAGGATTTTGTAATATTCCACTCCTTACGGTTGAAAGTTTGTTTAAAAGTCCGACGACTTTAAGGCATACTATAAAAAATTGTATTTGGCTTTGTAGTTTAAAATAATAAAACATCTATTTCACTTTTATTAGTATCGCAGTGGTATCAATCTTATTAACGCTTTCTACACTCACAGCCCCACACTAGGATTTCCTGTATCGTGGGTGCCATGGACACACACAAACACCCAGACCCAGAAACAGAAATCTAAATTCATCATTTAGATATCTGTCTGGCCGGGGATCGAACCCGGGACCCTCTGCGCGTCAGACCGGTATGGAGATATTTGTACCGTGGGTATGGTGACCGCTCCGCCACGCGGGTCGTCCCGTCGTATTTAATTTTTAAACCGCAAATTTTGAAAATTAGTACCTATTTGACTTAATATAAGTTATGTACCTAACACACGTTTCACCGTTCCTAGGAAATTAATCCATGTCCCCAAAAGGTTCATGTTTTTTTTTAAATCAGCGTCTTCCCAAATCTACCACCGATATGGATATTCCTTATGTTCTATATGTTCCTTAACATTGATAAGTGATAACAATAGTTTTTAAAAATTCCACCCTGAACGGGGTAAAGTGGAAGGTTATGTGAAGTCTGGTAGTTTATAATTATAAATTTGAAATTTAAATATTACCAATTTTATTATATTATATGTGGATGGTTTTTTATTATATTAATTTTAAAATACTTGCCATTTATTGTGCATCTTATTGCTGTAAATAATATGATGTAATTATTATATTTATATTGTATATGTTAATTAGGGATTTTAGCGTAACTACAATTTACTTATTTGACATAATTCATTGCTTTTTGATATTTTCTTCTTAACAAATATAATAAAGCTCATGAGATTGTTTACACACGATAATCTCTGACAGTATTAGTGAGAGTTAAAGAAGTCTTCTTAAATTTTATAAGCAGTAGCATATTTTATTGAAAAGGATTTCTGATAACAGTTCATAATAATCTGTAACCTGGAGCTTAAAATCCACCTTGATACAGAAGGGTGAACCTTGATACTATTAAATGGTAATTTATTTATATACTAATAGACTTTAAGGGCGTTTGTCCAGCGCTGCCGTCACCGGACCGTCACCGAGAACGAGATGACAGCGCCGAAGTAGCGGTACATACAGTTACTATAGCCGCATGTCCACCGCACGTCCGTCACTTCATATTAAAATCGGCCCGAAATAATCTCGTTCTCGATGAAGATTCGATGACGTTGGCGGTGGACAAACCGCCTAAGATGTACATACTATTATCGTTACCTTGTTAATTATAAGAATAATAAAAATATATAAATTTGTAAATTCTAATTAAGAATGTATATTTGTATATATGTTTTATGGCGTTAACGTACGTTATTTTATTTTAAAAAATATTTTTAAAATTGAAATAAAAAAAATTATGATCTGAGGTCGTATATAGGTATAGTGAGCGCCAAACTGCAAGTCCATTCTGAAGTTGTTGCGAGCTGGTGTAGCCAAACAATTTGTTATGGCGACGCGATTCATTTCTACTCGTATATTCAGAGCGGACTAGCAGGTTTACGCGGACAATATTTACATACTTAGTATGCGATACGTAATGCAACGATGACTTAAAGAAACGAGCTTAATTATATAACGAGAACGCATTCGGAAACTATTTCGCTCTTATACTTTACATCCAAATTTATCAACAAGGAAATGACAATTAAATTTTATCGATATTTTGCTATAAATACTCGTACATACAATTTCGAATTATATTGGGGTCTTACCTATTATGAATTCTAGAGAAATGAAATATAGTTACTCAACATGACAATGTGATCAGGCCGTGCTGTGTTAGCGGTTTAATTAGGAATGTCTAAGGATATGAATTTTCAGGCTGTTTGTCAGTCCCTTCACGCGCGGAGTCGAACCACATTTAAAGGGTAGGATATGCAAAATTAATATTTCCTACGTAAAATTTCAAGTCGCAATTTCCGTCGCAAAATTGCAGTTTCTTTATTTTTGAAATAAAACAGGTATACCGAGTTCGTGCTCGGAGGCGACTGAATATTGCTCTGAAAGTTCTCATAAAGCCGGGCAAGGGTGCAATTAATATTAGGGTTTTTGTAAATGTAACTTCTAAATATCTAAAAACCTATAAATTAGGTAAGTACACATTTTTGTTAGTTACCGAATAACAGAAACAATAGAGTTCGTATGACAATTAAAATCCATGGCTGTAAATTTTAACGTATGTTGTTTACATGTTTAAATAAATGGTGTTCATAAATATTTACTTTGTTTACTTTTTCTACCCGTTTATGTAAAATTATAAGTAGTCACTGTGACTAACTTCTGCAATCTTGTAAAAACAAGCCGACAGTACTTACAAATTTTGAAGGTGGTAGAACCTTTGTGGTTCGACTCCGGCGGCACCACCGCCACACCATTTCTGCCTAATAACAGCAGTGTTAGGCGCTGCTGTGTTCCGTTTTGAAGGGTTTGAGACATACTTTTCTGAGGCATTTCAGCTCAGTCCTCAGGGTTAGCGGAGCCTCTGTGGCCGACCTCAGGTAGGAATATCTAATCCTATCTGGGGTTGATTACAGATGTCTACGGGCGGCAGTAGCCACTTACCATCAGGTGGACTGCATGCTCGTCTGCTACTCCCATATAATAAAAAAATAGATAAGAGTTTTTAAGTAATAAGCATTATATACTTTTTATAATACCGACATAAGTATCAAAAGAGGATGCAATCCGCCTGAGAGTATGTGGCTACCCACAGCCTTCCATATACTTCTGTTGGCAATCAACCCCGGAAAAAACTACTGCTCACGCGGGGTCCACACTCCAAACAGACATCCCACAATACAGTAATCTAACTAAATCCATTACCTACTTTTTATAACAAAGGATTACAAAATCTCTGACCATGTGGACCGATGTGGACACATACGACTCAGCTCCGGTCGGAGTGGCACAGATTAGGAGAGTCCTATGACCAGCTGTGGACTTATGTCCACATCATTATGTGAGATTATTCTCATTGTTATTAGCTCTGCAGTTGTATGTTTAGTCTTCTTTAGCTTTTTTTTAAATAGGTGAATATAAATATGGATATCCCAAAACGGATTTTTAAATAATTTTGTTTATTTATGATAGTAGACGCACATATGTTTGATGTTACGGATGCCTATAGAAATAATGACGGTAACAAAGTTCTTGTATGTGAGTATTATCAATATACAGGCACTTTGTTTTTTTATCAGTACTTCAATGTTCTATATAGCTATCGGGTATCCAATTCACCCGATATAAAGTAATGGACACCTGCCATCTAATCTCTAAAGTACGTTGGTCCTAATTGATTATTTTATGTCAGAAAAAAACATTTGGAATGTTAAATGGTCCCAAACACAAATGGACATCTGTAATCAACTATTCACGTAAATATATGAATAAAAACTAGCTTCCTAACTCCGAAAATAATATAGGATAATAAAGAACAATTGGATGCAGATAAACAACGGGTTTTCCTTTTATTATGTAACGGGTACTCATGATATGCGTTTTTTATATAGATTAATCTATCTACCCTACGTCTAGTTCGTTTTTCTTTTCTAGGTTTCATATCACGACACACAACACTGACAATATCCTTACGCACCGTACTTTGCACTATTTGTGACTTGCATAAACTAACCACTGGATTCCACGTTTGGGCTAACTTAAAACCATCTTCTCTATTGAAGTTCCTAGGATGTTTCTTGATCTCTATTGCTTCTCTTACTAAACGAGGAAAGTAATGACGCTCAGTGGAGATCACCTGAGGTTTGTGTAATTCAATCCAGTGGTTACAACCTGAACTGAGGATGTGTTCGGCTACCGCAGATTTCTTAGGGTCATTATTTTTGACTGCGCTGATATGTTCCTTAATGCGTTGTGATATGGCTCGTTTTGTCTGCCCAATATACGAGCTACCACAACTACAGTCAACCTTATAGACCCCTGGGCACTGGTATGGAATAGTATCCTTGGGGGAACGAAGATAGGCCGCGAGCTTTTTAAAAGGCGTAAATATACTTTTTATGTTATATTTTCGATCTAAAATCCTCCCTATCTTATCCGTGACACCTTTCACATACGGGAAATATGCGGAATGCCTTTCTACTACGCTGGTGGTGTTATGATTCCGTTCAGTTCGTTTGGCTATAGTTGCGTGGCCATTGAGACGCAGGACCTTCTCCAGGTGTTCCAACTCCTGCGCCAAATGATCATTGTCACATAATTCATAGGCCCGATTCGTGAGGGACTTTGTAACCGAAGCTAAGTGTCTGGGGTGGTGGTGTGAAGTGCCGTGTAAGTATCTATCCGTGTGAGTAGGTTTCCGGTAAACTGCGTGACTAAATGTACCATCAGGGCGGGCCTCTAATGCGACATCCAAGAATGCCAACTTCCCATTGTCCTCCATTTCGCAAGTGAATTTTATACTGGCATGTACAGAGTTCAGATAATCTAAATAACTTCCTACCTGTCCTCCTGTTATGATGGCAAAGATGTCATCTACATATCTTCTCCAAACTCTAACGCAATTGGGCCCAGTAGCAATGGCTGTCCCCTCGAAATATTCCATCCATATGTTTGCGACTACTGGAGCGACTGGACTACCCATGGCTACACCATTTATTTGAAGAAAATATTTACCGTTATACAGAAAGTAACCAGACCGGAGACAGTGTTCTAATAATTTGACGTAATCTGTGTGCATATTATTATTACGAAGAACATCAGTAACTACCCGTAGACATTCAGTGATTGGAACGTTTGTAAACAAAGATTCAACATCAAAACTAACCATACAATCACTTTTTTCTAACTTAATGTCTTTTACGATACTCACGAAATGCCGGGAATCCTTTATGTAAGATGTTGTCCTACCTACCAGCGGCTGCAGCACTCCCGCTACATGTTTTGCAAGTTCGTACGTAGGGGAGTCAATTTGACTGACTTATAGGTCTTAAAGGAACGCCGGGTTTGTGAACTTTTGGTAGGCCATAAAGTTTAGGTGGTTGTACTATACGGGGTTTAAGTAAGTATTTAACTGTATCCTCCCCTAATATAGACTGACATTCCTGAACAATTTTACGTGCATGTCGTGTCACTCTAGCAGTCGGGTCGTAATTGACTACTTGGTAAGTGGAGGTGTCGCATAAAAGGTTTGCAATTTTCTGCTCGTAATCCGCACTATTTAAAACGACCGTCGCATTGCCCTTATCTGACTTTAAAATGATAATGTTTTTGTTGTCACGTAACTCCCTAATCGCCGACCGTTCTTCGGGTTTTACGTTGGATGATGGAGGTTTCGACTGCCTTAGTATGATGGAGACATCTTGTCTGAGAGCCTCAGCGTCATTTGGTGGTATTTTATTTCTATTAATAGACTCCTCGATGTTTCCAATTATCTTTTCATACGGGATATGCTTCGGTGTCGGTCCAAAATTGAGCCCTTTGTTCAGTACATTTAAGGCGGCGGTAGATAGTTATGCGTTTGACAAATTAATCACATTTTTAGAAATATCAACTTTTCCGAGGGTATTACGATCTTGTTGTTTTTGAAGTACCTCCAACTTGTGATTATGTTTTTGTTGACATAATTCTGCGGTACGTTTAGATTGTAGAAAAGTGATACGATCAATCAGGTCGAACACATCCTTGTCAAACACTGCACTGCAATCCTGATGTACGGAACAACTCACACTGAATACTGTCCAACATAAATGATTATTTCGGATTTGTTTCCGTAACAGTTTCACACTCGCGGTACGTAGAATGGACTCGGATCCTCGTATATCATTGCGCGGCCTAATTCTAACACATTTCGGTATAACATTTAAGTCCCGACACTTTGTTAAGAACGTTATTGACGCACAGGTAACTTCACGTTTTTACTGATGTTCTTCGTAATAATAATATGCACACAGATTACGTCAAATTATTAGAACACTGTCTCCGGTCTGGTTACTTTCTGTATAACGGTAAATATTTTCTTCAAATAAATGGTGTAATCATGGGTAGTCCAGTCGCTCCAGTAGTCGCAAACATATGGATGGAATATTTCGAGGGGATAGCCATTGCTACTGGGCCCAATTGCGTTAGAGTTTGGAGAAGATATGTAGATGACATCTTTGCCATCATAACAGGAGGACAGGTAGGAAGTTACTTAGATTATCTGAACTCTGTACATGCCAGTATAAAATTCACTTGCGAAATGGAGGACAATGGGAAGTTGGCATTCTTGGATGTCGCATTAGAGGCCCGCCCTGATGGTACATTTAGTCACGCAGTTTACCGGAAACCTACTCACACGGATAGATACTTACACGGCACTTCACACCACCACCCGAGACACTTAGCTTCGGTTGCAAAGTCCCTCACGAACCGGGCCTATGAATTATGTGACAATGATCATTTGGCGCAGGAGTTGGAACACCTGGAGAAGGTCCTGCGTCTCAATGGCCACGCAACTATAGCCAAACGAACTGAACGGAATCATAACACCACCAGCGTAGTAGAAAGGCATTCCGCATATTTCCCGCATGTGAAAGGTGTCACGGATAAGATAGGGAGGATTTTAGATCGAAAATATAACATAAAAAGTATATTTACGCCTTTTAAAAAGCTCGCGGCCTATCTTCGTTCCCCCAAGGATACTATTCCATACCAGTGCCCAGGGGTCTATAAGGTTGACTGTAGTTGTGGTAGCTCGTATATTGGGCAAACAAAACGAGCCATATCACAACGCATTAAGGAACATATCAGCGCAGTCAAAAATAATGACCCTAAGAAATCTGCGGTAGCCGAACACATCCTCAGTTCAGGTTGTAACCACTGGATTGAATTACACAAACCTCAGGTGATCTCCACTGAGCGTCATTACTTTCCTCGTTTAGTAAGAGAAGCAATAGAGATCAAAAAAACGTCATAGGAACTTCAATAGAGAAGATGGTTTTAAGTTAGCCCAAACGTGGAATCCAGTGGTTAGTTTATGCAAGTCACAAATAGTGCAAAGTACGGTGCGTAAGGATATTGTCAGTGTTGTGTGTCGTGATATGAAACCTAGAAAAGAAAAACGAACTAGACGTAGGGTAGATAGATTAATCTATCACTAGTACTTGTCAACGGTTTCTCCGCTCCACCTCAGTTTCGCCGTGACCACGATCCATGCAATCTAATAATACTACTAATAATTTTAGTCTAAAGGGTTTTCCACTAAAGATATGCGAAATTGCTAAGTGGTAAGCGAAGTCGAAGCTAAGTTACGAAACTACTTGACACTCCGCCACAGCTACGTATTAGATGTGCTATAAAAATGTACTGCATTGTAGATACTAGTAAGATGCGTGATTCGTGGTGAGAGATTAAAATAGTTTTATCTGTTACGAAATAGTTCTTCAACCAATTTATAACATTTATTATTCCCGCTCAAAATACAACTCTAACGTCAAGATGCGTTCTTTTTCCTTTTAACTCATGCAATCCTACCAGCCAGTGACTATAAATATATAAATATGGACTTATTTTTATAAATCCTGAAAATAAAACTATAATAAAATAATTTAAATAGAATTCTAACAATCGACGTCATAGGTCGTCTTCTGCACTGCACATAGCTACTTAGCTACATCACCCGCGACTAGCTTGAAACCTTACATATAAAAACATTCTGCTAAACTAAACTAAAGCAATATTTTGGTAGCTCTTCTTATGGAATTGCCTCGTTACACTATGGATCATAAATGATATATGTAATCGTCATAATCAGTGCTAAACTTAAGCTTGGTCATTATGGAAAATTGTGTTAATACCAAGGAGCGGTTGCCGTACGTTCATGAATAAGTAAGTAGGTGATTTGAGCATACGTAGCGTTATGCCAGTCACTGTTGTGGCCAGTTCCCTTGTAGGTGGCCGCGGACATTCGATAACCAGGCGCCACGGACGAGCCACTTGCAAGGTAAGATACGTACAATTATTTTTCTCTACACTTATTAAAACTAAGATACATTCATTATTTTAATACGTGAAGAAAACTTCAGATCACGAATATTGTGCGCACGGTATAGTGTGAAATTTGTGAAGTTAATGATCATGCAGAGGAGTGTAGGAAGGATCCATGAATAATAAGTTGCAAATATACGCAATAAACAACAAAAGAAACCTTATTTACGTTACTGACATTTTAAAATGCATAACGTCAACAATGTTAAAAGACTTTGTCTAAAACAAGTTACTGTTTTTAAATGCAGCTTAGTTAATAATCTTTCCTATCTTTCGTATCTTTCAAATTACAAGAAAATTTATGAAGGGACGAAAAATACATATGTAAGATTTGAAACAGACAAAACTGTTTCCAAATTATATGTGTTACTAAAAATAAAATATAATTCAATTAAAAAGTATTCAAATTAAAATCAATGCGCATGACACGTATCGTTTTCAATAGTCAGTATTGTTAAATATCGCTAAATAACAATCAATATTGTTAAATATGCGACGTTAACATTGCAGCGGTCAACTAGTAATAAATATAATATAGTCACTATGAAATACATTGGATGTCTTTTGCAGATATTAGATCTAAAGGAAGACATCTAAACAAAAAATAGGTTGTATTGTAATTGTGTGGTATAAATGATATTTGTATACCTATTTTCTCATGTGTAAAGATAGATATAAAGTAGATAAAATAGATTTTTGATTATACAATATGTTACGTTACGAAAAAAACATACATATATTATATCAATATAGTTTACTACTATATCAAATACTCGAACACAGAGAAGATTAATACAAACTGTCATATGAAATATAATATAACCCTAAGGCACTGAACATTAGATTCCTCAGAGAATAATATGGCAGAATTGGATTTCTTCTTAATATTATTGGATACGTATATTAGAGGTATTGGAAAAATTAATCCAATTGGATTTTCCAGTAATCATACCCTATCGAAGTTTCCTTGCGATTATCCTTAAAACTGTTTCTCAGAATTATTTATTACGACTCTACATTTTTACGGCCAAGCGGTACTATTGTATTAAGACACTTTTAACATCGGCGATTCGTGTTCTAACGATTGCATAATATGCTGCATCACGTCGTTCGTTCGTTCACGGTATCAAAACCAACCAACGCACACATTAGGAACAATTAACAAAAGCGCTTAAACGTGTACGGGATACAACAGCGTCCAAAAGTAGCTCCGACCAGCGCTCAGACGTGTGCGAGATGCAACAGCGTCTAATAGTAGCTCCGACCAGCGCTCAGTCATGTGGGGGATGCAACAGCTTCCAAAAGTAGCTCCGACCAGCGGTCAATCGTGTTCAGGCTGCAACGTCTGCGGATACATATAGCTCCCAAAAAGTAGGTAAATCGGGTATGCTAGAAGGATATCTACTAGAGCCCTTAATAATACGAGTAAGTACGATGAGCGGCTTAATAAAGAATACCAAATATGCTAACAAGTTCCCAGTTCATTTTGCATCATTTGTTATTTGATAACATCATCCTTATCGCACACAACAAAATATTTTTTAATAATGTTCTCATAAACCTTGTAACAAAATGCTTTGATGCTTAAGATAACTCGTAAGTAATTTAAGCAGACTCTTGAAGGGAATTTTTAAATAGAATTGTATACAAAGGACAATCTTATATATAAAATTCTCTTGTCACAATGTTAGTTACCGTACTCCTCCGAAACGGCTTTACCGATTTTCACCTAATTTTATATGCATATTCAATAGGTCTGAGAATCGGCTACTATCTATTTTTCAAACCCCTAAGTGATAAGGGTTCTTCACCCTTAACATTTTTTTATTTATATGGCAACACAACATTTGCTGGGTCAGCTAGTAATTTAATAAAGATACACGTTAAACGAATAAGAATTAACACAACGTATATAATTGTATGTATATGTTTAATTAAAACGTAATACCGTTTTTTAATAGTCCTTGACATCATCTTTATTTTGCGAATGTCCAAGCCATATTTACTTTCCAAAAAGTGACTTGACAAAAATACGGAAACAAAAACAATTTGACTACGTGTTTGGTTTATAACGTTTAAGAACGTCATTACATTTACATACAATAGTGGTCGTTTGACCTATAGATGACCTATAGACTAATACAAGTAATTGAAAATTTAATTGAACGTTTACCCTTAAATTTAAAGTCACAGGTATTCAACCTTGACATAATATATTATTTTTATATGATATTCCAATAAAATACAATAATCAGGGACTCCAAGTACATTGCCCTGCCACAAAAAAAATAGCTCACAAAACCGTCCAAAGAAGTCTGATAATTTAAGTTTGCATCGACTATACATAGGAAACGTGCTTTTTAGGGTTGCGTACCCAAATATATGGGTGTTTCGGGAAGTACCTGTGCCAAATAGCCGGAAGGAACCCAACCACCCAGTGCCACCATTGTAGCTGCGACGAGGACACGGCGCAGTATACGCTGGAGGAGTGTCCAGCTTGGAGCAGCCAGCGCCTCGTCGCTGCAGTGGGGTCTGACCTCTAGCTAGTGACTGTGGTGAAAACTATGATTGAAAGCGGGAGGTCATGGAAAAGTGTGAAATACTTTTGCGATGAAGTAATCCCGCAGAGGGACGCTGTGGAGAGGGAGGGGAGAAATCCTCCTATCCGCAGCAGGTAAACTGGGCGTAGGAGACGGGTTCCCCACGCCCATCTTCTACTCCCTTAACAGAGGCATTGGTGATGACGGGAGGGTGCCCTGCGTCAAAACAATCATCAGTCTCGAGGTGACGCGCTCTGTGTTCCCGCGCGTACCTCAACGAAGACGCTGGAGCTACTCCATCCCAAACAGAGAAGGCCCTGCTGTGGGCAAGCGTCGTCTGGATCGCGGACGAATGCTTTCAGAGTACAGCGGGCGGCTTGGCTCGTGTTCAGAGGTGTTTATCGATTCCTCGGGAATAGTAGGTACTTTTTTGGGGATTGAAGATACATTATGTTCCTTTTTGAAACTCCGGCAACGTGTGTTCAAAATTTCATGACAATCGGTTATGTAGTTAATACGTGAAAGTGTAGCAAACAAACAAACAAACTCACATTCGCAATTAAAGTATTATTTATATTAATTATATCAAATTAATATTATACGCACCATACTTACTTCGTTAAAAGTGTATAAGTAATAGGTAAATAACTAAGAAACGAAGTGATTAATAAAAAAATAATAATTTTAATTTACGTATATTTGGGGTAATAGTTTAATTTGGCAATATTCACGAAATGTGCCATAGCGAGCAAGTTAAGTAAATCAATTACAAGTTGTGGTTTAAATTAAAGTAAAGCTCGGCAAAACTATATTTTTGGTTAAGTATCACGACTACTTATTTAACCATTAAATACAGGTAATAAGGATGAATAAATCAAATGATGCGTTATTGTTGTGTAGTTCTCATAAAAAACCTGCTCTTGGCCAGTTAGTTAGTACTACGACTTCTAAGAATGAATCATAACAATTTAGGTCACAGAACAGAAAACTTGTTTTTTCTGTTCCGTGAATATAGTTATTTCTAGTATTTACATGTTTATAACCTATGATATCAAAATATCAATAAAATAAAAGCATCATCATCAACCCTCAATCATCAATTAGAGTCAGAGGGGTTTAGGTCATAATGCGGATATAGGACTATAGGACTGCGGATAGACTTCCCGCACCCTTGAAAACATTTTAAAGGACTCACAAGCTGGTAGGTTTCTTCTTAAAACTATCCTTCACCGCTAACAAGTAATTATTAATTTCTAATACGAACATCATTTTCAAAAATCAGAGGTCTGGTATTCCGATGTCGGTCTCCTCGATTAAGAGGCTAAATGTCCACTACTAAGCTATAACTACTTTAAATAAAATAAAATATGTTAAAAACCAACAAGTTTCTTAAAAAGTTCATAATTTATAGAAACCGTCAACACAGCTTATACAAAACGAAATCGTACGTATCGAAAGTGCCATGCACGTATACTCCATACGTCAGATGCATGTTGCAAGGTTGCAACATAACCGAGTTATTAAGTAATAACCCGTTATTTCTGCCAAGCTCACATAATACGCAGCAGTTGCATGCAGACTGCGCAAAACGCGAAAGATGATTGCCATTTACTATTCAGTGGCTGAATATCCTGCAGACTGTGCGCACGCGATTCAAGGAAAGTCAATGTACTCGATTTTAGGTCAAATGGCAGCAAAGTGAAATAAACGAACTTCAAAGCGGACTTCATGTGTTCCTAATTGCACATGCTACCGAAAACGTCAAATTACGCGTATTTCGAGAACCCATAGGTATGTATGAAATTGTCATTCATGTATTAAATTAAAAATATAATAATTATTTTTATTAATGTTTACTTTAACTATTAACAATATCTACGTTACTTGTACTTTCATGATAATAATAATAATTAATTCGAATTTTCGAAATTAAATTCAATTAGGTATGTTAATGTTGTATGTCAGACACACATAGGTATTTACTCGTAATATTTCGATGTTAGAATAATATTTTATTACTGAATTAATTAACCACTATCAATTAACTAAAATTTCAATTATATTTATGAATTACCTAAATATTATTAATTATAGGTAATATTTTTATACGTACGTATTTTTTATATTTTGAGACACATTTGTGTATGTAATATGATGCTTTTATAAATAATATGTATTATTAATAATGTTACAGTTAATGAAACAATAAATTTAATGTATACTCACTTATTGTCTAAATTACTATTCTATAGAAAAAACATACGTGTAGTTTACGTTTAGCAGGTGGTAATTGCATTGCAAGCCACGAAACATACCTCAACAGGTTTTAATTCAGTTCATATCAAGTACTTAAAATATTTGTTTATATTCGTAAAATGTACGTAACATTAATGTGTCTGATGTGTCACTAACTTCAATTTTGGAGTTACTCAAATTGAGTACTCTGCGATTCCAATTTGCACCGTTTTAACGTTCCCGGGTTATGTGTCGATTTGGGAGCGACACCCTCAATTAAACTTCACAAAGAGTCAAATTTACGACTGTCGCTGACGAAGGCGAGGAAGCTCGTTGATAATCATTATAAATTTACCTTCTCGTTCCGTTTACTTTCTTATATTAGTCACGAAATTTTGGTGAATGTGACCGTGTTAAGTACTCGTAATTAAATTTCATCGTGGTACAGATAGGCAGACCAAACGTGTAGGTTACGTAAGGTACAATCAAGAATAAATTATATTCAGTGGTTATTTTTTTATTATTATTGTATGCAAATGAATAAAATACTTTGTATTACTATTATTTTTATATTATGCAAGTAATTGTGAGTAATACAAATTGGTAATGAGTGTTACGGAAAGCGAGAGATCAAAGAAGGGTTAAGGTTATATAATATAGCTTCAAAAACTTACTACCCATGCAAAATACGTATTGCGTCCATAATCTTTACCTACCACTAAAATATGTATATTTGGGAATTAACTGGTATACCTACCTATTGGTTTCCTCAAGATGTTTCTCTTTAACGTTAAAGCTAGCTTTAACTCTTGCTTTTAAGGCTTCAATAGCTTAAAAGTATCCTAACGGTAAACCTATGTAACACACAAAATTCACAAAAATCACTATATTCATTTTAATAAAATCTATGATCCAACAAATGAGCAAATTTAGTATAAAGTGGTCTTATGGCTAAAGTAAGGCTCTCCTAAATTCTGATTTAAAATAAATAAGATATCTAGCAAAATGTACCTGCATCTAACAACATAACGCATAATAACTAAAATTTCAAGCATCGCATTGGTAGTTTCAATATTGGAACACAAATATCGATCCGCCTCTCCTACAGCTGGTAAATAACAATTAGTATACTACAATAAAAATACTAAAGTAAATACAAAAAATCCTTTTATCTTGACCTGGGAAAATATATTCAAATTACGAATTAATTTAACACATATATTTATTTACAAACAAGTAATTTACAAATTTATTTTACAAACAAGTAATTTACAAATTTGTTAGAAAAGCATTGAGCTATTTTAGTCGACAAGTCAATGTAGAGAAGAAGTAATAAAAGTTTCTTAGTCGTGTAAGTAGAAAACGTAAAGACATTTAAGTTATTTACAAATTATGTGAATAAAAATTGTTTCTATAAGAAAAATATTAAGCTACTTTTGTCGATAGATCAACATAGTTTTATAACTTTAATGTCAGCCTGTGCAGTGACGATAGGGGCACGACGCTCGGAGGGCTCCGTTTGTGTTCCGTTGCAGTTCCCGGAGTCCTCTACGAACACGAATATCTCGGAGGGGTTAGTGGGTAAAAATGCCGCATATCCTAGTATCATTCCCACGGCACCAGATACTATTGAAATTTTCCCCTCATCAACAATAAGCCTTATTGAATAAGGTCAATATAGATAAGAAATAATACATGACTAACTATGTATGTTACTTAGCTAGTCATATGAAGAAAACTCACAAATGTTTCAATTTTCAATTACGTGAATAATATCTATATTTTACAGGCATGGCAAACGTACGCGAAGTAATGGGGGATGGCGCCACCACGGCAAATGACGTGGCAAAGTTAAGCAAGGGACGTGATGCCAACTGGCCTGTTGTCCTGTTCTTCATCCACGTACACCTCCTATCTCTATATGGACTATGGATTCTGTTCGTTGAAGCTAAAATATTAACGATCATTCTTTGTAAGTATTGGCAGTTTTTAACTTACAAATCAATATAGGTACATATAATAGAAATTGATATTTATAAAAGTCGATCAACTTTAAGTTTTGATAAAGTATGATTACAGATATGTCTTTCTCCGTGTATTAGAACTGTTTATTTTAATCGTAGATGAGTAAATTTATCAAAGATTTTAATATTCATTTCCATTTTTAAACACATACTTCACGAAATAGAGGTAACACATTCATACAACTATCGACTATAAATATGTCTTTCATTGTTAGCTAGTATAATTCGTTTAAAGTATATGAACACAGTTTCATCATTTCTTATTATTTATTGCTTAAAATAAACAAGATTAAAAAGTAGTTAATGTGGTCTCTAAATATTTCAAATTTAATGTTTCTATGATTATGATAAATGACATTCTTAAATTTACTTCTTTTTTAACATTTAAAATATCATAATGGCATCTGTATTACCTACTCGTATTAAATTTAAATAATCGTGTTAAAATGCGATTCTTATTTCGTGCCATGGTCTTATGACGCAAATATTCAAAATGTGCTAAGGCATCGTAATTATTATTGACACTGATGTTATGTGGTCAAATTGTAAAGACACTGCATAAAGATATTCTCGATATGCCGAAATTAGTCATAGGTACGTAGAGTTTCTCATTATATGAAAACCTTCTTACTGCACATAAGACGATTTCGGAGGGTTTCAACGCACAAAACTCCTTAGGGCTACGGTCAATATGGTATTTTGTTTTTTTGTCAGAGCCAACGCACTTAACTTGCAAAGCCGCAAATCGTACTTCGAAACGTCAATTTGCGTCGATTTGTCGAAAGTTGAACCAAGTTTGAAGGTGGTAAAACCCTTTGTGATTCGACTCCGGCGGTACCACCGCCACACCTATTTCTACCTAATAACAGCAGTGTTCCGGTTTGAAGGGTGTGATAAGGGAGACAGACTTTTCCGAGGCGTTCCAGCTTAGTCCTCAGGGGTAGCGGCGCATCTGTGGCCGACCTCAGGTAGGAATATCTAATCCTATCTGGGCTTGATTACAGATGTCCATGGGCGGCAGTAGCCACTTACCATCAGGTGGACTGCATGCTCGTCTGCTACTCTTATATTATAAAAAAAAAAAAATTTAAACTTGACTTCCAGTGGTGCTTCTGACGTCATTTGCAACTCTCGGAGTGACGACGGGCGCACACCGACTGTGGGCACACCGCACCTACACAGCGACGACAGAGCTCCGCATATTCCTCATGCTGTGTCAAACTTTAGTCGGACAGGTAAATTACTATCCTTAAAGTTATAGCCATATTAGCAGCAACAAAAGTTAATGGCATCTGTAAAGAAATTTACGTAGAAAACTCTCTGGTAAAAGTTACATTGCCTCTCTGAAGACGGAGATGGCCAACGTCTACATCCTTCCACTAAAGCGCAAGAACTGTTTTACGCTAGTAGTGGTACCTCCCTGGTCAAACCTTGCTAGTTCTGCGAGCGTCTTAACCTTAGTTGTTCGTGAAGGAAACCATCGCGAGCATGCCTGAAAGTTCTGGAAAAGACTAGAAGGTGTGTAAAGTAAACTTGCACTACACGGGGTCAGCGTCGTGAAGTTTAGGAGAAGTGTTGGACAGAATTAGGTTTATGATAAGACTTTTTGTGTCCGAAAATCTTGCACTGAAATTTTATAGAAAAAGGGTTTTTAATTCAAAGAAATAGTACAATATCAAAAATATATTCAAAGAAAATCTGTACAATAGAATACTTTATACAGATTTTCGTGCATAGCAGTAGTTGTCAAAATGTAAATAAAAAGACGTTGATAATGTAAATTTAAATCAAAACCTTTGTACCGTGCGCATTTAAATATAATTTGTAAAATTACCTAAATGTCCACTGACGAAGCACATTCTAGGCAAAAACATACCACGAAAATAGGTATAGAAAATAAGAACAAAATAAATATCTATTTTGTTACACAAGTTTACATTCCACCTGATAGGAAGTGGCAATTACTGCCAATGGACAACTTGATTCAATAACTAAGTTCCCAGATAGAATTAGTGCTCTATCTCAGATCGGCTACAGATGTTGCTAGACCTGAACACTAAAATGGTACACGTCGTATAAATATCTCACTCACACCCATCAAACCAGAACACAGTAACGCCTTAACACTTTTTGAAGGTGGTAGAACCCTTTGTGGTTCGACTCCGGCGGCACCACCGCCTCACCTATTTCTACCTAATAACAGCAGTGTTAGGCGCTGCTGTGTTCCGTTTTATGATCCGTTATATGATCAAGAATCTTTGCTAATACTACCTGTTAATTTTGCTAATACCTTAATGTCTGAGAATATCATTTATCTATGATTGTTTCTATTAAATTATTAATATTAATGAAGCATAACTATAACTATCTGGAGGCACGGCAGTGCCTCCGTCAAGTCAAGCCGAAGCCAAAAAAAGCGGCACGGCCGTAGCATTGTTTTCTCGAAGCAATTTTATTGTTTTCTAATAATCAATGTTCTATTCGTTAATTTCGTGCATACCAAATTCCAATTTTATTTTAATACAACAGTATTAAAATCGGTATTAAAATATTAAACTTAACAAAGTTGCAATGCTAATTGCAATAAAATGCTTTTACTTTTTCCTCAGTAATAGCTTTCAAGCAACTTACTTCAGAAATATCTCTTTCGCAGTTCATTTAAAAGGTAAAATGAGCCGTGCATCTTGACTTTTTCAAGTAGTTTATCTTTCAAAATATTACAATTTTGAATTCTATCAAGAAATGTAATTAAACGGTGCAGTGTTAGTGTGCAGGCGATGTCCTGTTTATGCAGATATTGCTTGCACTGAAGTATTTATATTAATGTTTCTTAAGCAAATATATGACTCACTGTTCCTTTTGCTCCGATTTTATAAATACGTTTAATATGTCTTTGAAAGTATACTGGTAAATAAATGGTACAGTAAACCGTACAAGCTTGTCTTAATCCGGAATATATCTAGAGTAGATACGTAAAACTCTCAGGGATGCTAAATGCTCGTACCTATTTGTCAAATTAGGATCGTTTGCCGAGAATTTTTGTTTGAGAATTCACGATACATGTGTTAAAAAAATACGTAAGAATTATTACGAATGAAACCACTAAGAAAGATAAGATACTTGTCAGATGGGACTCTAATCTTATCTGGGGTTAATTTCACAGGTCCACGTGCGGCAGTCACCCTTTACCATAAGGTGGACGTTAGATTATTGAATAAAAAAGATTATGGGTTCCAATACATTTTACGATTAATGTTATCAACATCATAATTTATTTATTAATCATCAATCTATCATCATCATCAATAAAAAAACTAATTTGTCATTCTCAGGGTTCTATCTACGACTGGGTGCAGACTCACCGCCTCCACCACGCCCACGCCAACACCGATGGTGACCCATACGACTCTACGAAAGGCTTTATGTACGCGCACTTAGTCACACGGATGCGTAACCTAAGCCCCTATCAAGAAGCCTTGAAAAACTCCATCGACATGTCAGACTTAGAAAATGATTCTGTCGTCATGTTTCAAAAAAGGTACATTCGTTGTTTTTTGCCTTATTTTTACTCCTCAGACTTTTCAGATTTCAAAAAGCTTTTTCTAAAAGGGCAAAGACGGTAAAACTTTTCGGCAATGGCACCACTGCCACATCTATTTAGCCCTAAACAATTATGATAGTAGCACAGATAGAAACCTAAAGCAGTTCTCATCGAAAGTCTATTCCACAACCAGGAAATTCGTAAATTAGTCCGAAATTTCGGATGATATATGATAATGAAAAAAAGGTACCTACAGGTGCAACATATGATTTGTTTTATGATTTTTTTTAAGATTTTGATTTTATGCTATTTTTTTTTCAGATTCTACTGGATACTCTATGGAATTCTTTTCATCTTATTGCCAGTGAATGCTCCGCTGGAGTACTGGGATGATAGTATCCTAAGTGCGGTGTTCGTGATTGGTTTCTTGCGATATGCCCTGGTGTTGCATGCATCCTGGCTGGTAGAGAGCGGCGTTAACGTTTGGGGACTCCAAGCTGGGGAGAAGTTAGTGTTTTCCTTTTATGTAGCATAACATGGGACACCACTACACTTATTTCTGCCTAATAACAGTGTTCACGACTGCGAAGCTCCAGTTTGAAGGTTTTGGTGTGGCAGATTATTCATCCGAGGCGCTTCAACTTAATCTTAAAGCCCGCTCCACATTCTCGCGAGAATCTCGCAAGAACGGGGTAAAAGCACGAGAAACGAGAATGTGGAGCCGATACGAATCGGGTTTTTCTCGCGTTCTCGCGAGATTCTCGCGAGAATGTGGAGCGGGCTTAAGGAGTAGCAACGCATCTGTGCCCTCTCCAAGTTACAGCAGAACATCATCATCATCAAGTTACATCATCAGATTATCTAGGGCTGATAAACAGATGTCCATGAGTGTAGTAGATATTTGCCATTAGGTGGAATGTATGCTCGATACTGAACAGCTGAACACGTAATGCCAAAAAACAGTCATAGTAGTACTAGTCATAGTGGTACTGTTGTAATGTTTGGATTCTGTTTGAAATTCCGAACAGCTGAAAAGGATCCCACCCCTGAGGACGTAGTTGAGGAATAATTGAAATTGAATTAAAAATTTAAATTAGCACTATTTTCCAATCAAACATTTATCTACAACAGACTATAATAATAACATACTAGCATTCTGGTCGTCTGCACAGGGTATAAGAACCAACCTTCAAACTTCTATTGATTCGAACTAAACTCCCAATTAATTTAATGTATAGTTCAATTCAATTAATAATTCTAAAACGCATATAGGTAAGATTATTCTTACCTCAAATATATAAAACACACTGCCGTTTTTATTCAGAGCAAATGGGTTATTAAACAAGTGCTTAATCATTTCTATATGAATGATTATATTTAATTAGAATTATCAGTAGTTTAATAATTTTGGTTAACTTAGAATTTTAAAGACTTAAAATCTCAATAATTGCCCACCACATCACCGTAATACTTACACGTATCAGTTAAGCATTGAGTTATCCGGGTCTATGGGTCACTGATGTAATGAGAAACAGCTTACTTTCACAAAATACATGGTCCTTTTCGAAATCAATAACAACATTTGAAGCATTCTTGTCGCAATATTTACTTTCATTTTTACACCACTCACGTACAATGATACTTTTAAATATAATAAATTAAAGTGTCCGTTTATAATGTCAAAATGTTTAAAAACTCTTAAGACGGTAACGGTAGGTATCGATAAATATAACAGCGACTTATATATAACCAATATAATAGAACTTCAATAAATAAAATTCCTTATAAACAAACCAAAATCATAATACGGAATTTAAAATATTTGCTTCTCTATTTGATGTAGCACGTTAAGGCGGCGATCGACTCGTAACATTTAGGTGTAATGTATCGCATTACATTTCGAGCATTACAACAGTTAATGCAACGAGCTGAACCGCTCGATGCGAGTGTTTGCCACGTTTATTTGGAACTGACCACGATGTGAGCGTTCGCCGAGTGTTGTGTGTTACACATAAGATCACCTAGAATACATTACGGCTAATTGTTGTAAGTCAGTCACCGCCTTTACATTTCACCTCGTGTAGTACGAAATACATAGACAAACTATATTGGAAATAAAACGCGGCTTGTTCGTTAATTGAAATATATCTTATATTTGATGATGACAGTAGCAATGTTATATAGAACCCCAACTCGCCTCGTTGCAAACTCACAATACACTATCAAACTCTCTTATACTTACCTACTTAAATTTGAAGCTGGTTAAATCTTTTGTCACGGTACAGTTTTGTTATAACAAACAGAAATAATGCTACTTAAAGCAGGAACAAAGTCTGGAACTGGACCATTATAGCGTTTCGGTACATCTTTAATTTATTTATACATTTATGTACATTGTGAGGAAGATGAATAAGAACAAAGGTATAACAGCATTATTGAGACAAATGTTGGTTTAGTACATAGTTCTGAAGTCGGCACTCAATATATTTCGTTGGATAACGGTGTAAATAGCTTGTCCAATGTGAGCGCTAACTTCGGGAACAGCTGTTACACTTACGTTATTAATAAACTAATCAATCTAACCACTTTTTGCCTCCCCAAGATTGAAATTAGACAATGTCAAGTATACAAAAATTAGACAGTTAATTGTATCAGGCGTTACTTTGCGGAAATCCATGCTATTAAGTTAAGATTAAACTACTTCGTTGGAGCGAATCACGTGTTGGTGGTGGTATGTATGGTGGTGTACATTTTTAATTTTTGCATCTGCACGCATCCTTTGAGGGAGGTACATACTGCATGGTTTAAAATATATACCATCTTACAGATTTGTAGCGGATCGTTGCGAAGTAGTTTAATCTTAACTTAATATACAAAAATTGTTAATTGTAAAAAATATTTTAACAATAATATTTAAAATACATAAATTAAATTGAAGTAACATACATTTACAAATATTGGAACTTTTTTTAAAATCCGTTTTTAATTTCCAGATACCCGCCAGATTCCAATACAGTATTTATCCTAAACAGAACATTCTGGCCCCACTACCACTACATATATCCTTGTGATTACAAATCTGGAGAATATGGAAGCTATGGTAAGTGCCTATCCTACACAGATCTTGCAGCTAGCATTGTCATCTACGCTGCTTCAACTTTATATAAAAAGTTGAGTTGGTTGACGATCAAGTCTGTCGTCGCCTTTACACCGCGATTAATTAAACTCCTATCAGTAATATATGTTAAAGTAATTATAGCAGACGAGCTCTTTTATCATCTGAAATTTGATTTCTGGTGATGCTTTACGTTTTACCTCGCCACAAAAATAAAAACCATAGACTTACTGTGTTCGGTCGCGGTATTAAAGACGCGCGTTTTATAGTCTACGCCAAACTGCTAGACCGCTCTGAAGTTGTTGCGAGCAGGTGTAGTCATACAATTTGGTATGGCGACGCGATTCGTTTCTGTATTCAGAGAGGACTAGCAGTTTTACGCGGATTATACCTAACATTGAAACTGCATTACCGGAGCTACTTTTAAAGTTTCACTGTAGTCATGGACGTCTGTCCAAATCTTAATGCACCGCGGTATAGTTGCACCCAGGGACATAATAATAATTTAATGAGAATGTCTTTTGTTAATAATTACTATCGTCAAACCAGAACACACTAACACAAATACGGCTAATATACGTAGAATTATGTAACGGTCACATCACAGAAAAACAAATGAAAATTCTAGTATCTAATTAACCAACTCTTAATTACAGGTAGTGGGTGTTCAACCGCCTTCATTCGTGTTTGGGCAGCTCTTGGGCTTGCCACAAACCTCAAGACCATAGACACTAGCACGATTCAGAGAGCGCTGGCAGACGCCGCGGTCTCCAAGCGACCCCTAAATAAGTGTATCGAGGAAGCCATCAAAAAGCAAACCCTTCCCGAAGAGCATTATTTAAAAAGGGGATGATTTTAATTATGTCTAATTAATTTCTAATTATAGTTTTAAATCCAAATTTCACGTTTTTTATTACTTATTTCCTAGAGAAGTCGTACATACGAGTATTACAATCCTTACCTACAAGTCTAGTCTAACAATTTCAATAAGTTTCCTCACATCAAATCTAGAATTTCATTTCGCATACTTCGCATTTTCGCATCGACATGGATGTGAAAAGAAAACTCAAAACAGAAAATCCGTAAAGTAAAAAGAAATAAGTCCAATAGATGCCACCACATTAATAAATCATAACGATGTCGGTTATCGTCCATTACAATCGGTTCGGATTACAGATTTTCCAAAACACGAATACTAAAACAAAGATGTAAAACGAATATAACACTTAACTAATGTTCTTCGTAACTGCAATCGATTTTTCCAGCAATACTCCACAACACCTGTAAAAATATTTTTTTTACTAGATATTACGTGTAAAATCTTAGGGTAGGTCAGTTCAACCGTTGCCGTGGCGATGCAGTGCTCCACACTGGTGACAGTCACGCCATCTATTTACATAAACATACGACTGTATATTTTAATAAAGTTTTGTAGGATAAATAAAGTTTATCAATCTATGTCAGTTGTTTTTTTTTTGGCTATACTATATTTGTAACTCAGTAACTGTTTACATCCATAACTATATAAAAATATTATTCAATTCAATGAGAATACTTATAACGTGCATTTTATCTATATATATAAAAGCGAAAGGATACTCACGTTCGAAACGTATTAATCAAGGTTTTGCCGAAACTACTGAAGCTACAATCATGAAATTTGGAATATAGCTTCATTTTATAATGTAGATGCGCACTAAGAACGGATTTTTTGATATTCCACCATTAAGGGGGTTAAATGGGGGTTGAAAGTTAATATGAAAGTCCGTCAGTTTTAAAGCAAACTGGATGATAATTGGTATTTAGCTTTCTGATTTAAAGTAATAAAAATCTAATCTAAGGGTTTTTTCAAAATCAACCCTAAAGGTGGTTAAATAGGGGTTGACAGCTTATTTTAAATTTTGCCATTTTGAAAGCCAGCACTATGAAAGTTAGCCATTGCTTTACTGGTTAGATATAATAGAACTTTAGTTCTACCGTTTTTGGAAAATCAACCCCTATGTGGGTTAAATAAGGGTTGGAAGTTTGTATGGAATTCCCGCAGTTTTAATGCAAACTCTATGAAAGTCGGTATTTGGGGTCTCGATTAAAAATAATTAAATACGTATTTCACCATTTTTGGAAAATCAACCCTTAAGTTGGTAAAATAAGGGTTGACAGCTTATTATAAAATTTGCCAATTTGAAAGCCAGAACTATGAAAGTTAGCCATTGCTCTACTGGTTAGATATAGTAGAACTTTAATTCTACGGTTTATGGAAAATCAACCCTTATGTGGGTTAAATAAGGGTTGTAAGTTTGTATGAAAATCCCCCAGTTTTGATCTAATCTCTATGAAAATTTGTATTTAGCTTTTTGGTAGAAAATAATTAAACACTTATTTCATGGTTTTTGGAAAATCAACCCTTAAGTTGGTAAAATAAGGGTTGACAGCTTATTTTAGAATTTGCCTATTTGAAAGCCAGCACTGAGAAAGTTAGTCATTGCCTTACTGATTAGATATATTGGAACTTTAATTCTAGCATTTTTGGGAAAATCAACCCTTATATGGGTTAAATAAGGGTTGTTAGTTTGTATGAAAGTCCCCCAGTTTTGATGTAAACTGTATGAAAATCGGTATTTGAGTTTTCGATAGAAAATAATTAAACACCTATTTCACCATTTTTGGAAAATCAACCCTTAAGTTGGTAAAATAAGGGTTGACAGCTTATTTTAAAAAATTCCGATTTGAAAGCCAGCATTATGAAAGTTAGCCATTGTCTCACTGGTAAGATATAATGGAACTTTAATTCTATCGTTTTTGTAAAATTAACCCTTATTTGGGTTAAATACGGGTTGTAGGTTTGTATGAGAGTCCCCCAGTTTTGATGTAAACTGTATAAAAATCGGTATTTGGGTTTACGATAGAAAATAATTAATCACTTATTGCATTGTTTTTGGAAAATCATCCCTTAAGGTCGTTAAAGGGGGGTTGGAATTTTATTTCAAACTCCGTTAATTCGGAAGCAAGGTCTATAAAAATTTGCATTTGGCTTTCCTGTTGGAAATAATAGAACTTTTTAACACCATTTATGGAAAATCTACCCTTAAGAGGGAAAAATAGGGGTTGAAAGTTTGTTGGGAAGTCCGCAGATTTTGAAACAAAGTCTATGAAAATTGGTATTTAGCTTACTGATTGTAAATAATAGAACACCTATTTTACCGTTTTTGGAAAATCAACCCTTAAGTTCGATTAATGGGAAATAGAACTTTATTTTAAATTCGGTTAATTTGGAAACAAGGATTGTAAAAACAGCATTTAGCGTTCTGGTTCGAAATAATAGAGCTTATTTAACACCCTTTACGGAAAATCTACCCTTAAGAAGCTAAAATAGGGGTGGAAACTTCGTTTAGAAGTCCGCAGCTTTTTAAGCAAAGTCTATGAAAATTGTTAATTGGCTTTCTGATTGAAAATAATAGAACACCTATAAAACAGTTTTTGGAATATCAACCCTTCTGTTTACACATCTGTTTCAGCATTTTTAGCAACCCAACAATCAACCCCATTAGGGTGCTATAAGTAAAGAAAGTTTCTTTAAAAACCGTTATTGAAGTTACTTCCTTTGGCGTGTCTGGAAAAAGAACAGAGTGCAGAGAAGTTTAGTGTAAGGCGAAATTCCACGGGCCGTAGTAACATATATTTTTAACATGGCAATGTATTGTGCGTGCTGAAGTGCAGAACAGCGGTTTTTTAGGGTTCCGTACCTAATGGATAAAAACGGAACCCTATTACTAAGATTTCGCTGTCTGTCCGTCTGTCCGTGTGTCACAGGGCTCTATCTCTGGAACCGTAATAGATAGACATGTGAATTTTTTACAGAGGTTGCATAATGGTGGCTGCTATAACAACAAATACTAAAAATAAAAAAAAAGTTGAAAACAAAAAGGGAACCCCATACAACAAACTGCTATTCGTTATTTTTCCAACTAACCTTTGAACCGTTAGAGGTAGACAGTTCAAATTTTCACAATGTGTGTACTTTAATGGCTGTTGCAATATTAAATACTAGAAATTTAAAAAAATGAAAATTTTGGTTGTACTGAACCCTCCAGGTGCGGGTTTGACTTGCACTTGGCCAATTATTAGTAATCTGTGCGTTACCCGCGGGCCACAAGGGAAAGTCGCGGGCCACACACCACCCGTGGGTGTCGGGTTGCCAACCGCTGGTGTTGAATATTAGCTTCCAGAAATTTGCTGATAAAGTATTTATTGATGCATATGTACAAAGGATGTTTTTGAAATTCTACTAAGGAGGTAAAGGAAGTGTTATATGTATGTATACGGGAATCTTTTAGGTTGGAACTTAGAAACGTGAAATTTCAGATAACGTCTATTCAGACAAATGCACGACCACGTGGACGGGTGCAAATTTTATATATGATAATGCGTAAGTTTATTCAAATTGGCCTACATTTTGGTATACTGATTAGATACGTCGCAACTACTTTGGACACACTATGTGCCAACATTTTGTCCTGCCGTGGGGTATGGTTGTGGCTATGCGTGGATTAGTGATGGTGATGTGATAGATACATAGATGTTGGATAAAAATTTTGAGCTAGAACAGGGCTACAGTATCCCCTGCCTGTCGTACGAGACTAAAGGGGGACTTCTGGAGTTGCGGGTGGTAAGAATGAGAGCTCTAATCGCCCAGTCAGAGATCCTGGAAAGAACCACTGTATGTAAGGCCCCATAGATGGACGGTTCCTATGGAATAGTGTAAATAATAAATATTATATCCTACATGAAACTTATATTTTAAATAAAGTTTCATTACAGTCCACTAATTAGAGTTTTAGTGTATGTTTCTGAAGAAAGCTTGACCAATTTAGGTACACAGTGACGAAAAAAAAAGCTTTTATTAATTAAATATTAATGCTACTTTATTGTTAAAATTGTTAAAGGTACAAATTTACGATTACAGTTGTTTGTATGTCATATCATATTTTTTTATGCGGGCGAAGCCGCGGGTTCTGCTAGTTTTATATATGATAATGCGTAAGTTTATTCAAATTGGCCTACATTTTGGTATACTGATTAGATACGTCGCAACTACTTTGGACACACTATGTGCCAACATTTTGTCCTGCCGTGGGGTATGGTTGTGGCTATGCGTGGATTAGTGATGGTGATGTGATAGATACATAGATGTTGGATAAAAATTTTGAGCTAGAACAGGGCTACAGTATCCCCTGCCTGTCGTACGAGACTAAAGGGGGACTTCTGGAGTTGCGGGTGGTAAGAATGAGAGCTCTAATCGCCCAGTCAGAGATCCTGGAAAGAACCACTGTATGTAAGGCCCCATAGATGGACGGTTCCTATGGAATAGTGTAAATAATAAATATTATATCCTACATGAAACTTATATTTTAAATAAAGTTTCATTACAGTCCACTAATTAGAGTTTTAGTGTATGTTTCTGAAGAAAGCTTGACCAATTTAGGTACACAGTGACGAAAAAAAAAGCTTTTATTAATTAAATATTAATGCTACTTTATTGTTAAAATTGTTAAAGGTACAAATTTACGATTACAGTTGTTTGTATGTCATATCATATTTTTTTATGCGGGCGAAGCCGCGGGTTCTGCTAGTTTACTATAAAACAGTCTTACTACAATTAAAATGGAAGTTATGTATACCTAATGATATCAATCTGACTGGGGTCGTGCGATAGTCCATTGTCTTAAGGTGCATCTTAAATAAATTTAACATTAATTAATCCTGGAATCATAGGGACTCCTAAAAACTAATTTGTATTTTTCACACAATTAACCTACAGTAGGTATAGTCTGCGTAAAACTGCTAGTCCGCTCTGAATATACAAATGAATCGCGTAGCCATAACAAATTGTATGATTACACCTGCTCGGAACAACTTCAGAGCGGACTAGCAATTTGGCGCGGACATCGTAGAGAAATCGCACTAATGTGGATTTCCCTTAAGGTTACAACAAACAGTAAATAGGATTGCCAAATGTACTACTACTTAAAAACACTAACAAAAATTAAGTAAGGTATTGAATATTAACGTTAATATTACTTATAACAACTTGCAAAGTTACAAAAACAATAATATTCCACGATAAACAGTGCCTGGCTCCCGTGAAGTTTTTTTTTTTTTAAATATCTATTTATTTTCATTATAAATTTTGCTACTAAAATCACGTTTCGTCAATTTATTGCGTGCTTAATAAAATTGAATGATGAAAGTTTCACTAAAAATACATACATAATAACCAATCTTTCCATTTTCTGAGTTCGAAATTTGACAATTCTAACTTTGGTAGGAAAGATATAGATAGATTGGTTATTGATAAGGAATTGAATTGAAAAGAATGAATCATAACACAATTGTGTTTCCTACACTCCTACTGAAAAGATTTTTAGACTAGACTATGGACATTTATTTCTTTACTCTGTGAAATATACATAAAAACATTACGCACCTGTAGTTACATACCGATTCTGCTTGGTACCAATAAATAAGAAACTTCGCCATAACAAAACCAGAGAGCATTAGCTTTTAATAAAGTCGAAATGCAGAACAAGCTGCACTACAGCAGGTGCTAGCGCCACAAAATTCAAACCAACCAACATCACTACGGCTTTCTTTAATATCTAACTGCCTAAAGATAGTAATTTAAAGTTACTTACCAATGAAAAGAGCAGCGAGCAATCCAGCTAGTAGCAATAGGAGCGCGGTCCTGACGTCAGCAGCTCGAGCCGACGCGAAGCCAGAGGGTGGCGCGCATTGTGGCATACTGGGCACGAGCGCTGCTTCCAACCGACCCAGTATCCCACTACTCCGCAGTTGCAGCAGACTATAATGAAAATTAAAACGACTGTATTCTTCGATTAATCGATTTCAGATCACGATACCTACTATAGGTAATCGTGTTCCAACGCCTTTGCATTCGTTTGAGTTTAGCAGAAGCTAAACTTGCAAATCAGTATAATTGCTCTTGTAAGTAGAAACTTACAAGAGAAATTATACTGATAGTTCAACTTCCCTAAAATCATAAATATTCTCAGAAGGATGAACTTTAGCTACATTTAGCCAATGCTTATATATAACATAGCTATATTGTAACGTTTAATGTAAGAGCGCGCACTCCCCTCGTAAATATAACACACACACACACACACACACACACACAAAACCATGGCTGACACATCGTACATACAAACCACTTTAGAGAAACACTACCTTATAAGAATGGGCCTGGCATACGGAGATCCTGTAGGCAGGGGAAACGCCAGCTGAGCACTGGTAGAGGGAACCGGCAACTCTCGGAGAGCACATCGACCCCGCGCCTGGCTGAGAGTTCTGCCCAAACAGATTAACCATAGATTAGCCGCTTCTTTTCCATAACGAAACGCCTTATGAAGTGGTGGTGGTTTTATTGACATTTAAAAAGTACTCTGTAAATAACCTATTTTGGACAAAATTAAAAAAAAATACTAACTATCGCCTGAAATATTGTATGTATAACTACTTTGGATTTCTTTAGTTAAGTTCGCTAATTCTTTAGTTCGCGTTAAGATCCAAAGGAAAACAATTAACGGACAATTTGTAAGTGCCTCCGTAGGCCTATATAAATATTTCATTTCATTTATTATTTTTACTTAATTATAAAATTTCTGTCACATTAAAAAAGTACTTAAGTTTATGCTTAATTGAAAAGATTGTTAATTTTACTTTATTGTTTTACACCTGTTATTCATATTTGATCTTTCCAATTTTTACCAATGAAAACTGTGAATTTGACGATGTCCAGCATAAAGTACTCGTAATTTTCAAATGTCGATCACAGGTAGACATAATATTAGAAACATTGGAATGCCATCTCGTATTTATTGACGTGTAACATAGATTCCAGAATAAATTGGCCATAAATACGATATAACACAGTAAAAAAGAAAAGTCAAAAGAAAAAACGAAACGGTATTTGTTTCTGTATTCAAATAATGGTAAAAAGATGTGAGGGCCTTACTCGTTTGGCTTGGTTTCATAAACTAAAGCTAATTAAATTTTTGAAAGATACTCTTACAATAAGCACCTTTACAATTTAGTCACATCAGATTATATTAAAAATATTTTTCCTGGGATTCTCCTACAGAATGTTCTTATATTAAAAATAGCCAAGGTTTTTTAAATTTTATGCTATTTTTCATTATCGTTTTAAATCTTATGACGTGTGTATAAACCTTTATCCTTCTGCATTTTACTTAGTTTTATACTGCTTAACCTGCTTAACCCAGACCGGCGGGTCGGCGGTATATAAAGGTAAAATTATTATAAGTAGGTACAATGTTTTAGAGCTTACGAAATATACCGTATGAATTAATTAACCCTGGCATTTTCTTTTGGTAATTTATAAAAACCTGGACATAGCGTCAATCTTACATCAACCCATACTGTGTATTTTTTACCAAAAGGAGCAAGTGTTATGTTCGCAACTTTGAAGTTAGACCCAAATATTAAATCCGGAAATTCCGACAAACAGGTAAAGACAAGCTTTGGTGCTATCAATAAAGATTCTCTCTTTTCGGGTCAAAAAGCTAAGAATGAATGAACGTAACGAGGTCATTCGTTCAGTAGATTTTACTCCTCACATTAAAAAAGCTAAGAATGTATGGTCTACTAAGCGTAGAAGCTAATAAATATCCTATAATGAATATAATAAAATCCGTAATCTAGAAGTTGAGATCCAGTTGACTAGAATGAGGCGAGTGGGAGTAAGGATAGTGGATAGTCGTTTCATTGTTGTAGTAACTTTGGCTGTTCATCGAATATCGGTTTATATAAGGACGATCGACAATCGATCGATGTATGAACCAGATAGGGATCTATGTTAATCTTAGGCATGGATTTTTTTTATAATATAGGAGTAGCAGACGAGCATGCAGTCCACCTTCTTTTTTTTTTTTTATAATATGAGAGTAGCAGACGAGCATGCAGTCCACCTGTAATCAACCCCAGATAGGATTAGATTTTCCTACCTGAGGTCGGCCACATATGCGCCGCTACCCCTGAGGACTAAGCTGGAACGCCTCGGAAAAGTATAATCTCCCTTACCACATCCTTCAAACCAGACCCTTTCAACCAGAACCACAGAAGCACTCAACACTGCTGTTATGAGGCAGAAATAGGTGCAGCGGTGGTGCTGCCGGAGTCGAACCACAAAGGGTTCTACCACCTTCAAATATCACATCACATATATATCATAGATATCTGATTGAGTATTATTTAAAAATGTATGTGTTGATGATGAATATTCTTTTTAATTATATCAATCGATGGCATAGAGATATGAGTGTAGCATGTGTGATTGATTGTATCATTGATCGATACAATCAATCACACATGCTACACTCGGTCGATCGGTAGTCGTACTCTAGGTCACACCTGAGGGTGCTGCGGGCGGCGAGCTGGCCAGTGAAGAACGCGTAGTCCTGGCGTGCAGCACGAGCTAGCCCTTCCTCAGCAGAGGACACCAAGTTTTCAGCTTCGGAGTAACCTCGTATGTAAAACTCATTAAGCTGGACATCCTTTGTAGACTAAAAAAAATTTGAAGAACTTTAGGTAGGTATGAAATATTTTTTCGATATATATACTTTCTAAGTAATCAATAAGTTTTGATGTAATCGATAACAAAAAACAAGGCATAAACGTGACCTAACATTAATTAACAATTCAGATTATTATCCGATTACCTCCCACGTACTTAGCATTCTAATTAGACCAAATTAGGTAATTGGAAGCAATTACGTCGTGAAATTAATTCCATTTGCGGTGCCTGTACATTTAGTCCACTGAAATGTTACACTTGGGTTGCAACTGTCAAAGGTCAGAATTTTTATTTTCGATGTCAAAGGAGGTTAATATATGTAAAGCTGATCCTAATTTGTAGGGTCGTAACAGTTGTCTATCAGCTGCCATCACGTAAAAGTTCTTCTCGCTCTATTAAGCAACTATTCGTCGCCCAAAAATATGAGAACGATGTATGTACGAATGTAATTAAATTACATACGTATCTATAACTGTCATTCTATAACTTTGTCTGCCCTTTTTTCATTATCTTAGGTATTTTCGAGCACTTTAGATCCTTGGACTGCGATTCTTTCTTTAATATCTTCAATGACCCGCGTTTGAGCCGTTTGCCTATATCTGGTTCATTATAGCAGACTCCACAAAAAACTATTTAGAAAATAGGTCATAACAGAAATCAACGACATAACTTCAAATTATGTCTCCGTCGACATAGCACGGCCGAGGCCTCTACCATAGACCACACATCCTTACTACTTACTAATATTATAAATCCGAAAGTAACTGTCTGTCTGTCTATCTGTCTGTCTGGTTGTCTCTTCTTCACGCCTAAACAACTGAACCGATTTTAATGAAATTTTGTACAAAGATAGTCTTAAACATGAGAAAGGACATAGGATAGTTTTTATCCCGGAAATACCACGGGAACTAGGGATGGCTATCTAAGATCGATTAATCGGTGAATCTTTTGGACCAAAAAGTCGTTTATTTTAATCGATATTAGTAAGGATTGAATCGTAAACTATGCATTTGATCAAGTGATGATCTTTAGCAAAGTTGATGTCTAAGAAAGAACCCACGAAGGTTTGGGAGTTGGAAGATGGCGCCATTGTCATTCCAATGAAGGTACAAATTTTCTGTTTTATGTATGTCATATTATTTCTTAAAAATGCGGGCGAAGTCGCGGGCACCACCAGTTTCAATATATTCTTACCATGAGATACATTTGGTCTGCTCCATTTCGTATGTAACCAATCTTGAAATTAGGTGATTGAAGTACATCAGCGACAGTTTCCACGCTGGGCACTCGCACCGACAAAACGGACGTGATAAATGCTGCATATGCGTTGTACGTCACCACCGCAAAAAGCAAGCATACTATTAAGACTATACTGGCTGCTGGATTTGGAGGGGTCCATGGTCCACCTTCAAGAAAGTGAAACAAGTTTACAAGCCACAAAAATTACATTAAACATAAGTCATTTATTCTATGTAAGGTGTGCTCAGGATATGCGTTTAAGGACCTTAACTGCACTACCTTAAAGTTATCTAAGATTGGCAATGAACGTGTTATAGAAAATACCTACATACAGATATAATATTTTAGAAATCTAGGTCAAGCAAATAGACTATAGTAAGTCTTACTATATTTAAAACAGACCTTGCTGACACAGAATTCCAACCGACCATAATAATGCTTCCGTGCAACTAATAGTTCGTGTTTCGTTGCAAAGTTTTGTAGCAACTCTACTAATCAGGACAACCGTGATAGCAGCAATGAGGGCCACTGCAACCACACACGCCACCAAGCGGGCGCTGAACGGAGCTAAGAATATATCGCGCACTGCTGAGGTTTCTTGATGACGAATGTAGATATTACACCTGGAAATATGTACATTTTTAAAACACCTACATTTTTATTTCGCAGATCTCCTACTGACATTAGGAATTTTATAGAAGTAGTACTGAAGATTGACTTGAAATGGCTCATATACGTATATCTCTCTCACCAGAACCTTCAAACCCGAATACAACTGCCATGGAATTAACTTGAAGGCGAAAACATAAGTTTCTAGTTTCTCTTTAGTCGTTCACTCTTGACAGAGCGGTCGTGGTTTCACGATGTTGCATCGGTTCTGGACGATGCCACCCTTGCGATGCGCCTCCACTTGTTGCGGTCTTCAGCGTTGCGGCAACATTGGGTAATGGACGATTGTGTGGTACTCTTTATTAAGTCGGTCCAACGTGTAGGAGATCGTCCGCGTGACCGCTTGCCTTCCATGTGCCCTTGGACAACGAGCCGTTCCATGGAGTTTTGATTTCGGACAACGTGTCCGAAGTTTCTAGTGCTAACAATCGATTTGGAATGGAATTTAAATTTTAAACCATAGCTGTTATGTTCAATATTTTTTACTGTTAGTACGTACATAGTCCCTGCTATCGGAAATATGAAATCCATATCTTGATATCGAGATGTAAGAGCCGTAACAGGTTCGAGAGCCACGTCCACGGAAGAGTCCATGAGCGCTCCGAGAAGACCAGTCCACACTCCTTCATATGTCCGGAAACCTAACTTCCCGTAGTATCGAGTCACGGATCTATTAAAAGAAATGATAAATAACACATTTTTAAAGTTAAACAACTACCAGGTGAAGTAAGGCTACAGAAAGATAAGTAAATAGGGTATGTGACACAATGTTATAAAAATAACTTAAATATAGTATTTATCGATTTCCATTTTTTTACCTGTGTCGCCATAGTAGGTAAATACTAAATAGCTGTAACGAAAGCAAATGTATCTTCTTTAAGAAAGCCCTTACGTTATATTTAAACGAATGTTGATAAAATCGAGGATATCATCCAGCAACACGGGGGCAGCAGGTCTCTCATCATCCATTACCGTTGTTCCATCATCACTAATATTACATCTACCAACTATCAGTTCTTCACCCAAAAAGTTCCGTTCCTCCACTGAATATGGCACTTCTAATCTTAACATGGAACTGCCTTGTATCCAAACACCTACAACATAATTCAATTCTAACAACGCAGTAATTATTACGATTATATGTCCAAATAGGTAGGTACATATTAATTTAAGTAATTGAACATCACCTTCGGATAGGTGAAATAAAGGGTGAACTCGTAACATAATTAGTACGCTTCAAAATTTTGTTTAGAAGGCTAAATCTTAAGTTATAGATTAAATTTAAGAAGTTACAAATAATATTACCCAAATACGAAGCGTAAAGCGTAGAGTTAGTTCGAACTTTGAAATATTGCACGACGTGAATCCCTCCGGTAAAGTATCTGATTCCGTAACTTTTACTCCAATTAGTAAATTGTTGTCTCAATGAAAATCTACTTACATTTAACGTTTGAAATAATCTCGAATTGTTGAGACTTGTAATACCTGACCGAAGTAGTGGCATCACTTTACCAAACGTTGTATATTCGGCATTTCTTGTAATATTCTTAAATCTTAGGGACGTACGATAATAGTTTATTTCGAATTCATTTTTTATGCAATTATATTCTGGACAACTATTTCGGCGATCATGCTTTCTTAAATTAAAATTATAATTGTTTCCACGTTTGTTATTGCTATAAACAAAGTTAGTGTCACAAAGCCCGAGCAACTCAGAATGTTTTTCCGTGTTCCGAGGATAAATAACAATAGTGTTCTGATCAAAACGAAATGCCGTTATATTCAAAACACTGTTGAAAAGTTGGAGATCACGCTCCGATCTTGCTAACAATAGCCAATCATACGAAGCTGTATTCAATTCCATATTTGTGAGCTGAAAATTCAAAATGACGGATAGAATTTAATAATAAATTTTCAGAGTTATTTATTCAGCTGTATATTTCTGAATAGGAAGCTCAAACAAGTGACATTTTAATTTTAAAGTTGTGACCTCAGTTATTTACCCAGCGATTCTCAATTATAGCTTCGCATACCCCTTTTAAAAATATGGTCATAGATCGAATAAGATGTTTTATTAAAAACTAAAATAGTAATATTCAAACTCTCATAGATGTGTTAATATGATAGATATAAGTGGGATTTTTTATTGACTTGGTTAGCTAAGTAGGTATAGTCCGAAAGGTCTAAGCTGAGCTTTGCATTAGTGTGAGTGGACACAAAAGTAGAGTCAGATAAAAAACTTGCAAAAATAAATTATATAATTTTTATTTAGGTACATAAGTTGAAGAGGTATTCTTGTATATATTTAAATAAATGATAGTAAAAAAATATTTTTACAATATGCAATGAAATTAACTAAATAAACTTTGTAGTATTTAAACCCACCATTTTGTTACATTGTACAATTTTATGAGAATATCAGATGTCGCGTAAGTCTAGATAGACTCAGAGCTAAGTCTGTGATTTGATAATTGTACAATGCAGAAGAATGGTAGATTTAACTACAACAAAGTTTATTTTATTTACTTTTATTTTTTAGTCTATCTTTACATTTTTTATAAAATTCAATTTCATGAATTGTACCAAGTATTAACGTTTCATTTATAGCTAATTAAAAAATATTTTTGTTACATTTCAACAAAAAAAAAATTTTTGATATTTTAAATTATTCGCCACATTCACGTTTATTTATATTAGATGCTACGAGTATTTTATTAAAAAATAGAATACAAAAACAAAATATTAAATATTAAACAATTCTGCCACCAGTACATGAAGTGAGGAAAATGCACGATGGCCAAAAATCAGTATAAACCGGTTTAAATCAATTAAAAGAGGCATCGCGCTTAACACGTTCAGTGCCAACGGCTCGCCCGAGTTGACATAAATTTCGTTTGTTTTTCGCTAAACGCGTCCGTCCGTATTTTCTACTGAAAGTCAAAATTTAGACTAAATAAACGCTAATATGAACATTTACACGGTGGCTCTAATTCACGACTATATTTATAATTTAAGAAAAAAGAAATGCATTATACAATGCTTTGAATTACAATTGCATTGTCCACTGCCGCAGTTCTTCGACTTTTTAATCAATGATTTATTATATGACAATAAAAACATAAATTATTTATTATTAAAAAGTACATAACTTTTGTTTTGGAAGAAAAATATAACAATGGTATTGAATTCCGATTCGACATAATTTTTAAATTAGTACGTAGTGCCAGCGACTCGCCTGACGAGTTCATCGTGAAATATAGACGGCAACTTAAGAAGGAATTAACAAAATCGTATTGGCATTGAACCTGTTAAATCTGACTTCACACCTACACCATCCATGTGCACTCATACACCAGCAAAGCTCACCTTAGGCCTCGCGGACTATAACTGGCATAATGTAAATTTTGTCACGTGCCCTCTAACTTTTAACTGGCGTACTGCAAGTGGTACGTGTGCTCAACTTTGAGAAACCCTGCTACGATGTATAGATAGGAGTTAGTTATGTATTATTATAAAAATAAATATTTGCAGAATCTTTAAAAAAATATTTAAATCGCGTATTAGTGGTGCTAGGATGTTTGCGTAATAGTTACCTCGTTTACAGTTTTACTTAGTCGCTCGGTGTTATTTCGTCGAAGCGGCGGAGATAATACCACGATGCCCACGCGAGAGCGTACTCGAATGTTGCTACGAACTTCAATGGCTGCTGCTACTCCGTTTATGGCTAAGCATTTTACTAATCGGACTATAGCCCAGCGACAACCTACAATAAATATGTTAGTAAAGCAATCGCAAATCAATCGAGAAGGATCTAAGCCATACAACATTATACTAGCTAAATGCAGATTGGTGGACATCACACACACATTTGCGCACTTTTTTACTGATCTGTCAGGCATGTTACCTCGCAATACTTTCGTTCAACTTTTAAACACGTGACAAATAATGAGTTTCTTATACGCGTATAAATTTGAAACACAGTACTGTATATCTGGGATTCTGACCCGGGACACTCTGAGTAAGAAACCGAATTTCTAATCCCTAGGCTATCACTGCTTAATAAATGTATATGAAGCCTAAAAGTGAATACAAATGAAAAATATAGGTACTAATTAACTATTTAATATAAAACTTACTTGGTTCAAGATTGACGGGATAGATAATGGCCTGTTGCCAGCCGCGCCACACTGCGAAATCCACGATGAAAGGTAGCGAGACAAGCCCAGATTTAGGACATATTGTATGGGCACCCACACATAGTCCCAACAATACTATTAGTACCCCGAGTTGTCCCATGGTCAACTGAAAATTAACAGCTGTCAAAATGTACAGGTTCGTGTCCAACATTGTTCACAAGAATCGAGCAGGAATATCAGAATTTAGCTTTGACTTTTATATGCCCCGTTACGTAGAAAAAAAGAACAAATTAAATTACATAGACTGGTGGCAGAGACCGTATAGATTCGCGCTACTATGATGCACTAATTAACCTGATTAAAGAAACTGTGTAAATGGAATCGTACAATTTTACATAGATTCAACCCTTCGTGGTTTAACTGCAAAAGGAATCACTACTACTGGTTTCTAAAACAGTATTAAACTTTTTTGTGTGACAGGGTAAAGCAAGACACTTTCAGAATTTCCAAGTTCATCGACATTGGCTGTAATACAACATCTTTATAGGGATCGTTAAGCTTGACTCAATTTATTATTAACAAGTAGCGTGTCCTTTGAACAACGGACTAAACTATGCATATTCCATTTATATACTCGCTGTCTTTGTAGGTTTACCTATTATATACATCAACCCCAATACACGACAACGCAATACAATACACTGGGCTGACATTTAAGGCTATGTAACTCCATTCACAAAAGGTAGTTTAGATAGATCTACATTAACACAATACAATTGACAATATTATGGATGACTTACGAGTAAGTGAACCATACATCAATAGGACTGCTAAGTTAATTAATGGACGAATTGATGGAATGGAATGAATTTTTAATTTTGAACTATTGGAACACACATCACTGTTGATATTAATGTCTATGCTTTATGTCAAATAAAATTGAATATGTCGAGAAAATCTTGGTGATTTTTATAATTCTCCAATGTATTATTTCTTCAATTTTTTGATATTAAAATTTTATACATCAATCAGTTTTATCAATTATAATAATAGTTATTACAAAACTTTGGGTAACTGTATAACTTTAAATGTCTATTTTTTTATTATAGAACAGTAGTAAACTATTATGCAGCCTATCTGATGGTAAGTGACCACTAGAACTACCCATGGACATCTATGAACAACTTTTTTTTTATAATAAAGGAGTAGCAGACGAGCATGCCGTCCACCTGATGGTAAGTGGCTACTGCCGCCCATGGACATCTGTTATCAACCCCAGATAGGATTAGATATTCCTACCTGAGGTCGGCCACAGATGCGCTGCTACCCTTGAGGACTAAGCTGGAATGCCTCGGAAAAGTATGTCTCTCTTACCACACCCTTCAAAACGGAACACAGCAGTGTTTAACACTGCTGTTATTAGGCAGAAATAGGTGTGGCGGTGGTGCCGCCGGAGTCGAACCACAAAGTGTTCTACCACCTTCAAATCCATTCCCAGTCCCAGGTAGTACAGTCCAGGTAGACAAAGGCAGGTAGAGTCCCAGTTCTACTCCATGTAGAACTGGGTCTCTACCTGCCTTACTGCCTACCTGCCTAAGGGCTATGATCATCTCATATGTAGGTAAGTCAATTGGTATCCACATCAATCTAGTTAAACGCAAAGACTGCCGCAGGCTAGAAATAGTTGTGACGATGGTAGCTCCTATTCACTTAGGTATACTTAAAGCACCTTTCAAACATTCATTTTGTACAGGTACAAATTACGACGAAAATGTAGATCCATATCCATTCTTTAAATTGAAATTAGAAACATCGAAACGCTGACATTAAGCGTTTCTCTTATGTTTATTTTCAAATTGTTTACGTTAGAGATTGCTCGATCTATGCAGACGCCAATAGTTACGACATGTATATTTGTAAAGTATCGCTCTAGGACGCAGAGGTGTGTTATAAGTGACAATATTATGATTTCAATTAACGAGAGCTGGCGAAAAAAATGATGAAAACGCCGAATTCTTCTTCAGTAAACTATCGCAGCGAGTCGTGTCTGCGTTGTGTTTCAACAGTACCCAATAATAATTCCTCTGCGTGATGATTTTTCAAAAATGCTAACTGGATCGAACAGCGTGAGTAGTCCTTTTTATGTACTCTAGCAATCGTTTTTGGGGGTTAATTCGGACGGATCGGGCTGAAATTTGACGTGCAGGTTTGATTTTGATCAATTCTACCCCCAAGGGAATAAAATAGAGAATGAAAATGTTACTTCGTAACGCGAGCGAAGCCGCGGGCAAAAGCTCGTAAACTAATAAAATCAAATAAATATTGCACCGGCACCTAGATGATTCGAAACAATGATATTTTTAAAATAATTTAGTTAAGATTATTTTAATATTTAAAAAAAAAATCTTAACTTAATACATTAACTATCTAATAATTAAGCCAACTACAAATATAACCCGTTTGAACGATACATAAAACAAACAGATCTACGAATTTTCTACTAATCTTGTGTGAGTTTTGTGTTGAACTTACCTCACGCCAAACTTCGTTTAAACTTACATAAATAATATCATTTTAACATATAGGTACCTGCTTATTTTTTTCTTATTTTAGATTACATACAGGTACAACTTACATACATACTATGCGCTACTATGATGCACTAATTAACCTGATTAAAGGAACCGTATAAATGTAATCGTACAATTTTACATAGATTCAACCCTTCGTGGTTCAACTGTAAAGGCGTCACTACTACTGGTTTATTATAGTATTAAACTTTTGACAGGGTAAAACAAGACTTTCAGAATTTCCAAGTTCATCGACATTGGCTGTAATACAACATCTTTATAGGGATCGTTAAGCTTGACTCAATTTATTATTAACAAGTAGCGTGTCCTTTGAACAACGGACTAAACTATGCATATTCCATTTATATACTCGCTGTCTTTGTAGGTTTACCTATTATATACATCAACCCCAATACACGACAACGCAATACAATACACTGGGCTGACATTTAAGGCTATGTAACTCCATTCACAAAAGGTAGTTTAGATAGATCTACATTAACACAATACAATTGACAATATTATGGATGACTTACGAGTAAGTGAACCATACATCAATAGGACTGCTAAGTTAATTAATGGACGAATTGATGGAATGGAATGAATTTTTAATTTTGAACTATTGGAACACACATCACTGTTGATATTAATGTCTATGCTTTATGTCAAATAAAATTGAATATGTCGAGAAAATCTTGGTGATTTTTATAATTCTCCAATGTATTATTTCTTCAATTTTTTGATATTAAAATTTTATACATCAATCAGTTTTATCAATTATAATAATAGTTATTACAAAACTTTGGGTAACTGTATAACTTTAAATGTCTATTTTTTTATTATAGAACAGTAGTAAACTATTATGCAGCCTATCTGATGGTAAGTGACCACTAGAACTACCCATGGACATCTATGAACAACTTTTTTTTTATAATAAAGGAGTAGCAGACGAGCATGCCGTCCACCTGATGGTAAGTGGCTACTGCCGCCCATGGACATCTGTTATCAACCCCAGATAGGATTAGATATTCCTACCTGAGGTCGGCCACAGATGCGCTGCTACCCTTGAGGACTAAGCTGGAATGCCTCGGAAAAGTATGTCTCTCTTACCACACCCTTCAAAACGGAACACAGCAGTGTTTAACACTGCTGTTATTAGGCAGAAATAGGTGTGGCGGTGGTGCCGCCGGAGTCGAACCACAAAGTGTTCTACCACCTTCAAATCCATTCCCAGTCCCAGGTAGTACAGTCCAGGTAGACAAAGGCAGGTAGAGTCCCAGTTCTACTCCATGTAGAACTGGGTCTCTACCTGCCTTACTGCCTACCTGCCTAAGGGCTATGATCATCTCATATGTAGGTAAGTCAATTGGTATCCACATCAATCTAGTTAAACGCAAAGACTGCCGCAGGCTAGAAATAGTTGTGACGATGGTAGCTCCTATTCACTTAGGTATACTTAAAGCACCTTTCAAACATTCATTTTGTACAGGTACAAATTACGACGAAAATGTAGATCCATATCCATTCTTTAAATTGAAATTAGAAACATCGAAACGCTGACATTAAGCGTTTCTCTTATGTTTATTTTCAAATTGTTTACGTTAGAGATTGCTCGATCTATGCAGACGCCAATAGTTACGACATGTATATTTGTAAAGTATCGCTCTAGGACGCAGAGGTGTGTTATAAGTGACAATATTATGATTTCAATTAACGAGAGCTGGCGAAAAAAATGATGAAAACGCCGAATTCTTCTTCAGTAAACTATCGCAGCGAGTCGTGTCTGCGTTGTGTTTCAACAGTACCCAATAATAATTCCTCTGCGTGATGATTTTTCAAAAATGCTAACTGGATCGAACAGCGTGAGTAGTCCTTTTTATGTACTCTAGCAATCGTTTTTGGGGGTTAATTCGGACGGATCGGGCTGAAATTTGACGTGCAGGTTTGATTTTGATCAATTCTACCCCCAAGGGAATAAAATAGAGAATGAAAATGTTACTTCGTAACGCGAGCGAAGCCGCGGGCAAAAGCTCGTAAACTAATAAAATCAAATAAATATTGCACCGGCACCTAGATGATTCGAAACAATGATATTTTTAAAATAATTTAGTTAAGATTATTTTAATATTTAAAAAAAAAATCTTAACTTAATACATTAACTATCTAATAATTAAGCCAACTACAAATATAACCCGTTTGAACGATACATAAAACAAACAGATCTACGAATTTTCTACTAATCTTGTGTGAGTTTTGTGTTGAACTTACCTCACGCCAAACTTCGTTTAAACTTACATAAATAATATCATTTTAACATATAGGTACCTGCTTATTTTTTTCTTATTTTAGATTACATACAGGTACAACTTACATACATATATTTTATTCAAATATTCCTATTAAATATCATATTATAAATGAATAAAAATTAGATGTTATTTACTTTTATGTATACTTATTACTTAGGCAAAAACATTTCTGAAAATACCTCTACGTTAATCTGCGAACATTTAGGTATTTGCACGCTGAGTTATATGACGGTAGACGCTCGAATATGTGACGAGAATATCGGGCATACTCGAGTAGAACAACATACCTACCTCCCCATTCATAATGCAAATTCCGACCATCTATATTACCAACATGTTTAGTGTTTGTTAAACACTACTTACCTTAATTAATAAATCGTCAAACATTGCTACGAAATGTACCTAAATTAATTCTAATTTTAGTTCATTGTAATAATAACGGTATATGATTTCAACGATTACTTTCTTTGAATTAAATAATAATGTATAATCAATACACTTTTTTCATCAACGTGATAGAGACTTCCTCCACTTTAATATAGCGCCCTGTCACGTACAAGACGTGATCAACCCATAACAATTCGCATAAATGCAATTAAGGCAAATATTTTAGTAATAAAGCACACATTAGTATGAGTCTTCAACGGAAACATTAATGTAGTGAAAAGTGAATCTAATGTTTTTCGTGTTCCCATGTAAGTACATAACAATAAATAAATAAGATGTTATCAGGTACAATAGACACATTAATTGTTCTACTCTACCGAGAAATGACGTTGCATCTTATAAATAATATTGTCATTGTTATTATTTATATTAATTTTAATTATTATATAAATTAAATAAATATTTTTTAATGTTATTATACATTAATTTTAAATATAGATATATTTAACAAATGTATTTGTATGTGATTATATTCAACGTTTATTTAAAGAAGATAATCAAATAAACTCTTTTTTTTTATTTCCTCTATTTTTGACGGAAACTCAGCCCTTATTCTACCATAAGTGTTTAAGTGGAAAATCGAATTTATAGTACATGTCGTTAGTACATTAATGTTTTATAGCACTAACATGTTCGAAATACCCGATACCTGCTGATCACGTTAATATTCTTACCGTTATTATATTTCTTATAAATATGTATCTAATCTACAGTGGGTTCAAAATATAATTTCATTTCAGAATATGGCTCCATCGACTATCACCGAAACGTCACTTCTGAAAGAACCACTGCAAAATGAAATTTGTAGTAAATTTGAACCAAATTGTGAAACAGACCATACATTTGAAAGACAACCAAACACACATCAAAGAATAATAAGCCCCTACTATGATGAAACCTTATCACCAACTGATCCAAAATTTCTTGCGGGAATAAGGAAATGGGAGAAAAATAAAGGTTTCGTTACCTCTATTAAGTGGACCAGTGCTGTGCCCATTTTATTGTTTCACATAATAACTATAGGGTGGTCTTCGTACACCTTATACAACGGAATATTACCTAAGTGGCAAACCGGATGGTTTGGTGAGTAGAATGCTTTTTTACCATGTTAGTAATAATAGTGCATGCCTTCCACCTAATGGTAAGTAGTCACCGCCACCTATGCACATCTTCATCATCATCATCATCAACCCATTACTGTCCCACTGCTGGGCACGGGTCTCCTCTCAGAATGAAATGGATTAGGCCATAGCCCACCGCGCTGGCCAGGTGCAGATTGGTAGACTTCACATACCTTTAAGATTTTTTTTATAAATCTCTCAGGTATGCAGGTTTCCTCACGATCTCTTCCTTCACCGTTTAAGCAAGTGATAATTATTAATTTCTAATACGCACATAAATTTGAAAATCAGAGGTGCGTGCCTGGGATTTGAACCACGGACGCCTCGATCGAGAGGCCGCGTTTCTTAACCACTAGGCTATCACTGCAATGCACATCTATATGTAATTAACTCCAGAAAGGATTAATGTCTACCTGATATCGCCCAACAATGCGTTACTACCCTCGAGGACTATGTTAGAGCGTAAGCCTTGTAATTGTTTCTCCGTTAATAAACCCTTTAAATCAAGATACAGCAGATTAATTAATTATTGTTATTATGCAGAAATCAACTATTTCTACTAGTTGTGGTGACTTTAGAACTTTGTTCCTGAAGGACTTTCAAATACAGTTGCCAACCCTTTCGAAATAAAATTGCAGAAAATTATATATTTCTATAATACTCATAAAGACGACGAAATAGCCGACGAAAAGTCAACACAACCTTACTTGTTTGGCGAGAAACAAAGAGAACAGACCAAACAATCAGAAATGTGTACCTATTTAGCAGCAAAGAAAGAAAGGTCGTCAGGACTAAATAATCAGTGAAATACTTATAAATGTGTACTACAAATTCCGGTGTTGTTCCTCCAAATGTCTATAAGACTTGTAAATAGTAGCTTGTAAAATTTAATCAACCTTCCGCCCCGGGCCTGATTCAACATTTTATAAGACCATTTCGATAGTACGCGCGATCAAACTAATTAGTTGAACTAGTGGGAATGAACCTGCGCTACGGCCCACACGACTATGCACCTCCTTTAAAATATCTTGGCGGCGCCTGTGTCAACCGCCACACCTATTTATCCCTAATAACAGCTATGTTCCGCGCTACTGTATTCTGGTTTGAAGGTTGTGGTAAGAGAGACAAAGTACTTATCCGGAGCATTCCAGCTTAATCCTTAGGAGTAGCGGCGCATCTGTCGGCGACCTCATCTAGGAATATAATCTTATATGGAGTTGATAACAGATCTACTTAGGCGGCAATAGCCACTTACCATCGGGTGGCACGCTTGTCTACTACGCTCTTTTTTATTAATTACGCCAAAGAAGTAAAACTTCTTACATGCAATTATAAGTACATGTACGCTTTATTAATTATCTGCAGCTTTCTTGCTGGGAGAGCTAGCTGGATTTGGTGTTACAGCAGGGGCGCATCGCTATTGGACCCATAGATCTTTCAAAGCGAAACTGCCTCTGCAAATATTTCTTCTATTCTGCTACTCCATCGCTGGCCAGGTAATATCAATACATTTAAAGTATTCAAAACAACTCAACTGTAAATATCCACAGCTTGATGATAAGAGATCATACTTGTAGATACGTAAAAAGGACGCGAAAAAGTTTATTTCATAACTTCAGTTTCTTGATGAACTTGACATCACATTCATATATATATATGTATATATATATATATATATATATATATATATTCATATCACAGCCAGTACAAGTCAAGTTTATGTTGACACTAAAGTTTTAGAATCTACATATCATGCAAACTTATAATACTACCTAATATATATTTTCTTCTCACCATTTTTCTTAAGTGAGTCCTTTACGTAAGTTTTAAGAATTTCCTTCCTAGTAAACATACCTATATAGTACGTAGGTAACTGAAATCCTTATTATTAGAGTAGATATATTATGCACACTACAATTATCATCATCATGATGTTTACGAATCTTTTTTATGTATATAAATAATTTACAGAATAATTTGTATAACTGGGTGCGCGATCATCGTCTACATCACAAGATGTCCGAGACTTCAGCCGACCCCCATAATGTTCATCGTGGTTTCTTCTTCTCGCACATAGGATGGCTCATGATGAAGAAGCACCCACATGTACTTAAAGAAGGAGCTAAGATTGACATGAGCGATATAGCGAATGATCCTCTCCTAAAATTCTATAACAAGTAAGTATTATCATTGAAATAGTAGATGTGTGTCATTGCGTGTGAATCTAATATTAATTCTACATGCTTGTATTCTATAAATCAATCTTAACAATACCACTAACTCGTTGGAATAACAAAGGGGAATGCCCTTTCAATCTACTTCTTGTATTGAATTACTTGAAATCCATGGTTGAATCCGTCAAGTGTGGGTAAATAATAACCACACTGAAAATGTATTTAACCACTAACATTGCCAGCGATTTCAACCACGTTAAACAAAATAACATGAAATATATTATCATGTACCTACCCGAAATTATACCTTCGACTTATAGCAACTGACGTTCACATAATTGCCTGGTTCATAATTTCTTGTACCTACACGTGTTTTAATATCGCTCCGGTCAAATCATTCTTATAGAGATAACTTTTGAACTATCCAAGTTGTTTAGTGTAAAAAACAAAGTTTATCTACTTTATATGTCAAAGGTGATAAACAATTTTATTTTGATAAAAGTTAAGTAAAATATATAAAATATGTATAGAAAAAACTGTAAAAAGGCATCCAAATAATTTGTAATTTGTGACCATACCACGTGAAACATAGACCTTTATTTAGAACTATTTAAGACAAACGAATCCACGATATATTACTTTTATGTAACTTTAACGTCTTAGGCAGCGTACGCAAAACAGGTCTTAGGAGGCAAGATTTTTTGAGACTTGTTTACTTACATTATTATAGTCACCACGCAATATCTTTACAAATTTTAAATACATGCTTGTGTAAAAGTTATGAAGACAGGTATTTTAACTAACATAGTCACAATTTAAAACAAAATCCTAAAGATTAAACTCAACCTAGTATAAAATATTTTTTTTCAGGCACTTCAATATCTTCAAACTATTGTTTTGCATGACCTTACCGGTGGTGATTTGCGTGGTGTGCTGGGACGAGTCTTGGATCAGAGCGATCCAAATCCAAACATTCATACGTTACTTGCTCAGCCTTAACTTCACCTGGTCAGTCAACAGTTTTGCCCACCTGTGGGGCTGCAAGCCATATGATCGGTATGTAGTAACCACATTACCTACTCATTTTTATTATTGACCGATTATCAATACGTATAGTGGAAACATACCTAAAGTTCAAAAAATATTTTCAGTCCCCTGAAGTAGATGCATCCATGACTTGACGCTTGACATGCATTTCGTTAATGTGGTTGATTACAGCTTAAAATCATTTTTATTCTTAAATAACCATCCTACCAGATTTTTGGTAATGAAATGCAGTAGGTATAGTTTTAAATGTTATATAAAATATCTAGTCTTTTATCTATCTACGTAACGGATATGACAGTCAAACCCCTCATTATGTAAATTAAACTGTCATTGCTAAGTGGGAATCTGTATCTGTCTTTACTAGGTCCATCAACTGCTAATTCGCGTTGCATAATGGTTACTCTGGCCTGGATGGCTCAAGATATTTATGCGAATAGGTATAAAGACCGACAAGTCCCTTCATAGATTCTGTGTCTTCAAGCCATAAAATAATTATATTTACCCAAACTCAACTTACATCATTGGTCTTAGTAGTTTTAGTTGAGTTTGTATCTAGAAAATATAACAGGGCAGAAATTTTACAATTTTACAATTTTTTAATTATAAAAATTGTAATGAAATAATTTTATCATTTTTAGGAGCATAATGCCCGTTGAAAATTTTTGGGTGTCCATCGTAGCATCAGGCGAAGGATGGCACAATTACCACCACACGTTTCCATGGGATTACAAGGCGGCAGAATTACCTTACTACGTGAACCTTACCACAATCTTCTTGGACATGTTCGCCAAAATCGGCTGGGCTTATGATATGAAGCAAGCGTCACCCAGCCTCATTCAATCCGTTATTGAAAATAGGAGTTCGACACATTCACATTGACCATATAATTGCCATAAGTGGAAGTTAGTGGAATATAATATACTTGCCTATATTATATTTTTCGACTATTATATTTAAAATCATGTTAAATAATTTTAGTTAGTAATACCTATGTAGCAATATAATATTCTATCTCATAAAAACTATTTCATTTACACACCTACACCCCATAGAAATATAGATAGGTATTTATAACCACGAGTAGCCTGGTAGATTATACTAGAGGCCTTCTACCACATGTAGAGTGCGCGCGTGCTTATCATGAAGTTATAGGTAAATATGGAGAACACACTTCGAATACCTACTTGAAGCAAAACCTATGTATCACCATCTCGCTCTCTGTGGGCAGACCCTCTCTGTCTAAGTAGGGTAACCTTTATTTATTTTGGCACATAGGGCCAATGTTGCCACATTACCGAATCCTTAAGAAATGGGATTATAATTCGTTGAATTGCCAACCCAGATATGCATACGTGACCTACGATTTTGGGATTTTCAATTGAACTAATCATAGTTCAAGTATTTATTTAAAGGTAAATTATTTGACAGTGTTTAACTTCTGGTTAGGCTAGTGTGGTTACTAATTCTAAGAATTTTCTAGGAGATTTAAAGAAGAAGATAGCAATACTATAGTCCACACTAGAAAGAGAGGTCGGCCCACAGAAAGCGGGATGGAGATACGTAGGTATTTGCCTCAAGATTTTGTTCTAAGTCTGGCCTCCATATTTACCTATAACTTCATGGTGCTTATGCCCGACAGCACAGATAAGGATATAGATACTTAATACTTATACTGTGCCGACAGTGGGCAATAAAAATGCATTACAGCACTTACAATTAACTATTTTTAATACTGATTGAAAATCAAACCAATTGTTATTAACAGGAAATTAAGCGAGCCTAGTCAGAAAATAATGTCTTTTTTAATTTTTTAAAAGCATTGCTAAGAAACTGAAAAGTATGAAAATAATTCGTAATTTTACCAGTTTCCAAGAAAAAAGATTAATATACCGCGAAAGAACAGCAGTGTTAGGCGCTGCTGTGTTCCGGTTTGAAGGGTTTGGTAAGGGAGACAGACTTTTCCGAGGCGTTCCACCTTAGTCCTCAGGGGTAGCAGCGCATCTGTGGCTGACCTCAGGTAGGAATATCTAATCCTATCTGGAGTTGATTACAGATGTTCATGGGCGGCAGTAGCCACTTACCATCAGGGCATCAGGTGGACTACATGCTCGTCTGCTACTCCTATAATATAAAAAAAGAACGTGTTAATACATAAGTTAAACATGTTTTGGTATAACCAAGATGGTCTGATAGAGTAGTTAGTCGTAAACAATAATGCTGATACTTGTCACACTCACAGAATTCTCGATGATTACGTTAACGATTTGTTCCACCACCTTATCCCACCTTGAAACAATGATTGATATTGATTGACTTGATTATAAATAACATACATTAAATTGTACAAAGCTTTTTATTTCCAAATAATTTTATACAGTTATCTCTATTACTTTACATTTTTACTAATAATGTGTTATTAATTATTATTATCTACATTCTGACAATTATCAATTATTATTTATTATTATAACCACGTAAATTACTATACAGAAAGTAATATAATTCCCAAATAATATTTTTTCGTCGGATTAAAGCCAGTTGTTAACAATCACTTAATTCAATGTCTTGCTTACCATAGACCGAACAGCCTACTAGAAATGCACAAGTTTCTATTACAGATAGATTATTAATAATAAGCATTAGCCCATCACTATACAAAAGATTTTTATAACTTAATAACAACAAATCCAACAAGAAATTAAATGTAAAGCATTTTTATACAGCCATAAATTTGTGAAACTTAAATTTTAAGTATAATAATAATTGTAATGTAATGTTTAGAGACAAGTCAATCTGGAAATATACACTGCCAGATATTACTTTACTTAGGAACTAATCAAACCAACATCAACCAATTATTTTGGTGTGGCTTATGTATTGGCATAAAATAAAAGTCTATTCATTTATAACAAAAATTATAATATATATTTTTATTACTGAAACCATTTTTATATTACTAAACAGTCTAAGAATTGTAAACATATTCTTAAAGGTTCATCATCATCATCATCAAACTATTACTGTCCCACTGCTGGGCACGGGTCTTCTCTCAGAATGAGAAGGATTAGGCGATAGTCCACCGCGCTGGCCAAGTGCGTATTGGTAGACTTCACATACATTTAAGATTTTTTTTTTATCAATCTCTCAGGTATGCAGGTTTCCTCACGACGTTTTCCTTCACCGTTTAAGCAAGTGACAATTAATTTCTAATACGCACATAAATTTGAAAATCAGAGGTGCGTGCCTGGGATTTGAACCTCGGACCCCTCGATCGAGAGGCCGTGTTCCTTGACCACTAGGCTATCACTGCTTTTTAACCTTAAAGGTTCCTTTTTACTAAATAGAATGATAATATGTAATAACTTCTTGCTGTTCTACAGTAAAGAAAATGCTAGTTTATGGATATCCATATATCTATCTATCTACTTCTTTCTTATGAAAGAAATATTTATTCTTCAATAAGAAGTAATAAGAGTTATAAAGAACAGAACAGAAACGAACCAACAATTAAATGAGATGTCTAATAGGCCATCAGGAAGGTTTAGGTACAAAATATGATTATTTATTTGTGGTTTTGATACACTTCCATATCATATCTTCCTTTTAATGTGGTGGGTAGCCTAAGCATGTAACATTGCTGTTATTAGGCAGAAATGGGTGAGGCAGTAATGCTTTTGGTTTGTGGGTCAAAGCGATGGGTTCTAAAATCTTTCTATGTATGCATTTACCTAGAAACAAGTACCTTACTTGATATGGATAAAATAATTTGTAAATGGGACAATTCGCAACAGTAAGAATATTTGCCAATAGAATATTATGCAAATGGGAAGTTTTGTGAAAGGGAACAATATGTGAATGGGGTGTTTAGTGTCAATGGGAAATTTTGCATCTAAACCGTCCAGAAATCCATGCCTAGGCTTGAATCAGTGCACCATATACAAAAGAAAAAGAAATTTTATCTAAGTTGGCTGAAATACCAGAAATTTTTTAATGAGTTGTTGTTGTGTTGCCAGAAATTATGTGTTGCAAATTTCGAGTAGATTTATGGTGCAAACTAATGCATTTTGTTAATTTGTTTATGACCCACACAGTAGGCAAATATTGTGACCGGTGTGTTCAATTGTATTATTCTTGAATAATTTTGATTAAACACCTTTTAAAACATGAATATTTTAAAACTAAGTACATTATAAATGTAAATACAAATCTGCACTAAAATTCAGTCTTCAATGAGTTCATAAACACTTGTCTGAATATGATTTTCAACTTCCATTCTATTACACTCACTGGATGTTTTCAACTCTTTTGTAGGCCTATTATTTTCATCTTTAGATGATTTTCTTTTTAAGCTTAAATTTCTTTTAGAATGTGTACCGTTTGTATGTTCACTGTTTGACTCCTTTCTCTTTTTGGATCTTGTGACTGTAATATCTAAATCTGAAGAATCTTCGTCAAATCCAACATAGATTGGGAATGACCGTCCACTTCTAGTGGACCTAATTGGTTGAATTCTCGTTGTTTCTTCTACTATTTCCAATGGTGGTGGCCAAGCAGCCATATTTACTGATAATCTAGCTTGACAGTAACTATTCATTGACATTATTTTTATGTAAACAGCTAAAGTCCGAGCTTTCTCTGCTGGGCTAATGGTTGGTGGTAACAAGCTCCATGGTAGTCTCCTATCTCTTACATTCAAGTATCGCCTCTTCAAACAAACTTGTGGTGGAGATTTGTTATCAGTTTCTTCAACCTAGTGGGGAAGCAATTTTTTTTAATTTGAATGCTACAATAACTACTTTTTATGGAAATTAAATATATCAACAAACCTATCTAAATATTCTAGACTTACTTTCTGACGCATTATTTCATCATCTTTCGCTGTAGATTTTGAATACTTGAATGCCTTAAGGAGATCTAACATTTCTTGTTTACTTAAATTTTCCTCTTCCAAGCCATATTCTACAAAGAACAAAAAATCTACATGATAAATACTATTATGTGAGACTAAAGCCCAACAGTGGGCGTTATTTAGAGGAAGTAGCCATTACCCGTACCGGTTAATTGATTTCTCATTGTATTTTCCGAATCGCAACTCTCATCGGAAGATAGAACAGATTCCATTGTAAATACAAACTCAGAGCACCTAATTGACAATTTAAAACCTTTTTAAACTCCACATGAAATTAAATACATTCTATACTTTAAAGGTTTGTTAAGAGATTGTAAATACTGAGATTTCTATTATTTACAATCTTTCATAAAAAATAAGAATCCAACTCTAATTTGACATTTATGTAAACTATAATGACATTTGTAATTCCGTTTCGAGTGTTTTTTATACATTTTCGCAGGCTTGGATTCTCGGACTTCAAGTTATTATTGTTGCCATAGATGACAATGCATTCTGCCGATATTTGTTTATTTTACTTGAAGAAGCGTCTAAAATTTCTTAGTTTTCACTTGAAATATCACTTCTAGATTCACAATTTCTTGCATATTTAACATACAATTATGTATATTATATACTGTTAACCAAAGCTGTTAACTATATTATCTATATTTACTATGCATAGCAACACCGCATTGCATTGTGTATCTATGATTGTTTGTATATTCTGTGCGTAATTATAAATATAATTTTTATCTAGAGTATCTCTACTCTAGACTTTCAATATTTTTATTTAGATGTTAAATGTCATGTTATTATGTTTATTTAGGTATTTCTTAAATGGAAACTTGGTTTAAAATACTTTATAAATTATATAGATATAAATTGGTACACTAACATTTTGATTTTAAAGTATGTCATTGTGTTATTTCTGATGGAGGAAGAATTGAGGTGTTTCGTTTGCAAAGAATTCTATAGAGAGCCAGTGCTTCTACCTTGTGGACACGCATTATGCCGTGCTTGTGCTGTCAGCCTACAGAGTCATGTACACGAATCAGACAATGCTTCGGCGGCGGCAACGGACTACCAAGAAGCAGATAAAGCATCCGTCTCAAGTGAAACTGACAGCGGAGTCGTTTGTGGATCAAGGCCTAACAGTTACGCTGGGACCCCGGCCGCGCCCGCTTATACGACTGCAGCATTTAGTTTAATTTGCCCATCGTGTAACAAGCAAGTGTTTTTAGACGATAATGGGGCCGAAGGTCTGCCGCCTTTTCGTGTTATGCGCACGATCGTCGAACGGTTCGGCGGGGTAACTGGCGCTCCGCCAGCTGAGGAAGCATGTCAAATGTGCGAAGGAGAGAGGCGCGCTGCGGTGGTGAGGTGCGAACAGTGCTCGGTGCGATACTGCGCGGCGTGCCGGGACGCCTGGCATCCCACTCGGGGGCCACTCGCACAGCACGAGTTGCGGACTCTGGGTACTACTTGCTCGGATCATGGCTCTCCACCAGTGCTATACTGTAATACATGCTTAGTGCCAATATGTCAGCGGTGTGTAGCTGAAAGGCATTCTTCACACGAAACACAGTCATTACCTAGTGCAGCCAGAGCCCATAAGGTAAGCTTTATAAAAATTGGCAAATTTATCATTTCTATAAAATGTTCTTCTATATTTTTATTTTTATAAAATGTACTCACTAATGGACCACCATTGGTTTTCAGACTGAACTATCTCAATCACTTCAACTTTTATCCGAGGAGGCTAAAGCTATGACTGAATATATTCAATTAGTTAAAGGATCAGGAGATAAAATTAATGTGAGTTTTTTATGTACAATACAGTATTTATACATAGGTAATTTATATACATACTTGATCATTACATTATATTATATGAAGCTATTCTAATAAGACTTGTTGAGAAGACTAATAACATCTATCCTTTTGTTGTCATGCTCCATAGGAGTCATGTGAAGAGTTAGAAAGACAAATAGACCAGGTGTGTTCAGAGATAACTCGTGCCATAGAGAGAAGACGTGATGAACTGATCAGAGCAGCGAGGAGCACCCGCTCCCAAGCGGTTGCGAACATGCGCTCACTAACATCCCACGCAGCTCACAAATTACGAGAGGCTACTGCACTGCTACATTTTTCTATAGAAGCTCTTAAGGAATCAGATCATGCAGCATTTTTACAAGTAAGTTGTAGATGTAACCTAAATAATATAGTGACATACATACATTACATACATATATTACATTCATACATACATACATACAATTAAAAAAATATATCCTCCACAATCTGCTTAAAATAATCACCAAATTTACTCTACTTTTAAGAAATGTGAAATTTGTGTACAAGTGTTCTTGAAAAGGGAATATTTGTCATAGTCATTCGGATAAGCTGTATGTGTCATGTTAGCAAGTAGTCCAAAGATAGGACAATCACTACCACTACTTTTAATATAAAATAAACATTTTCCTTTTTTTATATAGCTACTTTTTTCTTTGTAAAGATTATTACATTCAAATTTTTATCAATGGCTAATGCTCCACATTAAACTGGTCTCACATTAGATCAGAATACCAGAAACTGCTAAATATTGCTTGACACACTTTTTCCAATAAATGTTATTACATTGATAAGTGTTATCACTGATAACATACAAAATATGATGTTATTGTTTACTTATCACTCAGGGCCTACCACTCAGCTCCAGCGATAACTTTTATTGATATCTTTGTAAAAACTTTACATACTGTGTTGAGCAATGCAATTGATAATGTTATCAATTATTTTTATTATAACAATTGATAGTATCATTAGATTGGTTAGTTAGAGTTTAGTTAGATATTGTGTGAAAAAAAATATTTTCAAAAATTAATCTTTTCCTTTATGTAATTTATAGTTACTTTCCAGAATTTGATCTTTATAAGCGACACTATAGTGGTAGAATGTAAATCCTATAATGTAAATGCTTTCTATTACTTTTAAAGAAAATAATAATCATTCTCTTATATGCTCAATAATATAACTGGTGGCTTGCAATTTGAACCGCAGAGGCGAGTCCGCCTGGCGTAATTAAGAGGCTGAATTTCGGTTATCACTACCTATGTTGTCAGTGCACAATACTTTAGAATGAATGAATGAATGAATGAATTACATAAAATAACTATATTTTCTTAATTACTTGTGAATGAGAATTTCGGAATAAATATAATTAAAGGCAAGATGACTATTGTATTTTTGTATGGGGGGTGTATTTCACAGGTTGGCAATATACTAAACGCTCGAGCCCAGGACACCGCGTCAAATCTACGCTCGTCTCTGGAGCCGCCGCCCGCGCCGCCAGCCCTCACACTCGATATCGAGCCCGTCCTTAGAACCGTCCGAACTATTAATTTCGTTGAATGCATACGTAAGTAATCGTCCATTTTTAACTATGTCCGTTATTCTAAAAAATATAATCTATATACTCTAGAGTGGGTGGGTGAAGGTACAAGTTTATGAATCATCCAAATAGAAAGGCCAGTCAATTATTAAAAGGGTGGGTTAGCTTGTTATAGCACATAATAGATAAGACAATTGAGTGATTGGCAGAAATTACCCTTTTTTACCTACTGTATATTAAATAATTAATTTTTATATTGTAAAACATTGTAAAAATGTATTCTTTCATTTGTAATAAAATAAATCTCCCTGCTTACATTGGAATGCAGCACCAGAAGAGGAAATGAAAACATCAGGTATTTTATTCATGTAAAATGAATAATATTGTTTTAAGACAGAACCAAACTATACTATATGTACTTCTCCTGTGTCCGAAGGTGTTTATGCTATTTAGTTGTAGCACTATTTGTATAACTATAGCAACTGTTTACGAAAATTCATTTTGTTTGTATATAAATGTTTAACAAATAATCCTTGCGAATACAAATTGGTAGACCTTACATACCTTTGAGAACTTTTTTTAAAATGTGTATGGTAGATATCCTCACTAAGCCTAAAGCCTCTGAAAAGTATGTCTACCTTACCACGCTGCTGTTATGAGGCAGATATAGTTGTGACGGTGGCGCCGCCGGAGTCCAACCATAGAGGGTTCTCACTTTTTTGCTTATAACTTCTTTAATTTTTAATTTAGGTCAAAAAGTTATATAAACATATTTGTAGGCAAAACAATTTGCTTGAATAAAATTTTTTTTGTAAGACGCACAGTTTCCGAGATATCGCGAAAAAAGTTTTTTCCAAGATGGCGGCCAGGGGACAAGGGTGGCGACCCTACAAACTTGAGGTTAAGCTTTAATTGACCTCCCACACATGTCCCCAAAAACAAAATAGCGATTTCTAACAAATGCAAAGCTCATGTAACATTTCAATGGAGTAATCGGTACGATAATAGTAATGTCGTGTCCAGCGCCGGGCGCGCCGGAGATGGCGGTGGAGGCGTGCGCGGCGCGCGGCTGCTCGTGCACGCTGGCGTGGCGCGCGCCCGCCGCGCCGCACGCCGTGCGCGGGTACGTGCTCGAGCTCGACGACGGGCTCGGCGGGCCCTTCCGGGTAACTTGCTTTGTATTTTATTTTTTTTCACTCACCTTTAGCTAAGGGGGGGCAAAGGAATGGTCTGCCTCGGGTCCCCGATTGTGGGGGGTTGCTAAAAAAGGTCGTCAGAACCAAACAACCAGCGAGTCAGCGAAAAAAAAAAGGTGACCAGAATTATACATATGACACCTTTGTAATTTTGTAAAATCAAATCACCTTTTTACACTGGGGTTTCCATTCAACTTTCGCCACGGACTTTTGACGACCTTAGTCAGCCACTGCACTCAGCTTAATACCTATGTATGTCGCTCTTTATTTAAGCCCTTAACCTAGAAATCTTCGCTTGAGCAAGGGTTTTAATAGAGGTAAATTTTATAATTGTGATATTTTTAACGATTAAATTAATTAATTTTCTATATTATTAATTATTTGTTCTTTTTTATTTTAGTGTTGAATTCAACAAACGACACAAGTTACCCAATTTAACTACACAAACTTTAAACTGTGAAGTCCTTATTGGCTAATTATCTAGTTTTTTAATAGTACCCAAATATACTACCTTCATTTTTGTATTACTTGAGTCCTTTTTCTGGTGATATATTCAGTATTTTATCTTAATTCCTACAGGAAGTATATTGCGGTCGAGAGACAGTATGCACGGTGGATGGGCTGCACTATGCCTCGCTGTACAGCGCACGAGTGAAGGCGTTCAACGGCGCCGGCGAGGGACCCTACAGTGAGATTATCGGCCTGCAAACATCGCCTGGTACGGTTTTGTTTACACTTGTTATGATCATCCTTTCTGATTGTAAGTGGTCATTGTCGTTCACAGATATCTGTAACAAACTCAATATAGAAAAGGTTCTATCTGAAGCTAGTTACAAATGCGTTGCCACCCAATAGAATTAAGTTACTTGCCGTATATTTATGTCAACCTGCACCTTACTCGTCTACTGAAACGCTTGACGCAAACTAGATTTAGTTTGTACCGGTCGAATAGATCGTATAACTGCAAATAGATGTGCCGAGTCAGGTCGACTCGAGTCAGTACTCGAGTACTTACATATACTCGCATACTCGTGTACTAATAAGTGACACTCGAGTACCAGTGATACTCGAATACTGACGGTACTCGTACACTGACTACAGTCTTATGTATCTTATATAGGCAAACGAGTGAATACAGCAGTAATTGTGCAAGTCAGAACCTGTTTAATTTTGTTTAGTTTAGGCACCCTTTTCTTTTTGGTCTTCGTGCTATTGGACTATGTGTTACAAAGTACTCGAGTACTTGGTAACTAACTCGAGTACATTGTGAATACTTTGGACTCGAGTACTGACTCGATTTTTTTTATATAAGTACTAAATTACTCGAATACCAAAACTGGCCGACTCATTATTAATCGCGGGTAACTATGCAAGTAGTAGGTATATTATAAGTACAGTAATACCCCGACTTACGCGAATTCGGAGTTACGCGATTTTCAAATCTCGTCGATTCTCCTAGGGTTTTGGGTGTCCCGTAATTCTCGATTATAAAAAATAAGCTTACTAACCCTACAATTATTCATGTAAATATTTGTATTGTTGCGCGAAGTCAACACATTCGAAATCATACCATACGATGGTATGAACGTGCATACCCCGACTTAAGCGAATTCGACTTACGTGGTTATCACTCGGTCCCACCAATCGTGTAAGTCCGAGGTATTAATGTAATACACATAGATTAGTAAAGATACTTCGCCGCCTTGAAATTGAATGAAGCTACAAACGGCTTATTTTAGTAAGTTCTTTTTTTGAAGCCTTGACAAATAAAAACATTTTTAGAGAAAATTTACGAATAAATAACTAATTTATGTAATAATTACGTAATTTACGAAATAAATAAATAATTATTTCAGATATTTTAGGGACATTTTAGCACGGAGACATGGCTAAACTTTTTTACGCAACTATTTCAATTTCTAAAACTGGGTACATTTTCTTGTTAGGAGTGAGTAATCTTTACTAATCTATGGTAATACAATGTTTGTTGCAGTGGCGTGGTTCGCGTGGGACGCGCGGTGCTCGGGCGCGGAGGGCGGGCTGGTGCTGGGCGCGGAGGGGCTGAGCGCGCGCGCGGCGGGCTGGCAGCCGCGCGTGGCGCTCGCCGACCAGCCGCTCGCGCGCGGCGTGCACTACTGGCGGCTGCGCATCGACCACTACGACGGGGACGCGGACCCCGCCTTCGGCATCGCGAGGGCGGACGTCGCCCGCGATAAGATGCTCGGTGAGATTAACTGTTTGCGATCATTCACTATTACTATATGACAAAAATGTAGTTATGGTATCGTCCGCGCCAAACTTCTAGACCGCTCTGAAGTTGTTGCGCGCAGGTTTAGTTAGCATAAACTTCGTAACGTAAGGGCACACTAACGTTGCTATGTACACGTAGGCGAGAGCGGGCAGCGGACAGGTGCCGCTGAGGTCCCGCACTGTCTTCGTTCCGCTAATATTTATAATTTGCTATTGCGACGCGACTCGTTTCTATATTCCGAGCGGACTAGAAGTTTGGCGCGGACTATACTATTGTTAGTAATTAGTATCAATTAGTCCTACCCTTATTTTATATTTCCGTGTAACATTTATATCTTGCATTCTATTATTTATTTTCTGGACCGTAAAACGCTTGTCGACTCGCCCACTATTACAATATTTGTTTTTTAAATTTTGTTTATTAGGCTTATATTGTAAATAATTTCATATGTAATTAAAAATACTTAAATAAAAAAATATTTGCGCTAGTTTTCAATTACTTGTAAATTGATATCGCGAATTATATTGTACACATTTTACACAACATCAAACGTTAAAAAAATTATTATGCAAATCTGTGGTCGGTTCTATTAGCAGATGTTCTATCTGAAGATAATTATAAATGTGTCGTTTTACTATTGGGAACTAATGTGGTAGTTATTTGAAACTAAGACAGCTGACATTGAAACACTATTTTTGTACGAAACAATTTTAAACGATTCCTGTATATCGGTCGCAGGTAGCGACGCGCTCGGCTGGGCGATGTACATCGACGGCTCGCGGTCGTGGTTCGTGCACGGCGGCGCGCACGGCGGGCGCGCGGCGGGCGGCGTGGCGCGCGGCGCCAGCGTCGGCGTGCTGCTCGACCTCGCGCGCGGCACGCTGCGGTTCACCGTCGACGACCGCCCGCAGGTAGGCCGCGCCAAACTTCTAGGCCGCTCTGTAGTTGTCGCGCACAACTATAAGCATGTATTCCGTAACGTAAGAGCACACTAACGCTGTTTGTCCACCGCCACTGTCACCGAGCCGATACCGATAATTAATGACGTCGCCGAAGTGGCGTACATACATTTACTATAGACGCTTGTCCACCGCACGTTCGGCACCCGAGCACCGTCATCCCGCGCGCGGCACGCTGCGCTTCACCGTCGACGACCGCCCGCAGGTATGACATGCTCTACACACCTGGCACTCCTTTCAGCATTTTTCGCTAATCCTCATAGTTTCGATTTTAGCCCTGAAGATCTATTTGAAAAATTCACCTTTATACTGTAGCAGTAGAGTATGCCGTCCACTTGATGGTAAGATGCTACTGCCCCCTATGGACATCTGCAATCAACCACAGATTAGAGTACATTCCTACCTGAGATAGGCCAGATCTGCCGCTACCCCCGAGGATTAAGCTGGAATGCCTCGGACCAGTATGTCTCCTTATCACACCGTTCAAACCAGAACACAGCAGCGCTTAACACTACTATTATTAGGTAAAAATAGGTGTGGCGGTGGTGCCGCCGGAGTCGAACTACACAGGGTTCTACCACTTTTGTCTTATTAGAAAATACAGGCGCGTAGGTTTTCTTCAGCATTTCGGTAACCTCTTATACATACATTACTTTGAAAATCAGAGGTGCGCAATGGTCAACCGCGTCGGTAAATATGATGACGTGATGATTTCAGTACATAAAAAAAACGTCAAATTAATGGCGTCTATAAAACCTACACATGCAGACGCTCGCGTGATCTTTTTAAAAATTAGTGTGAGTAGTGCCAGACGTGCGAACGTGCAATAAATATGCACACGACGAATGTCCTAAAGGTCTATGTAACAAAATTGTAAAATCTTAGGGTGATATTGCATTCACCGGGCTGCGCGGCGCCTTCTACCCGGCGGTGTCGCTGAACCGCGGCGTGGCCGTCACGCTGCAGCCCGGCCTGCCGCCGCCGCCGGACCTGCTCATGTCCGGACTCACCATCGAGTAACTGCCATCAGTACCCTTAGTATGAGATTTTGCGTTAGCTCGAAAACGTTCAACGTTTACGAATTCGCTCACACAGCACTATGAGTTTTAAAAAACTGAATAGTCAATTGTAACGACATTTAATTTTACACACACAAATAGAATGCATTTATTTTACATTTTTAATAAAATGTTGATAACGTTATAGTTCTGTTTTTTAAACTTTTACTGCGGAATTTTAGTTCCGAAAAGGTCCACAGGAGCGCTGTAGGAACGAATTCGTAAACGTTGAACGTTTTCGAGCACACGTAAAAACTTGTACTAAGGGTACAGGAAGCTCACTATCAGTTGGCCACTCCACGATCTCGACAAACTAATATCTCACACCTGCAACTGTATCTACAATATCTAAATCCTACAAATACCATCAAATTGTATCTACTATAAAGTAAGACTTCAATAATTATATGTTTTGCTGTAAATCTCGATAATGATTCGAGTTTATGGCATATTTGTCAGTCAGAAATTTTCAATAGCCAAAACTTCGACAATCTTCAAACACTGTTACTCAGTTGCAACGACCGGATTATTAACGGTGCTAACATGCTCTCGTAAGCATCACTATACAACTTGAGAAATTTGGCCAACCCAAAGTCTAGTCGCGCTCTATATTTACATCATTTGCTACATCGTAACCTATAGTTATGAGCGCGCCATTAGAATAACTAGTATATTATCGTACGAGTTTAACATTTTTTATTAGTTCACGACAAAAATATTAAGATCGTGACCAAAAATATTATAGTCAATGAATAGTGCCGCAAGCATTAAAATGTCCAATTATGGCGGTATTGGTCTCCGTCGTTGTAAATATTCATTATAAATTATTAAACAATCATATTACTATGACTTAAAAAAGGATTCGGTACTATGCTTTTGTAGCTTACTACTTAATCACTTATAATTCTTAAAAGAAATAGCAGTTATATGAATAAAGTATCTAGTTGTTATACACTAAGTTGACTTTGAAGGGAATAATGGAAATGATTTCAATATTTTGAAATCATTAGTTATGATCAGTTATAATTATACATATTATTATAAATATTTATTATACTTTAGAATTGTAGATAGCGCTAAACAAATTGAGGTAGTTTTGTAACGTTATATGACTTTGTGATTTTATTAATTTTGTTACTTTACATATTGTTCCTAGATAAGGAACAATAATTGTCCTGTAAAACACACTCCTTCCTTTATTTTACATAGTTCATTCATATAGGTATGAATAAACCTAGGAACAGCATCAAAAATCCGTGAACTCATAGAGTTCATAACACTCCGATTTCATTTATAACCTTACAATAATGTGCGCACTTACAGTAATTTAAAGAAAGGTGCCTAATACGTTGAGGTGCCTGTCGCGATGTCCGTTATCCGCCTCTTAAAATAGTGATAGAAATTGCAACTTAATTTTATCGTTGAGACTAGACTGTTTCTGCGGTTTTATTAAAAAGCAATAGTAAGCCCTAGAATATAAAAAAAATCGCATCAGTCATGACATAATTACTCGCTTCATTAAAAATAATTTTGTCGTCGCCACAGACCATAAGTAACCAGAGCCTCCTAATATTAATACGATCATACTTTCTGTGCCATAGCATTTTGTAATGTATTTCTTGTGTTGGACCCTTGACAGACCCACCGAAAATGCGAGTATTTTCTGCACAGAATGTTTGTACCAAATTTATTTGCATTCTTTTTTTTTATATTCCAGGTAGTAAACTTATATAAGTGTGTTAATTCTAGTTTCCAATTTACTGCCATTATTTTTTACGCTCTAATTTTAAGTTTTTAATGTAATTTGAAATCAAATTTATTTTAGCTGATTATAATCGTACTTAAATGACTTTTTATTTTTATAAAGTTTAGCGAATGTTACACCATAGGGATCTTATAAGGTCATCTGGGAATGAAGCAGGTTTAAAGTAAAAATACTAATGAAGAATATTTCATGATAGATCATAAATAGTTAAAACTTCAGCAATTAAAATAATAATAAAATGTGATCTTTGCAGTGTTTTGTTCCAATTTTCATTAAAAAAATTATGTGGGTATTACACTGCTAATTTACATTTACGTTCACATTGGATTACAAGATTTAACTTGTAATGTTTTCTTCTGAACTTTTAAGACATCCAGGGACCTGAACAGAAATTGAAATATTCCATATGCCCACCTGCACTTATACTTAAAATGTACTTTTCTATTTATTTTCTTGTTTATTTTTTTAAAAAGTAAAACTTAATGAATTTATTTTCTTCTATTTTTTTCAATCGCTTTAAGGTAAACATATCTATGTACGTTAGATAATATTCTGGTTCAGTTCAGCAGCTTTTAAGAATGCTAGAATCGGTAGAAACTTATTTATTATTTTAAGATATGTTTGCTGGTTTTTTATAACTTATTCAGAGTGACTTAAAGAGACTAGCTTGTAAGTAGATTTTTTTATATCCAATGTATTAAATTAGTGATAATGTAATACAATATGAAGTTTAAATATATCTGTATTATATTATTGAACTGTGGACTTAATTTTTCTCAAAATAATGTACTTATCCTTTTTTAAATACAAAAATATTGTCCGGCTTTATTCAAGCAAATAAACCGTTAAGAAACTAAACTCGTTTTATTTCGATCCAAACATCCTTAGACAGAGGGTCCTTTTTTCTAATAGTACCCACAAATCGTACAACTGCACAAATGTGTTCGCTTGCTAAATTGTCGTAATAAACATGTGTACTGTGCACTGATGTGCTATCAACTGGGTTAAGATACTTTGTGTAGTATTAGAAGAGCAAATTGTCATTTGATCTAAAATATTATGCACAAATGACAATATAACTGTTTACTAACAGCTCGGCTATCTACTAAGATTATTCCTTCCATAGAATCACTAAGGGCATCCGCTCCGAATGGCTTGGGCTCCCGTTTTAAGCGACACCCTAACAGTTATTAGCTTTAAATATAACCGAATTCCTAAGAAACCAACTGAAGAGCATGCTTGCGATTCGCATGCACTCATTCTGCATGCCTAGCGCGAGTTGTGGATGCTCACCAGATTCAACAACTATACATGTGCACAATGCATTAATCGCGCTTGAAGAATACATTGCTAAATGGGTTGGATACATTACCTGAATATGGACAGAGGATGCAGAGCCGTGTGGCGCTCACCAGTCATGAGTTGGTGGTAGACAAAGGTGACCACTAGTGCTTGCCAGACACTCATCAAACTGTTTAGGCGCGATTATGATTATAGGTCAGTCATATCAATGGAACATTCGCTTATGTTACAACTACGATTTTAAACATTATATTATAACTACCTTCTGACGGATCGCGCACAATGAATCCATCTAAATTGTTATTTTAGAGAAAAGTCACTGGTTCTCTTTCACTTGAGCAATCTCACAAATTGTATCATTACAGATTGAACATTGTAACGCGCGGTCACTCGTTGATAATGCTCCAATCTGAACAGTTACCTTACAGATAACGTTTTTAAATACAACGCTGCAAATGTAGACCGACAAAAATAATTACAACTTTGTATGTGAAGAGTTTTATATTTGGCCCTTTTATAACAAATATATATTTTTTGAACGGAGGAAACGTGTTAAAATTATACAATACAAAATAAGTCGCTTCTTCAAACTTTCAGTACCTTGCATACAGTTATACAGCTGTATTGCGATGGCCTCCCGTGATCCTGACGCAGACACTCAAGATAAATATAATAACGCCCTTAATAAGTCAGACTGTCAGAAATATTGATTTTTTTAATTACAAAAATATTTCTTATCTACAAAATTGGCTTAGTGATTATGATGGGACATAATATGAAGTTCGAATATTTTTAAGAGCAAAGAAATGCGTGACATGTCACGCATGACACGTCAAAGGCCACCCACATTCGCTGAATACATTTTAAAATATTCTTGATTTGTCATAATACACTTTATTGTATAATTTAAAGACCATAATTTATTGTAACTATTCCACATGTACAAAAATATCTATGATATGCTACTTTCGTCTTGCCTGGTTTATTAGATGAGATGCAGTAATCTTCTTTTTATTAAATATTTATTTATAATCATGATTGTTTTCAAAGGCAACAAATGTATGTTTGTACTACATTGATATCACTGCAATTAAAGTAGTTGATTCACTTCAGAATATACTTTCGCTCATACTTCAAACTTACTCAATTATTTACAGTTATAAGACTATTCGGAAGACAAAATTATAAATACGAACATCTCTCCCTGATTCATCTTACCAGGCTGCAGGCATATGCACGATGAAATATCACAGATATAAAGATATTAGCAGTATCATCAATTACATAAACACATTTTCAGAAAACAAATATTCTACAAAAAAAAAGAATTACACCAAACGGTAGGAGTCTAATGGCAGTCTTTGCAACTCCAACTTATAAATCCAGACTATAATGATAATAAATACATACAACATAAATATGATTCACTTCGTTTTTACAATTAAACACAGCATTGTTTGGACCAGAAATCAATATCATACAGCAAATATTGAATTCAATACAACACATAAACAAAGAAAACTTCAAAAACTTTAGTTTCTTTTAAGAATCACAATAAGACACACAATCAGAGACTTTCACATGTTCTAGAAGTGATTGGGGATACGTCCAAAGGACAGCTTATACTTTGGCCAAATTAAGTAACTCTTCACGTGAAATCCCAAAAATTTTATCCCCAGAGAGCCAATCATTTTACTTTAATAGAAGAACACAATGGCTCTCTAATTATCCCCCAGACAGAGCAATGTGCGATGCTGCAAGCCATACCAGAATCACAGCATTCCTCCGCCTCGTTAAATAGTCACAGATGTAAGTTATCTTAAGACAATTTGTCTCAAAAATAGTTAAGAATGGATAAATGGGCGCGATTTCTGAGAAATTATCAACCGGACTTCATGATAAAAATCCAGGTTCTGTGAGATTTTTATTCCAGGCAACCCAATATTACTTGACATTTATTAGCTTACTCTGTGACTTTAACCGCTTTACAATTGCAACACAATATTAAAAATGGCTAATCAGGTTAAATACAATATATAAATTTTTAGTCTTATTGTTTCCCAGATATTTACTTGTGACAACCTTATTAAAATCAATACCACAAATAATTGTAGCCACATTACTGCAGCAATTTTAAAATTATTGATTTAACCTGATTTTTTAAAGGGATGGCTTGCATTAGGCATTGTTTCAAGCGGGCAGAAACAACACTCGTTACACGGAGTTCATTTAAATATTTTCCCAATAGTGGACATTTGAGCTAGACTTGTGACCTACCCACACAGCTGAAATTCTAACATGTGTCTAACAATAGTAAATAAAAACTGGCGCTAGCTCAAATCATGTGTGGGTAGGTTGAACATGCGCAATGTCAAAAGTCTACCACAATTTATGTTAAGATCACTGACAAATCTAGGTAGACTCTCACATGCAATAGGTTTTAAGATAAATATTTTACGTTTTAACAATGTAGGAAACCGCGCACAGAATCCAATATGGACAACGAGCGCATGATGCCTTCCGTAGGTCCTGATGTTTATATACACTTTAAAAAAGTAACCCTCTTCAGGTTCAAGTCTTACTTCACAATAAACTATTTACACGCACATTTTAATAAATTCATTACACTTTTTACAAATAAGTTTTTTGTTTTTGTTGTTTTATACTATTTACTTTCACCAGTCAGCAAGTCCAGATAGTAGAAGCACGCGCACGGCTCGGGCGCGCGGGCGGCGGCGGCGTTACTTGTCGGCCGCGTCGTCCTCGTCCGCGCGCGCCACGTACAGCGCCGGGTCGATCACCTTCGGGATGGGCTTGATCTCCGTGCCCAGCTCCTGCTCGATGCGGTGCAGTGCGAACCGGTCCTCGTACGTGATTAGGTTGATCGCGATACCTAAGTGCCCGAATCGTCCCGAACGTCCGATACGATGTAGGTATGTCTCGGCCATGCGTGGGAAATCAAAGTTTATGACGACGTTCACCGCTTGCACGTCGATACCTCTAGTGAAGAGATCGGAACACACCAAATTGCGACAGAGTCCCGCGCGGAAATCGTGGAAAACGCGATTGCGATGCGCCTGTGCCATGCGCGCGTGAATATAATAACAACAGTAACCCAACTCCGTGATCTTCTTTGCCAGCAGTTCTACACGTTGAGTTGAATTGCAGAATATAATAGACTGGTTTATTTGCAACTGTAAAAACAAATGACACTATTATTGTAAATATACAACACTATTTTATACAATTGCAATACCAGTTAGAGTAGAATTACAAACCTTTGAAAAGAGTGTATTCAAGCAATGCACTTTTTGTCTTTCTTGTACAAATGCATAATATTGTGTGACTCCCTTCAATGTTAACTCTTCCATGAGATTTATTTCATATGGTTCCCTTAAATGCTTCTCCATAAATTGTTTAACACTCAGTGGAAAGGTGGCAGAGAATAGCAAGATTTGGCGTTCCTTCGGTAATCTGAAGTAAACGATACAATTATTGATGTTTGTTACAAAATAGTTTCTAATTGATCTTATATTTTAAAAGATTAAAAAAACAATATCAACAAAAACCATGTTGATGTTAGCCTCTTAAAAAATAAAGCAGCTATAGACAAGGTGGTTATAACCACTATTATTTTATACACAGACTTTTAAAGGGTCGGTTTTACGGGTCGGGGGTATATATCGTCATTGCGCGTGCAATACTGCATAAGAGCAGTTTGTAAATACCTAATTATAAAAAATACTAAGTTAAGTTGATTTCTACAGCTTTTTTTTCTAAGTTAACACAATAAATTTAATTAAATAATATAAATGTATTTTATTAAGCCCGAGTATCTAGTAAAAGTTTGATATTTTGATGTAATTTGCTAGTACAAAACCGCGAGTCACTTTACACGATACCTAAACAAGTTCTTAGTAGATTCACGTTAAATTTTTATATATTTCTATAAAGTTCAGTCGGTAATATAATTAGAAATTAATAATAATAATAATAATAATAGCCCTTTATTTCCGAATTTTACATTTTTCATAATACATTACTTATTATACTATTTTCACAAAATGTCTCTCAACTCGGTGTGCCTTTCGGCATAGGCCTCCTCCAACTCCTTCCATTGCTGTCTATCTTTAGCTACTCTTAGCCAGAGGGGACCCAAGGTTAATTTTAGGTCGTCCTCCCATCTCCTTGTTTTTCGACCTCTTGTCCTAAATCCGTCCCGTGGGTACCAGACTGTCACTTGCTTGCACCACTTCTCTATTCCGCAACGGAGCATGTGCCCTGTCCATCGCCACTTCATACGGTCGATATGTAGTAGAATGTCTGTCAGTTCTGTTCTTTGTCTGATGTCCTCATTCTTGACTCTGTCTTTCAGCCTCAACCCCAGCATACTCCTCTCCATGGCTCTTTGACACCTGGCTAGTTTGTCCCTTTGACATCTATTTAAAGCCCAGGTTTCGCAGCCGTATGTTATGCAGGGGAGAATACAGGTGTCGAAGGTCTTTTTCTTTATCTTGATACCTATTTCTTTGCTCTTCATGATTTCTTTTAATCCCCAAAATGATTTCCATCCAGCGGCAATTCTTTTATCAAGTTCTTTATACATTTGGTCTGTGGGTGATACAATCTGGCCTAAATACACATACTCCTTTACATATTCAAGTTTCTGCCCATCAATGGTTATGTCTACAGCTTTTGAATTTGTCATCATCTTTGTCTTTTTCGAATTCATTTCTAGTCCTAAGTCTCTGCTTCTATCTGCTAGGGTCTGTATCATGGTTTCCAGTATTTTAGGATTCTCTTCCAATATAACCAGGTCATCGGCGAATCTTAGATTATTTAGTCTTTTCCCGTTTATGTTTAGTCCTAGATGATCCCATTCTAGCTTTCTAAACATTTGTTCCAACACTGCTGAGAATAGTTTTGGCGAGAGTGGGTCTCCTTGTCTTACTCCTCTTTTAATCGGAAACGCTTCTCCTAGTGATTCCAGTCTAACACTAGCTTTACTGTTGCTGTAGATGTTTTTGATGACCGTTATGTATGCATTTTGGACTCCCTGCTCCTTTAGGCTTCGCCATACGCATTCGTGTTTGAGACTGTCAAATGCCTTGGAATAGTCAATGAATGCCAGATAAATGGGTTTGTTGTACTCATTATATTTTTGCATCAGCTGTTTTATCGTATGTATGTGGTCGATTGTGCTAAAGTTTTTCCTAAAGCCTGCCTGTTCTACCGGCTGGTGTTCGTCGAGTTTATTTGATATTCTTTCCAAAATGACTTTCGCAAAAACTTTATATATGTTTGAAATTAGAGATATGGGTCTATAGTTTCCAATATCGTCTTTTGAACCTTTTTTGTATAGGAGAATTATATGTGATTCTGTCCATTGGCTTGGTATAATTCCGGTATGTAGAATAGCATTGAAGATCTTTGTAAGTATTGGACTTATTTCTTTGACCGTTCCACGCATAATTTCGTTTGTTATTTTGTCTGGACCAGGTGCTTTTTCCATCTTTTGGCTTTTTAAAGCCTTTTCTACTTCCGACGTTAATATTTCTGGTATTTCTTCATTTTCTATTGTCACGTTTATCTGATTATATCTTCTATTGGTTGATACTCTGTTTGACTGATTTGAATATAACCGTCGGTAGTAATCTGTAGCTACGTTTAGGATTGTATTGCGTGTACTAGTTGACGATTCTTTATTACTTATCGTGGTTATCCACTCTTTCCCTTTTTCTCGAAGTTGCTTTAGTGCTTTTCGTGCACCTCCCGTTTTTTTAATGTGGCTCTCTAAGGTCTTTATTCTTTTGTTCTTTCTATCCTTCCTCATACTTTCCCGAATCTGTTTGCTAAGTGATGAAATTTCTTTGAGACTTTCCTTCTTATTTGTTTTTAATATCAAATTTCTTCTATCTTCGATTAGTTTCTTTGTTTTTTCGCTTAGATATGGTTCTTTAGGTTTCTTTGTTATTACACTTACCTGTTCTTTAAGTTTGCTTTCTACTCTGGAGTATTTTTCCTTTAGCATCATGTCTGAAGTAACAACTTCCATCAGGTCCTCTATGGAATTGTATGGGGTCCTCTTATTGCTTGAAATTTGTGGATAGTTTATTCGTATTGCTTTCGGTCGAAGCATTTTTGGGCTGCGTTCGGCTAAGCAACAACGCACCATACGATGATTTGTATTGAAATTTAGCTTTTGTATTACTTCATTATCAGCGAACGATCTTGCTTTATTAGTTATTATGTAGTCGATTTCGTTTTGGGTCTTTCCATCTGGAGATATCCAGGTCCATTTGGTTTTTGGTTTTTTGCGGAATATGGAATTGAGCACTATTAGGTTGTGTTCAAACAGTAACTCTACAAGCTTTTCTCCATTTTTACTTCTTTTCCCACTTCCATATTTACCTATAATATGTTCTTCTCCATAATTTCGAGCACCTATTTGGGCGTTGAAGTCTCCCATAACTATTAAATTATTCTCAGAGTATTTACAAGCAACCTCACTTAGATTTTCGTAAAACTTCTCGACTTCTGATTTGATTGCTTGTTCTGTCGGTGAATAAACTTGTATTATTGACCAGTTTTTTGTGTATTCTGGTAGGTTGATATGAACTACTGCTATTCTATCTGATATCCCTTCAAACCCGATAATATGACTTTTCAGATTTGACTTTATTAGAAAGCCTACGCCTCTGTGTCCAGCGACTTCACCTTTGTAGTACATTATGTAGTGGTTTCTCTCTTCTATTCCTTCTCCTATTCGTCGCATCTCGCTTATGCCTATAATGTCCCATTTAATAGTTTCTATAGCTAACTCTAGCTCTTGCAGACTTTCTGGTGTTCTCAGGGTTAGGGTGTTCAGTGTACATATGTATAGGTAGTTTTGTTTTCGTTTCTCTTTCGTTGTTTGAGTTGATAGATTTGTTGGAGGGTGGTGGTCAACTTCCCCCACGGTGACCAGCCGGCTTGGGGTGCAATTTGTTGTATTTACTGAAGTTTTGTTTGTTGTATGCTTATTGTATATATGGTTCCGGTCGGAGAAGGCCTTTACTTGTTTTTTGTCAAGTCTGACATTGAGGCAGTTCTACCTCTTGTTACTTGAGCGAATAAATTTTGTTTTACTGTTTCCCTTGTTGTGCTTTGAGAGGACTCGACTGATATATTTTTATCAATGTTTGTATTTGACTTCTTGTGAGACGGGGTGGTTGGTGATACACTTGTTACTCTCTTCCTTTTTTCGCGGTTGGCATCATTTGGTTTTTTTACAATAAGTTTGTTATATTTTATATAAGCTATATTGCCATTCTTCCGTTCCGCTTCCATTTTAGGCTGAAGTTGTTTCCGTGTTTCTAGAACTTCTTTAGGAAAGTCCTCTTTCACATAAATGTTTGATGGTAGATTGCGTTTGTTCCTCAAGATTATATGTTTTTTCCAAGTTGTTGTTAAGGAAATTATAACTGGACGATTTTTACCAGATCGTGCCCCAATTCTACGGATTTCACTTATTTCTTGGCTATCTATATGTGTCCCTGATTCTACTAATATTTCCTTCACGAAGTCCACTAGTTCGATTTCGGTTTTTTCCTTTTCATCGATGCCAAAAAAGACCAAATTTTTCTTCCTTTTTTCGTTTTCCAAAAAGGATATTTTATTTTCTAATTTTGTGACTTTTGTTTTAAGGTTCTTATTTTCTTCTATCAAAACTTTTATTTTTTCATCTATGGCCTCTGTAACATTTTTGGTTATTGTTGTTGTTAATGTTAAATTTTGCTGGTCAAACTTGTCGTTTATTTTAGATAAAAGAATTTCTAATTGCTTATCCATTTTTTCTATTTTTTTGTTTAATTTTAATTTAAAGGATGTTAACACTTTGATCAGTTTCTCAGGTGGTAACACTGTAGTTGTCTATGTCTTGCACTGCCACACTGACAGGTGACGCTAATGACAGGCCATTTAATTTTACCGGTGTTTTCACTTTATAGGTTATGTCAAACGAAATCCCATTTGGTTAAATCACACCAATTACACTTTGATGCACTATAGTTTATGCTTGAAAACAAGTTCTCTCTAGTTTGTAGTAACTTTGAATACCGTAAGTGTCCTGTTCGTCACTTTTTGCACTGTTATTTGGATATTTTTCGCGGAGCTGTCGTAAGTACGTGTTTACACTTTCGAAACCGGAACCGGAACCAAATAGAAATTACAAAGTTGTTAAGTTTTTCTTCCTGCTGTAAAATTCTAAAAAAGTACAAACGTGGTATTTACCAACTGATCTTCCGCGGTCTTCCACGCGCAAAGACGATATATCACATGTATAATTCATTACTTTGTTTGACTATGATACATACCTTGAGATAACCATATCTAACATGCCCTTAAAGTCTTGAGAAAGAAGCTTGTCAGCCTCGTCGAGAACCAGCATCCTGCACTGATCCATCTTTGCTACTTGTTTATCCATGAGATCAATCATACGCCCTGGTGTGGCAATTATCACTTGAACTGCAAAAAAAATTAAGTGGATTTCATGTTATAACATATTTGTATATGGTTTCTATAAGATTGCTGTTGTTTCTGTAAGCTCTGTTCTCTGTAGAGCCCATTCCTTACGCAATGTTATCGTGGGGTAATGGAGGGATTGCGAAAAACATCACGTTTTTTTTAGTAAGTACATGATTAATGAGAAGAGTTAAAGAATATTATCTATCACTTTCATAGATAAATATATATGTAATTGTATTCTGGTATATTTCTATCTACAGGGTGAATTTTTCAAATAGGCCTTCAGGGCCAAATCCGAAACTATAAGGATTAGCGAAAAAGGCTTAAAGGAGTTACGAGGCCGATTTTGATAAGAACTATAACTGCATCATTAGTTTTTTAAAATATCTTTTTCCCTAGCCGGGAATTGAATGAGTTCATTTTGAAAAAAATACACCCTCTATAGTATTCCACTATCTGATAGTGTCACTTAAAAGGATCAAATTCTGGGAAGTAATGTTATGTGACAAATCACCTTGTATATTTTTTTTTTTTTGCACACTTTTGCAAAGGAATTAAAGAAAAGCATTTCGATAGTTTAAATATCAGTTTAGTGCAGATTATCGTATTAAACTACTAATTAACTAATAACGTATTACACTAAAAACATGAATTTAGAACAATATCACGTCAGATTAAAAGTAGTGTGAGGAGGTCGGAGGCGGAAGACTGGCGCAGAAAAGAATGCTAGAATGACGCGTAATTAATAAACGTCCCCAAAACAACTATTTTATTAACAATCCCTAATACTAAGTTTACAGCTACTGAATCAATTAAAATATTTTAGACACTTTAGAGAAACCCAAAAAACAAAATGATTAAAGATGCGCTAACTTAAAAATCATGCGCGTATATAGCGCGGAGGCGCGCGTTCCAGTTTACTTACTTAATAAAATAAAATAAATTTGATTATACAAAACCATTCATATGTGATAATCTGATTAAGTATACAAATGTCTAACAGAGTATTATTTATACAAATGGTTCAAATGTACGCAAAGGCACCTCCCCACTAGCAGCATAATAACAACCAATGAAATTCATTAAAGTCAACACAACAAGATCGTTACGCAGTTCAGGGACTCCCCACACGCAATCAATGTGCATTCATTCATTTCAGAAATATAATCACATCCTGTCAGTAGTCCCCTACATCCCATATCTATTCTATATTGACCAATAAGCAAGCGCGTCCTATAGCAAGCAGGCTTAATAACATTATTAAATGCATTCCAGTTTTTCAGACTGACGAATTTTTCAGATTCGCGTGTAATTCGCCACGCTTGCGTGGTTGCTGACGTTTATACACGTTCTACAGTCAGTTCAATGACTGGAAATGCTCTACTGAAGATGAGCCTGAACTGTAAACTATATTTCAATAAGCTTTATCTATATTAAACTTATTTATTCTAATTAATCATTGATAATGTTAATCAGAGAATATACATATTCAGCACTTTATATTATATACAATACAAGAGAATCAGGTTTAAAACCTATACATTATGTAACTATAAAGATAATGTTAAAACTCGAGGCTTATCTGAACATATGGAATAAAGGCAAATAACAATTGCACCTATAATAAAATGAATATAAATTTTGAACAGTGTAAGTCACATCAATTATAATTATGTATTTAAGAAATTAAAATCTTAATGCACAGCAATAGATATAGTAACTGCACTACAAAATACTAAAATAAAAATAAAACTCATATCTTACCATTTTGATAAATACGCATAATGTCATCTCGAAGGTTTGTGCCTCCTGTGGTAACCATAACACGAATGTCTGTGTGCTTGGCCAGCTCAATGCAAATCTGTGATGTCTGGAGTGCTAACTCCCTAGTTGGTACCACGATTAAAGCTTGTATAGCATCTTTTTTTGGATCAACCTGAACAATGGATAAAAAAAACATATGTAACCATGTCGTACACAGCATAGCTCTGTAAGTATAATGATTAACAATCAGAAACGGATTTATCACTTATCACAAAGTGAAGGGGAATCCAAACAGTGTCATCATATAAAGTAAAGCAATTACGCATGTATCTTAAACATGCAAATAAATATAATTTCATAAATTGTTTAATTGTGTAGGTAGTACATACATTGTAAGCTATTATTATCAAACAAGGTTTTAACAATGTAATATTTTTTTCTAATCTTAATATAATTGTTGTATATGAATGCTAATTTTAATTGGTTATACTGGTTTTATTATAATGTATACCAATTCATTACTGCAATTATATTTCTTCTACCCATAACTTAAATTCCAAATGTTTCAGGCAAGTGCAAAACATAGACTTGATTAAATTTGGAACATTGGGACATGGAAACTAATTTTCAAGATCAACCCCAAATGCTGGTCCTTCAGCACTATGGAGTCAATTATACAAGTACATTGGATACATCTACTACTTGTTTTTGAAATATAGTGAGCAATAATGAATCAAAACAAAGAAAATCAGACAAGCGATTTTCCAAAAAGTCTATTGCAATAAACATATTTTTAATGTAAACAATAAATAATATATCTTTTCTAGTGCCAATGTGAACCTGATAGAAAAGTTAAACAATGTAATTTATATAATTTGATTCTGTTAAATAAGGATTTCTCTTAAATTATCCAATTTATTAAAAAAAATGTTGCAAGAGTAATAAGAGTATTTATGTTTCTTAATTTTTCAGAAAAATTAAGAAACATAAATGTGCTGTGCCAGACCAAAATATTAAATTTCAGGTTTCAGCATGATAAATGCAAACCTCATCACAACAATGCATCATAAGCTAGCTATAGATAGCTAAGTCATGAATATTGTTCCTTTGTTATTATTGATATATCTTTAAGCATTTTTGCATTAATATAAATAACAGTGCGCAAAATTTAAAAATAAAAGGAAATCTATTACTATATTACTTGTAAGTACTAATGCAAACGGTACATGTTGCGAAAATTAATATATGTTTTAATAAATTATCAAATGTAACTAATTGATAAAAAGCAATAACATAACAAGACAAATGTAATATTACCTGTTCTAACACTGGAATACAATAAGCGCCAGTTTTGCCTGTTCCATTCTTGGCTCTTGCAAGCACATCCTTGCCACTCAGAGCAATGGGAATTGAAGCCTCTTGAATAGGGGATGGCTTTTCCCACCCCTTCTCAAAAATACCCATCAGAATCTCACGTTTCAGACAAAACTCTTCAAACTCATTACCTCTTGTGTCAGTTACATCCTAAATATATAATAAAATATTAGAAAGTTGAATTGTATTTTTAACACAACCACATTTATTCAGCTCAACTAATATTAATGAGGGTAAAGTCAGAAACTTACACTAGTCTTTATTCTTCTGTCTTTAGGGGGTAGTTTTAATTTTGATTTCCAGCCCATGTCGTCCACAGTTTTATCGACATCTCTGTAAATCGACAAAACACTGGCGTTAACAAAGGATTGATCTACAAACGAGCGACAATAATAACACAATACATACCCCTTTTGATTGTTCATACTGTTTCCGACGTGATTACTTGAACTAATTCTATTTTCGGTCATCATTTTCCCAAATAATCCCACTAGGGGCGACTAAAATTAGAAACTTATCACAAATTTTTATCGTCCAACACTAAACAAATTTCACGATAAGTCACTTTTAGATACATAGGCTAAATTACAAGTTTATCACGTTCACCAACTTATTCCAGGAATATCTGCAACAATACACAATATTACAATGTAGTCTATTTATCACCAACGGTACTTCTAGGCTCTCGGTGGTACGAGATTACGAGACAGACGCGTCAACAAGCAGTATATACGTTTAGTATAGGTAAGTTATATTTATGTTAAAGTTCAAACTACATTCCCTCACTTTAATAATAAAAACAAAACAAATGGAGCGAATCTTTCACCCATTCAATTTATTCCAAATTGCGATATATAACAACAAGGAAAGAAGTACGATTAGAAAGATTTTTAAAGATAAATTGATATTCAAATTTCTATTTTTAATATGGCCGCCCTAGACTATTCACGAAGACAATTATTTTGATAAATTTGCTAGTATACTACGGGTTACTTAAAATTATTAAGCCTATATTTACACGTAAACCCAAATTAACGTAAAGATATAAAATAAATAAATATCACCTTGATAAAACTTTATAAAAGACGACGACACTCGATACTCGACGACGACATCACAAAAGTAACCAAGCTGTGGAGTTGCCAGCCACACCAAACATAAATATAATATTATTTTGTTATTCTAAAGGTATGTTGCACTATAAAAACATCATAATTCAACAGCATAAATTAGAAAGTGTATGCAATAGAAAGTATTACAATTTCGCATGATCTATTTAAAGGCAAAAAATAATTGCATTTTTTCAACTGAATATAGTCAAGTTTTAAATTTTATTGCCCCCAACTTAAAATGAACTCAAACTGTTTTTTTATTATAGTACGACAACTTTTCTATGCGTGTGGCAGGTGCACCCACAGAACACCTATACTATTTGGGTGCACCCAAAGAGTATATAGTGGTGCACCATTGGACGTCGTAATGTTTCTACGATACCAAAACTGCCAAAATTAACCAATGTTTAATAATATATTGTATTATTACGATTTTTTATAAAAATGTAAGAAATAATTCATTTTATTGATAAATTACATCTATTTCTATTTATAAGACCTTAATTGTATTAACTTAACGAAAAATTAAAAGCTTTTTACTCGGACACATTGAAAAGTCAGTCATAAATCTGCAAACAAATAATATTACTGTTTCCGAAAATCGCAATACGGACAGAAAAGTTCGTTAGTATAAGTACGATATAACTCTAAATAAGATTTCAGTGATGTACGAAGCCAAAAGAATTTTATAACCAGTGCATTGTGAATATCACTTAAAATAGAAATAGTATGTCCATTAAAATAGAAATATTTATTAACTTTGGTTTTAAGTATTACTTCATTTTCTTTATTTGTACAAAGTGCAAGTTATATACATGAAATTTAAATTAAGAAAAGTAATAAATTTATCTATAAACTAAAAAAAAAATATTTACAAATTATATAAGTAAAATAAGCCATCTAAAATTGCCGTGTGAGGCATGGTTCCCAAAACGCTGGCGGCGTTACCTTTCTGTACGGCAAGACTTAATCTTTGTGCAATGTAGCCGCCAACTTTTTGGTCACCGGAAGCAGTCACAAGCCCGGTCGACATATCTGTCATGACTTTTTTCAAGTCAGATATAGATATAGATATGTAGAATTATATTCTTAAGAGTAAACTCTAAAGAATATAATTATGATACTTTAGTAGTCGGTACAGAAAGGGAATATGCATGTGATTTAGATTTGCTTGTTAATTTTTTCCTCGGTACGTTACGGCCCTGAAATTACATCTAAACCATTATTTTTTCTTTATTTCGTATTAAATTGTTTAAAACTTTAATCAAAAATCCTAAATTATGCGAGCGAAATTCAAATTTCCAAAACGCATTCCCATTGGTCAAATCGAAAAATGACGTCACATAGCGTGTTACGATGTTTATCGGCGTCAATATTCAAACTGTTTGAGAGAAAAATTGTTTATGTGTATTTATTACACCCTACAGTGTTATTTATTACCTAGTACGATTTTTCTACATAGTATTATTAGGAATAATCAAGAACAATGATTGAAAGTAGTTTTGTCAAAGCACAATCGGATTATATACCTACCAAAAATATGCAAAATGGATAAACTTATATTGTTAATATTCACCTATCTTTATAATATTATAATAGATTATAATGCATTTTGTATGTTTCAAATGATAGTGTTTTATGTAGAAGTCGATAAGTACCTAACGAAGTAGCTGATCAATGCAATATTTTAAAATTATTTACCTAAAATTATTGTTTATTACAGTAAATGCAAATGTTAATGCGATTTTGGAGATACTTCATCTATTTCCTATAATCATGCACCACTTTTTTCGTATTTTCGCATCTTTTGCAACGGCAACAGAAAAAAACACTATATAATATATTTATAGTAGTGGTTTTGCACAATAACTCTAGGAAATATTTATAAAGTGGTTATTTAGACTTTTCCATGATGTGAATAGCGATTAAACCTGAAAACGTTAAATAATAACTTTATGTGCATACAGTTATCATCAATAATAATGCAAATCACGCTACGTGACGTCATTCAAAGAGCGCGTAAAATGGCGGCGTTCAAATGTGTCAAATTTTATTGATACTTTAAATAATTTTTAAAAAACTATTTCAAACATTAATAAAATCGTTTATATTTTTTACTATGTTAAAACGATGTGATAAGTGGTTTAAAAAGATAAAATAAGTGATATTGTGATAAGATAAGTGATAGTGATAAATCCGACAAATTGTGCGTGCGACGATATTATCACACATCATTGCCAGCGATTTTTCAATTTTTCCAGGTAATATGTATTTCGTTTTTATGTTAAGTTAATAAACATTATTTCCTAACATTAATTCTCACGTGAAATGTCATTACATACGTTATTATTTATCATAATACATATTGTTCATTTTAAGTTATAAAATTTTCCACGTTTTAGGGAGTTATGATAACCTAGTAACACTAATATTGCCAGTGGCGCCCTTGCCACTCGCACAGATAAGTATAAAATAATAATAACAAAGCGTAATTACATAAATAACGCATTGTAAGTTTTAATAATAACTTTACAACTACCTATGTAATTGATATTTATAATTAAGTTAATCAGTTCATGAAGTTCAGTAAAAGTAAAATCAGTATTAAAGGGACAATGTGCACTATACGGGCGGCAGTAGCCATTTATCATCAGGTGGACTGTATGCACGCCTGCTATTATATACATTAAAGATTGTCATTTGATTGTATTTTATTAATTTTATTATATTTCGTTATTCGTTTCGTTTTCAATATTGTCGTTTTCAATAAGGAAAGAAACTTCACAGTGAATATTACCTTGAAATTGCAAGAATAAAATGGTTCACATCAATGAAGCGATTTAATTAAACGTCAAGCAATATTGTTGAAGTTTAAATGTTGCTTTTAATTGTACTACAAATTCTTGTGATTTAATATTTCAATTCATAGCACAAAATGCAACAATAATAAGCATATTATTATTATTGTTCCAACCCTAAAGTTGTGAACTGTCATTTTACAGTGACACTTTAGCTTTACGCTTGCCATCGACACTTGTCAGTCAATTGTCAGTTGTCAGCTTAATAAAATTGTCGAAGTTCGAAACTTCGAATACCTAGTAAATAATATTAAATATTGATAACAATATGGAATTGAATCGTGATTCGACGTAACCACTTCGTTTGTGTGAATCAAAAAACTAAAACAAGATAATACTATATAGATTAATATTATTTAAGAATTACAACCCTACTTACAAAACATAAGTTTTACTATTCGATATGTAAGAACTTTCCATAAACTCAATCATAACTTGTGCGTATAAATTCATTGTAAATAAATAAGTTTTCTATTTCCCCAGGACTGAATACTGGAAATCACAAGCACGAAAATATTGTGAATTTTGCAAGTGTTGGTATGCAGATAATAAAGTGGTATGTAGTAACTTGAATTTGAACTAAGACATGGGTATTTAAATGTGTATGACTAAACGTATTAACATTCGGCGTGGCTCGACTACACCACACTTGTACAAGTATTTATGTGGTATTCTAATCTTAGGAAGTGATTTATAGATATTGTTGGGTGACAGTGACCGCAGTATTATTTAAACTATTTTCTTATTCAAATGTTTTACTTTATGTAGGTTTAAATATCTAAAATTGCCGTGTGAGGCATGGTTCCCAAAACGCTGGCGACGTTTCCTTGTTGAACGGCAAGGCTTAACCTTTGAGCAAAGTAGCCACCAGCTTTTTGGTCACCAGAAGCCGTTACAAGCTTGGTCGACATTAGCGATGGGCGATTGTTCTAAAAAAAACAATCGAATAAATCGACAATAGACGGAATCAACAATCGATTGTCGATTTATTTGTAGTAACAATCGACGTACGAATAACAATCGACGTACGAATCGAATAATTCGATTGTTTTTAGTCAAAACGCGCATCGCTAGTCGACATATCTGACATGAATTTTTCATGTCAGGTGACCATGCACCCATTGTCTCTATTACAAGCGCCGCAAACAAATAATTGTCTAATAAATTATTATATTTACGGCGCTTGAGAGTCTGTGCATGGTCGGTTGTGGCCCATGCCCACACTGATGTATTGCTTACATGCGATGGGGCCAAGGTGTCTACGCACGTCGTGTCCCATACCAGGGGTGGTCCGAGACTCCATGGAACTAGAGTGATTCCATCGGGTCTCTTGTCATCGTTTCTAAAAATATAGAGTATAGAGAGATAGAGACGGTATAGAGACGGTAGCAAGTTCCCGGGTTTTACTTCTTTCTCAACTTATGTTAATTTTATAGATGCTTTATGTAACATGATGTAACTACTTTTATATTTCAGTCAATATCCTTTCATGAGAATGGAAAACGTCATAAGGAAAATGTCCAAAAACATATATCTCAGCTCAGTAAGAAGAGTGCAAAGGAGTTCAAGCAGAAAGAAAAAATAGATGATGATATGAAAAAAATGGAGGCAGCGGCAATGAGTGCTTACCTGAAAGATGTACAAAATAATGCAGACCTTACTTCAAAAGTAAAAAATATTTGTCTTTTTTAAATTTAACTGAAATGAAGTAGTAAATAGAAATGTAGTCCACTTAGCAATAATTACCTTATTGAACTACTCTTAGAACTGACAAAGTTTTAGCACTGTTTGATTCTTTGATGTTTCTATGTCTGAGGAATTCCCTCATAGCCTTGCTTCCTATATCTATACTTATCTTACTTTTGTTCAATATTCTTTAGAATTTCAAGAAGATTAATTAAAAATGGTCAATATATTAAAATAAAAATGTGTTAGAATTAACATGGTTTTTAGAACTGTAGCTTCTGTATGTGAGTACAAGGACGAACAGAAGACAGACTGAAGGTGGTAGAACCCTTTGTGGTTCGACTCCGGCGGCACCACCGCCACACCTATTTCTACCTAATAACAGCAGTGTTAGGCGCTGCTGTGTTCCGTTTTGAAGGGTGTGGTAAGGAAGATAGACTTTTCCGAGGCGTTCCAGCTTCTACCTCAGGGGTAGCGGCGCATCTGTGGCCGACCTCAGGTAGGAATATCTAATCCTATCTGGGGTTGATTACAGATGTCCGTGGGCGACAGTAGCCACTTAACATCAGGTGGACTGAATGCTCGTCTGCTTCTCCTATATTATAAAAAAAAGACTGAACAACTACTACTTCAGTCTAAATTTTTTCTTATTCTGGAAATATGGTAGGCTGATTAAACACAGCATGGATATTATTTGGCAGTGATGTCACATAACTTGTTGTGCTGTCGCCCTATGTCAGAGCTGTTAAATACCCATGTGTATATAATATATTATTTTTCAGAGTATCAATGAAATGCTGGAGCAGAGTGGCAGTAATAGTAAAAACATTGTTGTGTCCAATGCACCAGAAGTGAAGAAAAAGCCACTTTGGCATGAAGTAAAGTCTGAAGATGGACAGTGTTATTTTTGGAACACAGAGACCAATGGTAAATCTTATATATAAAATTCTCGCGTCACAATGTTAGTTACCGTACTTCTCCGAAACAGCCTTACCGATTTTCACCAAATTTTATATGCATATTCAGTAGGTCTGAGAATCGGGTACTATCTATTTTTCATACCCCTAAGAGATAAGGGTTGTTCACCCTTAACATTTTTTTATTTATATGGCAACACAACGCTTGCCGTGTCAGCTAGTATGCATATAAAATAGTCCTGGATTGGATTGGATTGTGTGATATTTTTCACATATATCACATATTTTTCAGAGACGACCTGGGATCCTCCTGATGATTATTTATCAGTTGCTGATCAAGAGAAGAACAAACTAAAAGAACAGGAATCTGAAAAGAAAGCAAAAAAGATGAAGTAACTATTCATTTTTACTTACATTGTACAATTTATTGTCATGTTAACACATGTAACCATTATTGTTTTTTTTTTTCAGAAAGCAGAAGGAAAAAGAAGCGAGGATTGAAGTAAAGGCTCATATTGCTCGAGAGCAGATGAAGGAGTTAGCTGTGAAGAAAGATCCACCTCCCTCTAAGATAGAAACAACATTCGGTCCAGCACCAAGAGCCAGCAATCCTTATGGATCATGGAAACCTGTTGTGAATGAGTATGCAATTTATATCTTCAAGTAATAGTAATTTATATATTTAAGTAAGAGGATTACAGAGGGCTGTAATTAATATGTTTCACTATAAATTACAGGTGTATTACCCCTACAATAAAAAATACTTTATCAATTCTCTTGTCTGTAATGATTGTTAATACAAAATTGTACTACTCATAGTTTTGTAACTGACAAACAATTGTCATGTAATGTGTAGTCGAGAGCTATATAAATGACCACATAAACAATTATTGAATTATAGGAAATACTCAAAAACTGAGTTGTTTCGATTACATTATATATATGTTGTACGGAATGCTTTTAATCAGTGTGCATAAAAGTACGAGAAAAACAGTCTAAGAAGAAAATATACCATCACTCTAATAATTGTGTTTTTTTAATAGAAACTTTTCATTTTTAGAACAGAGCAAAACGTCGATCTTCAACTGCCAAAAGTAAAGGAGATTGTGCCACCCGTTGTACTGGAGCCTGAAAGAATCCAGTTCAAAGAAAAACGCGTCGATTCGCTCGGAGAAGGTCCCGTTGAGTTCAAGAAACGGAAGTTCACCAATTCTAAACGCAACATGCGACAAAAACTAGACGATGATTGATTAATAAAATATTTTTATATAGTCTTCATAGTTTCATTTTTATTTCATTGTTTACTTTTGTACACAAAATGGTTTTATAGTTAAGTTACTAGCTTGCCCTACATAATTTATTGCCCTGTTTCCGCTAGATGGCGTGATAAGTTTTATTTTTAGGTTGCCGTACCCAAAGAGTAAAGATGAAACCCTATTATTTATTGAATTACCCTATTGAATATTTTACAATGTATATAGTATATATAACGTTAGCCGGTGCAACACCAAAATATACCAACTAAAAATATATGCATATAAAAAGGGGTCCAAATGCAAGAAATCAACGCCATCAGTGTTCACATATTAAGTTGTTAGTGCACCACACATTGGTAGTTGTATACTACCAATAGATGGCGTTACTTGATACATTTATATCGACATGGTGTACATTTCATACAAGTAAGAACGGATAAAATAAATAAATATAAGTTAGGCAATCCATTTTTCAATTATAATTATTATCATTATAACTCAATAATAATTATTATAATTCTAATTACATTTCCTCTATTTTCATATGTGAGTTCGACTCGCACTTGGCCAATTGTTATTAAACTATGTGACCAGATAGTTATGCTTCAGTGATCAGTGGGTATAATCCATCCATCCATCAGGCTTTTGAGGTCCACTGCTGGACATGGGCCTCTCCTATAGGCCTCCTTTTGCCTACGCGTGGTCGCCACTCGAGAACCTTCCTTCCCCACCAGTTATCGGTCCTCCGCGCGATGTGGCCGGCCCATTGCCACTTCAGCCTGCTAATTTTGAGAGCTATGTCGGTAAGCTTAGTTCGTCTACGGATTTTATCATTGTGAATCATGTCTCGTAGCGTGTAATATCTTCATAAAATTGTCTTGATCATCCGATCCCTGCTAACCTACGCGGCGCCTGCATGGTACGCGTTGGTGGCCAAGTCAGTCGCACCGCAAGCGCATTCACGCTTGCGGTGCGACTAAATAGCGCTGCAGAACCAGGCCCTACGTACTATCGTGGGAGCCGGTCACTACGTACGGAATGATGTGGTGGTGCGAGACCTCAGGGTTCCAACCGTAGAGGAGTTCGTGAGGACGTTGTCGGTGCGAATTTTAGCTAAAGCCGACGAAAGCCCACACTCCCACATGAGGGGCATCGCGCCACTAGGGAGCTCTTGGGCTAGGATCCCCTGACCACCATGGGGAGTCCGTCAGCAAAGACATTCTTTTTAAAAGTGTATTTGGAGCACATCCTTCTACGTCCCCCCTACCCCTATTTCTAGATTTTTTACGATAAAATCAATGTACAAAATAGTATATTTATAATTTTGTCGCAAGCTGGCTATTATATTAACATGGCGGCATATATACGCCTGCGATATATAGACATACGTTGCAATTGTATAGTTGTATGCTATCTATCTATGTGACTATTGATACCGAGTTCATGATTCAGCGGTTCCCAGTCGTTCTATATTCGTTTGTATATTGGTCAGTCCAATCAATTGGAAGACAAACTACCTATATTTCTTCCGCTCAACCGTGTTCTCCATTCCAACACTTTTAATATTTTTTTCTATTATTTATTTTACAAACTAATTACCCATTCATTCAGTAATATGTTAAAATGACAAGTAAGTATGTACCCAATCCAAACAGTAACTTAAAACAGAAAAAAAAAAACAATTACGCGACAAATAGATAACCTATCTCCTTTGGGAAGTCGGTTGAAAAATAAGTGCCTCCCGAAGTCAATAGACATTTATAAGCAAAAATAGAATAGAAACTGAGGCTCCCTACAGGCATTGCTTGCAATTTCTTAGGACTCAGGGTTAACTACTCGTTTAACACGTTGGCTGCTTAAAAAAAAAACAGTAACTTTCAGCTAGTGCGACGGCAGTCCAAAAATGCATCCACTTGACTTTCTTATTGTGCGTGGCAGGCCTTTTCGACCCGGCACCTCTGGGTGGTATTGAAGCCCTATTATCTTAGTCAAGGCGCATTTTACATTACAAATTTTTATACTTTTAAAATCCTCATGAATCACTTGTCTATACATTAGTGTCCCGCCCCTGGCTCCTCCAAATAGAAAATGAGAAATTAGCAATCGAAAATGTCTGGTCGATAAGGCCCGATACCGCACTAGAGTGTAATTTTTGTAGTGATGGGATAGTAAAAGATAAGAAAATATCGAGTCATTAATTTTATTAAATTTTAATAAACACAAGCCGAGCCTTTTTAATGTCAAACACATAAGTCAAAAAGAGTAATTATAAAGGTAGACCAAAATTTTATATAATTACAAAGATTTTTCTTAGGGATTTCGAAATATGAACCACCGTATTCATCTTCGTTATCACTATCATTTTCTAGTACTATTTTGTTTTTACGATGCGCCATTGTAACGAAGCTTGCAGGAAACCGAGTAGCGCGAGCGCGTCCTCCTCCCGAAGCTAGCACAACACTACTGGCGGCTCAACGCGTACGCATCTGCACAGTGCGGCAACAGGTCGCGAGCGGTCATCCACCATAACAGGCCTGCCCCCGCACTGAGATAACTTTTTACGTTCTATGCGGCGGAGGTCGAAAAAGGCCTGCCGCATTATTTGATTGCTATATTTCTACATTGTTGGTCACAAATCGAAAACTATATTTGTCTTTGTCATATTCGTAAAACTACCCAAGAAACAGGTTTCGCACTAGCGAGAAAGACCTATTTTTCCTGTGCGCATATTGGTTTGGCACCGCGTCGGGCCGATTGTGGGTGAACCACAGTGAACGTGTTAAGTGTCACTTCCTTCAAATCAGAACGCTGTTTTTATAAGGCAGAATAGGCGATGGAGCCTCCGACGTCGAACTACGAAAGGTACCATAAAAAAGAAACTTCACAGAAAAAATAGAATTTAAAGAAAGGTAGGTAAATAGGTCCACGTTCCTGTAGTTCCGGGAGTAGAATAGGACTACGGTATCTCCTGCCTGTCGTAAGAGGCGATTAAAAGGGGGTTTCCGGGGTTGCGGGTGCCAAGAGTGGGAGCTCGAACCACCCGTCAACGACCCCGGGAAGGACGGCTGTATGTGTGGTCGCATACCGTTGTACACACCAGACGGTGTGGCGAGCGACAAGCTCACCTGGGCGGAGCCCGACGGTGCTATGCGCTAAGAGGACTCCGGTTGCGTTCCTTTGGAGATCCCGGAGTCCTCTACGCAGCGCCGAGGACGGCCACCGGGGGGGGTTTTAGTGCAGTAAAACTCCCACATAACCCGGTGTCATTCCCATGACGTCGGGTACCTTATAAAGGTTTCCCTCGTAAAAAAAAAAGGTAAATATGTCCAATATATAGGAAAGCTAGAACTTTAATGCCATTATCAGGTATGTGTTCACTTCTACCTACTTAGGTACCTATAGGTAATAATTTCTAACGTTAAAGCATTTGTTTGGATACTTTACTTAAATTTTATCTACAAGCGAAGTCATAAAAACGAGACCTTTAATACTTATATTGTAATTACTTACCCCTTGTAGGTCTTCAATCTAATAAGCGTGGAAAGGGTAGCAACGAAATAAATATTGTTAACATTTCTGTGTAAGTTTTAGATATACATAGTGTATTATTCATTTATATATCTAATATATAATTTATAGGTACTTTTTTATAATATAGGAGTAGCAGACGAGCATGCAGTCCACCTGATGGTAAGTGGCTACTGTTTGTATTCGTGTTTTTTTTTATTTATAATTATACAGGGTGAATTTATCAAACGGACCTTCAGGGCCAAATCCGAAACTACAAGGATTAGCGAAAAATGCTGAAAGGATTTGCGAGGCCGATTTTGATACTAAAACTGCATCATTAGTTTTTTTAAAATATCTTTTTCCCTAGCCGGGAATCGAACGAGTTCATTTTGAAAAAATATACACCGTCTATATTATTTCACTATCTGATAGTGTTGCTTATAAGGCTCAAAATCTGGGAAGTTATCTATTTTTATAAAAAAATAAATCCTAAAAACGGCGGTAACTTATTTGCCAAACTAGTACTTTCTCATACTAAGCCGTATGTCATGGTCATAACATCGAATAATTAGTTGATTTACCAACAAATTCTTCAATGGTATGACTTATGTATGTTTCTAAAGAATTATACATAAACCATTTCTTATGTATAATCCTTAAGGATTAGTATGCCAATGTATGGAAAAATATGTATTTTGTTCCAAATTTTCCTTTTCCTTTAATTTGTCACATAACATCACTTCCCAGAAATTGATCCTTATAAGCGACACTGTCAGATAGAGGAATAATATAGAGGGTGTATTTTTTTTCAAAATGAACCCGTACGACTCCCGGTCAAGGAAAAAGATATTTTAAAAAACTAATGATGCAGTTTTACTTTTTATCAAAATCGGCCTCGTAACTCGTTTTAGGATTTTTCACTAATCCTTATAGTTCCGGATTCGGCCCTGAAGGCCTATTTGAAAAATTCACCCTGTGTATTTTATTTTATTAATTTAATAAGTTGGATTTCTAAATATAAATAGACTAGCAGTACCCCTCTTTATAATATCTAAATACAAATAGATTACTTACCTACCCATATCGATAAGGTGCCTTTCCTCTAAAAACTTAGAATGTCATTGCTTGTTTAGCATCGATATATCTCTACTTTATCGTTTTTTTAATATTTGACTATTTAAATATAATAAAACTCTTCGTACACGTAGGTATGTACTCCCTTGCGGGCACGAGGACGCTGGCCTATGTTCTGAGAAAACTGCGGATGTCACGAGCTGTCGAGCCGTCAAGAGCTAATGTACGAAATTATCAAGGAATTATTAATTATTATCCAAAAATCTTAGTCTTTAGAAGCGGCAACGCATCTTTAAATGGTTTCAGGCAGAATCCTCGTTCTATACGGAGTTCATTATAGATATACATCATAAACATGAGCAGCAGTGACTCCTACCATCACGTATATTGCCTGTTTGCTACTTCAATCTTGTAAAAAAAGAAACAAAAACCTCCACTTCAATAACAAATATATATTTAACCAAGAGTACTGACTCAAACAATAACACACTAAATTATTTTCGCGTGCCGAAGCGTTTATGCATCTATTGTTACGGTTTAATCCGGGTTCAATATGGAAATGACGAGAACTCTTAGTTTAATGTGACATTGTGTACCTATATCGTTTTATGTCCGGTATCATTGAACGAAACGATGGCTTGGGATCATTATATTTCACATCACGGAACGCCGGACTCAGTCAACCTATATAAGATAATGGATTACGGGTTGTGGACAATACAGTCGCTAACGTCGGCAGCATTCCCGTCTAGCGCTCTCCTAGACCAGGCTTTGTTGTTTAGCCGTGCTCTACACGAATCACATCATGTTTAAATTGGTAAGTGATTTTTTCGTTCTATATTAAGTAAGTTTATATCAAAAGCTTAAGTAACGTTACTTAATTAACACATCTTTAAATCTCTTTATTTACGATTATTGTTTTCAAATTAAAATTAATAGATTTTAGCTGTTCTCCGATCATATTACGTAGGATACATCATTTGAGCATATTATATTAATTGATATTTGATTTATCCTACATCTGCAACTATATTAGGTACGAATGCATTTTTTTAATTTCGAGGAAAGAGTGCTGGAAACTGATGGACAATTTTTATTTTTTAATTCACTTGAGGCTAATAATTTCAAATAGTACCAAAACCCAGGTTGATCACAGGATATGTTGCTGTCTCTGTGAAGTAGGTTAAAAATGTATCATAAATATATACCTAAATGGCTATATCTGTACGGTACGATACCATTAAGCTAAGACTAAATATTCAGTTTAGCAATTTTTAAATAACATCAAGCCTGAGTAATGTTTCAAAGAATTTTAAATTCAGCACGATACTAAGAAGTTGAAAAAGTTTCAATATTTCTATAAGGTTATTTTAAGTACCTAATGTACCTGCTTAAATGTGTTTTGAATACCTTATTACTGTTTTTTTAATAAATATTAAACATAGTTAAAAACTTCTTTTTAATTATTGATATACATACCTGGCTATTTCTGATGCATGCAGATTTTATAATTACAACGTTGTTTTAGTCCATCTGAATTAGACTACTATTCAAATAAACTATAAATAAAATATATAATATATAAATAAAATTAATCCTTTCGTAGGTACACTCTACTTTGTACTCTTGCATTTGCAGGAGTATCTATAAGATAGTGTTTTACAGAAAGGGCTAGTTAATGTCAATTCTAACCTAATGTGAAGAGAATTATTATTGTGTAGGTAGTTAGGTACATTTATAAAATGTTGAGTAAAATTCTTTTAAGAATAAACTAGTCACTAAAGACGTTAACAATACGAACTAATACGGAGTATCAGTTTGCTAGGCATTTACAAGTTGTTGAGCTAATATAACATTGTAATATTAATATTTGTTGTGTATTAGGTATGAATAAATGAAATGAGTAAGAGCTCACATGTATCTTAAAATAAGAGGCCATACGTACCGTAAATACCTATTGCAAGACTATTTACGGCACTTGAGTAACCTTGTTATAATGTATTAACGATAAAAATCATATAAAAAGCCTGCATCGTTCTATTTTTCCACTTTCTGTTTACGGCAAAAAACGCAGCCCACTTTTTTTTAATTTCACACTATTATATAATTATTAAAATGTAATGTACTGAAACTGCAAAATTTAATACTTTTTTTATCAAAATGAAAAATGTAGTTCACGAGAAAGTTTAAAAGTGTAAAATACGAGGTATAGAGTAGGAGCTGTTTGAAAACGTGGATCTTTATTTTTGCCAAAAGATTTAGGCAATAAAAAAATCTCAAGTTTCATGTCTTAATAAACCCAGTCGAGGTCTTTATTTATTTTGCAAGTAAATAAATATGGGTATGTCTTTTATATTTCGTTTTTATGTTATTGTGAAGTTCCTATAGCCGTCATATTGTCACACAGACTCTACATCTGAGCTATAAGAGGTTGTAATTAATATTTTGTAATTTTTAAGGCCTTAGATATATAGGAGGTTTGTATAAAATAATATATATTTTTATAGTGTATGTGTTTATTTGCAGTTGATGGTAATCTTCGTAGCGCTGGCGGTGCTGGCAACGCAGACCGCCGCTAAGCCGCAAGTGCTGCTGGGCAGCTACGGCTACTACCCGGCCTACGTGGCTTCCTACGGCACCGCTCAAGCGTACTCCTACCCTTACGCGTATGCTTATTCATACCCGTTAGCCTATTATTAAAACCAAATACTATTCCGGGTATCCACTCAGTAACCGTATAAAAAACATGGGTAACTTATGTACCTTATATATTTACACAAATGTAGTTGTAAAAGGTTTTAAAACTAAGTAGTTAATATCGAAATAATGGTTTATTTGACTGATTTATGTTATTAAAGTTTTGCTGATATGATATTAACCAACTAAACAGAGAAGATATGATGCATGATATAAGTATCCCTATCTTGTTGTCCCTATGTTTTACACGAGACTTTAATTACCAATAGATAATGTTATACAATACATATTCATATGAATCTACACATTTATTATTATCGTGTTCTAATTCATTATGAATTTTTAACACTTGTGTATAGGTATGCTTTGGATTTGTAAATGCCTACCTAGAGTAAGTACTCTACTATCTAGGTAGGTATGTGTGATTAATCAAGATAAACAGTAATTAAAAATCGATGATATTCAATATTATAAACTGTATCGAATACAATTTAAATATAATATGTAAATGTTAAAATAAAAATGTTTATGTTCAATTAACTCGTTTATTTTCATTCTAACTTAAGGAAAGTTGTATAGTGATTCCCTGTTTAATGTACCTGTGTTAAAATCTTTCCTATTTTTTTACACATTGTATTAACTCTTTATTTCAATTGCAATTCACAATTACCAATAACTTTCCTTGTATGTTTATTGTTTAACGATACAGCTGATTTATCTTAATGTTCTATTTGTTAGTTATGACGCTATTACGTGAATGAATACGTGATCACAAGACAGTATGCATTAACAGTATCTATATTTGGTAGATGACATAGTTCGTGATATAACAATGATGGTATGCACAAGGACACATCACTCACCTTGGTTTCTTGTTCATTTGTATTCAAAGACGATTGATACCTGTCATTGTAATATGGCTCAGAGGAGGCACAGTCGACACGCCAGCGGGTAACCATTAATCCTTACTTGAATCATCCTCATTATTCTTCCTTCATTAAAATTTTAATTGAATCAAACCTTATCATGAATTATTAATATCACAATGCCATTAATACACTTTTCATTGAGCTAATAATGAAAGGATAAACCCATCTGTCCTGTAATATCAATAAACCTTGTACTATAATAACACAAGTAATAATACAAGTAGTAGGTTCTTGACGACGAGGAACTTTCTGTGGGTCGATTTCCGCGGCACCACGGCCATATTTGTTGCTGCCTTGCAACAATAATATCCAGCACTGATGTTTTGGTTTGAACGATGCAGTAAAACACATAAGTACATACTAAAACACACGTAGCGTTCCGACATATTCTCAGCGGAACTGCAAGTACATTTACTGCATTTTTTAAAAGAATCCTCTGTAACATTCGTGATTAGATTAAAAGGCTAACGAAGTAATAAAGCAACAAAAATGTTTGAATGAATATAAGAAAGTAATGCACAGATAAGCTGCCCTTTAAGTGTTACGTCGTAGGCCTGGTGCTACGGGATATTTCCTAAATAGAGAACAGAGTTCAACGCGTTTTTGCTACAGCCGATTATATTAATTGTAAGTTAATATCATAAGTTTTTCTGTAATATTTTACATTAAAATACAAGTACTTACGTTAACTATGTAGAACTATAATCAGTTTATATTTAGTTTATCAGTGGTGTTAGTGTGTAGAAAAAGAAGGATTCGTACTGAATATTATTTATTCGTTATATTAAATAACCCACAAGAGTTACTATTTAGTATTATTGCAATATTTTATACGACAAAGTATTTCACATGCGAGTAGAACAAACATGGATTAAACTAAAACGACCTTGATTGTAATCAAATATCCCAAAAACATCTACATACAAGATTTATTTAACAACGTATAACAGTGTTGTTTCTTATAAACATTTATATCTATTTGTTCGCTTGTTTTACGTGTGAAGCACTTTGCAAAGCGAGCGTGGGTAAGCTAACATTCAACAATAGTTATGTACGGAGTTGTAGTAATATTCTACTGCTTGAGACACAACTACGGGAAGGCCACCATCATACTTTGCCACCTTGCTTTATACGGATACTTCGTTCGTACTACTGTTTATTTTCTGGAACTCGTAATCAAAGATTATCATTCTTCGGAACACAAACATCTTCCGATGCGGTGGTACTTAGATCTTGAAATTAAAAAATATATACGTAATAAAAGGAAGATTTCTATGTGAATCAACTTTCAATAAACGATTTTGATTTGAATTTACGGTACTCCGTAATTATGTGTAGGAAGTAATGATTGTCCTTATAATCATTTCTTTTGATGGCTAGAACTATACATATAGACCTTAAATGGCTTGTCTTATGTCACAAAAAGTGGTACATAAGACTATATAAAGTTGCAAAACTTATTATTAATGGCATTTTTTTTCTAATAAACACTACACACAGCGCTTTTATTTATTTTGTGAAATGCTTAAGTATTTTGATTTTAATATCGCGCAAGCTCCTTTATATAATTGAAAATAATAAAAAATAATCAACATTTATAATTATTATAGTAGGTACCTATATAAATACATATTACATTCTATTTTATTTACAACGACCTTTTTAGTTTTTTCATAATGATAATATGGTAGAAGTTTTAAAAGCATTATTAATAGATATAAATGATTAAGTTTCCATTCTATTTTTGTTGTGTATTTTAAATGGAATTCGTTTTGTGCACTTAACTATTACCTATATAATTTCACAATACGCCTATAACACATGCTACGCTCAGGCAAGCTTGTAGGCTAATAACAAGATTATTTGTATACCAAATGATGTTTAATAAGTTAGGATTTTAGATTCATATGTCATGTATGTACGAATATGTACATGAACATTAGGTATGGTATACATATGCACATTTTTATTTAACGGCGAATAGACACTAGGTAATAATCAAACATGAGTTACCACAGTAGTTACGCAAATTAAGCGCCTAATTAGCTTTAGTTTGTTGACCTACATTATTCTGTTTTCTTCGTATTGATTATAACATTTATAGACATAGGCGAATCAGGATATGATTCTAGATAACATATTTATTGCCAGCATTTTAGAAAAGCAAAGTAAATAATCACCATTACTCTTAAGGTAATCCCCACATAGCTAATTTATACATAATTTTATAGAATAGGTACATTCAAAGTTGTAATAATTTATTAATAGCAGGATATAATCAGCAAATGTTTACCTACTTAATATTATATAGTTTTAGTTTCTATTAATTACAAAACAGATAGCTTAAACATTCATATAGATACATGAAATAATATTTATCAAATAAAATACAGAAGAATATAGAAATATTAAATTATATGGCTAAATATTATTACTTTTACTAATAATTTACAAGATACTCCGTGAATTCCCTCACTGTAATCTTCATATGTAAATTGAAGTTTTTGCACTCACTTTACAAACACGACACTTTCACTTATAAGTTATGCGTTCGTTCAATGGGGAGCCCCAACACTTTATGTAGATGGCACCTTCAATTCACGTTCACCTTCAAATCGAGTTTATTAATCAGGCAACAATAGTCAGTATGAAACTACACTACCCCAACCTTACGTTACATCGTATAAAATCATAATGCGCTCAAAAATATGCCAGAACCAGTGTAATAGAGAGAATTTGGCAGCATTTACGCTACTTCTAAATCCGAGTCATCGGAATCGTCGGTATAGGCGCGCGGCGTGGGCGGCGCGGGCGGCGCGTGGGCGGCGGGCGAGAGACCGCGCGCGGCCCGGGCGGGCAGCAGCGCGCGCCCGCACGACCGCTCCTCCTGCAGCTTGCGCAGCCGCTCCTGCTCTTCACGTTTCTGCTTCCTCCATTTAGCTCGCCGGTTTTTAAACCATACCTAAAAAACACCGAAATTAGAATTACGACGTAATTAATTGTGTTCATTAGGCAATTAGTGATAAATATCTCGTCACAGTAGTTACAGTTAATAGATGTTAACAATTACGAATTAGGTAAGAACATGTTTATTTGCCAATGCAAGTCTGAGTGCTAAATTATGCATTTGAATGGTATATTATTACTAAGACAAATAATAAATAAGACAAGTAATTTTACGAGGAATTTGAACAACTTTGATCCTTCTTTATAAATATACTGGCTGGATAGGTACCTCCATTATTATCGTTTACTTAACGTAAGGCATTACTACCTATTTCGTTGCTTTAAAGTTACTGAAATATTATAACATCAAGATGTGAATAGCGATCAAAAATGTATGCAAATATCTATTGTTATTTAAGTCTGCGCCTCGTAGATTTTAAAATAGGTTGTAATGTAATCGATTTCATTCTTCCCGAGTGCATTACAGCAAAATATTCTCAAAAGATTTTTTAATAACCGTCCGTTCGGAAGCCAGTACAATTCAATCTGTTGTATGCTGCCATCCAATAACAGATTATAATGAAAGATCTGCGGACAATGATGCGACCCACTTTCTAACAAACAATTACCACGCTACTGGACCGATACCGTTCGCTTTGAAAAAATATGTTGTCTGTCAATACAGCATTGAATTATGAATGATATCTGGGTGTGTGTCGAAATGGGTACTTCCACTCGACTTCACACGCACAAGTGCTGGGCCCGGGCTCTCGGACTGCGGGTGGTCGCATTGTGTCGTCGGTGGTCACAACACTAGCGGCACCTTTGTGCCCACACATCATTTACACATACATCTAACTACATATTACCTAAAGATAGTGTAATTGTTAATACAACTCTGTTACTATACACTTATAATTACAAGAAATTATAGAAATTAGATTAGAAATTATGTAATGATTAAGAGATTATGTAATGTAATATATATATAAATATATGTACCTATATATTTGTTATTTTCATTTAGTTATTATTATTATTTGGTTAATTTTTTTTTTATTTTTGCACACTAATTTTACCTTTCGTATGCACTTGTACTTCATTTCTATCTCTTCTGTATTGTTATCTTTATTTTTGTGTACAAAAACTTATTAAATAAAAAAATAAAAATAAGATGAGATAGATTTTAAGAAGTCAATTTAAAACCGTATAGAATTTTTGTGTTTCGATAGAAAGTCGATGCCAGCTCAATTTCACATAAGTTTTTTCTGTATTCTTTTGGTACTAAGATAGTGGCAACCTAACTTTAATCGGCTTCAGATAGAACCACTGTATTATTTGGAGTTAGACGTCTATTTTATTTATTGTCAAATAGAACGGTTTCGCAGAACCAATTATACTAATTGACACACACAAATTAATTGATGTTATAAAACAATTTGATGTCAACATAAAGAATAAATACAAATCAAATAACAATAGTACATCTCCAATTTAAAACATAATAATAATAAATTAATAATTGCAAAAATAATAATAATTAATCTTTGGAAATAAATAATAATCGTAACAATAATGATAGAATTAATAACAGTATTAGATTATTTAGTTCTATGGGTCGTAGTGACCACTTACTGGTGGACATGTGCAGTAATATAATGCTTATCAACGTTTAAATAAGTTTCATAAATTATAGTAGGTATCTACCTAATACTCTACATAATCAATACGTATGATATCGGTTCCAGAACAGGGCTTATGAATGTGCTAACAAAAACGTACCCCTAAAATAATATCTTACAAAGTGTGAATCGAGGGCTTTAAAATTAAGTCGTTAAGGATACCGCCATTGTCGGAGTTAATTGCATTACAAGTGGCGTCCGACAAAAGCCCTATTAACTTTCGGGAAATGAGTGACAGGCTTTTCGCACTCGGCCGCCGTTCGCCCATTTGGCGGCACTCGAGCGGCAAATATGGCCGCTGCCACCGCCAGACCCCAAGGCGACTCCCGCTAACGCTATCTACACCTTTGTCGACGCCCGCAACGGGATTACGGCGCTGTTTTGTTCGCTCCACATTGTATTTGGCTTAACTCGTTTATTGTTTTTCATTGTTTCGCCAAACTAACGTCTACACTGCAGGTTCTCTTACAGAATAGTTCTTAGCGATGAACATGATATAAAAAGTAAGGGAAGTGCAAAGTTAGTATACATTCATAGAAAAGGAAAAGGCAAATAATAATTGATCGTAAACTTGTATTCAGTTACCAGTATGTACTATCCATATTAATGTATGCAAGAAAGTACCTACCCTTGTAAAGAATAAATTGACGACGTCGTTTTCAGACACTCTCTGTAGACTCTTTATTAGACATAAATAGATTTATTAGACATAGTCTACAGAGAGTTCTATCATAGTAAAGAAAGAGTAAAATAAAGAGTACCTACTAGTTCTTTCTTTACTATGGTTCTATCACCTTTTATAACATTATATAGGGTTACAAAATTTGTAACTACTAAATTAACTAAAACAGATTTAATCATACTGAACTAAATCATAATCCTAGTTCGCTGTGCGGTTTATTAACTATCTATTATGCGCCCTATTGTTTAATCGCAAAGCGCGGGAATTACGAAACTCTATTGTGAACACGGCACTGTTCCAGCATGCATTTATAATTCCACAGCTCATAGTCTAGTATCAAAGACAAACGAGTACTGCGTTACAGAGAAGCTAAAGCCTATTGTACGCCGTAGTTTGTAATACCATTAACTCGACAACTTTTAATCATATTCATACGTGGGGAATACTTTATACCTAAGCGCTCTACATCTGTACTAATGTTCGCCCAGTCGAACCTATCACGGATGATTAGAATGCCGAAAATACCGCCTTCTTAGCCACATGAAACCTATGTTTTTTACCCTTTTCATTTTTAGAACCTATTTCTTGTTACACTAATTGTCGGTAATACACGCTCTACAAAAACTTCAAGTTTTGTTTTTGCCGCTTTATATATAGATTTAAAATATTATTTATTTTAAATTTGTTTATTGTGCTAAAGACGTTGTAAATAGGTTTTGATTTTTTTCAACTTAAATTGTTACCCTTGTTGCCTAAGATCCATTATGACTTGTCTTCTATAAACGATTATTTGTTGAATAAATGTGAATATAGGTACATTTCAAACGTGAGTAAATATAATAAAGTATTATTACCATTATATAAATAATATAATAATAGAATTCCATAAACTTCCTTTGTTTGCATTAAAAAATCAAATACTTAATAATATTATTTTAATAATATTAAATTAGTTCTAAGTACCTATAAGACGTTTTTCACTTCTAAAATATAGATAGAAACGACTTCAATATTATTTTAATACACTGCAGTAATTTGAATTTCTATCTTGCGTTCAAAATCTCTTTGTATTTCTTTCTTTTTCGTTACGCAAACACAAAAGAACCCCTTTTTCCTGGAGTGTTGCTTGGTGAAAACAGTAAACAGACTAAGTTTTAAGACATTCAATTCCTTTCAACATTGCTGGTCACGTGTACCTAATATTTGCTGAAATAAATTAAATGTACACGCTAATTATTGATTTTTTTCTTTGAATTATGCGTCAAAAATGATCTCAGGAGCCATAGAGACCTGATGACTTAACGCCTTTGCATTGTCTTTATCCCACGAAGGAAATCAAAAAAATATTTTTTTACTGAAGCATGACGTCATTCACTCTGGTTGGTTTTTAGTTAACACGGTAATGCGGTATACTTTTATTTTATTGAAAATATTAATCTTAAGTTTATACCTATTAAAATGGGTCAATTATAAGAATCCGTATGAGCATTATTTTTAGACCTGAATTAATTTATTCTTTGATTCTTTAACACTGTCAATATGGTTATTGTTCCGGTTCCCGATCTAGTTTACTAATGTTGTTTGGGAAGACATGCAGATGATACGGGGCGGGGCCCACTTGCCCCCGGCTGTTCGTACCACGCCTCGACGCCTGTTCCCGGAAACTCTATTACTACGTATGTTCTACATAACGATTCAATTGGTAATCCATTATACCTACATTAATCCTGCCTTAAACGTAGACAGGACAATTATTCTGCTTGGCCAATTTACAGAAAGGGGAAGAGGTTAAAGTTATAAATATAGCTATGTATATGACCCGTGACCGATCTTACAAGTGATTTGAGAATCAAGCAAAAGTTGATAATGAGTGTAGTATTTACATAACTACCTTAATTTATTGTAGGTACATACAATAATAAACATATTAAGTAATTTATTGAAAAACTAAAATTGTAGCGTCAACCTGGAGGTTACCTGGTAAACAGTAGATATGAAAAAATACCTCCAGGTATTACTAATTTATAGATTTGCAAAAAAATAAAATAATTGAGATACATAGGTGAATGCATAGCCTACCACGATCCTCACACTTTAGTCCACCTATAAGCAAATCAAGTAATATGTAATTAATTTCACATCACACATAACACATAAGGTGCTCCGTGTTTAAATTCAAATCTCCACTCTACGAGGCTCAAATTCTGTACTTAATACCAACTACCAGGCTATCATTACACAGGATTAACATAGAAACAATAATTTCTGTATGTAGAGCTGTGGTGTAGCGTAAGAGTTTGACATACCTTCCAAATAAAGGCGTAAGTCTTGTTAATTTCAGTTACCTACTGCATAAAGTCTATATTAAGTACCTACATAATAAATAAGATGTGTCTTTCACGTCACGCTAATACATCCACGTATCCGATGATGGTTTCAAACTTAACCTAAGTACAAATTCAACAGGATAATATGAACTGCATTGTGTGGCACAACAATTTTAATTGAAGTTAAAAATTCATATTTCGGTTCAGCTCTTTTAAAATAATATAGGAGTAGCAGACGAGCTTACAGTCCACCTGATGGTAAGTGGCTTCTGCTGCCCATGGACATCTGTAATCAACCTCAGATAGGATTAGATATTCCTACCTGAGGTCGGCCACAGATGCGCCGCTACCCCTGAGGACTAAGCTGGAACGCCTCAGAAAAGCCTGTCCCCCTTACCACACCCTTCAAACCGGAACACGGTAGCGCCTAACACTGCTGTTATTAGGTAGAAATAGGTGTGGCGGTGGTGCCGCCGGAGTGAACCACAAAGGGTTCTACCACCCTCAAAACCACTCATGTTGTGTGAGCAGTGTGACGCATGATAATATAGTGGAGTAATGTTTACTTCTATTTAAATTACTTCTATTTAAAAGAGTTTTGAGTAAAGACCAAAGCGTTATCGAGATTGATATCGAGCGGTTAGAACGGCGTGTGAACATCCACGGATCGGCTACAGGGGCGCGAGGCGGCGGCGAACCGAACCCAAACTTATTGTAATAATGTTGTTAGAACAAACACACCACTCCCTCCGCTTGTTTGAGATTACAATTACGGTTTTAGCGAACTGATTTATTAATGGACCGCCTGATCCGCCTCTGATACTTTAATGTCGATTTAATTTACATTCGCCGATGTTTTAAACTGCTTTTGCACGTACAATGTTTTTAATGCGTGTGTGTCGGTTTAGTTGAGCTAGTTAGTGTGTTAGTGTAGTGTTCAATTCATTTCAACTATTCTCTTATGAGTATTTATTTCAATTAAGTACTTGAAAATTAATTTTCTTCTTTCTGTGATATAACAATTATTAAGCAATATGCATATTGCTTACCGTACAGGTTCTAAACAGTTATGATTTTACAAGCTTTTATTTTTATGGTAAAATCATCACGAATGCCATGATCAAAAAATCTTATATTATTATACTCTTTCTTAATATTTATTTTTTTGTAGGTAAACTTTCATTGATGTTCAGCAAATTACCTCGCAATTTTAAGTGATTTCTGTTTACTGTGAACATTTGTAACCGACCCTTGAAGGACAGGTGTACAAAGTTAGGGCTAAGGTCTTAAAACCACAATACTGCAGCTTCATACCACTACCAAAAAGCAGGTTATGATCTTAAATAGAGAAGAACCGTGCTTTTTCGTACAGTGACATCTTGTTTATTTTCGATTTTAATTTAACTTCAATACTTTTAATTGAAGGAAAATGTAGGGTTGAATGAATGACACTCATTACATTAAACGGAATCAAGATGCGTAAACGTAATTACTCGCGGACACTCAAAGTGTAACTCTAATGCTCGTCAAGTCGCGTGAAATCCCTCACACCTGTCGTGTTCCGACTCCCCATTAACGACAAAATGCATTAGTCAATATTAAAAGATGCCATCCGCGAGAATAATTCCACAAAGGGCACTTCAAATCACACCCATCTCCTTTCGTTAAATGTCAAAACATTACTCCTCTCTGCGACCGGAGGCTGAAAAAGTATCCCCTAGTAGCTGTCATTTCGTATCAATTACCGCACGCAAACACCCGTGTCCGCCTCTCCGCACCGCCATAAAGTCCTAACTGCACACAATGCGCCATTCGAATTGAAATTCAATTGTCAAAAGATTGCTTTAATAGTACCTCGGCATCGCCATTAATCGAAAAAAGTCCTTTATCGTGTCAGTCCCAGGACAATGCAAAGCTTAAAACGATATGAACAAGCCTCAAATTCGTTTAACGAAACCCCGGGCTGGGGGGCCCCGGAGGGTCCTTCTGCAAACATCGTGCGCCCCTAAACGTTATACTTTGAAAACAATAATTTGTATTGCGTATCGAACGCGTCTATAAATAATAGAGTGATACTTCACCGGGTGATGTGGGCAGGATCGCGATATCGCTTCATTTGAAATAATAATGAACGGAGAAAAATAAACTCTAACTTAAACTAAATTTGAGTTTAGATAAAGTACCTTCCTATGAATAAGAAGCCAAACCCTTTCTTGTTTTAATATTAACAATACAGCTTAGAATAATAAACTGATAATAGGTGTCCTACCTACTGACGTTCCTAAGCAGAAAAATAAACATTATATTTGATCTAAGTAGATAACTGTATTACCTATGTAGATACCTAGTTAACAGTAATAATTTTATCAATTATCATGTGTTTCCCTAAGAACTAAGGTAAGTTATGAAAATATCAAAGCTGTGGTAAAACCGGACCATTGAAATAAAGAGTATGTTAATTTGGAAATATATTTAAAAGTTAGCAACAATAACAATTATTTTCATGGTAAGTATTATTTGTTAAAATTGTCGCCAATTTATCTACAATTTCTCTGATATTGGGTAGCCCCATTATGAGGTTATGGAGTTGGAGCAATTACTTCAATGAATCGTATTAACTTTGTTGTTTTTAACAAGAAAGTAGTAGAAATATATATCATGCTACATCTACCTATTCTATTAATAGCGCATAAATAGCGTTCTACCTATAGGTATTATATACTAGCTGACCCGGCAAACTTTGTACCGCCTCAAAATCTATTTATCAAATATATTTCCTATAAAATATAGCCTATGTTACTCGTGGAAAATGTAGCTTTCGAATGGTGAAAGAATTTTTAAAATCGCTCCAGTAGTGTTTAAGCCTATTCATTACAATCAAACAAACAAACAAAGTTTTCCTCTTCATAATATTAGTATAGATAAAATATACCGCAGATTCATAAGCTTACTAATTAAAGTGACATTTTACACGTTTATAAAATATTAATGACTATATTTAAAACAAGAAATTGAAGGATAAAATTCATATTATTCCATCATGGATTATACAATGGAACCGCTAGCGTGCGATGGATACTACAATAACATAATTAGCGGCATTTTGTCGCTTTACGTAATTTGATAAACTGTGCATACTGGTTATTTTTAATAGTTAATAAGCTTAGGTCGAGTACAAAATGTGTATAAAATTTTATAATACTTTATAATATGTACACGTAGGTATATATATACTTGTACATTATAATTTGGGATATTTTAGGATGGTGCAGATACCAATCTAATATCCATGTTATTATGAAATTGCGACCTATTGTAAAGACCATGAAATTTAAAGTTTTTCATTAGAAAACTTGGGAATAAAGGAGAAAATATTATATCAATGGAATATGGAACCGTAAAAATGGAAAATTTATGATTGTGGACAGACTTGGATCATGGGGATGACTACTGGTAGACAACATAACGACAGGTACCTAGGTATTTACAGTATTTTAAGGTAGGTAATTGAAGCAGCACTCCTCGAGCTAGACTAAGCCGTTATATTAAGTCCATAATGATCAACATATCATTGGACTAGGTCACATACCTACTATTTCGACTTATCGTAAAATTAAAAAAAAGTGGTGAATAAACATTACACAACTGGTAGATAGGCTAGGTATGTGCATGAGTTCCGCTCTATGTAGCTGATATGTCAGTTCTTATATTGATAACGACCCCCAGAACAATCGCCAGATTGTATTATCCGTTTCGTTTGACAATCAAAGAGGAGCAACTACCGTAAAATGAAACAGCGCAGAACTCTTTGATCACTCAACGTCGGATCGCTGCTCAGCTCATAAAAGCGTTATTGCTTTCAGCCGACACGGAAGCGAAAGACAAAATGGCGCCGCTTTATTACTTAGTAACACATTGCGAGCGTATCTCTTTTATTATAGCTACCTATTACGAGATAAGTCCTGTCGGGGAGGCTGCAGTGCGACGAGGAAGCGCCGGGCGGCTGGGCGGAGCGACACGCCCACTTATTCTTACTGTCTGGGATCGTACTGTCATCCTCTGTCGTTCTGCAGGTTCTCGAATCTCGACGCATCGTAATTTGTCTTTGAGCTCCTTGACTCGGAATAAATGCAGCATTTGAATATGAATAGTATTGAATCGAGTACGATTCTCTTTTGTAGAGTCTGTAGCCTTTTTGTCCGCCTATGTTGTATAGAGAGTTACCTAACGGCAGTTTGGCCTTAAAATAAATATTTTTTTTACAAATATTATGTTAACCAATCACTTTTTCCTAAAAAAAACTGTTTAAAATATAAATTCTACTTAGTAACTAAGGGTAGAGCCCTGACTCTACTATACTATCGTTCCATAGTACGACACTTAGTATGACACTTTAGGTAAACCTAGTAGGTTCACCTAAAGTGTCATAAGTTCCATTGCATTGTTGACCTAAAATAGTAACGAATTGTTGATTTAAATTCTCTAGATTGAAGAGAAAACACATGGTACAATGAAACATATTAAGTAGGTTTAGAAAATACCATGAACCAACGCAAATAAAAATCAATTTTCTTATAAGTTTCATTATTTGTCACAATATTTCCTATGCGTAACAATGATATCAAAAAACAAAACGCCGTTATTGTATATCTGTCTGTGTATCGGTTATTCTCATATTAACTTGAAAAATATAAACTTTTAAGAACAAGTCGTCTGATTTTAAAAGAACTTACATGTGACGAAAGACGACTTTCCTAGAGTTCTTGCATAAAAATTAAAAACCTACCGTAACAGCTCAAGCTGAACTTTCTACTTATTTCTTGTACAACAACGTCCAGGTATTTTTATCTTTATATAATCCTAAGAATAAAATATAAGACGTCCCAATAGATATTTAACTACCTAACGCATAGATAGAAAAAACACTATGAAAATGTATGTCAAGAAATGAAAATTTAAAAGACAGCAAAATAAACTTGATCTTTAAAAAGTTCAAATAATTATATTTAGTCGTTGAATCGAATGAAACAAAATGTAGGTATTTTATAATTCTGTAAATTTAAACAATTAATAGGTAGAGCTAATTGTTCCTACCCTTATAGGTACATACAAGAACCTATTGTGAATATTAGGTTCACAATATACATAGTATCGGAAACCGTTTATGCGTATATCGTACTGACATAGGTTTATACCCATTGGGTACATATGGGTATAAGCCTATTCCAAACCTAAATATCTACTACCTACACCTAGGTGCTCCAACTGAAGGTAGGTGTAGGTAAAGAAAAGAGCAGATAACGTGTCAGATATTTTTAAATCTCCAAAAAGGTATACTACTTTTCCCAAGGTTGACAACAAGACAAACAGCTCAACATTTTTTATAGTTAAACCTAACGATAAGGCAGCCGATAAACTTGATACAAAATTGAGAATCACCGACGCCAATTTGTATTTTGTTCTGGTATTGGAGGAGTCGCTTAGGCTTTTGAGGCGTGGTCATTTTCCATCTATTTGTAGAGCCGCATGTTCCGGGAATACCTCAAGAGGAAATTTATTACCGCTCAATGCATGAAATCACACGCGAAACCCAGTTATTAGCGGTTACGTATTTAACTTCTAACCACGCCTCACGTTGCTCTACTTAAAGACCGGTTACGATCTACACAAATCTACATATCTAATTATATTTCATGTACATATATTAAAAGGTGTATTAGGTAGGCTCATATATATCAATCTACATAATTAAGCAATCCAAAAGATGAAACCTTTACTAGTCCACATTAAGGGTTTCAGCCGGGGGCTACACGTAATAAAGTCTTGTATTAAACCGTACGTCATGTTATTATGATTTAATTATGAGTGTTAAAAGAAAACATACATTCCAAAGTAAAATGAATGTAAGCTCCAGTTTAATCAGACAGCGCTCACAATAAAGATCAACATTGACGGAGCCGCCCGGGGCGCCGCCGCTCGCGAGACAAGTCAAGATTACATGTCTCCTTAATAATTAATTTGTGTAAAGAGTTGAAATGTCTGCGGTGCGCCACACTGAACAAACCAGCCCTTCATTGTCTCTATTTGCACGCTGTTCTTCATTCTAATATTGACTCTACAAGATTTTTCGTATTTCAGCCGACCTCGGAGACAAAAATTAAAATAATAAGTTGTAATGAAAGAGCTTATAACAGGTCTAGATAATAGTGAAATAGTTATTTATTTTACATTTGCAAATTATTAACAAGAAGTGCTAGAAATTAGTTCTATTATAAAAAGTTAGTTACGCTGCTGTATTCACACATGTTGACACAACAGACAACCGGTGCTCGGCTTTTACTAAGGTCAGTTAGACTTTAGACAATGAGGTAGATTTTTTACAAGATTGAAGTAAGTAGGTAGTAGCCACTACTGCCTATGGATATCTGTTATCAAACCTAGGTAAGATTAGAGTACTATTAGAGGAAGGTTGCTTTAGTCGTACCAGCGCCTAAATTGTACCACAGCAATATCTAGTCCCCTATGTACAAAAAGCGATCTCTGGTATTTCAAAAGTATACTAGTTAGTTGTGCGAGTAAACAAAAATAACTGGTCACCATTTCGATATTATTGATTTAAAAATATTTAAATTCCTAAATCGTACTTAGACATTGTTAGAAATTATTCACATTATTTTCTTTGTGAGCTAAACATATTATGTTTTCTCTAAGTTTACTTTCAAGCAGGAAGGCAGAAAACGAATGGAATAGTCATAAGACTCCAATCTCCTACATTCTATACGAATGTCTTATAAGGCTGTTACAGTTAGGCACATTCCACAAACTAAGTCTATGATAAAATTCATCTATAATTCTAATGCAAATTGAATTCCTTGTAAATTGTGCAATAACCAAATTCTACGAAAAGACATTTTATTTTATATACTATTCAAAACATTTTTAACATTAAAACAATGAACCAATGGCCATAAATATAAAACATATCCAAATAAAAGCAATACGAATACCTGTTACCAGAAACTCGATTTAAGCAAGTGTTGCGATGCCTAAACAAAAGCGATTTAATAATGCAGTTTCCAATTGCCGCTACGCAAATAACAGGGGCAACAACGGAACGCCAAACCGAATGTACTCGTATTACCTCGAAAACAAGCTTTTCCAAACAACACTCGTTAAACAGAAAATTCTTTTCAAAATCTACCTAGAAACTACACTTATGCTAGCAACAGTATAAAAGTGGTTATTGTTTCAAAAGCAATATCATTTTGCAACCAGAATGTTTACAAGTAGGTACCTAAGTATTGTATTTCACGCAAAACATCGACAAGGAAAAAGAAAATCCGTTAATTTATTAAGTAAAGTGATAAACGGAAAACACTCGAAAACGGCTTCGCATAAAGAAAAAATCTTATATTGATCACCGCAGTCACGAGCTACAAGTTACGCAAATCGGAAAAACTCCATTATCCGAGAGAAAGCCTTAAAAGTGACCCTCATTAGTCGCATTGTTGTGCTTTTATCGTTCCGCAGCCCTCGTTGGGGGCAGCATAAATAAATCAAATTTAATTAACTCAGATTAATTTTCGCGGCGCCGTCTCACCCGCCTCAGAGGGTCCCTTTTTATTTACCCTTAGGTAAAATTCTCAGTTGAAAACTCCGGCGGTAATTACTATGGATTCTTTAATAAAAAGTTTACACTTAGCAAATTTTACATGTCGCTCGATGCCGTCTGTGCCGGGAAGCCACACCAACTCAAACAAATTGCATCTATTCACAGTTCTGTTATCTTTTAAAACGTTATGTGTATCTACTTATTTTAATTAAACAGCATAAGTAGGTATAGATGACGGACGGGTATAGGAATAAGGAATGAGCTTAATGGGAACATTTGTATGGAACATGTGATATCAACATAATATCAACAATCTTAAATCTCTACCGAATGAAAACTTATGGACATAAACCATTTCGTACTACGTCAGCTAAATCGAAAGAGACATACCTAGCTTATGTAGCTAGCTGTGTTGGCACATTTATGGAAATCTTAAAGAATATTTAAGAATCTATAAAAGCCGTAGCATTACAATAATATTGTCATAGGAGTGCTCAATTTCGTTTTTGCTGTAATAGTATAAAATAAATTATAGCTCAAAAGCTTTCATACGGACTAAGTTTAAACACTGTTGGAGGTTTGGACCAAATGGCCCATACCCCTTTATTGACAAATTTAGATATCATTAAAACATAACTTACATAAATATAAATATATTCCTGTAATTTTTGGACACAAATTAATAATTCAATGAAATTTAAATATCCTAAGGACTATTAATTTAAAATAGGAAATGTTATTTAACTGCTATCATAAATTCAGTTTCACTCATTTAGTTTTGTTAGTTAAATAAAATTAAAATTCTTAAAAGTCATAAAGTTACGTACACACTAAAATAGTATTATAATTTAACTTTGTTTTTATATAAAAGTAGTAAAGTAGAGCAGATAGAATTTTATTGTTGCCTAAGGTCGGAAGAATTTTAGAGTTGCTTAACGTAGCTCACACGTGGGTCTAGCAGGAATTTTGTTTTTATTCTTGCACTTATTTGTCAGGGTATTCTTCTCTAGGAAATTGCGGCTAACGTTAAGGTTTCAAAAAAGCTATTCTTGTAATTTATAAACAACGTTCTAAGGATTCGTTAAGAGAGTTCTTTAAGGAAATAAATAATATCAATTCGTTAAAATGAGAATCTTTACAAACTCAACCATTCTTTAAATTGTATGTAGGAAAAACATTTTAAATTAAACATTGTAACCCTTTTAACTTATTTTAGCATCGTGCTTATAAGTGACGAGCCTATTTTGTTTATTTTTTTTTAAGGTGACTTATTCGAGACTGTATTTAAAGAAATCTGTTCACTTTTTTGAGGATCACTTAGATCATCTCGGTGCTAGTTGGAATATTTCCTTTATTTATTTCTTTTTTTCTTGTAATTCAAAATAATCATAAGTACGTAGGTACATGATAGAATCCGTTTCATAGTCTTAAATAAACATTATCGAGTTATGTGGAGCCTTAAGCATACTAATTCAGTAGCCTTATTTGTACGAATGTAAATGACTCAGAAGTCAGCAAACATATCTAGAATAGATGAATTCCGAAAAAATGGTTTATTTTGCGCAATAGAAACTATGTAAGAGAAATGCGGGCGTGTAAACACGTACACCGGACTGGCTGTCTGGGTGGCTTCTGGAGTGGTCGGCACACACTCGAGCGTCGAACACCGGTAGCCTCAAACACAGTCACATTCACCAGCACAAACTAACAGGAGCGCTTAGTTTGTCAATCTCGTCGTTAAGTTAACACCCGAATTCAGCTCCACTGTTAGAGATTAGGTTTCATCTTTTTGTTACTCACTTTTACTACAGCTTTGTATGATTCTATTATAAGATTTCGATTGATCTATAAGGTTTTACAACTATTAAGTACCTATTTATGATTTAATTAATAATAAACGCAATTTTTTAACTAACCCCCATGATATAATAAATAATAAATTGTTTTAAGAGAGAACTAAGCATGTATCAAATATGTATAGGTTTAAATTTAAAAGATTTAAAGATTTAGGTATTTCGAAGCAAAAACAATTATACATACCATAATTGTCTTAGTATAATTGCAACATGATAAAATTCAGCGTCACTTTTATAACTACACTTAATTGAAATTGAATACGAATCTTATTCCTACATCTTCAAATTCTTATTAGTGGGAGATTAAACTAGAATCACACTACACACAACGCACTTGAAGTTAATACGGTTTTTTGGGCCACTACGGGCCACCCACAAACTGTTGGCCCGGACGAAATGTCACGTCAGCTTTATTGACTCATTGGCCCTCAACTACTAAACTTTCCGCCTTGTCGACCTAATCACAATACAACGACTCTACGTAGATATATTTTACAATTTACTATAGATATAATATGATATACCTTTGTAATGTCTTTTATTAATAATTAGCAACTATAATTTTAATAATTAAAAAATCAAAATTCTGCTGCAAAGCAAAAACATTAACCATGACTGATATAAAATTTCTTAAATCTTTAAGTGATATTAATTTTATGAAATCGAAACGTAAAATAGTCTGTCTATATCTAATAATTACACTTTAGATTAGTATGCTTAAGGCTCCACATAACTCGATAATGTTTATTTAAGACTATGAAACGGATTCTATCACATGTACCTACGTCCTACGTACCTATGATTATTTTGAATTATAAGAAAAAAAGAAATATTCCAACTAGCACCGAGATGAACTAATCACACACTCTCGGTAGTTATAAATATTTCACTGACAGACACGAGCAGAAGGACCAACACATTGATATTTTCAGAAGCACCCCGAGTTGTTTAGTTTCTTTAATTATTATTTATTGTTTTATTTACACTGCTGTTCACATTAAGCATCCACAAAGCGTCATAATTATAAGGATGTATGTTGATCTCTTTCTACTGAAAAACGGAGTTACTCACTGACAAACATACAAGTACCTAAAGCTAATATAAAGCATGTAAAAAAAACAAAATAGGGTCGTCACTTTAGAAGCTACGATGCTTAAACCAGTTAAAAGGGTTACAATGTATAATTTAAAATGTATTTCCTACATACAATTTAAAGAATGGTTGAGTTTGTAAAGATGGTAGAACCCTTCGAAGTTTGTCTTCAGTGCCATGCTTCTCATTTTCACGAATTAATATTATTTATTTCCTTAAAGAACTCTCTTAACGAATCCTTAGAACGTTGTTTATAAATTACAAGAATAGCTTTTTTGAAACCTTAACGTTAGCCGCTATTTCCTAGAGCAGAATACCCTAACAAATATGCAACTGCAAGAATAAAAACCAAAATTGCTAGATCCACCTGTGAGCTACATACGGCAATACTAAAATTATTGCGACCTTAGGCAACAATAAAATTCTATCTGCCCTACTTTTGCTACTTGGGTATAAAAACAGAGTTAAATTACAATTTACGTGTGTACGTAACTTTATGCCTTTTAAGAATTTTAATTTGATTTAACTAAGAAACAACTAAATTAGTGAAATTGAATTTATGATAGCAGTTAAATAACATTTCCTATTTGAAATTAGGACACATAAATGTCATTTAATTATTTGTGTCCAAAAATTACATTAATATATTTATATTTATATAAGTTATGTTTTTAATTATATCTAAATTTGTCAATAAAGGCGTATGGTCCAAATCTCCAACAGTGTTTAAACTTACTCCGTATGAAAGCTTTCGAGCTATAATTTATTTTATACTATGACAGCCAAAACGAAATAGAGCACTCCCATGATGTTTAACACAAAACAGTTTAAAGCGGGCGAATTGTTACCCACCCACGGTATTGCTCCCTGTTACAACCTCTACACTTTGCTAGAATTGAATGAAATTGAAATTGAAATGAAAGATTTTAATATGATACCTAGATCTAACCCCATTTGAGTTGTAGACAGTCAAATCAAAGTGCTGAAAGCACTTAAAGTTTCATTAATAATACTAATGAAATCATTTTGAAAAAATACGAAATTTATGAAAAGCAGAAATATTATGTAGAAGTTAAATGCCCTCTGTAAATCCTTTATGTAATCCTATACCTATAGTATTCTATTGTTCAACTCTAACATAAGATCTACTTATATATTTTCACCGTTTACTGAGCAATATTTATTAATACAGTTCGGTACCTATATAAACATCTAGACGACGTTGATGGTTTATTTTTCTTACTTATTTCTACCGTTACTTTGTTTCGTTTCACGCAATCCTTGAAAGTTGCACTAACTTTTCTCATTTCGTTTAAGAATCGCTATAAAGTTGGCTAGTTTTCCACTAGCACTTTCAACCTATAGAAAATAGATACCTATCTAGTATTTAGTTATTAAAAATGTTTATGTAGCACTTCAGTCAGAATCATACCTCCACTCGTTCCTCCTTTAAGTCGACGCGCAGAGCGAGTTGCTCTCGAAGCACGACGTCAGGGTAATGTGTCTTGTCGAAGGTGCTCTCCAGTTGCTCGAGCTGCTCCTCCGTGAAGATGGTGCGGTGGCGGCGCTTGCGCTTGGGCGGCGGGCCCGCGAGCCCGGCCAGCGCCGCCGCCGCGTACCCGCTGTACAGCCCCGCGTAGCCGCCCGCCGTACCCGTCACCGCACTCCCCACTCCTGCACATAGGTACATCATCATTAAGTCAAATATACATATTTAATTCAATATACCTACGTACTTTAAGTCGAAAAATTGTCGTGGTTAATAAATGCAGCCACTTTGATTTTTTTTGCGTAAGTACGAGTAGCATAACGGCACGCACTCTACTTGATCTTGATAATTTTAGGTGATAATTATAAGACATGGACATCTGTCACATCAAATACAAATAGGTCAAGAAGATAAAAAACATTCTACCAGAAATTTGTACAGTGTTCATTTTTTTCTTAAAGTCTCATGAAGCTGGTATGAAAGGTAGGTTAAACCAGTATGGTTTAACCGAGGAGGTACCACCGCCTCACCTATACCTAGCATGAAGCAGTTCATGCTTTGTAATTTGAATGTACATTTGCATTAGCAATTTAAAATTGACTTCAGATCGAACCACTGTTCCATGAATATGCTGCAATTGCAATTGGCAATTGCCTCTTACCATCAGGTGGGCTGTATGCTGTATGCTCGTCATGCAACTCCTATATTATATAAAGAAAACTTGATATTGGTAACAAAAAACTGTCATACATACATTTTATTTTATGTTAGAACGCTCAAACTAGCCTCCGTCTGGATCTTAACATTACATCATCCACAAACGCCTGATACTATTCATAAATAACTATCTGTAATCACAGTTTGTTATCGTCAAGAAGTTCAATTATTCATCACCGAAACTCATCAACATATTTAAATGGGACAACTTTGCAAATAAAACAATTCCGGATTGCTATACCTACTGTTGAAATAAATAAACAGCGAGAGAAACAAACATGTGAACTTATTTGTAAAATGTATCCTACCTACTCTTAATTGATCATGACATTTGGTAAGTCGGTTGTTGTAGGTAGGTACTCATTATATTTACTTGTTTGTCAAAGCACAGTAAAACAGGATTTTGCTACACTAACGATAATAACATAATAATAACGATAACGCGATTGATTTTTATCATATAAATGAGAAATAATACACGAGTTTTGTAAATTATTAGTCCTATTAAAAAATGAAAATCTACTGCCTGCTGAAACATTGTATTTTTTAAGAAAAATATTTCCGTCATATTGACGACTTGTTGAATAGTTTAAGTATATGCTTAACTTTATTTCATACTTTTAGCACATTAATGATTTAGTTATTTTATTGTTTACATCATAATTAAAGGAATTTCGCGTAAATCGCAGGTACTTCTTTGTAAGCCGTACTCTATAATTTTCTCGGAAACTATTAATCTAAGAGTAAGTAAGGGAATAATTTTCTCGGAAACTATTAATCTAGAGTACACAGCATAAAGTTAGAAAGTATAAATTTGCATAGTATACCTACCTGTTACAAGATCTTTTCAATGCTCACCGTGGCGCATTATTATAACAACGATGTATTTTGCAAAATATTTGGTCCTGTTGTGCTTCCCGTGCATTTTTTTTAAATATCGAGTTAGCACACAAACGGATGATAAGGGTAAGTGGCCTAAATGTATGGATATCTGTAATTCCCAGATAGAATTGGAATTGGAACTGGTATAATATCCGAGATCAGCCAGAAACACGTAGCTACCATTGTTAATCATAACCATTTACTGTATTCAAAGAAATACGTAGCTACCCTTGTTAGCCATAACCACATACTGTATTCAAAAAAATACGTAGCTACCCTTGTTACCTAAAACCATAAACATACGAGTATCCATAAAAAAACTACAACTGGCACTCCGGCTTTAGTGTCGCATATTTCATTCATTTGGCTCTTATCGCAGTGTAAATAAGAATGATAGTTCTTATAAAATTATTCTACCTATAGTAGGGGAGCCCACGATGTTAAATGTTTACAAACTCAAGCGTCATTGGGAAAAAAATAGTATGAGACTGTATGAAGAATAATGTATTTTCCAAAAAATTAGCATTTTCCTTTAGTTTGTGATACATCATTACTTCCCAGGGATTCATACTATTTTTTTTAAGCTATTGCATAGCTTTTATCGCGGGCTTTGAGCGCGGCGACCCAATCGAGAAATTCCGTAACGAAAATATGTAACACCTTTCAACAACTCGGTTGCCTGGAGACTTGATATCCAACTATCAAGTCTCCAGGCAACCGAGTTGTTGACTGTCAATAGAAAAATATGGATATAATTGAATAAAGTATTATTTTACATTCCTTATTATTTTATTTGATATTGGCGACGAGATGTCGAATGAACTAAAAAACAATAAGGAAATACGAGCCACATTACGTGTGTTAATGAAACGAACCGAAAATTACATTTCGGGAATAGAAAAAATTGACATTGAAGAAATAAATATACGACTGAATTCTTTACAAGAAAATTTGAACAAATTCTACGCGATTCAAGAAAAAATTGAATGGCTTACAGAAGAAGAAAATTTAGAAGAGGAAATAAAATACAGGTACGAATTTGAAGAAATATATACAAAGCTAAAATTTAAATTTTTGAATGTACAAAAAGAAAATAATCGGCTAATACCTGAATGTTCTTTTATATCAGCAAGAGCGGAAGTTTATTTGATAAACTGTTAACTGTCAAGGCACGCTTGAGACGTACACCTAATACAAAAGAGTTATCACCTTATCAGTTAATGTTCGGCAGAGAGGTAAGAACCTATATGCATGCCTTATTTAAGAAATCCGCCCCACTATCCAGATTACATTACAATGCACCGCCAACGCAGGAGTTCGGACAAGGTGATAAGGTACAAGTCCGCAGTTACACCAACCCAAGAGTTAAATGGGAGTTCGGAATCGTCATCCGAAGATTAGGTAGACTCCATTATGAAGTCAGAACTGAAAATGGCATACTGGTGCGCCATCACCTTGACCAAATGCTGCCGGCGCCCCTGATGGTGTAAGTGAAAATAGCGGTGGAGGACTGTTGGATATCAAGTCTCCAGGCAACCGAATTGTTGACTGTCAATAGAAAAATATGGATATAATTAAATAAAGTATTATTTTACATTCCTTATTATTTTATTTGATAACCTTAATTCGTCAACTTGAACACAGATGGCAGTAATACACATTTTTTTATAATCCGTGCAGAAATCTTAAAATTGCGTGAAGTATATTTTGTATTCCCATTATAAAATTCAAAATTATATTACCATATTATCAAAATAATATGTTTTATCAACATAAGCTATGTTGAATTCTGGATTGATAAAATAACGTAAAAGAGTGTTTGTTATTTTTAAACGTACAATTACAACTGACAGACTTGACAGCACAAAATCAAAACGCCATTATGATTTATGGTATAAATAATTTGTGTACAAAGTGTTTTAAATATGAATAAACAAAGTGCATTTATTAATGAAAAATGCGATGTACCTGTAACATTCGGCTTAATGTCACAGGCACATCGCATTGATCCATTTATATTGCTGGTTGTTAATACTTTACGTCACTTATTAAATACTTTTCTATTTTATATTTTAGAATGTTCAGTCTTGCTTGGAGTTATGAAATGTCAGCTGATATTTGCAATGTCTTATATAATGGAGATATGATAAAATAGTGGATAAAGATGTGTTAATGTAAATGTTGATGATTATGGAAGAATATATTGTATTTCTGGAATTCCTTCTGAGCGTTTTCATAGCATAAAAAATGCTATGCAATAGCTTTACCGCGGCAGTCTCCGAGTGCCACACGTATTTTTTTAAATATTATTTTTTTCAGTACTATGACGTGTGGTAATCGGCAGATTATGATGTTTCCCGTTTTCTAGCATTATTTCCTGTATATTAAAAAGGAAAAATGACCGCGCTCGAGCATGTCCAGTGATCGACTTTTTTTTTTCTAATCTGACGGGCTCCCCTGTGCAAATCTCCCGACATAGAAAGCTCATTTTTAGTTTAGGATACTCTACATGGTGTAAGATATCTATCATATCTGCCGTCTGCCGCGCTCGAGACACTCCCGAAATCCCTTCTTGAGCTTCCCAACTACTACTACGCAACCTGTAGTTCCGTGACCAGAGTAGGGTTACCGGTATCCCTTTTCTATCGCAAGAGTCGACTAAAAGCTTCCGGGGTTGTGGGCGGTAAGAGTGGGAGCTCGAACCGCCCGGCCAGCGACCCCGGGATGGACGACGGATGTGTGGTCGCATACCGTCGTACACACCAGACTGTGTGACGAGCTTCATGGTCACCTGGGTGGAGCGGATGGGGCAAAGAGCTAAGAGGATTCAGGTTGCGTACCTTTGGACATCCCGGAGTTCTCACATACAAATAATATAAAGGTACACGCTCGAAAAACACAGTACCACAGTAGGGTAAAAAGTAGCAAGCAAGTATATAGTATTATTTTTTTAAATATTAATTTGTATAATATTAATTAGTAGCAAACGAGCATGCAGTCCGCACTCCGCCTGATGGTCTGTGACCAACTCCATATTCAACAGGAGTTCTACCAGAAGCCAATTGCAAATGAGTTGCCACTCCTGGAGACTAAGAAGGTCGCCTAATAGGAATCTCAGCATCCACATTCTGCCACCGAAATAACTTCACACTAGCAATAGTCGAGGAGATGGTATTTGTCAATTCGAACAAGACCTTCAAAACATGTCTAAACACAACACGCACAATATCAAATCTGAGAACTAATTCTGAATCTGCACAGGTAATGTGCAAAGCAAAGTATAAGCATATAAGAGTAGTAGCACAGCTTGAATGTGTTTGCCGGTTTGAATATGTGCGTAAGTAGCAGGCGCCGTGTAAGCACGCACTTTTTACGCACACAATCAAATAAACGGCTGGACTGATTTGGCTAATTTTAGTTTAGAATAATTGTGAAAGTCCAGGGAAGGTTTAAAGTTTAAAAGGTGAATAAATATGAAATATATTTCATTAATATTTTTTTTTACTAGTTAGTTACTAGTTAGTATTTAACTAAAAATAAAAGTGGCAATCCTATGCATCACTACAAGAGTAGGTAATTATCTCGCCGAGAGGCCTTAGCTAACCTACTACTCTTTCTTTACTATGATATAAGATTGTATTCTTTAGTTAAGTATCTTTATTACCCGTGCCTACCTATGAGGTTGGTAGATATCTACAAAGAGCCCAGTTCGGGAGTGCTTACTAAGTAAGAAATTCTTATAGAATTTAAATAAAAAATATGTTAAGAATCGAGCATAACACTCGATGTGTCATCGCCTATTAGAATTAGCATGCGGTAATGTTAGCGAAGCGTGAATATCCCAGCTTAGGGCCCCATGAGCCCTCTCGGACGGCACGGCGGTTCAAAATATTAACGCTCGGAATAAAAATTGAATATTTTTGCATACTTTAGAAGACGAAGGCGAGGTATTACAGTGTATTATTTCCGATAGAAATGTAAAAGCTTTTAAAGCCGCCGGCGTATTGCTAAGGCGCTATCGACGGTTTGCCGCGCGCCGCTCTCTGCATTTCCGCGAGCTCTCCACTAAGCTGTATTGATTTTAAAATACGCGCATGTAATATGAGATCCTGGAAGCAAGACTGTATTCAACTTTTATTATATAGGTCACCGGATAACTGTGTTAAACAAGCATGTGGTATAAAAATAATTTACATGAGCAATGAATTTAATTGGAAAATAAAAATACTACATACCTACGTAGATGTACGTACATACATACATACGTAGATATGTAGATTGTAGATACCTAATTCCTAGCTTATTATCACGTATGAATAAGGCTAATACAACCAGTTCCTCGTAAAAACGAAAAATAATGACTGTAATATTCTTAAAAGTAAGAAGAATATGTCGTGAGTACACGGGATAAAGTTAGAAAGTGTAAATTTGCTTTTATAGTATACCTACGTGTTTCAGGATATTTTCAATGATCAACGTGGAGCATTATCATAACAATGATGTATCATGCAAAATATTTGGTTCTGCTGTGCTTCACGTGTTTCTTTTTAAATAACGAGGTAGCACACAAACCGATGATGAGGGTGAGTAGCCAAAACGTATGGATATCTTTAATTAACACCAGGTAGAATTGGAACTGGAATAATATCCGAGATCAGCCAGAAATACGTAGGGCGTGCAAGTGCAAGGGGATGCACTTGCACCCCCCTGGCCCGAAAGAAAGTACCGGTACCGGTCAGCGAAAAATGTCTTTAACTATTATGTAAAAGTTTGTAAAATTCAATCAGCTACTCTCTCGTGACTAGGGGTCGCAATCCGGTATTCGAGATTTCGAAAATACCGGGATACCGGGCCAAATTTAGGTCTTATTAATACCGGTTTTAATTTTACAAAAACCGGGATATTCGGTATTTTCGGTTTTTAGTAAAATAAAACAAAATAAAGTTAAAGTCATACAAATTGACTCCAATGGACTCTGGCACAATGCAAAAGTCCATATTAAACAAGCGTTACAATCGACACAACCTATGAAAATCAACAAACATCAGCATTGGATGTCAGGTGAGACTTGGCGTATTGTATAACTTCGTCGGAGAGCTAAAGAAAAGGTTCGTCTATTCAGAACCTAAATCAACTGAATGCACAAATACAAGCTGGATGCAGAAGAAATCTTAATACTCATCTTAAAAACATCATCGTAGAGTTAGAAGGACACTCTGATCGATTTGAAATAAAAGATCTCTTTAAAAAATCCGATATATAACCCATCAATTTAAATCCAGAACATGGGCTATTAAGGATTCTGATGGTGTGATTGTTACCGAAATTAAGGAAATCGTCAAAGTATGGCAAAAATACTGCACTTTTCTCTAATAGTGCAACCTTACACACAACATATGCCAAAAAATAATATACAAAAAGAACCATCTATGTATATTAAAAGTTGAAGTACGCGCTGCTATTTAATTTATTAAAACGCGACAAAGCAATTGACACAGATGATATTCCTATTGAAGTGTTTCGATCAATGGATGAACTCGAGGTTGACATGTTGCCTACCATATGTAATCGCGTCTGGGAAAATGGACAGTGACCACGACACTGGGCCCACTCTATTTTCATTACACTTCATACAAAAGGGTCGACAAGGAAGTGCAGTAGCTATAGTTTTATGCTATATTTCTGGTGTATCACAATGAAAGAAACATTTAGAGGAAGATTATATACTTTTCATAAATATATTATAACAATGACAATTATGACAATTGGCTTCAAAAAACAACCCGCCAACACGATCTTCGCTTTAACAAGATCTGCTGTCGATAGGCTTGATAAGATTTGGAGGAACCGCAACATATCAAAAAACACCAAAACAGACCAATATGGTTTTCGAAAGGGCCGATCAGCTGGTGATCTTCTTGTGTACCTCACTCAACGTTGGGCACAAGCTGTTGAGAGCAACGGGGAGGCATTGGCCGTAAGCCTGGACATCGCTAAGGCCTTTGACCGGGTCTGGCATAGGGAAGGGCCCTAAGCTCGGGCTCGCGAAGTGACCATCTTAAGGTCTTTCCGAGAGGTTGTGCACATGGACAGCCAGCTTTCTGTCTGAGCGGCATATTAAGGTCGTAGTTGACGGGTGCTGCTCAGACACGAAGCTCATCAACGCTGGCGTGCCCCAAGAGTCTGTATTATCTCCAACGCTTTTTATTGTGCATATCAATGATTTGCTGCTACAGACCGGTGGCATTCATTGCTATGCAGATGATAGCACGGGAGATGCTATGTACACAGGCCGTGCGGACACCTCTCGGACATTCGTGGAAGAAAGCAGAATCCGACTTGTGTCTGAAATCAAGAATACTCTGAAGGAACTAAATCCGAAGGATGTAGTTCCATCCACATCAACTGCACCCGTGGCGGTCCTCCACGGTTCGGTTTGATCATTCATTTTTGCCGCGTACGTGTAAAATGTGGATTGAACTTCCTCCTGAGGTGTTCCCTCAGGACTATGACATGAGGCCCTTCAAGAGGGGTGTAAAAAGAGCTCTCCTTCGAAGCAGGCGATGCATTGGCGACTCCTCCTAGTTTTTCCTATCTTTCTGTACGCTGCGGAGACGTAGACGATTCGGATGCAATCGCCGTAAAATTGATGCCCTAGAAATACTATTCCCTGGATCTACGATTATCTGGATTAGTATACTAAAATATTTCGGCCACATATTTAGGGACGAGAACTCAGTAGTACGGCTTGTAGTTCAGTGAAGGGTAGAAGGAAAGAGGTCACGCGGCAGATCGCCGCTGGATTTAGATTTTATAAGGTCTGTTCAGCGAGTACGCTGAACAGACCTTATAAAATCTAGCACACAATGTTCCCTCGTCGAGTGTTGCCGCAAGGCCAGCATAGAAAGCGGTGGCGAAGGATCGCAAGAGCAACTGTTCAAGGCACCTGTGGATGACTGACCAGTTGTCATCATCATGCCACGACCACTCTGTCAAGAGTGCACGACTACAGAGATATTTTTTTCCAGCTTTCCACATAATTATATTTTTATATAATTTATTTATTGATGAATTCGGAACTCATAATGTCATTAATAAATCATAAACTTCTGTAATTAACTTGGTATTAAGTAATAGGACCTATTTTCCTTCGGAATACCACTAAATTAACATTACATAGTAAAATGCTCAATAAAAATTAGTAACTTTATCATAGTCTCGGAAATATCGAAAAAACCGGAATACCGGGATTGTCTAGGGTCAGTACCGAAAATACCGGTTTTGCTTAGATGGTCCGGTATTGCGACCCCTACTCGTGACCATACGCAACTTTCCACCCCGGGCCTCCGACGAGCTTAGTACGCGATTGATGTATATCAGACCAATTCGATAGTACGCGCTACGGCCCTAACTGCAATGCATCTCCCTGAAGATAATCCTGGCGGCGCCCATGTATGTCTCTCATCCATATCACCCCTTAAATTATAACAGAACGCTAAGTACTCTTCCTTTGATTCAACCGGACATATACCATCACCACACCAAGAAAGTCCTCAAGAATGACAAAGTATTTGTGATTTAAAAGGTGGTAGAGTCGATAGGGCCCGACCGGGAAGGTACCTACGGCACACCCATTTTTAACGTGAAGCCAACTGTGGCAGTAAAAACTTACCATCATGGATGGAAGCATGCTGCATAATAGATACTTTATCAACGAGATTTAAAAAAAAAAAATATTTTACTTGCGCGTAGGCTCAAATAAAGTAGCTTGTCGTTAACCTATCCATTAAGATGAAAATCAAGTAGTTCCTACGTTATTTTGTACGATAACAATCCGTGAAACCCCCAGGGTGGTTTTAATTTTAAAATATTTTTCATTTCAACAGGAAAAAAGCCTTTAATTGAGATAAACCCTGTCTTCGCCCCTCGATCCCTCAGCTCAAGCGATGGCCCGGGGCCATTCGGCGCGGCTCACTCGCATCTTACTCTTGGAATGGTAATACTGCTTGCTTAGATGCAACCGTCTCAATAAAATTACATATTTCTGTTCACATGTCATTTGTAGACGTGTATAAAATGTCTATTCACTGTTCCCTTACGTGATGTGATCTTTACCAGTAAACACAGACGACGCTACGAGGCTAGAATCTTCAAAGATTTGCCATATTAATGAATAAGTTACTTCACCAAATTGTCATAAGTGTTGTATTATTGAGGATGAAACACATAATTTGATGGAATATGTTCGGAATGAAGCATTTCGAAATTTACATTTTGCATATGTCGGCTATTAGAATAGCATTCTGGCTTCCCCGACGTCGGAGGAAGGGAGGGTGCTGTTTAGATTAGCAGACTTTGGTTTAGGTAAAAAGCAATTTGGTCTTGTTTGTATTGATTGGTATTGTGGTTTTATGGGATAATATGTTTGCCCAGCGACAAAGTGCTTTAAGAAATTAAAATAAGTAAATTAATAAATAGGTAAAAATAAATAATAATAGAATCCTTACTTTAAGAGTTTCTTATAGGAAGGTAAAGATCAAAGCAAATTACCTTGGTCGGAGATTCTAGAGGAATAAGTCCCTATGTAACGCGCAAAAGTCGTACAGGTACTAGTCAATTATGTCCCTGTATTTCCGGTACCAATAGGAGAAATAGGGCTACGATATCCTCTTCCTGTCGTAAGAGGCGACTAAAAGGGGGCACTGGGGTTACGGGCGGCAAGAATGGGAGATCGAATACCGTCGTAAACACCAGACGATGTGGCGAACTCTGAAGCTCATCTGGGTGGAGCCCGAAGGGGCAACGTGTTCAGAGGACTCCGGTTGCGTTCCGTTAGAGATTCTGGAGTCGCAATTCCGAGGACGGTATTTTAGTGCGGTAACAACTCCACGTAACCCGGTGTCGTTCCCACGGCACCGGGTGCCTTTTGAAGGTTTTCCCCTCGTTAACAAAAAAAAGGTACTAGTCAATTTAGATACTACGGCAAGTATATCTATGGATATGGCTAGTATGTATCTGTGTATAGAATAATGAATAATTTCCATAAAATGTATTGAATGGTTAAGCATTGTTGTGTTGTTGAGACGAGTGTTAGGTTAGGGTATAGTAGACTAATCCTTGTTATTAGAGTGAAAGATATTTTTAATTATTCTGATATTATTTTTACCAGATTACATACATAGTTACAAGCGTTTGTTTAATGTTTTTTCGCGCATATGCATATGCAATGATAATACCTACATGTTTTAAAAAAATCGCGACAAATTAGAGTCCCGTTTTCCCACCATGTTTTAAATTGGAAAATGTAACTTAAGTCTTACAATACTGAATCAATATTTGAAAATATTATCATTAATCAGATAACTTCATATTTATTATTAAGTTATATATCACTGATTAATATTTTAATTAGCGACTTAGTATTGTTTTAATGTGTGTTCATAGTGTTTGTATAATTATTGTATAGTGTAGGTTATAAGGTTAATGGTTTCCCGATATATCTAATTTGTTACGAAGCTCTACACATGCTACGAAAAAACTGGTGAAAATAAAATACGAATGCATATACGAGTCTTTCGCGTGCATGTGCCTATGCACCCCTTTGACGTGGGCAGAATTTTACGCTGAAAGATTTTGGATTTTTGGGACAAAAAGTTATCATGTTAGTTAGGCAAAGTAAGGGAGGTAGCATACGAGCGTAAGGGAAACATATTTTTCCGAGGCGTTCCAGCTTAGTCCTGAGGGGTAGCGGCGCATCAGAGGCCGACTTTGGGTAGGAATATCTAAACCTGTCTGGGGTTGATTACATATGTCCATGAGCGGCAGTAGCCACCTACCATCAGGTGGACTGCATGCTCGTCTGCTATTCCTATATATGTATTATAAAAAACTAAGCTAATACACTAGCGACAGCCCGCACTGCCGACCGTCGCCGGCGGACGCCGACTTGTGTTAGCAGCCAGTCAGCAAAACGGACATTACAAATTTATTTGCTTTTTATTATATAGTACGTTTATTATTATTATTTGAAGACAATATGAATTGGCATAGTTGCTAGTTAGGTATATTTGTTGCAAGTGTGTTGAGCTTTTATAAATAAAGATATAATAAATCAGTTATTTCCGTTAAAATACACTGGAAAAACACCAATATTACGTTTTTCAAATAATAACTGGCTATTAGGTTTAGGGGATGTAACAGTTTTAATTTCAAAAAAAGAGAAGATAGGTAGATCGATCTTCAAGACTGAACTCTTTGTTATAACGTTGTAGTCATTTTTGGTGGGTAGTGTTTGTAATTTCTTATTACGGTTTCTTCCGTAATTTACTAATATTTAAAATGTGAAGGTTGAAGGCTTGAGTCCTTTATTGTTGGAGGAACTGTGAGAGACATACTTATCCGAGGCGTTTTAACTTAGCCCTTAGGTGTAGTAACAAGTAACGCATGTGGCCTAGATTATATAGGAATCTGATCTTAAGTATTCGGGGTTCATAAAGATGTCTATAGGTAGCCATTTACCACATGGTGGATTGAATGCGTAACTTCAATATTAAAACAATATACTGAACCCAATATTATGCGCTTTTTCTCATGCGCTTTTTCATTTATTTATATGTGAGCATGGACATTCGAGAGCTAAAATATATCCTTGTTTTACCTTCTATACCTTACCTATAGGCTTATACAGACTTATGACTAATGTAATGTAAAATAAATAATCAAACAAGCTGTGTAAAATAAAGAATTTGTAATATAAAACATTTTGCTTATCTTGATCCAATTGAAATTGAATATCTAATTAGTCTAGTGCAATTATTCTAGCCTTGTGTAAACCGACTCTAATATATAAACTTAAAATTTTAAGCTTGAGTCATACAAAAACACTTATTAAAACTATTAGGTACCCAATGCATTTAAAATATTTCAGTTTTACTTAAAACAGTTTTGTCTATGATTTTAAATCTACTAGAGTAATAGAGTAATAGTAGAGAGTGAACTTTCCAAACATTGTTAAATATGTAGGTTTGTAGGCGACTGACATGTAGGTCCGTGTATTTAATGTGTATCATTTTAGGATCTTATAAGTAGAACCTTTTTAAATAGTTGTAGTGTTAAGCTCAGCTCAGAAAATCTACCTACCTACCTCTAGCCACCTATGTAGAATGTAGTATCAGATCAATAAGCAATGGCAAAGTTGGTATCAAATATCAGGCATTCTTGGTAGAGTCAGTAAAGAGAGAGACATTGTAGAGCCTTGATATCTTGTCTTTTACATGGATATCAAATGTGTTTTGTAGAACAAATAGGTACTGTCATATTAAATGAAAACTATCGTTCGGATGAGAGTGAATGTGCATATTCTAGACACATGGATAGTGCGTCCAAGTCAAATTCCAGATCCAGGCTAACGTACAAAGTATAAGTAGGTTTAACACACGCAACGTTTCAGCGTGTTTCTCCTGTCATAACTTCGTTTTCTTTCCACTTAAACGTATGAGATTAGATTCACAAATAGCTGAAAGCCTTACCGAATAGTTCGTGTGCTCTGTGAAAGGGAGTGTGCGTGAGGTGATGGAGCTGCAGCGGCGGGATGGCGGGCGGCGGGCGCGGCGCCAGGATGCTGTCGATGGTGAAGAGCGGCGCCGGCGGGCGGTCGGGGCCCGCGCCGCCCAGCAGCAGCGCCGTGCTCAGCAGCGCGGGCGCGTCGCGGCCCCACGCGCCCGGCCCGCCCATGTCGCCGCGCTCGCCGCACTCGCCGCACTCGCCCTGCGCCACGCTGCACGCCGCCCGCGACCGCCCGACGCCGAGCCTCTCGACCGCGCTCCTCGACCACTAAAAGCTGACTCGTCGACTCCGCCGACGCACCGCATCATACTCCGCTACCTCTTCTCACCATTCTTAACCACTGACACTAGTATTCTCCGATTCACAGCGCTCGAAATATTCAAAATCTACGCGCACACCGTTTCAGTTGGATCGCGATTAGGCACTCGCGTGTCCGAGCTCGGAAAGATTATTATACTAGGTAATTACGGGATAATAGGATGGATGCGTGATGCGATTGCGAGCAAATCGTTTTAGTGAGTCGTCACGTCGCGCTCCGAGCTCTCGACGGGAGTGCGTGTGGGGTGAAGCGCAGGGCGTGCGCGGGGGCGTGGTCGCCGGCCCCGCCCCTCGCCCGACTTAATGGAGTGACAATACGACGCTCCCAAACACTCACAAATAATAGTAATCTCTCTGCCACCCTGTAATTTATTAGATTTATTGTAAGATAATCTACGTATACGAGAAGGATACATACCTATCATATTATTATTTTTTATGTATACGTAGGTACGTTAGGGGAGTGGGTTCACACAACTCTACGGGTAGAGTCGTACTTATTGTACATCTGATCTGATATATAAAGAACTTATTCTTCCTGTTCAGTTATAAAATTTATTTTACCCAATTTTTTGCACATCACATAGTTAATTAGATAGTATTCCGTATTGTATGTATTATTTTGCATAATAATGAATCGTTTAAGGGATAATAAATAGTAAATTAAAATGTTGTCAAAAAGTTTTCATAAAAATATCCTCATCTACCTTTCTTTTTATTAATATTTACAAATCCTTCTACTTACATACCTAATAACTACGCTATAGTTTTATTACAAGGGTAGGTTGGTAAATGACATCATATTTTATTCCCCTATATTGCTTTACAAAACAAATGATAACCAATAAGTACCCCACCCACTTCGACTCAACTAAATGTCACCTGCATTAATTCCTTCTCTACCTACCATTACAAACCCACGCACCGGTATTCATCATTGCGGATCACAATATCACAACACACATCCCTTTTGTGACAATTGTGAGAGACGCGAGGATTAGCGAGCTCCTAACAGCGAACGAATGAGCTGGCGAAGTAATATGGCTTATTCTGTCGGAGGTTGCGCCTGCGGCATTTCGTACGCGATCGCCTTTTTGCAGCTTACGCTCCGACAATGTCTAATTCAGATGTCGTAGCGTTAGAGAGACAAATGTTCATTTTTTGAACACAAAAAATTGCCATATTATGTTATACGTAGTTTAATGCCTGTTTGCGAAATACTTTTTTAAAGCATGGTTCCTTGGAGGTCTGTACTTACTCGTGTCTGTTTATTTAAGTAGGTAGTTAGATATAAAAGTACTTACTGCTGTAATTTTTTATTAATTCTATTAATGATTTTGACATAGCATTTCACGTTTACCAATAGATAACGTGTGGTAAGGGAGATAGGTACTAATTATTAGATTAGGAACGTCACTGGCACGCATCTATGGCCGACCTTGTAGGACTCTAATATGGTCCGAGAAAGATTACTGATATCTATGGGCAGCAGTAACCACTACAGGATGATTGCATGGTAGTTTGCTAAATCTGTATTACCTATAAAAATAATAGTAGGTGAACGTATTTTAAGTAGTGTCTACATATAGGTATACGAAACAGAGATATTTTAAAATTCAAAACCATAATGAAATCCTAATAAAGACGTTTTATCATCGCAAAATCATTTTCGATTACCTACAAAGTTAGGAGGTAGTAGAGTCGTTAAAACCGACACAAAGTGTCCACGAGACCGGGCTGGGAGGCGAGCGGCGACCGGCTCTTCGCAAATATTGACAAAGGTGGGAGCCTTGAAACCCGAGCGCACTTCTGTTTACCTGTAATTGATGTAATTAGTCGTGTCGACCAGCTGCAAAAGATAAAAAATACGGACCAATGTTTGACTAGTTAATACGATACTTTCACGAGCCGGAAACATCTTTACGGTGTCCTGTTCTAGCAAATATTGGTCGCACTCGACGACGCCTGACGATTACGTTCAATTGTTCTTAATCGTACACAGTAGCTCCGTGTAATAAGATGACGGGATTATCTGAATAGAGGCGGTAGGTAAAAATGTATTTAAAGAAAGGTCAGATATAAATTGTACTGCTAAAGTAGGTAGGTCCCCACTTATCTATATTTTAGGCAGAGGTAAACAGTTCGTTACCAAAGTGCACTGTTTTATGTAGATACGTATTTTACATTACGTTACGTTTTCCATGTTTTCTACTATAACATACTTTTATGAATATTAGTAATAATAAAAATTCGGAGAGTATTAATCTCCTTCAAATTATGCAAGAAGTTTCCTCAACTCTACATCTCTATGTGTTGAACAATGTCGTAGCACACAATAATGTAGAGTTGTTAGTTCTAACTAAGAATATAATATGACTAACTAGTAACTTAACATATATAGGTATAAATCTCTCTTCATCAGCATATTAAAATACTTAGATACTGATTTTACTCTAAGTTTTTGATACTGCCATTGTAGTAACATAATCAAATACTACATAACATAATAAAATAGGGATATTTGTCGTCAATTTGTGCCGGTGCGACATCGCTGGTAAGCAGCTGCCAATCCCCATACAGGCGATGCAAAATTAACTCCGTATAATACGCGATTATCCGCGTATGAGTTAATACGGGACATCACATAAAGGGAATAAGCATTAAAATAGTTAACAATGCCCGGGATTATCCGGGCTAACCTCCGGAGCGCCAACAATATGCTGTAACGCGGTCAGGCAAAATATATGCCGAAATATACATTGCCGTGTTTATATAATTACTCGATCAATATATTTTAACGGAAGAGTAAATTAGTAGGTACTACCTATTACATACATTCGTATTGATACCACCAAGTATCTGATACATAAATTTGTGTTGTACCTAGTAGTTGTTTTATTCATGTAATATATGATTTTTTTATATTTGGTAATATATGAATACTAGTTGTTTTATTAAAAGTCTAGTCATCTAGTGGTTAAATAAATTTCTACCGTCGTCCATAGGCCTTGGTCAGACTGAAGTACGAAAGTCTTTTAGCGCCTTTGGTACGTACTTACATAGGATAGGATGTCCTTTTTGCCAGCTTATTTCAGAGATAGTGTTGTTATAAGAAAATCTTCTTTTTCGTCGACCTCTTAAAATTCCTATTGGTATATATAGATACGTAAATGTTATTCAAATTTGGCTTTTTGGTGGTGATAGCCTAAAGCAACTTTTCCTATTGCTCTACTCGAAGGCTGGTGCAGGCAGTCCCACTGTTAATTAAAAACAGCACAGTTTCGAATCCAATGGAAGAAGTACTGTGTCTTATTTTTGTTCATAATGAAGTTTCTAAATTTAAATACGTTTACGTATTTACGTTACGTACGTAAGTAACCTACTTTACAAGTCAATTACTGAAAATGTTGTAGAATCCGTCACTCAACAACAACGATACAACTGTTTTTTTTTTTTTTTTATTTTGTATAGGCCATCGACGGCACTTACAAATTGTCAGGTAGGTACAATATTTTTCTTAAACTACTACCGGATCGGAACGCGACCTCTACTGAGAAGATCCGGTAAGAAACTCAGCGGGTTTGTCTTTTTTTTTAATAATAATTATTCTCTTTTTTTAATGCCATCACTTTTACATATAATTAATAAAGCATTAGCTCCTGTATCTTGCTTTACAGTTATCTAAAAAAGAAGTTTGTTACACCTATTTATACCTTATGTCAGTCTAACCTTTATATCTAAAACCTTTAAATAAGCAATCCTTGTATAAGGTAAAGTCACCTAATGCCGAGGGGTTCTGAAATTGGCACTATATTCCGTGGTATTTACAAAAACGGCTTTTATAAACTATTTACCAACTCATTTTTAATAAAAGGTATGTTATTTAATAGATAATTTATCACTCTTTTGTCATATGGCTATCGTAATAGTATTATGTGTATGGTTTTTTAAATAATCGCATAGTTTTGCATTAGTGCCTCCATCAAACGTATGCTCCATACATTTTGGGCCTTTAGCACGTGAATGTCACGATTTCTCAAATAGTGATTTTTTCAATAAATTTGCATGTGTGTGATAGTGTTTCGATGAAAACATTATATTGATTATATATAGAATCGATAACATTCAAATATTGTGCTTATTTCTTAACAGATAAGAGTAGAAATAAGTTTAAAAATACAGCGGCATTAGGTGCCAAATATTTTGGGCTGTCCCTAAAACCGAGGTATACCACGGAATAGCAATTTCATAGACTTGTTTTTTATTTCAATTTTTGTAGTTGTTTTTATGAATAAGCACGTCTTGCTTCGATTTTGACAAGTTTAATACTCAATTAATATTGAAATCATTTTCCGTGGTACTGCATTGTACTGCATTACCTAATTATATAGTATCAAAGATGACCTATCTATGTACTTTCCTAATTTCTTCTATGGGACAACTAAGGAGAGAAAATGAAGTTCATCCAGATATGGATGTAATATTGAACAAGTATTGTATATTACTATGTACATATTTTCATAAAGCATCTTTCTGCCTCTAAATTGTGTAAAAGTCTTTTATTATTTAATAATCGGAATTTGGAAACGTGATTTTTAGTTATGAACGCTATTCCGATGTATATAATTCGGAATTAAGTTATATGGGCACATTAATCCGCGGCATAACCGCAAAATACTATACAGGGTGTTTAAAGTTTTCATCGGTTTTTAAGAACATTTCTATTGTTTGTATCAGTAATTCGCTAAACCTAATTAACGAAGAACTAACATTGTTATACGATTTTTATGTATATTTAAATAAGAACTAGAACATTTTACGACTTTTTCATTTGATTAAATTATTCAAAATGAAATAATTCTCATGACGGCATTCCATAATATTTATGGTGTACGATAATAAACCTTGGTAAAGTACACGAAAAAGAATATCCAAAATTGTATTGCAGATACACGAATTGACTGCAGTTTTAAAAAAAACATGATATACATTAGTAAAATTAACCAATCAATAAACTATACCATAAAAAAGTTTTATTTCGGCAGCTTCCCTTTAATTATAGCTAAGAACACTTTGGATAAAGCTACTCTTTAAGTAATAAACAAAAATTAAATCGAAATTGAAACTAAATTCAATAAATAACATTTATTTTTATACACCATGTAGCAGTCGTTCTATCTCTTTCACTCCCTTATTTTGTATACTCGGAATTAGGAACCAAATACATCGGAATAAGGATTTTTACATCGGAATTAGGGTTTTCTGACTTGGTTCATATTTATTTAAAATACACATTTAAATCAATATTTAATCGTAAAATGTCGAGTCTATTTCAGGAGTACAGATAACAAAGCTTCTGATAAAATTATCTAATTCCTTATTAAGCCGTAGCAAATGCTTAATATCTGACGCTCTTTCTAGTTTTGGTGAAAATACCGCGGAAATAGGTGACTTTACCTTATATCTGAATCTCGAAGACGGCTTCCACGATTTTTCATGAGATTTAGTAGTAGTAGCAGAGGGTTTCGGAAGTGATAAATCGATCTAACTAGGTTTTATTTTCAGAAAACGTCGTTTTAAAAAATACCTAGCTAAGCTTGGTCATCTATGTATTTATTTAAAAACATCGTAGCATGTTCGTAGTGAACTAATGTCAACGAAATATGATTTTCTGAAATTCAATCCAGGAAAAGGTTTACATAGGTAATAGCATTATCTTAGCATAGGCTAACAGGATTGTACGATGTAGTAGGCTAAGGCTTCTTAGCAACTAATACCCCTAAGTACAGCGGCCTGGATACGATAAAAGCATTAACGTGTGGTTTACTAGAACTAGGGCTCAAGCACACTGAGCGAATAAGTCGGTACCGACACTAAACCGTTATGTAGGACAACACTCATTTTTTTTTATAATATAGGAGTCGCAAACGAGCATGCCGTCCTCCTGATGGTAAATGGCTACTGCCTCCCATGTCCGTAATCAACCCCAGATAAGATTAGATATTCCTACCTGAGGTCGGTCACAGGTGCACCGCTACCCCTGAGCACTAAGCTGGAACGGGTCGGAAAAGTATGTCTCCCTTACGACACGCTTCCAACCAGAACACAGCAGCGTTTAACACTGCTGTTATAAGGCAGAAATAGGTGACACGGTGGTGCCGCCGGAGTCGAACCACAAAGGGTTCTACCACCTTCAAAATAAGAATGATAAAATACTTAAGCATAAATTATAACATTTATTAAATTGCTTTGAGTTGCTTTTATAAAAGGATTTTGTTTAGACTTGGGCCATTTTATTTTCTGTATTCGCGTATATTGTGTCGTAAGTATTGTGTTCGTGCTTACATAAGTTTGCGACCAATGTAGCGCTAGGAACAAAATCACAATATGCCTCGCAGAACGTCCCGGGTTACATTCCCAGCAAAGCAAAAATTATAAATGATCGATTGCTATGTCTATTTTGGATCTGGGTATTTGGAACTCATCTTCGTCCATTGATCACTCAAACCTACAACATGGGAAATAATGTAGAGCTATGTGTAGAGAAAGTTCTTTTTTATCTCCAAATCATAATAACTCAGAAACGGTTCAAGATTAAAATTAAAAGACTTGCCGTGTTTTTGCTTGCCTTTTATGACTCGCAGGTCATGTACCATAATCTAATTAGGCATCTTTGTCAAAGGTAATGCCCTCTCTTACTCTCATCTAAAGTACTACAATAGCAACTGATTACATGAATCGAAACTTTTCATTGTAAGATTAATTTAAACTAGGTTATAATTAATGGGTTTACTTGAATAGTCTAATTAATTTTAGCTCCGTTGTACCAATTATGAATGCACTACGTAACTGTGACAATGTTATCATTCATGAATAATTTCACGTTTAGTTGTGTAAACAGTTTGGAAGGCCGCTTTAGCCTTGAAATCTTGTTTTCTTGAAAGTGAGCCTTTAGAAAAGTGTTCAGCAGACCGTGACGATCGTGAACTTATTGAACCACTTGTGTAACTTGCACTGTCTATCTTGGTCAAGAATGTCATCTCGAATTCATAATCAGTAACGCCGACCTCGGAGCAAATAGCAGTTTTCGTATTAGATATTCTAACGCTCGTCAGTAATAGTCGATTTTACTAGATAGTTGTCTAGTTTTGCCTACAAGTTTATTTATTTATTTTTATTTATAATATAAGAGTAGCAGACGAGCGTGCAGTCCACCTGATGGTAAGTGGCTACTGCCGCCCATGGACATCTGTAATCAACCTCAGATAGGATTAGATATTCCTACCCGAGGTCGGCCACAGATGCGCCGCTACCCCTGAGGACTAAGCTGGAACGCCTCGGAAAAATCTGTCTCCCTTACCACACCCTTCAAACCGGAACAAAGCAGCGCCTAACACTGCTGTTATTAGGTAGAAATAGGTGTGGCGGTGGTGCTGCCGGAGTTGAACCACAAAGTTTGGAACTTGACAATTTTTCTATGCAATAACTGTCAAATTCCATAGGTTTGATAGGCAAAATTTTATATTTAACTAGCTAACCCGGCAAACGTTGTGTTGTCATGTAAATATAAAAAATGTTAAGGGTGAACAACCCTAATCACTTAGGGGTATAAAAATAGATAGTAGCCGATTCTCAGACCTACTGCATATGCATATAAAATTTGATGAAAATCGGTAAAGCCGTTTCGGAGGAGTACGGTAACTAACATTGTAATACGAGAATTTTATATACGAGTATAAGATTGTTTATTAATAGGCGTAAAACAACGTATGTATTGACTGCAGTGGTCAAACTGTTTCTACATGTTTGTTTATGTTATTTTTTGCTCTTATGACTACGGTGGTCCGAGATCTAAAAGCACATTTTAGCTGACCTAAAAAATGAAATAGCAAACGAACATACTGTCCATCTCATAGTATCCGGTCATGGACATTTAATTAACCCTAGAGAAAATTGGAATCCTACCTAAGGTTGGTCACAAATGCGTTGCGACCAAGCAACTAAGCAGTTGCTAAGGACTAAGTTGACATGTCTTGTGCTTGTGTTAAATTTATCTTCCTTATCACCCTTAAACCAGAACATCAGTGCTTAACACTGCCGTTATGGCAGAATTAGGTGCATAGGGGTAGTGGTAATATCTCTGAAATCGAACCACGTAAGTTCCTATCAAGGGCATTTGGATTCTGTTATGAACCCCGGTGTAAGACATTGACCACCATATTGTAAGCCATATCGGCCACGACTTCACAATAGACTTGAGTAGCTCGCGAGTGAGTGATATAAAAGATATATATCTTCACCAAAGAGCTAATCACTCATCAACTCCGACGAATTTGAATTATATCTTTATATCCGCGTCACATGGTTGAGTTCATAGGTCCATACGATTACGGATATAAGATCTTCTTCAACTCAACAGTTTTATACTCGCTCGCGAGTGAGTTATGAGTCAAATGAGCGACTGACTGAGAGAGTCTGATTCGAGTCAAATGCATTACGTCTTAAACACTTATTAAAATCTTTTTTCTTTGCTAAGAATATGAAAATAGGGATATACAAATAGTGTTGGCTGTGAAATTTATATATAATTTCTTGCCAGTTTTGTATTAATTATAGGAATCAAAAATGTTGTCAAAACATTTTGATCTGATTCTCTGATATACTGATATAAAATGTCGCTTATATCTTTACAGAGCTACTGAGCTAAAGTGAGTTACTGAGCTAAAAGAGTGATATATATCACTGAGTTGAAAAGATATATATCTCTCTTTTCACTTCAGTGATATATAATGCGCACCTCTACTTCACAAGGAAAATTGCATGTCAGTCAAATATTTTTGCAACATATCGGACTCTATTTCGAACAAATAGACAATAATAGAAGCAACATTTGAAATGTTTTGGTAATATACATTTTGATTAAAAAATAAATAGACCAACACGAACAATACCTTCAGTCGATATTGGTAATGTTTGAGTAACGTCATTTTATGAAAAATAAATAGAATAACTCAGACTAACACAGGATAACTAAGTACAACATTGTACGCATTTTATATTATTTATTTTTATAATATTTCCTATATTACCTGACACATGCATTTCGTCTGATGGTAAGTGTTTACTGCCATGGAAATCTGTAATCAACCCCAGATAAGATTAGATTTCTACCTAATGTCTGCTACAGATGCACCGCTTCCCATGAAGACTGAGCTAGAATGCCTCGTAAAAGCATGTTCCTCTTACTACGCCCTTCAAAGAAGAACACACACTGGTTTGATTTGACTGCTGTTATTAGGCAGAAATACCTATGTGCGGCATTGGTGTTGCCGAAGACAAACCACAGAGGGTTCTAGCACCTTCAAATTCTATATTTGTATATGATATATTTGTAATGGTTTATTACTGTTCACTTTTAACTAATACATAATAAATTTATTTAATTTATTTATCAATTTATAAATAATTGTTTATGTTTTTATACAGAACAGATAAAGCTACAAATACCAACGTGTAAAATTAGTATTTCGCAGAAATAGACATCAATAATTGCTAAAGTAGATACCATATTTATAATCCTCGGCTTACCTTAACTAAAATTCAGTCAGTTTAATGAAATACCTTTATTAAAAAAAAAAGCATTGAGAATTTCACATTGAAATCTATTATCATCAAAAATATGTTAATCTGCACGGCAAAAAACTATGAACCCATAAGCGTAAATAATCAAACTGAATACTCAAACAGAGATGTAGAAATACTCATTATAACGTAAAGATCCGGGATTTAAACCAACAAGGGTGAGTATTAAACGAGTTTAGTCATTCGGAAGAATTGTTTAACGCTGTCTAAATAGCGGTGCTCGGAACGCCAAAGAATCCACTAAGCAGATAATTTTCGATTGGCCCGAGCACATAAGCCGTCAATCACGTATATTGATCTAACTTGAATGAATATGGTTAAGTTAACAATCGGTGCAGCCCGTTGCACAGAAAAAATACTACCAGTACTCTACATTTCTGAAAAATTGTAGCCAACAAAACACCGACATAAATGATATTTAATTTTAAAACTTATCATAGAGCCTTTTTAATAAATGTTACTTTATTGACAAAATATAAGGCCCACAATTGTGAAAGTATATATATTTTTTTATAATCTAGGAGTAGTAGACGAGATTGCAGTCCACCTGATGGTAAGTGGCTACTGCCGCCCATGGACGTCTGTAATCAACCCCAGATAGGATTAAATATTTCTGAGGTCAGCCGCAGATGCGCCGCTACCCCTGAAGACTAAGCTGGAATGCCTTGGAAAAGTATGTCTCACTTACCACACCTTTCAAAACGGAATACAGCAACGCCTAACACTGCTGTTATTAGGCAGAAATAGGTGTGGCGGTCGTGCCGCCGGAGTTGAACCACACATGAAACTACCATACCGTACTACCATATGAAAATAATTATAATATAAGTAATATACTCGTACATCATATTTAAACCAAATCATTGCAAATATTGCCTACATCGTCATACGTATTGAAAATGACTTCTAATGAAACTTAAATCGATATTTTTTGCGTAATAGATATTTTGTCCCTATATTACGCAATTCGCTTGTGCACATCTGAAAATAACTCCAAATAGAATAGGAAATACAGGATACCTGCCTGAATTCGATGTCAAATGCGCTACTACACTAGAGATAAAACACAGATTTAAAAAAGTAATTTCATAAAGAGATATACCTATTATAAGTAAAAATGCTATTATAAGCGGTAATGTTATAGATACACGCATTCATTCATCATCCTATCATAACCAGTCATCCATTCAACACGACATTCGTAGCTCAGATGGGTGATATAATTAATTAATTAATAGCTAATTTACGTAAAGACCTTAGGTTAACAGTTTCTGACAGATGCCTATATTGCCCCTATATGCTTGGACAAAAAGTGATAAATATAAAAAAACCGGGCAAATTTGTTCTACATTTATCTTATTTATATCTGTCAAACCGAGTATCGTAAATGAGACCCTCTGCATTTTAGCCATTATGCGTGATGAGTCAGCCATGATTCATTCTACAAGTTTTACAAAAACAACTATGAGCTCTAAACAATATTTATAAGAATTATTTGATCTTATACGAATATCGTTTGCGATCATTATGTTATTGTGTTAAATGATGTTGGTTCTCTAACAATATCTGTAAAATACTATGGGCTCAATATAAGGTCCCAAGGCGCTAAATAAATAAAATATTGATTATTACACTGGATGCTCTGATAATATAATGTTTAAAGTTATTGATTGACCATGAACTAGTAGCAAATAGGAGATATTGCGGAATAATGATATTACTCCACCGCTCAACAGGCTAGGAGCTGTTGATATAAAATAGCCAAAGATCGTTCAGAGGTCAGTTACAACCGGACTTCCGTTGTGGTATCAACGGAAGCAGCAAAGTATTCTACAATCATGAAGATCCTTGTGGCTTTAGGAGTTCTGTGCGTGGCAGCCGCGTGCTTCGCCTACGAGGCGGAGGACCAGGCCGTCGCTGCCAGCAAGGGGCACCACCATGAGCATGGCGGTGGCCACCATCACCATGAACACCACCATCACGAACATGGCGGACATGGAGGCAAGGGACACAAGGGCCACCATCATCACCACAAGGGCGATGAGGGACATCATGGCAAGCACCACCATCACGACCACCACCATGAGCACGGCGGCGGCCACAAGAAGCACTGGGATGAACATGACCACCACGGCGACCACCACGAGCACGGACACCACCACAAGGGAGAGAAGCATGGCCACCATGAGCACCACGACAAGGGAGAGCACATCGACGGTTTCCACAAGCAGTACCACAAGGATCACTTCCACAAGGATCATCACTTCCACGACGGCCACCACAACGAGGGCAAGCACCACAAGCACGGACACCATCACGGACACCACGAGGACCATGGCGGCCACCACAAGAAGGGCGGTCACCACCACTCCGGACACCACGAGGGACACCACGGCCACCACGGGCACCACGACAAGGGACACCACGACGAGGGCCACCACGGACACAAGGGACACCACGGACACGACGAGCACCACCACCATCATCACGACCATGGCAAGAAGGGCCACCACGACGACCACAAAGACTGGGGATTCCACCATGGAAAACATTAATAATACCATTTTATTTCAATTTAATTGTTATGAATTATTGTTACTACAAATCAATTTAATTGTTATCATTGTTTCATATGTTTTTTATACTGGAAGAAAATATTTTTGATACTTACGTCCTTGTCTTTATTACCCAGAGCTGTTAATGTCGGTACCTATAGCAACGGTTTTAACACCAATAAAATTGTGATTTTATCTAAGCAAACACCAAAAATGTAATGCTCAGCAACATTTGGGCTAAGTAACTAGACTGAAAAGATTTTCTATAGATACCAAAACCTACCTCAAAAAAATAAATACCTATAGTTTAAAAAAACTAAAGTACACGCTTTTATAGAAATCAATCTAAAAAATATAAAATAAACTTAGAAAAAAATTAATGAAATTTGTATTAACAACAAAAAAAGATATATTTAATTGTAAAAAAAGCGTGGGGTGCACACTCTCGGTAGTTATAAATATTTTACTGACAGCATGAGCAGAAGGACCAACACTTTGATATTTTCAAAAGCGAGTTCTTTAGTTTCTTTAATTATTATTTATTGTTTTATTTATACTGCTGTTCACATTAAGCATCCACAAAGCATAATTATAAGGATGTATGTTGATCTCTTTCTACTGAAAAACGGAGTTACTCGGTGTAAAAAGCTACTTATCCTCAGATATTTGCTTTAATGCCTGTTAGTAGTATTTAAGCAATCTGTGTCGTCTAAAGTTTGATATTCAACAATTTTGCGTAGAAAAAAAATTGTAACTTTGGTAAGAAAATGTAGTGCACTTTGATTTTGCTATTAATGGGCCATCTCGCCTAAATTTTACCTTACAAAAGTGGACTTTTGAAGCCTGCTTTCATTTAAAACTACCTATCCTGATAAAATAGCAGCAAAAATATCGGTACTTACATAAAGAACATAAAAATATAATTATATACTTAAGTAAATATTACGTTATAAAACTACCTAATATATCTACATCTTCCTAAGATATACATACATCTCAATAATTATCTCGTTTATATACTCGTAGCTCCTATTTAAGTATCTTAAACCAGAACACATCAGCGCTTAAAATTGTTGTTTCAAGGCAGGATTCCCTGAAGTCGAACGATAATGGATTATATCTACCACCTTTAAAATTAAAATTAGGTAACAATAGCTTATAAACAGATTTTTTTATAATACAGGAGTGACAGCCGAGCAGCAGTCCACCTGATGGTAAGTGGTCACTGCATCCTATGGGTATATGTAATCAACCTCAGATAGGATTAGATACTACCTGCGGTCGGCCACATGTGGCGCTACCCCTGAGGACTAAGCTGGAACGTTCCGAAAAAGCATGTCTCTCTTACCACACCCTTCAAACCAGAACCCATCAGCGTTTAACGCTGCTGTTATGATGCAGAAATAGCGGCGGTGGTACCGCCGGAGTCGAACCACAAACGGTTCTACCACCTTCAAATATTTCAACCACACATGCATTGCTGCTACTGAGCACTGAGCTAATGTTAGGTACTTCACAAAAAATATAGATCATTCATTCATAACACATTATTATTTTTATAACTTAAGTGTAAAGAAGACGCAGATGTAAAGGTAGGTAAAGCAACCGCGGTCGCACATCATAGAGAAATGTAGAGATCTACCAGTTATCTATTTGGATCATCATCAAGCCATTATTGTCCCACTGCTGGGCACGGGTCTCCTCTCAGAATGAGAAGAATTAGGCCATATTCTAGCGAGCTGGCCAAGTGCGAATTAGAAGACTTCACATACCGTTGAGATTTTTTTTTATAAATCTCTCAGGTGTTTTCCTTCACCAAACAAGTGATAATTAATTTCTAATACGCATATAACTTTGAAAATCAAAGGTGCGTGTCTGGGATTTAAACCTCGGACCCCTCGATCGAGCGGCCAAGTTTCTTAACCACTAGGCTTACACGGCTACCATTTCTTTTCTTTCGATGTTATACATATTTCAGCAACAATACTTATTACACTTTGTACAATAGTCACTTAATCCTTTTATTTAAAAGAAGAGTTTTAAATATAGGTAATTTTTCACTAAATTTAAATGAAAAAATCAGCAACAGCAAACCTAATACTACCGTATAACATAATACGAAGCCAGTTTCATAATTGTACAAATCATTTACAATGTCCTTTTCAATTTTATCCAAATAAAAATAATTGACTTTAACAACTTATACCTTAACTCATCATTAATAAATGAAGTTAACTAAGTTATCTAACTATCACTTAGAAGAATCAGTCAGTAGCACCTTTCAATTTTGCTCACTTTGAAATATAAATAAGGTTAATTCTTTAATTAATTATAATTAATGGTTAAACAATAAGCCAAAAAGCTCATTTTTTTATGAAACAAATTGTATAAAGTACATACTTTAAATAATAAATGCAGTAATCGCCTTTTGGTTAGAATCTCGGCCTCACACACTGAGGATCCAAGCTTTAAACCCCAGACACACACCTCTATTTTTTAAAGTCTCATGTGTTAACACGCTTAGAAGAGGTTCCAATATATTCTTCCATAATCATCGACATTTACAATAATACATCTTTATCCATTTCACGTTCCATTCATGATATTTCATAATTCAAAGCAATACAGAATATTGCAAAAATATAAAAAGTGTTTAATAGGTGACGTAAATTATTAATAATCTAAGCAGTAATCAGTGTTGTACTGTAATATGCATTTGCCCAGCATAATGAACTATGGCTTTAACTATTTCACACAGGAAGGAAAACCGTGTCCATTAGTGGTCACCATCATCACCAATTACTTGACGATGAAAACTTTTAAAAACAGTAAATAAGTTATAACTTATCTAAGTGCATACAGGTTCATGACCTTTTATTTCCATGACGAGCAAAATATTTTACTGTTGGCCAAGTGTGAGCGAACTTTAACATGGATTGTTCCGTAGCACCAAATTTCAAATTTATTTATTTTAAGTAAGTAACTATCGATTATCATAGCAAAGATATACCTACGAGTAGGGTTGTTGCGAATATCAGCTTCAGCATCAGCATCCGCTGATTATCAGCTTTCTTTTACATATGAGCATTAGCATCCGCATCCGCAACAAAAGATGCTGATATTTAATGCTGATATTGAAATTGTAACGTGTTCATTGAAGGCGGGACCGAGCTTAAATCACGTGGAGTTTTAGCCAATCACAGAAGTTTATAAACACAAGTTGTCATCAAACAATCATTCGATTGTATTGACAACGTAATTTGGTCAGACATCAATAACTTTCGATCATAGTTCAATCAATCAATAACAGAATTATGTATTCAATTCATAATGCCACATTCAGTGAAAAGTGCAATATGACCAAATATTTCGTTATTGAATAAAGATACGACACAGTGTAGTTTTTGTAAAAAAAAAATAACAAATAAATGCCGACTTCTGTGTCACTGCTGAGTGGAGGGTAGCTGAAGTGGATGTTGTTTTGGTTCTGAAGTCGGTGCTAAATATATTTCGTTAGATAACGGCGTAAACAGCGTGTTCAATATGAGCGCCGGCTTCGGAGATATGTGCTGAGCCAAAATTTGTTTCAGTTGATTTTTGCTTTGTAGTGACATGGAAGTCAATTGTATTTTTTAATTATTTATTTGACCTTTTTTAGTGATGACGTACTAAAAATCTTACAAATGCACTAGTCGCCCTTACGATTTTTGAAAATTCCCCTCGATTTCGCTGGTCTGCCATCATCAGACCCTTATTTTCTTATAATGGAACTACTTTGGAAATATCTTTTTTTCCAACAAAATAAAAATCATCCAGTTCGGTTCATAAACGACGAAGTTATCCGCGAACAAACATGAAAGACATATGTACGGTAGAATTAAGTAACCGCCTCATTTTATGAAGTTGGTCGGCATCAGCATCAGCATCAGCTGATATTAATCTGAAAAAATCAGCATCAGCATCAGCATCCGCTGATCTAGTAAAAACCTGCATCAGCAACAACCCTGCCTACGAGTATGTGCAATTTCAAAATTTTAATATGTATTTTATTACTGTTGTATAGATAAATTGAAAAGTAACGATAAATACTGGTTTTTCGGTAGTTGTACCTAATACACGTTACACATACCGTACAAACGTCAATAGCATAGAATAACACTATAGTCATTACTCTGAGGTCAATAGAGTCCTGTGACAGATCTGTCGGTTACAGATAGCAGAACCTTGGCACCCTATTATAACCATTTGGGATCAAAGTACTAAAAAGTTTGTTACTGATTATTATGTGGAAGGCGAAAGTTAAAACAGATTCCCCTATATTCTTTGTTCCCTTTATTAGTTCTACGCCATTGTGCCGATTTCATAACATTTCCTAAAAGTCTTTTTTCTTATTTTTTTATAAGCCGTTCTGTAAGCGTATCTGTTAAATGTATAATTTAATAGTAGACTGTACTATAAGTTAATAGGCTTAGATAATTAAATAGTTTAATTATCTAAGTTAATAGGTATCTGGTACCTATAATTATTATAAGCAGTTAGCCTAGTTAGCATCTCAAGATAACGGATGTCTTATAAATTCCATGCTATATAGGTCGTCGTCAATCCTTTACTGTCCCACTGCCACAGTGGGTTCCCTTTGAGAAAGAAAAGCATTAGGACACAGTCCACCGTCCTGACCAAAAGCCTATTGGTAAACTCTACATAACTTTCAGAACCTTTTTTAACGATCGCCCAGGTACACAGATTTCCTCAGCATGTTTTCCCTCGCCGTTAAAACAAGTGATAATAAAATTTTAATTTGCACATAACTTTGAAAAATCAGACGTCTAACTAAGAGACCTGGGAATCGAACCTCGGACATCTCGATGGAAACTGGAGAGTTTCAACCACTACGCTATCGCTACTTCACTAAGTAGTACTACTGCTACATACATACTTGAAACTGTTATTTTATACATAAGTTTACAATATGTAGTATTGTGAAATTTCAGTAACATTCTACCGTAAAAACTTCAGAGTAGGCTAAAAATACATGTCCACATATATTGTAACTACTATTTTATAAAAAATATATATCATAAAATCGACTTTACTTATATATCATTCTATAATCCTAAGTAACTTACTACACCGTAATACGTTTTAATTAATTTATTATATTTTTAAATAATAAAAGAAAGCTAGTAGAAAAGAAGGACATCCATTATTTAGTAGCAGCCGCATGGCGGTCTCTATGTAGCAGTTGCGGAATTGTATTTCTCCACCGCCTGAGGCTACTCTACAAACTTTTAATATAAAATAGGCAATGAACGTTCAGAGGTCAGTAGCAACCGGACTTCCGTTGATAACATTTCAACGGAAAACCATCGCAAACATGAAGGTATTAATAGCGTTGGGAGTTCTCTGCATGGCAGCCGCGTGCTTCGCCTATGAGGCGGAGGACCAGGCCGTCGCCGCCAGCAAGGGGCACCACCACGAACATGGCGGTGGCCACCATCACCACGGTCATCACCATCATGAACATGGCGGACACGAAGGCAAGGGACACAAGGGCCACCATCATCACCACAAGGGCGATGAGGGACATCATGGCAAGCACCACCATCATGACCACCACCATGAGCATGGCGGCGGCCATAAGGAGCACTGGGATGAGCACGACCACCACGGCGACCATCACGAGCACGGACACCACCACAAGGGAGAGAAGCATGGCCACCATGAGCATCACGACAAGGGAGAGCATGTCGACGGATTCCACAAGAAGCATCACAAGGATCACTTCCACAAGGATCATCACTTCCACGACGGCCACCACCATGAGGGCAAGCACCACAAGCACGGACACCACCACGGACACCACGAGGACCATGGCGGCCACCACAAGAAGGGCGGTCACCACCATCACGGACACCACGAGGGACACCACGGCCACCACGGACACCACGACAAGCACCACCACGACGAGGGCCACCACGACCACAAGGGCCACCACGGACACGACGAACACCACCACCATCACGGAGGCCATGGCAAGAAGGGCGAACACGAGCACCACAAAGCCTGGGGCCACCATGGAAAACACTAATAATCATTTATTTAACTTTAATTACCCAATGTTGTTAATACAAATCAAATTAATTGTTATTGTTGATCTTGTATGTAAGTTTTTTATACTGAAAGTAAATAAGGTTTGATACAAAAGAAAATAAGTCTTGTTGCCTTTTTATTTTTATTATCTACCCTTGAGTTGTTTCATAATATGAAATGGAAGATTTACCACAACTCAAATTAATTAATTATTATTCACCTTTGCTATTTAACACGTAAGTTTATATTTAACTTTAAAGTTACTTACTTATAATTGTTATTTAAAAGAAAGTAAAGCGTAGGATTCACCTTATGATCACAAAGTTATTACATTAATTTGTAACCTTATAGTCTGATATCGTTTTCATAATTTTCCAGTTGAAGTAAATTTTAAGCGAATAATTATTAGTTATATGATATTAATAGCTTATTTTGTGATAATAACATAGATTTGATTTGATATCTCACAGCCTTGTAATTGAAGAATTTTATGGCTGTCTTGGTGTAATTTACGCGGAACAATGCCGACATGTGCAGTTAAGACGTGCAAAAACACAAAATCGAAGAAAAAGTGCGGAGAAATATCGCTTCATCCGTAAATGATCTAAAAATTACATTTATTTTATATTTTTCAAACACTAAAATAAATGACACTGACAATTTCAATTGTCAAAACTGGTTAGCTTTTCTTGTTAGGAGTGAGTAATCTTTACTATTCCATGGTTGTAGCATTCGCGGTTTGACACTAATGGCACAACCGCCACACCTATTTCTGCCTTATAACAACCTTATTAAACGCGTGTTATGGGCGATGCACTTATATAGCTCCAAATTGATCCTCACGGAAAGCAACATGTATGTGGTTTGTAGGCGAAGTCGTTAGAATTTCAATACTATAAGGGGTAACAGATGTTCATAGGCAACTGTGACCCTTTGCCATCGAGCGGACTGCACGATTATTAGACAGGTTAAATGCTTAAAATAATGGTTACTCCAACTTTGATAACAGTAATTCAATAGTATCTACATACTAGCTGACCCGGCAAATTTTGTGTTCCCATATAAATGAAAAAATGTTGAGGGTGAACAACCCTTATCACTTACGGGTATGAAAAATAGATAGTAGCCGATTCTCAGTCCTACTGAATATGCATATAAAATTTGGTGAAAATCGGTAAAGCCGTTTCGGAGGAGTACGGTAACTAACATTGTGACGCGAGAATTTTATATAATTATATGATTAGGTACGTATGGTATATACCTACTCATCTACTTGATTTTGATAAATATGTACCTACCAATAGGTAAGTCATTAAATTACGAATTATATTCTACACACAACCAAATTAAAATCACACTAATGTCCTTCCTGTCTAAATATCATTATAATTAGCATAATTATTACAATAAAAAAATAAAGTAATTTTGAAATAGATCTACTCGTACTTATAAAAGGAAAGCCTTTTAATTGTTTACACATGTAAATTTGATAAATTTAGATAGATTTTAGAACAGTATTAAAGATCTTACAAATGTATAAGGTACTGATGTATTTTCGTCCAAAAAATAATTATCAGGTAAATAGACCGATTTTTAAACTCCTAAGTACTTACTAGATATTATTTTGTAAACCTCTTTTCTTATAATGTGTAGGTAGGTATCGATACTAACATCAATATTTACATTTACAACAATATGAACTGCTACATACTATTAGAAAGTATTAAACGTACGTAACTACCTACGTTTCGGAATCGTTACATACCTATGTGAGTAACTCAATAATTCATAAGTAAATTCAAGATTCTCTGAAAGATATACGTTTTCTTCAGGTAAGCTTTACTATGCTTAAAGTCAGTTAGAATCAAAATTTTGCCTGATAATGGTCACTGCAACGGTGCTCTGGAAACTAAGAACCCATAAGTCTGGCTTTGGAGCAGCTGCAATAACATGGCCCTCAAATTCTGGTACCGGAGCGCGAACTTGCTTACAGGATCTCTGTCATAACATTGTCTTATATCGCCTTGTCTTAGCCACAGACATGTTTTACAGGCCTGCGTGTGGACTCGTTAGATTGATTTCAAAATGTAGGTACCTACTTACCAATTTTATTATAAAAGAATTATGATTATTAATATCTAATAATAGACCCAGTAAACTATCTATGAGGATCTTCGCTGGTAAACTTTAAACTAAACTGTATTTTTTAGAAAACAATAAGTTTAAATTCAAACAGATCGTATAAAAAAGTATGGCAAAAAGTAGGTACGTATATACGTATACACAATTACACATGTTATTTAGTTTCTATCGTGACTATCTCCAATAAAGTGATAAAATAAGAAGAGTTTTGTATCTATTGTTAACTGTAACTCGAACTACAATGTAGGCGCTTGACTAATTCTATATCTAAAAATGTACAATTACAAAAATATCTTAAAAAATTATTTATTATTTCGATACTTAAGCTTAATATCATGATTAATAATATTTTTTTTATTCTCAAAATGTAAAAGCTACGTAGAGTAGCTGCGTAGAACATACGTAGATGCATACTCCAACAGATCTGTGTCTAAAGGTCTGTGCATACTGCATACCCACTACTGACACAGAGCCCCACACCCGTCTTACCTACACACAAAATATAAGTACCCAAACTTATCCATTGTTTAGTATAGGTAAACCTACAAATTTTTCCCAACACTCCTACCACTTACCTACTACCACTATAATTATACCTAGTAAGACAATAATTTGCCAAACTCGAAATAAGCAAAATTCATATCTTCGTCGAAAATTTACCTTTTGCGTATGTTATTAAATCATCCTATAAGTTATCCTATAAGACGCTAATGCCTAAGAACATAATATATTCTAAAGCGTTAGCTGGACAAATTGTGCTCATTATATTTACTAATTTATTGAATTGTCTAAAAATAATATTAGCGTCGTCAATATTACTTAGAGGTGATTACTTTTCGCAATTTACAAAAAAATAGAGCAAGTTTTAAAGTAGTCGTGTACCAATTAAATACCGTACACGGTTGCGCAGGTGAGCAGAACCGCGAGCGGAAGTTTATGAAATGACGTTATAACTAAAATACGGAGACTTCTAAATTAAATCGAAATATTAACCGACGTTTAATAAAACAAATTGAATTCATGTTATTTTATTAAATCAATATGATTTCCGAATGATTTGGGATTACGTTTTTTTTTTTTCAGAAAATTTACATACCTACCTATTATGATATCTATCGATGTAGGTATACACCAAATGGTGATTTATTAAAAAAATCCGTTTAAATAATTTTAATAACGAAATTAGATAAGTGCTAATAAAATGATTAGTATAAGTTAACTGTTTTTTGTCTTATAAATAACCGTGTCGTAATGATCAAAGGCTCTAGACGTAGCGGTCGCTGTGGCGTCCTTGCCAGAATTTTCACTAACTGCAATAAGCTACTTTAATGATTGTTATAAAGGCTCACTCAAACGGTGGTTAAGTCAGTTCAGTTCACGAATCCAAACCAAAGACTTGGATTAATTAAACAAAACATCACAATGAGGACGCTAGCCGCCCTACTCGTTTTAGGATGCGTTTTAGTCATTTCTTCAGGTCGGGAAATAGCCCAAAAAGAAACCGACCTTGTCGCAGCAGCGACGCACAGTAAGGGCCATCACCACGAAGAAGGCGGAGGCAAGGAGCACCACGGAGAACACCACCATCACCACGACGAAAAGGGCCATAAGGGACACAAGGGACATCATCATCATCATAAGGGCGAACACGACGAGCATCACAAACATCATCACGAAGGTCATCATCACGAACATGGCGGCCACCACAAAAAGCATCATGATGAACACGACCACCATGGCCACCATCATGAGCACGGCCATCACCACAAAGGTGGCAAGCACCACCACAAGAAACACCATGACAAGGGAGAAGAGACTGAAGGCTACCACAAGAAATATCACAAGGACGAATACCACAAGGACCATCACTTCTATGATGATCACCACAAGGAAGGAAAACATCATAAGCACGGCCATCATCATGGACATCACGAAGACCACGGAGGCCACCACAAAAAGGGAGGACACCATCACTCTGGTCACCATGAACACCATCATGGAAAGAAGGGTCATCACGATAAGCATCATCATGATGAAGATCATAAGGGACATAAGGGACATCATGGCCACGAAGAGCACCACCATGACCACCATGAACATGGCAAGAAAGGAGGACACGACGACCACAAGCACTGGGGATTCCACCACGGCAAGCACTGACACTTATATTGTTAAGATATTTGTTATCATTATTTTTTTTACCCACAAAACATCCTTGTAAATAAACATTTTATAACCTTAAAATAATTTCATTTCTGATAAAAATATTCCACAATTTTTTTATTTATAATTTACAAGAAAAATTAAATAGACACGAAATAAATTAGAATTAGAAAAACTGAATTATTAAATTGTACATTGTATTAGGCCGCGTGACGGAACTAATTGTAATAAACCGTAAAACGATGTCGTCAGCTCAGTCGACATAATCATTCGCCCAGAAATCTGCAGCAATGATTGCCAAAGATCACTTTGTAATCGACAACAGATGAAAGTATTGTTATCTATAAATTCAATGTTCGGAAACGGTTGTGTCAGACCGACTTTAACTCTGTGCTTGACTACGCCTCATAAGTAAGTATTGATTTCTACCTTCCTGTACTAAATTGAGTTCACATTACTTAATATTTATCTATATGTTAAAGTAACTTTAAATTTAAATATAAAACTAAACGTCAGTTATATCTTAAATTACAGAAAGATGAGGCGAATATTTCTAGTATTGCTTCTAACATGGACACATGTTTTAATATCAGCAAGAAACGTAGGTGAAGCCCAAGATGATCAAAAGAAGTTGGTTACTTCTGGTACAGATCTGCAGCCTGCGCCTAGTAAAAAAGTAGACCAAGTGCCAGAAGGAACGGAACACAAAAAAGGTAAAGATAGCAAACAAGAAGCCGGTGGCGGTCACGAACATCATGAGCATCATCACAAGGACCACGAAGAGAAGGGAGACAAGGGGTACAAATCACATCACCACCATGACAAAGGCGAACACGGAGAACATGAGAAGCACCACCATGAAGGGCATCATGATGAACATGGCGGTCACAAGAAAAAACATCACGACGAACATGATCATCATGGCGAACACCATGAAGCTGCGCACGGGCATAAGGGTGGTAAATTCGGGCACAAGAAAGGTCACAAAAAAGGGTCTAAAACTACAGGTTTCCATCATAAATCGCACAAAGACGAATACCATAAGGAGCACAAATTTTACGACGACTTCCATAAAGGCGGCCATCATCACAAGCACGGAGATTTCCATGGACATCACGACAAAAAGGAAGGTCATCACAAAAAAGGTGGGCATCACGAGAAGGGACATCACGAAAAACATCATGGAAAGAAAGGCCATCACGACAAAGGACATTACGACGAGGACCACAAAGGTCACAAAGGGCATCATGGACACGAGGAACATCACGCGCATCACCACGACCACGGCAAAAAGGGGGGCCATACTGGAGGCAAGGAGCATGGCTACAGCCACGGAAAGAAAGGCTAAACACAAAGGCAAAACAAGTCAATTATATTGCACTTTCAGTTACATTTTATATTTTTGTTATATCAAGTTCTTTTTAGAACATCAGTATCTAATATTTGTTGTTAAAAAAATAAATAAAATGCAAAAAAAACTATACAAATAAAAACTAAAACAAAAAAATCCAACGGTTAAATAGTCAAAAATTAGGCTGTGAGTTTTGTAAAGTCTAAACTTTGTAATTACGTAATTTTCAATAAAAAAATAATATTTTAAAATGTTTTATTTTTAATCCAGCGCTATTTATCTTACGTTATTCATTCGTCCATGAGTTGAGAATAATACTTAGATTTGAAATAACTTTTTACCTTGAACATTTCTGAGCCCCGGACAACACCCAGGTAAACGTATTTTAGAATTATTTAGTCTCAAGAAGGCGATTGCTATTTTCATTTACTAGGAATACTGTGCTATTTGATAATAAATTTGAGCAAGGGGAAGTTACTTAAATTGCAATTAAAGATTATGATGATGATGATATATGGTATAAGATACCGTGTAACGACGACGTATAAAATCAAATAAATAAGAAAAAATGATAATTATTATATCAATGATAAGAAACGAATAATTTATTCATTCATAAACTCGCAACATCTAGCAAACAAACTAGCGTTGACCAAATAATATAGGTCAGACTTTTCTTTTTTAGGCGAATTAAATTTAATAAAAATCAGTTAATAATGCCTATGTCAACATTTATCAACATTTAATAGAATTAGGTTTTTATCGAAGTTAGAATTCGTATAAATTATCTCTACATTAACACTTCTTGAACCTCAGAGCAATTCTTAACACAACCACTATAAGGTAGGAATATGATTAAGGTAAATGCCACCGCAATGAAACTAAGAGTTAGATCACCGTGAAAAAGGCATTTAAAAATAAAAATGCTCTAGAACGCATCAGCTTTCATTTTACCTATTTCTGGCTTATCGAAACTATGCTGCTGTCTTACTTAGGATTAACACCGGTGTTTATATAGGCTGCATTAATAACATAATGCTTATTTCATGGTATGATTAAATACAATATTCTACTAGTGTGTGAGTGATACAAATACAAGGTTTTATATTTTATGTATAGAATACTATGTTTATTCTAAAAATAAAATTTTTAGAATGCTATTTTAAATTAACAGCAACTTTATAGAAATAAAAATAATATCAAGTTATACAATGTTTTAATGAAAATTAAATCATTAAAATTTACAAAAGTGTCATCAGTGGGGCCAGATGATCAAACTCAATCTTTTCAGTTATATTTTTCGTTTTAATATTTTCATCTTGATTGGCAATGAAAATCAAATCACCATCATCCCTCCATCCATATTTTTTCACCCAATAATTTAAAGTGACATCTGAAATAAAAATAAAAATTAAATGAAAAAAACAACAAAACAATGCTTCAAGTGCATTGATGTAAAAGTTTACAAACTGACAAAAATTGCAAAGTAACCTTTAATAACTTTAATTACACTATGGAATCACCAAGCTAGATTTTTACCCTCAACTATACAACTACTATACTATTTCCATTTCTTTATTTTCTCGATGACAGATTGACGCCCATGTAATTTTATGTTGTTAACGTTAAAATGTCACACAAATAATACTGTACTTCATGGACAGGTAGTGATGTGCTACACATAATGATTACTATAGGAGCTATAACGATAAACGTAACATGATAACAGACCCGTTTTTTTTTACAAAATGTAAGAAACTAAACTACTGCCGGATACTTTTGTACAAATTAATTAACTATAATATTATATTACATATACTGTAAAATAAGTAGTTATAGGTAAGTTCTCAACAACGAAACGAAATAATTATTACGACAGGTAATCTTTATTTATTTATTTTAATCAAAATTTGATGAATTGTTACTGTCAAATATGCAATCGATGTTATTGCTTATTTGGTCACAACACTACAAAGAACTGTCATCGAGAAAATAAAGAAATGGAAATAGTATAGTTGTGAAAACATTGCCCATTCATATGCCTTAATACTCATAGGTACAATGATTATAGCATTGTGAATATAAGAATCTAAGTACAAAGTTCCATATATTATAATATTGGTAGCTATTGTCAAGTAGACCTTATATCAACAATAAAAAAAAAATGGAAATAATATACATTTAGCCCCTGGGTGAGTTATTAACTGTAACATCAATTTGTTCATCCAATATGCCCTCAATTTTTGGCACTCTATTGTAACTGTTTTTTTTATTCAACAGTTATGATAAGACTTTAACACTAGCTAGGAGATATTCAAAAATAAATACATATTCTTTCCTAATCAGTTCATAGTGAATTTGACATGTTTTAAATTTATAAAAATTTCGAGACACCAGAATTATATGTAACTTATACTGGCAGTGACAGAAAAATAATAATTTATACATACCATCTATACCACCCAATAGGTTTGCAAGATTGTTTTTGTCAATAGTCTGGAATGTGATCCCCACTACATGACAGACAAACTTTCTGATGGAATCGTGGAAGCTACTAATGCGGTTGCAGAGCTCCGGCATTTGGTGCACTCTGTTCCAGAATTGGGCGAAGTCACACTGCTCCAAGATGTCAGCTAGGTATTTAATTTGAGATATTGTTTCATTTTCAACCTGGAATGGAGTAAAATCAGATTATGTAAGTAGGCCTCATCAATCCTTCCTGTATCTACATGTAATAGCAACATTTGAGTGTATTGATTCACTCTATACTATAAGTTACTATAAGATTAAGGCAAAATAGATCAGATACCCCGAAGTAATATCAAATGCCTCATTAGTTCTGGTAATGATGGAAAAATGTAAAACATAAATATATAACATTCTGTTTGGTCAGGCCATAGATTAGTCTATGGGCCAGGCCTATACTATTTTATTAGGCTTAAATAAGATAAATCTTGCTTTTAAAATATGAAATTAGTGAATTTTAAAAAGTAATAAGAAAAGTAAAATAATAATATTTACCACAGACTCGAGAAGCAGGCATTTACACAAAGTAAAATCAGTGTGAGGGAAGTTTGTTAGAGCCTTCAGTAGGATCTGGCACGTAATATCGGGGTTGAACTTTTCAGGGTTAACCTGGTACAGTTTCAAAACTGCTAAGTTTGCTTCTAAGTCGTATGTGTTTTCTCTCGATTGCATTTCTACATATCGCTCTAATGTCTGAAGATTAGCTGGGTTGTATCTGCAAAAAACGAATAGTTAAAATAGGAACATCATTCATTACGTTACAATCATGCTTGTTTAACAAAATATTTATTTAGCACAAAACAAAATACAAAGTTTCTTATGTAAATTATTCCCATATCGTTAGTGCAAAAAATTACAACGTAAATGTATTTAAAACAACAATATTTTGTATGTTTGGAATGTTTGTGAGGTTAGAAAAACAAGACGTGTAATGAACATACCTTTCGATACTCTTTAATATGTTTGCAACAGTTTGTCGCATAGTTTCAGCCATTTTTATATAAACAGAAATTTACGAATGCTGAATTATAGAAATATGTATAATCCCTTTACATAAAAATAGTAAATAAGAATTTCTTGTCTTTCTACTCAACGTAATGCTAGTTTATGCTAGCCTGGCTGCTAGAATAGTGTTACTAACTCTAAAAAATCCTAGTATTACTATACTCTTTTTTGTTTCATGCTGGGCTCCACGGCTAGGTTCAATATCAATAGTCCCTAAAATAATTTTACCACGGCTATTTGACAGTGAATAAAAATCGCCCAGACCAGTATGTCGTCAAAATTCAGGAATTAGGTATTCATTCTAGTGTAAGGAGTTTTTAGGAAAAGTGAAAAGTCGTACTTATTTTATTTGTCAATAAAATTAAAGTTTTCACATTATTAAGAGATTAGTCTAAGATATATTAAATATCTCAGAGTAATTATTATGATCATATTCTGAGGTTAAATATTGATAGATATAAACATTAAATTTTTCCACTTGGGTAGTTTTGATAACCTAGCAACATTATGATGGCCTGTGACGCCCTTGCCACACGCAACAAATGTTAAGTGGCCGAAAATGGAATTACCGTCATATTTTTACATTACCGCGGAGTGTGGCCAGTGTTAAACCAAAGAACTCCCATGAAACTGGAATTTGTTAGCTAATGTTTTAAATTATTATTAAAAATAAACAATTGTTGTTTAAGTGAAAAATAATAATATTTGTAAGTTCATAAAATAATTCATCTTAATTATGTAGCTTATATTTTCAGCTGTCTTTCTTCAGATTTTTATACAACATGCATAGAACAACATGTTATAAGAGTAGTATACGAGCATGCACTCCAACTGATGATAAGTGGCTACTGCCTTAGGAGTATAGGTGTTCTGTACTACTGCTTTCCATGGAAAACTATTATCATCTACAGATAAGATTGATTCTGCCGCTTGTAAAGATTGCCACTATCCCTAAGGATTAAGCTGATGGGCCTTAGAAAAGTATGCTTTCCTTACCACACCCTTCAAACCAAAACACAGCACCGCTTAACATTGCAGATAACAGGCAGAAATAGGTGCGGCTATGGTGCCGCTGGATTCGAACTACACAGGTTTCTACCACCTAAATGATTTGAATTTGTATGCAATATATCGTACACAACATTAATAAAATGCAGGCAAACAGAATGTGATAAACTATTGTATGTGATTCTTTTTTTATTTTGTGATGCATAAATCCAATTTTCTATTTTAAAAATTAAACAAAAAATATGGTGAGATTTAATATTTTTATTAAAACAAAACTTATGACCTTAGACCTACTTAAAAATAACTTACATAGAATCTTTATTTTGCTATTGCTTTTTAAAGCTTTTTAATATGGGGTATATATTATCAAATGCTTCATATATTTCTTGGCGTACTTTAGCACCGGTTAACACTACTTTACCAGACACAAAAATTAATAATACAATTCTAGGTTTCACCATTCTATAAATAAGTCCAGGAAATAGTTCAGGCTCATATGAGCTGAACTGACAATGGGTTAAAACCAGACCTTCTAGACGAATTGGAAATTTCACATCACAACTGCCAACCATATTCTGGATTTTGAAGTCTAAAAATTTTGCCTGAAAAAAGAAACAATTATAAAAGATTAGATCGAATATGGTTGTAAAAATTAACAATTATTAACACAAATTATATTTTTACACAACTGTGTAAGGTCATGTTTTTTTGAGTGTGGATATGTTATGTCTACACACCCTGCAGCACAAACAGCATGACAGATTTTAAAGTATGCAATATTGTTAAACTAGTCTAAATTGTGAACTAGTCGAAATTGCGAAAGGTGATTTGCCAGCCGTTGCAGCATATTTTTAAGCAGTTGGCTTTTGTGTCTATATAATTATGATACATATCACTAAGGCATAATTCAAAAGTTTACATACCATAAATCCTAGTTTCTGAATAATTCTTGCATATTTTCTAGCAGCCAATCTCGAATCCTCTTCACTTTTGGCACCAGTGCACACCATTTTTCCTGAAGAGAATATTAGTGCAGTTGTCCTTGGCTCCCTTATTCTCATGATTACAGCAGCAAATCTCTTTGGGTTGTATTCTGCGTTACGAGCATGAAGGGCAATTTTTTTCAAATCAAGCTTACAACCAAGATTAACTGTAGACACAATGTTTCTGAAAATAAAATAATAAAGATCAACTTATATGTATTGTTTTTTAAGTTATATATTATTAGGAATGTATAAGAATGTAGAATTAATATGGAAATATATAATAATAACTCTTTCCTGATATGTAGATTTTCCACGCAAGCAGCATCCCTACCTACAAATCAAATCAAATCAAATCAAAATTTTTTATTCAAAATAGGTTCTTTACAGATCACTTTTTGAATGTCAAAGCAACTACCACCACTTCACAAGGTGTTTCGTTATGGAGAAGAAGCGGCGAAAGAAACTCCATAACACACATCTTTTAAAAAAAATGTTTTTGACAATGTTAACTTAACGTAATGGTACATGAGGAGCTGGAGCTAATTCAGACCACACCGTTTTGTCAGTCAAATAATCACTTACTTTATAGTACGCTTTTTTACATAGAGTTAGTTTGACGACATGTTTAAACTTTTTTTCTGTGAGATTCAAAATGTGGTCGGGTATTTTATTGTAGTAGCGAATACAGTTGCCCACGAAAGATCTAGCCACCTTACATAATCTACGTTTAGGAATTACTAATTTATTTCTATTTCTGGTATTAAAGTTATGGTGGTTACTATTTTTTTCAAACATATCAGTGTGTTTTCTTACATACATAATATTTTCATAAATGTATTGACTATGCACCGTCAATATATTAATAGTGGGAAACAGTTCTCTTAGGGACTCACCACGCCGCAGACTATATATTGACCGTATTGCTCTTTTTTGAATAGTAAATATAGAGTCTATGTCAGCAGCACTGCCCCACAGTAGAATGCCATAAGACATAATGCTGTGAAAGTAACTGAAATAGACAAGTCTGGCAGTGGGTATGTCTGTTAACTGTCTAATTCTTCTGACTGCAAAAGCTGCAGTACTAAGTCTGCTGGACAAAGCAGAGATGTGGGGACCCCACTGGAGTTTAGAATCAATGGTAATCCCCAAGAAAACAGTTTCATTGACGAATTGCAAAGTCTCACCATTTAGAGCGACATTCATCCCCGTACTCCTTACATTTGGTAGCATAAATTTAATACATTTAGTTTTATTAGAATTCAAGAGTAGGTTGGTACACCTACTGATGTTAATTTTCTAGCTTCTATTACATATACAGGGTTACTGATAATTCGATACATTCCCTTGGAGGGGTAAAAGTAGAGCTCATTTGCAATAGATTTTGTCATTAAGTACCCTAGCCGATAGTGATTTGTTTTTGAGATATTCAAGGCTATACATATTAACGGCTATTATTTTAATAATTTGTACAACACATTCCATACATCCTTTTTATGCAAACTCACTCTGAAGTGGAAATAAAAAGGGTTGTTGTATCGAACCCTAGCAAATTAACCTCCATAACGTAAAGTTTAAGAGTACTACTACAGCGTATTGTTATTTTAAGGAAGTGTTGCGATGTTAGGTATAAGATTATGCACAAAAATAGGATCAAAATAGGACATTCACTTAGGAACATTTTATTGTTTGCCTGAAATCGGTATTTAGAAATAAAACACAAAAACTTGAATATCTCAAAAACAAATCACTATCGGCTAGGGTACTTAATGACAAAATCTATTGCAAATGAGCTCTACTTTTACCCCTCCAAGGGAATTTATCGAATTGCCGGTAACCCTGTATATGTGATCATTGTTTTCACCTAGGAAAGCACATAGTAAGTACAGTCAAATGGTCTGTATGGATGTTTGAGTGACTGACCGATTTTATATCAACTATTTATAAAAATGAAATACAGCAACTCACTGTAATTGTGGTAGTATTCCTGGATCAGCTGAATGTGGGGTCATTGGAGTCATAGGGGCAGGGCTACCCTGGCACATCATCTGTTGGCTGGCTAGACTAGCACTTGTTATCAATGGAGACATCATGTTTTGCTAAAATCATGAATAAATATTACAAGTTTAGTTATACTTTTTGGAGGGAAAATCTAATATAACTTATCACTCAATATAAAACATTGATATAAATGTACCGGCGTTTGTGGCTGCATCATCTGTTGGGGTGTCGCGTAACTAGCAGTCGGGGCATACGTGTGCATGGTTCGTTGAGGCGTTCCCATGAGCCCAAATCCAATGAGGGGAGAAGAGCCCAATGAACCCAACGAGTGCTGTTGTTGTTGTTGCTGTTGTTGTTGCTGCTGCTGTTGTTGTTGTTGCTGTTGCTGCTGCTGTTGCATTGCATTTGGCAATATTTGCTGGTCCTCTTCTGGTTGATGTAAGGGTGTCCCTATTCCCGGGATATTGTACGGACTTGGAAGCATTTGATCCATGATTGCTGTGTGAACCTCAACTTTTCTGTTATAATTCTTTAAACCGTATCAGTATTATTTTAATTCTAAATACCTTACATTAAGTCAAATACGCAAAGTAAACGAAAACCATCAACATTCAACATCAACCACCCGCTTGTCAAATTGTTAGAATTAATGTCAAGTCGACTGTCAGGCGAGAAATCAGTTTGTTACAGATAAATAATTTTGGACGATCTAACAGCATGTTCGGATTAAACAATGCATGCCATATTTTGTAAAAAGTATGTTGATGACATTGTAATAATTTTGTATAATAGCAATCATAAATACGGAAATGGTTCTTATAATAAAGTTCGGTTAAAAACAAGAATCCAAAGAAGTAAAAGTAAAATACTATTTTTGTTATTCTGTCAAATGTCATTATTTCAAAGCCGTAAAACACCATTTAAAAAAAAAAAAAAAAAAAAAAAATCAAATGTCATTAGTGTCACTCAGGACACTCAGAGATTGTCGAAAACAAAGTTGTTACTAGCATTGAGCAATTTAAAATTATTTTTTTTCCACTTTTCAGTACTTGTTAATGTCTATTTGACCGACAAATGGTTCAAACTTTGTACTAATCATGAGAAGTGACACAGAGAAAGAAGCAGGAACTTACATCCTCCGAAATTATGGCCAGTTTTTCAAAAAACAGTACCAAGACTTTATGTCCCTATCTGGACACACCCACGGCATATTGGAAGAAAACAAAACATTTACACCTATACAAGTTGTAATGGCACCAAGTGAAGCAACATCAGTCACAGCACTTGTAGCATCTGATAATACTGTGATGACAAAAGTTTTAAGTGTATTGTCATCATTATGCGTTGAAGCAACAGCCTTAAAAACAGAAGCACTTGAAAAGTTTGTAATTTATCTTTTACTTTAATTGCTTAATGTATTAGAGTGTACCTAAATGCTGTTACATGCAATTCATATGACTTATTTAATGGTGACAGAATAAATTTACAAACCTCATCGAATGCTAGTTACTTGTAAACAATAAAGCTTCATGAACTGTCGTCAGATATTTTGTACCAGGTGTACATAAGTAAAAAATGTTGTTAAAGCAGATAATCAATGGTTACCTTCTGAAATTTAAGTTTAAAATATCTTGAACTTATAGAGGATTCAAAGAATGACGAGAGCTATCAAAAGTATCAGATTGAAATCAGACTCCTTTTCATGTACTAACATATCCGCCTACATACCATATATTTAATCATATTCTGATTTTCGAAGGTCCAATGTCAAGTTATGATGTGATTTTTTAAGTAAATTGTATTCATTCATTTTTCAGGCATTTTCCTTTTTTATCAGTGTATGATGAATATTCAGACAGCAGTGTTCCTCTTCAAATGGAATCAATATGTCAGCTGAGTGCATTCACTACCCGCTGTAATGATATTCTGCTGAATCTGTGCTCCCAAGTGTTTGCTATAATCAATGAAGGAATTATTAACCTAAGTAAGTAATGTCTCAATATATGTAATACTAAATATGTACTATGTTTCTTAAGATGGTATTTTCATTTCATTACTATATTAGCATTCTTTTTTCCATAAGATTGAAGGAACAGATAATAAGATTATAGGTAGTTACTGCTGCGCTTGGACATTTATTATTTACTCTGGTATATAGATGTGGATACATCTTAAAAAAAAATAAGGTTTAGATTAATTGATGGTAATCTGTAAATAAATTGGTAATGACAAATTTGTTCGTACCTTATTTCTTGCTTGTTTCTCAACTGTTTTTTTTTTTTTTATTTTTTCTCTGGTTATTTTGGTAATTTGATGAGATTTAGTGTTATCAATAAATGAAATTTCCTGATTATGGACCACTAGTCAATGACAAATAGGTTGATAATAATCATTCTTACACCTGTCTGTTATCCTTTTTACAGATGGCATTCAGTGGCATTATATCATCAACAACATTGGGGAGACATTTACAATATTGGTTTTACTAGAGCATCTGATAGCACACTCTACAATAATATCCAATTGGAATAAATACACAAAAAATCTAAAATCTTGTTCTTCACCAGAAAGTCTTGATTTTTATGATGCTCAATTGAAAGCAATGATGTCAGCTGTTGATACTATTACACACAAGTTAATGAGTGATGACATTGTACAAAACTGTCTTCATACCCTATTAACCATTAGAAAAAAGGATTTGTCAGGAAAAAATATTTCAATGATATCATCAGAATTTACGAATTATTTAAAACAAGCCATTTCAAATCTTGATAAAATTGTACAGGAAAGACCCAATCTGCAGAACATGTATAAGTGCATTAAAATAAATGCATTATATGTTCTGAGCACACATATTTTTGGAAGTAATGACAAAAAAATGTTCAAATCACTGATTGAATTAAATACAAAGGTAAGCTTACCTTTGTAACATCATAATGCTAATTGTTCTAATGTTATCTCTCATTTGTTTCACTTGTCTTGTGTCTCACTTGTTTTTTACACATACAAACATTTTTTTTTTAATTTGCAGGCACATAGCATTCCTGTAATGGGAACTGTTATTTGGTTTCCAGAACAATTCCTACACAGACATGTACCATCACAGTGTAGTAATTACTCGAAACTTGCTCAAACCATGCTAAGAACGAGGCAAGCTTACATGAGCAGTAAAAAAGTGTCCCTGGCCAAGGATGTATTGAATCTGCAGAGTGTATGTTCCTTTTGGATACTAGATGTAGAAGAAATATTTTCAGCTAACAACAAACTTAGTGCTGCAGAAATGAGCCATCATGCGAAAACTATTTTAGATGGTCTGGAAGTTGCCTCAAGTATAAATTGTTCTATATTGACATTTGTTAATTTACATTTCTCTTTGGGGATTCCTTTGTCCAAAAACATGTTAATATCAATATTTGATGTGGTTGACATATTGAAGTCGCTAAGGGATGCGGTAAATAGAAATTACGACCAAATAATTAACTCAACCACCATGATAACACAGCATTTGATATTTCAAGCGGCATCCTCAATTTTTGAAGTGAAGAAAACATTAATGTGTGATAAGAAATATGCCAACAAAAGACTAGATGAACTAACTTGCATTGTAATAGCAGAACAAGCTATAAAAGGTGCAGCAACGGTTGAACGCAATATAGCCACTAATGTTGCTCTCAGTTTTATTCCAGAAACAACATATTTAGAGGACAGCTACAGTAAACTTGGTATATTGCTAGAAAAAGTTCAAACACTCTCAAGTTTCACAAAAAGCATGGAGCAATATTGTAACTGTTCATGGATGTTATGGCATCAAAATATATTTCCAATTTATTTTGAACAAAATTTCAGTAACAATATAAATGCTGTCAGATTAAAATATTTCTTAATGGTCTTGGAAGACTGTGCGATACTGTTGCACAAAACCGACGCACAGTTCGGGAGAGACAAATCTTCAGAATTTATCGACAAGATAAAAACCTTGGTAGATACTAATATATTGAATGAAATCAGTCAAAATATAGAAACAAATTTACGTTTACATATTCACTCGCACTTACAACTTGATGTGGTAAATCCATTAGCGTTTGAAATGATAAAAAAGATATTGCTTGCCATCAATGTGTTTAGAATTCAGAGAATGTACATGGCAGTTGTGCCATCAGTTGAACACTATTTGTCCAAAACCTACTATAATTTAACAACTGTGGTTCTATCGGATTGGAAAACATACGGTGAAATGCGTCAAATGGCGAAACTAAAATTTAATCTCTCTACCATACAAGATAATTTGCCCACACAAACATTGGAACAAGGTTTGGATGTGTTGGAGATTATGCGTAACATTCACGTGTTTGTGGCTAAGTATCAATACAATTTGAATAACCAGATTTTCATTGAAAAGAGCAGTAACAACAAGCATTTAAATACGATAAACATACGACATATAGCTAATTCTATTAGGACACACGGGACAGGAGTAATGAACACCACAGTCAATTTTACATACCAGTTTCTAAAAAACAAATTTTATACATTTTCTCAATTCATGTATGATGAACAAATTAAGTCGAGGCTAATAAAAGATATGCGAAACTTTAAAGAAAACGCTAGTTTACTTGGAAATATGTATTCATACAAAAATGCCGAAAAGTTTAACAAAGGCATAAAAGTTCTGGGCCTGGCCGAAGATGGACAAAGTTATTTAGACTTGTTTAGAGAACTAATAAGTCAAATTGGAAATGCGATGGGATATGTGCGAATGATACGCTCCGGTGGCCGACATTGCTGTGCTGATGCAACGGCATTTTTGCCAAATCTTGAAGAAAAGAAAGTTAAAGAGTGTAGTGAAGAAAGCAATCTTGGAAGTATAGTGATTGAATCTGCAGAAAATTTCGACGAAAATATAAATGGTCTCATTTCCAATTTTATTCAAGGAACAGAATATTTCAAACTCCTTGTAGATGTTTTTGCACCTGTTTTTCGAAACCCAAAAAATGTTCACCTGAAAAATTTCTTCATAATAATACCACCATTGACTTTAAATTTTGTTGAACATATGATTCTATCTAAAGATAAGATGTACAAGAAGAACAAGGTTGGCGCTTCTTTTACAGATGATGGTTTTGCTATGGGTATAGCTTACATATTAAAACTTTTGGATCAGGTATGTATTAATGTTATTTTACCAATTAACCCTAATATATAAACTCGAAATTAATCAATATAATATCATTTGGTATAATAATAATAATATCATGTTGGTGTTTATAGCATTTAAAATGTTTTTTAATAGGATTCAAATTTCGAAGCACTTCACTGGTTTGATTCAATTTGGAACCATATAAAAAATGAAAAACAGACCATCGAGGAGCAGAAAAACAAAGGATCGCCCCAATTACAGCAAGCCTTGGCATTGACAGAGAAAAAAATTAAAACACTAGAAGAGGAATATAAGTTATTATACTATAGTCTGACAAGTGCCAGAATATTTTTCAGATAGTTGTGTTATCATCACAGACCTTGGTTATTACGGTTAGAGTTTGAGAACCACTGAAAGCTTGCAACTGAGCAAGCTTGCAGCTTACCAAGAATGATATTATCGATATTAACCATGTCGGTGGCAAATAAAGTTTCAAATTACTTGACCATGGTAATTTGTTTTTATGCTGTGTATTTGTTATGTATATTTCACTATAAGATTGTAAGAATTTAATTTTGATATTCATCAATTAGTTTAAATAAATAGTTGAATGTCCACCTCTTTGTCTTATTTGTTCAGGAATTAAAAAAAGGTATAAGAATATCACAATAGCACTATATTTGTTCTTCTAAAATTTATTGGAACAAAGTAGAATCTATACTCATAGGTACATCTCCTATTATTTTATACATATCTAATTAAAAATTTCATTGTCGGTTTTCCTAGTCTAATATACAGTAAGTAATAATAAAATTATGGTCTATTTCAAAAGATGTCAAGTAGATAGAAATTGAAGACAAATAAAATGGAAGTAACCCATTTAAAACAAGTTTTAAAAATTGTAATTTTATTCGAAGTTTACTACGTCCACTAGGTAGTATTTATATTTGTGGTGTTATTTTAATATAAAACACATTTTTAACAAATATTAAATGACTATTATTTAACTAATCTTTAAAACCACAACTAATTTACATTAAAATTTGCAGGGACAAATTATTTAGATATTTAAAGTATTACTTTACATTTAAAAATAATACCGACAGTAAATTTGGTTTTAATACTTAATCTAGGAGAACAAACAATGGTGCAGATTTATTGAGATTTATCATTCCGCATTGCATATGATTGAAATACACACTGTATAGCATTTTCTTATATTCCACAAATATTTACAACACCTTTTGTGAATTTCTAATGTCATTTTAATGCTAAATATATTTATATAGTGTTCCGTGAACAACACTTCTAAAACTATGAGCAACGTTCACCAAAGTAAAAGCAACACCACGCACGATCGCAGCACACTCAGTCGGACTGGTCGCGGGATTCCGCGGGCGAGTGCCCGAGGGAGGGTCCCGAGGAGTGTCCAAGGGATTGTCCCGAGGAGTGTCCGGGCGAGGGGCTGAGGGCGGGCTTGGAGCGCGGGTAGTCGTTGAAGATGTGTATGTGCGTGACGCGACGTCAGTCCGCCTCGTGCTCGTGCAGCTGCGCCAGCAGCGCCGCGCGACGCGACTCCAGCTCCGCGTCGCTCCACACCGCCGAGCTGCCGCTCCTGCACCACACAAGCACAACCATCATTATTCAATCGCACACTAGCCTTGAGTTTTAGCGAAAATATGACTTCTTTGCGTAAAATTTTAGGGCTGAGGCAGAAATGTCCCATTTTTGCTTTTTTACACAATGAGAACAAATATCTAGCACGCTGATAATTAGATACTATGTAGTATCTTATAATCAAGCCCAGACAGGATGAGTGTATTTACAAACTGAGATTTGCCACAGATGCACTACTACCACCGAGTATCACGCAGTGAATAAGTATCTTCTTAACCAAACCCTACAAACCTGAACACAGCAGTGCTAGACGCTTGTTATAAGGCAGATATAAGTGTCGTAGTGATGTCTCTAGTATCAAGGGTTCTACCACTTGTACCATATGTAACTTACTCCATTTAGGGCAACAATTTTACCTTATATGTATCACGAATGCGTGTGGAGCTTTTGTTACACCTTGTCACAAATTAAAAAAGGTGGTGTAAGTGACATGGGTACCTGTCCTTCTTGTCGCGCTTGTCCTTCTTCTTCTTGGGCTTGTGCGCGAGCTCGGCCAGCTCGTCGTCGGGGCTGCCGGGCGCGCTGCGCTTGCCGCGCCGCGGCCGCCGCGCCTCCGCCTCCGAGTCCGACAGCCCGCCCTCCTCCGGCGTAGGTGACTTCTACCACACAAAATACAACATTAGCTCATTACTACCCCGCTGTTGGGTGTGAGCTCCTCTCAGGATTTTTTAGGAAAACTTACAGCTAGTACATAGTGTAACATAAAATCATAATACAATAGCCATTTAAAAGTTTCCACATATAGACTTAAATTAAATAACTTAATAAGAAAAACAAGTCAGAAGACAACAAATTAATAACAATTGTAATCCAAATGAGTTGGTAAAGAAATATTAGTTAGCTTAGATATTTTTAACGCGGGTGAAACCGCGGGGCACAGCTAATTAACAATATTTACTGGCACAGGGGTGTGCTTGCGATGCTTCTTCTTGGATTTCTTGGGTTTGCGGCCCTCTTCTGAGGACACAGAGGCGACGCTGGGCACCGGAGACGGCGAGCGCGCTACGACTGGTGATGCCGACCGGGACTTCGACTGTAAAGTTAAAGCGTAAATTTATTTAGGTGAGCTTATTTGGGCTTGGCAGAATCATAGAAATTCGCATCACCGACGTGCTAAAATTAAAATAAGGTATGATAAGTAGTAGTAGAAAAAAAATATAACTATGCCAATATTGAAAACATTATTTGTACGAGATTTGCGCATCTATAATTGTTATTTGAAGTGCAGCGATCTGAAAACCAGACATGAATATAATATTAAAATAAATAGAACCCATCCTCAAATTTGTCTCTTACATTTGAGGATGGATGGATGGTAAACTGTAATCAAATGGGTAAAATGTGGATGTATTAATTTTGAACCAGACCGTTTTAAATGTTAAATTGGAAAAAAAATAGTACATTACAATACGAGGACGAAAAATTTTTTTCTGACAAGTGTGAGTTTGCAGGCCGAGCCGCAGGCGAGGACTGCAATCACACGAGTCAGAAAAACATTTTTCGTCCGCGTGTTGTATAAAATTTTATATTACGGGGTCGGAAATGGGGGTTTTGCGCACGCGAAGCGTGCGTAAAACGTCCATTTACGCACGCCGTGATATAAAAATAGTTTTTACTTGTTATTAATAATGTAGTGTAGTATGCGTAAGTAGTGTAGTAGGCGTAAAAATATTACCAGAGAAGCCGAATGTGAACGTTTCTTCTTCTTAGACCTCTTAGACTTGCGCGGCTTCGGGTGGTGGTAGTGCAAACAGCTTTCTTCTTGCTCGTGTTGGAAATCCTGCAAAATAATAACATTATTATTATAAACACTTATATTTATTGAATATATTACTGCTAATTATAATTAGTTTTAGCGTTATGAGTCGTACATTTTAATACGACACAACATGCGAGTGCGACACATTAAACAAATACACGTCGAATTTGGGTTTGATTTGAATAATTCGTTATCAATTTCACACACACCACCACAAAATGTTAACCTTAACGAGTAGCGAATATACCTATTTACGTACTCATATTCGCAGCTATACATACGTATGCCAGATCTCGCGAATAATTGGCCCAGTTACTCGCCAAATAATGAAGAGTATGTAAACACTTCGTATGAGGGCAACATCGTTTAATTCTCGCTTAAAATCCTACACCCTACAGAAGACGGAAAAGCTTGCCGAGTGTCGAGTACAGCCGCGCCTGCTCGCCGGCGCCGGGCGAGCGTGTGCGCGGTACCTTGTATATGCGCGCGCGCTCGTCGTCGTCGGGCACGAGCAGCAGCGCGGCGGCGGGCAGCAGCGCGCGCGCGGCGGCCAGGCCGGCGCCGGGCGAGCGTGTGCGCGGTACCTTGTATATGCGCGCGCGCTCGTCGTCGTCGGGCACGAGCAGCAGCGCGGCGGCGGGCAGCAGCGCGCGCGCGGCGGCCAGGCCGGCGCCGGGCGAGCGTGTGCGCGGTACCTTGTATATGCGCGCGCGCTCGTCGTCGTCGGGCACGAGCAGCAGCGCGGCGGCGGGCAGCAGCGCGCGCGCGGCGGCCAGGCCGGCGCCGGGCGAGCGTGTGCGCGGTACCTTGTATATGCGCGCGCGCTCGTCGTCGTCGGGCACGAGCAGCAGCGCGGCGGCGGGCAGCAGCGCGCGCGCGGCGGCCAGGCCGGCGCCGGGCGAGCGTGTGCGCGGTACCTTGTATATGCGCGCGCGCTCGTCGTCGTCGGGCACGAGCAGCAGCGCGGCGGCGGGCAGCAGCGCGCGCGCGGCGGCCAGGCCGGCGCCGGGCGAGCGTGTGCGCGGTACCTTGTATATGCGCGCGCGCTCGTCGTCGTCGGGCACGAGCAGCAGCGCGGCGGCGGGCAGCAGCGCGCGCGCGGCGGCCAGGCCGGCGCCGGGCGAGCGTGTGCGCGGTACCTTGTATATGCGCGCGCGCTCGTCGTCGTCGGGCACGAGCAGCAGCGCGGCGGCGGGCAGCAGCGCGCGCGCGGCGGCCAGGCCGGCGCCGGGCGAGCGTGTGCGCGGTACCTTGTATATGCGCGCGCGCTCGTCGTCGTCGGGCACGAGCAGCAGCGCGGCGGCGGGCAGCAGCGCGCGCGCGGCGGCCAGGCCGGCGCCGGGCGAGCGTGTGCGCGGTACCTTGTATATGCGCGCGCGCTCGTCGTCGTCGGGCACGAGCAGCAGCGCGGCGGCGGGCAGCAGCGCGCGCGCGGCGGCCAGGCCGGCGCCGGGCGAGCGTGTGCGCGGTACCTTGTATATGCGCGCGCGCTCGTCGTCGTCGGGCACGAGCAGCAGCGCGGCGGCGGGCAGCAGCGCGCGCGCGGCGGCCAGGCCGGCGCCGGGCGAGCGTGTGCGCGGTACCTTGTATATGCGCGCGCGCTCGTCGTCGTCGGGCACGAGCAGCAGCGCGGCGGCGGGCAGCAGCGCGCGCGCGGCGGCCAGGCCGGCGCCGGGCGAGCGTGTGCGCGGTACCTTGTATATGCGCGCGCGCTCGTCGTCGTCGGGCACGAGCAGCAGCGCGGCGGCGGGCAGCAGCGCGCGCGCGGCGGCCAGGCCGGCGCCGGGCGAGCGTGTGCGCGGTACCTTGTATATGCGCGCGCGCTCGTCGTCGTCGGGCACGAGCAGCAGCGCGGCGGCGGGCAGCAGCGCGCGCGCGGCGGCCAGGCCGGCGCCGGGCGAGCGTGTGCGCGGTACCTTGTATATGCGCGCGCGCTCGTCGTCGTCGGGCACGAGCAGCAGCGCGGCGGCGGGCAGCAGCGCGCGCGCGGCGGCCAGGCCGGCGCCGGGCGAGCGTGTGCGCGGTACCTTGTATATGCGCGCGCGCTCGTCGTCGTCGGGCACGAGCAGCAGCGCGGCGGCGGGCAGCAGCGCGCGCGCGGCGGGCCAGGCCAGCGCGGGGTCGACGTTCGCGTCGGCCAGCGCCCACTTGAACGAGCTCTCCAGCTTTTTCTGCGCCTTCGACTCCTCCTTCAACTTCTCCTTGTTCTTCGCCTCCGCCTGCACAGTGTCACACACGATTAATAAAGGTGGTATTAGTTGCTTTAGAAATTAATTACAACATTTGGGAAAAATTTCGTGATGAAAACTACACACCTCTTAGGTGTTCTTTAAGAAGATATCTAAGAAATGTATGAAGTTTACAAATTCGCAAAATGGCCTGGTTTCTCCTCCCTTTGAGACTAGACCAGTGTTCAACAGCAAAACAGTAATTGTTTGAAGATGAATAGAAAGAAAGTCACTTTAACAAGACATACAATCCACAGTAGTAATGCATGAGTGGCCAACTTAAATCAGAACTAAGAACTCCAATCCTAAGTCTAACCTAGCCAAAACTAATTTATAATATTTTGACAGCTAGTGATTATATTAAGTGGTGGTTAATCTCAAAGAATTCTTACATTATTTTTATTACAACGGATAATGACGCACCTTTTCAAGCAAGGAATTATAGGTGAGCTTCACATTGCCAGCATCCAGGGAAGCAGACTTGCTATCTTCACACACGACGGTCGCAAACTCTTCAAATGTCGTATCAGGCTTCACGTCGAATTCTTTCTCTTTCAGAATTTCCTTTATTACTTTCTTCTCATCGTGGAAGCGTGCCTTTAAGTTTTCTACATAGAACTTGAATAAGTCTAGTGGAGTGGAGCCGCTTTGACCTAACAAATATACTAATTAAATTAGATTTACAACAAGGTGTTACAAATATCACACAATATTAAAGAATTTCATACCTAGCATAGCAGAGAAACGCATATCAGCAGAGATGACCGGATAGAGCTCCACCCACAAGGACATCGATGTCAGTTTGCCCTCTTCATGTAAACCATCCAGTAAGGCCTAAATAAAAAGAAGTACCAATAGAAAAACAATAAATAGACCTTAAGGATCAGACAAAAATTAAAGTAAGAGTTTTTTGTGCAGAGTACATGCGGTAGTGTTTTTATTTCTTTAGTGCCGATATTTCACCTATTTTATAATTTCATTGATTTATTAATACAAGTGATTCCAAGTATCGGCACTAACGAACTTAAAACACTATCATGAGTAAACGTTCGAAAATATAAAAAAATCATTGCGCGATGATATCGGCCTAAAATGTTAAATAAGTATATAATGAGGCCATTTTTTAAACCAATTCTTGTAACTTATATTTATGAAATATTTATACTTATATAAGCACGCGACACTACGTGTGAGACGTTAGAAATTTAAAATCTTACCAAGAAATTGTCTCTATTTTTCCTCTGTTGTCGCTTGTTCCTTTTTTTCACTTGTTCCCTTTCTTGCAAATATTCCGCCTCCAAATTTCTTATGTGTTGTTCAAACACTAACAACAATCAATTATTTACATTATTACATTAAAATCCACACACAAAAAAATACGCGACAAATAGATAATCTCTCTTCTTTAGGAAATCGGTTGAAAACACTTAATGAATATACTATACTACTAAACATAAAAAACGATGTACTGAGGTTAAATAGTTTTATACAATGGAAAATATTATGCCACAAAGAGAATCAGTCCCATAACTCAGCAGCCTACAAATGAGACTTACTGACATATAAATAAATAAATGTAAGTCATACATACCTATTAACGCATCTTCTTTGTCCATGCCCAGCAGATTAACATCATTTTTAAAAGCAGAGTTCTCTAGTAGCAACACCTGCGCTTCACTCCACGTACTGCTGTATGTGATTTCACTCATGTTTTCCAACACCTATATCATTCATTACATTAATGAAAAAGTTACAACAATACATAGACTTAAAGTAAATATATTTACAGATGTGTCCTTTAATTATATTTGCTTAGGTATGTATTGAAAGAAAAATAATGAGCATACATTATTAGTGAAATCTATATATATTTCATGAATATATCATTTCTTATATCAATTCTTGTAACTTATACATATGAAATATTTCATGCAATCTATATAGATTTCACTAATATTGTAAATATATTGCTTGATAAATTTATGCAATCTATTTACTATGACATTATCAAAATTGCAGTAACTTACTTGGGCTAACATTTTCATATTTCTTTTCTTCAAAGTTTTCGCTTCCTCTTTTTCACGTTTAGCGATAGTGAATATACAATCTTCATAAATATCGCGACGATCTGATTCGGGGACGCATCGCCAAATCTGGTCAAAATTAATCATTTTAAATTATCTCATTTGGATTGCACATACTTATATAGTAATTCCTAATTCCTTCGTATATACGATAATTACATAAAAAACTTTATGAAATAAAACTTTTTAATGTATAGTGCGTGTATTCTATTATTTTAGGTTTCAATTTAAACTATGAACACACAAAAATAACTAAAAAATTGCCTGCATGATATATAAATAGCTTCGAATTTACACCTAACAGAGTACAGTAACAAATATCATGCTAATATTTAATTACTTTCTTAGAACTCATTTCAATTAAAGTAATCAAAGATATTTTGTCACTGTTATTTTTAAGAGTGTTGCAAGTAACATTTGTCTTCATAAAACATATTTCAGTCATCTTACCTCAAGGTTATTAAACATTTCCTCACATTTATAATATTTAGTCAATGACGTTACACGGTCACAAGTCAGCAGGAACTCTTCCAAATTTTCTCTATTCTTTTTTGTTTTTAACCTAAAAAAAAATAACCAGAGTAAATATCCAAATATTTATGAATGTATTTCATGAAACTAGCTGGCACTCGCGGCTGCGCTCGCGGTCATAGGTCGATGACAATAGTTTTTGCTATTACTCTGAAACAGTACTTTTTTCGGGATAAAATGTACCTGTAGGCGACGCACTATTTGCTTATTTATATTATTATTTTAGCGCAGAAGGTTTTAATGTATTTTTCTTTTAATACGTTCTTATGTACCTATATTGTTTTTTCTATGTCATTCCTTCCTTCAAACGTTGTCATTAAATTTTCATCGGTTCTTCTGGCTTTTTCTATTAATGTTCCTCAAAATTCCACTAAACCCTACTTTTCTACATGCCTATCACCTATAGTACCTATGTCCTTCTCTGGACCCTTGTCAACATGTGAACAAAATTTCATGACAATCAGTTTGGTAGTTAAAGAGTAAAAATGTAACAAACAAACTCACTCTCGCATTCATAATAATATTAGTTAGGATGAGAATGTCCTACCTCTGTTCCTCTCTTTCATCCTTCAACTTCTGTGTCTTGTAAGCATTGAAAGCTTGTTTCTTCTCATTGAGTTTCTTAAACGTCGCATAACGAGGATCTTTTGAAATAATCTTCACACATTGCTCCCAGGTCGCATTTGACGGCACATTCTGTTTAAATTTATTTTTAATATCAATACAGATTAGTTAGTTAAGGATGTCAAGACATACATGAGCATGTTACAATTTGAAGTCTAATTTTATATTGAAGACACTGAGTTTTTATAGAAAAAAGTGCTCAACTGCTGTAGCATAATATTAGATAACTCTTATTATACTTACTTTCATATCTACAAGAAACCATACTTGAAAATTATTATTATGTACATATCATGTATAATTATTGTATGGTGTGGTAGTATTACATATTATTTAATAAAATGGGGGAACGTATTTCTGCCTTAAAACAGCAGTGTCAAGTACTGCCATGTTCTAGTTTGATGCAAATGGCGAAGAGACATTGTTCTAACCTAGTCCTCAACACAACCATGACCAACCTCAGATTGATTATGTTCATTGATCACAGTTCCGACTTACCATCAGATGGACTGCATGCTCTTATTCTACTTCAGTATAATCCAACATAAGGATAATTTCAATATAAAAGAATATATACAATGTGTAAGCTACAAAATAAAAACTGAATACTCACTCTGTCTTTCAATAGTTCTTTAAATGCTTCAACTGCTTCTTTTTTGTCTTTATACTGCAGTTCAGGTAACGCATCAGAAGATTCTGTGCCATTAGTTTGTGGGGGTACTGCTGACTCTTCAGGCTTAACTGTAATGATAAAATAAATAAAATAACTTTCATTGATTACTTTTTAATTGTCTGTATAACAATAAAAACATATAGACTTATTAATGTAGAGTCCGCGCCAAACTTCTAGTCCGCTCTAAATATAGAAACAAGTCGCGTCGCAACAGCAAATTGTAGATATTAGCGGGACGAAGACAGCGCGGGACACCCCGGCACCCTCCACTGCTCGCTCTCGCCTACGGGTAGAGAGCTGCCTTATAGAGTACTCTTACTGTTGCTTTGCAATATGTGCTTGTAGTTGTGTTGGACCTCATTGGCTCTCTGACTACACTGGCGCGCAAGACTAGAAATTTGGCGCGGACTATCCCAATATTTAAATATATATTCAATAACGTAATATGACCAATATCTTACTTTCATCGGGTATTGGTATAGAATTTGTGAGGGCAGGATCGATGGAGGCTAACGTTTTCGCCATGGCTTGATCCAGCGCCGAGCTGCCGGGCGTGGAGATGGCCGGCGACGCTGGCAGCGGCACTTCACCCGGCGGCACTTCTATACTTGCTGTTCTATAATGCATATCCACATTTTGTAACGAAGTTCCTTATCGCGCGTTGCGAAAGGGGGCCAGATGGAAAAGAAGCAACTTCACTTTTTGCTATAGTTGTAAGCCGTGCGGCGTGCGCGTGTTTCTCTGTCTGTCTCTCTCTATCATAGAAAGCAAGCCAGTTATTTTCGTTTCGTCTTTCTATTTCGCAGTGTGGTGTCGCGACGATTATTTTTGTTGAGTGTATACAGGTTTTTTGTACATAATAAATAATAAAAAATAACAACAAATTACATTATATTTGTTAATAATAAAAAAAAATATTATGACTTAAAACAAATAAAATTTTATTACAATTCCTTCACTAATTCATTGAAAGGAACTTCGTTCCATTCGGGTGTCCCTTAACACCTCTCATCTTTTTATTTTGTATCTTTATATAAAGGGTTTTTTTCAAATGGGCGTAGTCAAATCCGAAAGTATGAATAATGTGAAGTATGAATTTTAGAAATTTACCTGTTATACTGGCTGGGAATTGAAAGATTTCATTTTGGGAAAAAAACACACTGTACACGTCAAATTCTGATAAAAGGCAAATTAAAAGAAAATGTATTAAGTAGTAAGAAAATAAATAAATGGCAGCAATCCACATTGAGCAATCCAGGAAGTTCTATATCTGGACTTATGGTGTGTTCCTATTCCATTTGCTATTCTTGTAAGTCAGTTCAGTAATAGTCGAATTTAAAATTTAAATCTCAAGTAGTCTTTTATTTTACATTATAACGTCATAGAAACTTCATAGAAACAGGAAACAAATAACTTTACATCAACACTTGATCGCACAACTGTGATAATATTTAAATTTTTTAAAACAACTGAATATTTACTGAGCAGCTTCTTCGGCAGCAATTTTATCTTTTATTTCTTGAAGTTCTTTTGGAATAACCCAACTTGATTCCTTAGTGTCTATATTGTGATAGTACACCCTACCAGCATCTGTGGTGTACTCTTTCCAAACACAGGATGAAAGTAATTTCTGTAAAATAATAAAAAAAGCATTTGAATATTCATTTCATATTAAAATATTCATTCCTATTGAATTTTTGAAGGTGGTAGCACACTTTGTGGTTCGACTCCGGCGGCACCACCGCTACACCTATTTCTGCCTAATAACAGCAGTGTTAGGCGCCGGTGTGGTAAGGGAGACAGACTTTTCCGAGGCGTTCCAGCTTAGTCCTCAGGGGTAGCGGCGCATCTGTGGCCGACCTCAGGTAGGAATATCTAATCCTATCTGGGGTTGATTACAGATGTCCATGGGCGGCAGTAGCCACTTACCATCAGGTGGACTGCATGCTCGTCTGCAACTCTTATATTTAAAAAAAAAAAATTGCTAAACATTCAAGTGTTTTGGTGCACAAATGGAAGCAAAGCCATAGGTCATACCACCACACATATTTGACATATTTTTACCTTATAACAGCAGTATAAGTGCTACTGTATTTTGATTTAAAGAGTCCTCACTCTCCCTGGTACCTCTACCAGAAACACAGAAAGGTGCTCCACCTTCTCAGGATTGCAATGCATCCGAAGCCAACCTTATGTAAGATTTAAAATTTACTTTAGATGTTGATGAGTGGCAGTGCCACACCAGGTGAATTGCATGTTCATTTGTTACTTCAAAATGATATGTAAATGTTAAATGATAAAAGTATTATTATTAAATTATTATTATTAATTGAATTCAATTGTATTTAAATAATTTATAAATTTTAATGATCATAATACTTACTAATACTAGATTTGCATTCTTACTAACACACATGAATCAATGTAATCTATTAAATCAAATTAAATTTTTAAAAAAGATTGTGTTATGGTGAATAGTGAATGGCAATCTGAAATCTTTTAAAACACATCTTTAGTATCATAAAAACAAACTAAGCTGTATACCTCAGCCGGAGTCTTCAGGTCATCTGGCTTTTCCCAAAGACTTTGCTTTGTCACCGAGTTGTAATAATATGTACGTCCATCTGGAGCTTTGTGCTCCGACCATGGGCTCGTTTGATTAGCTAATGGGGATATTTCTGGAGCAGGCGCAGTAAGTTCCTTTAAAAAAAAATTAAAAGTTATTTTATATACATCTAGTTAGTAAAATTCAATGAAAACCCATATTTTACTAGCCTTAAATATATTGATTGTGTTTTAGATTATGGATGACACAATGTTGTAAATATTTTTTTGAACTGAGATTGATGTTATTTCTGTTATAGTTTTTGGATTAACGATGTGTGATGGTCTTTTAATTCTCCAATAATAGCTTATATGTAAATTAAAAAAAATGTATATGGTATAAATTATCTTTGAAAAATTATATTAGGCATTTATATTCAGTGCAACATGAAAGCAACAATATGCTCATTTTACTTACAGCTTTAAAAGGTGGAAAGCCTGGTGGTGGCATAGAGAAAGGTGCTAATAGTGGTGGAAATCCCATGGGGGGCTGCAAACCCATGTTTGGTGGCATCCCAGGAACCGGTGGCAATGAAACAGGTGGTGGTATAGGGGGTGGTATGCCCCCCATCATGGGTGGAGGCAGAAGTGGCCCTGAATTTATAAGACCAGGTGAACTGGTCCCGGTAGTAGGAGTATCCTGAAAATAAATTAACAGTATTTATAATTATAAAGCCATTTTTGTTTTAAAAATATCCATTTGAATAAAAAATGATGTTACTTGAAAATAAAACACAGGTATTAATAAAAACTGTTATTGCATACACTACAGAAAGTGTATTATTTTATTGAATAAAGGTAGGACTCGCATTGTGTTTGTAATTATGGATGATATGGAAGAAAAACCATCACTAAAACTTGATGGCATGCAACCATATTTTGACTATAAACATCTATAAATTTCTTATACATAGAGATGGAAAAATAAATAAGTATTTTATATATATCTTTATGTTTCAATCACTTTTGAGGTGGTTAAAGTTATCTTTCGAAAACAATGTTATTCCCACCCAGAATTAACACTTGATTCCTTAAATATGAATTGTGAATAATCAAATTGCATATAAAAAATGTATATTCATTTCTAGTCTCAATTAATTGCCATTCTGCAGGAGCCCACCAATCCGCGTCAGAGCAACGTAGTGAAGATACTATGAGACCTTCCCCTTTTGCAGAGAGACGTGTGGCCCGTAGTGAGACATGAAAGCATCACAGCCTCTCAATCTGATTTTGACTACATGTCAAAAAAAGTCTGCGCGAAAATCATACTAAAAACATATCTTTGCAACATTAGAATCATCTCTACTCTAAAATAAACCGAAAATTCAAACAGAGATTGAATAAAATTGAAAGCAAACTTACCATCGCCGGCTAAATATCGGTTTGATTATGTATGTAATCAATCTGTTATAATAAATAATATATATTCATATGAATTACATAAAGACAAGCTGTAGCTCATAAAAAAAATGATAATATTGAATACTATAAGTAAGTAGCGTCCTGCGATCTTATTTAGCGTGCGTGCACCATTGCAACAGAATATAGGTGTTGATTTGAACTGTCAAATGGACATTTATCTATTTAGTGACAATATTGACATTGACATTTTATTTAAAAGTTGTCGATGATCACTTATAGGGTTACCCTACAAAAAACAATTTCGATATAATGACGTAACTAGACTTGGTCCTAAAAGCATAAAATGATAAAAAATGGTAACTATTTATGGCAAATATCAGTGCGGTATTCATCATTTATTTTCAAGCCTTCATGTACGAATTTTTAATTTCTCCAAAGATTGTTTCCAGGGTAATGTATTAAATTGACGCCCTCAAAAACTACAACCTAGGTTATTTATCAATAAAATGGGAATATTTTGACATTAATATTAAAAATTCGTAATTAAATGTTAAATATATATAATAATAATAATTTTAAAATTTTCAAAAAGTTATAAAATACCCCTTTTGAAATAAAATGTCACTATAATGTTCCTAACATTGTTCTATTTTTTTCATGTGAGGGAAACCCAGCCCTGGAGAGGACCGATAGGGGCCTGGTGTATACAATAAATACATTCATCTGGTGTTTATGGTGGTATACGACCACACATACCGCTGTCCTTCCCGGGGTCGCTTGCCGGACGGTTCGAGCTCCAACTATTGGGACTACAGAAACAAACATTATGTTCCCTGCCACACGCAGTCAATGGTGTGTCGGAATATACACATGCAGTATCGTATGATCAGAGTAAATAATCTTTTGCTAATCATAGGGATATCGTGCCCACATTCAACCTTACACGCGGATACATAACCCTCTAGGAAATGCTTCCTTTAACATTAAAAAGGGATGAGTCTTTGGACTTACAAACTATATAATACGAAACCTATTATTTATTACTAAGTATTTCTCCTATATAGTCCTCTCTAAAGCGTACTCGCAGGGAGCTTTGTGTTCGCAAGAAGTCAATCGTATAAATAAATACTATAATTTATTTTCCCTACTGGCAAGTGGCAACCCTAATTCTAAATTCAGTGACATCATGATGAAATGATATGTTGACATCAAACAGTAAACTATAATTTAAGCTTTAATAAGCAATATTCGTTATCAATCAGACGATAAGGCGTTAAGTGAACAGTTTAAATTTAAATTCTTATCTTTTCTCTGTTAAAATGTCGAGTACATCACAAAAGCACAGGAACTTTGTGGCGGAGCCCATGGGAGAGAAGCCCGTTACAGATTTGGCGGGCGTCGGCGAAGTTTTGGGAAAACGACTTGAAACTGCGGGGTTTGACAAGGTTAATGAAGCTTACTCATATTTTTCGTAATATTACAACAAAGTTAACGTTATCGTTACTTTATTTATGTTAAAATAAAAGTAATAAGTAAGTTGCTGTTTCATAAGAATTTAAGAATAAATATGATGATGATACCAGATATAAATGATACACGCATACGAAAAGGAAGTAACTATTTTTAAATTCACTTCGAGTGCCTAGTGCAAAACGTTCTAAACGTTCAATGTAAACCACTCCCAAAGATAAGTGTTAATGGTTATTATTATAAAGACATAATGTATAAATAAATACTTGTATTGCTTTCAGGCATATGTTGTCCTTGGGCAGTTTTTGGTACTGAAGAAAGATCGGGAGTTATTTCAAGAATGGATGAAAGAGACCTGCAGTGCTAACTCGAAACAGTCTGCCGATTGTTATCAGTGCTTAAAAGACTGGTGTGATGAATTTTTGTAAACACACATTGGTCTATTTTTAATTATGACATTCTTATAATTAAGTATTCTAAGAATAAATTCATGTAAATACAACAATTGTAGGGTGTATAAAGTTACAACTATAAGACACAAGTAATCATTTTGCCGATTTTTAAATTCTTAAGTATCTTACTTTTTTAATGTTTTTGTACTGGTATGTTTGACAATGACAATGGTATTGTTTAACCCAATATCAAACAAAATACAATTTATGTCAGTGAATAATAAAACTTGAATACAAAATCTAATCAATTTTATCATTTCCATTTATAAAATTATAAGTCTTAATAAATATGTTACTAAAATAGACGGAACAGATTCCATATCATATTCTCGTTTTTCTTTCATTGAGAAATTTCTCTTTATTTGCATATGAATATATGTACTGCATATGAGACATTTAAATTATTTATAAATGCAGAGCTTACAGTAAGAACATAATGTTATTTAGATAAGGGAATCATCCTACATTCTCCCATCAACCTTTATTCCATAAGTTATAAGGAATCAGTAGAATAAATAACAACAAAATTGTTTATTTATAATAATTGCTAACTTTTATTTACTTTTATACAATATTTTACAGTTACTTGAAATATAAATACAGTTTTATAAGTCAATTATAACAATATAGACAGTTGAAGCTTTATTACCCCTTTCCTAGTATGTTCTAATGGTAAATACATTATTATTTACAAAAAGTGATACTTCAATTTATGATTCAAGTGATTCTGGCATTCATTTCTCTAGCACAAAAGCTACATCATGATGTTTTGTACCCATTCTTTCTGGTAACTTAACTAATTATTATTGCATCAAGAATTATATTGCTAATAAAATAGTTTTATCAACAGAAACATTAATGAATTATTGTTATACTACCCCAGCTTATATCAACAATGTAATAAAATAATGGAATATTTATAGATCTCTGAATAATGAAAATTTACATACAAAATAGTATTAAATCTTTTTGCATAATTTACAAGACAACACCATTCCACATGTTTTGCTGAATAGTTTTCAGCATTATTCTTACACAACCATCACAGCACATTACATACATCCAAATATAATAAAATATGGAACTGTTTTCAAGACTAAAACTAATCAAGCCAAAAATACTACAAAGAATATGAAGAAAAATATCAAAACCCCAAACACTTTAAACATAAGTGCTCTATTGCCAGTGACTCTCTGAAAGTACTTAAGAATCTCCCTATGACCGGCTTCCACATTCATTTCTGCTTCCTGAATATTTGCATCTATCCTACCAATCGCTTCATCTTGTTCTTTCACCATATGTGCTAGCTGTTGGAATATACCCCCCAGTTCTACTATTGTGCTTTCAATATTATGCATAGTCTCAGCTCTCTGCTGAGCATACATATCAGAGTCATCTCGCAACGTCAACTGCTGTAACTGCATACTGGAACTTTCTCCCAAATCTATACTAACTTCATCAGGTTGCAACAGAGAAGGTATTTCTTTTATAACTGGGGCCACACTAGAAAATTGCTCTCTCCTGTTATTTTGATGTTTTAGGTTTTCTGAACGGACTTCAAGAACCTGGAATAAGTACAAAACATAACATATACAAAGGAGTAATATTATGATCTAATAATATACATTTACGAAAATAAATTAAAATACCTGTTTAAACTGATTACTCATGGAAGCAAGCCTAGATTGTAAGGCTAACACCACTCCAGAGGAATGGCTATGCATGGTCTTTCTGCCTTTTGGCATCTCACCTAGCCTGGCTATCTGCTGATTCAGAGAATTTAGATCTCCTTTTATAATGTATGTTAATTCATGAATTTCAGCTGGTCGGTCATCAAACAAGGATTTCTTTTTTGCCACTGTAAATAATAATAATATACTTTAATTCATAGATCAGGGATAGGAATATTATTGAAATAAATTTTGTATATATATATTTTTAATAATATTGAAGTAGCAAATGACCATGCAGTCCACCTGATGGTAAGTGGTCTCTGTTGGCCATGGAAACCTATGAAGGTGGTAGAACCCTTTGTGGTTCGACTCCAGCGGCACCACCACCACATCGATTTCTGCCTTATAATAGGAGTATCAGCCGCTGCTGTGTTCCATTTTGAAGGGTGTGGTAAGGGACACATACTTTTTCAAGGCGTTCCAGCTCCAAGATGTCCATGGGCGGCAATAGCTACTTACCATCAGGTGGACTGCATGCTCGTCTGCTACTCGTATATTATAAAAAAAAACTTCCGCAACCAAGTCCGAGTAGCAGAGGTTCACCTAAAGCTAGTTATAGATACTTTGTCACTCCTACTGATTAAGATGCCTCATATCTGGGTCAGTTGGTATTCACAGCCTTCCTCCAAGACACAAAACTACTACACACTAGAAATTAGTGCAGTAGTGCCACCTCTGCAGTCATATCTTACATATCCTAGTCTTTCAAGATCTAAATTTAATACAATTTACATACATAAAGCAAGTTTTTCCAATTTAGCGTATGTGCTTGTGATGTTTTTGCTAATGACTTTAGCCATGCTCATAAACTGTGAGTATGTTGCCAACACTGCAGCCTTTCGTTCATCTCGAACCGCCGGCCTCGCTAACATTCGACCTTGCAGAACACGTACTGCTGACGAGAACTCCTGGGTCCTATCTCTTGCAGCCATCACTGGTTCAAATACAAACTCTTCCAAAAAGTCAAATGTTATATCAGGGGTCCCAGTTTCAAAACTTTCGACCTGTCTCCTCCGTTCCGGAAGACTTTCTATGTGAGTCCCTGATCCCTTTTTGTCTAATTTGCTATAAGAATTTAAGTTCTCTTCAAGTAGAGACGTCCGATCTGAAACACCAACGTTGCGACGACGAGGGAGCATTGCATTCTAAACAAACTAACTTAGTGTAATATGTTTCTCGTATACTGCACCATTTGGTACACAAATGATAGGATCAATTATTTTTATCGCTATTCACATATGTAACTCGCTTCTTAACAAACAATATTTGATACAATTCAAACTGTATGCTAAATACTAGCTGCTGCTGATGTGCAGTGACAAATCCAAAGAGACCAAGTACTAAATGACATTGTTTTGCTGACGTGACGTGAACATTTCTTTTTAAGTTTTCTCGGTGCAGATTCATATTTTTTGTCCTATTCTAGTTGAAAATACTTAGACATTATGGTATTTAACAGACTATTAAAATCCGACCAAAACCTTTTGTTCATCGATATAGGTTACTATACTCTTGGGTAGCGATGCGCGATTGTTACTAAAAACAATCGAATTATTCGATTGTTATTGTGTTCGATTGTATTCGAATAACTATCGAAATTCTTCGATTGTATTCGAATAACTATCGAACAATCGAAATTGTTCGATTGTTGGTCGATTGTTCGATTGTTCGTCGATTGTTCGATTGTTCGATTGTTCGTCGATTGTTCGATTGTTCGATAGTTCGATTGTTGGTCGATTGTTCGATTGTTCGTCGATTGTTCGATTGTTGCTCGATTGTTTAGTACACGCAAAACTAGTAACAGCGCAGTCAAGCGCTACGCGATTGTTACGTAAAAATACAACTATCGAAGCTATTTGGTTGTTGGTCAATTTTATTAAGTATACACAAAGCTACTAGCAGCAAGGAGCCCTTAATTTCTGTGTTTAAGAAATCTGAGTCAGTCTTATATATTTGGTGGGGGAAGCACACGTGCGTCGTGCACCCTTCCGCTGCTTCGTTGCATTCCGTTATTTAATGGTGCGTCCACACCTTGCTTCTCGCACTGCTCACTGCGCCTCGTGGCCACACACTCTCACACCCTACTCGCGTTGTAACATTATTTTTCTTGAAATATATAGTATTTCACCGATTAATTTTAATGTAACTATGAGTACATAATTTTTTGTGATAATTTTTATCTATAATATACGCTAAAAAGACATATTTTATATTTTCTGATAATCTTTTTCTATAATATGCGCCATGAAGTTGTATATTATATTTTTCAGATGACCTCTTTTTGAAAACGTTGTCATGAAACGAACTTAGGGGATGACTACGACATCTGGATTATCGATGATACTCCATAGTATTTGATACAAAATGATTTATGGTATTATTATTTCTCAACAATATATACGATTGACTAAAATGTAATACAATACTTTACATTTTCCAACCAGTGGCAAGTGACGATAGCTTTGCAACACGACGCACCTGCACATTTTCCTGAGCACACGTATGTGGCCGCGCGATATAATTTGTATTCGGTCGTCGATTGTTATTCCAAGGTCGATTTTTATTCGTACGTCGATTGTTATTTCAAGGTCGATTTTTATTCGAACGTCGATTGTTATTCGTACGTCGATTGTTATTCGTACGTCGATTTTTATTCGAACGTCGATTGTTATTCGTACGTCGATTGTTATTCGTACGTCGATTGTTATTCGTACGTCGATTGTTATTCGAACGTCGATTGTTATTCGAACGTCGATTGTTATTCGATTGTTTTTTTGTTACTACGAATAAATCGACAATCGATTAGCGATGCGCGATTGTTACTAAAAACAATCGAATTATTCGATTGTTATTGTGTTCGATTGTATTCGAATAACTATCGAAATTCTTCGATTGTATTCGAATAACTATCGAACAATCGAAATTGTTCGATTGTTGGTCGATTGTTCGATTGTTCGTCGATTGTTCGATTGTTCGATTGTTCGTCGATTGTTCGATAGTTCGATTGTTCGTCGATTGTTCGATTGTTCGATAGTTCGATTGTTGGTCGATTGTTCGATTGTTCGTCGATTGTTCGATTGTTGGTCGATTGTTTAGTACACGCAAAACTAGTAACAGCGCAGTCAAGCGATACGCGATTGTTACGTAAAAATGGATTTATCGAAGCTATTTGGTTGTTGGTCAACTATTTAGTATACACAAAGCTACTAGCAGCGAGGAGCCCCTAATTTCTGTGTTTAAGAAATCTGAGTCAGTCTTATATATTTGGTGGGGGAAGCGCACGCGCGTCGTGCACCCTTCCGCTGCTTCGTTGCATTCTGTTATTTAATGGTGCGTCCACACCTTGCTTCTCGCACTGCTCACTGCGCCTCGTGGCCACACACTCTCACACCCTACTCGCGTTGTTAACATTATTTTTCTTCAAATATATAGTATTTCACCGAGTAATTTTAATGTAACTATGAGTACATAATTTTTTGTGATAACTTTTATCTATAATATGCGCCATGGAGACGTATATTATATTTTTCAGATGACCTTTTTGAAAACGTTGTCATGAAACGAACTTAGGGGATGACTACGACATCTGGATTATCGATGATACTCCATAGTATTTGATACAAAATGATTTATGGTATAATTATTTCTCAACAATATATAGTACAATTGACTAAAATGTAATAATGTAATAATACAATACTTTACATTTTCCAACCAATGGCAAGTGACGATAACTTTGCAACACGACGCACCTGCACATTGTCCTGAGCACACGCATGTGGCCGCGCGGTATAATTTGTATTCGGTCGTCGATTGTTATTCCAAGGTCGATTTTTATTCGTACGTCGATTGTTATTTCAAGGTCGATTTTTATTCGAACGTCGATTGTTATTCGTACGTCGATTGTTATTCGTACGTCGATTGTTATTCGTACGTCGATTGTTATTCGTACGTCGATTTTTATTCGTACGTCGATTGTTATTCGTACGTCGATTGTTATTCGTACGTCGATTGTTATTCGAACGTCGATTGTTATTCGAACGTCGATTGTTATTCGATTGTTTTTTGTTACTACGAATAAATCGACAATCGATTGTGGATTCCGTCGATTGTCGATTTATTCGATTGTTTTTTTTAGAACAATCGCCCATCGCTACTCTTGGGTGGAATATGCGAAAGCGAATAAATAAATTTAGTTCATATATATTAGTGAAAACTAAAGTGATTTGCCGTCACAAAAGGGAATAAATTCTTATATATTATATTTCATCTAAAATAAAATATTAAGATACATGAGTATGTACACCAATTTTTATTTCATTTTTAAGCCAAAGTTGTACCGATTTATTAATCTTAGAAAAATACCACAAACAATCAGGCTTTTGTTAACTGTGAATGTCACTTGCTTGTCATTATGACTTACTTAAGAAAATTACAAAACTAGACAGCTGACAGATATATTATATATTTTATAAAATATACATTGCTTAAAGCAAAGTTTTGCGTACTTGAAATAGTAGTGAGAATGAAGACTGAAAATGATATCATATTTAGCTCAAACGCTAAATTTATTGGCTTCGTTATTCCAGAAGTTTTTAAGTTTTACTTCGTTTGTAGGCCAGTTAATAGTTATATTTATTAGCTCCCTAACGACCGTTGTGTTCAACGCAATTTTAAATATTTTTATGTTTTTTCGGATCGTTTACGAAGACAATGTATCTATATTTACTGAGGATGTACCTAGCGTGGCGACAGAAATATTCGACAATATCTTCCATCTCTGGCATCATTTACTGGATGGAGTTATGACAGTGTACTTGGAAATAAATTACAAGTACAATATCTTAATTGGTGCTATTAAATGGTCAGTTGATTCAGTGTTAACTGTATGTGGTGAAGTGCTATTACTATGGAAAAAAACATTAATATTTTTTGGACAATCTCTGTGGCTAGCGTTGACGTTTGTGCCTGTGCACTTACCATATATTTTAAAGACATTTTTCAGATACATAAGTGATTGTATTATCGACAGTGTGATAGATACTTATATGTCTCTGTTGAATTTTACAAATTTTCTGTCAGATGTGCCTTTAGAATCATTCATTGGAATTTTGTTGGCAATAATTATAGTAAGGTTATGCATTTATTTTAGAGAATCTGTGCAATCTCAAGTGATAAATGTTTATTGGATATTGATCAGAAAAGTTTTATATTTGTACTATGTTTTATACAACTATTTCACTGACTCCGAAGAGAGAATGATAGCCCGTATAGCCAGTGGCCAACAAGTAGCAAGAAGAAATGTAGATTTAAGTTCAGCAGATGTGGATGATGCTGGGAATGTTGCAGACGCTCTTTGTGTTATATGTCAGGAGAGGCAGAAATGTGTGTTAACATTACCATGCCGCCATGTCTGCTTGTGTACTGAATGCTGTGTGCGACTGTACGGCTATCAGCGTACTTGTCCTATCTGCAGGACATTTATTTATCACTCTGTTACAGTTTATTTATAGCATGTAATTTTCTCAGATTAAAGGGCATTTTTTTTAAACTAATGGTCTTATTCAAAGGGTTTTTTGATTTATCATACTCACAGTAAACCAATAAAAAGCATTATTTTAATACAATTTGAGATATATTAGGTACAATTATCCTTATTTACTATATTTTATTACAAAGCTTCCTTGTAGTCCTACCAAATTACATTATTTCCTTTATAGTCATAATTGTCTTTGTCTCTTTGAAGTAACTAGCTTGTTGAAGTTATCGAGTTCTGTTCTTCCTTCAATATCATTATATACTCTTTGCCTTACATTCAAGTTTAAATCTTTAAATGAGATCTGAATATCTTTAAAAGCATTTATCATAAATACTGCAATCATCAATATCAAAAACCCACAAATACAACCAGAGATATCATAACCACTCATATGTTCCCACTCTTTGAAAAGGGTACCTGATGCTGTAATTACTAATACTGTAAACATTACATAATACACTGGAGTTACAATACTTGTATTGAATATGTCTAAAGATTTATTTAAGTAATTAATTTGTATCATTATACAAAGTACTGACATTCCCAGTAGAACCCAAAATATTATACTAGAAAAATTATTCACACCCTCAGTTAAGCTCTCCTTAATACCTAATGCTACTCCTTTACAAAATACAACAGTGAGACTTCCAATAGCAGAACATATTAACAAGTACACAGCAATGTTAGAGTTACCAAATTTTGGAACAAAGAGTAACTTCACCATGGAAGTCATGCACAAGATTGTTGCAACATACGTCAAAAACATGTAATCACATAGTTTTGTGGTTAACTCAGAAAAATCACTTATTTCTTCTGATTTTGGTGAATGCAGAACAAAAACGACAGAACCAATAATGCAAAGTAAGCATCCAATCTGCAAAAAGACAACATTTACATTACATATTGCTTATTCTGTAATATTTATAGTTTTGTTTCAGTTATTTATTAAATGTCTTATCATAATACTCACTTTGCCAATAAAATTTAATTTTTCATTAAGATATCTCGATGCTAAGACTGCTGCAACAAGGACACTGAGAGCACCAAGAGGAGTTACAAGGGCCGCTGGAGCAAAAGCATAAGCCAAGAGGTTGGCAGCTTCACCCACTCCCACTGTTGGAATTATAAAAAAATTATAATATATAGCAAAAACAGTAAAAAAACTCAAATAACAATCATAATACAATGATGGTAGAAAAAATAAATAAAACAAATAATTTTATTTTATTTATTTTTCTATAATGATCATAATTAAATTATTATAGTAAAAAAATATTACTTGATAGAAAACCCAGCCACCACATCCACTGCCTTAAGTATCCAAAACCGCCAGCTGAAGCTCTAATGTTTCCTGCAGAACTTATCTTTTTTAGAGCCACCTTTTTTATTACAAAACTTGAACCGATGAAAACACTAGACGAAATAGCCAAACTCAGCCCAATTGTAAATGAAAACTGGTCATATTCTTGTGCATTCATAGTTAAAGGCAGATCTCTCAATTTCATTTTTGGAATAAAGATCTTTTTTACATAGTTATGGACATACTATTAGAAAAGGTTATTGTTTCTACTTTATAATCATAATTTCATGCTCGTGACAAATTCTCATTCTGAGTCATTTTATATTTAAAACATTGATTGTGCATTTACTGATAATGGAATCTATTTTCTAGTATGAAAACTCTCTGAATATACAATTTTAAGTAAATTTCTCAGTAACGTACTACTACTACTAATCATTTATTCTAAGAAATTTAGTAAATACATTTTTGATTTTGGTTATAGACAGACATAAACTATTTTTTTTATACAAATTACACAATATTGATTACAATCTGTCAATAGTGTCATTACATTACAGTTTGAAGTAATTGTCACAGACTAGTAAATAGTCCGGCAAGCTTTTCTTTGAGTGTAAAAGAAAAGATATAAGATATTAAAAAGTGTATAAGTGATCTATAACAGCTTCCATTGCGAACCTTAGGGAAAGTAATATGGAGATCACATACGATAATCACATAAGTTTAGTTGATAGCTATTCCCGCAGTTTTGGTACGACTCTTTGAGTACGAGATATAGGTTCCTATATATGTTACTAAACTCTTTGGGATTCGTACCCTTAAGGCCCGGCCAAACAGAACGCGTATTTTAGCACCGCGCTCGAACAAAATCCTAAGGCCGCGCTCTAGCGCCGAGTTGCGTTCATGTGCTGTATTGGATTACTACTGGAGCGGTTACACAGGTCGCGTACGCGTACACTTGTCGCGGCGCTCGGCGTTCTTGTCGTCGGGCGTTGTATTTTTTTACAGATTTGCGTACAAGCGTCATTGTATGGGAAAATTACGCGCGGGCGTACGAGTACGCACGTACGCGCTCTGTGGGACCGCTTACTAGTAACTTAGTAAAGTACAACTCAGCGGCGTCAAGATTTACTACTAGCGCCAACGCCCTAGCGCGGCGCTAGAATACGCGCTCTGTGTGGCCAGGCCTTTAGAGTGTGCCTAAATGTAGACAAAGCGATGTGGAGCGATTTACCCTGTGATCAGCAAATAACCCAGTGCTTTTAGATATACTACTAATAAAGACGTAGTATATCGATGCCTGTGCTCAATAAGTACACAGGCCGTGGGTCACACTCTCATCCAGATACTACTTGCGGAGATGTCACGCCATTATATTTATCTAACAGCCAACGATATAACTATTATTTGTCTTGTTTATTATTCGTGTGGTGACGTCACATGACTTGAAATGTCATGTGACGTCATAATTTTCTTTTTAGAAATAAAAATACTTATAGTGTATTAAAATTAAACGAAATATTGCATAATTTATGTTTACTTATAAGCTATCATATTATTATCAAACATATTTCATATTTTATTGTTATAACTGTCAAGTACCCAATTTTGAATATTTGGCTGTATGTATTTTGTGCACTGGTAGCATTTTAAGAAAAAAAAACTAGATGACAGCTGACATTGTAAAACGCTTGATTGTAATCCCGCCAAATATTGTGTCATTCTGAGATTCTGATTCAACTTCAAGTCATCAATTTCAAAGGCTCAAAAGGAAGACGCGGAATCAACCAAAGTTTTAAACTATTTAATTATTAGTGCACCCTTATATTGCTACACTTCGACGAATAACGTATAAAACTTTCAAGTTAAACTATTTATTTCAATCAAGATGGTTGGTAAAAGCAATAAACTGTATATTAACAAACGAGGTAAGTACGATTTCGAACATGAGTACTTCGTAGATGCACTTCGATTTAGTCTTAATTCTAATGTATTTTTCAGGAGGTAGAATGGAAGAGGTGCATATAGATAAAATCACTTCAAGAATTAAAAAACTTTGCTATGGATTGAATATGGACTTTGTAGATCCGGTAAGTTCGATGGGTTTGAGCCTTTTTCTACTTACCTAGATTCATAGATGTAATACGTAAGTATGGTTGAATTTGGACAAGTAGTTTGTACTTACTGCCTTTTAGCTTCGTAAAATTAATAATTTCCATTAAGTTACTAGTATTTGAATAGCATATTGATAAACATAATACAGCTCACAATTCCACACAAAATAGACTTTGGAATCTTGTTTAAGACATTGTTAAGATTTTTAGATAATTCTTCCATTAAATTGATGGATGAAGCTTACGGATACATTTGACTGTTGTCCAAGAATAGTGGTTTTAAAACTGCAGAATATAATACTTTATGAAATGTTAATATCTTGAGGCTAGGCTCAAACATATATTTTTAAATTCTTTGGAGTTATGTGTTCCTCACAGATAAGTCCTGTGACTTTAAGACAGCTGTTATGTTGTCTTAGTGATTCAAATACTTTAGAAATTCTCCATAAAGTAGTAGTTTTATTTGGTAATGTTAAATTAGATTAGATGTTTACTACATTGGAACTGGGGTAAAACCATACAATTGAAATTGCAGGCCTAATTGGTCATGATGACATGATACATAATGCCATAGAAATGGTTTTGTCGATCTTTTAAAAAGGTGGCCAAAATTATTTTGCAATTCCAATGGTTTCACAACAGTGCCGATGAAAATGCTTTAGATGTTGTATTTACACTAAAAAAATGTTTGGTTTTGTAGGTAAGCATAACATTAAAAGTCATCAGTGGTATATATTCTGGAGTAACAACGGTGGAGCTGGATAATCTTGCAGCAGAAACTGCTGCCATGATGACAACGGATCATCCTGACTATGCAGTTTTAGCTGCAAGACTGGCTATTTCTAACTTGCACAAGGAGACCAAGAAACATTTCTCAGGTAATAGACAATAAGGGCTATTTATGATAGAATACATACTGATGCATATTCTTAACGTCATTGAGAATATTCTTAAGACATTATTATTAGCCTTAAGACAATATTCTTAAGGCTACATTTGTTATGGTTTGAATTATGGTTAGTTTAGTAATTAATGTTTTTGGTGAGTTAAAACCTATTTGAAGTTGTAGGCTTCCCCATCTTTTAAAAATTGGCAACATCATACATATAACTCTACATGTACATAATTTTTATAGTGTATGATGATGTTTTTAATTTGTGCAAAAATATGACACATTTAAAAAAGTTCACATTATACCAATTAACCTTGTCATCATATAATCCTTGAAAGAATATGAAATAGATGGACATGGAATAGCATTTATAAAATTTTATTATGTTTCAGATGTAATCACAGATTTATACAACATCACAAATCCACATACAAAGAAAAGGGCCCCAATGATATCAGAATTTCATTACAATATTGTTATGAAGAATAAGGAAAGACTTGATTCTGCCATAGTGTATGATAGAGACTTCAAATACAATTATTTTGGTTTCAAAACTCTGGAAAGGTCATATTTGTTAAAGATAAATAACAAGGTAATTTTTATAAATACACCTTGAATATCATACCCTAAGCATATATCTTAAGACAGCCTTTTGTAATCACATTAAAAATGATAATCTGCATGCACATGTAAAGATTGTGATAGGTACACAGGACAAAAAGTAGGGTGTTAGTTGCTATGTATAGCAAATATATGCATAACCCTATATATCTCCTTGTAAGTCCCATTAAAAGTTAAAGCAGTTGGTACTTTTCAAGAATCGCCTATTTGAGAGTATTTGTTTAAAAAAACCTTATTTAGAAATCCTTAATTGAATTAATGTACTTAAATTTTATTGTATAACTTTGCTCTGTTATTTGTTTAGGTTGCCGAACGCCCACAGCATATGCTTATGCGAGTTTCTATTGGGATTCATGGTGAAGATATAGATGCAGCAATCACTACATATAATTATTTATCAGAGAAATACTTTACTCATGCCAGCCCTACACTGTTCTCTGCTGCTACACCACGTCCCCAACTATCATCATGTTTTTTAATTGCTATGAAAGACGACAGTATTGAGGGTATATATGATACTTTGAAACAATGTGCGTTGATCTCTAAATCGGCAGGGGGAATTGGACTTCATGTTCATTGTATTAGAGCTAAAGGGACTTATATCGCAGGGACAAATGGAGTTTCTAATGGCCTAGTTCCCATGTTAAGAGTTTACAACAACACTGCAAGATATGTTGATCAAGGTGGTAATAAACGTCCTGGAGCATTTGCTATCTATCTAGAGCCATGGCATGCTGATATATTTGAATTTCTAGATCTAAGAAAGAATACTGGAAAGGAAGAAGTACGTGCTCGAGAACTTTTTTATGCCCTGTGGATTTCAGATCTGTTTATGAAAAGAGTTGAGAAAAATGAAGATTGGAGCATCATGTGTCCACATGATAGTCCTGGCCTTGCGGACTGTTGGGGAGAGGAATTTGAGAAACTCTATGAACAATATGAACAAGAAAACCGATTTGTTAAAAAAGTTAAGGCTCAAGATTTGTGGAAAGCCATAATTGAGGCCCAAGTGGAAACAGGGACCCCATTTATGCTATATAAAGATGCATGCAACAGGAAGAGTAATCAACAAAATTTAGGCACAATAAAATGCAGCAATCTTTGCACTGAAATTGTAGAATATACTTCCTCTGATGAAGTGGCTGTTTGCAACCTAGCATCTATTGCTTTAAATATGTTTGTCAATGATGATAAGACTTATAACTTTCAAAAATTAAAAGAAGTCACCAAAATTATCACACAAAATCTGAATAAAATTATTGACGTTAATTTTTATCCAGTTCCTGAAGCTAAAAATTCGAATATGCGCCACAGACCTATTGGAATTGGTGTTCAGGGGCTAGCAGATGCTTATGTATTGATGCGGATACCATATGAAAGTGAGAAGGCAATAAAATTGAACCAACAAATATTTGAGACAATTTATTATGGCGCTCTAGAAGCTAGTTGTGAATTGGCTGAGAAACAAGGCACATACAGTACTTATGAAGGCAGCCCCGCAAGTAAGGGTATCTTGCAGTATGATATGTGGGATAAAACTCCAACAGATTTGTGGGATTGGGCTGCTTTAAAAGAAAAGATTGCAAAACATGGTTTGCGTAATTCATTGTTACTAGCCCCAATGCCTACAGCGTCTACTGCGCAAATTCTCGGTAACAATGAGTCATTCGAGCCGTTTACGTCGAACATATATCAGCGTCGTGTGTTGTCTGGAGAGTTCCAAGTAGTAAATCATCACTTGCTTCGTGATTTAACGCAGGCCGAATTGTGGGATGAGGATATGAAGAATCTCATTATACATAACAATGGCTCCATTCAAAATATTGAAGCAATTCCGAAAGAAATTAGGGAATTGTACAAAACAGTTTGGGAGATTTCAGTGAAAACAACAATTCAGATGGCTGCAGATAGAGGTGCTTTTATTGATCAAAGCCAGTCATTTAACATTCATGTCGCAGAGCCGAACTATGGCAAATTAACTTCTATCCATTTCTATGCCTGGAAGATGGGACTTAAGACCGGAATGTATTATTTACGTACGAAACCAGCTGCAAATGCTATTCAGTTTACTGTAGATAAGTCTAAGGTGAAAGTTGCAAACGGAAAACCAGAGAAGGATGACGCGAACATGTCCATGATAGCTTGTTCATTGTTAAACAAGGACCAATGTTTAAGTTGTGGGTCATAAACAATTAAGTATACATTTTCGTAATTTTATTGCTTTAATACTTTTAATTTTTATAATACGTACCTATATTAATAAACACATTTGCGAATAAAGATTATGATTAAGTAATGAGTATTTTATTTACTCTTCAGCCAGTTTTCCCCACTCATCTATATACATATTTTTACCACTCTGCTTGACCTACATATCATCATCATCAACAACCTGTTACTATCCCATTGCTGGGCACGGGTCTCCTCTCATAATGAGGAGGATTAGGCCATAGTCCACCGCGCTGGTCAAGTGCGTATTGGTAGACTTCACATACCATTGAGTTTTTTTTTTTATAAATCTCAGGTATGCCGGTTTCCTCACCATGTTTTCCTTCACAGTTTAGCAAGTGATAATTAATTTCCAATACGCACATAACTTTGAAAAATCAGAGGTCCATGCCTGAGATTTGGACCCCTTTGGACCCCTTGATCGAGAGGCCGAGGTTCTTAACCACTAGGCTATCACTGCTCCAAGGACTTACATGTATTTGGGAATAACGGAATCTGAACTTGATTATTACTCTTTGTCATATTAATTCAAAATTTTGATGATAACACGATTTAAATAATTTTGTCTCATTCTCTACATCTGGCCACATAGTTCGTAGGACAGATAACTGATGGGGTAGAAAGGTCCTCGAATGGAGACAATTTCTCGACAAAAGGAGTACAGGACGCCCCCCGACCAGGTGGACTGATGACCGATGCGGACGGTGGATAAGCGCTGGATTCTGACGGATCAAGACCGGTCGGAGTGGCGCAGATTAGGGGAGGCCTATGTCCAGCAGTGGACTCGTAAAGGCTGATGCGTGGATGGATTCTCCATACCAGGATTAACGATTTTATTATTTGATGATAACGTGATTCTTAGTCCTTATTTAATCTATTTAGTCTTAACAATAAAGCATTCATTTAAGCATATAGGACGAGTTTAGAAGTACAGGCATTTTTGGGATGTTTTGGATTGATTTAAGAAATAGCACTGCTGAGTCTGGTTTTTAGGGTGTTGTATCATAAGGAAATTAAACTATTTATCCGAGATATTCCAACAGTCTTCAGGGTTAGAATCGTGTCTATAACCACCATCAGAAATTTCGTACCTAGGGTCGAAAAATAACTACACAATCGAATGTTTAATCGTCAAGTCCTAATTTATAAGAGTAATAGGTATAACATTTTTACTTATTTCACAGAAAAAACAATTTTTAAACAGTCTCATTGAGTATGCGGTGGCTAAGCATAAGTATCATATTCGTTTGTGTATAAGAATTAAAAAAAATATAGAACAGAAAGATATTTGAATGTAAGCATTGCTTTGTACTATATTTAAATGATAAGTATAGACAATAAAAGCGAGCCGAAATTTCATGAAAAAGCACAGGCAACAGAAAAGCATCATCTATAAGGGATACTATGTAAAGTTGCAGCAAAATATCAAAATAAATTCAAATAATTAACATTTATTCATTAAAGCAAACTAAAAATAATTTGTACATAATACAATAAATTAAAAAACATTAATTCTTCCTATAACTACGCAAGATTGGATATATTATATCTAAGGCTTCAGAAATATCACTCCTGGATTTACCACCTGAAAAGAGAAATATAGAACATAAATGATTGAAAAAGAAACTTAAGTAAGGGCTCGAACACAAAACTGCGATGCGACGCGATGCGAATTCGCAACGCAGAAAATTGCGATGCGAATTGCTGCAATGCGATATCGTGCGGCGTAGCGTCTCTCAGGGTGACCAACAACAACAACTACTGTGCGATGCGAATCAATTCGCAAGTTCTTGCGATGCGTCGAGGGAGCTCGCAGATTTTTGCGATGCGACGTCGCATCGCAGTTTTGTGTACGAACCCTAAGTAGAGTCCGCGCTAAACTTCCAGTCCGCTATGAATATACAAACGAGTCTTGTTGCAACAGCAAATTGTTGATATTAGCGGGACGAAGATAGCGCGGGACGCCCCCGGCAGCCGTCCGCATCTCGCTCTCGCCCGCGGGTGCGCTGCTGCGTTGCAACGCAACATAGCTGCGTTGATGTGCCCTTACTGTTGCTAAGGAATTTATGCTTGTAGTTGTGTTCGACCGTATTGGCTCCCTAACTATACCTATGTGTAACAACAGACCGGACTAGAAGTTTGGCGCGGACTATACAATCTTGATTTCTCAAAGTTTTGTCAAGTATGCGTTTAGCCAGCGTGGCTGCAATGACTCACATCTATCTCATTGATAGTGACACATTGTGTCTCACCTGTAAATACTATTTTTCCATTCACAAATATTAAGAGGACAACTCTCGGTCGAACCATTCTGTACACAAGTCCAGGAAATAGTTCTGGTTCATAAGATGAGAATTGTCCATGTGCTTGTTGTAATGCTTCTAACCTCACGGGAAACCTTAAATCGGCAGTTGCTGTAAAATTTTGTATTTTGAAGTCCGTGAATTTCGCCTAAAACAAAAAATAAAAATATTAGGTTAAAAAAAAAGGAAATGTCTTTCTGTTTTAAAAAAGAACAATTTGGCTTTGGAAGTGTTCCGTATTTTTACCACCTGGTTTAGTTTGGATAATCTGGAATACTTTATATTCAAGGGAAATAAGGAGACTAATCTTATAGGTTCCCTTATACTGTCTTTATTATAGATTATGTATGATACTTACGGGAAAACCAAGTTTTTGAATAATCCTTGCAAACTTTCGCGTCGCTATGTAAGAGTCATTTTCATTTCTTGCACCCGTGCAAACTATTTTGCCAGATCTGAAAAGTATTTAAATTTACGTCACATTAGACAACCTTGAAAAACTTTCGAGCTTGCAGAGTATGATAAAAAAAATATATGGCTGTAACAATTCTATAATATCTCAATTAGTGTTTCTTACTATATGTTTTTAAGATCTTAGCTTACTTGAAAACTAAGGCTGTGGCACGTGGTTCTAGTATTTTCATGACTACTCCTTGAAATCTGGCTGGATTGTACTCTGAGAATCTTGTTCGGCAATAAATGTCTAATAACTTCAGTTCACAACCCAAGCTTACAGTTGAGACACAGTTCCTGGAATTAATATGTAATATATTAGTTATTTAAACATAACAAACAAATAAAATTCAACAACATAAATCATTAACTGTTTAATTTTAGTATCTAAAGTACTTATGTAAACAGTTGAGGACAGTCTTTGGGAGGTAGCCATTAGATATATAATTAATATATATAGGCAACTTTAGTGTTGCATGTGCACTATACAAATACATTTTGAACTGGGCATGAATGGCCAAAATCAAAGTACAAAAAATAGCAAAAAATCGTTAAAGAAACCTTGGGGTTGCCTTATTTAAAAAATACTTACTGTAATTTTATACTACTTTTGGCTTGACTTGTAGCACTTGCCATTGGAGTCACTGCATTCATAGAACTATGAGGATTTATGGATTGCGGTGTGAAGGAGCGGTTGGTGGGAGTTAATGCAACTTCTCCAGCCACCCGATGAGTTGATGGCAATTGGGGAGTCAACATTGTACACTCTTCAGTTCTTGAAGCAGGAGTGTTTATTACAGTAGGCCTCACACACTCATTTTTACTCATCATTTTGTCTACACCGGCTATTGATTTTGTATCCTGTATGTCATTGCCCTCTTTGTTTTCATCTTCATTATTTAAATTTAATGGTGACATTGTTCTGCCATCTAAGTCATCTAAGTCGTAATTAAAAATTGAAATATACTGTAACGAAAAAATGTTATTTTAACAGGTGTCAAAGAAATAATGAAAATAACACATTAGTTAAAGGGAAATTTTACTATCCTGGTTGCTTATATTGGTCAAGTGAGAGTTGAATCCACATATAGAGAGTACTGTTGCTTATTTTTGTTATTTTTAGTATTTTTAATATAGCATCTTTTGTAGTACATGCATTGTGAAAATTTAAAGTCATTACCTATGACACTTCGATGGATAAAGTGAAAAAACGCCAAAAATACTGTTATACCTCATATCGCCATACATTAATATCATTTTTTTTTATTTAGTAGTTATAGCAGCCATATTATTAGACTATCAATTAGGGTTCAAATAGTAGAGCCATGTGACAGATGGAAAAATAGAGCAGGCATAGTAAAAGTCCAGTAAAACACTAAGAATAGGATGTGCACACAAACTATTTGTGAATTCGACTGAGGTGTGTACAAATTTAAAACTTCTATAAAGTCTATTGCAACTACTGTACAAGTACCAATATTAAATGGTGTGATTAATTTCAGGATAAGTAAGTGACAGGAAAGGGAATTTGAATGGATTGAACTGCAAGTAGTGCAGTGCTCATCCCTGTAGTTGTACTCTAGACTAGTGCCTACTCTAAATGCCTAGTATTGTATTCCTTGCTTATCATAAGCTGCATTTAAAAAGAGATTTTTAGGGTTATGGGCGCTGGAGCTAAATCTGTGCAATCTGAGGAAGACATACGATTGTTAACATCTGCATGCAAAGAATGAGAATAACTTGAGAATGAGAATCTTGATCTCCTCTAAGTGCAGCGCCTCTTGGGCTCTGCCAAGAGGTGCTTCAATAAGAGGACACAGGCACATTCTACTGAAGATCTTAAAATCTTCCTAATAGCACTAAGAGAGGTCAATAAAGGAGTTTTACTGTAGTTAGAAAACCACATAACCGGGTGTCTCGGGCAAAATGCCTTTAAAAGGTTCCCGCCCACATAAAATCAAGGTTGTGTAGTGCTACCTAAGAAAGAAATATAATATCAAGTTATAAAAATTGGTATTAGGTGCTTAAGGAGATTATTTTAGGGGTAGCTGGGGGTCTTGAGCCCCTTAGACCCAACCTTTGTTTGGTACTACTACTGCTATTTAAGTTTAATATTGCATTCATGTGAATCAAGACATACGGTGGCGTTTAGTACCGAATAAAGTTATCTAAACATCACAACACCAAACAAGTAAATCTAAACATACACAAAACGACTAAAATCAACAGTAATCCATGCACGTTCTAACATCGAAAACTTACAGAACGCTGCGGTAAATCCGGTGTGTTTATTTTTTCGTTCGGTATATCCATTTTAATGATTAAATATGCAGCTTTATAATGTTAGTAAAGATTACTTGAGACACAATAAACTGTTAGTAATAAGGTGTTAGCTTTAAAATGAGTTTGATGTTACCTATCTTGATTTATTTCTCCAGACTTCCAAACATACCTCGATTCGTATTTTTTTATATTTATAATCAAGTATTTATAACAGCGAAAATACTCAGATTAATCTGCATTAAATTATCACATCTTCACATTGACACACAGTCTTCATATTTGTTTTTTTTTCTCTTTTACGGAAATCAGACATACATGCAGCTCGTATGCTCAGTATTGCTCAGCACAGTGACATGACATTCATGACATTGTACTACAATGTTGCCAACCCTTTACCCTTCCGAACCACAGAACACCTATGATCCGAACTAATAAGCAGATAAAGTTCATGTTTTTAATTTTTGTATATATGTAAATTTTGTAAATGAGTTCTTTTTTATTTTATAGTTTAAGTTATTATTTTTATTTTTTAGTCAATATATAAAGTCCATGAATAAAAACATAAACTATTTTACGAGATGACATTTTATTTTATTTAATGATATTATATACTATAGGTTACTATACTCTTTGATATATACTTAAAAAAAAAGATAATGTCACTTTTGGCATTGACATTTGACATTTTGACTTTGACATTTTCTTATTTCAATTGTTGTCTTTTTGTCTGGTTTCAATTGTGTCTCCTTGAATAAAATAATATAAGTTTGTAATCGTGAATTATCTTGAGATTTAAAAGGCATCAACGTTTTATTTTCGATTCACAATGGCTCCTAAAGCAGGTGGTGACTCTGCAAAAGTTAATTCGTCAGTGTTTAAGGATAAAAGCAAACCAGCCGATATTAGACTCAGCAATATCAATGCCGCAAAAGGTAATTTATGATTCATATTTTTATTAATGAATTTATAGCATTTTATATTACAAATGAAAGTAATTTTGTAAGAAGCCGGTAATGGGGATTTTTTAACTTAATAAAGTAAAGACTAAGTGTGGTTTAAGAGTCTTCGTAACAATTATTTAATTGTTCTAATCACAAACATTTGTTTTATCAAGGGATAAGGATGAGAAATAAATAATCTCATCAAGTTAAACTCTATTTTGGTACCTGGACGTTACTGAACATAAAAACATACAATTCTTTTATTAAATAAACTGTCATGTGATTCACTTACTTTGGCTGAACACTCTGATAAGAGATACACTCTTTTTATGCGAGTACATTTGGTGAAGTGGTATTCTATGAAAATCATTAATTTACTGTCTGTAATGAAACAATAAATTAATGTCATATTTAAAAGGAAATTATTATTTCCATTGTAATTGTTACATTAATAAACAATCCCACATACATCACAAGTACATATCTTATCCACAAATATTTATAAAAAGCTACTTTAATGTAATAAAAATGTATTTTAAATAATTCTAGCTGTGTCCGATGCGATTCGTACAAGTCTTGGACCCCGTGGCATGGACAAAATGGTAGGTGTCATTCTTTAATAATTTTGAATACTTAACCTTACTTATAAATACAGTGTAAACTCCATGTAATGTCACTCGATTTAACGACAAACTCTCTAAAGCGTCGAAAACAATTGGCTTAGTTGGTTTAGCTTGTATTCCATACAATGATACACTCTATATAGCATTACACCCACTCTCAATAACGACCACAATTGAGTTACTTTTAATAAAAAGTTTTTAAAAGTTATATAAAATATTTACTAATTTTAGCAACTTAAAAACCTTTTAAGTTGCTAAAATTATTAAAAACTGCGCACCTGTGACTGTCGGCATCATGCATACTGCATACATACAAAATTACTTCCTTTGTCACCAAGATGCCTCAATATCAGAAGATATGAATAAAATAATTAAAAAAATACAACAAAATTCCTGGTGGAGCAAAAGACGTCAGACAAAAATAACAGACTACACGCAATAGCGTTCAAATAAGATTCTTTTTTATGTACACATAACTACTAACACTAGACTGAAATAAACTTTTTTTTTTCTAATTCTGATTTTTCTTCTCTCCATTTAACGACCACTCTCTATAACGCCATAAAATGCACAGTCCCTTCAGTGCCGTTATATAGAGTTTACACTATTTCTTTTTACAAAATTTGCTATGAAAGTTCATTATATTATGAGTGATTACCAATTCACAGTCAAAACCTTTTAATGTGCACAAATTAATGTTTATATAATTTTTTTGTGTTTTGCACTTTTCCCAATTTATTTTTAGTGAAAAATATGATATTTTTTATTTTATTTACTTGATTTATTATTTAAATTAACAGATACAAGCTGCAAATGGAGAAGTAACCATTACAAATGATGGAGCAACGATTTTGAAGCAAATGAGTGTGGTACACCCTGCTGCCAAAATGGTAATATTAAGCTTTAATTTGACAATCTAAAAAATAACTCCAAATCCACCCAATATTGCTAGTTACAGTCATGTTTAGTAGCTAAGCAGATGTGTAGATTTACTGAATGTGTTACTGATATTTTGCAAAAAGTCGCTTTGGGAACCTTTTCACTTTATAAAATATTGGGACTATTGGGCAATATTTGCACTTCATGCACATATACTTTACAAAATTAATTATTTATTTATTTACTCTTTATTGACCATGTTAAAAACAGTGTGGTGAAAAAGGCAGACTTAATGCTAAATAGCATTTTCTCCCAGTCAACCTTAGGGATGTGCAGAAAAATTGAAGGCAGTACAACTATACTAAAAAAAAAAAATGTATGTAAATAATTCACACATGTTATGTGTGAATTATTTATTTCAGCTTGTGGAACTGTCTCGGGCCCAGGATATTGAAGCTGGCGATGGCACAACTTCGGTTGTAGTGATTGCAGGTGCACTGTTGGATGCCGCTGAAAAACTCTTACAAAAAGGCATTCACCCCACTGTCATCTCAGATGGGTTCCAGAAAGCTTTGCAAATGGCTTTGCAGGTATTGTTTATATTTTGATGCATTAATGGCTCATTGAATTTTAATAACTATTAAAGATAAAAATAATAAGTGTTTCTGGTATGGTAAGACAACTGTGTATTTTAAATAGTATAATACTATGTAAAATTTTTAGGTTCAATAAATATGCAAAATTCAAAATTTTTATATTTGAAAATTTGTAGGTAGTGGAGGGTATGGCAATTCCAGTGGACTTAGCAAATGAAGACGCTCTCTTGAAAGCAGCTGCCACTTCCCTGAACTCTAAAGTAGTTTCCCAACACTCTACTATTCTGGCGCCTATTGCTGTACAGGCTATACGTGCTGGTATGTATGAAAACTTAAACTTGTTAGCTTTTAATTATCAAATTAATTTGACTTCTACTGTTCTAATACTGTTATGCTTATGCGTGGATTGATGAAAGCTATAATTTGCACTACGGAGCTATATTTTAAATCTTTTAAATTCTTCTTATGTTTTATAGTGCCATGTCATAAAAAATATTAAAATAAACTTATATCTTTTTTATTGATATGAGCATGTTTTTCATACTTTTTTTAAAATATCTTAGTTATGGAGCCTATTCCTGGAGGTATCGGAGCGAGAGTTGATCTAAGAGACGTAAAAGTGATTGAGCGTATTGGAGGCACTGTTGAAGATACAGAACTGGTTCAAGGTCTCGTTATCCCACGCCGCGCCTCCAACGTTAATGGACCGCATCGCATTGAAAAGGCGAAAGTTGGACTTATTCAATTTTGCATTTCGCCGCCCAAGACAGATGTAAGTTTTTCTTCGTAAATTAATAGTTCTCGACTATTTTAGCTTTCTTAAGTGCAAGAATTATTGTTTGGGTTGAAATTGGATGCCGCTAAATAGTTATTGAATGTTTAATAATATGTAAAAACCTTATTATCGACATTATCTAAAACCTGGGTGTCATGAAGGACCCAAAATCAAAACTGAATAAATTTTGTACTTGAATTGAAAATAATAATAAAAACTAACAAAGTTGTTGTGTTTTTTCAACAGATGGACCACAATGTCATTGTGTCCGATTATGCTGCTATGGATAGAGTACTGAAGGAAGAGCGTCAATACATTCTCAACATTGTAAAGCAAATAAAAAAAGCCGGCTGCACAGTCTTATTGGTGCAAAAATCTATTCTCAGGTAAAAACTAGATTCTATAAAAAAACTTTTTTAGAAGGTGTATATAAATTGAGTCAATTGAGAAATACGATTGTGTTTATTTTTTCAGAGATGCTCTGAGTGACTTGGCTATTCATTTTCTTGACAAAATTAAAACAATGGTTATTAAAGATATTGAACGTGAAGATATTGAGTTCGTATGTAAGACTCTCGGATGTCGTCCAATCGCCTCACTTGACCACTTTACTGCCGAAAATCTCGTCAACGTAGATATGGTTGAAGAAATCAATGAGCCTGGAGGAAAGTACATAAAGGTAAATGCTGTTATAATGATTTTGCCACATTTCTGCATACAGGTTCCTCAACAGTTGAAATGTGAAAATAGTTTAATACTAGTAACATGCTGATTTGATAGAGGTATTTGTTTATAGCCAAACTGTGTTACATGGTCTGAAATCACTAATAGACTCTATTTTTTAATAATAAACAATAAAGTCTTTATTTCATAAAATAACACAATTTAGTACACAATGTTATTAGGTGTAGGGTAATATTATAGAAAGATATTATAGAAGAGGCGAGAACCTGTAATATAGGCAACTGAACTCTCCTGGTGCGAATCTAGCCTACTATAACTATTTACGTTAGTTTGACTAAGGAACTCTTATGTACAAAGTTACAGAAACAGCATAAGTTTTTGAAAAGAGGTAAGGCAGCACTCGTCCTCTCCTGGGACTGATGGCTTAGAAGAGCATTTCGAAACATTACGTTTAGTCGCTAATTATCATTTACGCAATTGTCAATGTGAACATTCTCGGTACCGCGCGCTGCGGTGTAGTCAAGACGTGTATACTGTGCTCTCCGTTTCAAAAATCTTATAAAGTGGTTTTAAGTGCTCGTTTTTGTTTAAAAATTAGATATTCGATAAAGTTAAGTGCACTACTAAATATTAACAATAAACATTATTCTAAAGTCAGTGCTGTATTATAAAGAACAACAATTCTTCAACAAATAATAAGCCGTTGACAGTGATTTAAAAGTGCAAGAATGCGTTTCCAGTGCTAATGTGATGACTCATACAGTTGTTGCTAAGTCGCTATCTTAAAGCTATTGCTTTGTTCCGAACAACGAGTTAATAAATTCATCCTGTACGTGTAAGCGCCGCTGGTGTAGAGCGCACGGACACTACATCAAAAACGCTGGTTTCTGCAAGATCAAGTTCAAATCCTGCATCTCTTGCTTATCTAGTTTTTTCGTATTTTATTTTTATTTTATTTTTTTTTTATTTATAAAAAATATTTGAAAAAGAAAAGAAAAGAAATATTAAAATATTAAATAATATTAAAAAAAAAAAAAAAAATAAAAAAAAAAAATATATACATATATATATAAATACATATTTTCGCCAAAAATGTCTTCGAAAAAAGAAACAGTTCCCGCAAAGAGCAAAATATGCACAAAATGTAAAGTAACCTTGAAAGACAGCAAAATATGCACAAAATGTAAATCAAGTATCAAATGCAGCAAATGTAAGAAGGATTATGAGATAGACTGTCTTATGTTAACAAACAAAAAATTTCAAGTTATAAACAAGGACCAAAAACTTAAATGGACATGCCAAGACTGCCAAACTGAACTGTCAAAAAATTCAAACATACAATCAGATAACAGTACTACGCAGAACGTCTTATCTAAGAACATAGTCAAGAAGCCCATTAATACTACATCTCCTTTGGGCCCCCACGATATAAACGCAAACTGGACGCCCGACAGGATAACGAGAAGGCAACGTAGAGCCAATCCGCATATTGATATTTCGACGCACTCCCTCTCTGACAACGAAGAAAACTCGATCACATCAGATGACTCATATATACGAAGAAGTTTGCCAGACCTGTCAACAAGAATTAATGAAGATATATTGGACTTAAAACAGAAAATTGAAGAGCTAACTCTACAGTTAAACAGTGCACATTTGGAGATTGAGAATTTAACATTAGAAAAAAATACTCTATTGCAAAAAATATCCCAGCAAGACTTAAAACTAAATACACTCTCAGCAGTACATTCTCCACGCTCTACTCTGCTTGTAAAAAAAAAGACAAAGAAATTAAATTCAACCCCTACACAAAATAAATCAAAAACAGGAACAACCGTCACTCTGCAGAACTCCGAGAACTCGGATAATTCTGAAGAATTGGAAAAGGAGTCACTTACACAATTAGAAGAATCTCGAACGCTAACAAATAAAAAATCACCTTCATCTAAAAGTAGCAATGTGAATCAAGACACTACACATCAACAACAGGTTATAGATAGTAACAAAATATGGATCTACGGTACCCAGCAATGTTCGGGTCTCGCTTTGGCACTGCAAAAATCAAGAGAAAAGTCGAAGTACCAAAAATACACCATAACTTCTCTTACGAAACCTTTCGCTGATACAGAGGAAGTATTAAGAGGGTGTCAGGCACTTTCTAACATAACTGAGTCAAATAAAGTAATAATTTGTGTGGGCGAAAATGATACGAATCCACTGAAAATTATAACGGAATTAAGTGCAACCTGCAAAAAGCTAAAAAACCATCAAGTTATTATATTACAAGTATTGGAAAATAAACACCTTAATGAACAATTGCTTAACGAGAAATTACAATTAATATGCAAACTGCATACAAACTGTCATTTTGTACAGTGTAGCGTGACTTATAATTATTTATTTGAAATTTGTAACAAAATTAATTTTTGTATTGACTGCATAGATTATAACCGCACCTATCTTGACCCGAAGTCGATAAAAAGACGCTTACAGGAAACTAGATACGAATCATATCACGGAAATCTCAATAAACCGATTAGGCTTCCCAAACAAAAAACAATATTAGATTACTTTACAGTAAAGCAGGTGAAACCGTCATCTGAGGACCATGTATTTAAAGATAGTACATTTTTTCGTTAACTATGAAAATAGTAACAGTCTTTTAATATTACATCAAAATATAGCTGGTTTCTTAAGTAAAAGAGACTTTCTGGGGATAACACTTCAAAATCTCCAAGACAATAATAGGTATATTGACATACTTTGTTTGTCAGAAACTTTTATAAAACAAGGTGAAGAAATTAACTTTAAATTGCCAGGATTTCAGTTAGCCGACAGTTACTCTCGAACTCAACATCGTCGTGGTGGTGTCTGTATAATGTGTAGGAATAACATAGCATTTAAAAAAATATCATTTCCGACAAATTTAAGGCAAACTTATTATTTTGAAATATGTGGTATAGAACTTACTGACGCTAAATTTATAATTATCTGTATTTATCGCACACCAAATAGTAACGTAGAATTATTTCTTGATCATCTTGAAAAAATTCTATTTTACCTAGGCCGTAAAACAAAACATAGAGTTGTGATAACAGGGGACTTTAATATTGATATTTTAAAAGACACAAATATAAAGGAACAATTTATTAGAGTGGTTCAAGCGTTTAATTTTATTATACACATCCAGGAACCAACGAGGGGTTGTGCTTGCCTAGATCAAATATTGAGTAACATTCCCCACGCACAAGGCGAAACTCTAAATCTTAACCTGTCAGACCATAATACTGGACAACTATTAACAGTCCCGATACAAACAAAAAAATACATTCCTTATGCGCAATATATAAAACGTAGAGACTTCAATAAGGATAACATGTTAAAATTCCACGAATGCATTTCTCAACTCTCATGGTCTGAAGTATATGACGAGAGCAACGCAGACCAAGCTTTTGATAGGTTCCATGATCTATTTACACTGTTCTACAATCTTTGCTTCCCAATCAAAAAAATTAAACTAAAACCAAAGACCAATAGGTTGTACTGGATAAGTAAAGGTATCAAAGTATCATCGAATACGAAACGGAATCTTAGATATCAGTACTATAAACAGCGTAACTTCGGATGTAAGCGAAAATATCTTAATTATAACAAAATTTTTAAAAGATGTTTACTAACAGCACAAAAATTATGCAATCAAAAATTTATAGAAAGTTCTAAAAATAAATGCAGGGCATCGTGGAATGTGATTAAAGACAATTCAGTCATGATAAATAATGACAAACTTATTAAAAACATTAGTTATAATAATACTATTTTGAACGAACCACTTGATATTGCAAATCTTTTTAATAATTATTTTATAAACTTGACTCAAAGTAACGTAATTACTAATGTGACATATAACCATAAAATGGACATTAATAACCATTCAATATTTTTATCACCGACAAATGACATAGAAGTTTTGAAAATTATAATGAAACTTAATAGTACAACCTCAGTTGGATATGACAATATAACAACCAAAGTTATTAAAAATGTATCAAAACTAATTTCATCAATATTAAGCCACTTAATAAATTTATCATTTACATCTGGAATATTCCCGACCAAACTCAAAACGTCAGTAATAAAACCTATATATAAGAAAGGAGATAAATCACTATTAAACAACTATAGGCCCATTGCTCTTATACCGGTACTCTCCAAAATATTTGAAAAGGCAATATATGTCCGAATAGCTAATTTTATTGAAAAACATAATATATTGACACCGGATCAAAATGGGTTCCGTAAGAATAAATCCACATCTTTGTCAGCTTTTAACCTTATTAATAGTATCTTACAAAGCGTAGATAAAAGAGTAAGAACAACTGGTGTCTTCTTTGATTTAAGTAAAGCGTTTGATTTTGTTTCGCACGAACTTCTTTTATGGAAATGTGAGAAATACGGTATCCGTGGTTGTCCATTAGACTGGCTTCAAAGCTATTTAGTTGATCGAAAGCAATATGTAGAAATAAGTAGCGTTAATCCTATCACTCTTGAAGAAGAATATTTTAAATCGGACATAAAATATAATAAAGTAGGCGTACCACAAGGTAGTATTTTAGGGCCTCTCCTATTTATCATATATATAAATGACATTACAAAAACTTCAAACTATCAATATTCTTTATTCGCAGATGACATAGCTTTAGTTATTCCTGACAATCTCTCTGATAATTACAATGAGACAATTAATGAAACAATTGATAAAATAGTAGTATGGCTAAATGATAATAATTTGCAAATAAATGTGGCAAAAACTAAATATATCCAATTCGGAAACAGAGGTTCAAATAAACTTAATTTAAATATAAAATACAAAAGTGAAACCATAGCTGAAACAGATTCAATTAAATTCTTAGGGATACATCTAGATCGGTGTTGCACGTGGAAGGAACACATAGATAAACTGTGCTCTAAAATAAGTAGATTTGTGTACCCATTATGGCGTCTTCCAAAAATAAGTAGCTTACCAACAGCTCTTAAGGCATATCATGGTTATGTAGCCTCTAATCTGAGATATGGCATACTGCTGTGGGGAAATTCGGTAGATCATAACAAAGCTTTTATAGCTCAGAAACGCTGTATTCGTGCCTTATGTGGTGTCTCTCCAGAAACAAGCTGTAAGCCTCTTTTTAAAGACCTTAAAATCCTGACCTTAGCAAGTATGTACATTTATGAAGTCTGTATATTTGTAAAAACCCACATGCAACTATTTGATAAAAAGAAGGATAATTGTAATTTTTTAACGCGACATCCCGAAAAACTTTATCTGCCAATTAGTAGAACCGCTATGCGATCAAGGAACGCATACCACATGTGTGTAAAGATTTACAATAGACTCCCTGACGACTTAAAGAGATTACAATTGTTAAAATTCAAAAAACATGTTCATCACTGGCTATCAGAAAAATGTTTTTACTCAATAAAAGAATTTTTGGGATGAGATATCATTATTATTGTTATTAACTGACATAAATAGAATAAGATGATATTATATTTATATTTATTGACTCGTGTACCTAATGTAATCTGAAGCAAATTGACGTAAATATGTAACTTATATTAATACTTGTCGGAATAATGATATTAAATTATTGTAAATCTTAATGTAATTAATTATAACTAATAATAATTTGCACACCGAAAATGGTAAATGTGAGATTCGATATCTATAAAATCATTTCATCTTTTGTAACCACATTTAAGCAAATAAACGATTTGTATTCAGATGACCGGTTGCAACAACGGCGGTCGCACTGTGTCGGTGGTGGTGCGCGGCACGAGCGGCGCGGTGGTGGCGGAGGCGGCGCGCTCGCTGCACGACGCGCTGTGCGTGGTGCGCTGCGTGGCGCGCCGGCCCGCGCTGCTGCCCGGCGGCGGCGCGCCCGAGGCGGCGGCGGCCGCGGCGCTCGTGCGCGCCTCCGTCGCCGCGCCCGGCGCCGACCACTACTGCCTGCGCGCGTATGCAGATGCGCTGGAAGTCGTGCCCTCCACGCTCGCAGAGAATGCAGGTGGGAACTTTTCTATTGTTAAGCCCGCTCCACATTCTCGCAACAATGTCACGAAGATCTCGCAAGAATGCGAGAAAAACTCGTTTCGTATAGGCTCCACATTCTCGTTTCTCGTACTTTTCTCGCGAGAATGTGGAGCGGGCTTTAAACTTTTCCTGTTGCATCTGAACAAATTTTGGAATCACAATTTTAATGAATCACAAACAAATAATAATAAGTACGTGCTTCGGCTGCTTCCTAGCACGTATTTATTAGTACTTAATGCTTATTACCATAGTTCATACACAAACTTTTGTCACTATGATTGAATTATTGATTTTAATATTGAATAATGAAATATGATTATCATTAACCCCACTGTCCCACGGCTGGGCACAGGTCTCCTCTCAGAATGAGATGGATTAAGCCATAGTCCATCATGCTGGTCAAGTGCGTATTGGTAGACTTCACATACCTTTGACTTTTTTTTTAAATATCTTAGGTATGCAGGTTTCCTCACGATGTTTTCCTATTCCTATTTCTAATACGCACATAATTTTCAAAAAGTTGAGGTGGAGGGATTTGAACCTCGGGCCTCGTCTATCACTGTTTTTCTTTAAATAAAATATAAAAGCGTCTAAACTGAAAATGATACGAGGTAACAACGTTTGACGACGTAATAAAAATTTACATCCGCAGGTTTGAACCCGATCGAGACAGTGATCGAGCTGCGCGCGGCGCACGCGAGCGGTGGCGCGGCGGGCGGCGCGGGCGTGAACGTGCGCCGCGGTCGCGTCACCGACATGCGCCAGGAGCACGTGCTGCAGCCGCTGCACGTCACCGCCTCCGCGCTCGCGCTCTCCACGGAGACCGTGCGCGCCATACTCAAGATAGATGATATTGTAAGCACTCACAATTATAATAGATTATGTCGAACTTTTCCACGTTCTAATCTTTATGCGTATTCTAAAAGCTTCCGTAACTTATCGGGAGTGACAGCGTTTCCACCGATTTTTTACAGATGTTTTTATAAATTTCCACCGACAATAGGAGCATCGCAATAAAAGAATTAAAACAGTAGCTAAGATTGGCATTCATTACGTCGAACTTTCCTCCATTTCGATTGGCCATACGGATATAAATCAATAATAATACCTGATAATTGTAAATAGAACTTTCCTCCATTTCGATTGGTGTATATTATTGATTTTTTTTTTGTTTCAGGTCAATACAATTAACTAACATCTAATTGTTGCAGAGGGCTTCTACTATATTTTATTTACTAAAAGGAGTAAATGGTACACATGATGTGTTATTGATTTTCTAATTTATGAGTATTATAATTTCTTCTGTCTGCTTTTAATTTAGATCTAATAGTCCAGCTAGGATAAGTTGCCTTACTGTTCTTAGAAGATGTTAAAACTTGTTACTAACTTTATTAATTAAACTTTGTTAATTGCAAGAAATGTAATTTACTCATCTATCTAGTGTGCATAATTTTTGCATAGATTCGAATATAAAATTTGGCAAAAATATAACTACATGTATTTCTAGAATATAAGGCTTATTTGATTGTAACAAATAAAACAAGTTTTAATTTTAAAGATTTTTATTTTGTAGTTAAATTTTATCCATGTACCTACCTACCAGTTCTAAAGTAACACGATTTTATAGCTTTTATTTTATTACAACTATGTTAGGAAGGCAATAGAAATATATGCAATACCTGGGAGAACATTTTCTAGTTACTATTTCCAACAAAAAAAAAAACCATTTAAATTTTAAACATAAACATTTGAAATCTCTATTTGTGTTAAAAAATATAGTTTGTACAAAAAAAAGAACATATAATAATATCCTATTTCATGCCTTGCCTAAGGAGTTTCTATGTTTTCAAGTACTTAGAAATCATTTGTACACTTGTTCAATGTTCAATAAAAGTTAAGACTTAATTATATTACATATACTTAATTATATTAATTTTTCTACTGTAGTAATAAACTGAGATTAGATACAATGCATATTTTTTTTTTTTTTTTTATAATATGAGAGTAGCAGACGAGCATGCAGTCCACCTGATGGTAAGTGGCTACTGCCGCCCATGGACATCTGTAATCAACCCCAGATAGGATTAGATATTCCTACCTGAGGTCGGCCACAGATGCGCCGCTACCCCTGAGGACTAAGCTGGACGCCTCGGAAAAGTCTATCTCCCTTACCACACCCTTCAAACCGGAACACAGCAGCGCCTAACACTGCTGTTATTAGGTAGAAATAGGTGTGGCGGTGGTGCCGCCGGAGTCGAACCACAAAGGGTTCTACCACCATATGAGTTATCCTGCCATTACCATGTAAAATATTTTACCGTTGGTAAGGGTGTATTTGGTTGGCTGATTTTATATTGGTCTTTATAGCAGAAGGTGCTTTGGGTAAGGCAGATGCTGCTGGTCCTAGTTGAGGCGCAGGCCCCCGTGTCTGCACCATACCTGGAGCTCCTACACCCTGTGGCCCTATAGACGGTATCCCTGGCCTCAAACCTTTCCCAGTTCCTACTGCAGTCACTAATGCATGTGTATCAGCAATACTGTGGGTGGGCAGCATTCCTAAAAACAACAATATGGTTTATTAATAGAAGATTATTCAATTATAGGAATTTTCTAACATATAATGTAATTCTAGAATATATTATATTATTATTAGCTCTCATAATATTCAAGTAGTAAACCAGCAAGCAGTCCACCTGGTGGTTAGTAGACACCTGTATATCCCAGATGTGGTTAGATTCCTCCCTATGGATGGCCAATGCAAGCCTTGACAAGGCAGTGGTGCCTCCAAGTTTCTTTTTATTAATAAAAAATAAATGGAAACCCTGTTCTCTAGAATATGTGAGTGGTGATGTGAACTAAATGATATTATTTATAGAACCCTATAAAATAAAATTAAAAAAAAAGGATAAATAAAGTAATAAAATACATTGTATGTAAATATACCTGCAGATCTCATTGCTTCTCCTTCCCAATCTTCACGGCCCTTAGATATTATTTCCCACACATGGCTTATCACTTTAGTGAACTGTGCCACTTGTTTCTGAAAATATTTCCAGTAAAATATATTACGAACTTTTTATCATAATCATAATAATAATAAATGACATAGATTTTCTACAATCACACTCCTAAAGGTTCTCTATTTACTATACTTAAAAATTTAGTTATGTATAATAAAAATCAGCTTATCACCTTTTGATGTTATATACATTTACATTTAATATAACTAAATTAATTTCCATCAATTACCATCAATTATGTTGATAAGCTGTTCAAATGTCTACTAATTAAGTCTATACCTAATTAGGTAGTAGGTCTATGTAGTATTCAATTCATGATTTAAGATATATGAAGATATAAGACATACCTGAGTGGTATCATAACTGAGAGTGCTTGCTTTGTGAATGAATTGCTGAAGTCTTTGTTCAGCCTCCGGTTCTGGTTTAGTGCGCAACAAGTTAGGCACTAAGTCGTGTGTGCATGCTGGTACCCGGCCCTCAGTCAGCCGTGCCAGCTCCTCATCCCTCTCACATCCGAGTTGAAGTGGGAGGACAACAACTGATCTTAACGATGGAGCCATTTCTGCTTGTAATATTTTACTTAAACCAGTTAGCTATAAGAACACAATAAATATTAATAAATGTTAATATACATAATGAAGTGTACATTAGATGTTTACCAAAAATGAATAATCGACAGGACATTTTGTTGAAGGAATTAAATGGTAGTAGAATATTTCGTAGTTTGATCTCACCGATACCACGGCCGCACCCATTTTTGTTTTACGACAGCAGAATTGTGCTCTGCTGTCTACTGGTTTGAAGGGTTTTACCAAAAATACTACCAGTCCCCAAAGGTAGGTTTGCTATTTCAGTTTCGTAAAAAGAAAACATAAAATCAATAAGATTATAAAAAACTTACATGACCAGATAAAATGGCGTAATTATCAAGAAAAGTTGGCCAGTTGATCGTTTCATATTCGTTTTCCAATTTAGAAATCAATGCTTGTATAGCTGTTTTTAAATCATTTACTCTGTTTAAAACTGCATGTAATGTGGCTTCCAGTTGCTTCTCTTCTCGTTGCATTTTGGTAAAGTACGTGTAACCACAACTTAAATAGTATTATATTGTAAGTACAAATGTACTAATTAAATAAGAATTCCACTGTTATTAATTGTTATCTAAATGAAATGAAACAATATATATGCGATTCACGAAGACACGGATGACAACAAAATTATTAAATTGACATTTGACAATTGCCAATTGATTGACATTACTTGTCCTAATGTGTAAAAGTGTCGATTATGTGGTATCGAGTACTTTTCCTATCGATTTTTCGATACTACTCATAAGTAGAAAATATCGATTGCTAAATTGGGTACTTGACAGTTATAACAATAAAATATGAAATATGTTGGATATGATAGCTTTTATGTAAACATAAATTATGCAGTATTTCGTTTATTTTTTAATACGTTCTAAGTATTTCAATTTTTAAAAAGAAATTTTCGATTTTTTATCTGTGGATTTTAAATCCCAAAACGGCGACAGTGCTGCCTCAAATGTCATGTGACGTCACTACATCGAAACCAAACAAGACAAATAATAATTAAATCGTTTGCTGTTAGAGTTGGTTGAATTTATGTTGTGAACCGAAATGAAGCCATACTATATTAAAGCTGATAGCGTGAACCTGCTTAAAGAAGATCCATATATGCAGTGCAATAAATCAAAATGGATACAAAAACTTCCGTGAGATAACCTATGGAAATATCAAAGAAACAACGTAAGTAAAACATTCTTTATATTTACATTGAATCATATCGGACAATTAAAACATTTCTTAACTGACTTCAGACAGAAGAAAGGTTGTCTTCAAGTAATTATTAAGATTTTTTTAAATATACTTATATTCTTATGTGAACTGTTTTAAGGTTATTAATTGGTTATATTTATATTTACAGATCTTCCCGACAATCGTATAGTGACGACGTTATAGAGTATGTGCAGTTTAAGAGGAAGGCAAGATTGTGTTTCATGAAAAGTAAAAGTTGTCCTGAACACAAGGTACATCAATGAAAATGAAAATGTGATGACTGTCCTGCCTAGAAGAAGTGAGGAGCCAAAACTTTCGAAAGTGGGCACCAGTCTGAAATACATAAAGTAAAGTACACGGGAAATAGTACTTCTTTACTTGCGTAACCTACCCAACAAGATAAAGGAAGAAAAGTGACCATACAGTTCCTATTATTGCATTGCAATTTAATTCTGAAAATGACAGTGATAAAAATATATATCCATTTGTTACGGAAAATAATTTTAGTAATGAAGAAAAGCAGACACACAAGCAGCACAAAAATTTAGCTTAGGTCATCTGTAGTAATTATTGTAACTGTAACATATGATAAATATATACAAAAGTTCTACTGTGTGTACTCACTAATAGAACCATTTAAACCAAATAAACAAAGAAATCGGTTAATAAAATACTAATATTAGCAAATCATGTATTTTTAATTATACAGTCCTGTAACTTAATCAGTGCACATGCACCATCAATAATAACACAGTCATGAAATATTTTAATTGTGTCCTATTAATTACTGAATGGGCCCTTAAAATAGAATTCTCATAGACGTCTTATAATTCTATTCTTATCATAGACATCTATATAATATATTAAATATATGAATACTTCCACTTGCTGTTTTGTTTTGATTACGTCCCGTTCCAATGATTTGGAATTGACGAATCACTCGAGAGTTACTAAATTTATTCCTTTTCAATAATACTTCTCTTACATAGATAGTATAAAATGTCATTGCTTGCAAACAGAGGATTTAAACATATAAGAATCTGCAAGTTCTTTAACGTTTATGAGATTTGGGTTTAGGAACTTGTATAAGCAAATTTGTTACGATCGTACTTGTACACATCGTCACTGCACACGTCTTATAACTTGTCATTTATTTAAATTTTAGTTATAATAGCTAAATAACTCTCAATTTTCTTCTAAGCGTTGTTTGTTTACAGTGTAATGACGTTCCGCCACAAAATGACACTTGACCGCCTGATTTAACGCGACGTTCCGTTCACCGTAAAGAAAGTTCGATTTTTATTAATGAATAGCCCTTTTTTCGAAAAAGTGATCAATGAAAGGCATATATAATACGTATACTAATTCATTAAAACACTTTCCCAAAAAGTGTCAAGTAGCCAATTAACTACTGTCCCTAGTTTCTAAACGATCCACTAGAGGCGTTGCATGTAAATATGTTTATATGAATTCGATATCGAGGATTATTTCCGTTAACTCGATGTAATTAAAAAAAAATACCAAGGCTACGGTATGGATTCTTATTTGTGGGGAGAGGCCTGTGTTGAACAGTGGAACAAAACTTCATTTAATTTACGTCTATGGTTAAGAATGTTAAGACTTGTAAGATTAGGACATCACTACAATGATCATATTGCTTGGCATAAAGTTAGGCTGAAAGGCAAAAAGCCAAAGCCGTAGAACACCATTAAAAAAAATGCTTGGTAAGTTGATGTCATAATATGTCAATTGTAAATGTCATTTATATTATCAAAGTAATTATCATTGATCGATACGTAAACGTATTATTATTTATTATAACGAGTCTCAGTCCGTAATGTGATATGTTATGAAATAAATACTTTATCTTTTTGGTACCAAACAAAATGTGTAACGTAGAACAAATTGCAGATTGCGGCGATTTATCAAGCTTAGCTAGAGCGCTTTATATTTCAGAAAAGGAAGGTCTGTATGAACTAGAAACCTTTCGATTTATATTCATATCGTATTATAATGTGGACAATTATAATTTTGTAAATGTTTTAGATACAGCTTGGCTATCGCAGTGTCCTGTGTCGTTGTCTTCGTGTGGTAACTTGTTAGCAGTTGGTTACAAGACCCGCCTTTGTTTCCTCACTTCACAATGGATTAGCTCAACCGACAGCAACTCCTATTTGATATCATGGAGCGGCACACTACCTTCGGACATAACAACCGTTTTGGCCTTGCCCATATGTCCATCACAACATTCGTCTCAGGTCATTATCACATTTCTTTTTTAATATACTTATATTGCATATAAACAAAAAACAGAACAACATTTTTTAATGGAATATTAAGCTTATTACTAATTTTTTTTAGATATTTGCATTAAAGTTTATTGTAGTTTAAACGCTTTAATTTTTATATTATCTTTATAAGTTAATTTGAAATATGTGTTGCCTTGCTATATTTCACTTAATAAAAGTTATGTATCAAAACAGCTTTGATGATTAAAAAAAAAACAATTTCCAGAATGGTCCAGACTGGTTTTGTGTCATAGTTGGTTTCCAAAATGGACACATTGGATTTTACACAAATACAGGGCATTTATTATTTCACGAAAAGCTAGATGAACGGCCTGTGATCAAAATCTCTTGTCACACTGGCACATATGGAACCTTACCAGATGATATACACATACTGTTCCAATCCTCTGTATGTGTTATATCTGGAGCGAGCTTGTTTCAAACTCTCAGAAGTGCTAAAGCTCAAATGGCTAGAGGTAATTTTTAAAATTTTTAACATCAAATTTCATTTAGTTTTTAAAACCAAGATAAATAACTTTAAACAAAAGTTATATTTTACTTGATTCTTAAACCTACAGTAATTGGAGATGCTTATATTGAATTTTTTATGGAAATGTAAAAAAATCACTTCAAAATTCCGTACTGATTATGTTTGAATGAAAATTACCACCTCAAGGTATGACTTAATTAGAACATATGATTTTAGTACATGCCGGCATCCAAGATGACTACATGGTAGATAGCCGGAGTATTAACATAAGAAAATGGACTTTTACTGATCAGGAATGTATAAATGATGCAGCTGTTGTGGGGTTGGAACTAAAAAACACCTATGACCATTTTCTAGCAGCATCAACTTATGGGGGATATGATACCTGGTAAGGTTTGTAGGATTATTGTTTTGTTACAAAATATACATATATACAAGGTGAATTTTTCAAATAGGCCTTCAGGGCGAAATCCGAAACTATAAGGATTAGCGAAAAATGCTGAAAGGAGTTACAAGGCCGATTTTGATAAAAACTAAAACTTCATCATTAGTTTTTCAAAATATCTTTTTCCTTAGCCGGGAATCGAACGAGTTCATTTTGAAAAAAAAAATACACCTATATTATTTCACTATCTGATAGTGTTGCTTATAAGGATCAAAATCTGGGAAGTAACGATAAATGACAAACTAAAGGAAAAGCCTCAATTTTAAGAAAATACATATTTTTTCATATTAATTTGGCAGATAAGTTCCCGCCATTCATCACTTTAAACATTTCGAGTATTAACATTTTTTTGGCTCAATGCTTCAAATCATTCGAAATGGACGTTTTGTTCTTTAAGAACTCATATTTTTATGTCTGTCTTAGTTAAGGTTACTTTTAGGACCATTATAATAGATTTAACTTGCTATGGGCGGAGTTTCGTTTAATACAGATGTAAAATTGACAATTTGCCAGAATGTCTTTTTCGAGTCAAATCCGAGTGATAACTGAACAAAGAGATATAGAAAATCATATTTACTGTTTAAACAATAAAACTTTAATATTTAATCACTTAGGGTTCGTACACAAAACTGCGATGCGACGTCGCATCGCAAAAATCTGCGAGCTCCCTCGACGCATCGCAAGAACTTGCGAATTGATTCGCATCGCACAGTGGTTGTTGTTGTTGGTCACCCTGAGAGACGCTACGCCGCACGATATCGCATCGCAGCAATTCGCATCGCAATTTTCTGCGTTGCGAATTCGCATCTCGTCACATCGCAGTTTTGTGTTCGAGCCCTTATCTATTTTTATTACAAAAGAAATCCTAAAAACGGCGGTAATTTATTTTCCAAACTATTACTTTCTCATACTAAGCCGTATGTCACGGTTATAACATCGAATAATTAATTGATTAACCGACAAATTCTTCAGTGGTATGACTTATGTATGTTTCTAAAGAATTATACATAAATCATTTGTTATGTATAATCCTTAAAGATTAGTATGGCAATGTATGAAAAAATATGTATTTTTTTCAAAATTTTCCTTTTCCTTTAATTTGTTACATAACATTACTTCCCAGAATTTGATCCTTATAAGCGACACTATCAGATGGTGGAATAATATAGAGGGTGTAATTTTTTTCAAAATGAACTCGTTCGATTCCCGGCGAAGGAAAAAGATATTTTTTAAAAACTAATAATGCAGTTTTAGTTTTTATCAAAATCGGCCTCGTAACTCCTTTCAGCATTTTTCGCTAATCCTTACAGTTTCGGATTTGGCCCTGAAGGCCTGTTTGAAAAATTCACCCTGTATACCTTTTTTTCTAAATGTAGGTTTGAGAAATTGCAAACGAGCCAGTAGTCCACTTGATAGTTAGTATTAACTACTGCTTATGTACGTCTAAAATAAACCCTATATAGGTGAAGTTTTACCTGTGGGTGCTTTAAACCGGCCCACAGTAGGGCTTTATAATGTTTCCCTAAAGCAAAAATAGCTGTGTCAGCTGTACTTGTAGAACCACTACAAATCTAAATCATTAAGATTTCTACCTTTAAAATGTATTTGTTTATTTCGACTGGTATAATAAAATTTATTCAGATCTTGATTTATTTTGTTTCAGGTATAGATCTGTACCTCCAGTGCATACATTAATTCTCGCAGCGGGTGTCATGCCATACTTAGGTTTTCATTATGCCTTAGAAGGTGGCACAACTCCTCCACTTCAAGATGTTGCAAGAGCAGTGGCAAATAAAATAAAGTCAGCCTTACCGTAAGTTGTACTTTTGCTTTGAATCAATTATCAAGAATTTATGAGAAACAATGAATCATCAAACAGCTGGCAATAATGCCACATCATGTGTAACAGTGTGTGTAAACAGAATTATACTTTGTTCTACGAAATTGTTTTAAGGTTTCCTATTTATTATGATATTTTAATGTGTGATCTGACTATAACACTGCTCTTTTAGGGGTTGGCTAGGTGGTGGTGGATCTATTGACAATACTTCAACAAATACTGAGCCACTCATTCGATCTGAGATGCTATCAATGACTAATGGAATATATGACACTCAGAGGCTTGGCATAAAGGTATCAATTTCTCCAGATCGTCGGCTAGCCGCTTTTGTTGATAATTTAGGACGAGTTGCAGTACTAGATGTCACTAAAGGTTATGTAATACGACTCTTCAAAGGATGCCGAGATGCTCAGTGTGCATTTGTACAAGTATGTACTTATATAAAGTTTTACTAAAATTCCATGTTAACTTTTAATTTCAATAATGTCGACTTGTTTATTTTGCTATTCTTATTGTATAACTGTTTTAATACTCAACATGAAATCTTTAAACAGTTTCTGTGGAAGCAATTATTAGTGTTGGGACTTATAATAATTACTCATCTAAAGTTGGGACATTGAGACAATTTTACATAACAATAATTTTCCACAGATTTTCGATGCTGAAAGTAAAAAACCACAACTGTCAGTCGTTAAAGAAATAAGAAGAGCTGTTTTCTTAATAATTTATAATCCAAAAAAAGGTCTTATAGATATACGATTAATGCATAGAGGTAACCGAGTGGCTGTTTTTACAGCAGCTAAGAATGGCATACTCCTGTATAACACGTGTGGATTGATTGGAGCAGAGAAAAATTACACACATAAAACATTGAACTTGCCAGAATTTCAATGTGTCTTGATAGACCCTGATGGCAAATTGAAAAAGTTTAACATTCCATTTTACTATTCTTTAGAGGGAGAGCATCTAGAGAGGTCTAAAGACCTACATGTTTTGCGCGCAATACGTGATCTTATCAAAAGAACGTCTGATATCACTGAAGAATTTAAAGGTGAAATAATAAAAAATGTTACAAAATTACAAACTTTAGAAATAAAAAAACACTGTTTAGATTTGTTGATACGTAACAGTGAAACATCAATTGAAATTGCAATAACTTGCCTTGAAATGTTTTGGGACGATCTTAATTCAAAGGATAATTTAAATGTCAAGGAACAAAAAATGAAACAATACTTTGCAAATTTAGCGCTTATCACCTTGTTTTACCGACGTATTAACAATTTTAAAGTGGATGTCTTGGACGAATTTATTTCAAAAATCTGTGATGGACTGGATTTAAAGGAAGAATTTGAAAAACAAAGCAAAGATATAACCGATATGCCCGAATTTCATCTCTTAGAAGATGATAACTGCATCTTAGAAAGGTTATTAATTTTAGCAGAAGACAAAGATTTTAAGGAACATCATCATCACTCTAGAGTTTCGTTTGCTGATATCGATACCACCAGTTATAAAGAATTTGTATCCTGTTTTCAGTTAGATGAAGACAGTAAATACATTAGCCTGAAACCTAATATTCCATCTGAAAAAATGAATTCGGTAGCAACCAACATATTCAAGTCTTTGTTTAAATTAGAAGATTTGAAATTTATTCCGATTATTGTTAAAATAAGTAACATCAATCCTAAAGAGATAGTAAAGCTTGTCATCTTACATGTTATGGATATGTCATTGGAGCAAATTAATATCGAGTTGATTGAAAAACTGATAGCAGTGTTGTTTTATTTGTGTGATGCTTCCGAAGACGCTACCAATATAACTTATAATGAGATATCACCTTGGTGGCAAGAAATACGAGACATGCTAGTGGACATGCATTGTCCTCTACGAAGCATGGTTGTCGCCATGGCTTGCAAGGCTGTAGCTAAACAATTTGAGTGTAAAGCTGCTGACAGAGAAGATGCTTGGGAATCGGTCACCAAAGAAAATGCTAAATGGGGCATTTTGATTGGCAAACTTGAAGATATTTCTATACTCAGTATAATTTTAATGTCAAAGACTACCTATAATGGTACCTCTTTACCGAAATTGCTTGTTGATGACGTTAATATAAATTTGAAATTTATCTATACTCGAGGGAAAGGTTCCGTTACGGAATTAATCGCTAAATGGCTATCGTCCATGGGAGTTCCCCCTGAGGCTATTATTGCAAACGAATTAATGGAAATTTATCCTGAAAACATTGAACAAAACGCCTCTGAAAACGATGGCAGTCCGGAATACCTGTTCGTGCAAAACAACTGTGCATTAGTGAATGATAATCCAAAAATATTTAAATGGCTATCGCTTTTGCGTCGGCAATTTCCATTGAGTACATCAGCAAGTTATATAATTGCCAACATGTGTTGGGAATATGCTATGAGTTGGCAAAATTGTATGACGAAGACCGAGGAGTTTATGGTGGTTATTCATTGCTTATCTACAATATCAAATTTGCATGTACGTTTAGGTTTATTCGCTATAATATGGTCCACATACATCAAACATATTTTTGAGGCCAGCTGCCGCTTAGTGAACAAAGTCGGTAAACTACCAAAAGATCATTTATGCTCTCAGGAATTGGGTTTTAATAGCGAGATCTTAGTAAAGTTTTTAGAAGGGACTACGAAATACTTGAATATTTTTTTCGAATGTTCAAATAATGCGTCACCGGATGAAGAAAAACAAACTATACAATTTGAGAAAATTTGGGATGAGAGTCTGCCGTCATTAGTCGAAGTAGCGCAAGACACAAAGAATGTTAATACTGACATTTTGAATCTGAATTATCAAATTTCATGTACTATCTATTATCAATGTTATTTCAATTTAAAATGTTCTAAGCCGTTGGATACTCTCTACGATATTGATTATCAGTATGCGCTCGAGGCCCTCGGCGGAAATGTAGTATCCCGAGCTGTGGACATGAAAGTTTCTGAAAAAATTATACAGCCGAGGAAGAAATATTTGACTAAGCTGATACGAACTGCTATTGAAACGATAGCTACTCTAGACGGTAGCACGGATGATACATTATATAACAACGACGAGTGTTTACATTGGATTGATAATATATGTAATTTGGCAGAACTATGGAACATAGACAGTGAATTTATTCGCCATCAACATGTATGTATCTTTTATATTATATTCCCATAGTCATGCTTCAAATAGACTATTTCATTAGTAGTCTTTAGGTTGTTTATTTGCTTATGATTTAAAAACTTACCATATTCAATAAAATCTTACTAGTCAAAGTTAGATGTTTATAAACCAAGATCTCTTAGGGAGTCAAAAAGCCCTAAAATATATTTTTAGGTATATACTTACAAAATTTAAATACCAATAACCATATACCAATAAACAAATTATTATCGAGCTTTCTGTACTATGGTTTTATCGTGACAATGACTGAACGGACTTTGTTAAGCATTTTTACCTCAAATACAAACAGTTAGAAAGAGCATAAATACTTTTTACTCCATCGAAGCAGATCGTCACTATATATCGTTTCATAGGATTCCGCAGTAAATACTCTGCTAAAAGTTTTTATTTGCAGGTTATTGGTCTTTATCACATGGGATATGACAGACTGGCAGAAAATGAATTATGTTTGGTAACCGAGCCTGAGTTACTGTTGCCGCCCTTGTTGGCAATAACCATACAGAGACTAAAGCGAAGCCTCGAGTCCTCCAATAATCAACCAGAATGGATAGTTTCCATCGCACCTCAATTATACAAACGTCTACAAAACACGGTATACATATATCTTATTAAAGTTCAAATTTATATGCTGTTAAAGCTTTATTAACTATTCATTTGTTTACTTACACAATGTCGAAAATTATTAAACCGAATGTGTTCGATTTAATAATTTTCGGTTTTCGATTTGGTTTCATAGTAAGTACTATGAAGCCGACTAATCTACGAATCCGAATTTAATAATAATTCCTTCACTATCATTGATATGCTTAACTAAACATGCATATTTCATTGCCGCTTACAAGAGATGGTAAATTGTATTCTAATTTACGATACATACTTTCAACTCTATCTATTTTATGGTTATTTTTAACTTATATGGGCACATACGTATTTTTTTCTCTCATCAAGTGGCGTAGCGTGAGTCCGAGCCATCTTGTAGGAAGTACAAAATTTTTGTTGACCTTAAAAACTAATGGAGTCCCCTCCCCTAGCACTCTACGCCTCTGTTCTCATCCTTTTCCCTATTCCGACTAAACGTGTGTGTAGGACCAAATATACAAGCATCTTCAGAATATAGTTGAACTTTATGTATAAAAACAATATAGAATTCGATTGAGTATTACATTTGTTAAGTTTTTGTGCTTTATTTTTATGCCTTTAAATATTTTATTACAGGCATTGGATGGCTCAATACCTGCAAATCCATCATTATCTACAACTGTTATCGTGCTACAAAAAGTATTAACACAATGTCATCGGAGATCTACGGATAATTCTGCTAGTGTACAAAATATAAAACTAGCCGAATTAATAATAGAAAATTGTGAAAATTTGTTGAGACGAAACTTGTAGGATAATAAAGTACCTATGTATCTACAGAATATTTGCGATGTAGAATCAAAAGAACCTATCTTTGGACTGCAAGTCCAACAGTAGATATGTACACTTACTTATTAGTTTGTTTTGGTTTTACTTCAGTATATTTTGCATTTGTTATGGTTCGGTGTGTTTATTCAGACCATGAAATTTTCAATTTGATCTGTTTGTATTTGAGCGGTGTAGTGTATTAGTAAGAACGCTCATAATTAGACACTAAACAAAAATACGAGTATTGGTGTGGCGTGCGGTGGTGGTGCGCATCTGGCGACATCGAGTTAGCTGTCAGTTGATCTGGCACGTGAGACGTCACTCTTAGTGTGGACGCTGTGCGGGTACGTTAGTGGACCGATTAGCATTATATTTGTACTAACCGAACCAGTACAAGCGGCATAAACATACAAATATATTATTTGTAACAAAATTAGCATGAAAGCGATTGGAAAGGGCCGGATTATTTTTTATCGTTTTTTGTCTAATGTATTTTTCAAGGTGTCTACACTAGCCTAATATTGCTGTAGTTAAGAACTTATGCTCCTATATTTTTAAGTGTTTTAAAAACGAATGTAAAAATAATAGTTTAGTCAGATTTATCCTCTAAAGAAGGTATATCGCTATTGTAGCTTCGTAGTTAACTTCGCTAAATACATCGTGGCTATTGCCATGATACGAGGAATGGCACTTGTTTGACTGTTTGGGCGTTATTAAATGTTAATTAAAAATATGGATTTTATTTCCGGAATTACCCAATTTGTAATACATATCTTATATTGTCAAGAATGTGATGTGACCGACTGTAGTTTCATTTTTACCAAAAAAAAAAAATCAACAAGCTGTTTACGCCGTTACCCAACGAAATATATTGCCGCCGACTAAAGAAATATGTAGTAAACCAACATTTATTTCAATTATTTTTACCCGACTGCCAAGGGTTATGTTTTTCGCGCGTATCTTGTATGTTTGTCTTTATTTATTTGATCGGATCTAACAGACGGCTGGATGAATGTCGACAAGTAAGGTGTCATTATATTCGTCTCAATGACCCGAGTGTCTTTAGATAGGTGTTAGAAAAAAAATCAAAATGGCGGTTTTTTGGCGCGAAATAGTAATATTTAAAAAAAAGTTAACCAAACCTATGGAGTGGGGTATCAAAATAAAGGAAATTAAAAGGAGATTACACACATATTATATGATGTATACATATATATATAACTCATCGAGGTGACTGTCTGACTAAATGCGTAAGTTGCTGTGCCAGACACCAACATAAAGGGAAACCGCTGACTTTAGCATGCTGGAATTTTACACATAGGTTCTTTATTTTATGCTCGTGCTCGTAGAGCACTACGAGGATAAAATAGGATAATATTGTTTGAACATTTGTTTTTGAAGCAGATACCTATTATGAAACTTTTATTTGGCTTTCTTGATAAAAATAATGAAACGCCTATTTCACTGTTTTTGAAAATTCTACTTCGCCTTTATAGTAGTAATAGTAGTAGTTTTAGCCAGTCGGGTTTTTGATTTTTTAATTAAATTACTTGCTTACTTTGTAGTGACAGAAATCCGTTGTATATCCGTTGGAAAAAATTTTTTTTCCAACACCTATCTAAGGACATTTGGATATTTGAGACGAATATAATGACACCTTAACCGTCGAACGCCCCTCAACCAGTTATATAAAAAAGTCAACGACGTACTTTGTCATTTTTTTACATTAGTATACGTCTTCCCACCCAACTTCCCAACAAATACAGGTCTGTATGTCTTCCCCACACGCTGTCTCAGAACGAACTAAAAATGGCGTCAAAAGTGTGAAGAAACTTCGCAGGAATGTGCGATGCGAATTAATTCGCAGATTTTTACGATGCGCGTCGCATCGCAGTTTTGTGTACGAGCCCTTACTTTATTAGCAAGACTAAGAAGTAAGAACTTAGGATAAAAAACATCAGAACGAAAAATCAGGACATGCTATTAAATTATATAAGAATTATCTTTGCACGCATTAGAAAAAAAATACTTGTATTAGAAAAAAAAAAACTTAACTAAGATTAAAAAGAAAAAAATGTCGAGAAAATTAATTAAGTTAAGAAAAGGAACCGTGACACGGAGTTTGAAAAGTTGTAATACCAAAAATTCTTAACAAAGTTAGGCTCAAGAGCAAGAAGCCAAGGCCGTAAAATCAATATTAAAAAAAAAAAAATGTGGGTGTTTAGATGTTTATTGATTTGCTTTGCCTCATCTCCAATCAAAATTTGTATTTGTGATAATGTCAAGTGTGAATAAGATGATAAACCATTGGAGTTCGCTCGGTTTAGAGAAATGATCGTGGTTTTGAGTAATGTTTACAAATTTCCTTTAAAAATGCTATAATTCACTTGTCTGATTGAATTAACATAGTGGCTTAGCAGTCGATAATCCCAAATCAATTGCACTGCTTCTATTGCGCCATGGGGTGCTTTCCGAGTAAAAAAAGAGAGGTCTACGATCTCCATCCCAATGTATTTCGTGTTGTTAACATTGATGAGGCTGGTACAGAACTATGCTCTGGACAGCTGGAAATTACAGAAACGGAAATCATACTATATAGAGAGGGACGAGATACGACTGTGTGGCCCCTACATTCCCTGCGAAGATATGGATTTGATACAGAAATCTTCAGTTTTGAATCAGGTAATTTGAATTACATACTTGCTTAATAAATATTGGATTTTGAGTTTTTGATCAGTTAAACAATATAAAGATCAATTCTATATATATTCTATAATCATATCTCCTAATGTTATATTCCAGTTATATCCAGGTTCGATTTTATGTATCTTGAAAATAAATTTTTATTCATTATCATAGTGAACAAAAACAATGAAAATCATAATCTTGTGTGAAATCTAAAAACATTTACTCTCATGTTTATGAGCTGCTTTAAGTTGAACTTATTAAAAAATCAGCAACTGCCCCTTAAACAGCATTAGGCACCCAATTTTACCTTGTACTCCACTCCTATAAATTATTTTTGGCGACAGTGAAGTGAGTGAGGAAACTCGACGATACCTGACATTCTTTTATTCAGTACCAATGTAGTCATAATGTATTCATATTGGTAAGGTTTTTAGTACTAGACATCTCGATGTGATGATTGATTTGTGACATTGATCATCTGTAATTCTTTTTTTTATTTTTCTTTAATTAGTGTATAGGCACATGTTTGGCCTCGATCTGGTAAGCATTGATGAGGCTTAAGATGTGCCACACTTGCCTAGAAGTAGTCTATTCACTCAAAATGTTTTGTCCGAACCAGAGGACAGTTGACTTGATAGGGGTGGTTAACAGTGGTAGGATCCTTCGTGCTTCATCTCCGGCGGCTCTACCGCCACACCTATTTCTGCCTCATAACAGCAGTGTTAAATGCTACTGTGTTCTGATTTAAAGGGTCCTATCTGGGGTTGATTACAGGTGTTTATGGGCGGCAGTAGCCACTTACCATCAGATGGACTGTATGCTCGTCTGCTACTTCTATATTATAAAAAAGGCCCCTTCTTCATACCGCACATTAATTCAAGCATGAATAAAAAACAAGATAACATGAAAATAGGGGCAAGTTGATATGCCCAACAACAATAAACATACTATAATTATAATAAGAGCATTTGATATAGTGTTGATAGAAACTCTGCCTTATAAATCTTATAAAATGTCTGTGGAAATATCACATGGAGGATTCCATACCACTAACTTTATTTTTAAAATTTGTAATTATAGCTACTACAGAGGTAAATGCATGGAAGTTTGAACTATTTATTATAACTCATAAAGAAAAACGGATGAAAATAGCAGCTTCTACCCCCATTTATTATGAAGATTTTTTTATTTTCTGAAAAAATTTCAAACCCACGAAAGGCGGCGGTATGTGTGGCCGCATACCGTCATACACATTAGATGGTTTGGCGAGTTTTATACTCAACTGGGTAGAGCCCGACGGGGTAACGCGCTAAGAGGACTCCGGTTGCGTTCCTTTTGAGATCCCGTACGACGGTATGCGACCACATATACCGTCGTCCTTCCTGGGGATGCTGGCCGGGCGGTTCGAGCTCCCACTCTTGCCGCCCGCAACCCCGGAAGCCCCTTTTATTTGCCTCTTACGACAGGCAGGGGATACCGTAGCCCTATTCTGGTCCCGGAACTACAGGGACAATATGTGTACATCTGGTTAAGTACATAGATTTGAAGATGTAGCTAATAGAACCCTCTGTGCTTCGATTCCGGCGTCTCCAATGTTACACCTTTTTCCTAATAACAACAGTGTTAAGTTAAGCGCTGCTGTGTTTTGGTTGGAAGTTAAAAAAAACAAACGCTTTAACTGACCAAAATCGACCGGTTAATGTTAAATGTTAGTTAGGACGTCATTAAATGGTGCAACCCATGAATTGCAAAACTAGACCTTTCAAAAAAGGAATGGAAAGGAATTAATGGAAAACTTGTATGTTATAAAATAAATATTATTCTGTGTGAATCATTGAAAATTAAAAAAAATAAAACAGATTTGACAAACAATGAAATTTGGTAAAAACTTCTCTACTTATGACCCAAACATGCAATAATTAATTGAATATTTTATTTTTGTATTTGTATTATTTTAAACTAAAAGAGCTTTTTCAGCCGAAAATGTCCATGTGCTGGAATCCCACAGTGTTTAAAATGATTAGTAATTTTTTTGTCTAATATCTAGTTTTATATGGTGTTATACTACTTTAATTGTGTGTGTTCATATTTACAATAAAAAAGGGTTAATTATTTTTTTTTTTACTTTTCTAGGGAGAAGATGTGATACAGGAGAAGGGATTTATGCTTTTAGATGTCGTAGGGCATCATTATTGTTTCAAAGATTACAAGGCCAAATTCAATCAAGGAATGATGCTACTCCATATCCAGTAACAGGATTATCATCACCGTTGCCCCAAGGTAGGCAAACCTTGCAAGCAAGTGTTGTCCATAGATCTTCTGTGGACAATGGCCAGCCAGATCATATAGGACCAGCTGTAAATAACTCTGTTTTAATTGTGCCCCATGCAGGAGCCCTCAGAAATTTCAATCAAACGCCACGGTCCCCATCTAGCACTGATATCTTAGAAGTCATGCCTTTGTATCCTCAATCTCGAACAAATAGTAACCATGTTACGAATATATATCAGCTGCGAGATTTTAAGAGAGAAAATAACAATAATCAATCTGAAACAATATCTGAAGTTCGACATGAATACACTAATGACTTGAATAAAGATTTAGCAAAACTACGAACCACCTTAAAGCGAGAGACTGCCATTAACACTATGCGAGATATAGAGGATGAAACTCGCTTTCTTGAAAGCCAACTTATTACTGAACGTGAGTCAAATAAAGAGGAAAACAACCCAATGTCACCCACACTCAGCACTTCCAGTGAGCATTATGCTCAATTGTGTATTGACCAACAAGATGGACCACGGCTTTACGTAAATATCGTGTCAAATGAAACAAGTGTGCAAGAAACAAATAAAACTGATGTTGTTCCGACTACACCACTGACTCCAAAACAAGTTGATTACTGTAATTTAGCAACAGCTCCAAAGGTTTTAGATGCAAATGTCTACGCAAACCTTTTAATGAGTGATAAAGTAGACAGTGCGAAAAGTATATTATTGAATTCTTCCGAGCACAATCCTAAGTTTTCAGAATCTGATACTCTTACTTCAATGTCACCAGTTGAGGAATTAGAAGTAAATTATGCTGTACTGGATATTGAAATCCAAAAATCCATTAAGGAGTCTTCGTCGCCCGAAAATCTTTCATACAATAGCTCAAAAAATGAAAGTACTGTATCACATACATCCCAGCCGCGCGGGAGACTTATTTCACAGAACAGTACGGAGAAAACCCCGACAACTAGTGTTCCTGCTACTGCACCTTCAGCAAGCATTGGATACACTACCATTGATTTTGATAAAACAGTGGCTTTGACATCGGTGGCAGCAAGCACAGATGCAAATATGGATGCGTGTCGAAAAGCAAGGCATAGTTCTTCAAGCATTCTATGTTCCAGTCCAAGTAGTGTCGATAAGAGTAGAATCAATTGAATTTTATCACTATGTATGTATGTATGTTTAGAATAAGATAAATTTATCAAGGGATATCCAATTTTATTATACTTTAAAACTAACATACAAAAAGTTTATAATAGGCTACTTGACTCATATCAAAAATTTTACTAGTTTGTTTATTTCTTAAAGCTCTTCTCTTAAAGCTCTTAAAGGTCAAAGCAAGCTAAAAGCCAAAAGCCGAAAGCGTTCTCCGCTATATTTATCGAATAATCCAAAGACAAACCGTCTGATCATGTTGCTTACGTTATAACACTTTTGTTGATAAAATTATTGTTTCCTGCCCCACATCCAAAATGAACTTAGCCCTAAGAATCAATTTTATGTAGTGATCAAATAATTGTTCATTGCTGCGTCAAATTTATCCCACCAAATTTGTGTTGTTCTTGATTGTATGCACAACAATAATAAAAACTCTTTAGTCGTTGACCAGTTTTCAGGTTTCTGTTAGATAACATTTAATACGAAAAGGCTGGACTATGTCCACTTGTGACTTTTTACTTCTTTTTTGTATAAATGTGATTTCAGCTGGTTGCTAAATATTGTTTGTCTAGTAAGCATTTAATAGCAGCTATCAACCATAAACGTAATTATAGCAAAACTGTTCCACGCTTTGACTTCTGCCTCTAACAATAAGTTTTGTCTGATTCAGGCCCGACAATAAGCTCTTAATGTCTAAATTAATTCAAAAATTATTTTGTTTATGCTTATAAATTTGGTATGAATTCCTAATTTTACCATAAATTGCGATTAGTATATATTTTTTGTAAAGTATTGATTAAATCTACTCTTTCTTAAATTGAATCGCCTCTTGCAGCAAGAGTTATTAAATAATTCCAACCCAGCCTACATAATAATAATAATGCAATTTAATTAATTATATATTTACAATTTAAACTTTTAAAACCAAATACTTAGAGTATAGTAAATGTGTTTAGTCGTATGTTAAAAAGAGCACACTGCTCGTAGGGCAATGCTCCCATTTTCTTGATAAACAACTTGTTAGGGCTACTGGAGATCATTAATGTAGCTAGTTATAATCCGTGCCAAACTGCTAGTCCGCTCTGAATATAGAAACGAGTCGCGTCGAATAGCTAATTGTAGATATTAGCGGGACGAAGACAGCGCAGAACACCTCCCGGCACCTGTCCGCTGCCCGCTCTCGCCCATGGGTACATAGCTGCGTTAGTAGGCCCTTACTTGGCTACGGAATATATTCGTATGCTTGTAGTTGTGCGCAACAACTTGAGAGCGGACTAGCAGTTTGACGCGGACTATACTAAGTGCCGGTGCACACGGCGCGTTGCAGCGGCGGCGCGGCGTCGCAACCTTGTCGCTTTGGCGTTTTACATATTCACGTCACGCCACACGGTGTTGCTGCGTCACACCGCACGCGCGCTGGACCTGTAAACCGAGAAAAGAGGCAGGAAGGGTTGTACATTCTGCAACTCATGAGGCGGAACGGTTCCGCTCAGTCCACAGGTGTTTATTCCAGATTTTTTTTGTATAATATAGGAGTAGCAAACGAGCATGCAGTCCACCTGCTGGTAAGTGGCTACTGCCGGCTACGGACATCTGTAATCAACGCCAGATAGGATAAGATATTCCTACCTGACGTCGACCTATGGTCGATATGCGCCGCTACCCCTGAGGACTAAGCTGGAACGCCTCGGAAAAGTATGTCTCCCTTACCACACCCTTCGAAACGGAACACAGCAGCGCCTAACAATGCTGTTATTAGGCAGAAATAGGTGTGGCGGTGGTGCCGCCGGAGTCGAACCACAAAGTGCGCTACCACCTTCAGTATCTATTTTTATTATTGTACTGTATAACCGTACAAAGATATAATAACGTTGCGACGCTGCGTCGCAAAATCTTTGCGGTGTGGCGCGGCACCGCGTCGTGTGCACTGGCTCTTAATGTCTTTTGATTTTTCTCTTTATACGCACAAGTGCTTACCAATGTTGAAAAAGCAATTGATATTACCCATTAAGCAATAATAAATATAGACGTATTATGTGCATTACTATAATATTATTAGGTATGTCTAGACCGTCTTAGGTCACATTGTAGATTTGTAACTGAATGTAGAAATGTTACTATGTGTGGGTATATGTCGCTCTTGATTGTTATATTAATTTTAAAGGTTTTAAGTGTTTGTACTATACATATCATAAAATCTATGTCAATATGAAATGGTTATCCTCACTACGGATCCCTGAATTGTGCGTAGTATTGGCTGTTTTTTATGTGATTGGCCTCTACTAATTTTTGTTTCATAACACCTCTTTACTTTTAGGTAGGTATTTAGGTACTGTATCATGCCTTGATCAACAATTGATCGAATAATTTATGTGTTAAGCTTTACTTAGCAACTCTAGTTACTGTAGATATTAGTCATATAAATCCTCAAAAAAATAATACTAGATACTATGGAGCGCGTCCATGCCGCTAACAGCTATTTGTCGCAGCGTTTTCACGGTAATTACGATTTTTACTATTAAAATAACAAAATTGGGCAACTGAGGTAATTCATTCGTTCAACGTATACCGCACATAGTGACGCCATGCAGTACGGACCCTAGTAGGGTTTAATACATTCTAACAATAGTTCGACAGTCAGTATAAATACAGAGATTTCATAGAAAGGCATCTTTTGAGAAAATGTCTTTCTAATAAAATATAAAGACCTATTACTGTGCGCTATTACTTATTTTAATTTTAATACCAAATATAATATGCAAATAACAAAAACAAAATTCAGATGACTTATTTGACTGAGTTGTTAACTAAAATAAATAGTTCCTAATATAAAAAATGAGGCTTAAAACAGATAGGTACGTGATTTGTTACAAACGAATCGTTTGATCCACGATCACGAAGTACGTACGTATAATATACAAATGATAAATGGTATTAATATAAAACTCAATTAATTTACTCTTATGCATTATGAGTTTTCAATATAAACTTAAGAAATTAACACGTGCAAATAGCACATTAATACCAAAAATCATTAATTATTATTTTGTATTCTCGTTTTACGCATATAAATATTTTGAATGGTTTTTAAGTGTTCGGATAATTCTGAAAAAAAAAAGATTTTACAAAGCAGTTTCCATTATTTTATTGTTATAAGTACATAATTAAACTTACTTTAATTATATTAACATAAAAATACCAAAGATATCCTCATGGTTTATTTGTTTATTTTTTTATTGTCGTAATATTGCATGTACAGTTGTTTTCTTAATGTAAAGTTTCGTAAAATATACCTTATTGCGTTAAAATAATTGTGTATCGGTTGCAAATTGATATCCTTTATTCAGTAGTACGCTACACACGCGTAAGTGCCTAATGTTACAAATCTCTGTCAAAGAATTGTTAACTAAGATAATAATCCTAATGTTATAATTATTTTAAGATAACATTTGTCGTAGGCATATTTCATCAATATCTCGATGTCGTAGAGAAAAGTATACTAGTATTTACTTAGTAATATTTAAATGTAATAATTATTTAGCCAAAAATATAAAATATTTAATCTTAATGTTATATTTAAGCAAATAGTTCTATGTAAAGATTACAGTGATTTTTAAAAACATTATTTTCAAACTCTGGACACGTAGTTAAGTTCTAAGAATTTTATCTTACGACTTAAGTATGAAATGCAATGGACTTGATTTCATATTTTAGGATTCAATTGCAGCTCTTTGCCAGTTTTAAATAAAAGTACAGTTAAAAGTAAATTATGTTGCTACAATGCTTTAATTATATTGATTAAGTAGTAAGATTATATTATTATAACTCGCATTGGTCCGTGAATCCATCCATAAGAGTTACTCGCAAGTAGAGTGCTGTACTCAATATCAGAGTTAAGAGATAGATTTAAAATGGAATGATAAGAATAGGAGCTTTGCTCTATTTTAATGAACAGCTAGTGAACGTTGAGAAAACAGACTGAATAAATAAATAAGCACTGGCGGATCCAGGATATTTGGTTGGCAAAGACTTGACCCAGCTTAGGGTAGCTCTATCGGTTACTTGGTCGCCACTCGCCCTCAAGTGTGCAGTCTCTAAAATTTCGCCGACCTCTATAAGCTCATAGATGAACTTAAGTAAATGATTTTGGATTTTGGAACGGCTTGAGCCCCTTAACCGGAATCCGCCAGGGTACGCAAGTGTCGTAGTCCCAACGTGAAGTTTGTGAATATGCATCGATTTATAAGTCCGCGTTGAAATCAAACGTATAGTCAGCCTCCGACTATGAGCCCCTGAGTATGAATTTCAATCATAATAATACCCATAGCGTACTAGATTACGCGTCATGTAGTGGTTTTTTTATCGATTCGACATGAAAAGCTCTGACAATACATTTGGTGTGAACGCGCTGTAAGAATAAATATGCTGCTGCCACTTTTTTATCTTAAGATTAAAGTTTTTTCTTTGGACCTTAATCCATTCTGGAGCTTTTTAAAATACCAAACAGAGCGTGGCTTTAAAAATGTGTAATTTATTTTTTATAATATTTATGTATAAATGTGGAACGAATATAAAGGTTGTAAGTAGTGTATATTATAATTTGCATAATAATATAATTACGTATTTTCATGGTGCCACAAGCTTATTGCTCATATGAAACATTTTATATAAAATTATTGATTACAGCTAATATTGTTCTTTGCTTCATGATGTTCTCGTATTACAAAAATGCCGTTATTTTGATAAATGAGTAGGTAATGACATTATAGTAGGTAGATACTTGGTACAAACTAATGCTATTTGTATGTTTATGTTTTAAATTTTACTGATATAAATTCAAAAGAATTTACAAGTATACTAGCTGACCCGACAAACGTTGTTGCCATATAAATTTAAAAAAAATTAAGGGTGAACAATCCTTATTACTTAGGGGTATGAAAAATAGATAGTAGCCCATTCTCAGACTTACTGAATATGCATATAAAATTTGGTGAACATCGGTAAAGCCGTTTCAGAGGAGTACGGTCACTAACATTGTGACACGAGAATTTTATATATAAGATAACATGGCGGGTTGTTTACAAATTTATTTAACGAGTGTCATTTAGATATTGCACAAGTTTTGTATACAAATTGGTTTATTATATAATATTTTAACGATAAACTTATGTGCTAGAATATCTAAATTATTTCGTGTACCTATTCATTTGATACATCCATTTTATTATTGTAAGTTTTTTTAACGTATACGTTTAGTAATTTTGTAACATCTGTTAATTTATGTTATACTTAACTGTGTTTTATACATTGAGCCAAATTAAGCCACTTGTTTTACCATATTATTATTAAAAAATAAATGTTTACTATTTACAAAAATAGTATTATTTATCTCTTAAAACACATTGATGACATTATGTAGGACATAGGTCTGCCCTTTGCAATAGCTACAGTTAATCTGTACCTACCTAGTTATAAGGGTTGGTTGAAACCTTTGTAGGCATTGTAATTATTGTCCCTGTAGTTCCGGGGCCAGAACAGGTCCTCGGTATCCCCTGCCTGTCGTAAGTGCCGACTAAAAAGGGGCTTCCGGGGTTGCGGACGGCAAGAGTGGGAGCTCGAACCGCCCGGCCAGCGACCCCGGGATAGACGGTGGTATGAGTCGCATACCGTCGTGCACACCAGACGGTGTGGCGATTGGCAAGCTCACCTGGGCGGAGCCCGACGGGGCAACGCGCCAATAGGACTCCAGTCGCGTTCCGTTGGGAGATCCCGGAGTCCTCTACGCCGAGAACGGCCACCGGGGAGTTTTAGTGCGTAACAGTCCACATAACCGTGTCGCTCCCACGGCACCGGGTACCTTTTGAAGGATTCCCCCTCGTTAACAATAAAAAAAAACGAAAAAATAAAAAAAATGCATTGTAATTAACCTTAACCGATACATTAAGTACCTATATGTGAACATACATATGAACAATCTTTAGGCCTCGAATTATCTACTTTTATATGGTGTAGTACTACTAAACTATTTGGATTGTGTGTGTTAATGTTTACAATAAAAGTGTTTTATATTTATTAAAACTTTTTTTACTTTTTTAGGGAGAAGATGTGATACAGGAGAAGGGATATTTGCTTTTAAGTGCAGCAGGGCACCACTATTGTTTCATAGATTACATGGCTTTATTAAATTAAGGCGTTATGCTACTCCGTATCCAGCAACAGAATTATCATCACCTTTGCCCCAAGATAGGCAAACTTTGCAAGCAAGTGTTGTCCATAGATCTTCTGTGTACAATGTAGTAGACCTCAGAAATGTCGATCAAACGCCACGGTCCCAATCTAGCACTGATATTTTAGAAGTCATGCCTTTGTATCCTCAATCTCGAACAAATGGTAACCATGTTACGAATATATATCAGCTGCAAGATTTTAAGAGAGAAAATAACAATAATCAATCTGAAACAATATCTGAAGTTCGACATGAATACACTAATGACTTGAATAAAGATTTAGCAAAACTACGAACCACCTTAAGGCGAGAGACTGCCATTAACACTATGCGAGATATAGAGGATGAAACTCGCTTTCTTGAAAGCCAACTTATTACTGAATGTGAGCCAAATAAAGAGGATAACAACCCAATGTCACCCACAGTCAGCACTTCCAGTGAGCATTATGCTCAATTGTGTATTGACCAACAAGATGGACCACAGCCTTATGTAAATATCGTGTCAACTGAAACAAGTGTGCAAGAAGCAAATAAAACTGATGTTGTTCCCACTGCATCATTGACTCCAAAACAAGTTGATTACTGTAATTTAGCAACAACTCCAAAGGTTTTAGATGCAAATGCCTACGCAAACCTTTTAATGAATGATAAAGTAGAAAGTGCGAAATGTATATTATTGAATTCTTCCGAGCACAATCCTAAGTTTTCAGAATCTGACACGCTTACTTCAATGTCACCAGTTGAGGAATTAGAAGTCAATTATGCTGTTCTGGATATTGAAATCCAAAAATCCATTAAGGAGTCTTCGTCGCTCGAAAATCTTTCATACAATAGCTCAAAAAATGAAAGTACTGTATCACATACATCCCAGCCCCTCGGGATACTTATTTCACAGAACAGTACGGAGGAAACCCCGACAACTATTGTTCCTGTTACTGCACCTTCAACAAGCATTGGATACACTACCATTGATTTTCATAAAACGGTGGCTTTGACATCGGTGGCAGCAAGCACAGATGCAAATGGATGCTTGTCGAAAAGCAAGCCATAGTTCTTCAAGCATTCTATGTCCCAGTCCAAGTAGTGTTGATAAGAGTAGAATCAATTGAATTTTATCATTATGTATGTATGTTTAGAACAAGATAAATTTATCAAGGGATATCCCGTGTTATTATGTTTTAAAACTAACACACAATACACTAATAGGCTACTTGACTCATATCAAAAAATTTTACTAGTTTGTTTATTTCTTAAAGCTCTTGGTCAAAGCAAGCTAAAAGCTAAATGCCGAAATTGTTCTCCACTATATTTATCGAATAATCCAAAGACAAACCGTCTGATCATGTCGCTTACGAAATTACAATTTTGTTTATAAAGTTATTGTTACCTGCCTCACATCCAAAATGAGCTTGGCCCTAAGAATTAATTTTATGTAGTGGTCAAATAATTGTTCATTGTTGTCGTCAAATTAATCCCACCAAATTTGTGTTGTTCTTGATTGTATGCATATTTGCATAACTTAATAAAAACTGTATAGTCGTTGACAAGTTTTAAAGTTTCTGTTAGATATAACGTTTAATACGAGAAAGCTGCACTATGCGCACTTGTTACTGTTTACTCCTTTTTTGCATAGATTAGTACTTACCTATCTATGCTTTTTTGTATAAATTTGATTTCAGCTGTTTGCTAAATATTGATTGTCTAGTAAGGACGTTGGTATACGAATTTATGCGTTTTAATAGACGCTTTACACTTACAGCCCTACACTAGGATTCCCTGTATCGTAGGTGCTGTGGACACACAGAGTCAAATACACAAACACCAGAAACAGAAAGTTAAATTCATTATTAGAAATCTGTCTGGCCGGGGATCGAACCCGGGACCCTCTGCGCGTCAGACCAGCATGGTGACCGCTCCGCCACGCGGGTCGTCAAATAGCAGCTATCAACCATAAATATTATTTTTTATTATTGGACTTTATATACAAGGATATTATAACGTGCGGCGCCGCGAGCAAAGGTATGCGGTGTGGCGCGGCACCGCGTCGTGTGCACATTATTGCTACCCATAGGGTTTAATAGATTCTAACAATAGTTGAACAGACAAAGATTTCATAGAAAGGCTTTATTTGAAAAAAGTCTTCATATTTTGTTGTTGCGCCATGACTTCTTACTTATTTTAATACCAAATATAATATCCAAACAACAAAAATAAAATTCAGACTTCGTGACTTATTTGACTGAATTGTTAACTAAAGTAAATAGTCCCTAATATAACAATGAGGCTTAAAACCATGGAACAGCTTAAAACAGATAGGTACGTGATTTGTTACAAACGAAACGTTTGATCCACGATCACGAAGTACGTACGTATAATATACCTGCATATAATAAATCGTATGAATGTGAAACTCAGTTAATTTACTCATATGCATTATGAGTTTTCAATATAAATTTAAGGAATTTACACGCGCAAATAGCACATAAATACCAAAAATCATTAATTATTATTTTGTATTCTCGTTTTACGCATATAAATAATTTGATTGTTCTTTAAGTGTTCGGATAATTTTGAAAAAAGGAATGTTTTTATAAAGTTGTTTCCATTATTTTAATGATATTAACAAAAATACCAAAGATTATTTGTTTAATTTTTTTATTGCCGTAATATTGCATCGTTTCATGAAATATTGTGTTTAATTTGTACAGTTGCTTTGTTAATGTAAAGTTCCGTAAAATAGGGAATAGTAAGTTAAAATAATTGTGTATCGGTTGTAAATTGATATCCTTTATTCAGTAGTACGCTACAAACGCGTAAGTATTGTTAGAAATCTGTGTCAAAGAATCGTTAACTAAGATAATTATTGATAACGTTATAATTATTTTAAGATAACATTTGTCGTAGGCATGTTTCATCAATATCTCGATGTCGTAGAGAAAAGTATACTCGTATTTACTTGGTAATATTTAAATGTAATAATTGTTTAGCCAAAAATATTAAATATTTGATGTAATTGTTATGTGTTATATATAAGCAAATAGTTCTATGTAAAGATTACAATGATTTTTAAAAACATTATTTTCAAACTCTGGACACGTAGTTAAGTTCTAAGAATTTTATCTTACGACTTAAGTATGAAATGCAATGGACTTGATTTCATACTTTAGGGTTCAATTGCTCTTTGCCAGTTTAAAATAAAAGTACAGTTAAAAGTTATGTTGCTACAATGCTTTAATTATATTGATTAAGTATTAAGATTGTATTATTATAACTCGCATTGGTCCGTGAATCCATCCATAAGAGTTACTCGCAAGTGGAGTGCCATACTCTATATCAGAGTTAAGAGATAGATTTAAAATGGAGTATGATAAGAATAGGGGCTTTGCTCTATTTTATAAATGAACAGCCAGTAAACGTTGAGAAAACAGACTGACTAAATAAGCACTGGCGGATCCAGGATATTTGTTTGGCAGAGACTTGACCCAGCTTATGGTAGCTCTATCGGGTACTTTGTCGCCCTCAACATTAAATAAATCGGTAAAAAAACACTTCCTCTATGGTGAGAAGTGTGCAGACTCTAAAATTTCGCCGACCTCTATAAGCTCATAGATGAACTTAAGTAAATGATTTTGGATTTTGGAGCGGCTTGAGCCCGTTAATCTGCATCCGCCAGGGCATAGCGTACTGGATTACGCGTAATGTAGTGGTGTTTTTTTTATCGGTTGGACATGAAAAGCTCTGACAATAAATTTGGTGTGAACGCGCTGTAAGAATAAATTTGCTGCTGCCACTTTTTTATCTTAAGATTACAAGCTGTTTCTTAGGATCTCATTCCATTCTGGAGCTCTTTAAAATACCAAACAGAGCGGGGCTTTAAAAATGTAGATTTTTTTTTATGTATAATATGGAACGAATATTAATGTTGTAGTGTACATTATAATTTGCATAATAATTTAATTATGTATATTCATGGTGACACAAGCTTATTGCTAAAATAATGAAACATTTTATGTAAAATTATTGATTTTAGCTAATATAACACCTGTTAATATTGTTGTGATGCTTTTTTCTCGTATTACATAAATAACTTTTTTATTTTGATACATGAGTAATGACATTATAGTAGGTAATCGGTACTACTAATGCTATTTGTATGTTTATTTTTTAAATTTTACTGATATAAATTTAAAAGAATTTACAAGTATATAACATGGCGGGTTGTTTTCAAATTTATTTAGCGAGTAGGCCGGCGTAGGTATTATTTATATATTGCATAAGTTTGTTTGTATACAAATTGTCTTATAATATAACATTTTAACGATAAAATTATGTGCCAGAATATCTAAATTATTTCGTGTATTCTTTGATACATCCATTTTATTATTGTAAGATTTTTTTTACGTACCTATACGTTCAGGAATATTGTAACAGCTGTTAATTTATGTTATACTTAACTGTGTTTTATACAGTCAGCTAAACTAAGCCAATTGTTTTATCATATTATTATTAAAAATAAATGTTTACTATTTACTAAAATAGTTTTATTTATCTCTTGAAACACATTGATGATACATAATAATCTTGTAGAACACTGGTCTGTCCTTTGAAATAATAAGGTTAATCTGTACCTAGGGTCTGTGGTACCTAGTTATAAGGGTTGGGGTGAAAACTTCGTAAGCATTGTAATTAACCTTAACCCATAGATCAAGTATATGTGAACATACTTATGAACAATCTCAATCATCCTAGGCCATTGCTTAGGCCAAACAAATACCACATAAATTGTATCTAAGGAATAAATAAATACCCAAGTCATGCGAACACGCACTGTAGAATTGTACTATCTCTACATTCCGATGTTCAAGACAGATCACTCTCGGTTCCATGTGCGTGTAAGTGTTATAGTTGTTTGTCGCAATCCGGTGCAAATAAACTACAAATATGATATATGGTAGTTTATCCGTCTTTGAAGGACTTTTATTACTTTCTAGTAAGTAACTGATTGCAATTATTTAAATGGTATTTTATTTTAAATGAATTAATTACAGAATTTCATACCTACCTAACTTTATTTAATAATATATACTTAGGTTATAGATTAGTAACTTAGGTAATGTAAATAATAAAATTTATCTGCAATTTAGGACGGTTATTTGATTAAAATATATAAAATGAATGTCTTTTTTATGTAGATATTCTAAATGCAGTTAAAATAGAAAAACTGGTGGTGCCTGAATTGGTCCAAATTGGTAATGTATCGGAGATTACATTGCATTGTGACTTCAAGACAATGAACGAAGGACCGTATTCAGTTGAATGGCTTTTTAATGAACGCAACGTGCCAATATATCGATGGAATTCATACTCCCCGGCTAAAGTCAACGGTATTTTGGTTGATCGATTGGACTTGACGTTCCATGTTTCATGTGAGTTTTTTAAAACAATGTTTTTACTCGTAAATTTATTACCTATACTTAGGTGCTTATTGAGGTGCCTATGGCCGAAATACTTTTTGTTACATTGCCTCTTTCGCGACTGGAGGAGGCCAAGAGCGTGAGCCACAGATGAGTTGCGACATCTAACAATAAAGTTGAAACGCCACTTGTAAGAGTTCTTCAAAAACACGTTTAGCACTAATTAGAAATGTGGTTGTAGTGTTGACGCTTCGATCAGCGACTATAAATCCTGTAGCAATGTGGTTTTTCTGTATTCTGAACACGTATCCGGTACATAGAAAATTCCAAATTAACTCATCAATAAAATCTTATATATCATAAGATTTTAAGATTGACATTTATATCGTGAACGGTTTACGGGTAGAACTGATTATTAACGATCTCGAATTAAATCTACCATATAATAAAGTAGGTACTCTGTTAATATACCTACCTCTCGGGCGGCCAGAAATCACGATACAACATACAACACTGTGCCAAGGCGTGATTGCCATTTGAAAACTTGTTATAGTTCGCGCCAATATGCTAGTCCGCTCTGAAGTTGTTGCGAGCAGGTGTAGTCATGTAATTTGCTATGGAGACGCGATTCATTTCTATATTCAGAGCGGACTAGCAGTCTTACGCGGACTATACTTTAATATTATCATTAATTATTATTATTGTTTTAGCCTCTGTCTATGATAAAGGCTCCATCCTGCGTTTAGTACGATTAGATCCACAATTGAGCGGAGATTATACTTGCAGTGTAACACGAAACGGTACGACGGTGCAACAGACCAAGACCATGCTTGTGTTCAGTAAGAATAAGTGTATTTGCTTTTAGAAAATGTATTTTCCTGTTTAAAGTAAATAATCTAACATCAACATCTATGTAGGTATTATGCATGCTTTTTGCACTTTCGGCGGTGGAGAAATTAACATTTACTAAGTTCGTAGGTTTTGTTATGTTATTATTACTTGACCTGGTGTCATTGATTTAAAAAATAAAACATCTAAATTGACATGAATTAATGAGGTAACTTTTTTTAATCGCAGGTCCTGAACGAGAACTTGATTTAGAAGTACGAAGTCGAAGTCAAAAATCTTATGATGTAATGTGTACTGCCCGCGGTGTTTTCCCACAACCTGATCTAATACTTGAATATAACAAGTAAGTTATCATCTAATTAAATTAAATAAACAAGCTGTCTTGATGGTAACATTTGGTGGTTTGACTGCGGCGGCACCAGTGCTGCAACTTTGGTATAACAACGCAACTGTGATGAAATTCAATTTGGACTCCTGCAGTTTATCAAGTTGTTGTAGATATCTGCAGGCTGCTGTGACTGTTGAAGGATGTGGTAAAGGGGATATAGGTAGGGCACCTATTTATCCAAAGCGTTATGACTTAGCCCTCAAGGGTAACAATGCATCTGTGGTCTACCTCAGATAGGATACTCTTAACTTATCTGGCGTTGTTTACAGAGGTTGATTGCAGATAGGTGGCAGTAGCCACTTACCATTTGGATTACTTTACAATTACCAAGTGGACTGAATGTTCTTTTGCTATTTCAATATTATAAATAATAAATAAACATCTAACAGAGACTTTTATTACTATCTATTTTTTAACCGACTTAAAAAAGGAGGAGGTTTCTCAATTCGACCGTACATATGTTTTTTGTATAATTTAATTTTCAGTAAACTAATACCAAAGCAACACCAACGGATATGGCGCAGCGGTGCTGAGTTGACGCTGTATGACGCGGAGAGCATCACGCAGCTTGAAGCTAGCTGCCCGGGGACCGTCACCTGCCGCCTCACCTTATCTGAAGCTGGGTATATGGCTTTGAAAGAAAAAACTATTTACACTGGTAAGTATCAAGTAAACCATAAACTTACCTTATATTTTTACCCAAAAAAATAATAGTGTTATGAATACCTACCTAATATGTACGAATATATTATAGAGAGTGTCCGGCATAGATTTTATTTTAGTAATAATTGTTTTTACCTATTTGCATTTCCACAAGAGATAAGTATAGTCCGCGCAAACTGTTAGTCCGCTCTGAATATAGTAATGAATCGCGTCGCCATACCAAATTGTATGACTACACCTGCTCACAACTTCAGAGCGTACTAGCAGTTTGGCGCGGATTATGCCTCCTTACTTAAATGAAACTTTATTTAAGTCAGAGCTTCTCAGTAAAACAGGAAGAATACCTCTAGCTAAGGTTGGTTAAATATAGGTATCTGATTTTTTGCTTATTTTTCAGATCATCAGTGCAGCAATCAAGCCGCGGCGAAAAAATTAGCTGCTGTTTATATTCGTGCTTTCATGCTAATATACATACATATGTATGTATATGTATACCTTATGTAAATACATATTTACATAAATAATAACGTATGCAATTAAATAAAAATTATAGGAAGAGGTTCAGATCGTACATTATAAGACCACTTATAGACCTATCAATGTAGACCTTAGGAACAACGTTAATTTTAAACAAAAAAAATTTTTTTTAGCACAACTAGTGTAGTAAGATACGCCAAAGTAAGAACCAGTACATACTTTACTCTGGCGACAAAATTAAGTAAGTATATCAAAAACTCCTTAAAAATAATAACAATGCAAGGCAGTAAAAATCCTGGTTTGCTCTTAATTCTCTATAAGAGAAAAGCCCAGAATTTGGCATTTTGATACTACTGCGCTGCGTTTGTCATTTGCATAGTACATAGACACCTAGGGGAACTGAGTACGCCGTTAATCAAAATTGTACTTATGTATTTGTATTTATTTATTTTATTAACATTTACACCTATTTAAAATAATCGGTAAAATACAGCTAGTAATTTGACAAATTCTCAGAAAATATGATGGAATTATTTTTTACCTCATAGATACTACTTAGGTATATTAACATGGTTAGGTAAAATTTTATATTTCTGATTTTGTACCCATTTTTGAATTCTTGCTTATACTTCATTATTATGAAAGTAAAATGTAATAAATAAAGTAATGTGTACAATTTACATAATAAATAACGTAATCTAGAGTAGCTAAGGAGACCAGCACGCATTTTACAGTCAAGGATGCTTCAATGGTCGTTTTATATAGTTTGAGTTTAAAAAGGACTTATAAATAATATAGAAAATTGATAAGCAATACCCTTAGTATGAGTTCTCAATGAGAATATGGTGGAATTACGAGCTCGACAGCTCATTCGTCCATACAAATCTGTATGAAGCGCCTCTGGTGGTTGTTTAGGAACTAATTGAGTGATTGAGTTGTCGAGCTCTCGATTCGATTCATCGAGCCCTCGATTGCAATTTCATACTAAGGGTACAGTTATGTTATTTATTTACAGATTCATTCAATTTTATGTTTTAATATTCAACAAAATTTATATTACGTTATGTTTTACTATAATTAAATTTAGATATAAATAAATAGTTTTAATTATTTGCTACATAATAAACTGGAAGTATTGTTGTAATCAGCAACATCCATGAGCAGCTAAATATTACCGATCCTCCTGTAATAAAATAAATTTAAATGTCGTCATAGAAAAAATGCTTATAAATTAACAATATGAATGAGATCTAAGAATGAGGAAGACAAAGTAAATAATATTTATGTTATATAGACACATATACATAGATTACATACAGTTTGTGTTTATTAATTTATTAAGCGTTAAGCCTACTGAAATTATACTTATACATTAGTTACGTCAGTACATATTCGCCACCAGAAATGTTTAAATTTTAAATACCCACATCCATTTCATTACTTATTTGAAAATTTTATTATAATTGAAATTTTACATTATAAGAACTTAATAAACCAAATAAAAATATTTACATTATTCCAAAACTAACTAAAATTGTAAATAAAATAAATGAACCGATCGCTGCCCCGCGGTAATGTACCAAGAGTAGCATTACCTCGTTGTATTGCCAGACTTACTTTTTGAACTTATTACCAAAAAAATATTTGAATTAATCTAAACAACTTATTCTACATTTTCTGTAATTTTTTATCCCCATTTATAAATCACTTAGAAGGTACTTTATTAAAAATCCTGTAGTCTCTTTTTGTATTTTTGATTTAAAGATTTTTGTTATTAATCTAGTACACTATCAATTACAATTTTGATTAATTACATTTATTTGACTATTATTTGATTTGTTTGAATGGAATGTTTTTACGAGTAATCATAAATATTTCTGGCAATTACTTTCAATTAATAAGGTATATTGCCCAGTTAGTTACTGTTACTTGCATGGCTAATAAGATTTTTATTTTAATAATTAGTGCAGTAAATACATAGATTACGTTACATTAATATAGTGTTTCATAAAATACACACAATACAGTGCTTTTAAGGCATTCATACGGTTGTTGTTGGTTCCTTTTTAAAACAAGTATTCCTCATTGATAATAATTTACGATCACTATTGAGAAAGTAAACGATATTTTTTAAATACGGCTTGTGTATACGAGTACTACACAATAACTTGGAGCAACTCCTTCTACTAAAATATGTACCTACTCCTTTATCTATCTACTCTAAAATGTTACAATAGGTACATTATTATTTAATATTATTATTAATATATTATTTGTGCATCTTTGCATATATTATCCTTAGTAAACCATATGAAAATGCCGATAAATATATTTATAGTTTTTAATATATATAAAATAAATTTACTTAATAAAATAGTTTAATAATACTGATAAACATACAAAATATTATACTCTCTCTTGTTAATAATAATATTTGTTGCCGAACATTTGGTGTACATTTATTTAATTTTTTTATTATACAACATTTATCATTATATGAGGTAAGTAAGTAAATAATTTTAATTACATATAATGTATATTGGATTGTGATCGACTGGTATATTTTTCGTTGTTTCATTCAAGTCGTAATATGGAAATAGTTGATGGTGAAGTGAGGTGTGGGACTTACTGTCGCTGAGCCGCGACGTATCAGCCGAGGGCTCGGTCGTGAGGTCCGCGAGCGCCTCCATCGGGGACTCTGGACCGCGCCACCAACAACCAACGTTCGTTAGTGCACAATCAAGTATGCAGCTTGCATGTACCGACTCTGCCTTACATAAATAGGGGGGCACAGTAATAGGCGCCCCCGCCAAGTTGAACCAAATGAAAAAAATAACACACCTGTACCATCCTATTCTCAAAGCCATTTAGGTACTATTTCATCTCCCTGTAATTTATGTTTTAAGAACGAGATTTGTGAAACTATTTTGAGTTAAACTCTTTTAGTAGCTTACAAACTTCCTCGGAAAAATAGCAATGAGTCTGTGATTTCTCTGGTTTATGGTTGATGGCAGCTTACTTTACCTAGAGCCATTTAACCGCAGGAGCTTACTTTTTTAAATTAACTAAATTAGGCGCTACTAATTTCATTACTTAGGTGAAATTTAAATGACACTATTTTTTTATAACAAGTTCCAATAATTGTTTTCGAAATATTTAAGAACACTTACGGGTGTTGCGTCTACTAAACACACAAGTGAGTTAATACTGAATAACCTTAATTAAATTAGGCAAACTATTAAAGAAACAAGAAATGTTGTAAGCATACTCACGCAAATGAAGCATTCTATGTAATTGTATGTATGCCACAAACCAGGCGCAGGCCCAAATGCCGTTAGTGATTCATGCTTAGGGAACTGAAGTCTATGTACCTACCTAAGACTAGATGTCTGGGCAGATGGGCAAGGGACATGTGAAATGGTTTTTCAATTACTTGATACTGATTAGCTCTTGGCTTTTTATGATATTATATTTTAAAATTTGATTCGTGTAAAAATGAGGCCAAATTGTTTGGTTTTCATATATCGTTATTTTTTCGAAATAATATTGTGATATTTTCGTTATAAATATTTATCCAGATCACTTTACCTAATTTTAATAATAAATGAGTAACGTGAAGTACATAAGTAATGATGGCGTATGCAAAAAAATGCTTTTGACCTTCTGTAGAAAGGACAGGTTTGCATTGCTGATTACACCCGTAGGGTTAGGTGCAATGCCTTTTGACTTAAATAAAAAAATATATATATTAAAAAAGAAAATTGAGGTACGTGCATCATAATTGTGATATTCATGGAGATCATTCAATTTTAAAAAAATAATATTTTCAAATATTTAAAAAAGTATATTATTATAGGATTTCAAATACTTATCCTTTCTTAAGGGACTGTTTGATATAAATTTTTCATCACCACATACCTGTTGGTAGTTCAAAAGTTTGGCTGACAATGTATGGAGGGTGAGTCACGTTATCATTGTAGAATAATTCACAAGTAATTTCTACGCCGTCTGCTTCATTTACGGTAAATGTAACATTATCAAATATGTCATATAGACCGTCGATTGGACCGGTAACATGTCCTGATGATTCTTCTACATTCCTGAAATATAATAAGTAAATAAATTAGGTAATGGGAAGAAAACTCGAACGAAGCGTAATATGATTTACTATGCTGTTATACCTATTTTTGACATGCAAGGACAAGAAGCTCACGAAACAAAACACATCGGGATCAAAAACATGCATTAATATGACGGAACAATAAAAGTAAATATATAATCGCGGTCTAACCCGGCGAGGGAGATGGAGATATCCGGATAGGGGGCGACGTCTTGCGCCTCGCACGTCGCCACCACTAGGTCGTCTACTAGCGACACATTCAACAGCGGCCCACTACCTTTCGCTGAAAATGTACATTCATTACATTGTGTTAGTTTAAAAAATAATTTTCCATCATCACTAACAACCCATTACTGTCCCACTGCTGGGTACGGGTCTCCTCTCATAATGAGAAGGATTAGGCCATAGTCCACCGCGCTGGCCGAGTGCGTATTGGTAGACTTCACATACCTTTGAGATTGTTTTTATAAATTTCTCACGTATGCAATTTTTCTCACGAGGTTTTCCTTCACTGTTTAGTAAGTGATAATTAATTTCTAATACGCACATAACTTTGAAAAATCAAAGGTGCGTGCCTGGGATTTCAACCTCGGACCCCTCGATCGAGAGGCCGCGTTTCTTAACCACTAGGAATAAAAATAATTTTTAAACTCTTTTTATTGGCCCGCCCTCTCTGTTTCCAATTATCCTCCTATACTAACCAACTAACTATTCTTGATATTAATAAAATAATCGGTTAAAAAGCTGACAAATACTTTCAATTTTTATATTTTATACTTTATACATTTTCTTAGTAAAATATTTTTGTACTCAATATTGTCCATCGCGATCCACACTTTGAAAAACACTGTTGGTACCGTTTAATTGGCATTGATTATTGATGTCAGTTAGAACCATTACTTGCCATATTAAATGGTAAACCTACTTGTTATTAAATATTAATAAATAATTATATTTTTACATACTTACAGAACACGATCAGCATCTGACGTTGACGTACTTCGTCTATGTTAGATACTTCACACTCGTATATACCGGAGTGTATTGGTGACACATTCAACAATTTGATTCCGTCCTTTCCTTCAATTACTGAAAACCAGTTGATTTTATTTTAGTTTAATTACACTTCAGGCATATTTATCTAAATATAAATTTCATTCGTCTAAACCAGAGATTCTCAAACTTATTTCGTGCACCTCTCGCTTTTATTTTTTTTTCTAGCGCTCCCAAAAATTCTCAAAAAGTATAACGATGCTAGGCGTCGGTTGATTGTTAATAGGTTAGCGAAACAAAAAGCGTTGGTATGCTTAAAACTGGTCATATCGTGGAACATCATGTCTCGTAATACTTACCAACGTTGTCACCAATAGCAGCAGGATCATATCCAGCTATTCGTTGATACAATTGTATCCGCTGCCCGCTCGTACCGTTTCCTGGTAACCACCACCACTTAACAAATAATCCAGCATCAGATTCGTTTTCCGATAAGTCATATTTGCATTTAAGCTCAGCGTCTTGTCCTGCCTCGATTGAAGCAGGTACTGAGAATTCTGTTACTGATAACTGTCGACTTGCTGAAATAAAAACAAATATTACCTGTACCGCATAAAATAGAATTTGGTAAGTATTTCAAAGTACCCACTTAAAAGTAATTGTTTATAAAAATAATTATTTTCATAATTTAAATGTGACAGTTTTAGGTACTTTACATGGTTTTTAGATTTCCTGTCCATTTTATAATTTTAAAAATCCTTATGGTTGATGACAAATTGCTAACTTGATGGTTGAATAATTATGGGATGGGAAAATGATTTACCAAAGCCTGTTATTTAGCCCGTGACAGAAACAAGGGAGGCCTTAGTTGAAGGACCACCTAATAAAGAAACTTGTTGCTGAAAATCAATATTATATACTACCGTTTACTTAATTTATACTGGATGTATTAATATATAACTTAATTTAAAGTAAAATGTTCAGCATATAAAGATTTTATCTCTCTATCTGTCTAATAATAGTTAGGTAAAATATCCTTGACATCTAAAAATAAATACTTTATATCTAAAAAAAATTGCAGCAAAACAAACTTGTTCGTAATTTACAACATAGGCTGGGTAGTGTTACCACGTGTTTTTTTTGGCCCTTTTGATCACAGCTCTATTACTAAATTGACTTTAGCATCCATGTGTTCCCTCGTATCATGTGTTCGATTTTGAAACATATGTACATATACTTTGTAATAACACGTCTTTAATTCTTCATAGACGACGACCCAAATTGAATAAGTTTTGTTGAGGTACGAATGCGATCCCTAAGATTATCATTTGGTAAAATAATAAATCATCATCAAGCACAAAATCAAAGTAGGTAGGTACAGCTATAATATCATTCATTTATTTATCTTGTCCACCTACGATGGTAATTTTAAAATTAAATAAATAGATGCTCCGTGACTGGGAGCATAGATAACATCCGTTTTTATTTTATGAATCAAGAGTATTCAAGAGTATCAAGACCACTTTAGATTTGTGAGTTGCTCTAGACCTCAGTAACTACAAGTAAGTTCCGAATAGAATAGGCAGCTAGATAATAATCAATATTTGGAATACTTAATACTAGTAAAGTTATGCAATTTATTTTGCAAGCTCTAAGTACGTACCTACATTTCCTGTTTTACTTGTATGTTTTCGTAAAACTTTTGTATGTGGATACTATAATAATTCCTAAAGCTGTCATCAGCTGACCTAATACGTGTTGAAAACGAAAGAGAAAATTTAATCTGTTAACCAGCAATAAATATATATGCTAATTTTATCAATATAATATTACCAAATAACACATGCCATTAAAATACCATGAACTCCCAAAACCGCACCAAAAGAGACTATTTATATATGCAATAGAAAATTAGGTCATATCCGAATGTATAAGCGACTATCTTAAGCAACCTTGAGTTGGTCCGGGAATGTTAAAAATACCGTCGCGGTCGGCAGCGACCTCAGTGTGGCTCGCATGTGCTGATAATCCGAATTATTTGATAAACATATCCATGGTATTATTTAAAAGGATCCTAAGAAATGTGAAAATGTTGATACACAACACACTTTTCGTGTGATCATTTCTTGGGTGTGACCTATCTTGAATTCAGGTAATTTTGGTTGTTTCTTATGGACAGACTGACACACTTCTGATATTATTTTTTATAGACAAACATGCGATGATTGTTCCTTATTGGATTTGCCAGGAAATGATAAATACATTATATACCCAAATGTAATTTACCAACAAAACTAAACAGTGCGTTTTTTTCTAATTTGATATTTCGATTGCACATACTTATGTATTATATTTATTTGCTAGAACAAAGTATTGGCTAGATAATCTTGAATCAGCTGGACCGATTTCGAGGCCTTTAGTTTCCTACTAAGAATAAAAGATGATTTTAGTTTGAGAATCATGTGCGAATTTAAATCAAATTATCTAGTTCTTGAATTTTTAAAGAGTGTACGGAGAAGCTACGCTCGCACTCTGAATCTCGCTTAACTGTAGGTTGAAAATATACATACTTAATATTAGATATATACATAAAACATTTTTGTACCCGACAACCTATGTAGCCCAAGTTTACAGGAGCATTGCACGGCTTTTCGAACGTAACCACTGATTTTTTGGTGTCCTAAAGTTCTTAAAGATTTTAACGTTTCAAAAATTAGTTTTGGGAATAAACGTTGAAGGTCCAGTCTAAATTTAATTTGAATTTTCTAAACTACAGGCAAAGAAATACTTATTGGGGCAGATACAAATGGTAACTGCAGTAAGGGCACTAATTGTCTAGCATCTAATAGCTTGTTAGTCAGGAAAACGAGGCAATTATGTATTTTTATATATTTTCCTATACATCATAACTATAGCTATGTTATTTTCAAGAAGACAATAAAAAGCCAAATCAAAATCCTCATTTTCATTGTGAATATCACATGCCTTTTCAATTTTTTTTTTCATGTAGAATATTTCTACATGAACTAGACTTATAAATACCAGGGGGGGGGGGGGATTACTACCATCTCTTAACACAATATTATTTTAATCATACTTTTACTTTTTTGCAAGAAATTTAACTTTTTAAGCAAAATATGACAATTTCATATGTTTAATACAATGGATAAGCGAAAAAATAATAAGGGTTTAAGTTTTTCAACTGTGTATGACGGAATATTTTACTGTTTTAAGGAGGAAATAAAACTTTCCTAAACTATGATGGTTTTTAAAAGATGGTGGAAGGCCCCAGCTTGTTACGTTTAAATATGCTTGTAGGTAGGGGTTTTCTTAGCTATATAGATATATGGTAGGTTGTCGCCATTGAAGGACGTTCCTCACGTGGAACATTACAGAGATTTTACAACATGCTTAAATTGTTCAATGTGTTTTGTGATGCTCGGTAATCATCGTTCATATGTGCCACAAAGAAAGGATATGGTGGAAAAATGACCGCAGTCTATTTTAACTTCCATCCTAATCAAAATAAAATATTCAAGTGTTGTCCAAAGCAAAGATTTTAATGTATTCAATTCATGTTAACTTGTGTGAGTACAAGTATGTTCAAATTGTCGCCTATATCTAAAAACAATAACAAAAAACTATGCTACATAAAATATATCATATCTATTGTAGAGACGCGTATATTTAATTTAAAACAATATTACAATTTCTTCAATACTTGTGTTTAAGAACTACCTTCACTACCTACCCTTAGTGTGAGTTGTCAATCCGATCGATCGAACCGAGAGCTCTACAGCTCGATTACAATTTACCTACATTAAAATGACAAATTTTGGTTTCTAAACCATCATGAGAAGCGCTGTATGTAGATTCGTATTAGCTATTGAGCTGTCGAGCTCTCCATTCAATAATGTGTAGTGTTTATTAGGTTACTAAGGTACCCAAACTACATCAACAACCTGCACACGTAAACACTCTGTGCTTTAGTATTTTTTAAGTCTTTGCTATAATACTGTCAAAATTTCGTGTATTGTAACTAAATGTCATATCCAGTTTAAGTATGCGGTGATTTTTAGTAGCCAAACTGGCAAGCTGCCTGTCCTATCACTCGGCACTCGTATCCTTTCATGATTGGGCTAATTCCCATTTGTCCTCTTTAGGGGACAAATGGCATGCTTCGAGATCGAATGGGTTGTATCCGCCATTTAAAATATGTATTTATTTTGCCT